>NW_028258303.1:8750000-10000000 GCF_053883595.1 Heterocephalus glaber
GCCTTTTGTCCTCTTTTGTCTAGTTGAATAACATAACACATTCCTATTGTTCATAAATATAAGCATAATTGACTGTTGTCCTCAGAGATTTTGACCTCTTCCTAAATAGAAAAGGAAGTCATTCATTTTTTTTTACCTTGTTAATATTCACTATCCGTTTTTCCCTTTTTAGTAACTAGTAGGTACTTGGGGAGTATCTAATGATGGAACATTTTCTGTGTGTGTGTGTGTGTGTGTGTGTGTGTGTGTGTGTGCATTCAATTAAATGTCTATGCTCTTGACTGCTCAGTAAGGTATACTGAACATTTTTGGTTCCCTAGCCATATTAAATCCAGCATTGATTCACTTGCTATGAGTGTTAAGTGTTAGTGGTTCATAGTTGCTCCTGTCTGTGCAAAATACTTCTCTTTTGCCTACCAGAAGCTCCTTAATCTACGAGATTACTAGCCCCCATCCTCAAAGTCATGAGTGAAAATGAAGGTATAGCAGGCCATCCCCTTTGTTTCAAGGAGAGAAAAAACCATATAAGGATCAGGTTGCAGAGCCTACTCTTCTCCCTTTGGGATCAAGCTGAATCTAGATGCTAGAGGAATGTACCTTGCTAAGTGACTTCTGGCCTCTCTCACTGACCTTCTACCCTTGTATGGAGAACACACCATCTATAAATCATGTGAAGTTGAAATCCTGTATAATAGTCTGTTTCTTGGGAGACCAGACTAAGATATCATATATAAGTGATATATTTTCTTTCAAATAAGAAAATTTAAAAATAACATTAAGCAGTACTGTGAACATCTTTCTAAACTTCAGCCACATTTATTAGCATATTTGCTACCTTTTAGTTCATAAAATGGAATATATTCTATCTCATTAAAAGAAATTTAATAGATTCTTTTACATAATTGAACAATGAGAGACTTCTTAAACTGAGAGATGGTATGAAAGTATACTCTGCAAACTAGAGATTATCATTGTAGAGTATGATCAGTCAATGTTTTTTAAATATACCACTATTTCTTTACATAAGAGAAAGACATCTAAGAGCACTTTGGGAGTTTTGGTAAATGCCCTTCAAAAGAAGACAATTTTACTAATCAACAATAAGGACAAATTCTCAGGAACATTTCTGAAAAACTCGTTAGAGATTTCTTGTTTACACATGAACTTACTGAAAATCATATTTCTCTCTTTTACTTTTTTTTCTGCTCAAAAAGTGGAAGAGAGACCCCGAGGAGAGTGACATGATTCTTTGATACAAACTTTTGTTGAATGTCTCCTAAAATTTACAAAAAGTTTGACCCAATTCATAGTTTCTCTTATCTTTTTCTCTAAATGATACTTTCTTTCCCAAATTATATTGAAATCAAGGTTGTTAGGCATTATGTGACATTTTTCTTAAATAATGTTTACGCCAATATAGCAAATAAAGAATTTTGTACAGCCAGTGAGGGATTCAGTAGATTACTAAACTAATCTAAACTCTTTACAAACTTATTCTAATGTTTATGTTTTTGCTAAGAACACATCTTAAAATTTCTACTTGAACATATGCTTAGAAATTTCCTCATATTGTTCTTTCTGTCATTGCTCTGGAGTTTGGGTTAATATCTGCTCATAGATTTCAGTCAAACTTTTAACAGAAAAGTACAAATTGCAGAAAATTTGAAAACTTTTAAAAGAAAAAAAGAAATGGCAATACAAGTGGCAGAGGAAAAGGAAGAGGAGAAAGGGGAGGAGGAAAATCACCCATTATAATTTTAGACAGTTCTTTGCAATATTTTGTATTTGCATGTGTTATGAAAATATGCACCATCGATGTTTACTACAAAAGTTATATACTTTTTATTTATTTTCACTTAATATTTCTATTGCTTATCAGTCATATAGTGTTTTGACTGTCAAACTTCTGTTTAGCTCTTACTTCTTAAACTCCATTCTGTCTTGCATTTCAGTGATGCCTGTATTATTCTGTATCTATGGAAATGTTTTATACGGACATGAGTGACCTACTTCATCCATTAGTACTGTAAGGTCAGAAATAAACTGAATAATTTTTACATTCTCTGAAATGGTTAATAATGTAGATCATACATATCACTTTTAAACAGCAAATTTTGTTAACATGATCATACTTTCTAATTATAACTAAAGCGAGTAGATGAAAAAATTACCATAATAATAATTACCAAACAATTGATTAATATTTTCAGTAAATATTCATTGAAAGCTTTTAAATCTATGAACTTAACTATTTTAATTCAGAATAGACTTGGCAACATAATTTCATATTCCCTGAAAATGACTGTTTTATGTTCTTATGAAATCATCTTTTTTGCTTTTTAAATCAAAGTTTAGCATATAACACTCTACTCCTTTTAGAATATGTTCTTCAAAAATAATAAATCAGAATGTACTCAGAAATATTCAGCTCACGTACCATAAAATGAGCATTTAAGTGGCTTCACACCATCAATTGTATAGTTTGAGCTAAGTGGGAATAGGCCAGCATTTCAGGAAATAGCTTTTTATCTTAAAAATTTTTGACTCTGTGACAAATTGAGTTGTACAAGAGTAATTCCCCACTGAAGGGTACTTGGAGGAGAGAGCTAAAAAAGAGATGGACAGTTTTCCAATAACAGAAGTGACAGTATATTTCTTCTGCTTCACTATAGGTGACAGTAGATATTTATTGAGACTACCATACCTAAAAATTCACTTGACCTCCTTTGTTTTTTGTGACAAATACATTTCTCAAGAGCTTTACTTCCACAAGATTATGGTTGTTTTTGCTGAAGAAAAAATAATCCATCAGGAAAGTTTACATTACTAGGATTGGCGTCTTTCTATCTCCCAAACCACTTAAAATTGTAACCTACATTCACAACAATGGTGTTGACATCGCTCGACCATAACACACAAGCAATACCACCTGCCTCTTTAAGACTAATACTGTATTTCTTAAGTAGTGCAAATGAACCAAGATGACATACACAGAATTACTAAGTTTAGCACAGATCTCCAATCTGAAAACTGTTTATTTGCCTTTACTGTTTTATAACAATTAAATCTTACACAAACTGAGATAAGGACAACTAACAATAGCTATTAGTGCTTATAATGATCCCTGTATTCATTTAATCTTCAAAACTACTCAATGAAGAAACTGAGGTTCAGAGAACTTAAAAGTAACTTGTTTAACCTTAGAAGGGCAGGTTTACAACTCAACCACCCGTTGCCAGAGATTTTGTTGTAAAGCATGGTGTTCACTAACTCTCAAAAGACATAGTAAGTATACAAGGAAACAAATGATTGACTTGTACTGTACATGATCCAGACCTTACTGTCCCTGGGGTCTACTCAGTATCACATCCACCATACACCCCTGAAGATCATGAAGTTCTCAGCTATTGGAACTCCTTTTCAGATGCCCAGTACTGAAAGAAAGTCATCTACTTCCAAGATATTATTAAGTTTCGTATCTTCTTGGCAAATGTTGAGGCATCTCAATTCCTTTGGGCTTTCTCCATTATATTTTGTCATTTTTCTTTCTAAAGCTCATTATATTACTTGTCTATTTTTTTTCTGATCCATTTTGCTAAGTGCTCCTTTCTCTCCCACATTTTGTACTTTACTCCTAGAAAGCCTGTTTCATTTTTAACAAACTGTTTGACTTGAAATCTTTGTCAATCAGCTCAATTTTTGAACAAATCTTGGCCCTTCTTGACCACATGGATTGTCCCCAGCTCTCTCTGTTGGAGGCATCTCTCTCATTAGCATGTGACAAAGTAATCCAGTGTAGCCTTCTGCCATCACCAGTCTCAAGCTGCATACCTCTCTAGGTTGAAAGATTTATGTCACCTTGTACCTATCCTTGTATCTATTAACTGCCAACCTGCTTTTGTTCTTTACTTGGTAAAGACATTTGTCTTCAGGTGCATGCATGTGTGTATGTTACTGGAGACAGATCCCAGGGTCATCACACTGAGTTACATTCCCACCCCTTTTTACGATTTTTTTTTTCAAATTTTGAGACAGAGACTTGCTCAGTCATTAAGTTGCCCGGGTTGGGCTTGAACTTGTGATCCTCTTGTTTTAGCCTCCAAGAGTGCTAGGATTATAAATCTATACCACCATGCCTAGTTACAACATTTGTCCTTGGCCTCCATTTTTTTCTACACTGTCATTATCTTGACTGACTTCAATGTCTAAGGTCCAAGAAACAGGTAGCCACTTAGATCACAACATCTGCATCTGCAATAAAATCTCACCACCACTGTAAGCAGAAAGCTGGCTTGAGCGTCTACAACTATGGTGTCAAGAGAGTGAACATGTTACATCAAATGGAAAAAAGGACTTAGTATGTGATATTAAAATTAGTAATTGAAATTACAAATTAATTGACCTTAAGGTAAGTTGTCCTGAATTCACTATGTAGGCCCAATACAATCATATGAGCTCTAAAGAGTAAAGCTTTTTTCCAGCTGTAGAGAGAAAATGAAAGGCATAAAAAGTGTGGCAGAAAGGAGAGTCAGACATATAGAATGGGTGAAGAATATGCACTGTTGCTGCTTTGAAGATGGACGTGACAAGGAGACAAGGAATTCAAGAGGCCTTAAGTTGCTGAGAAACACTTCAGGCAAATAAGTGCTAAACCCAGTGTACAGCAATAAGGAAGAGAGCTGTGCTGACAATTTGAATGAATTTGGAAACAGATGCCTTTCTGATACCCCTCCCCCCACGTCGCTACCATTAAAATGTGCAGAGAAGAACTCAGGCTGCGCATACATGGTAACTTTGTGACCAGTACCAGACAAAGCAGGCAACCCCTCTCGACTTTAAACCTACATTAATATGAGATAATATATTCATGTAATTTTCAGCTTCTGAATCTGTGGACATTTGTTACAAAAACAAAAGAAAACTAATACAAAATTCATAACTGCTTCCTAAACATTTTTTATCAGTGCCTTCAACTAGTATTTCCCTCAACCAGAAACAAACTTGTTTCACCCCTTTTTGGCATATGTAACAGTCCTCAGAATTCTCTTTTCCTCCCCCAGCTTAATGATATGTATAATCGTCCAAAAATGACAGGACATGGAACAATTAGAAATATTTGTTGTAGCTATACTATATCCCACCATCTACAGAGGGATTGAACTTAGTAAATACTTATTAAAAGTATATTGAGTAATAATTTAATAAGCCAAGAGAAATGAAAAATTAAGTTCACTAAAAATGGATATGAATTTTCAGGATTATAAACATAATAATTTTAGCAAAGATTTACTTTACCATAGCACTACAGTTAAATAGAATCATATCGTATGCTAAAAATGTAATTAATGTTTCACTTGTAAAACAACTTTGTAAACAGACACGTCACTCAGTAAAAACTGGGAAATAGTTTATTATTATAATATTAATATAAAACATATTGCATTAATGTAAAGGCCTAAAATATGATGTCATTAAATTCTATTAGTTTAACAAATTCTTTTAATGCCTTTGGTAAAAAATAATTTTTCTGTTTATACACAGTATGAATTCATGCTACATATATTGTGTAAACACATTCCCATATTAAAATTAATTTATGATTGAAAATTTAAAGAATATACACTAATGACAAAATTATGTCATTCCATTTGCAGGGGATTATGCCCAAAGTTTGCTGTAAACAGGCTGTAAAGAGTTAAATTCCTCATTTGGCTTATTTTAAGAAGCTAGTCTGACTGAAGCTTCATAACTCATGCAAGCACCTCATGAGCACTGCAGCAGCATGCAGGTTAGCACGACCTCCCTGCTAATGGCCACAGCAGAGACCAGAAAAATGGCCTATGAAGCTATGGGGCTCAATCTGAGATGACATAATAGCTCAGATCATAGTAGCTGGCACCCAAATTCCATTCCCATGATTAAAACCTTATTGACTAGAAGGACAAGGATTTAATTATAACTCTATGTTTTGTCTATTATGTCCTGTCTATTACGTCCTAATCTGAGAATGCTTTGTCTTTTCCCTTTACAAGCCTTGCCTGCATTAGAATCCATAGAAACTGCATGACTGTATGTCCTCACACATAGTCCCATCCTCACATGTAGCTTGCCTTTACCCCAGTAGATTACCAATAAAAATCAGTGAGTTGGACTGACCCGGGGCTTTTGCTGATTGAGCATCACTAGTGGTCTTGGCTCCCACTTTGCTCTTTAATTCTGTCTTTGAGTCTTTCTCAGCCTTGGGTCGTACACTGGGTAGGAGATTGGAACCTACTGCACAGGTTTCCAGTACCATTAAGACTCAATTTTCAATTGTGTACCATCTGGCTGGAAATTGGTAATGAAATAAATAATCACAATATTATTTCATTAGTAAATATATAATGAAGTACATAGACATTGTATCTGCTGCATAATAGTTTTCTTACACTCATGACATCTCTATATGGAAGTTAATCCTTTATTCTTAATGTAAATTTCAAATATGAATGTGCCAAAGCATCACATAGAATTCCTTGAAAGCTAAGTAAAGATTGTATTTTAAGTCCCAAATTACAAAATTCATTATTATCTTTAGAGAGGTAATATCATGGAGGTAACTTATATTCTTATGTATTAAATTTATTTTTAAACAACTAAAAATACCATTTAAATGTTTCTGAAATTGAATCACTATTCCATGAAATTTAGATATATGAGTAATAGTAAGAGATTATTTTTATCTTAGTCATACAGATACAGTACTTAGCCCTCTGACCATCAATAATGTTGCAATAAGAAATAACATAATAAGCAATATTACAATAGAGGATAATGTAACTGGAACTCATAAGTGTTAAGCTTGACTTTTTCATCACTAAAATTTGCAAAATATACTTTGAAAGAATGTGGAAAAATACTGTGCTTCAAAAGATTTGTCCAAGTGCAGAAATATGCATATTAAAGGCACATTAAATATTTTGGGCGGTATACTAAATGTAGTAGACTAAAAAATGCATTTTCCATTGTATTTATCATATGTTAAATTAGAAAATATTAGAAATAAATTAGAATAGTAAATAAAAAGAGATGCAGAAAATTAAAATAACTTATCTATCAGTCTGTAATTAGCAGAGCCTAAGTGGGGGTCTCACACCAAGCAAAACATCTTTTCTCCAAATAGGACAGTTTGCAAGATAACTCTGCACAACTTGTCAACTACCACTTAGGGTTAGAAATGGTGAAAATAAACATGTGCATTTTTTTCTTTAAATTCTTTTATTGGTACATTTTAGGGATACAATACATTTGCCTTTATAATTGGGTACTTGTACCTGTACATGATGTATCTTGGGTTATTATTTTTCCCCCATTCCCTGTCCTTCCTTCACTTCCTCCACCCTTCCCTATTTACAAAGACTTTGTTTCCATTTTTTTCCTTTTCTCATATTTTTTCTTTCCCTTCTTTACCTTCCCCTATCTCTCCCACTTCCCCTACCCTTTGGAAATTTTCTTCCTGTTTTGCATTATCAATTATTCATTTTAATCATTTTAATCCTTAATTACACTTTCAGTTTCTCACACCAGAGAAATTATTTGGTATTTACAGATGGATGTCCTATTTATTTCACTTAAGAGTATGGCTTCAATATGCATTCATTTAGCTATAAATGCCTATAGTTTCTCATTCTTTAAGGCTGAGTAGTACTCCATTTTACTAAAAAAAAAACCCACATATTCTTTATCCAGTTCCCAGTTGATTGGCACTTGGGCAGTTTCCAAGCTTTAGCTATTGCAAACTGTGCCGCTATAAACATGGGTGCACATATATCGCTGTGGTATGATTCATTTAATTCTTTTGGAAAGATACTCAGCAGGGGAATAGCCAGGTCAAATGGGACTTCCAGACCTAGTTCTTTGAGGTATCTCCATACTGATTCCCACAGTGGTTGCACCAGTCTGCAATTCCCCCAACAACGGAGAAGGTTCCTTTCTCTCCACACCCCTGCCAACATTTGTTATTGGTTGATTACTTGATAGCACCAACTCTTTCTGGGGTGAGGTGGAATCTCAGTGTTGTTTTCATCTGCATCTTTCGAATGACCAGTGATGTTTAACATTTTTTTATATGTTTATTTGCTGCTTTTACTTCTTTGTCTCAGAAATGTCTGTTCATTTCAGATGCTCATTTTGAATTCAGTCTTTAAATTTGGGGGGCCTGATTTTTTTAAGTTCTTCATGTATTCTAGATAGTAGTCATTTGTCTGAGGTACAGCTGCTAAAATTTTTTCCTACATTGTAGGTTGTCTGTTAGCTCTGTTGGCGGTTTCTCTTGAAGTGGAGAAGCTCTTTAATAAGATGAGATCCCCATTGTTGATTCTTTGTGATAGTTCCTGTGCTACAGAGGTTTTGTTCATAAAGTCTTTTCCTATGCCAGTGTCTACCTAGCTTGTC
Source organism: Heterocephalus glaber (assembly GCF_053883595.1). Taxonomy (NCBI): domain Eukaryota; kingdom Metazoa; phylum Chordata; class Mammalia; order Rodentia; family Bathyergidae; genus Heterocephalus; species Heterocephalus glaber. The sequence continues at coordinate 8,758,434 of NW_028258303.1, forward strand.
TTCCAGCAAGTTTAGTGTTTCTGTCTCAATATTTAGGTCTTTAATCCACTTTGATCTTAGTTTAGTGCATGGTGATAGATATGGGTCTAGTTTTAATATTTGCAGGTTGAAATCCAGCTTTTCCAACACCATTTATTAAAGAGGCTATCTTTCTTCCAGTGAGGATGGTTGGGTCCTTTGTCAAAGATGAGGTGGCTGAGTATGTCTGGAGTTGTTTCTGGTTCTTCTAATCTATTCCACTGATCCTAGGGTCTGTTTCTTTGCCAGTACCTTGCTGTTTCATCACAGTAGCTTTGTAGTATAGTTTCAAGTTGGGGATTGTGATACCCCTGCCATGTCTCTGTTGCCTAGAATTGCTATTGCTATTCTAGGTCTCTTATGATTCCAAATGAATTTTTGGATTATTTTCTCTAGTTCTGTGAAATATACTGCTGGAATTTCAATCAGCATTGCATTAAATCTATGAAACAGTTTTGGACGTGTGGCCATTTTCACTATATTCATTATTCCTATCCAGGAACAAGGGATGTCTTTCCATTTTCTGATATCCTCTTCGACCTCTTTTCTCAGAGTGGTGTCGTTTTCAGTGTAGAGGTCTTTTGATTCCTTTGTTAGATTGATTCCTAGAGATATCATTTTTTTGGATGCTATTGTGAAAGGAATTGTTTCCCTAATTTCTTTCTCAGTGAGTCTGTTTTTTGTGTACAAAAAGGCTATTGTGTTTTGAGTGTTGACCTTGTATCCAGCTTCTCTACTGAATCTATCAATTAAGTCTAGAAGTCTTTTGGAAGAGTTTTTTGCACCTTCTATGTAGAGTATTATGTCATCAGCAAACAATAACAGTTTAAAGTTTTACTTTCCTATCTTTATTCCTTTTATTTCTTTCTGTTGTCTAATTGCTGTGGCTAATGTTTCCAGACCTATAATGAACAGGAGAGGTGATAGTGAACATCCTTGTTTGTTCCTGATTTTATCATGAAAGTTTACAATTTTTGACCATTTAGTATGATGTTGGCTGTTGGTTTTTCATAGGTAGCCTTAATCAGGTTGAGATAAAGACCTTCTATTCCAGTTTTCTGTAGGGTTTTTTAGCATGAATGGGTGTTGGACTTTGTTGAATTTTTCTGGATCTACTGAGATGATTCTATAGTTTTTGTCCTTGGCTTGGATAACATAGTATATTACATTTATTGATTTACATATGTTGAGCCATCCTTGGATCCACATGATAAATCCGACTTGGTCAGGGTGTATGCTCTTCTTGATGATCCTCTGTATTCTGTCTGCCAGTATCTGGTTGAGGATTTTTGCATCTATGTTCATTAGGGAGATTGGCCTGTAGTTCTCTTTTGGGGTTAGATCTTTCCCTGGTTTTGGAATCAAAGTAACACTTGCTTCCAGGAATGAATTTGGAAGTATTGCTTCCCTTTCAATTTAGTTGTTGAGTTTAAAGAGTAACAGTGATAGTTCTTCTCTAAATGTCTTGTAGAATTCAGCAAAGAAGCCATCATGAACTGGGCTTTTCTTTGTTGGTAAATTTTTAATTATGTTTTCAATTTCACTCATTGTAATTGGGTTTTTAGAATTTTTACATCTTCTTCATTTAACTTTCACAATTCATACGTATCTAGGAATCTGTCCATTTCTTCTGTGATTTCCATTTTATTAGAGTACAGGTTCTCGAAGTAGGTACTGATGATTTTCTGGATTTCTGGATCTGTTGTGACTTCACCTATTTCCTTCTTAATTGCATGGATTTGGCCCATTTTTTTCTTTTTTTGATAAGGTTGGCTAACAGTTTATTGATTTTATTTATGCTTTCATAAAACCAACTCTTCGATTCATTGATTTTTTTGCATCATTCCCTTAGTCTCCATTACATTGATTTCTGCTCTGATCTTTATAATTTCCTCTCTTGCACGAGCTTTGGGATTGTCATGCTTTTTTTTTCTAGGAGCTTGAGGTTCAGCATTAGGTGATTTGAGCTCTCTCTGTTTTCCTAATATGAGCATTCACTGCATTCACTGCTATGAATTTCCCTCGTAGAACTGCTTTCACTGTGTCCCACAGATTCCTGTATGTTGTACTGGCATTATCATTTACTTGTAGAAACTGTCTAATTTCTTCTTTAATTTCCTCTGTGACCCATTGCTTATTCAGGACAGTGTTATACAATTTCCACGTGTTTGTGGGGGTTTTGTGGTTTCTTATGCTATTGATCTCCAATTTTATTGCAATATGGTCTGATAATATTCAGGGGATAACTTCAATTATTTTGCATTTACTTAAATATATTCTATGTGCTAGCACGTGGTCCATTTTTGAAAATGACCCATGTGCAGCCAAAAAGAATGTACATTTTGATTTTGTGGGGTGAGACAATCTGTAGACATCTATTAAGTCCATTTGTTCAAAAGGTTGGTTCAGTTCTAGGATTTCATTGTTAATTCTTTGTTCGGATGATCTATTTATTTGTGACACTGTGGTATGGAGGTCTCACAACTACAACTGTATTAGTGCTTATTTGGTTGTTCAGGTCCATTAATATTTGTTTTGTATAGTTGGGGGCATTTGTATTTGGTGCATGTATATTTACGATTGTCATCTCTTCCTCTTGGATTGTTCCCTTAACAAGGATTCAGTGATGGTCTTTATCTCTCTGAATTAGTTCTGGTATGAAATCTACTTTGTCTGCAAATAAGATTGTTACCCTGCTTTTATCCAGGTTCCTGATGCACGGAGATCTGTTTTTCAACCTTTTACTTTCAGTCTATGAGCTTGTTTTTGAGTTGGGTGTGTTTCTTGTAGATAGCGTACTGTTGGATTTTGCTTCTTAATCCATTCTGCTGGTCTATTTCTTCTCATTGCTGAATTGAGGCTAACAGCCAGTATCCTACTAAATGGTCAAAAACTGAAATTCTTCACACTAAAATCAGGAACAAGACAAGGATGTCCACTATCACCACTCTTGTTCAATAGAGTTTTGGAAACATTAGCCATGGCAATTAGACAAGAGAAAGAAATAAAAGGAATAAATGTAGGAAACGAAGAAGTCAAATTGTCATTATTTGCAGATGACATGATACTCTATATAGAAGACCCCAAGAAGTCCACCAAAAGTCTTCTAGACTTAATAACCAAATTCAGTAGTGTAGCTGGAAACAAGGTCAACAGACAAAACTCAATAGCTTTCCTCTACACAAGTAACATACTCACTGAGAGAGAAATAGGGCAAATAATTCCTTTCTCAATAGCATCCAAAAAACTGACATACCGAGGAATCAACCTAACGAAAGAAATCAAAGACCTCTTCTCTGAAAACTATAGCATTCTGAAAAGAGAGATTGAAGATGATATCAGAAAATGGACAGACATCCCCTGTGCCTGGGTAGGAAGGATTAATATAGTGAAAATGGCCATACTTCCAAATCTGCTATATAGATTCAATGCAATTCCAATTGAGATCCCAGCAGCACACTTCATGGACCTTGAGAAAACAATCCAAAAATTCATTTGGAACAAGAAGAGACCCAGAATAGCAAAAGCAATTCTAGGTAACAGAGACATGGCAGGGAGTATCACAATCCCAAACTTGAAACTATACTACAAAGCTAGTGTGATAAAAAACAGCATGGTACTGGCAGAGAAACAGACCTGAGGACCAGTGGAACAGATTAGAAGATGCAGAAACAATGCCAGACACACTCAGCCACCTCATCTTTGACAAAGGAGACAAATATCCTCACTGGAGGAAAGATAGCCTCTGTAATAAACGATGCTGGAGAAATTGGGTTTCAGTTTGCCCAAGACTAAAACTAGACCTATATCTCTCACCATGCACTAAACTAAAATCAAAATGGATTAAAGATCTAAATATTACAATAGAAATGCTGAACTGGCTGGAAGAGAGGTTAGGTAGAACTCTTGAAGACATTGGTGCAGGAAAAGATTTTATGAACAAAATCTCAGTTGCCCATGAACTAGCACAAACAATCAACAAGTGGGATCTCTTCTTATTAAAAAGCTTCTGCACAGCAAGAGAAACCACCAACAGTATGAAGAGACAACCCACTATGTGGGAAAAAATCTTCACCTGCTCTTCCTCAGACAAAGGTCTACTATCTCGAATCTATAGAGAACTTAAAAAGATCAGACCTCTCAAATTTAAAGACCCAATCTGAAAATGGGCATCGGAAATGAACAGACATTTCTCAAAGAAGTAGAAATAGCAAATAAATACATGAAAAAATGTTCAACATTACCTGTCATTCGAGAGATCCAAATGAAAATAAAACTGAGATTCTACCTCACTCCAGAAAGAATGGCTGCTATCATGAAATCAACCAATAACAAATGCTGTCGGGGCTGTGAGGAAAGAGGAACCTGCTCCACTACTGGTGGGAGTGCGACTGGTGCAATCACTGTGGAAATCAGTATGGAGATACCTCAAAGAACTAGGACTGGAAGTCCCATTTGACTCTGCTATTCCTCTGCTGGGTGTCTTCCCCAAAGATTTAAAAGAATCATACCACAGTGATATATGTGCACCCATGTTCATAGCAGCACAATTTGTAATAGCTAAAACTTGGAAACAGCCCAAATGCCCATCAACTGGAGACTGGATAAAGAAAATGTGGTTTTTTTAATAAAATGGAGTACTACTCAGCCATAAAAAATGAGAAATTAGAGACTTTTATAGCTAAATGGATGCACAATGAGGCAATACTCTTAAGTGAAATAAATAAGACACACATGTATAAATACCAAATAGTTTCTCTAGTGTGAGAAACTGAAAGTGTAAATAGGGGCTAAAAGGTATAATAGATAATGTGAAATAGGAAGAAAAGGGGCAAAGGGGAAGCGGGAAGGGTAGGGGAAAGGAAGGAAGGGAATGGAATTAATATGAATTAGAAAATGGAAAAATGGAAACATGTCTTTGTAAATAGGGAGTGATGGAGGGCTTGAAGAGAGTGCAGGCGAACGGTGAAAAATAAGAACCAAGAGAGACTACGTAAAGGTGCAAATTTCCAATGATGAATGTCATTATATTGTATATCTAAAATGTACCAATGATTGGAATGAATAATTGATAATGAGAAATAGGAAGAAAAGGTCCAAAGGGGTAGGGGTAGTAAGAGGGGCAGGGGAAAGGAAAGAAGGGAAAGGAAAAATGTTGAGAAATGAAAAAAATGGAAATAAAGTAAATAAAGTAAATAGGGAAGGGTGGGGGGGGTGAAGGGAGGTCTAGGAATGGGGAAAAAATAAGAACCATGATGCATCATGCAAAGGTACAAGTTCCCAATGAGAAATGTAAATGTGTTGCATCCCTAAAATGTACCAATAAAAGAATTTTAAAATAAATAAATAAAATAGCTAAACATTAAGTAAACATAATTTCCTTTTGTGTATGTATTATATAAATAAGTAGTACAGTTTCAAAGTGTAAGACTTCTTTCTCCAAGAATTTCTTTAATTGCCAAAATACTATTCTAAAGTCTTCTGTTTAAAAACACTTTGCACAAAACATGCAAAAGTAGGTTTGGCTACAATATGATCACATAAAAATGTCATTACAATCTAAAGGAATTCAGATAATGACTTTTTTACACATGAAAAATAATTATTTTAATGTCTTTTATACAAATTTATTGAGGCCATTATGCCAGTGGATAGACAAACTAATAAATACAGTAAGACCTTGGTTCACAAAAGTTTCTGTTGGTGAGTAATTTGATTTACATCCATAAGCATTCTGCAAAATTTTGCTTCCGTTCACAAACTCTGCAATTGGTGATGAATAGGATGGCAGCCATCTTCCCCGAGGTTATGGAACAAATTAAGTTCCTGAACCAATGTACCACCGTAGTTTTTAAATAATGGTAGTTCTTTAGTGTTAGCAAAAGTAGAAAGGGTCAGAGAGTAAACACGTTAAATTTTTCAGGACATCTAGTCTCTGTTACAATCATTCAACACTGCCTAAATGTGTCTTTGTATTTGGAAGTCAGTCAGGGACAATACACAACTAAATAGAGATGGCTATTTTTCAATTGACTTTACTTATAAAACAAATCAGAACAAGGCAAGACAAAAAAACAAGTAGCAGAATCGATTTGGCATTCAGGTCATAGTTTTCTAATCTAATTCCTGGATTAGGTTAATGCTTCCAAGAATAAAAGAGTTAGATACAAAAGAAAAATTGGGAGGTCCTCATAAGATTGCCATGGTAGCTTTAAAAAGTGAAAGAACTTAAAAGCCAAGATTCCAGAAAATAAAAAGGGAAAACCAAGAAAAATGTGACATTTGGTGCCATTTTACCCTCCTGGAATTCTGTCAATTTGAAAGGACAATCTGAAAAATTCAGAAAAACGAAAAGCAAAAAACAGTAGCTGAGAATGAGGCATCTCACTGAGCTCCACAGTGGCACTAGGTTGAGAGGACAACACTGGTAGTATTTGGATGTCTATAGAGGAAAAGACCTGCTGGCTTTCCTTCCATTGCTGATTCTCCTAGTTCCTAATGAGTAATGTCCGTCTTGGAATCACTCCAGTTCCTGTTAGAATGAAGATAAAATGTTTAGATCTTAATTACCTGCAGTAATAAATCATTTCTTGTAGGAAGTTAACAAAATTCAGAGCTTCAAGATAACCCTTCTCATTTAACTAATCATTAATAGTGATACCAGGAGACAGAACCAAATAAGTAAATACTGAAGTAAAATCATGCTCATACAACATTTCCAGAGGAAACTCAGATTTAGAGTTAGAAGACACAATTACCATGAGTGTGGTTAACATGTCCAAGAAGCTAGGTGCAGTGGCTTGCACCTGTAGTACCAGCTACTTGTGAGGCTGAGGTGAGAGGGTCACTTGGACGACACAGCCAGACCTCATCTCAAAAACAACAAATAAACAGCAAATCTGTGTTCAAGAAATTATATGGCAAGTTGGACAATCTCAGCAGAGAATTACAAAATATAATACAAAATAAAATGGAATGAAACACACTGATCAAACTTTTAAGTCTTATTAGATAGGCTTAATAGTACATTTAACATAGCTGAGGAATAGTAAGTTAAAATATGGATCAGAAGAAAACATTCAGAATGAGAACATGGAGAGAATAAGCTATGCAACTATAAGATAAAAGCATAAAAGAACCTACTATGTGTGCTAAAACATCACTGTAACACAAATATAATTGGAGTAATTAAAAATAATCTAAAGTGATGAAAAAGGGAATAGAAAACAAGTGAGACAAATAGGAAATGAAATTAAGAACATATTTCAATTATATTATTCAATAGTTATCTTAAATACAAATAAAATGGAAAATGCATACCATCCAAATGCTAACAGAAACTACTACAGCAGTATTAACATTAGATGAAGTAGATTTAATATCAGAATATTTAATAGAGATGAATAGAAATAAATCATAATTATGAATAGTTCCATCCATCCAATAGCATAGTTTCAAAATATAAAAACAAAATGTATATATGTTAAATATTCATAATCAGATTGGAAGGTTTTTAACACCTACCTCAGAAACAAATAGGACATAGAAAGGAAAACAGATACACAGGTATGGCAAAATCTTTCATTGGGACAATTTAGATAGCTAAAAAGTTTTAAAATGTTTTATTTTGTTCAACAAAAGCAAAAGAAAATAAAAAATTTTTGAATGTCAACGTTTCAAACACCTGAGCATATTTTCCTCTCTCTAGTAAGATAAATGAAGTGAAAAATAATTGAAATACTTTGAGGCTGAAGGAGAACAAAAGAAATTAAAACAAATTATTGTTTTAATATCTAGGTAGACAACATATTTGAAAAGAGAGGTTAAGTGTGTTATGACGATGCATAATCTCTTACAATGTCTTTTCAAATGTATTCTGAAGTTTTTTCTTACTATAAATTTGATTTATATGAATTTAAGGCATAGTGTTTTTTTAAAAATTTAGGATTTTGACTCAAGTGTTTAATACTATCTTTCTATTCTTCATTTTCATTTAAATTGTGAGTAAATGCACCTAAATATGGTTAGCAAAATCATATTTTAGTAACCTTTTAATTTTAAAGATTTTCTTAATACTACTCAAACTAAAAAGCACAAAAACACTAAACTGAAAACTATAAACTATTTACAACTTAAGGACAGAATCTGAGAACCCAGTGGATTGTCCCAGAAAGATGTAGATCAAATCAGAAGAGGTCTAAGTGTTTCAGTTTAAAAGATCTAAAACCCATCCTCAGAACTCCACAAATGCACTCCAAATATAAAAGACAGGAAGAGAGAGAGCAAAAGAGAGTGACAGCAAGCATAGGGTGAGACAGAAGAGTTGCCATGATGAAATTGGAAAAAAAAAACCCTCTAAAATTCTCTTTAACCAGGTCACAAATAGCTATCAAAAAATATGAAAATACTAAGCTGTTGTTATCATGACATGAAGTAAAATGTGTTATCGAGAATTGTTCATAAAATGCATTTTCAACCTCATCAAACCAGGAGTCTTTAGTTATATAGCAAGATATATGAGGGCCCTATTATAGAACTTTATTATGATTAACTATCTATAACTCAGACCAGCAGAGAATCATTGTATTTTTATTGAACTTGCTAGATCTGACATGAAAAGTACAAAACTAAAATTCCCATGGGCACACTATCAAAAAACACCAGGCAAATCACCAAACACACTTTTTACTTATAATGGTATTAAGTCACAGTCACAGAACAATGTGCAGAAATCTTTTATTTCCAAATGTAAAAAATTACCAAAATAATCCAATTTAAATGTCCAAATTTATCATGTGATGATAATTTATTATAAATGGCTACAATGCTTTATTTACCGAAATATTTAAAATTTCTGAAGACATGACCAAATTTCTATATTATCTCCTATTTCTCCACTATGACTCACCTAATGAAAATCCACTATGACTCACCTAATGAAAATTACCTAATGAAAATGATTTGCCCAGCATTTCTTCTAAACCTTGTTTGAAGTCAAGAACACCACTCTTGATCTTCTGCTTCCTAATCTAGATTTCCAAAGAAGTTCAAGTTGGGGATGATGCACAGAGGTATGGTTAATAGATCTCAAAGAATTGAGAGGGTTATGCATACAACGAGTGATTCAAAAGAGATTTTTCAATTAATGTACAAATGAATTGATAAACTTTGTTTGGAAATTTAGCCTCTATGAAAGAAAATATATATTTAGAAATATTCACAATGTTATGAAAATAAATAAGCAATGTATATTTTAAATGAAAATATATTAATTTAAATCATGTCAAGTATTTAAATGTTCAAAACAATTAACAGAAATATATAAAATAATCAAAACTAGCCGAGCATGGTGGTGCATGCCCTTAACCCCTGCACTGGGAGGCTGAGGTGAGGCAGGAGGGTCACTGTGAATTCGAGGCCAGTGTAGGCTGTAGGCTACTTTGTGAGTCAGGGCCAGCCTGCACTACAAAGAGAGACCCTGTCTCCAAAAACCAAAAGTAAATAAATAAATAGCAAAAATAAAGTAACTAAACAATATTATAGTGAGATAAAAGTATAAAGAAAAAAATTTAGAATTTCCAGTAATAAAAGATTCCATTTCCTAAATATGGCTGATGGAAAATTATGAAGAATGTATTATTCTATTGGATAAAGTCTTTTTAATATCTGCCTATGGAAATTAATTGAGTGTTGGTAAATAAAGTATACAAAGAATTTCATATAATCTATCTTCAATTTGTTCCATAACACAGACAGTAAGAGATCCTGCAATCACCTATAGTTGAAATTGAAAAATATCTTTTCAGGGAATTTATATTTTCAAATGAAAACCATGCTGCATTATACATTTTAAAGTAAGAAAACAAGATGTCCCGAGTGCTATAAAATACAAAATAGTACAGTGGTGGGTGAATTTGATTACAAACATTTTGTAAACTAATGAGATATTTCAAAGTTATGAATGAATATACTGTTTTATATAAATTTATTAACTCTGACATGGGTAGAACATAATTTTAATGTCGCATTTATTTTCAAAATTATATTTTATTAAAATACTTTATCAATTTGCCTTTGTAGCACAAAACCATATTACAACAGAAAACAAAATAATACAACATAGAGACAGATGGAAGAAAAGAGATGGGTCAACCACCAGCTCCCTTTACTGGCCTGTTCCTTCTCAGCAGCAGATGATCCCAGTCTGACCTACTGCCTTCCTCATATGCAAACTTACAAGGACATAAGATACACATTTTATAAAAATGGGATCATTCTACATAAATTCCCATTAATTTGTTGTTCTTTAAGAAGATACAATCCAAGATCATTAAAAAATAAAAACAAGCACACAAAAATGCTGCACATTTATGATAGAAATTTAAAACAGCATTTTGTTTAGAAATAATGAATTTTAATTTCCAAAGAAATATATTTCATGAAGAAGGCAGGCTCTACTCAAAAAGCCCATATATTTAGCTGATGAAATTGATAATGTACTACTTTTAAATAAATTACATTTTGTGTATTTAAGATATACAACATGATGTTTTACAATACATACAGATATTAAAATGTTTACTATAGTTCAGCAAAACAATGTCATCTCAAGTAGCTACTTTTTTTATGACAAGAGTATCTAAAATCCACTTATATAGCCAAACTTATCTTTCTAATATGCAATCTGTATAGAGGGAAATACTAACTCTATTTTCCAAGCTGTTTTTGTACAAGATTCTCTGGGAAGACAGGCTGGATTATCTAGACTTATCAGTCTAGACTAGTCCAGATTATCTAGACTTTTCAAGAACTGTCATAAACAAAATGAAGAATTTTCTCCTACAAACTTATTCCATTGCACCAAAATACATAACCGCTTATTTATTGGTTGGAATTTTATTCTCACTTTTATTTTATCATGTTTCTGGCACATGGAAGACTCCCATGACTAATTTATGGTATATCACAGTTAGTTCATTTAGCATAATGGCTCTTCACAATGGCAATTTGATTGCTGGTTTAACAATGTCTAAAACAATTGTACAAAATTTAATACTAATACTTGATGTTGGTACACATATGTGTTAATTTGCCTTTTTAATTTTGCTTTTATAAGACTTGAGTTTTTAAAACAAGTGTCACAATAAATTGTAAAGAAATAAAATTCAGGAATAAATATGATATCTTTATAAGATCCAAAGATCAGAATTTAATTTGATATAAAACAATACTTCATAATGACTTATGGTTTCATCTCAATTAAAAGTATAAAAATAAATTCAAGACAGTTATTTAGGTCACAAAATTGTCTTCCTTCTTCTCCAATATCTATATACTTTATTAAGACACCAAAAAAGTTTTAGTTAGCAACCTAATATCCATAATCAGACTAGGTGCTCTGAGAAATACAAATGAAACAAAGATGTGATTTTTAACTGAAATCATGCACTGATTTTAATAATAATGTTTCAGTTATGAGGACAATTAAGTGCAGGTCAGAGATTATGAGAACATTGATGAAGTCTTATGAAAGATACAAACTCTGAGATTAAGAATATGCACAGGCCACACAGGATGAGAAAGACATGCCAAGCCTTGAGGTATAAAATGTGTAAACGTTGGCAGTCATCATGGCATATCTACAGAAATAATGAAAAGAGTACATCGACCACAACAGAGCCCAGACATTAAGTAGGAGATAAAGCTGGTTAACAACATTATGAAGAGCTATGAATAAGGACTGAGGAATTTGACTTTCTTTTCTATGAGATAGGGAGTTGCTGAATTTTTATCCTTCCTACAGATTTGGAGACATGAAATGACTTCCTCCAAAAGCACCTTGTATGCAAAGGTCAGAGAGAAGATTCAATTCAAAGTCTGTGTCGCTTCATTGTTTATGCTCCTAAACATTTTATGATACTGCTTCTCGGTTATGAGACCATTTTAATATTTCATTTATTTAAACCAATAAAAATTTGAAAAAGTGAGGATTATAGAAATGGAGAGTAAATAATGAGGCAGAAAAAATATTTTAAAGAAGAAAACAGGTTAGTCATTGGCTCAGAAAAAATTTGTGTCAAAATAGGAGCCCAGTTCTAAATCTCGGGCCTATATTTAGGAAAATTGGAGTGGAAATAACATGTAGGTATCTGGGGAGAGGCAAAATTTATACTAAAAGCACCATTCATTAACACATTGACTGTGAAGTGGTGAAACATTTCAGAGGAGGTTGCATTTGGATTCAGATGCAATGTTTGCTCTCACTTACTAATTATCATCTCTTCTCTTTTTCCACAACCCACATGTTTTTTAACCCAAAGTCTATTGACGTGTGGCATCTAATCTAGCCTGGTATTATCTTAACATGTTATTTTTTAAAAAATAAAGACCACATTTTCAATCTAATCCAACAAGCTTTTTAAAAAGTTCTAAAAAAGTGACAACCTTCTTTTTGTTTCAAAAGGTCTTTCCTTTTTGTCACTATTTTGACTCTTAATTTTCACCAAATATATGTGCATCTTTGAACAGGCAGCATAATCCAGTGATTAAGTAGAACATAAGGCATGAGTTCTGAAGCTCAGAATGCCTATTTAAAACCAGGCACTAAACTTCTCCAATGCTCTGACCATTATATATGACCATTATTTGTTATAGCATTATAGCTGCTATAACAAAATCCCACTGGCTGAGTGGCTTGGACAGCAGACCTTTATCACACTTCTGGAAGCTGGCAAGGTGGTTATTGATGAGGGCTCTCTTCCTGGTATGCAGATAGTTGCCTTCTCACTATGTCTTCATGTGACAGAGAAAGAAACTGGTTTCCCTTTGTTTGCTTTTAGGGGCACCTGCCCTATCAAATCAGCACCCCAACACTATGAGCTCTTTTAACCTGCATTACTTTCTCACAGGTCCTATCTCCAAATACAGTCACAGAGAGGGTTAATGGATTAAAATGTAAAGTTAGAGGAAAAAAACCCATTCATTTTCTAAAAATCACTAATTCATTTCTAATATTAATAAAATTCTCAGGTCCTCCTCTTTTCTTAGTTACCCAGTGTCATTGCCCCAATCCATGCACTTACTACCACAGACCTGGATCAGTTAAAGCTGATCTTTATTACTCAAAATAAAATTTATCCCATCATATCTTGCATATTGACACCAGATCAAATTCTGGACAAGACTCCTATTTTCACATCATGCTTCTGTACCAAAAAGTCATCAAAATATTCAATTCACCTCTTGGCTATTTAAATAGTGAGTGCATTCAGGGAGCACTGCCCCTTTCTTGTTATGGGAGCAGCAGTGTCAATGCTTATTGTTACACACACGCTGGATGTGTGAGGACAGGCAGGGAGCATCTGCTCTGTGACCTACACCACACTTTACAGGACAATGTTACTCTCCATGCTCCCCTCTGTCTGAATGCAGCAAAGTCCTTGGGTTCCTCATACAAAATCTACTTCTAGCTTGGTTATTACTATGTGTAATATTGGGTACTGGTATGTTAGTTTTCTCCACCTGCTATAACAAAATACTGCAGGCTAAGTGGCTTAAATGACAGATAACTTATTTTCTAATAGTTCTAAGGACTAAAGGTCCAAGATAAGGGCATCAGAAGTTTTGGTTTCTCCTGAGTCCTCACAGCCTGGGCCACTTTCTCACTGTGTTCTCACATGGATTGTTCTCTGTGCGTCTCTTTTCTTGAAGAGGACACCAATCATACTGAATTAGGGCTTCACTTTTATGGCTGAATTTAACCTTAATTATCTCTGTAAAGGGCCTGTATCTAAACACAGTCATGTTGTGGAATTAGAGCACTAATGTGTGAATTATGGGAGAGTGTGAGTCGGCTCAAAACAACTGAAGTTCTTAGAATCTATCTCTTATACTGTGCTTTACACCTCTAGAGATTTCAGTCTTTAAGTTTGACCATATTTTCGGAATACAAAAATCTTATACACTTATTAAAGCACATATCCCTTCCTTTCTTCTCCTTCCTTCCTTCCTTCCTTCCCTTTCTTTCTGTTTTATTTTTAGAAGCAGAATATGAAAAGTACTTCTAAAAGGTTTGAAAATACCAACACTTGCTAAACTGACCAATAGCTCTAGAGGCTGAGAAATACCTGCTAAAGATTATTACCCTGGTCTTCTGCATTTATCAGATAAATATAAAAATACTGCTTAAATGTGCATTAACTTTCCCATATCTCACTCTCCAGATTATGTATAAAAAAGATACCATGAGTGCTTCTGGTCAATGAGGATTATTTTTTCATAGTCAAACTCTCACAGAAGTGTATAATCAGGAAAATAGCAATTAAACTAACCCAAACAGATACAGTTGGTTATATTAAAGAAAATGAATACTTATTATAAGTTATGGAAAGCACTGTCAATTAAACCTCAATGCTTGGTTATTATCCATGGAAGGAAAATAATACCAGGGCAATATAATGTGTGAGGAGGGCATGGGTATCTGAAGCATGAATGGGAACACACCATTCTTCTGGGATATAATTTAAAATCCAAAGGATGGGTATGCAAGAAGATAGGGGGGAGAAGAAGTGGTAGTGGTTGTGGTAAAGAGTAAAGTACCAGGAAATTTTATATCCTGTGATAGCAGATACTTTATGAGATTTAGAGTAGAGCTCAGTCAATTTTGTTCTGTCTAGCCAAACAAGCCAAGGATTTTACTGTCTTAGGGTAGTAAAAAGATATAAATGTCACGAGGTTAATTCAAATGGAAGAGATGGGTGGGTCATTAAAAAGTAGTCCATTCATTGTTTCACTGCTAAGAGAGAGAAATTACATCAGAGCTCTTAAAAAAAATAAAAAGGTAAAAGTCAGAACCTCAAAGCAGTCAGAAATAGTAAGTGAACACAGTGAGGGAAAGGAGATAAAAAGTAACAAAAAGGATGCCAAGGAGTGGCTCACAAGCAAAGTTTGTGAATGTGAGCCTTTTTCTGAGTTGGGTGGATTTTTTGTTGTTGTTTTGTTGTTGTTGTTGTTTTTGGTACCTGGGATCAAACTCCCGGTCCTTGCACTTGCAAGGCAGGTGGTGGAACCACTGAGCTAAATCCCCAGCCCTGGGTGGATTTTTTTAATAGGGTCATCTAACCTGACCAGGAAGAAGCAATTGAATGATAGACATATATTGATGATATTTATTTTTTAATATTTTAAATTTAATTGTATTTATGTATTTATTTTTGTTGTACTGGGGATGAACCCAGGGCCTTCACACTGAATTATATCTGCACCTTTTTAAAATTTTATTATGAAACAGGGTCTCAATAAATTAAGTTGCCTAGGCTGGCCTGGAATTTGCGATGTTGACTTAGCCTCCACAGTGGTGGGATTATAGGCTATGTGCACCACCATTTCTGGCATAGATCTATTTTTAAAAGTTCTTCCAACCCTGTCTCCCATACCCAGCATAAAAAACCAAAGCACTGAACAATCCCATTGTATGTATATAGGGACTGTGAATATGCCCACACATGGGTACATGCCCATACACATGTGTATTTGCACACCAGGAACATTAGTACCACTCTGATTGTTCACTATTCCAATATTCTCAAGGCTACATTTGAATTACTACATTGTATAATTAACTTCCAGCAAAAATTCCTATATTGGCTGGTGAATAGTGAGTAGATGTTATCTGAAGGATTATTTTCCCAATTCAATGCCAACAGCTTTTTGGCCTGAAGTCCACAGTTACTTGTATCCATGGCAGCATTAACTGCTCTTCTATCACTATTCATTACTAAAAAACCTGTTTCCTCTTCTGAAAGTTTCTTGAGGGAAAAATATAACTTCTGTGGATATTAAACAATTTGCCAATAAGATGGATTCTCTTATATTTCAACTGAGTAAAATGTCCAGAAAAAACAATTCAAGAATATTTACAGTTTGCAATTATCTCTCCAGGAGAAGTTAAAATTGATACAGCCCCAACCAAAGAAATGTCTAAAGTACTTAAAATATATATCTTTCTCTGGGATCTACAGAAAATGAGGAAGCATTTCAATATTGGAAAATTGGTCTTGGGTTCAAAAGAGCCTTAAGTTTCAAAAGCAATGGGAGCACAGTGGAACAAAGAATTTTCATTAGATCCTAAATTCACATATAATCAAAGCATAATTTTATTGCCATCAATGAAAACAATGGCATAATAGTTAATTGAAAAAAATGTCAGTTTTCACAAAGCCTTGAATGAGAGCTAAACATAATTAAGAGACAGTGAATTAAAGCTAAATTTTGCTTTACATCTAAAGAAAGTCTCACCTTGAAAACTACTAAGTATAGATTCAGAGGAAAGTAGAATTATCTGAGGGAAGTTGTAGATGGATTGCTTGTACTTACCATCTTCTATGGTAAGCCCATTAAAACAGAACTTAAAATTAAGAACACTGATGAATATTTGTTTAAAAATGCAAACAAAATTTCAAAATTATTTCAAATCTAACTATAGCTTGGCACAACGCATATTCACTGATACACTACACAAAATTCATTACAAAACTATGCTATTTGGTCAAAGACTTGAGCAAAGAGCATTCAGGGATTCTGGGAAAAAGAAAAAAAAATATCTCTACAACAAGGGCCAAATTGCAGCTCTGCAGCAAAAAAGAAATAGCAATACCAAAATCTAGAACAAATTCTAGAGAACCATGGATATATTGTCAAGCTGGGGATCAAACCCCAATTTAGTCGACAAATTTAGAATTAATGTTAGGATGAGATTTCTTAAAAAGGGTAGCAAGAGAGGAGAAATAGTAACTAGCATTTATTTATACCTTTCCATTGCTGACCCAAATTTAATCATATCAGGTTTATAAAAATTTTTATTCTGTTGTTCATCAGGAAACCTGAGAATCATCAAATAATTTGAACAAAATAATTGCTAAGTTCCTTATGTCTATGATTTGAATTTGAGTTTGTCTTATTAACAAATCCAGGCTCTTTATTTCTCTAGTGGCTGTCAGACTTGACAACAAGAAAACAACTACTAATGCATATTCAGCATTTTCTGTGTCCAATACAGTTCCTAGTCCATGCATTTTAAATATATTAACACATTTAATATTTACAACACACTAAAGTGATAGATTATTGATTATACCCACTCTACTAGCCAGAACAGAGAAGCACAGAATTTAAATAACTTGTCGGGATCACTTGGCTACTAATGGAATAGATTTAGACTGTGTCAGGGCTCCTTAAACTGATGCAGTCAACAGTGCTCTCCCATGATACATGTCAGCCCTCTCTGAAGGAGTAGAAATCCTGAGCCTAACCCACTGCCTATTTTTGTAAGTAAAGTTTTATGGGAACTGGTACCACCCATTAATTTATATAATGTAGCTGCTTTCTCACTGTATCAACTTAGGCAAGTGGTTGAAATATAGACTGGATGCCCAGGAAAACCTAACATACTTACCTAACCAGAAGAGGCAGCAAAACTTTTCCTGACCCCTAGTCTACCCCAAATTTTTAAAAATATATTTTATATAAGTGAAGGTACCCTTTCAGGATAATTCATTATTCTTTTTTAAATCAGCACTTTCTTTGCCCAGCCCAGAAGACCTTCTAATCAAAGAGAACAAGATGAAAGGATTTATTTTCACGTGTTGATCACAAATATAAACTGAGCCAGTTCTAGTATATCTGCTGCTAGTTCTCATTTTATTGCCTACTTTACAAAACAGCAGGAAGATTATTTAAGAATACATTTGAAATAACTGAGATAATATACATCTGTATTTCTTTTAGAAAATCTAAACTAAAATACAGTAAATATTTAATTTTTCACGTTTTCATTAAGGTTAAACAAATATCATAGCTGCCTTCCATCAAAATGAATCACCAGATGCTAATAAAGCTCATTTAGTCATCTATAATCACATGAATACTTTAAGGTTTATATTACTCCTAAGCAACTGTGTTGCATGATCTAAATTTGTAACATCACCATTTATAGACTTAGTGATTAAAACTAGGCATTTGACTGTAGTTAAATATGTTACTGATTCTGACTTTTAGATGGAAACCAAACACTATTTCAGAAAAAAATGTGCAAATAGGACTGCAACCTTTCCACAGTGCAGTCAAACGGTTGAAAGGACCCTGGCTCTAGCACTCCCTCCCTGCCACAAATGTGGATCACTGATGGCCCTAAGGATTCCTTCCCCAAAGACTCCTCAGGGAGCCATTTGCTGTGTTTTTGCTGTGCTGCAACTTGACACTCTGAATGGGAGACTGAGCCCATCTGAGTACACAAAAGGGTATGAATTGTACAACAAAGAAAGCATTCACGCTGGATATAAGAAGTAAATTGAAAGTTAGATGTACATAACAAAACTATATTATTAGTTATTTGATTAGTGAGTATGATTAAAAGACAAATAGCACATTATCACAGCAATTCAGTGTTAATACTGTGGGTTACAGTTTGTTTCCTTATAAGCAATTAAATAAGACTAACTGGCAGTAATAAAAGAAGATATCCCAGGGAAGAGCTTGCTGACTGATAGGCATATGCTTCCTCAACCTGATAGCAGCTCAACATAGAGGGTATTCTACATAAAATAGCACTTGGTTATCATTCTTGATTAATAAAATCTATGATGTCCTTCCAAAAGTAAGATACATAACACTTTAAAACATGCTTTTGAAACTCAGGATATTTATTTTAATATTCATATTCTACAAATTTAGAGACTAATTTTTTATAAAGCAGTTAACTTAACAACTAAGAATCAGCTATAAATGGTTACTGTTTTTATTCTACACTGTGGCTTTACAAATTAATACTTTAACTTTGAAATATTGAAATTCCCAAAGCCTAGGCAATATGCTTTTGGAATTAACATCAAAGTATTTTGAGATCCACTGACTGCTTCCCTTTTCTTATCCTACTTCCTTCTCAGCATCCTTGCTCAAAGTGAACTTTTTGGTACAGTTTCTCCTGGCTTCTGGTCTACTCTCTAGTGTTCTTTCTTCTTATGTCACTGGACCTTTTTTTCCTGATTCTTTGATCATTAAATATTTGAGCACTCTATGCTGGTTTCAAATATAAATTATGATCGAGCATAATCTGTATTTCTATCCCAGAGGTCATGAAAGTGTACATACAGTGATTCAAGATTCTATATGATACACAAATTTTCATCTTTAAATAAGCATCTCAACCATCACCTGTCCAAAATAAAACTCATTTTTCCCTCTGCCTCACAACAGGTTACTGTTCTCCCTCAGTTTTCCTAGGCTCAGAAAACAACAGAAATATTTACTCAGTACTCAAACCACAGCTCTCAGTTTGCCTTGGTTTTCCTTTCTATTACTACTCTACCCCAGTTCAGCAGTGCTGTTGACACTGTTTTCAGGAGACATCACACATCTTTTCCTTTATCTCTCTTACCTGTTAGCACCCTGGTCTGTCAACATGATTTCTCATATATAACAATCTTCCTAAACATTGAACTGAAAAAGTACCTTCAATCAACAGCTCTTTTGCCAAGGGACACTGGGTCAAATATGCCACCATAACTACATCCAGAAAAGTATGAATGGTATTCTACTTAGTTTCTGCTGGTATAGTCTTATTAATAGTTATTAATATTGAATTATTGTTCAATGAATATAGCACCCCATTCTATTAAAGAGCATTTACTATCATGTTTTCCATGTTTTAAAAAATTCTCAAATAATTTCCACCTATCTTAATAGTCAGTAATTATCTGCAAGATTAGAGCAGCAATTTGTGTTCATGGCTTCTCTTATGCCTCACTTCCACTGTGATACCCGTAATTAAGATATATATATGATATATAATATATAACATACAACATATTATAATGTGTATATGTACACATGTATATATGTGGGGGGATGGGTTGGGGTGTGTATTTTATTGTTTAATTGTCCAAATAACCCTATGAAGTAATTATTATATTGCATATGATGAAAAAGTAACAAAAACTTTAATCAACTAGCTATTAAGAAGCCGTTGAGAAGCTACCGAGATTCATACCTATATATCTATGATTCAAAACGTCTGTAATCTTTACCACTCTAATATACTCCCTCCAATAAATTTTATTAATAAAATAGGGATGGAATTACAGAAAAATTTTTCTCCCCTTTGATCTCTTCCAGAGCACTTTTGTAAATTTGGGTTGCTTATATATTAAAAAGAATCATGGGGCCAGGGATTTAGCTCAGTGGTTCTCACAAGCACAAGGTCCTGAGTTTGATCCCAGGTACCAAAAAAAAAAAAGACCCTGTCTCAAAGAATCATGGAATTATACTTCTCTCCTTACCTATCTTCCAGATCAAGTTTTATAACCTCATAAAAAGCAGAACTTATAAACAGAAAAACCTTATTAAGAACCCTCCCAGTCCTTAGTGAATCTAAATTATGCCATTACCTAAATTCAAGACTCTCAGGAAAAGTACAGTGAGATCTATTGGTGTGTATGAAGACATTGTTGAATTGTTGAATTTTAACTTATGTTACTCTAAAAATAAGGAGAAAATTAAGCTGTAGAAACTTTTAGTCAGAATTGGCAATAGTACCCTAACTTAATTTGCATGATAAAGTCATGGTTCATTTACAGATTTTACAGGGAAAAAACAAAACTTGCAAACCATTGTCTTTGTTGCTCTCAAGTTGTACTGTGAATTCCACATGTTCCTGTCTTAAATGTACATCATTCAGTGAGTTTAAACGAATATGTAAGCCTTTGTAGCCACCACATCAACCCAGATGTAAAACACATATAAACTTAGGAATTTATTTAGTTGGTGTAGACCTATTCTGAGAAATGAAAGGTGATGTATAAAACACCTTGTTCACTCAAACAGAAGGTGCCTTGTATTTAAGCTTTTAGGGTATACACATGGAATTTCTTAACCAAATAATCACAATTTCAAGAGCTTAAAGGAGTTGGCCACAGCTTTTTCAATTACAGTAAGGCTTACCTTGAAGAGATTTGTGAGTGTGGTTTTTGCCTAATGGAGTGAATCCCAAATAGGGTTCACAGGAATCCAAAAAAATTTTAAGATAGTCACAAAAATACTTTTCAGTTTAGACTTCAGAGGACAGACACTGTAAAGAGATGATGCCTCTGGACACCAATGTATCCAGAACATAAAGGATGAGAAATCAATCTGCTAAAGATATATGCTCTTTATATAAAAGATTCCTCAGAGGGTAGAACCAAAATCACAGAGGAAAGAACTAAAGGCGATGGACAATTATTGCCAGTTTTGAGCACTAATCGAGAGACTTCTGACTTGCGCATCGTTCCACAGGTGAAAATGGGGCTCTGTGTTCCTGTGGTGCCTTACTTTGAATTGCTGCTGTAGGGGAAAATACCTGATTGGCCTTTGGAGGGCATGAGAGTGCTTGCATAGGAGAGGAATGCATTATTAGAGGCCAGAGGGCCTGCTCTCTTAGTCAGCTTCCGAGATGGACCTCCGTGTTCTGCATTCTCCTCTCCAGACTTCATGCCTTTTATAGTGGCGTTCTATGCAGAGACGTTTGTTCCTTGTAAGCAATAAATTACACAAATGTGATAACACAGTACTTCTCATATCAGGTTATAAAATACGTGGCACATCTTTTGTGTTGTTCTCTCTTCTCTTGCATTGTCTACTCTGGCAGAAGCCGGCACCCATGTGGCCCAACAAAAGGCCTGACCACAAGCCTCTAACAAATGAGTCCTCTTGTCATAGCAAGGAATGAGTTAGGCAGAATTTCAAGCCCGGAGGAGCATTACTGTGACTGTAACTACGGGTAACATCCAAACCACACCTTATTAGAGGACTGTAGCCATAACCAACTGGGAACAACTCTCAAATTCCACACCAGAAATTATGAAGCAAAGATGAACTGTTTACATCCTCTGAATCTGGGGGATAATTTGCTGCCTGCCCATACATAATTTTATAATATTTGAGAAGCCTTCAATGTTACTTAATTTACTTCCTAACTCTATCAAAATGTTTCTTCTCTTTTCAATTTTATATCAGTACATGTTTGAATTCCTTGTGTAAAGTTGGTACATATACATATCTAAATTCCTTTTATTATGTTTTGACTAAATGTTTTTGTAGATTCTTTATATAAACAAATACGATATTTGCAGATAGAGATCTTTTACATATTCTTTCCAATATTATCTTTTTCTATGTAAGACTTCCTGCATAAGGTTCACTAGAGCTGTGTGGACACTCTACTTTCTAGTCATATCAGGAGGATGGTTCAGTTTTTCACTATTAATTATGGATATTAGCTACTGAATAGAAATTCAGTATATCTGATTTATTTATAATCATAAATTGATGCTCAATATTTTTTGAATGTATTTTCGCCTTCTATATATGATCATTTTGTTACACAGTGAATTGCACTGATTATTTGAATTATAAAAATGCCTTGAATTTATATGATAAAATCAAATAGGTCATCATTTTTTTACATACTATTGGACTTTATTTACTAATTTATAAAAGGTATTTGTATTCACATTAATAAGAAAAGGCCTTCTGTAGTTTCATTTTTCCTGTAAGAATTTTGCAAGATGTTTTGCTAACAGGCTTATTCTAGCCACAGAGAACAAATTAAGAAGTATACACTATTTCTTCTACTTCTTAAAGTCATTTCATATTTGTCTTATGTTTTCCTTAAATATATGATAAAATCCACCCATGAAAGTTTTGGGTTTTTCTTTTGTTTTTAGAATTTGTCTCAAAATAAAAAAAAAAATTAAAGAAAGCCTTGGGAGTTAGTTCATGTGAAGGTTTCTGTTCAATCTCCATAATAATGACAATGACAATAACAGTAACAACAACTTTTTAATAGAAATTAGGGGCTTCAGATTTTCAATATTTCTCATGTTACTTTAGAAGGTTGTATATTTCACATAATTTGCCTTTTTCATCATATTGCCATTTTTTCCTGTACTACTGTCTATATATTTTTCCCTTACGATTTTCATATATATAGAATTTGTACTGATTATTCTTCCTTGACTCATTGCTGATTTTGGTGAATTGTGTTTCTTATTTCTCTCTATTTTTTGTCAGTCTCTCCCTTATGTCATTTGTTGTTCTTGTTAAACGTCTCAACATTTTATAAATTTCTAGTATTTGGGGTTTTTTTTTTTGTTTTTTTGATACCAGGGATCAACCTCGGGACCTTAGGCTTGCGAGGCAGGCAGCAGAACCACT
Organism: Heterocephalus glaber; assembly: GCF_053883595.1. Classification (NCBI taxonomy): domain Eukaryota; kingdom Metazoa; phylum Chordata; class Mammalia; order Rodentia; family Bathyergidae; genus Heterocephalus; species Heterocephalus glaber. Next base: position 8,781,699 of record NW_028258303.1, read on the forward strand.
GAGCTAAATCCCTGGCCTCTAATATTTACTTTTAATTTCATTGCTTTTTATTATTTTCCCCTTTCCTTATTTTTACTTAATTTTCATTCCTTCCTCTGGCTTCTTAAGTAACAAATTTAGGTCACCAATTATAATACACTCTTCCTTTCAAATAAACTTTTAAAGGTGCAAATCTGGCCAAAATCATTCTTTTAACTATGTCCCACTAATTTTGAGTTGTGTATTATTATAATCAACTCCTTTGAAAAATTTTAGACTTTCCCCTGATTTCTAAATTGATCTGAGTTATATAATTATTATTATTTATTCCTAATTGAATTTTGTTTTCAAAAAATGTTCTCACAAATTTTTACCTTAGAAATATATTGAGACTTATTCATGACTCACCATACATATATTCTGTCTTGGTGATGTTCCACATTTATGTGAGATGAAAGTATGATTCTCTTGTTAACATTCTATACATTTCAGTTAGGTTAGAGAATGTGATAATGTTCAGATCTTGAATTTTCTTATGTTTTGTTTGTTTTATCAATTATTAATAGAAGGGTATTAAAATCTTATTGTAGTTGTTAATTTGTCCATTTTTTATTTCTGTTATTTTTGCTATACACATTTACAATTCTGTAAATATATAAATATAGTGTCCACATTTATGGTTATTATGTTTTTCAAAGAATTCTTTCTTATTATAAAATGTACTTACTTGATTCTGATAATATATCTTATATTTATATCTACTATAATATTAATTCACTACCTCTACATATATAATTTTTGTGACAATTGTTTTGCTAATTTTTACTTACACATATTTTGTAAGCTAAAGAAAATATACAAAAGAATAAAAATTTGTACCGAATGATGATGAATGGTGAAGTTCAAAACACTCTAACATTTGTCAAGTGGTTACAATTTATATTTAAATTAATAAAAACCAGAATTTTATATTGAAAATTATCTTTGAAAGATTTCCTTTTTTTGATGAAATGAAATTAAAGTGTGAGCTATTAGATAACTGAAAACAGAAAGAGAAATATGGGCAAGAGCTCTTTAATTAAAGCAAGTCTTTTGTAAATGACACAGAGCCCAAATATTTCTATCAAGTACATGCACTTGTAAATTAAATCAACTCTCAAACAAATATTTCCCTGATGTTCATGTACCTAGCTATTTTGTTAAAATAGGTTCATCATGCTTTAAAAACATTTTTTGTTGTCGCCATTGTAGTTGTTTTGAGACTGTGTGATGCTATGTAGCTTACTCTGACCTTGAACTAACTATGTTAGTTACTTTTCTTTCACTACTGAGACAAGATACCAGACACCAAAAGTTGGAAGGGAAGGGGTTTATTTGGCTTACAGTTTGTAGAGGTTTCTGTCCACAATCAGCTGGCTCCAAGGCAGGGATGGCAAACAGGCATTGCAGAGAAGAAACAACATGGCTCTCACAAATCAGCAATGGCAACAAGTGAGTTAACAGTGTCTCTCTTTCCCTTTTATCTTATTCAGACTACTTAGGGCAGGTAGCACTCACACCCACCCTTAATTCTAGTGTCCTTGAGCCTAGCACTGTATCATGAATCAATTCCAGCTTCACAAACTCTAGATCCTATGACCACATGAGGCTTTCGGGGGACATCTAGCCCCAAACAAAAACACTTACTATTGATTCTCCTGCCTCAAGCCGCCTGAATACTGGGATAAAATTGTTTACCATGTGCAGCCTGTTTGTTTAACCTTTCTAACTTTTAAAAATGTTTCATTATTTAGGAAATCAGCTAATTGCATCCTTAACACTTATTTGTTAGGTTCCAATTTACAATCCCTGGAGCTGGAGAGTGAGGGCTGACAAATAATCCAGGACATTCTTACCAGTTGTCACACTAGAAAATGCACAGCTTATTTGCAACTGAGATCTCTCCCCAGTAGCCTTTCTGGTCAGTTACCATGGAGTGCAAGTGAATTTGATAAAAGATGACAAAAAGAGAAGAGAACAAACTAAAGGGGGACATTAAAATACATCTTATCTCTGTAGACTTTAAACATTTTTCTTTTATGGAATAATGAAATTATATTTTAAAAATTAAGGGAAGAATTTTAAATATTTCTCATTTACTATTGTTAGTTTTTCCATCTCTAATGCTAAAGACAGAAGTAACACCAATAGAATTTCTAAGGTCCCAAAGACAGTCTTATTTTTTAATAAATGACTCAATTTTTTAAATTGTTGGGAACATACATGTGTATTTTAGTAACACCCGATGTATTAAAAAGAGAAACAAAATCAGAAGTGTAATATTCTATTCAGATTATTCACAAGTGGCTCATCTTAAAAATAAAATCAACATTAATGACATTAAGATGTCAACAGTGCATCATTAGGAAAATGATTAGTTTAGCCAAAGAAGTAAACACAGGTTTTATATGAAGGTTTATATTTTAAAAACTATTAGACTTACTGACTTTGGATTTTGTAATGATTTATATTTAATCTTTTCCTCTAGAACTACAATAATGGTGTGTAAAAACAAAATAATCTGTGTTTGGAAGGCATGTCTACACATGGGAAAGCCAATCTCTAAGCCCTTAGAGGTTTTTTTTTCTAATTGTGAAGATCTATGGGACAATTCTAAAAATATAGTTATTGAATACCAGCACCATCTACTCTGCAGAAAAATTTAAAGAGCTTCAAGAGATCATCTCCACTTGCAGTCTTGATTAAATTAAATATATAAGTGGGTTGACTGAATTGAATCTAGTAATTGTGACTTTGTCTCTATTTCACTTTCTGAGAAAGATCATATTCTATACTTTCAAAGGGAGAAGAACTTGCTACGTATATATTTCATCTTCATTTGAATGGGCTCTCAAGTTTACGTTTTTATTCTATTAATGATTTTTCAGTGGCAGGCGAAAATTGAATGAAATAATTTTGTCTGTAATTTATTTAGTAAGCAGCAAACATCACTTGAGTGAATAAATAGAGGGTGAGCTGATAAGCTTGTTTTATTCATACATCTTCTTGGAGTCTTCTTGGGAAAGAGAAGAATATCATTACAGTGAGGGGGAACAGATTCTGCACATTACTAAGAAATGCACGTTGTCACAGAACCTCCAGAAAAGTGACTAAGGCTGGGTAAAGGAAATTAGGAAACATTCAGAATTTAAAGAAGAGGGACCTGATCTCATATTCATTTTTGTCTGCAATGGGGGATCTGGTTTGTTGGATGGGAAAACAGTTAAGGAGAAGGTTCAGTTATGAAGTTATTGTCCAAAACTGGGACATCACTCATGCAGAAGCAACTAGAGAAAGAGTGATGGGCACATTTGAAAAGTATTTAGAAGTAAGCAGTGAGGTGTTAGCAGTGAAGTCTTATGAGTGAGTATTTAGGAATGAGGGTCCTCACACAGTGAGGAAAGTTTCAACTATGTTCAATGTAGTTTAACACGCAATATCTAAATCCAGTTCTTTTATTCCAGGATACATGAAAGAATCCTCTGGAAAGCCCTCAGCATTCACACATGTGGGATTACTGAAGCAGAATCTTTAGAGCACTGAACTCAATCACCTCTATACCTGGTTTTTACCCTGAGATGATTAACAGACAGTCTCTCTGTTACATTCATTTTCTCCATTATGATCACTTTTTAAAATACACTGAATTGAAAGTCCACATCATAACTTAGAATAAGAAACATGATTCACAGAACTGGGTTAGTTTAGTATTATTTGTGTTGCCATGATGATGACACACACTGGAAGAATTACTAATTGGTGAACATTTTTTATTAACCACTAAGTAGGTTAAGTAAAGAATAATGCAATGCAGTTAATGACAAAATAACTAAAAGGAAGAAAATCTTAAATGAACTGATGAGATTTAATATTCTGTTATCATCTAAGGCAGTTTGCCAAAAAAAACTGCAAAAGTTTTAAACGTGATGCTTTAAAAAATGTTAGCTAAAAGTAAAATTTTAAGGTAGCTTTAAAGTATTATAAGTAGAATTTATTATCAATGCTTATAGTCATGAAAATACAATGGGCAGTATGAAATATATATTTAAAAACTCAGGTCCTGTGGCCAATGCACTATTGCCAAGTGGATTACTCTCACCGTGCCTGGCAGTGAGGATGGAGGGTTAACTTGATTGGCTTTGCAATCTGCCCGAGGATAAGTTGTATTATGTTAGGTGGAACTATGAACTTGCTATTGTCTTTATTGGTAGGTTAAGTATGGTTTAAGGAGATATGCTTGGGTGTGAGGCTGAAAAGTCTGAGCTGTGGAGTTTATCAACTTGATTTGCACTGTTGCACAGACATGTAATTATTGGTCACTACACATCACCTTTAAAAATCAATTCTCTTTAGCTTCTTTAATGAAGAAAAACAGAAGTATAAACACAAACTTAATTAATTCTGAGTTCTTCCTTTTTAGTGAATACCACTAAGTATTTTTAAATTATAACATTAAGAACCTGAAGAAAGCATCTTGACACCTCCCTGTCATTTCTTCCTACTTCCTTTTTACTTGTATCTTTTAAAAATTAAAATCTAGACCAAAGAGAGGTATAAAGCTGGATAGTTGAATGTTTACAGATTATGAGATAAATATCTTTTAATATACAGATATTATTACATTTGACTTGTTCAAAGAGGTTCATACTGCAAGTTAAGTCAAAGGTAGGGGAGATTCTAATTTATCTATTCATATATGGTAAAATATTTATCTTGTTTGAATAGAAACCATATAGCCACACATATAGTATTCTATTGGTAAATATTTACCAGGAGGAATGGCAAAAAATAGCTCTCATTTGCAGAGTTTGCCAATTCCTGTGGCACTCTCATATCACTGACTCTGAACTATAAAAATGTCATAAATGAATCTACAATTGAAGATGTAAAGGAGATGTTACTAGTACCTCCACCAAAGAAATGCAGTGTGTCCAATTCACAAATGCAGATAATAGTCAAATAAAGAGGAATTGACTTTTGAGTGCTGTTATTCTTCGAAAGTATTTTTTCAGTTATGTGTATGTAACTTATATTTATGCCTTTTCTTAACTGCCAGGTTACAGAATTACTGAAGCTCTAATAGTAAACAGGTACAAGCCTACTTTCATTTCTGTATACGACTTCACAGATTCCATATAAAGATCACAAATGACCAAGCAAGTGATCTAAACAAGTATGAGATATAACAAAGATCTTTTCTAATGTTTGTTTATAAAAGTGAGTGAAAGCATAAAACTGTAACCCTCCAATAGTCTATGAAAAAAATTTAACTTAAATTGACACTTCCAGATTCAATTCTCATCTCCAGCAGCAGCCACTAATAACGTCATTGTTATTAAAGTGTTTAAGAAAATTAGCAATCATTATTATAATGTAGTCATGTTACTTCTTATTCCAAGTACTATATATTTTTGTTTTCACACTATACTTATCTCCCATTAATAACTAGAAATCTATTAAAAGTTAATGGGATATAACAAAAGTTATTTTGATTTGAAATCACAAATTTCAGGCTGTTTTTCTGAATTCACACTTACTGGAGAAAATTCTTTAAAAATGTATGGCTCTCGCTTTATATATCAAGTAATAGAAGAAATTACTAAAGTATATAATTGCAATTTTCAAAATCATATCATAGTGTACGTGAATCTTAAAAACATCTGATTCCTGGGGGAAAATGATAATGTGAAAGAATCCCTCCACACATTCTCCACTTGCTCACCATTTGAATGTAAGCTATAAGAGGGTAAACACATTCACTGGACAAAATTAGTCACTACGTCAGCTTGAATTTTCCTGTATTGGTTGTCATTGGAACAAAAACTACTAATTAACTATAGTACAGTGTCATATAAATAAAGCTGAAATATCATCCAAGTGCAGTACCTCGATCACTCAGTAGCTACATAACAACATGTACACTTACCATAATAGCTGATGCTTTCTCCTTAACTTATAAAAAAGAGGAGGCTTGCCATCAACTTATTTTTTCATAGAAGCTTAGCATTTTAGACTTGAAATTCTGAGTACCTATTTATAACCAAAACTCCAAAGTCTTCATCTCATAAAGAGGAAAGTTAAGCACAAAAGACGTGACTTTTGCCCAATGCCATGCAGACCCTATTAATTATAGGGTCTGACCAGGTCTGAAGAATTCATTATCTACCAGCACTGGGAGGAATTAATCTGAGAATAAGCAGTACCTCCTGGAGAACTCTCTTCATCTTCAGTAACAAAGTCTTCACTGCTGTGCAATCTTGTAACATTAGTCTGAATGGCAGTGGATCTATGCCTCCATGCTCCTCCACACTCTGCAAGGGCCAGTCTGCAGATGGACTGCTGGGCACGTGGCTGACATAGGAACACCTGGAGTCCTGGTCAACATCTCTCGTTAATTTCAAAGAAAGATTCCTAATAAGGGAAAATAACAGAAATTAAAACGCAGCATGCTTTGACTATTTTTCCTAAACTGTTGATCAATATCATTAGTATGCTATAAAAAATTTTTGGTGAACCTCATCATTTTCTCATATTCTCCTCTGAAAATACTCAGAAATTCTGAAATGAGTTAATTGTATATTTAATGATAAGATTCAATTGCAATTACTGTCTTAGAATATGATTTTTCTCTAATTTGCATTTCATGTATTCATGATACTTAATTCATTTTAAAATGTTAAGACTCAACAAAAATCACTGGAAGACAAATTTTATAACTAGTATTTCTCATAGCATGCTTAAAATTAACTGGAATCAAAAGATTAAGCAGCCAAAATTAACAGAAAATTGATTTGATAATTATTATTTTAAATAATTAAAGCAATCAATAACTCAGTGATTAAGGAAGGCACTTTACAATGAATTTTATATTAAAAATTTTTAAAGGGGGATACAAGTGGGAGATGCATAACTCCATGATATTATTAGCATATAGAGAGAATCAAAATATGCCATCCTCCCTCGCAAAATGCCACTTTAGTATAAGGATCATTTTGAGCTGAAAGCAACTGAGAAAAAGCAGATGTAAGAAAAAGTCTCTATCCTTCTCCTATACACCTAAAAGCAGATATAGATTTACAAAGGTGCCATCCTCCTTTTCTACCAGAACTTAATTGCTAGAGAGAACTCAAGATGTTCGTCAGGCCAGAGAAGGCACCAGAAATATCTATGTAACAACTTACTGACTAGTGCTTGTCTTCAGTAAGTTTCTTTGTGCAGTATCTTTCTTCAGTTTGCTGCCCTAGGCACTAAAAGTCCTTTTCTTGTTACTTCGGTAAAATATTGCTGTTCTTTTTTGTTAAAATGCTATATAGCTCCAATCCTAACCACTCATTTGAGTTACTCATCTGAGTGTTGCTGCTTCTATGCACGATGCATGTGTTAATGAACATGATTGCATTTCTCTTGTTAATATGTCTTTTGTCAGTCCAACTTACAGGACCACGGCTGCAAAGCCTAGGAGGGCAGAAGGAAAAGAATCAAACACAGAATGCTCACTCTCAAAAAAATCTGCCTCTTACAGACAGACAAAAAACACATTAATAAGAGTGGGTGTCAGTCTCCAGGCAAGTCTAACATTTAAGTCCTTACAAGGCTGCCTAAGGTACTATAAGTATTATATAAATATTTGTTATTATTATTTACATAAATTATATGGTTAGTGGAGGGCAGGGTGTTGCACTGTCTAAGCACATAGGTTAGTTCATCTCAAGTTCACTTTTTACCTGCTTTTTAACTCAGACAAAATTTACTCGTCTGCACTTGAGTATCACCACTTGTACAATGAAGACTCTCATTACACCTGCTGGCTGAACTTCTTCAAAGTGTGCATAAGTTAACACACATGACAATGGCCCTCAAAAAAACTGTAAGACTATTTATACGCTTTAAAAACAGATATAAAATGCAGGTAGTAGTAACTCTTACCACTTCAAAGGAGTGTTTTCTACAGTAATTATACAAAAGTTTATTCCAATTGAATTACTCAATTAATAATTAGATTTGAATAATATTGAGTATTATATTATTTGTGTCTCTGTTTGACCTTAGTACCAAGTGCTAGGATACTTCTTTGTTTTTTTCTCAATTTAGATTGCTTAGAGATTTTGTTATATAATTAAGAAAATAATAGTATATAGATAGACAGATAGATAAAAACCTAAAATTTTCTGTCCTTTTGAAATAGTCAAGATATGCCATCAACATAAATGCATTTCAAAAATGAAATCAGCCATTTGTTTTATACTTCAATAGTTTATATTTATTTTTAATTCCAAAAATGAAAATGGTAGAATTTTCTCTCATAATTATTAAACATATGCACACTGTGTCCAGAAGAGCAAGAGTGGCTCAATTTGCAAAAATCAGCAGGATTCTGTCACTGATTTGAAAAAGTTCGATATGATTTTAAATGTTTTAGAGTAGCCAGGCATGATCCCACCACTTGAGAGGCAGAGGCCCTAGTATGGTAGTGAGTTTGAGGCCAGCCTGGGGTACATAGTGAGTTCAAACCCAGCCTAAACTAAAAAGTGAAACCCTGTCTCAAAAAATCAATCAATAAAAAAATTAAATAAATGTCTTAGAGTTGATGCTAAAAATAATGTTTCACATTTGAAAAATTTATCTTGAAATATTTTACTTCTACATGAAAAAAGAATAGATCTACAACAAGCTATATAGCAGTAATCAAAACCAATCCTAATTTTGTCAAGGCAGTTGGTGAAACAACCATGAAATAGGGCTACAATTTGAGGGGATTGGTTAGCACAGCCATCCTGGTTTATGTTTATGCCTAATGTCTTCCTCACTGGTTAATGCCTCATGTTCAGTATTTTAAATATTACTGTTTTTAACAGTAGAGTATTATTGTGCCCAAAATACCCATGTGTTTATGGGCAAATTCAAGTTAAAAAAAAACAAACTCTGCTTGACAAGAAAAGGAAAAAAAATCACTAATATGAAGTCATGGTTTTCTCTAGAACAAACAACACATACTAAGTCTGCTGAGGGCAGAACAAGGTGCAGGTGTTGTCCTGTTCCTGCAGTGGAGGACTCACTATATAATATAATACATGAACTTCAGGATATACAACTCACTGTCAGCCAACTCTGAATTATTATAGTTTCAGGAAACTGAGCAAATGCACTTTCTATCAAAAAAGATAGGACCTTAATATAGAAAAAAAAAAAAGGAATGATACTAAAGCTGGATAGAGTGGTTCATTAATCACCATAACTACTTCAAACAAAAAACAAAGACAAGGTAATCTCTACTGAGCACATTTATGTACAGTTCACTCTTTCTGTATCAAGTCTATGAATCGTTGCTATAATTCCTCAATTATATTCTCACATCTCTTGATCCTGATGAATGGTGGGTGACCAAGCTCTGATAATTTAAAATTTAGTAACATTTAGATAAAGCTGAATTGAGACTTACGAAACTTTCCTCAGTCCACAAGTACCAAAATTATAAAAAGTTCTGAAGAATAATAGCAAAGCTCAAATAATATATTACACCTCTTCTTGAAAGATTAGAGAATTTGGGAGTTTCAACTGATATTTAAAATATTTAAGTTAAGCTACTATGGTAAATTGACTTTGTACTTTTGTTACTGGGATCTTTTGTGCAACAGAACTTCTCTACCAAGCTAGTTCAAATGTTATAATGCAATTCTATTTTCAGTATTGCAGAAAACTTTAATGTGAAAATATTTACCTTAACATTAACTGTGGAGTGATTAAAGATCTTTTTTCCATATAGGAAAAAAATAAAGTGTATTTTTATAATTTTTCTCATTTGGTTATAACTAGCAATATCATTTTGTAACTGACAATGTTTCTTTCGGCCCACAAAAATTCTTCAAATCATTTGAAAACTTCCCAATATAAATGGCCCAAATAACTAAGAAAATATAAGATCATGTCAGTTGCACAATGTTGATCCTCTTGACTGCCATATGAACCCTTCTTTATTTAGCTCACTGACACTTTGCATTATAGGAACTGTTTGTTGCAAAAAGGCACCTCAGTGACTTACATTTTATAATGTGGCTGTGATTTCTGAACCAACTTTTCAAGAACAGAAAAGTACCAGTAACTTCTATTTGCCCCAATATAATAAATGGGCACATGCATATAATTGCCTTCCAAAACATAATTAAGCAGATTTGAAGAAAATAATAGTACATAAAACCCTTAATTTGGGAAACTTACTTGTATTATCTTAAATAACTGCAATATAGGCACAATGGTACAAATGCGTATTAATGAACTAACATAACAGAACCTAACAAAAACTTTCTGGTAGGTAACTACCTACACAAACCTACTGATGCTGAATAAGCTGTATTTCCTTTCAAAATATGGTTTATCTGAAATAGTTACTAAAAAGACTGTAAATCTGACATACTATAACTTGGCATTTAGAGACAGAACCAGCATCTCCCTCTGTAGTGAAAGGGTTGTTAAAATAACCTAACATTTTACATTTAGATAAAAAGTTCACATGTAACAAGTTACCACCACCTGAGATGTGAGAAAAAGTAAGGTAGAATCCAAATATCTTAACAGAGGCAGCGAGGTCTTTCATGATACACCGTTTGCCTCATCATATCTTATCTCCTAACATCTACCTCCTTGCTCTCAGAATTTCAAACACATTGTCCTTTATTCAGGGTTTATCCTACAGAAGCCTGTTCACATATGTTCTTCTTTCTATATTAAAAAGTGTCCCATACCCACTTTTAGGTTTCTCCTTATAGTATATCATATTCCTAGACTGAGATCTTTGCATCCATCAAAAAATACACAGGTTTCACTCTGTTGGCAATTTCTTTGGCTGTGTAAAAGCTCTTAAATATGATGAGATCTCATGTGTTGTTTTATTTCCTGTCTGATTAGAGTTTTGTTCACCAAGTATTTGCCTACACCTATATCTTCAAGAGTTCTACCTATTCTATCTTCCAATAGATTTAGTGTTTCCATTTTAATATATAGGTCTTTGATCCATTTCAATTTTAGGTTAGTGCATGGTGAGAGATATGAGTCTAGTTTTAACTTTCAGCATGTAGAAAGCCAGTTTTTCCAGCACCATTTATTAAAGAGGCTTTCTTTCTTCCAGTAAAAGTATTTGGCCCCTTTGTCAAAGACAAGGTGGCTGAGTGTGTTTGGAATTGTTTCTCTATCTTATAATCTGTTCCACTGATCCTTAGATTTGTTTGTTTGTTTGCTTTCGCCAATACAATGCTGGTTTTATCATGGTAGCTTTATAGTATAATTTCATATGAAAGATTGTGATGCTGCCTGCCTGACCTTTGTTGGCCCAAATAGCTTTTACCATTCTAGGTCTCTTCTGGCACCAAATAAATTTTAGGACTATTTTCTCTAATTCTGTAAGGTATATTGTTGGTATTTTGACTGAGATTGCTTTAAGTTTGTATAAAAATTTTGGAAATATGGCCATTTTCACTACATTGCTTCTTCCTACCAAAGAACAAGGCATATATTACGATTTTGCTGATATCCTCTTTGATTTCTTTTTTCACAGTACTGTACTTCTCAATGTAAAGTTCTTTCACTTTCTTCAATTAGATTGATTCCTAAATATTTCATTTTTTCAAAGATATTGTGAAAAATGTGCTATCAGTAATTTCTTTCTTGGTGAGTTTGTTATTTGTGCACAGGAATGCTATTGAATTTTGAGTGTTGACTGTGCCCAGTTACACTGCTGAATTTGGTTATTAAATCTCTTTGAAGTCTTTTGGTGAAATTTTTGGTGTCTTCTATGTAGAGCATCATATCTTTCACAAATAATGATAATTAAACTTCTTCCCTTCCTATCCTTATTCCTTTTATTTCTTTCTCTTGTCTAATTGCTCTCACTAATGTTTCCAGAACTATACTCAATAGGAATGGTGATAGTGGACATCCTTGTCTTGTTCCTGATTTTAGAGTAAAAATTTTCAGTTCTTGACCATTTACTATGATGTTGGCTGTTGGTTTGTCTTAGGTAGCTTTTATCAGGTTGAGATAAAGGCCATCTATTCCAATTTTCTGTAGGGTTTATCATCAATGAGTGTTAGACTTTGTCAAATACTTTTTCTGCATCTACTGAGATAATCATGTGGTTTTTGTCCATGGTTCTGTTAATATGATTTATTACATTTATTGATTCACATATGTTGAACCATCCATACATCCTTGGGATGAATCCTACTGGGTCAAGGTGTAAAATTTTCTTGATGATTTGCTGCATTCTGTTTGTCAATATCTTATTGAAGATTTTTGTGTAAATGTTCATTAGGGAGAGTAGTCTGAAATTTTCTTTCTTGGTTGGATGCTTCTCCGGTTTTGGTATCAGTTTAATGCTTGCTTCCAGAGATCAGTTTGGGAATACTGCTTCCCTTTCAATTTCATTACAGAGTTTGAGGAAGAGTGGCATTAGATCTTCTCTAAATTCCTTGTAGAATTTGGAAGTGAATCCATCGAGATCTAGTCTTTTCTTCGTTGGTAGGTTTTAATTACTTCTTCAATTTCATTGATGGATATTGGGTTATTTAGAATTTTTATATCTTCTTGACTGAGCTTAGGTAATTCATATATCTAGGAATCCATCCATTTCTTCTGTGATTTTCATCCTATTAAAATACAGGTTCTCGAAATAGGTATTGATGATCATCTGGATTGCTGCAGAATCTGTTGTGATTTCTCCCTTTTTGTTCTTAACTGCATGGATTTGAGTCTTTTCTTTTTTTGATAAGGTTGGAGTTTGTGAATTTTATTTAATCTTTTAAAACATCAACTTTCTGATTCATTTATTCTTTTTATTATTTTCTTAGTCTCAATTGCATTAATTTCTTTTTTTCAATTGCATTAATTTCTGCTCTGATATTTATATTTTCCTCCTTCATACAAGCTTTCGGCTTGACTTGTTCTTCTTTTTTCTAGAATTTAGAGGTTCAACATTAGGTTTTTTTACTTAAGCTCTCTCTGTTTTCCTGATGTGGGAATTCACCACTATGAATTTCCTCACAGAACTGTTTTCATTGTGTCTCAAAAGTTCAGGTATGTTGTACTGGCATTATCATTAAATTATAGAAACTATTTAATTTCTTTAATTTTATCTGTGACCCATTTGTTGTTCAGAAGAGTGTTATTTAATTTACATGTGTTTATACATTTTTTGTGGTTCCTTTTGATTTCCAGTCTCATTGCACTATGATCTCATAATATGCAGGAGATAATTTCAATTCCTTCACATTTACTTAGGCGTGTTCTAGGAGCTAGTATGGGATCTATTTTGGAGAATATCTCATGCACAGATGAGAAGATGTGTATTCTGATGTTGTGGGGTTGAACACTCTGTAAACTTCTACAAAGTCTATTTGTGTGCAGGTCTGGTTCAGTTCTGATATTTGATTTTTTTTTATCTATTTGATCTATTGGTCACAGTAGAGTATTGAGGTTCACCACTACAATTGCATTAGTGCTTATTTGAATTTTCATGTGCCTTAATATTTGTTTTATATACTTGGATGCTCTGGTATTTGTTGCATATATATTTATTATTGTTATCTCCTCATCTTGGAGTGTCTCCTTGAGAAGGATGTAGTGATCTTCTTTGTTTCTCTTGATCAGTCTCCACTTTGTCTGAAAATAGAACAGCTACTTCTACTATTTTTGGGGTTCCAAGCATATGAAAAATTGTTTTCCAGCCTATGACTTTCAGTGTATTAATTTCTTTTTCAGTTAAATGTGTTTCTTATATGCCACATATTGTTGGATCTTACTTCTTGATCCATTCTGCCAGTCTGTTTCTTCTTACTGGTGAGACCATTTACATTGGTGGATATAATTGATATGTATTGACTTATCCTTGTTATATTATTTTTCTCTTGTTGGTTCTCTTTTTTTCTCTTGTGTTTAATTGCTTGTCTTGCCTGGTGGATTCTTTCTATTGGTGTTCATGGAAATGCAGCCTTCCTTATCTCTAAAATATCATCCAGAACATTTTGGAGTGGTGGTTTAGTCGTCATGAATTTCTTCAGGTTTTCTTTGTCATGAAAGTATCTTATTTCTCCACTGATTTTGAAAGATAGTTTGGCAGGGTACGTCAATCTGGTTGGAGTTTGTTATTTTTTAGGATCTGAAATACCACACTCCAAGCTTTCCTTGACTTAAGGGTTTGTGTTCAGAAGTCTGCTGTGATTCTGATTAGCTTTATTTTATAGGTTATTTGTTTCTTTTCTGTAACCACTTTTAATATTCTGTTTTTGTGTTGAATCTCTGGACTATTATATGCCTTGCCTTGGTGTAGAGGTTTTGTTTTATTTTGTTTTGTTTTTCATGGCTAATTGGAGTTCTATATGCCACACTTACCTATATGTCAAATTACTTTTCCATGCTTGGGAAGCTTCCTTCCATTATTTCTGTGAATAGGCTTTAAAAGTCATTTGTAGTGTCTCCTGCTTTTTGGTTGACGCTGATCAATCTTATGCTGTTCTTCTTTGCATCACGTTGCAGCTATCGCCTCAATTTTTCATGGTCCCTTGCTATTTTTAAGAAATCTTTCTTTTTATGATTTCTAACTACAATGCTATCTCCTAGACCTGATATTTTATCCTCACATTGATTCATTGTGCTGCATATACTTTCAATAGAGTTTTTAATCCCCATGATATCTGTTTGTTTCTGGTTCAAGGATTCCATTTCTTTTCATGTTCGATATTCATGGTTTCTATCATTTTCCTAAGCTCTTCTTTTTCTTAATCTGTGCCTACTCCAGATAGCCAAGTCCTTCATTATGATCATCATTTCTTTTTTTAACCTGAGAAAATATTTCTGATCTTACTTTTTCTATAGCCTCATACATATGTTTTGTTATTTCCACTGCTACCATTTCAAAAAATTCAAGTGGGTAGCTTTTTATTTCCTCCATCTCATTATTCCCTGGCCTTGCCCTGAGAGTGCTGGAGCTTTTGGGTTGCATCTTGCTTCTGTCTTGTCATTTTCTTCTCTTTTTAAAAAATTTGTTTACTGTGTTAATAGTTGTAAATTGCTTATGTAGCCTTGTCACTAGTATGAGGCCTTCCTAGGAAATGACTATTCTTCAGAGATATCTTGTAGGTGTAGCTGGCTCTTTGTCTTGGTACCCGTCCCAAGATCCTCCCTTCCCAATTTATTAGGGATTAAAAAATTCTGTCTATTTGGCCCAGCACCTAGTCTTTTAATACTGGACTACGGTAATGATTATGACCCCGGAAATTCACAGTGTTGTCATACAAGGAAGAATAACTGATTACATCAGGTATGACACTATGGCTACAGTACAATTAGCAATAACAATAGCATCAAGCACAGCCTAGAAATTGAAATAATGTGGTAACTCTTAATTTGGTACCATTAATCATTGGAGCAAAAACTAGTTATAATCAAAATCCAACACAAATCATGCTCTTATCTGCAGTGAATTTTCCCTTAGTAGAGTGATTTTACTGGGGTGGGGGGTGTTACGAGAGATAAGGAGAAAAACAGAAATAAATGAAGAGAAAGATATTAGAAGTAAGGTTGAAGGACAAAGGAAGATCACTCACTCAAGCTTTGAGAAACTGAAGAAGGACACAGGGGAGAAAGAATGAGCGAGAAAGTAAATGGAAATCAAAGGAAACCAGAGAAACTAAAGACAATGTTCACTCACATGAAAAAAATCAAAAAAGTTTTGAGAAAAGAGAAAAAAAGACCAACAAAACAAAACAATACAAAACAAATACAAATAAAAATCTAAACAACAAAGACAAAATTTCTTGGACTACAAGTCTGTACATAGCCTCTGGTATTCACAGTTCTGTGTAGTGCTTAAGTCAGTCAAACTCCATGCTGCTGCATTAACTCCTCTCTTTCAGGGCCACAAGATCTGCATGTTTATCTTGGCCTCCAACTGTGGGACCTGAGTCTTCAGCCAGTAACTATCTCAATGTCCCTCAGAGGAGACATCTCTTTAACCTAAGTATGCCCAGGGGTGTTTCTCACCCAGTTGCCATGGGCTTAAGGACAGCCCATGGATGATGTGAGTCTCATGTTCCATTGGCCCCTTCCAGCCCTTGCACAGCCTCCTCCCTCCTCCAATCTACTCTACTGGCACACTTCTCTCCTCTCTCACACCTCTGGGCATAGAGGGTATATTAATTGTTAAATAGGTTTAAAAAATATTTTGCCTGTGGCAATTTATGATGCAGCATTAGCACAGTAACTAAAAAACCTAGTAAAAATTGTGCTAATTTGTTTAACCCAGAACTTCCAAAATTTATTTGAAAATTAATTCATTAATATTAAATATTTATGATAATATACATTAATGTGCAAAGAAGCTGAATTTGTAAAACATTATCAATAATTTCTTAAAATGCTTGGATAGCTTAAAAATTCCTTCAAAAACCTGCTTTATTTCAAATCTCAGTGATAAATAATATCATAAACAAACTACATGAAAGTGAAATTATACTGCTAACAGGCAGAACCATCAAATAGTCCCAACTCTAAAAATGTGGTTATTTTGTAAACAATTGCAAAGTTAAGCAGAAATGGACAAGAAACATGAAAAATGCCTGTCCTTAATCTCTCTAAAATAGAATATTCATCCTTTTTCTGAAATAGAGAAAACCGGGCTTTAGTATACATAACAGGCCAGATTATTGATGCAATTAGAAAGCATACAATATGTTTTACACATAACTTTGCATCACAGATCAAAGTATAAATGTCTGTGACAAGAAACAAACAA
Source organism: Heterocephalus glaber (assembly GCF_053883595.1). NCBI lineage: Eukaryota > Metazoa > Chordata > Mammalia > Rodentia > Bathyergidae > Heterocephalus > Heterocephalus glaber. The sequence continues at coordinate 8,798,497 of NW_028258303.1, forward strand.
AAAATCCTTGAAGTTAGTAAGAAAATCTGAGATTAAACCTTGACAAGGTGCCGTAAAGAAAAAGTGCTATAGTTGAACTGATCTAAATGATTCAGTTTAAAGTAGCCGAATTACCGTTCCATTATTTATCAGTACAGCACAAGGGTAGACAAATACTGCAACCATACATATAAAGATCGTGTATGGGTATAAATCACAAGGTTAGGTAAGTCAGAAGGCATAAAATGCTTTAGTTTCTGATCAATCTTTTCCTACTTCTTATCTTGAAGATTCATACATAGACAGCTGGACTCTATCTTTGGCTCCAATATATTTTTCTTTGAATGTTATCTCAGTTTCTTTCTTTCTATGCTGACTTGTATTTGACATTTAAAGCAAGATAACAGTAGTTGTTGGTAGCATAGGATGGTTTCTCTTTTACACAAGCAGTAGAAACACAGATTGGTATCAATGTTCAATTGTCTTTGAAACAGAGATGAGGAAGAGAAGGAAAACACCCAGCCCTTTTCTTAACATAACAAAGAGGAAGTGATAAAACAAAACTTCATTTTGCTCTTTCCCCTCCAGAGACAACTATCCATGTAGGAAAGATAACAGGAAAAAAGAAAAAAAAATCTTCAAAAAAGAAATCAAGTCCATTCCAAGAAAACAAGCCTTCCTCAAATGACACTACTAGTATGTTTTTCATCCATATTTTGTTGTCTGAAAAAGAACAGAATTCATTTTCTTTATCAGTGCTCATTATATCTTAAACTATGTCACCTTTTAGTTTAATAGTTAATTATAATACTGTATAGACTGAACAGGATGCAAATAGGAAAGCTGGGCTTCAAACCAATAAAGTCTGACTCCAGAGTAAATACCCTAAGCCTTCCAATCTCTTCCTAGACAGCCAATTGGCAAATTCCACCAAGAATTTATCATACCAAACTTTACTAAAAGTCACAAATACATAATGATTACAAGATACAAGCTGATTTTCCCTCACTAATTTCAAAAATCTTTTCATTTTTGTTCCACCCAAAACATTTATTATTTTAATATTTTGTTAAAAGTATCTGTTACACTGAGTTTGTTAGATATTCTTTGTTTGGTGTGTGTGTGTGTGTGTGTGTGTTTGTCTGTGTGTTTTTCATGGTATTTGAGATGGAACTCAGGGCCTCTTCAAGCTTGCCTGGCAAGTGTTCTACCATTGGTCTGTATTAGCAGCTCTCTGTATTTTTATTTGTTTTTCAGACAGGGTCTCCCTAAATTGCCTAGACTGGCTTTGAGATTGCGATCCTCCTGTCTCAGGCTCCTGAGTAGCTAAGATTACAGGCGTGTGCCACCTGTACAGGCGCGTGCCGGACTACATTGGGAAATTCAACAGAAAATCATTATTTTAGGAAAAATAAAATCTGAAAGAATCACAGTGGTTTTTAAGTATCTGGGACCTACTGGTGGTATTACTGGAGCACAGCTGTACTGTTCATGTTCTTGAAGGCAGCTTAATAGAAACTGGCCACAGGAGTAGAAACAAGAACAAAAACCTCTTTCATGTGAACATAATTTTCTTCTGCATATGAAGAAATCTTCCGTTTCTTTGCTAATGCTTCCTTTATCATCTTCAGAGAAACTCCTTCCTCTTCATCTTGACTGCATGTAGACTTGATAGAACTGCTAAACCAATCCTGCCTTCTATGGACTTACCATGGTAATGTGAGTAGGCCATGGCCTACAGACATTCCCAGAACTTTGAATGTGAATCTTGAGCTACTACAGCAAAAGGACAGAAAACCATAGTAGCTGTTCATGTTGATAGTGGACTCTGAATGAGATGAGCTATTCTTTTCTGCTGGTTCAGTCAGGTTCAGTCTTGTAACACATGGATTCAAACGAACCCCATCCAAGACTGAAGTATTAGCTCAGGGATAGAATGCCTGCTTAGCATGCAGAAGGCCCCGGGCTCACAAACAAACAAACAAGGACTCAGATTTTACAATGGTCTTAGATTTGGTGTGATGTTCTGTGTTACCGTCATGAAATTCTTAAGCATTTCTAAACAAAGAGTCTTGCATTTTACTTTTTTTTTTATTAAATTCTTTTTTTGGTACATTGTAGGTATACAACACAATTACATTTCTCATTGGGAATTGTACCTTTACATAATGCATCTTGGTTCTTATTTTTTCCCCATTCCTAGCCCTCTCTTCATGCCCTCCACCCTTCCCTATTTACAAAGACTTTATTTCCATTTTTTCCATCTCTCGTCATTTTTCCTTTCCCTTCTTTCCTTTCCCCTGCCCCTCCCACTACCCATACCCCTTTGGACCTTTTCTTCCTATTTTACATTATCGATTATTCATTCTAATCATTGGTACATTTTAGGTATACAATATAATGACATTCATCATTGGAAATTTGCACCTTTACATAGTCTCTCTTGGTTCTTATTTTTCACCCTTGCCCAGCCCTCCCTTCAACCCTTCCATTCCTATTTACAAAGCTTTTGTTCCTAGTTTTCCATTTTCTCATATTAATCCCATTCCCTTCTATCCTTTCCTCTAGCCCTCCCACTTCCTTCCCCTTTGCCCCTTTTCTTCCTATTTCACATGACCTATTATACATTTAGTCCTTATTTACACTTTCAGTTTCTCACACCAGAGAAACTATTCAGAATTTATTCATGTGTGTCCTATTCATTTCACTTAGAGTATTTGCATTTTACTTTTGCGATGAAACTTTCAATTATATTGCGGGCAAATTCTAGCTCAGTTGTTTAAGTGTACTGTTATATCTGTACAAGTTGAGGAGTTTGAGTTTTACTTTATTTCTGTGACATATTGCACATTTCTCCAATAAACATATTTTAAATTTTCTTTTTCTTTTTCTAACGATGTGAGCTAACATAGGTTTCTGGGATTTGTATCAAAGAACTCAATATTATACCTCAGAGCAGCTCTAAGACTAAAGTGCAAAGTAGAGTATAAGGTTTTCCAGTGTCCTCATACCCTTAGATGTATTCCTATCACGACCCTTTTTTTAATCTTCAGGTTTGCTTTAGCAGAGTATTATTGCTGCATGATAATCAGAATTCATTATTGGGATGCTGAATTTCATTTTTTCTTTGTAAATCAGAGGCCAATCACTTTTTTGTTTCTTCTCTGTCAAAATACACTGATGTTGTGTCTTGGTCCTCAACACTCTGACCCCTCTTAGGTAATTAATCCAAATAATGTGCTGTTAGCTGATAAGTGACTGGTACATCATTTTTATATTAACAGATTGCTTCTTTTCCAGAAGGAATGACTCCACAAACAAATACTGACAGCGTGGTGTCTGCTTAAAACAGTCATTCTCTGGCATTTGGTTCACCCAGTCTCACTAAATAGGAACTATATATTTTGTTTGTAAGTTTGTCCTGCAGTTTCTTTTCACCAGAAAAAATAAAGTGCCTTTGAGGTCAGTAATAATAAATTAAATGAGTTTTGTTTTAATGTGGAATTACCCTCCTTTAAAATTGAGTTTTATATATATATATAAATATCATAAATCTTGTAAGTTTAATATAAACAGTCTAAATTTCTTTTCAGAAGTAGGTCTAAGAAGTTGACTTAATTCATTTTCTCCCTTTGGTCATTAGAAAGCCAAAATTGATGGCTGTTTTCTGTGATTATCTTGTCTTTGAGATGACGGACTGTCTCCTATTCTCAAACCACATTGCCCTACTAAATTATCAACTGAAACTTTAGAATATTCTGTTCACTATTGTAAAAACTAATCTGTTTAGTGCTCTTAACTCTTCTCCCAGATACTTTCTAAAAAGTTCTCTATGAAGCAAAATTTACCTTGAAATAAAATGTTATCCAGATCTAAATATTTTAGCATTGATTTAGTGTTGTTTTCAGATACATAGCACTTTATCATAAATGAACTCAGTAATTTAAAGTGTACTTTATGGGCCAAAAATATAAATATACTATTGGCTTATCTAGAAAGGCAAGGCAAGGCACGTATTGACAGAGTGTGAAAAGTTGGGAAATTCTTAATTACTATAATAAATGAACCAGTTATATCACATGTTATATGGATGATTTTACTTTGTTTATCAAAGGTATAGATCAGTGGTGGCACACCTATGGCATGCATGCTGCAGTGGGCTGTTTGTATTACTGAAAGCTCAAAAAGGTTCACCATCACTGTTATAGACTGCATATATTATTTTAACATAAACACAACATTTGTTATATATATTTTATTTTCATAAATAATAATGTATAGTATACACAAAGTGGACAAAGTTTTCTTCATATGTATTGGTATAAAAACATCCTCATGATGCTTTGTTTAGTAACAGACAAAATAATGAAATATGCTGATCATATAAAAATTGAAAGTTATATTTTAGAAAAAATCTATTTTTGGTGTTTAAGCATCAGAAAATTAGACATTGGTAAATGAGTATCATCTACTCCTGGTGTTCTCAGGATGTTCTCTCTGTGAAACCATTTGAGGTTTGAGTAAATCCCACTGATCTTATGGGATATTACACCATCAAAGGGATAAAGTATTGTCCTTTCAACCTTTGGTTTATGAACTAAAAAAAGATCTACTGAATTTACATTTTAGCACCCACATATCAAAAAAATTGAATGATATGTTTCTCACCAAAGTAATCCATTTATTAATGAAAAGCGAAGTAGTTTCATTTTTTCTGTAATTTTGTCATTATTGACTGGTTTTTTATTAAGAATATTAACTGATGTTGCGCTAATATTCAATATTTCCTTATCTCATTGCTGCAATGAGATACAAGTCAGTTTGCCAACTGTTCTATACATTCTAGTTCTATCTATTTAATGTACACTAATAAAATGTATTATTTGCCTGTATATTATAACCAAGTATGTCTTCTAAATCAACAGATATCCTGTTTACAATATAAACACAGGAAATATATTATTGTATTGCATAGGTTAATTATTGTTTTAATGTGTAGGCACTGTCACAGTTCTGTAAGCAAATTAATCAAATCAAATAAAACTGTTTCAGCAATTAGAGTAAATGTATAAATTCAGGGTCAAGATTTTAGCCCTAGAAATCAAAAACACTTAAAATATTTACACCATATCATATACTTGTTTATTTGACATGTGTGAATACTTACAATCTCAATAAAGCAATCCCTATAAAGTAATACTTAACAGTTGTTTATGAATGGTCTTCACAAATATTTAAGATGAGATGAGTGAGCATGACATTAAAAGAACAATGAGGGCCAGGGATTTAGCTCAGTGGTTCTACCACCTGCCTCGCAAGTGCAAGGTCCTGAGTTTGATTCCTGGTACCAAAAAAAAAAAGAACAATGAAATTTTTGACTTAAAATTGCAAGTTCATTGGGTGCTTTGTGGTTAAAGGCTCTGAAACCAAAAATTTAAAAAGATATAGGTAAATATTACTTTTTCTTCTGTAATAAAACTCATACTAATGTGTATCCTATGTCACTCAAGTCAGGTATGAAATATATTAAAACATGAGTTGAATACTTTAAGACCAGTGACACCGATATGTCAGTGGTTACTAAAATACACCTCTAACTGAGTTATATGTATATAGATTCAATAGCTAAATCTTGCATTTAAAAACATTTTCTGCCCTGAGGTATAGCTTAGTGGCAAAGGGCTTCCTAGCATATAGGAGGCTCTGGGTTCAAATAATCAGTACTGCAAAATAAATAAATAAGTAAAAACGTTTTCTAAGTTTGTACAAATACAAAGTATCTCTAAGATATCTAGATTTCTAGCTGGAAGGTAAAATTAGAGAAAGAGATAGATAAAAGCTAATAGTTGTCTTAATAGCATGATATATGTATGCCATAAGGTATCAGCTGCCACAAACTGATATAATCCTCTGTAGTTTTCCTTTTAAAAGCTTTGTCAAAGTGTTCCTGTTGCAGCTTGGGGCTTGGGTTAATGTCTTTAAAAGAATTTTTTTTTATTCTTTCCAGAATATTTTCCTCTTTCTATAAGAAATGAAAATATGTAAACTTGTAGACTGCTTTTCTGAGATAACAATGCTTTGTCAGATAAGATTAAAAACTTTCACAGCAGTTTTTAAGTACAACTGGCATAAGATGCTTTTTAACAACATGTCATAATCACTGAGTTCTGTTATAAAACAAATATATGAATCAATCAATATCAACTATAAAAATGAGAAAAATGAAGTCATTTAACTCTTATTAAGCCTGAAAAATAAGATATAATAGCAATATGGCCTGATTTCTCTCTTCAATATTCTCATCTCATAAGGGATGAAGTAAGAGCAAATATCTTAGTATAAATAAATTGGAAAAGAAAAACATACCTGTATTATGACCAACTGCACTGAACATACCAAGATATACTTATTACAGATAACTACAGGAATGCAGGATTCTATTTTAGGAAGCAATAATGTTTTGTGCAAATACTGTATTTTAATACAAGGCTCTCAGAGCAAATAAGGTAAAATGGAGAGAGAATCCCATGAAGAGAATACAAAATCAACAAAATCAGAGTGAAGATATCTGTATAGCAAAATAAGCCGTTTTCTTTACTATGAAACAGATTAAAGTTTCTAAGCAGAACTGCATATAATGCTTATATGAAAAACGCTTCTACAGAATGAGAAAGATCAATGATCAAGTGAAATAAAATAAGAAGGAAAGGTTACAAAGGCTAAATAATAAGAATATATTATTTTCTATATAAAATGCTGTGCATACCAGTATTAGTTTAATAAAAGCATAACATTCTTGTGTTTTTTTAATGATACAGGTGTCTCATTTTTATTTTTATCAGTTAATACTTCTGTAGATTTTGGTGATAATGTATGTATTGCTTACTATAACAGGCAGAACTTAAAATGGGCCCTAAGACTCCACTGCCAAACACACACACACACACACACACACACACACACACACACAGAGTCATGTGACAGTTTGAGACAAACTGTCTTTGATTTAGTAATAATAAGCTCTTAGAGCTTATTCATATACTTAATTTAATAAATTACATCAAAGTTATTACTGTATTTTAAGTGCGTATCAATGAGCTACAAATTTGCTTTCTAAAGTTTTAACTTTTTCAGTCTCTGTCTGAAAATGACCTGCAGACTACTGAAAGGAGCCCCCAAAACATATTTTTTCTCTTTCTAAAAAAATCATTAGATACAAAATAATCAGAATAGTCTTAGTATTAACTTCATATTTTAACAAAATTTTCTAATAAAAAATGATCTAACTGAAATAGAAAAAAATCAATAGACAAATAAAATTAAATAATAAATAAGAAAAAATATGATATCAAGGTACTCTATATCAATAACAATGGTAAAATATTTAAAAATCAATTTTAAATGCAAATATATAGTACACATCTATATGGACTATTCAAAATATTTGAATATATGTTAAATATTCAAATATATAATTTATTTCTGATGTACTATATTATTTTGGAAACATCTTATGTTAATATAGTTGTTATAACATTTGTCAAAATGTAAAGAATGTTTCTCATGGAAAAAACTTCCAAACCCTGCAAAGTATTTCATAAATAAAAGAATAATTACAGCGAAAATTAAAACTTCATGAATTCCTATTGTGACTCAGACCCTGTATGTTGTACTTTATAAAAATCTTTCATTCACTCCTCTATATGTGTTCTATATACAATAGATCATTTTATAACCACTGGAATCCTATATTCATTTAAAAACATTTCACAGAAAATGAATAAAAGTTAAAATACTTTATCTAGAACAGTTCAGTAGTAATAATGCTCCCAATACTCAAAACACTTAAAACCCAGTAGAACAAGAGCATGGGAATGTAAATCTCAGCTTTATTTTTCCAAACTCTGTCTCATATTTATTTTTTTAATAAAAGGACAACAAATAAAATGACAAGATATTCTTTACAACTAAACACTTTCTTTTTCTTTTTTCTTTGATGTTAATTATAACTGCAACATGAAATATGGGATAGAGAGAGAAAGAGAGAGAGGGAGAGAGAGGAATACAAGATTTTTTTTTCTTTTTCACATCATCTGTATCAGTTAATCTCATTATGATTCAGTGCAATGCCATGAAAACGAAGCAATACTTTAAGGTTCAGTTGTAAAAAACAGGATATATATATATGAAAAATATATATTACAAACAATAAAAACAGAAAAAATATACTACAAAAAAACTGTTATGCTAAAACATTTAGTGTCAGAGTGCTTTAATAACAATAAGAATAACAAAACTCCAGCAATGACTTTGCTCTACTCCCTTAGTTTACTACATTTACCACTTTCCAGAGAGGTTAAGTCTCATCCTCATCAGTGAGGTAAGATTTGTTCTATTAAATACTGAGGTATATATTAAAGTATGCATGAAATTACAAAAAAGCAGTCAACTGTTCTCATTGTTTTTAGACAGTGAATGAACAACTAACATTGGGTACCCTAACACTTTGGTTAATGAAGCAAATTTTCATCAGAGGTTTGCATAACTCAATGCAAAACTAAAACTGTATTTAAATTCTTCCTTCCTCACAAGATTGGAATTAATCTTTCTGTGCTTACCTCCATTAACGAAGATATTTTTATTTGCTGGAATTCTTCATTTCATTAACAACATATAAACAGGATAAGTCATGAAAATATCTTCAGGCCAAACTTTATCTGTAACTGTAGATATCACTATCTATCTATCTATCTATCTATCTATCTATCTATCTATCTATCTATCTACCTATATTTTTTTTTTGGTACCGGGGACCAAACTGAGGACCTTGTGCTTGTGAGGCAGTTGCGGTGCCACTGAGCTAAATCCCTGGCCCTAATACAATTTATTTTTGAATGATAAATGTTCGGTATGTAAATGCAAAACCCCAGCCTGAATCTAAATGTCAACATTAAAATATATGATATTTATACATATGAGTAACAGTAGAAATCATAGTTTAAAGTATTGTTTAGAGTAGAACAGTACACATACCACTGATCATTATTACCTTGGAGAGACAAAATAAATTTAGGAAATGAATCATCAAAATAGAAGTTTTTATCCACTTTTGTCATATCTCCTTGCCACTGCTTAGTTATGAAATGAAGTACAATAATTTAAAAATAAAAATATCACATATTTTTAAATGATGTGTTCACAATAATTACAATGAAAAAGTAAGTTATGCACTCTATCCTGTGCAAATATGATAACCACTGGAGTTAGGGGTGTATCTCAGCAATATAGTTTAACATGTTTTCCACAAGAGAGGCCCTATTTCAATCCTTAGTACCAAACAAACAAATAACAACAACAAAACAGTTAATTAATAGGGTACTGCTTTAACGAAAAGAGAAAGACACAACTTACTAATAGTAGATTCCAGTGTATACAATTATCTCTTCCATCTTAAAAATTTTTAAAAACATTTGCCATTCTCCAATAAATTATACTTTCTTTTAAAGACAATTTTCTAAGAGAAATGATATTTTATGCAAATAGGTATATCTATGTATTGTAATCCTGAAATATGTAATATCCTTTTGTATGTCTCTTCAAAATCAAGGGAGCTATCAAAAAGGTATCAATAAAATTTAATCATTAATGAGAATGAGCATAATATGAAAATTATTGTACATCCAAATAATTATATATCAGTGCTTTGAAACTAGATACATATCTCCAAGAATATATTATTGCACCCACATTAAATCTTTTTCTTTATGAGGGTTATGAAAAATATACAGTATTTGCAACAAAATATTTGGGGACCTTAAATACATTGGCACTAATAAGTCTAAAAAATTATAATAGGGCATTTTCTTTTTATTAGGCAGTCAAAGGTTATACATATTTTCTCATTACAAATTAGGACATCACTAAGATTCAGAAGCTATTCAGAATACTGTATGTCAACTACATTGGGCCAAAACATAAAAAGACATAGCGATGGGCATCCCACCCCCTGGTGACCAGCCAGCAGACCCTGAGGACCTCAGTGGCATGGAGCGGTGCTCCAACCCACCTGTGCCCCCCCCCAGCGACCAGCTTAGCTGTGCTGATGCCTGCAGTACCCCACACACACCTGCCCAACCACCCATCTCCGGCCTCCTGGCTGTGCCACTAACTGGTTCCACAGTACAGAGGGACGGGTGGTCATAAAAGCTATTGTCCTGAGCTCCAGAATATAGAGCAGAAGTTAACAACAGAAAGAGGGCCTCTCTCAGGCTCCTTGATGAAAATTGAAGCCCACAGGAAAAGTGACAAGAAATCTCTGCAATAAAGGCACACCACACCACCATACTTGTGAAGTTGGAGGGATCATCACCTCCCATCAGAACCTGGACTATCTTCAGGGGAAAGGCAGCTGGAACTTGCAGTAGAACTTTGCAGAGTTCAACCCTGGAGGAGGACAGGGAGCTCAGCTTGGGACTTGCAACCAGAAATCTGCCTGAATTTCACGGGTCTGCTACTGGCTTGGTGAGACTCATTGACTTATATGTGCACACTGCTGCCCACATTGTCTATAGTGAGGGCACAGACATATCCGGAGGGAGGCCCTTCATTTTTATTTTTTGATATTTTCAAAATTAGTTTTTTGCTCTTATTTTTAATTTTTATTTTTTCTACTCTTTTCAAATTTTTCTTTTTTCATTTTTTAAATTTTCTCTTTTCTTTCTCTCACTCTCACTCTTTGCTCTCTTGCTATACAACATTGTTCTTCATCTCCCTTTTTGTTCCTCTTCTGGCCTTAATTTGGATTTCTTCTTTATTTTCTTTTCTTCTCTTTTTCCTTCTCTCTATTGTCATTAGTTTTAAAGGAATGTAAATACCCTTTCTAGTCTCCCTATTGCTGTTAGGTGTTCTGTTCTCATCTTTGTTCATTCATTCTGTCTTGTCCTCATGTCTTCAACAGTTTCTTACAGTTTATGTGATCTTCCTGTGTCCTCTGGCCTCACTGCTAATCTTTCCCTGTCCTGTGATCTATCTATCCTTCCCTCCCCAACTCCTTCTAAATCCCCATCCCGAAGGGTAAGTTGCTATATTGAAGAGTTTATTCACGATAAACATATGTTGGGTTGGTCTTTGATTTTGATTTAATTAACACACTTAAAGGTTAACAGTTACTACAAATTGTCATTTTCTAAGCTGTGCTTGATGCACTGGTGTTGTGGATTTTATCACTTGACCTAAGGTGTTGTGATTGATCTAATCAGTTGTCTTTCCTGGTATAATGAAAACAAAATAGCCTCAGAGTCATTAGAGACTTGAAAGCTAAAGACCAGCTATATCTGGAAGATACCTCTGAGAAGCAATCATTCCATAAGGGTTCTAAACACAAGCAACAAAGATACTTATTATAAGCAATTTCGAAGTATCAACCCAGAATTAAAACCAAGGACAGTACCCAAAGCAAAAATGAAGACACTTAAGCAAGGCACAAGCACGGACTTCCACTTCACCAAAGGCAAATTCTGGAGGAAACAAGGTGGAAAAGTCTGATAATCAACGACCTGGACACTCTGAACTGATAGCACAGGAAGTAACAAAACAGATGAATGAGGCTATAGAAAAATTCAAAGCAAAAATAATTTCCCAGAAAACTACAGAGATGGTAAAGAGACTAAAAGACATGATTAGAGGCTCTAGAACAGAAACATATAAAAAATAGATGAGCTCAGAACCATTCTGGAAGCCATGAATGTCCAACATAAGAAAGAAATGGAAACCATGAAACAGATTTAAACAGATATTCAGGAGATTAAAAACTCCATTGAAGGTATTGACAGCAGATTGAGTGAATGAGAAGATAGAATATCAGACATAGAAGAGAGGATTGTGCTCAGTGACTGTGAAAACAGAAGCTTATTAAAAATAGTAAGGGAACATGAGAAATTAATCCAGCAACTGCTAGATGATGCAAAGAAGAACATAAGACTGACAGGAGTCCACAAAAAAGCAGGATAAAGTACAAATGACATAAAAGAGCTGTTCATAGAAGTAATAGTAGAAAACTTCCCAGACAGAGGCAGAGAACTGGACATACAAATAAGTGAGGCACATAGAGCTCCGACTAGCCACTATCAAAAAAATAAAAATCTACACCTAGACATATAATAGTCAAGATCCCAGAAACCCAACAGAAAAACAAAATCCTATAAGCAGTGAGAGAAAAGAAACAAATCATACACAAAGGAAAGCCCATCAGAATCACAGAACACTTCTCAACCAACCCTCAAGTCACGGAGATCCTGGAGTAAAGTATTTCAAGTCCTAAAGGAAAATAACTTCCAACCTACACTGTTGTATCCTGCAAAATTATCTTTCAAAACTGATGGGGAAATTAGATACTTCCATGACAAAGAACACCTGAGAAATTTCATGAACACCAAACCAGCACTCCAAGCAATTCTAAACAATATCCTAGAAAAAAGCAATGAAGGTCACAACTCCACAAGGCCCAACAGAGGGAAGCCACCAGGCAAGGTAAGACACTAAAGGGAAAGGGGGAAAAATAAACAAAAGAGTCAACAACAGTAAAACATCATGACAAGGACAAGTCAATATCTATCAATTATAACTATCAATGTTAATGGCCTCAATTCAAAAGAAATAGACTGGCAGAGTGGATTAAGAAGCAAAATCCAATGATATGCTGTATACAAGAAAAACACACCTAACTCAAAAAGAAATTCATAGACTGAAAGCAAAAGGATGGAAAACAGTTCTCAATGCAACAGGAACCCAGAAAAAAGCAGGGGTAGCAATCTTATTTGCAGACAAAGTAGATTTCAAACCAGAACTAATTAAGAGACACAAAGATGGTCGCCACATCGTTGTGAAGGGAACAATCCAAGAGGAAGAGATGACAATCATAAATATATATGCACCAAATACAAATGCCCCCAACTATACAAAACAAATATCAATGGACATGAAAAACCAAATAAGCACTGATACAGTTGTAGTGGGGGACCTCAATTCCTATCACATATAGACAGATCATCTAGACAAAAAAATCAACATAAAATTCTAGAGCTGAAAAAAGCTATTAAAGAAATGGAATTAATAGATGTTTACAGAGTATTCTAGCCCACAAAAGCAGAATATACATTCTTTTTGGCAGCACATGGGTCATTCTCCAAAATAGAACACATGCTAGTTTATAGTACATGTTTAACTAAATGTAAAAGAATTGATGTTACCCCCTGTATATTTTCAGACCATAGTGCAATAAAATTGGAGATAAATAGCACAAGAAACCACAAAACTGCCACAAATGCATTATAATTGAGTAACACCCTCCTGAACAACCACTGGGTCACAGAGGAAATTAAAGAAGAAATTAGACAATTTCTATAAGTAAATGATAATGCCAATACAACATACAAAATCTATGGGACACAATGAAAGCAGTTCTACAAGGGAAATTCATAACAGTGACTGCCCATATTAGGAAAACAGAGAGCTCAAATAAACAAACTAATGCTGAACCTGAAGCTCCTAGAAAAAAGAAGAGGATGACAAACCCAAAGCTCGTACAAGAGAGGAAATTGTAAATATCAGAGCAGAAATCAATGCAGAGACCAAGAGAATGACTCAAAAATCAATGAATTAAAGAGTTTGTTTTTCTAAAGAATAAATAAAATTGATAAACCCTTAGACAACCATATCAAAAGAAGGAAAGAAATGGCTCAAATCCATGCAATAAAAATGAAAAAGGTGGGCTGGGGATTTAGTTCAGTGTTTCTGCCACCTGCCTCGTAAGCACAAGGACCCAAGTTCAGTCTCTGGTACCAAAAAAAAAAAGGTGAAGTTACAACAAATCCAGCAGAAATCCAGAAGATCATCAATATTTACTTCAAGAACATGTACTCTAATAAAATGCAAAATACAGAAGAAATGGACAGATTCCTACTTCCTAGATACATATGAACTGCCAAAGTTAAATGAAGATATAAAATTTCTAAACATCAAAATAACAAGGAATGAAATTGAAAATGTAATGCAAAATTTACCAACAAAGAAAAACCCAGGTTCTGATGGCTTCACTGCTGAATTCTACAAGAAATTTACAGAACTATCGCCATTACTCTTTAAACTCAACAATGAAATTGAAAAGAAAGCAATACTGCCAAAAAAATTCCTGGAAGCAAGTGTTACTTTTTTTTTTTCTGGTACTGGGGATTGAACTTAGGACCTTGTGCTCGCGAGGCAGGCGAGAGAACCACTGAGCTAAATCCCCAGGCCATCAAGTGTTACTTTGATTCCGAAACCAGGGAAAGACACAACTAAAAAAGAGAACTATAGGCCAACTCCCTAATGAACACAGATGAAAAAATGCTCAACAAACAGAATACAGAGGGTCATCAAGAATGATCAAACACCCTGTCCAAATCAGATTTATCCCAGGGATTCAAGGATGGTTCAAGATACGTAAATCAATAAATGCAATAGAGTTTATTAATAGAGCCAAAGACAAAAATCATAGGATCATCTCAAGAGGTGCAGAAAAAGGATTCGACAAAATCCAACACCCATTCTTGATAAAAAAACTCTACAGAAAATTGGACTAGAAGGTCTTTATCTCAACCTGATTAAGGCAATCTATGAAAAACCTACAGCCAGCATCATACTAAATGGTCAAAAACATTACACTTTCACTATAAAATCTGGAACAAGACAAGGATGCCCACTATCACCACTCCTGTTCAATAGAGTTCTGGAAACATTAGCCACAGCAATTAGGAAAGAGAAAGAAATAAAACAAATAAAGATAAGAAAGGAAGAAGTTAAACTGTCTTTATTCACTGATGATATGATACTTTACATGGAAGACCCAAAAAACTCCACCAAAAGACTTCTAGACTTAATTGACAGATTCAGTAGTATAGGTGGATATAAGGTCAACACTTAAAAAACAATAGCCTTCTTGTACACAAATAACAGACTCACTGAGAGAGAAATTAGGGAAAAAATTCCTTTCACAATAGCATTCAAAAAAATGAAATCTCTAGGAATCAATCTAACAAAGGAAGTAAAAGAACTGTACACTGAAAATTACAGCACTCTGAAAAAAGAGTTAGATGAGGATATCAGAAAATGGAAAGACATCCCTTACTCCTAGGTAGGAAGAACCAATATAGTGAAAATGGCTACACTTCCAAAACTGCTATATAGATTTAATGCAATGCCAATTGAATTTCCAATCATATATTTCACAGAACTAGAGAAAATAATCCAAAAACTCATTTGGGATGAGAAGAGACCTAGAACAACAAAAGCAATTCTAGGCAACAGAGACATGGCAGGGGGTATCACAATCCCCAACTTGAAACTATACTACACAGGTACTGTGATAAAAACAGCATGGAACTGGCAAAGAAACAGACCTGAGGATCAATGGAATAGATTAGAAGATGCAGATACAACTCCAGACATACGCAGCCACCTTGTCTTTGACAAAGGAGCCAACCATCCTCACTGGAGGAAAGATAGCCTCTTTAATAAATGGTGTTGGAAAAACTGAATTTCAACCTGCCAAAGATTAAAACTGGACCCATATTTATCACCGTGCACTAAACTAAGATAGAAGTGGATTAAAGATCTAAATATTAAAACAGAAACACTAAACTTGCTGGAAGATAAGTTAGGTAGAACTCTTGAAGACATTGGCATAGGAAAAGACTTCATGAACAAAACCTCAGTAGCACGGGAACTAGCACAAGGAATCAACAACTGCAATTTCATCTTATTAAAAAGCTTCTGCATTGCAAGAGAAACCACCAACAAAGCTAAGAGACAACCTACAATGTGGGAAATATTTTTAGCAGCTGTACCTCAGAAAAAGAACTACTATCTAGAATATATAAAGAACTTAAAAAAATCAGACCCCCCAAATTTAAAGACCCAATTCAAAAATGGGCACTTGAAATGAACAGACATTTCTCAGACAAAGAAGTAAAAGCAGCAAATAAACATATGAAAAAATGTTCAACATCACTGGTCATTTCAGAGATGAAGATGAAAACAATACTGAGATTCCATCTCACCCCAGAAAGAATAGCTGCTATCAAGAAATCAACCAATAATAAATGTTCGTGGGGTTGTGGGAAGAAAGGAACCTTTCTCCATTGTTGGTGGGAGTGCAGACTGGTGCAACCACTGTGGAAATCAGTACGGAGATATCTCAAAGAACTAGGACAAGAGGTTCCATTTGATCCAGCTCTTTTCCTGCTGGGTATTTTCTGTAATAATTAAAAGAATCATACCACATTGACATATGTGCACCCATGTTTATAGCGGCACAGTTTGCAATAGCTAAAGCTTGGAAACAGCCCAAGTGCCCATCAACTGGGAACTGGATAAAGAATATGTGTTGTTTTTATATGAAATGGAGTACTACTTAGCCATAAAGAAAGACAAACTAGAGACATTTACAACTAAATGGATGCATACTGAGGTCATACTCTTAAATGAAATAAATAGGACACACATCTGTAAGTACCAAATACTTTCTCTCTTGTGAGAAACTGAAAGTGTAAATAAGGATTAAAATGATTAAAATGAATAATTGATGATTTGAAATAGCAAGAAAAGGTCTGGAGGGATCGGGGAAAGGAAAGAAGGGAAAGGAAATATTATGAAAAAAACAAAGAAATGGAAACAAAGTCTTTGTAAATAGGGACGGCTGGAGGGAGTGAAGGGAGGACAGGGAATGGGGTAAAAATAAGAACCAAGATACATCATCTACAGGTACAAGTACCCAATGATAAATGCAAATCTATTGTATAACTAAAATGTACCAATAAAAGATTTTAAGGGAGAAAAAAGATATAGTGATGGAGTGCTATAAGTCAACCTCCCAGATTATGAAAATATGGA
Organism: Heterocephalus glaber; assembly: GCF_053883595.1. Taxonomy (NCBI): domain Eukaryota; kingdom Metazoa; phylum Chordata; class Mammalia; order Rodentia; family Bathyergidae; genus Heterocephalus; species Heterocephalus glaber. The sequence continues at coordinate 8,815,402 of NW_028258303.1, forward strand.
TGTAAGTTGACTACACAATTGCATAAATTTGTACAGTGTTGAATTGTCCAGTCTACATTTTCTTTCTAAACTTTTTCCCTTTTCCTTATCACTTTGTTTTCATTTATAAAGATTTATAAAATTGAACATTTGACTTTTGTTAGAAACATCAACTTGAACAGTGGCTATTTATACCATCTGTAAACATGATTGATGTTATGGTTCAGATACAAAATCCCCTCCAAAAGTCTCATACTCAACAGTGATGATTTTTGTACGTGATTAGATCATGAGGGCACTATGCTCATTAATAGTTTAGTCCATGCATTAGTTCATAGCTGCATATGCTATCAGAACATGGGGCCTGGTTACAAGAGGCGGGTCACAGGAAGTGACAAGAAAGCTTATATTCTTGTCCCTGACTCCTCTCTTCTCTCTCTGTATCACAGCTGACACACAGTCATGTCGTTTCTTTGGAGACAAATAATGATGGAATAAATACTTTGAAAACAGTGAACCAAAATGAACCTTCCCTCTGATAAGTTTTACATGTCAGGTATTTTGTTGCAGTGTCAGGATAGTGACTTATACAGAAAAATGGTACAGGGACACCCTACCAAGGTCACGATTTGCGCAGAACACGCTGAATCAGCCTGCTGCAGACAAGCAGATCTGAGGACGCCCTACCAAGGTCACAAGTCATGGGGAACATGCCAAATCAGCCCACGCCCCTGCAGCAATCCACTGGACACCCCCCCACACCCGTTCCTCTGGCCTCTTCTCTGTACAGCCACCTGTTTCCACACTACAAAGATGCAGAGGACACCGGACCACCAGACCACGGTACTGGGTAAGTTGGAGTCATCATCACCTCCCATCAGGACCAGGTCTATCTTTAGGGGAAGGGCAGCTGGAACATGCAATACAACTCTGCAGAGTTCAATCCTACAGGAAGACAGGGAGCTCAACTTGGGACTTGCAGCCAGAAATCTGCTTGAATCGCATGGGTCTGCGACTAGCTTGCTGAGACTCATTGACTTATATCTGCATACTGCTACCCATGTTGTCTCTTGCGACAGTAGAGACATACCCTGAAAGAGGCCCTACATGTTCATTGTTTTGTTTATTCCCAAAATTAGTATTATTAGTTTGTTTTTTTCTCTTTTCTTTTCTTTTGCTCCTCTTATCTTTTCTTTTTCCTACTCTTTGCAAATATTTTTCTCTCCTTTTTTTTCTTTTCTTTTCTTCTTTCTTTTCTCTTTCCTTTCTCTCTTACACTCACTCTCTTGCTCTCCCACATTGTTCATCTTCCCTTTTTGTCCCTGTTTTGGGCCTCATTCGGAGTTCTTTTTTATTTTACTATTATTCTCTTTTTCCTTCTCACCTGTGTCCTCTGGCCACACTGCTAAACTTCCCCATCCTTCTTCCCATCTGTCCCTCCCTCCCCAACCCCTTCTAACTCCCCATCCCAAAGGGTAAAGTTGTTATATTGAAGAATTTATTCACTATATGTTGGGTTGGTCCTCGATCTTGATTTAATTCACACAGCCAAAGGTGGTAAATTAATAACTACCACAAAATGTCATTTTCGAAGATGTACTTGATGCAATGGTGTTGCTGATTGTATCACTTGGGCTAAGGTGTTGTTATTGATCTAGTCAATGAACTTTCCTAGTATAAAGAAAATGAGATAGCCTTAGAGTCATTAGAGACTCAAAACTTGAAGACCAGCTATATCTGGAAGACACCTCTGAGAAGCAATCATTCCATAAGGGTTCTAATCACAAGCAACAAAGATACCTACAATAAGCAATTTCAAACTATCAACCCAGGAGTTAAACCAAGGACAGTACCAAAAACAAAAATGAGAAGACATTTAAGCAAGGCACAAACTCAGACTTCCACCCCACCAAGGGTAAATACTGGGGGAAATGAGATGGAAAAGTCCCATAACCAACCACTGGGATACCCTGAACTGATAGCACAGGAAGTAAGAAAACAGATTGAATAAAGCTTTAGAAAAATTCAAAGCAGAAAGAATCTCCCAGATATCTACAGAGACGGTGAGCAGAGTGAAAGACATGATTAGAGGATCTAGAACAGAAACAGATAAAAAAAAATAGATGAGCTCAGAAACATGCAGGAAGCCATGAATACCAAGCATAAGAAAGAAATGGAAACCATGATAAGCCCAACATAAGAAAGAATTGGAATCCATGAAACACATTCAAACATATATTCAGGAGATCAAAAACTCCACTGAAAGTATCCACAGCCAATTAAGGGAATCTGAAGATAGAATATCAGATATAGAAGACAGAATCGCGGTTAGAGACCATGAGAATAGAGATTTGTTAAAAATAGTAAGGGACCACGAGAAATCAATCCAACAACTGTTAGACAATGAAAAGAAGAATAACATAAGACTGATAGGAGTCCATGAAAAAACAGGAGAAAGCACTATTGACATAAAAAAACTGTTCACAGAAGTAATAGTGGAAAACTTTCCAGACAGAGGTAGAGAATTGGACATACAGATAAGTGAGGCATATAGAACTCCAACTAGCCATGATCAAAAAACATCTACATCTAGACATATAATAGTCAAGATCCCAGAAACCCAACAGAAAAAATGCTACAAGCAGTTAGAGAAAAGAAACAAATCACCTACAAAGGAAAGCCCATCAGAATCACAGAACACTTCTCAACACAAACCCTCAAATCAAGGAGAGCCTGGAGTGAAGTATTTCAAGCCCTAAAAGAAAATAACTTCCAACCTAGACTGTTGCATCCTGCAAAATTATCTTTCAAAATCGATGGGGAAATTAGATACTTCCACGACAAAGAACACCTGAGAAATTTCATGAACACCAAACCAGAACTAAAAGCAATTCTAAACAATATCCTAGAAAAAAGCAATGAAGGCCACAACTCCATGAGGCCCAACAGAGGGAAGCCACCAGGCAAGGTAAGACACTAACGAGAAAGGTGGAAAAAATAAGAAATAAAAGAGCCAACAAAAGTAAAACAGCATAACAAGGATAAATCAATATCTATCAATTATAACCCTCAATGTTAATGGCCTCAATTCACCAATCAAAAAAAACAGACTGACGGAATGGATTAAAAAGGAAAATGCAACAATATGCTGTATATAAGAAACACACCTAACTCAAAAAGAAACTCATAGACTAAAAGTAAAAGGATGGAAAACAGTTCTCCATGCCACAGGAACCCAGAAGAAAGCAGGGGTAGCAATCTTATTTGCAGACAAAGTAGATTTCAAACCAAAACTAATTAAGAGAGACAAAGATGGTCACTACATCCTTGTGAAGGGAACAATCCAAGAGGAAGAGATGACAATCCTAAATATATATGCATCAAATACGAATGCCCCCAACTATACAAAACAAATATTAATTGACATGAAAAACCACATAAACACTAACACAATTGTAGTGGGGACCTCAGTACCCCACTATCACAAAATAGACAGATCATCTAGACAAAAAGTTAACAAGGAAATTCTAGAACTGAACCAAGCTATTGAACAAATGGATTTAATAGACGTTTACAGAGTGTTCCACCCCACAAAATCGGAATGCACATTCTTTTCAGCTGCACACAGGTCATTCTCCAGAATAAACCACATGCTAGCTCATAGGACATGTCAGAAAAATGGTACAAGCAGGGGAGTCAGTCTGTGACCTTACATGACTATCTCGTAGAGAAGCCTTTAGAGTGAGTTTGCAGAAGATATCTGGAAAGCTTTGGAGAGGCCAGCTAGGAAAACCTTAGAATGCTGAAAATAGAGCTTGATGGGCAATTGTGGTCAGAGATCAAAGGACCAGAATGATGACAGCAATGCACACAATAAAGTTCAGGTTTGAGAAGCTGCTGTTAGGAATGAATATATATCTTGTACTATACTAGAAACCATGCACATTTCATTTTAATAAGATATTTGTCTATATGTTCCCCATGTCCAAAGACTTTGTATGAGGCTGAATTTAAATGTGGAAGACTAATCTGGCAGTGTAAATTTCAAGGCACCCCAATGCTCAGGATGCATAGTAGGTATGGCTGGCTGCTTTTAGCTAGATTTACAATGCGAATAAGTAACAAAATCTAAGGCCTAAGTATGTGGAAATTGTGTGCTTTGGCCAGAAAGGGAGTGTTTGTAAAGTTGGAACTAAGGACAGCATCATTGCTGAAAAGATTATTATTTTTAAAAGCTAAGTACTATGCATCAGAACAATATGACAGATGCCTTAATAGCATCCCTGAAAATATCCAGACCACACAAATTACAGGCTCAAAGGTGTGAAAGGGTAAACTCCTTTGAAAGACTGCTTTTAGAAGAAAGTCTGAGGGTGCACTACTCATTCAAGTACACCTAGCGAAGTACATCACTAAGTTTAAACATCCAGGAACTCAGAGATCTCTGCAGCCACGGTCTCCAGGGGGCAATGCTACTCCCCAAGTTTGTAGTGAACCTCAGAAACATTCACATGGTGCTAGTTTTACAGCCATGCAGAATGCAAAAGTTGTAAATTAATGGATGTTTCAGCCTAGATTTTAAAAAAAGGCCTCAGCGGCTAAGCAACATGCCCCTGGGTGGGCAATGTGTGAAGGTGTGAAAGTAAGGCCAAAGGTAAAGTGGAAACACCAAGAAGTTGGTAGATAACAAGAACATGTTACATCTACTGAGGAAACCTACAGAGAGTGAGTAGAGCCAGCCCTAGAGAAAGGCTACGTGTGCTGCAACTAGCAAGACCATAGGGACAGGCGTGTCTGATCACTTTGGAATTCATATCTCACTACCATCTTCTTGGGGTGCTGGATATGGTGCTAAAAGATTAAATTTTGCCATGCTGGGTTATAATTGTGCTTTGGTTCCATTCCTTTCTATCACTCTAGTCTTCCTTTTTGAAATAGGAATGTTTGCCCTGTGCCATATTGTGTTGTAAATATTTAAATATCTTTTTCATCTTTAAAGGGGCTCACAACTAAGAGCTCATCCTGAATCTCAGAGAAGACTTTGGGCTTGGTTTTTTCAGCAATTTGACATTGGCAACTCTTAGTGATGGACACAATACATTTTGCATAATGAAACAGATAGACTTTTGGGCAGCAAAGGCAGAATATTATGGTTTAGATCTCAAATGTCCCCTCAAAGTGTCATGTAAATAGAGGTGGGGCTTTTGAAAGATGAATGGATCATGAGAGCAGACTAATGGACTGATGAGTTCAGAACTGAATGTGCTCTAAGGAGGGGGAGCCTGGTCAAAATAGTGGGTCACTGAGGGTGTGACCTGGAAGGATGTATTCTCATCCCTGGCTCCTCTTTTCATGTCCCCACTTCCTGACTGCCATGGTGTAAGCAGCTTTCCTCCACTATGCTGCACTACCATGCCATGTCTTCCTTGGAGCCAAACAACCATGGACTGAATCCTCTGAAAACGCTAAGCCTTTCTTTAAATTGGGGGTGTCAGGCATTTTCTCCTGGCAACAGGAAAGTGATAAATACATTTTATAACACATGTGTACTTTTTCCAGAATCTAGTTTTACAGTATTCATCTTGGGATTATCCATAAATCTATAATCTCCACTCTCTTGTCCTATGATCACAGGTGTACATAATTTAATGTTTTAACAAAATGCTAAACATGTTTCTTCTATGGCCTCCAATTTGTATAATAACCTTGCCAGTTATGTATTATTGTACCTAGTTTATAGGTGTTGGGACTAAAGTTCAGAGAGCTTAATTGAATAGCTAAAAAAATTCCAGATGGTAAATGGTGCAAATGGCCCTCAAACTTAATTCAGATTCAGGTCTTTCAACTTGCAGAGCCTGAGTTCTCACCAATACACTTGGCAGCCTTGAAAAGAGGAAGACTGTCTAAAAAATAATAAGTACCTCAAAGATGTTTATCAGGAAAGAAATAATATTACTGTCAGGAAAAAAAGAATATGGTTTTTGTAATTTTTCACAGCTGTTTTTGAACTTTATTCCTACTTTTTGTTAAAGCAGGATTTCAAAAAATTACTTGGCACCTAAATGTCAATATCTCATCAGGGAAGGTGGTGAGAAAAACACGAAGATTTCATGGACCTACATTGGCAATTACATTTGAAAATACATGTGAAAACTGCTGGCATAATACCTATCAGAGATGACACTTAATCCTTTATTTCTTCTTTATTAATGTTTAAGGGATTTATGTAAGATATTTAGTCTTACAATAACATATCAAGAGTTACTATATTTTCCTATACATTCAGTTTTCTCCATTGCCTCACAGAGTCACCAACTACAGGTGCTGAATCATTACCCATAAAGAAAAGACTTAGGTACTAACTTCTACTTCATCTGAAAACAGAATTTGTCTTCCTCCATCCGTTTTTGGTTACTCCCTGTAAAGCGACTGCTTCAAGACAGTAATTTGGTACCATAAATCAAACAGCAACATAGGCACATGCTGTGAACCATTACATTTCTGGGAATCTACCCAGTGGAAATCCTTTCATATGTGCTAAAAAGAAGATATACAATGTTATTCCCCAACATATTGTTTGTTAAATAAAACTATTAGAAGTTACATTAAGAATGGCCAAATTAATTGCCTATTGTCAATTCTGAATCCTCTTCCTTCATCTAAATTGTCTCCTAAAGTACAGGAGCGAAAGCTTAGGATCTGTGCCTCCAAAATTCACAGAGTGCCAGCACACTGTTCCAGTTAAAACCACTTGAATGAGATTTGGTTGTGCCAAAGAGTAAGATAAGCCTTTATTTCCTGGCACTGCTGAGGACAGCGGCAAGGGCATTGTCAGACAGTTGGCTAAAGACCTGGAGTCTTTCCAACAGCTTTCAGGCATCCTTTTGAGAATAAAACACTTTTATCCCCCCCACCAAAGCAGCACAGATTTGTAGCATCAGCTTACCTGTTCTGTCTGCATTTCCAGACATCCTGAAAGTAAGACATGAGTCTCTGTAATATTTGCTAGCCCTGCCTCCAGCCATTGCATAAGACTCTTAAATTCTTTTCTTACATGAAATACTCAGAGTAGCTTCTATTTTTGTGAAAGAACGTTCAGTCATGTTTGCAGAAAATTTTCTTTGGGAGGGAAAGATTGTTATAAGTCTCCTTATAAAATTAGGGTCTTCCATGTCAAAGAACTCTACGTGTATAGTATTCACCTGCACTCTTTCCACATTGTCCCTTTGCAATCTGCAGAAAGAAAAGTAGGGAAATTAATGCACACATGAAGATCACATTATTTGTATTGCCAAGAATAAGATATTGTATATATCCACTAGGATTTATTATTTCCTTGTTGACCACATTAATGAAAATGTGGGGCAGTGTAGCCATTATTGCTGCTTAGAAAATACTTGGCCATTTGGCAATATAATGGAACATGTTGCATGCATTAAAGTTAATAAGATCAATGTAGTTAAGATGGAAATTTGGCTGCAAGATTAGCCCATCTGTATGTCAAAAAATATAAAATTAAGTCAAGCATCAAGACTTATCTAGTGCCTATAAATAACAAACTTCCAACAGTCCTACATCAAAAATGAAATTATGAAGGAATACATAGAATGAGAACACTAATTTAAAAAATTAAAAGAGTATTCTATATTAAAAATGATCAGAGCAGATTTCAGGGAATATTTTCAGGTATATTATTTCAGTAAGTTCTTTCATAATGATAAAGGGTCACAATTCCAAGAAGACAGAAAAATCCAATGTCTTTTCACCTAATAACATAACTTCAAAATACAGGAAGCAAAAACTAACAAAATGAAAATGTATTATTATATTCACAGCTTTCAGTAATACCTTCTATAGCACATATTTATTCAGTAAGAATGTAGAAGACTGAAAAAACATCCACTTGAAACTTCTAGACAATTCATCAAATAGTAAGAATTAAATCCTCAATTTCCCAGAGAACATTTACTGAGAGATTAAAATTTAGGACCATAAGACAAATCCTACAAATTTAAAATGATTCATGTGATAGTTAATTGTGGTGTGGACTTGAATGGATTAAACAATGCCTAGTAGATTAGTAGAACCCAGTTCTGGGTGTGTCTATGGATATTTAACATGTGAGCCTCCAACTGAGAAGTGAAGACCCACCCTGGATGTAATTATTGCCAACCAACAGGCTTGTAACTTGGATGGAATAAAAGCAGAAAAAAGAAGGATATCTTCCGCTTTGCTTCCTCAGAGGAGTTCCGGCTTTTGTCATTACTTTTCAATGTCCTTCTCCAGCTCCTTCAGGTTTCCAATGCACTCTTTAGCCTTTCAAAGCAGATCCTTCAGATTTCTGACATGGATTTGCAAGAAACTGTGGTGGGGCTCCAGGCCTTTGACCTTAGACTAGATTCACAGACTTTCCAGCACATAGGCAGCTATTTTTCATTCTTCTACTCCTCATTCCACAGTTGACTACTGTAAGCCTACTTAGTAAATCCTTTACATATCATACATATCTTTTATATATCATACATATGATATTAAATATGTTCCTCTAGTCAACCCGTCCTGATATAATCAAATCGTACAAACATACATTCTTTGACAAAATGTAATTAAAATAAATATTGATAATAGAAACTACTTCCGGATAATCTCCAAATTTTGGAAAATAAGATACATTAAGGTAAACAAAAGGTTCAATTAGAAATGAAAAAGAAAATCTATAAAGTGTTTTGAACTGAAATAAAAGTACAGCATATAAAAGTTTGTGGGATGTGGTAAAATCAGTACACTGAGAAATTTAGAGCACTAAACACTTATGTCAGGGTGAGAAAAAAGAAGCAACTGCCCTAGTTGATATTGGTTAAAAGAACAAAAACAAAAAAACTTAGCAATCTGAAATACAAAAAGACCTTACAACCTGATTGAGGATCTCTATGAAAAATATGTATGTAAAAACTGCATTAATGGAGAAGGACTCAATAATTTACCCTAAAGTTACAAACAAAGCAAGGATGTCTGCTCTCATACTGTTACTCAACACTAGAGTGAAGAGTCTAGTCTATGCAATAAGGCAAGCAAAAAATTAATCTAGGCTGGAAAGAAAAAGTTAAACTATATTTGTAGATGTTATACACGTGTTAGAAAATTTGAAATTATTAGAACTAACAAGTGAGTTGTATTATACATACTAATAACCCAAAAATCAGAGTTTTAAATAATACTACTTACAACAGAATCTCAAACAAAATCAAAGCAGAATTTTTGGTGGAGGTTACTGAAATGATTCTAAATTTTAAAAGGAATTTAAAGAACATTAAAGTAGCCAAAGAGACTCTGTCAAAGAATCACAGATTTGGAGATTAGTGCCATTTGATTCAAAATTCATTATTAATCATGATATTGGTATAAAAACAAACAAAATAATGGAATCGAATGTAGAGTCCATAAACAGATTAACAAATATTAGGAAGTTTTTACCAAAGATATAAATGTAATTATTTTATGATAGTTTTCAACAGATGATTGAAATTGATTGATCAATAGATCAATCAAATATGCCAAAAAACAAAAATTAAAAAAAACCTAAATTCTAAAGACTAGACATCAGGGTAATTATATTTCAGATATGAGAAATATCACCTTCAATTACTCTCAATCAAGCAATTGTTGTTAATCCATAGGGAATGTTAAATAATTTGATTTTTATAAAAATAAAATGTTTATCTTAACAAAGATACTATTATTATTACATGCATTATTTTCTCCATAAGAAAAAAAATGTCATCACCTAGAAAATAATCTTACAAAGCACACATCTGGCTAAGTGGCGTGTATGAAAACATACAGAAATCTTAACATAATAAAATTTCTTGAAAAACTATTTTTAAAAGATTTGAATATATATTTTATCAAAGAAGACAGAGGTCAAATAAGTTTAAAGAAAAATGTTCAACAGTAAGGAAATACAAATTTAAACAATAAAAAATATTACTATATATGGATGAAAAAGGCAAAAATGAAGGACTATACCAAATGCTCAGAAGGAAACTTCATATGCTCCTGGTGAGAATGTAAAATGGTACAACAAGCACTTTGAAGAATTCCTTGCCAATATATCAAAAATAATCTTAATATAAGTGGAACTCTCCAATCAAAATACTAAATGGACTAAATATGATTAAATGGAAGAAAGAAAAACATAGGTAGCCTAGTATATGCTGCCCATATGAGACCCAGTTTGGCCTTAAGCATGTACATAGACTGAATGCAAAGGGATATTTAAAAATATATATCCCAAGCAAATAATGAAAAAATAGGAGTATATACAGTTAGTTAACAATCAAATTCTGATTTTTTAACTTCAAAGTGGTGTGAAAGAAATATTCATTCAGTAAAAATCATACATATAATTTTGAATATTGGTCTTATACAAACCAAGTTACACAATATGATGTGGTCTTGTAGTGTTAGACAGTCATACTGAGCCACAGCTCTGTGTCAGTCATGTAATCATGAGGGTACAGAGCCAGAACACTGGAGTATACTGTGTTGCTAAACTATGATGGTCAGTAGGCTAGGTGTATTCAATGTATTTTTAAATCATGATATTTTAAACTTATAACAGGGTTAATACAATGGTATATAATTCCACTGTAAATTGAAAATCACCTGCATTTTATCAAATGAAATAAATTTCATAAAAAATGGTCAAAAAGGACAAGGAAGGTCTTTATTTAGTGTTCATGGGATCAATTTAGTGTTTAGTGATTCATTTAGTGTTCATGGGATCAATTCATCAAAAAAGACACAGCAATCACAAATATTTATGACTGCAACATGGAAGTGCCTAAATATATAAAAGAAATATTAAAGAACATCAAGGTAGAAATTGATAGCAGCATAATAACAGAAGGGGACTTCAGTACCCTTCTTTCAATTATATATATATATTTATATATATATATATATATATGTATCACATACAAATATTTAAAGTGCCTATAATAATATTCAAATACTAAGTGTTTCTTTCAGTTCTTACAATATAAAAAAATCTCAGCCATTCAAATGAGTGCTTGGGCCAACAATATTTTTTTGCCTTCCTTTACAAAATTGGTATCAAACTTAATTTCGTCTGACACCTGACAAATTTGAACAAAGACATTTCTACATCTCTGAACTTTCACTATAAAATACATTATTTCTATCATATTAAAATGGCGTAAGTAGAAGTTACTAGAACCCTAGTGGTTTAATAATTTAAAACAACAGAATAGCATTATAGATAAGATGTTTAATATATGTGTCTTGTGATAAATTCTTTGATAAAAACTCAAAACACTCATTCATAGGTGAAATTATAATAAATCCTCAGAATCTGAGTACATCATTTAGGATATAAAAATAGATGATACTATGAAAAAATAAAGAACATATAATAGGCAAGTCATCAATATTGATGCAGTATTAATAACACTGGAATATCCCCACAGAATAAGTGCTAAAGTTACTTTAAATGTAGATTGTAAAGATTTTTCATTCTCTACAATAGAACCACTTTTAAGTAAGCCCACTAGATACATTTAATTAAGATTTACACCTGCATTTACATATATGATAAATATTTACTGAAATTTTATGTGCTGAACACCAAACTAGACATTTGGATGTATTAACATAAAAAGTAGATATGATTCCTTCAATCACAAAGCTTTTAGTCCTGTAGATTTAAAAAGTCAAACAAAACAGAATGAACAAGCTGTAACATGCAACATAATAGGATATCCTGTGTTGTTTGAGCACTACAAAATAGAAGCATCTAGGAATTGAGGGAGGTATTATTAATATAAAACCTAGGGAAAAACATAATAATACATAAAATATACAAAGACTAGTGATTTTTATAAAATCCAAACAGCCTCCACAACTTGAATGATGGTACTAGAATAAGGATTTTCTGTGTGCTTTTTTGTTTTTCTACTTGGGGTTTGCAGTTAAACTGAAACAACTAAATGATTTACAATCTATTTATTTTTATTGGGATCTGATATAAAACAAATCCAGAGTAAGGTTTATTGGGATAGTGACATTTTGCAAGCATTAAAAATTTATCTAAAAATGAATTCATGCTGTCTGTAATTTACATAATATATTGTACAGAATTTCTTCTTTAATTATCAGAGAGTACTTCTGACCTTACCACATCACTCTAATCTTATATGAGATTAAGATTTTTTCGAGTGCACCTAAGTGTCATGTACAACTGGAATTTGATTTCAAATCCTCTGAACAACAAACTTCATAATTTCAGCACTTCTCAGTATGATATTTCTCAGTATGTAGAAAGAACTATGCTAGGAACTTCAGAAGATACTAAAAACTCTAAAATATTGTCTGTGAACTCTACATTTTCCTACTCTGCTTCAACAGATTTTTAAAAGTGGAAAGATGAAAAAAATACAGGAAGTATACAGGAAAAGGGATGAGGTGTGATTAAAAAGTATGTTAAACATTTAATTTTTAAAATTTATTACAGTTAAGATACATTGACATTAACGTCCATCACTTTGAACACACTTATCCCACTGTTCCTGCCACTTTCTAAAGCAGGCTTGGAATCTTTTCTTTGGAGTCCCTTTATATGTGCTGTCATAGTTGCCTCAGCCTTTCCTGGCCCTTTCTACTGTGAGGAACAGTGAGTCACATACCATCACTATCAGTGAATCATGAATGAGAATGCAGCATAATGTTTTTATGAGCCTACCTTTTCCTTGGATGGTGTTGGGCAGCAGCAGGCACCATATTTGTGATCACAACTTGTTAAATGCTCACAAAAGAGAACTATATGAAAGGCTTCAGAAAGTGGCAATACAATGGGTAAGTGTGTTTGAAGTGAAGGGGAGTATTCTGAGAGGCCTTAATAGCAATGTGTCTTTTAGTGTAGTAGCATTGTTTCTTGCTATAGTAAATTTTGAAAAAATTTAAATTTCACCTTATTTTTTGCTTATACTCCGAATTAGGTGATTAATCATTAGCAGTTACAGAAAAGGAAATGTGATATATGTAAGAGCTGGATTGCTAACTGTGGCCAGGACTCTACATATTAAAGTATACTAATAGGTAAGTTTCCAGCATAGGCAACCAGCAAGACCCTGCCTCAAAACAAAACACAAAAAAGACTAGGGATTTAGCTCAGTGGTAAAGTGCCCCTGATTTCAATCCCCAGTACAAAAAACAAAACAAAGGAAAACAACAACAACAACAAACAACAACAAATGGAGGCTGGCTAACTTATAATGGAGGCATCCTAGTAATCTTAAGTATTTCAAGATAAGAAAATTAGTAAGAAATGTAATACATAAAATATACTGTTAACCATAATTCACTTATCTTAACAGAAATTTTACAGTCTGAAGAGTCTATGACAGTATTTTATACACAACACTCTTCAATAGGTTGGGAACATTTTGCAAAGAAATTTGAAGGGTTATACGTACTTACAGATTGTCATTATTAGATAGTCAATAAGTAATGATAGGATACCATTGATATGATGAACTCATAGAAGAATAGCAACATTTTATTTCATGAGAGATAAGATCTCTATGACAGTATAATATGTATGTGATATATTTACTAGACTAATAAATTTAATAGATTAATAGATTCTGTATTAGATTAAATCTTCACGTGATATAGTTGAACATTATTTTGAAAGTTAAAGTTATGACCAATTTCTCCTACTTTTTTTAGTATTTTGTAAACGATTAAAATCTAAATCTTAAATATCTATCTGCCAGTATGTACTTCATAAATGAAATTTTAAAATTCTAATAAATCTAGAGAAAAATTACAAAAGAATTCATACATTATCTTTAAGTTTTCAATATGTAATAGAAAATATAGTAAGTAATGTTTAAACAAGTGCAAGAATCCTAAAGAGAAGTAAAGCTAAAGCTTAAACAAAACTTCTGAATTACATGTTTATTGAATAGCTAAAATGTATGAGGTGCTATTTTAATAATTTAAATATATTCAAATATTGTAATATTTTCCTTTTAAATATTACATCATGAGAAACCAAGCCAAAAGTGATAGCTTTGGCAGTTTAAAATAAGAACAATAACAGTGATTCAAAGCAATTACTTTTAGGAGCTTAGAAGAGACAATCACATTGGTCTTTGTCTACATTTAGCAAAGGACAATTAAGAAATAACAGGATACTATTTTCTGAATATTGAAAACAGACTATTAATATTTAGCAAAAAAGAGACTAACACAAAATTTTACCACCCTAAAATATCAATACACCATTCATTAGGAAGCTATTGGAATTTTGGCTTTAAGAAAAAAATATGAATGAAGATAGGTTATGAGTAATTTGGATAAATAAAGCAGGTAAGTATTAAAAGTAAGGCTACAAGTTAAGGGACTAATGCAATAATCCAGCAAGAGCTTGAAAAGTGCCTGACATATTTTGCATAGTTTTCCTATATTTCGTTTAATGATATGTTTGTCTTGTAGCAACAGTCCTTATTAGATTATTAAGTATTTGATAGAGGGAAATGCTTCTAACTTAACAAAGATGGAACAGTACAATGCAAATTTTGCTTATTTGCACTCCATCCATTCTGTACTGAAAGTCATAGAGTACGGCCAGTGGATGACACATCTTATTCTGAATAGGACTATCAGTACACTAAAAGCAGCAGATTTCTTTAAGAATGTTTCATTTTTATGTTTATATCTATATTTAAAGTATATGTCAAATAAGGTTACATTTTGTGGATCAGGTTTATTGTTTGTCAATCTGTATTTTCAGTTAGCAAACTGTAAGCAAAAATAAGGGCTTAAATATCTACTTAACTTAATTTACTCAGAAAACTACCATAAAATTACTCTAATACTAAGAATTAGAATTCATTTTTATAATTTCATTATTTTATGTATTTCAAATATTTATTAATTACTATACATAAGCCAATACATTTTCATTTAAAGAACTTAGACTCTATAAGATAAAAAAGAAAAGACAATCAACTTAGATCTTAAAATTATGTATGTGATAGAAAGAAGGGATAATTTTTAACTATTGGGTAGTTTAAAATATAATAATTTAGAACACATGCTACATTTAAATATAAAATTCAAAAAAAAAAATCGAGACCCTGGTTTTACTGCAAAGCAAAAATGAAAACAAATATAGCTTTTTTGCATTTCCCTCAAAATTATTTTCTATCTTGTTCCATATTGAAAAGTATAACATTTAAAAACAAAATTCTTTTAAAAATGATCAAGTATTGGGAGAGTGAATTTTTAACACCTAAAGTACCTAAGTTATCAGCTTTGCAATTCTATTTCAAATCTGAAAAAAAACCTTCTAACAAAATAATTAAAATTTACCTGTGAAGATACAGAAAAAAGTCAAATATAATATAGGATAGTGATGCTATCACTTTCAGCATCATAATTCTTACCACAGTAATAAAAACAAAGCTTATAATTATCAAATAGACTAATTGATTTTTTCAAAATAATTAAAACTAAACAAAAATAATTAGGCTGAGTCATTTGATTATTATAAAAATGTTTGAGAATCTATAGGCTTTAATATTTTTTGTTACTCTTTAAGAAAAACAGACTTGATCCCCACCTGCACAGACAAGGTGAGCCGCTCCCAGCGCACAACAGGAGGCTGGCGGGCGCCTGAACCACTCCTGTAGGCAAAGAGGAGGTGAGCCGCTTGCAGCGCACAAGAGCAGGCTTCTGGGCTGCTGAACCACCCCCGTCAATACAGAGGAAATGAGCCGTGTGGACGCCAGCAACACCCCCTCCCCCATAGAAATGAGAAGACACATAAACAAGTCTCAAAACCAGATTTCCAGATCACCTTCAGCAACCCCAAAGGGAAACAAGATGGAGCACTCTGATACTCAACAACCTGGACTCCCTGAACTGGCAATAAAAGAGGATCTGGGAAAAATAAAATCAGAAATAATTTCTCAGATAACAGAAGAGATTTTGCTCATAGTGCAAGATGTGATTAATAAATCTAGAGAGAAGCTGAGGAACATGATGTAATCCCAACAGAGGAAACAAAGAGAATCCACAAAACAGATGCAAACAGATTTCCAGGAGATTAAAAACTTCATTGAAAGTCTGTGCAGCAGAATGAGCCAATGTGAGGATAGAATTTCAGACACAGAAGATAACAATTAGTGACCGGGAAAAGAAAAATTGCTTTAAAATTGTAAGGGAACATGAGAAATCATTCTAGCAGCTGCTAGACTATGCAAAGAAGAATAACGTAAGACTGATTGGAGTCAATGAAGAAACGGGAAAGAGTGCAGATGACATAAAAAACTGTTCACAGAAGTGATGGCAGAAAACTTCCCAAGGAGGGGAAAAGAACTTGACATACAGATAAGTGAGGCATATTGGACTCCAACTAGCCTTGATCAAAAAAAATCTACACATAGGCATATAATTGTTAAGATTCCAGAAACTCAACAGAAGAACAAAGTTCTACAAGCAGTTAGAGAAAAGAAACAAATCACATACAAAGGAAAGGCCATCAGAATCACAGTAGACTTCTCAATGCAAACCCTCAAATCAAGGAGAGCCTGGAGTGAAGTATTTCAAGCCCTAAAAGAAAACAGCCTCCAACCCAGATTGATGTAACCTGCAAATTATCTTTAAAAATTGATGGAGAAATAAGATACTTTTAAGACAAAGAGCACCTTAGGAACTTCATAAATACAAAACCAACACTCCAAAAAATTTTAGGCAATATCCTTAGAAAAGACAACGAGGATCACAATCCCAGGAAGCCCAGCAGAATGAATCCATCGGGTGCAACAAGAAATTAAATGCAAAGGGAGAGAATCCAATAAAAAGAAAAGGTCATGAAAATAAGTCAATACATATCAGTTATAACCATTAATGTTAATGGTCTCAATTCACCAATAAAAAGAAACAGACTGGTAGAATGGGTCAGGAAGCAAGATCCAACAATATGCTGCATATAAGAAACACATTTAATTCAAAAAGAAACACATAGTCTGAAAGATAAAGGGTGGAAAACAATACTCCATGTGACAGGAACCTGAAAAAAAAAGGAGGAATAGCTATCCTCTTTGCAGATCAAGTGGATTACAAATGAAAATCTGAAACACTCTGATTCCAAGAATTTCAGATGAGGGATACTTAACTTTTATATACAAATCTATTGTGAACATATGTTTCCATTCCTCTCAAGTAAAAACTTAAGAACAGGACTATTGGTGCTTAACAGTAATACAAGAAATTTCTACACTGTTTTCCAAAATTTTACATTGTTTTATCATTTTACATTCACATTAGCAGTATTAGGATGTTCTAACTGGTTCAGATCCAAGATGACATTTGTTCTTTTAAAACTTTTAATTGCATCAACCTAATGAGTGTATAATTCAATCTTGTTATTGTACTGATTAGTATTTTTCTGATTCTAGTGTTGCAAACTTTCCTTGTGCTGTACTGGCTATTTATCCTCTTCTGGTGTCTCCTTTTTAATTGGGTTGTCTATTAATGAGCTGTAAGAGTTCTTTCTTTTCCCATAAAGTTTACTGGTACATTTTTGGTATAAAATACAGGTACATTCATCATTGGGATCTCATACCATTATATCAGTATCTTGGTTGTTGTTTGTTTCCCCCTCCCTTGACCTCCCTTCACCTGCTCTACCCTTCCCTATTTGCAAAGACTTTATTTCCATTTTTTTGTTTTCTCAGATTTTTTCTTTTCCCTTTTTTCCTTTTCCCTACCCCTACCACTTCCCCTACTCCTTAGGACATTTTCTTCCTATTACACAATATCAATTATACATTCTTAAAATTACAATAACAAGATCTAGAAGACATTACCACAGATTTTACAGAATTTAAAAGGTTATAGAAAGCATATTACTAACACCTTTTTTGAAATAAATTTGACAACTTCCAAGAAGTACCTTGGAAGACAAATTAATGAAACTAACTCTGGAGAAAATATAAAACTTGAATAGCACCTATTAAAGAAAGTATATTCCTAGCTTGAAAACCTGCCTACCTATACGACAACAACAGGCTCATATACATTTTAACTGATAAATTATATCAAACAATTAAAGCAGAAAAAAGAAGGAACACTTCTCCCCTCACTTTAGGAAATCAACATTGTGCTAATCCTAAAACTGGATAAAGATAATAGAAGAAAAAAGTACGAACACACATAAAAATTTGTTTAACAAAACAATTACAAGTCAGATATGGCAGTATGTAGAAAGTGGTCTTGTCATAGGGAGGGCAGTGTTGGATCAGCATTGAAAGATCCATCCCCAAAAGTCATCATTTTAACAGAGGAAAGGAAAAAGCCTGTCACTAGTTGGAGGGAACAGTATTGGACTAAATTCTACAGCTGTTCATGGTAAAAGCTATCAGGAGACTAGAAGTAGAACAGAAACTTCTCAAATGATTAAAGACATGTACTCCATACTTCCAGTGAGAATCCCTTATATGAATGTAGAAGATACAATGCTTTCTCCTAAAGGTGGGGAACAAGGGCAGAAATGCTTACTCTTTATCTGTCCATTAAACTTTGAAACCTAGTCCCCACCAAAATAGTCTGGCAATAAAATAACACAATTAGGATAGGATTGGCAAGGTAGAAGCAAAATCTTTATATGTAGATGAAATGATCATCTACAGAGAAAATACTAAGAAATCTCTAGGAGCCCATAGAACTTGTATTTGAATTTAGTAGGATGAGAAAATACAAGGTATATATAAAAATTCAGGTCTGTGTATACTTGCTATAAATGAAGAATTGGATATTGAAATTTAGAAGATATGTAGGAGTACAAAGGATCTACAAAAGTTAAAATAAAAAACCCCCAAAAACAGTGTTGGAAGACGTTTAGTACCTAATTTTAAGACTTCTTCTAAAGCTACAGTAATCAAGGCAGTGTTGGTGTAAGGAAAGACATATAGATCACTGGAAAAAAACAGAGAATCTAGAAATAGAACCACAGATATATGGTCCACTGAGTTTTGAAAGATTATTTAACTTTAGCATTTTATAGAATATAAAATCAATTCAAGAGCTGAGGAAAGAGTGCTTTCAGCAAACGGCATTAGAACACCTCGTATCCATATATAAAAAATTAACCTCAACCCTTTATTTCCATACATGAAAATAACTTGAAGGGATCTATGAACTTAAATAAAAGAGCCTAAAAGTACAAAACTTTAAGAAGAAATTATAAGGGAAAATGTTTATGAATTCAGGGTAGGCAAGAACTACCTAGGATACAGAAAACATGATGTATAAAAGAAAAAAATTGATAAATGAGATTCCATCAAAATTTAGCACTTTAAACGACATCATTAAAATGAAAAGTAGTCCTTAAACAGACCATATATACAATGCATATAACCTATGACTAGAATACATAAAGAACTCTTACATCTCATTAATAAAAAACCCAATTAAAAAGTAGACATAAGATGACAAATAGCCAGTATAGCACATGGAAAAGTGTGCAACTCTAGAATCAGAAAAATACTAATCAGTACAATAACAAGATTGAATTATGCACTCATTAGGGAGATGAAGTTAAAAGTTTAAAAAGCCTTGTCATGACTTTTTCCTTTTGTTGGATTTTCCCCCTTTGGGTTTAATTTGTCGTGCCCAATGGATTCATTCTGCTGGGTTTCCTGGGGTTGTGATCCTCATTGTCTTTTCCTAGGGTATTGTCTAAAAATTTTTGGAGTGCCATTTTGGTATTCATGAAGTTCCTGCGGTGCTCTTTATCATGAAAGTATCTTATTTCTCCATCAATTTTGAAAGATAGTTTTGCGTCCAATCCAATCTGGGTTGGACACTGTTTTCCTTCAGGTCTTGAAATACATCACTCCAAGCTCTTCTTGACTTGAGGGTTTGCATTGAGAAGTCTGCTGTGATTCTGATGGGCTTTCCTTTGTATGTGATTTGTTTCTTTTCTCTAACTGCTTGTAGAATTTTGTTCTTCTGTTGGGTTTCTGGAACCCTAACTATTATATGCCTATGTGTAGATTTTTTTGATCAAGGCTAGTTGGAGTCCTATATGCCTCACTTATCTGTATGTCAAGTTCTTTTCCCCTCCTTGGGAAGTTTTCTGCCATCACTTCTGTGAACAGATTTTTTATGTCATCTGCACTCTCTCCTCTTTCTTCATTGACTCCAATCAGTCTTATGTTATTCTTCTTTGCATAGTCTAGCAGCTGCTGGATTGATTTCTCGTGTTCCCTCACAATTTTAAAGCAATTTTTCTTCTCCTCCTCACTAATTGCTGTCTTATCTTCTGTATCCGAAATTCTATCCTCACATTGGTTCATTCTGCAGTGCAGACTTTCGATGGAGTTTTTAATCTCCTGGAAATCTGTTTGTATCTGTTTTATGGATTCCATTTTTTTCCTCTGTTGGGATTACATCATGTTCCTCAGATCCTCTATTTTTTTTATCTGTGTCCTCTCTAGGTTTATTAATCATGTCTTGCACCATGAACACAATCTTTTCTGTTATCTGAGTAATTATTTCTGATTTCATTTTTCCCAGATGCTCTTTTGTTGCCAGTTCAGAGTCCAGGTGGTTGAGTTTCAGATTGTTCCATCTCGTTTCCATTTGGGGTTGCTGTAGGTGATCTGGAAGTCTGTTTTTGAAGCTTGTTTATGTGTCTTCTCATTTCTACGGGGGGGGGGGGTGCTTCTGGCACTGACATGGCTCACTGTCTCTGCCCTAGGAGTGTGGGATGGTGGCAGGGTAGCTTCCTTCTGGGTGCTGGGACCAGCTCAGCTTCTCTGTCCTAAGAGCGTGGGATGGCAAAAGGGGAGCTTCCTTCCCGGTGCTGGGACCAGCTCAGCTTCTCTGCCCTAGGAGCATGGGATGGCAACAGGGGAGCTTCCTTCCTGGTGCTGGGACTGGTTCAGCTTCTCTGCCCTAGGAGCGTGGGATGGCGGTGGGGGAGCTTCCTTCCGGATGCTGGGACCAGTTCAGCTTCTCTGCCCTAGAAGAGTGGGATGGTGGCAGGGTAGCTTCCTGCCAGGTGCTGGGACCAGTTCAGCTTCTCTGCCCTAGGCGGTAAGAGTTCTTTTTATATTCTGGTCATAGGTTATATGCATTATAAATATGTTCTGTTTAAGGACTACTTTTCATTTTCTTAACAATGTCATTTAAAGTTCTAAATTTTGATGGAGTCTCATTTATCATTTTTTTTCTTTTACACATCATGTTTTTTATATCCTAGGAAATTCTTGCCTACCCTAAATTCACAAACATTTTCCCTTATAATTTCTTCTTTTTTTTTTTCTTATACTTTCTTCTTAAATTTTTTATAGCTTTAGTCTTTCATATACAGGTTCATAGATCCTTTCAAGTTATATTTATGCATGTAAATAAAGGATTAAGGTTAATTTTTTACATATAGATACAAGGTGTTCTATTGCCATTTGCTGAAAACACTCTTTCCCTCTGCTCTTGAATTGAGTTTATGTTCTATAAAACGTTAATGTTAAATAACCTTTTAAAACTTAGTAGACCATATATGTATGGTTCTATTTCTGGATGGTCTTTTTTTTGGGGGGGGGTACCAGGGATCAAACTTGGGTCCTTATGCTTGCGCAGCAGGTGGTGAAACCACTGAGCTAAATCCCTGGCCCTAGATCGTCTGTTTTACTCTAATGATCTATATGTCTTTCCTTACACCAACACTGCCTTGATTACTGTTTTAGAGGAAGTCTTAAAATTAGGTTTTAAATGTCTTCCAATACTGTTATTTTTTCTTACTTTACTTTTCTTTTTATTTTTCTAGATCCTTTGTACTCCTACACAACTTTTAAATTTCAATATCCAATTCTTCATTTATAGCAAGTATACATAGACCTGAATTTTTATATATACCTTGTGTTTTCTAATCCTGCTAAATTCAAATACAAGTTCTAGGGGCTCCTAGAGATTTCTTAGTATTTTCTCTGTAGATGATCATTTCATCTACATATAAAGATTATACTTCTACTTTGACAATCCTATTCTACTTGTGTCATTTTATTGCCAGACTATTTTGGTTTGGCCCTATGTTTCAAAGTTTCATGGACAGAGGAAGAGTAGGCATATCTGCCCTTGTTCCCCACCTAGGGAGAAAGCATTGTATCTTCTCCATTCATATAAGGCATTTTTCCTGGAAGTATGGAGTACATGTCTTTAATCTGTTGAGAAGGTTCTGTTCTACTTCTAGTCTCCTGATAGCTTTTACCATGAACAGCTGTAGAATTCGGTCCAATACTTTTTCTCCAACTGGTGACAGGATCATATGGCTTTTTCTTTTCCTCTGTTTAAATGATGACTTTTGGGGGTAGATCTTTCAATACTGAACCAACACTGCCATCCCTATAGTAAAACCACTTTCTATATACTGCCAGATCTGACTTGTAATAGTTTGTTTTGTTAAACAAATTTCTATCTATGTTCATACTTTTTTCTTCTATTATCTTTATCCAGTTTTAGCATTAGCACAATGTTGAGTTCCTAAAATGAGGGGAGAAGTGTTCCTTCTTTTTTCTGCTTTAATTGTTTGATATAATTTATCAGTTAAAATGTTTATGAGCCTGCTGTTGTCATATAGGTAGGTTTTCAAGCTAGGAATATCCTTTCTTTAATAGGTGCTATTCAAATTTTATATTTCCTCCAGAGTTAGTTTCATTAATTTGTCTTCCAAGGTACTTCTTGGAAGTTGTCAAATTTATTTCAAAAAAAGATTTTTGTAATATGCTTTCTATAACCTTTTAAATTCTGTAAAATCTGTGGTAATGTCTTCTAGATCTTGTTATTGTAATTTTAAGAATGTATAATTGATATTGTGTAATAGGAAGAAAAGGTCTAAAGGAGTAGGGGAAGTGGGAGAGGTAGGGGAAAGGAAAGAAGGGAAAAGAAAAAATATGAGAAAAGAAAAAAAAAATGGAAACAAAGTCTCTGCAAATAGGGAAGGGTGGAGGGGTTGAAGGGAGGGCAGGGGAAGGGGAAAAAAATAAGAACCAAGATACTGATGTAAAGGTACAAGATCCCAATGATGGATGTAACTCTATTTTATACCTAATATGTACCAATAAACTTAATGGGAAAACAAAGAATAATCGTCTAAGGCAATAAATTAAAAGATATGACTATAACTACATCATAGGGGAACTTAGCAGGTAAAGGAGACAGGTTGTAGAGACAGGCAACAAGGTTTAACATAAGATTTGTCACTCATTAGTTGTATGTCTAAAACAAGTTTCCATTTTCCAACCATTAAATACTTCACGCATGAAACAAATACTTATTGGTCATGTACCCTTTATTAGACATTCATAGTAATTACCTATACATGCTATAACAGATTACCGCAAACTTAGTGGTTTATAATGGCACAAACATAAGCCAGACATCTCATGGAGCTAGAATCAGGTCAGAGCAGGACAGTGTTTCTTTCTGGAAACTACAGGGGATGATCCATTTACTTGCTTTCCAACTCCTTGAAGCTTTCTATGTTTTTTTGGTTCCAAGTCCCTTTCCACTTTCAAAGTCAGTGGTGGCAGATAGTTCTCCCTACAGTGCACCACTTAGGTACTGACTCTTGTTTTGCTGCTCCACTTCCTGTTCTCCACTTCCTGTTTTAGAATCCTTGAGATTTCACTAGCCCTACCCAAAGGATCCAGGATAATCTTCTTCTAGGACGCACTTCAGTTTAATCACATCTGCAAGTCCCTTGCTTGTTCATGGTAACATATTCACAGATTCTCTGACTGCAAAAAGAACACTTTTGGGAGGTCATTTGTTAGCCTCTTAGAGCCTTGTACTGTTAATGCTGGTAAGGTTCTAGGAAAATTTCCCCTTTTCATGAAATTTACATGTAACCAACTTGTGACCTTAACTTGTGAGAGACTGATAGCAATTCCAATGATACTTTTCTAAAGCAGTGAAAATGACTCTTGTCCATAGTAATCTAAAGAAATATTACCATTCTACCTGATAGAGTGAATAACCATAAATGCTATATTTCATTGGCATTTGGGATATTTAGCAATTTTGCATGTATTAAATTAGTCTCAATGTTCCACTAACTTACGTCTCAGTACTGTATTTCAATCTTTTGAACCAGTTTTGGGATCTTCTGATTTTCTCATTAATTATTTTTTTCAAAAATCACTACCATGGTTCATTTTACATTTATGAGGATCACATTTTCAAGTTATAGAAAATTATACTTCAGCAAAGTGGACTAGACTTGTGTTAAAACTTATTCTTTACCAACCCTTATCTTCAAATGGATGTTTCCAATGCATGTGGGAAATTAAAATGAATGTCACTCTTAATTAACTTCTCTAATTTTTCATTTGTAAATTAGATAATACCAAGCAATAAATCTCATAATGTTATTCTGGTATAAATCAGATGATGTACTTAACACAGTACCTGAAATAATAGACTATAAATATACTGTAGTTATTTTTATCATTAATATTAGTAATCAGAATTATAGTTGAAATCAATATGCTGCTGGGATATGTATAGTAATATCAGGGTTGATAAATCATTAGTTTGCTATTAAAATTTTAGTCAAAAATGTTACTTTATTATCTATTTTTGAGACACATCTATGCTTAATCAGTCAGCATTAAATGAAAGAAGTCAGCCAACTTAGTAAGAGAACTTTATAATAATGGTATATGTTGAAATACATTTTAAAAACTCATGTTACAGAGTAACTAAATGTAACTCTAGGTTAAGGATAAAGAAAGGATTTTAGAACTTAGGCAAGGCTAAGAAAGCATTTTAGAACTTGTCAAATATGTGATTTCATTTAGGTAATTAACATATTTTAAAGCCTTTCTTGTCATTTTATTTGTGGCTTTGCATTTTAAAAAATTAGTTCAATCAAAGTTTAGTTATATTGTGAAATAAATCATTGGATATTGTACTGTATGAACAGGATTTTCTTTCAGTTTGAAGCTCAGTTTACAGTCTGTTTTGGAATTTATAAAAAAATCAACCTAAAATATAGTTCAGCATATACTCCATAGTTTGATATATTATTTTGGCTATAATTCTAGTGAATTCCATCGTACTTAATTTTCATATTAATATGTAATTAAAATGTTGCATTGCATTTATCCTAGGATAAATTTATAATATTCATATTAGCTTGCTATCTCTGCAAAACAAGTTACCAAAAAGTGCCTTTACACAGCATCCATATTACAGATAACAATTCTGAAACTCAGAACCCTGTCAACTGGTGACTGAGCTCTCTATTCAGTCTCAATATGACCTAACTCAAAGTAGTGTCATCTGAGTTGGGTTCTCTTCCAGAGATTCTGGGCAACAAACAACAACAACAAAACACTCCCAAGCTGATTCCACTGCTGGCAGAGTTACCCTCAATGAAGTTGAAATAACTGAGGTTATCCTGTACATGCTGCTGTTAAGCAAGTAGAAGCTCCTATGTGGTCCCTCTTCTTCAAACTGGAAAAGTTATATGAAATTTCCATGACTGGAATCTCTGATTTTATCATTCTCTTACATGTAGAACCATATGTAAGGGCTCTCATAAGTTTATCAAGGAAACTACATAATCACCACATGTTGAGATAAATGATGCAAAACATTAATTACATAACACAGGTAATCACACAGAGTGAACAATGCCAAGTTCACATTTCAAAAGAATTACTTAGGGTATGTACACCAGGAGGTGAAGATTCTCTCCATCATCTTAGAATTCTGCATGCTCAATGACATCTGGCTTAATTTGCACAATTACAACCTTGCTAAAACATGCGTTTCTTAAATTGTATGTGTTACTTTAATGACAGGTAATGATGGAAATAATATGTTCCAGTTAAAATTAATTGATATGTAATACAAAGAGAAAATGAATTACATTGTATTCTTAAATATTTTTACTTAACATTTATAAGATTCTACTTTGATATTTGAAAAAAGAAATCTCAGTTTTTTCCTTAAATGTTTAATGCGTGGTTGATTTCTAACCTCTTATACTTAGCTGAAAATAAAAACAGATGTGATAGAAAACCACATAAAAAAGTATTCTCATTTGAAACTTGTGACCTTTAAGAGAGAGACAAGCTTGGCTGAAAATCAATACTTGGGATATTTCTCCGCAAAAAACATGCATTCAATATTTCAGTCATTACTAAGATATGGGATAACATCTTCGTACATTTGACAGAAAGCATATTTTCTTTTTCCATAATATCTATAAAATTTATTTTTGAGAATACATAGAATTCAAAAGAGTATAAATTATTTCAAATAGCATCTCTGAAAATTTTAAAAATGTGAATGAATATAATACAATTAATAAACACTGAGTGGAAAGAGGTGAATTAGACAGGGTTAATATGAGTTCAATCAGGAAGATCAGAAGTATTGATCATAATGAAAAATAAATTCAATATACATAAAATAAAACAAATGTATAGAATGAGTTACAAGAATTTAAAAATGCTATTAATATTCTTAAGAAGTTTTCTGATCAGCATATCAATCTAAGCAATTAACCTAGTGTTAAAAGGAGTGCAATTATATTAGTTAGTTTTTAACAGACCTCACAAAATATTATTTTCTTACATACAAATTAACCGTGTAACATCATCAACTTTCCATATCACTCTTGATGTTCTAAAATACAAACATCATTGTAAAAATAATAACACCTAAAAGAACTTCAAATATTCTAAAAAAGAACTTCAAATATTCATAATGTGTGCAGACTATTGTTAATTTTGAGTGCTCCATGGCTAAGAGAACAGAATAGGAAAAATCTTGTCAGAGGATGAATTGCCTTTGCACATATGCTAGAAGGGTGTGAAAGAATATATATTTGTGCATTGAAGTTAAGCAGTTGACTAACAGTTTATTTTAAAGTTTACTTAGCAGGTAAGGGTTTATAAAGTATTTTCAGTCATTTATTTAGAACTTTATGCTAATTATGTAACATTTTTTCTCATGTAGCCCAGGATTTTCTAACTATTGTACAACCAACAAACATACAATCTCAGATTCAGCAAATAATTCCTCCAAATTTGTAAGGAAATTATTGTGATTCCTATCCAGAGAGAGAGAGAGAGAGATCCCAAAATTGATGAACATTTCTTCCTATGATAACATTTACCCTTCTGGGTACGATCAAAATACTCTGTACCACTACACACACAGAGTGCCAATGCCATTCTCATTAAAATTTTGTAAAGAATCACTATGTCCCTCGTAAATACTAACACTTTGCACTCATGTGAAGCTTTCTTGCCTAACTATGTCTCCAACTACAATGAGTTATCTCTCACGGAACCACCTGGTTCCTATGTAAGTGTACTTGTGGTATGTCTGCCCCGGCCATCTATCAAGCAGAGCAAATAAGCTAAAGCATTGCTATATTGCAGAACAGAACACAGCATAGACCCAAGGCAAGCAACATCTTCCTAAACCTTCTCTAAAGTCCACTCTAATTATGGGTAAGTAAAATAAGATTCAAAGTTCTTTGCTCAAAAAAGAAGTGAATAGACAGCTCCCAGAATACAGGAGGCTTCCTGGTAGGCGAGCCACAGCTGCCAGCCCAGAGGAGGTATATAATAGTTAAGATTTCAGAAACACAACAGAAGAACAAAGTTCTACAAGCAGTTAGAGAAAAGAAACAAATCACATACAAAGGAAAGCCCATCAGAATCACAGCAGACTTCTCAACACAAACCATCAAGATAAGAAGAGCTTGGACTGATTTATGTCAAGCACTAAAGGAAAACAGCCTCTAACCCAGATTGATGTACCCTGCAAAACTATCTTTTGAAATCCAGGAAGAAATAAGATACTTTCATGACAAAGAGCACCTAGAACTGCATGAATACCAAACCAGCACTCCAAAAAAATTTAGACAATATCCTAGGAAAAGACAATGAGGATCATAATCCCAGAAAGCACAGCAGAATGAATCCCTTGGGCATGACAAGAAATTAAAAGCTAAGGGGGAGAATCCAACAAAAAGAAAACATCATGACAATGATAACTCAATACGTGTCAATTATAACCATCAATGTTAATGGTCTCAATTCACCAATCAAAAGAAACAGACTGGCAGGATGGGTCAAGAAGCAATATCCAACAATACGCTGCATACAAGAAACACACTTAATTCAAAATGAAACTCACAGACTGAAAGTTAAAGGGTGAAAAACAATAATCCATGCAACAGGAACCTGAAAAAATGCAGGAGTAGCTATCCTCTTTGCAGACCAAGTTTATTTCAAACCAACACTGAGTAAGAGAGACAAAGAAGGACACTACATACGTGTAAAGGGAACAATCCAAAGGAAGAGATGACAATCATAAATATCTATGCACCAAACACTAGTGTGCCCAACTACATTAAACAAAAGAGGATCTGAAAAAAATGAAATCAGAAATAATTTCTCAGATAACAGCAAAGATTGTGCTCATAGTGCAAGACATGATTAATAAATCTAGAGAGGATCTGAGGAACCTGATGGAATCCCAACATAGGAAACAAATGGAATCTATAAAACACATGCAAATAGATTTCCAGGAGATGAAAAACTCCATTGAAAGTCTACACAGCAAAATGAGCCAATGTGAGGACAGAATTTCAGATATAGAAGATAAGATTGCAATTAGTGACCAGGAAAAGAAAAATTGCTTCAAAATTGTAAGGGAACACAAGAAATCAATCCAACAGCTGCTAGACGATGCAAAGAAGAACAATATAAAACTGACTGGAGTCAAAGAAGAAACAGGAGAGAGTGCAGACAACATGAAAAAAATTCTTCACAGAAGTGATGGCAAAAAACTTCCCAAGGAGGGGAAAAGAACTTGACATACAGATAAGTGAGGCATATAGGACTCCAAAGAGCCTCGATCAAAAAAATCTACACATTGGTATATAACTGTCAAGATTCCAGAAACTCAACAGAAGAACAAAGTTCAACAAGCAGTTAGAGAAAACAAACAAATCACATACAAAGGAAAGCCCATCAGAATCACAGCAGGCTTCTCAACACAAATGATCAAGGTAAGAAGAGCTTGGAGTGATGTATTCCAAGCCCTAAAGGAAAACAGCCTCCAACAGAGATTGCTGTACCCTGCAAAACTACCTTTCAAAATTGATGGAGAATTAAGATACTTTCAGGACAAAGAGCACCTCAGGAACTTCATGAATACCAAACCAGGACTCCAAAAAATTTTACACAATAGCCTAGGAACAGACACTGAGGATCACAACCCCAGGAAGCAAAGCAGAGTGAACCCTTCTGGCATGAGAAGAAATTAAATGTAAAGGGGGAGAATCCAACAAAAAGAAAAAGTCATGGCAATGACAAGTCAATACGTTTCAGTTATAACCATCAATGTTAATGGTCTCAATTCACCAATCAAATAGACTGGCAGAATGGGTCAAGAAGCAAAATCCAACAATACGCTGCATACAAGAAACACACTTAATTCAAAATGAAACTCACAGACTGAAAGTTAAAGGGTGGAAAATAATAGTCCATGTGATGGGAACCCGAAAAAAAAGCAGGAGTAGCTATCCTCTTTGCAGATCAAGTAGATTTCAAACCAACAATGATTAAGAGAGACAAAGAAGGACACTACATCCTTGTAAAGGGAACAATCCAACAGGAAGAGATGACAATCATAAATATCAGAATTCAGTATTGTAGCTCGATACAAGTTGAACACACAAAAATCAATAGCTTTCCTCTACAAGAAAAACAGACTCACCGAGACAGAAACAGGATAAACAATTTCTTTCACAATAGCATGCAAAAAACTGAAATAACTAGGAATCAACCTAACGAAAGAAATCAAAGACCTCTTCTCTGAAAACTATGGCACTCTGAAGAGACTGAACATGATATTTGAAAATGGACAGACATCCCCTGCTCCTGGGTAGGAAGGATCAATATAGTGAAAATGGCCATACTTCCAAAACTGCTATATAGATTCAATGCAATCCCAATTGAAATTCCAGCAGCATATTTCATGGACCTTCAGAAAACAATCCAAAAATTCATTTGGAACAAGAAGAGACCTAGAATAGCAAAAACAATTCTAGGTAACAGAGAAATGGCAGAGGGTATTTCAACCCCCAAGTTGAAACTATACTACAAAGCTAGTGTGATAAAAACAGCATGGTACTGTCAAAGAAACAGACCTGAGGACCAGTGGAACAGATTAGAAGATGCAGAAACAACACCAGACACACTCAGCCACCTCATCTTTGACAAAGGAGCTAAACACCCTCACAGGAAGAAAGACATCCTCTTTAATAAATGGTGCTGGAGAAATTGGGTTTCAACTTGCCAAAGACTCAAACTAGACCTATATCTCTCACCATGCACTAAAGTAAAATCAAAATGGATTAAAGATCTAAATGTTAAAACAGAAACGCTGAACCGGCTGGAACAGAGGTTAGGTAGAACTCTTGAAGATATTAGTATAGGAAAAGATTTTATGAACAAAACCTCAGTTGCCTGTGAACTAGCACAAACAATCAACAAGTGGGATCTCTTCTTATTAAAAAGCTTCTGAACAGCAAGGGAAACCACCAACAGTGTGAAAAGACAACGCACAATGTGGGAAAAAATTTTCACCAGTGGTCCCTCAGACAAAGGTCAACTATCTTGAATCTATACAGTACTTCAAAAGATCATACCTCCCAAATTTAAAGGCCCGATTCAAAAATAGGCATCTGAAATGAACACACATTTCTCACAGAAGTAGAAATGCCTAATAAACATATGAAAAAATGTTCAACATTACTGGTCATTCAAGAGATGCAAATGAAAACAATGCTGAGATTCCACTTCACCCCAGAAAGAATGGCTGCTATCAAGAAATCAACCAATAACAAATGCTGGAGGGGATGTCGGGAAAGAGGAACACTGCTCCACTGCTGGTGGGAGTATAGACTGGTGCAACCACTGTGGAAATCAGTATGGAGATATCTCAAAGAACTAGGACTGGAAGTCCCATTTGACCCCGCTATTCCCCTGCTGGGTATCTTCCCCAAAGAATTAAAAGAACCATACCACAGTGATATATGTGCACTCATGTCCATAGCAGCACAATTTGTAATAGCTAAAACTTGGAAACAGCCCAAATGCCCATTAACTGGAGACTGGATAAAGAAAATGTGTTTTTTTAAAAAATAAAATGGACTACCACTCAGCCATAAAAAATGAGAAATAAGAGACTTTTATTGCTAAATGGATGCACATTGAGGCCATACTCTTAAGAGAAATAAATAGGACACACATGTGTAAATACCAAATAGTTTCTCTAGTGTGAGAAACTGAAAGTGTAAATAAGGACTAAAAGGTATAATAGATAATGTGAAATAGGAAGAAAAGTGGCAAAGCAGAAAGGAAAGTGGGAGGGGTAGGGGAAAGGAAAAAAGGGAATGGAATTAATATGAGAAAATGAAAAAAGCAAACAAAGTCTCTGTAAATAGGGACGGATGTAGGGGTTGAAGAGAGGGCAGAGGAATGGGGAAAATAGAAGAACCAAGAGATTATGTAAAGGTGCAAATTTACAATGATGAATGTCATTATATTGTATACCTAAAATGTACCAATGAAAGGATATTAAAAAAAAAAGAAGTGATTAGCTTGATTGGAGCCAAAGATTGGGAGGTAGGTCTGAGACCCTACTTTTAATAGGTTTTCTTAAGTTAAATTATTTCCACTAAAAAAGATTTTCCCCAAAATAATTCTTGACAGTCCTTCAGATGCTAATCAACTAATTGGAATAATGAAACATACATATTTCACAGACATACACACACAGACTGTATACAATATGTCTTTTCTCTTGTTAAGTGTGTATAAACTTATATTAAGCAGAAACTAATCAAACAAATTTTATGTCTTTTCTTCCCGTCCCACAATGCAACATTTCATCATCTCATTCATTTTCCTATTGAATGTTCCCCCCAAACTAAATTGTTGAATTGATTTAATAAAGGTCATTTTTTCTTTCATAAATGATTTATCATTTACCTGTGCTTAAAGAATTTTTTACCCACTCCCTTTGAAGCATATGCTGATGCAACAACACATTCTAATAGTTAATAAGGATAATTTTGAAGTTCTACAAGTCTACATTATAGCATTATAGATTACTTACCCTTCTACATATTTATTAATCCATTTTGGTGCCACACTTTATAGCTATTTGAATTAAATTTTCTACATAGTAAATATTCTTCAGTCTATTGCATGAGATATCAAAGAAGATTTTTGCAGTCTAGAAAACAAAAACATGTAAGAACTATTTTCAATGAAGAAGAACAAATGAAAAGGTCTTTCCAGTTAACCCTTTGTAAATAAAATACATCGTTAAGGAGAACACACTTCCTCTAAGGTTTCTGTTAAGATATCTGTTTTAAATCTTATTTCCCATTTTTAAAACAAATGTATTTTTTAATGAAGTTGACTGTTTTCACTGACAAAGGCTAAATAATGTTCCATGTAATAGCATAAGTTATATCATTGTTATGGACTCTTTTGCAATGTAATTTGCAATGTAAGCAAAGACATGTACAGTGTTCACTGAGTAGTATGGTGCAGGAAAGCTAATTTAGCAGGACTGGGTTACCCTAACCCAACCACCCCCATTCTGAAGACAGGCCTACCTTAAGGCCTGGCCCTTTGACAGGTCCTTGGAAGATGAGCTCCAAGCCCCTTGGAATATTCTGCCTGAGAAGATTGTTTTTGTATGAATGAGACTGGGACACAGAGTACCAGTTTCATCCCATAGCTTTGTTTAAAATAGAATTTTCATTGAACCCTTGATTTTACTTTGGGGGGCTGGAGGTAACTGAACAGCCACAGTCAGACAGGCACTGTATTCATGATCCCCAAATAAAACCTGCACAGTTAGACTTAGGTGATCTTCTCTAGCAGACAACACTTCAGATCTTACCAAGAAGAAAATAAAGTATACAAAAATGAAATAACTGTCCTGAGGTCACCCAGAAAAGCTGGAACTGGTGTGTGGTACTTCAGCTTTAGACAGAAACTATTAGCTACATAACTAAAATCATTCAGTTTTCACTGGAAGAATTATGTGTGTGTGTGCTTTTATATATTTATATATTTTTAAGAATAGTATAACTCATGGTCCTCAAATATCAAGAAGCAGAAAATCGAAGTGAAGCAAAGAAAACCAAATCTTATTATTTTGCAATATAAAATGATTCATTTTTAAAAATGCTAACAGATGACCATTTTCTTCATTTTTTTCTTTACTCTTTTTTTTAAATTCTTTTATTGGTACTCTTACTATTAAGTATGCATTTTGCTCTAGACTGAGAAAAAGAAAAATGAGACTAGTATAATAGTTCAGTTCACAGAGCTTTGCGTAACTTTAGTCATTTTTTTCTGAAATACTCTTTGCCTCCTCTCCAGTCTTTATTAGCCAAATTGCACCAAAAGTCAAGCATGCAATGAACTGAACCAGGATCTTCGCACTGAGGTAAAGCCATTATTTACTTATTTATTATTCACTTTTTATCTTGAGGCAATATCTCACTAAGTTGCTAAGTTGCCCAAGCTAACTAAAATCTCCAAAGTGGGGCTCTAACCTCTTCGGGAGGCTGGGGTTGGAGATTTTGCATCCTCTGAGTACATGTGACCTTTACCTTGGCAGACCTAAGACCTATCAAGCAAGATTTAGGAAAGTTTTCCAATGATCCTGATAAGTACAAAGGGACACTTAATGAGATAGCTCAATCTTTTCCTCTAGCTTGGCAGGAGATTATGCTTCTTTTAAATCAGACACTATCCCTTGGTGAAAAACAAGTGGCCTTGCAGGTGGCACAGGTCTCTGGAGATGAAGTACATGGGATTCATTCTAAAAGACCTAAGGATCTAAGACCAGAACCAAAATTCTGTCCCATAGGGAACCAGGAAACCCCAGAAGAAGATGCCAACTGTAACCCAGATGATGGTGAGGTAAATGGACCCACACATGTCCAGTCCTGCATTCCTGAGGGACTGTGGAACACATGCTCTAAACCCCTAGATCATTCCAAGTTATGGACTATTCATCAGGGCAGCGAAAGAAATCCCTCAGCCTTTTGGAAAGACTTCAGGAGGTTTGAACTAAATATAACTTTCTGTCCTCAGACTCCACAGAAAGGCAGGTGATCCTCAAGGATAAATTTATAACCTGGTCTATCCCAGACATAAGAAGATAATTACAAAAAAAGGCATTTGGTCTCAATAGCTATTTAGACTCCTTTGTCAAGTTATCCACGGAGATCTTTCAGGGAGAAGGCTAAGGAAAGAGAAAGGGGATCAGAGCAAGGCAGCAACAATAGTGGTTACTGATGGGGACCCGTCTGAACTCCCAGGGCTCTGAGGGCTGCTCACCCACTTGCTACAGCTGCAGGAAGCCAGCTCATTTCTGTGGGGCCTGTGACAAGGGTCACTACAAAAGGGGCAGGGAGTCACCCACACACAACCTCATGGTCTGTAGTGGGGACCACTGGAGGTGGAACAGCTGCCAGAAGTGAAGGGCTCTGTGATCACACCCATCTTTTCAGTCTATCCTGGGTACCCATCAAGGCTGCTATAAATGTGAGTCCTCAGCACCCAGGAACTCAGGGAAATTCTAAGTACACAAGGGAGGGAGGTCAAGTTCCCCTGGGCAGTGCAGTAGTACTATGTGTTCTTCTCTCCAGTCCTGGCCTGTCCTCCTGGGTCAGTAAGAGCAACAGAGGTGTGACTGGAAAACCTGCAGTCATGTTTTTCAGTTACTTAGCTGCAGCTGGGATGATTTTCTCTTCTCTTATGACATTTTAATTATGCCAGAAAGCCCACCTCCCCTGCTATAATGAGATATTGTCCCTAAACATGATCATTTATATGCAGCAAGGTCAGCGCTCTGCTTCCCCAAGCAGAGACAAAGGTTAGTCCTGGGCTGTTCAAGGAAGAATGAGACAGACCAGACCCACAATGCCTACATTTGTGTATATAAAGGGCCTTACTTCCTTCCCTCACCAAAGACAGTATTTGCTGAGTCTGAGGCTAAAGAAGGGGTCACAGCCTGTAATCAACAACAGAGAGGGCAAAGATTTGAACCTTCTAATAGCCACCTGCAACACTCCTACTGTGGTGCCCAAAAACCCAGTGGAGGGTGGCGACTAGTTCAAGATCCTTGGCTAATAAATGTGTCAGTTGCACCTGCATACTCTGTGGTGCTTAACCACACACCTTTCATCCCAGGTGCTTAGACATCTTGGAAGGTTTATACTTTCAGATTTGAAAGATGCATTTTTTTGTTTCATTGTGCTTTTTTTAAACAGAATATTGCTATGTAGTTCAAACTGGCCTTGAACTCATTATGTAGCCCAGGCTGGCCTCAAACTCACAGTGATCCTCCTGCCTTAGCCTCCTGAGTGCTGGAATTACAGGCATGCACCACCATGCTGTATTTTTTGACATAGCCTGTCTACCCTGAACCACAATTTTTTGTGCATGTGAACAGCCCTCTGATCAAGCTACCCAGTTAAGGAAAATATATTTCCCCAATAGTTTAGAAACAGTCCTCATTTCTTGGACAAGCCGTTTCCCAAGATTTGTCTCACTTTACCTCAGACTAGAGTCATACAAAATGTGGATGACATCCTGGATGATATCCTCTTATGTGGCCCTCTGAGAAACTCTCAAGCCAGGGTATTCAAACACTCTTAAACATTTTAGCCAAGAGAAGATACAAAGGTTCTTGATCTAAGGCACAACTCTGTAGCCACTCCACAAAATTCCTTGGTCTAATCCTTTCCAAGAGAATCCAAAGGCTAAGGGAAGAACATACTAAACCGATGGCTCCTTTTCTCCTCCTGAAAACTTTAAAATATCTTAGGGAATTTGGAGGTATCACAGGTTTTTGCCATCTCTGGATTCCAGATTATGGAGAAATAGAAAGGTCCCTTTATCAGTTATTCAAAGAAACTCAAAAGTGTAATACTTACCTTTTAATTTGGGAAACAAGCTTTCATCAGGCTTTCAAAGGCTCATATGAGCTCTTCTGCTTGCTCCAACATCAAGTCTCCCAGTAGGACAGTGCTTTAATTTATGTTTCTGAGAGGAATGGAATAATGGGTCTAGAAGTCTTAACCCAGGTCCAAGGGCCTACACAACAGGTAGGCTATTTCAGCCAGCAATTGGATATAGTAGCTAAGGGATGGCCAGTCTCCCTTCAAGCAAAAGTCTTTACCTCCAGGAAAGGACCTCGCTGTTTTAACTATTCATAATGTGGCAGGACTTCTCTCTTCTAAATCTCTCTTTACTGCTTTCAAATAACCACCTTCTTAAACATCAGGCACTCCTTTTCGAGGGACCAGCTTCAACTAAAGACCTGTTCCTCTTTAAATCCTATCACCTTCCTCCCAGTAGGAAATGAGACCTTGAATCATGAGTGTGAAGAGGTAGTCCTCCACAGTCATTCATTTAGAAAAGCCCACCAAGATACCACCATAACCAACCCTGGCATGATTCTTTTCTGTGACAGAAGCTCATAAAAATGGGGTGCAAAAGTTGGGGCATGCAGGTCACCTTAAAAGTTCCCCTTTGACTCCCAGAACTAGCACCCAGTAGACAGACTCTCAGCTTACCAGAGCTCAGGAAAGGCAATATAAAACATATAAAAGAAATGTAATCTTCTACATGACCTAATGTTGAAAATAAGCATTACCATCTTTTTCTTTAGTTTTATACTTTAGAAATATGAACCGCGTCAAGTACCAAGTATTCTTTGTTCATTTCTCAATTTCAAGTTAGTGAATTAATTTTCCATTAAGACATCATAAAAAATAAAATATTTATAACATTTATAAGAAAATTATGTAGGAGAAAAGTATGTTCTGCATTCCCATATCACTAGCATGAATGTTGTAAATTAAATGTAATATTTTAAAAGCTAGAATATAATACCTGCCTTGCCTAACTCCAGGTTTCCTCTGCATGATATAATTCATGGAAGCTGAAATAATATATGGAACTACTCATTACCTTATGAGTGTCTTCTTTAATGAATAATTATAGCTTTCATTTATTAATAGTCTACAACAAGATCTTCCTAGATACTCATGAACAATGGTCCCTAAATATGTCCTTGTTCTGCTATACCTGAGAGGGCAGATGGATCTTTAAAATTAGGGTTATTTTTCTTTTACAGATAAAACAACTGCTCCATCTTTCCCATGCTGAGAAGTCACCACCTCTCCTCTCCTCAGCTCAGATGAAGGCCAGAGCCACTGCGAAAACTGCCCCCTGGGTCTGAAAGGAATGTGCACTCGCTGGTCCCAGGGCCCAGCCAGTTTCCTTTCCACAGGGAGACAGGGAGCCTAATATGGTCAGGGAATGAAATGGCTCGGATGGTTCCTTGGCCATCATCTCACTGTATTCCTCTCTCTTTTCCTTCCTAATAAAAGCCTCTGCACACCTAACAAGGTGAGCCAGGCAGAGATCCAAGGCAAAGGCCTCCCTGCTTTGCTGGAGCTATCTGTGACTAAACCTTTTCTCCTTTCCTCTCACCTTTGGGGAGACCTGCATACAAACCTTAGTGGCCTAGAACACTAATACTCAGAACTTTTCACTGTTATGTCGCATGCCAAAGGAAATTAATGTTGCAATGCTACGTAGATAGGTAATGAATGTCTAAATTGGGGTGGGAGATTATCCCTGATTATTCAATACAGTCATCACCAGTCCTTAAAACTGGAGAGTACACAAAATGTAGCATCACAGTGATGTACAGCACTATGGCCAGTACTCAGTTTGCCCTTGCTGGCTTTGAGGACAGAAGGGACGCTAGGTAAGGAATGTAGAAGATCTCCAGAAGCTACAAAAGGTGGGGTTAGGGTTCCAGAAAGGAAAACAGCTCTGTTTTTGGTTTTGGCCCACTGAAACCTGCGTTAAATTCTGACCTATCAAAATATAACATAATAATTTTCTGTTCTAAAGCACTGAATTTGTCCTAATTTGTAATGGCAGAAATAGGAAATGAGTACAATAATTTTATATTAATTCTTAATTCTTACAAGACGTCCAAGTCTTTTCTTTCTTTCATTCATAGTTGTAAGACACAGAAGTTAGTCTTAGGCTTATGTTATTACTAAAAAGTAATATAAATCTAATTCTTGTCTTGTATTTTTTAAGTCAGTTCTATTTCTATCATATCACAGTATTTCACTAAAAGTATTTTTATAAATGTTAACTAAAAATGTCTTTATAAATACATAGCTTCACACAAAGATCATGAATATTTTTTCTGATTGTTAGTAGTTAACTTTGTTACTAAATGGAGCAATTGATAATTAATCATGTACAATTAAATTCATAAAATCTGAAATGCACATGTATTAAATAAAAGAAAAATGTCAAATAGTTAACTCTTATCTCTAGAAACATAAGCCAAAAACATAACTCCTATAGATTAGCATTTGAAAGTTCAGAAAAAGTTACTGAATGTAACTTGAGAACATAATGTTAAGTGAATTAAGTCAGACAAACAAGCTTAAATATCACTTCATTTTTCTTAACATTGTTTTGGGGGGGTACTGGGTATTGAACTCAGGACCTCATGCTTGCCAGGCAGGTGCTGTGGCACTGAGCTAAATTCCCAGCCCACATGAGTTCTCTTATAAGAGAAAAACACACAAACATATATGTATGGATGTATACATGTATATATAGTACAAATAAAGAACAAAATAGATGAGAGACAGATAGGAAGTAGAGAGGAGTTCATATACTTTCCCAAATTACTTATTCCATTGTGTCAAGCACATTTTAATATATATGCTAATATATTTACACTACTAGTTTATCTTTGTTGAAAATAAACTTTTAGCCATTACTTGTTTAACTTTTGTAAGAACATTTTTGGTCTGTTTTATACTCTGAGTAACTACTTAGGACACACAGTGTACTATTACTATTCTCTTAGTATTATATTATAATATTTTGTTTTATTTTTTCATAAAATAAAAAAATCAGCACTAAATATGTACATGAAGAAATACAAAGCTTTATTCATTTGTATAGAGGATAAAAATAGTACAGCCAGTTTGAAAGACAGCTTGGATGTACTATTGGAGCTAGCATTTGCGCAATGTTATTTACCCAAAAGAGTTGAACACTTATGTCCACGCTAACCCGGTACACCATGTGCACAGAAAGCTTTTTCCTAACTGTCAAAAGTTAGAAGGAACCAAGATGTCCATCAGTAGGTGAATAAGTAAGTCAAATGTGGAAAGAGCCAGACAACAGAATATTATTCAGTAATAAAAAGAAATAAACTCTTGAACCATGAAAAGCCATTGTAGAGACATAAATACATTTTACTAAGTGAAAAAAATCTAATTAGGAAAAGCTACATACTGTAATTTCCAACTGCTGTAGAAAACTATTTGAAAAAGGCAAAACAGTGAAGATAGGAGAAAAACTAGTTGTTCCCAGGAGTCAACAAAGCACAAAGTCTAAAGGTAGTGAAATTATTCTGTG
Organism: Heterocephalus glaber; assembly: GCF_053883595.1. Lineage (NCBI taxonomy): Eukaryota > Metazoa > Chordata > Mammalia > Rodentia > Bathyergidae > Heterocephalus > Heterocephalus glaber. The sequence goes on from NW_028258303.1 coordinate 8,855,013, forward strand.
TTTTGTTACAACAGGAAATACACTTCATTATACATCAGTCAAAACCCATAGCATTCACACCATGAGAGAAGCCTAATAGAAACGACATATTCTGGGTGATGATGGTGCCAATGGGGGGACTACGGAGGGTAACAAATGTCATTCTGGCATGGGATGTTGAAAGTGGGGAAGGCTATGATAAGCGGGGAAGTGGAGTTTATGGGCTATTTCTATGTTCTCTGCTTAATTTTGCTGTGAAGTTAAATCTAATATAAAAAAACTGAGTGCTATTTTTAAAAAGTCATCAGTAAGTATTGGAAGTCAATCAAATCCCCTACAAGGAGAAAAGGGAAATAAATGAATATAGAAAGAAAATTAAAAGACTATCAATGTATTCAATTAAAAAGTTGGCTACTCTGAGAACCATGAACCAAAAGGAGAAATTCACTGAACAAAAATATCTGATAAATAATGTAACAAACTCTCCATTAAATATGAAAGTAGAAGGAAGACATTTGCAAACACAAAGGATTAAGAGTAAAGTAAGAGACAGAGGGTATTTGAAGAGTGAATGTATTATTCTTTAAGGTAGAAGAAATGAAAGTGATTAGCTATGAGAAAAAGTCTTGTGTAACATTGAGGTTCATTGGAAGTTTGAATCAGGTATGTATTACAGCGATGTAATTCCATGCATTAGTCACATAACAAGGAGATTACTGACTACTGGTAACTAAACTGACTCATGGGTGGAATTTAATAAGGGAGTAAGTAAAGTAAAAGGAGTAAGCTGAAAATTATGAATCATGGAGCAATGGAGAAAAAATTAAAGGAGGGGATAATCAAGAGTTTGGAAGAAAATGGCAAACCAAACATCTGAGATTTCATGTATAAAAATATTTCACAAAACTATAAAATACATTCAGGTAGCTTCTTCTTTTTATTTTTGTTTCCAGTACCGGGGATCTAACTCATGACCCTGCACTTGAGAGGCAGGTGTGCCACCACTGAGCTAAATCCCCAGCCCTGTATTCAGGTAGCTTCTATAAATTCCTACATAATAAATAACATACATTCATTAACCATTACAAGTATGACTGTCATGACAGAATTATTATCTTAATTATTTGTAGGTATAGTTTTAGAGAAATGTTTTGGTTAATGTATTTGTGAAAACAGAAATATTACTATGGTATCTTCTCTCATTAAAAGATATTTTACATGTGTAAATAACAAATAGTTTCTCTAAGTGTGAGAAACTTAAAGTGTAAATAAGGATTAAAACAAATAATTGATGATTTGAAATAGGAAGAAAAGGTCCAAAGGGGTAGGGAAAGTGGAAGAGGAGGGGGAAAGAAAAGAAGGGAAAGGAAAAATTATGAGAAAAGAAAAAAAACAGAAACAAAGTCTGTGTAAATAGGAAAGGGTAGAGGGGTGTAGGGCGCACAGGTAATGGGGAAAAAATAAGCACCAAGATACATCATGTACAGGTACAAGCACCCAATGATAAATGTAAATGTATTATATATCTAAAATGTACCAATAAAAGAATTTAAGCAAAAAAAAAAAAAAAGATATTTTACTGTCATGCCATTTTAACTCGATGCAAGCATTTATAATTAAAGTATTTATATTTGGTAGATTTTATGTATCAGGCACTTTGCTGATATCTGATTCACAGTAGGGAACAAAATAGATTTTATTCCTGTTCATGTAATGTTTGTAATTCCTTCCAAGTTTAGTTAAGCTTTAAATGTACTGTATTTCTTCAGTTCACATGTTGTCATACTAAGTGATATTTATAATTCATGATTTACAAGTACATTAAATCTACTTCCTGGCTTGTAATTGTATATATTTATTATAATACCATAAATTCATAGAGATAGTGTTTCATAAACCTTAAGTCTTTGACACTTAATGCATAAGAGAGCTAATAAAAACAAGCTGAGCGGCTGTAGTATTCATTTTACACAAAGGAGAAACATTATTTAATTAGGATAATTAAGCAAATGGTTTTAAAATATATTTGTACTGACACAAAGAGAGAAAGCATGAATTTCTATAAAAGTTTGTTCAGGAACGTTTCATTTCCTCTTTTTTAAAACAAAAAAGAAAATTCCTCATTCATCCATAATATAATATGTTGTCAGCAAAAATAAGCTCACAAGAATTTTTATGTAATTTCTAAAAGATATAGGAACATAAGCAAATTTGCACCAAATTTTATGATTTTATGTAGTATGAATTGATGGAACTAAAGTGTATTTTATTGTCTACATAAAAGCAGTTGCCTAATATGGATAAATAAACCAGTAGGATAATTAAGAAATATAACAGTAAAATAATAATTAATGGATTATATTTTAAAGTTATAAAATGTTAAGACTAATGAGTAATTTTTATAAATGGTAAATTTTCAGAGAAATTTAGAAGGATACAAAGTTGAACTATAATATTTTATAGCCCTAAGAAAAATACAATTGTACCTTACAACAAGTAATTTTGGCCTTGAATTTGTAGTAAATGTATTTATCCCTTCTAAGTTCAGAAAAAAAATGTTTGTATCAGTTCTTTTTAAAAAATATATGTATGTCTGATTTTTAACTACTCACATATTTTTGCAAGTAGGTAAGGCATATAATGACTTTTTAATGGAAAATGCAACATTAAAATGTTACATCATGTGCTCTCCTTTTGATTTCAAATTCTGTTTAATATATATGGAATATTCAGATTGACTTTTTATGGAGGTGCTAGATATTAATCCAACCTGATGAGCAACTGATATGCAATGTCAGAGTCATTAGCAATGCTGAATAGCAGTTTCAACAGAAACCACTGGAGAGCATTCCACACGTGACAAGTAGTGTGATTTTTTATCTTCACAGTCAATTCTCTCTCTGTGCATGGTGATCATTATCAATAATATCATTTTCCAATTAGGAAATAATAAGGTAAAAATAAAGAAATATAATAAGGTGGTTAGTGAAATGTTTTTTGTAGAGACAGACATGCACTTATTACTACCTTCCCACTCCTTGTGTTGGCAGGAGGTTCTTCATAAAAAGTATTTTAATGGCTACAGTACTGCAGATAATGTGGTGACTCACAGGAAGGTGGATATCAAGGCAATCTTTGAACAAGTATGATTTAGTCACAAATAAGCCCTATGGAGGAAAAATCAATTGCTCTTTCACATTGTATAATCTAGAAATACATATTCAAAAATAAATTACTGGGCATAAGTTATGGTTGATATTTATTGGAACTGCATGCTTTAATCTCGATTTTATATATCCAGCCAAGAGGGAGCAATTGAACTATATGAGATTTTACACATCTTTCAGCTAAATTAAAGATACAAACATTAAAGTTAACACTTGGGACATCGTGAAGATTTGTAGTACTCTCTAGAGCGCCATAACCTATAAAGCAAGGGAAGAATCTACAAATGAGCTCTTCCCTCTTGGATGGAATGCTGTTGAGTAACTTTTATAATTTTGGAAGGCCATGAAGAATTATGAGGAACAGAAATGACCTTGCAAAGTTGAACCAGGAGACAGTAAAGAACCAGAAGAAAAGAAATATTTTTTATTTCAAACAGATCTATGAAATGCGAGTCATTACACATTAACTGTATTATCATCATGTGAAAGTCCAGTGTAGAATGTTCCTAAAATTCCATTTTATATCAATATGATAAAATTATAAATGAAAACAAATATTTGGGAAGAAAATATGAACATTAACTTAATTAACATGATGGAATTACATTAAGCAACTACCTAATCCCTGATTACTTAGAAAATCATATGCTAATTAATTTGAAATAAGTCTCATTTAATTTTACACACAACTTTTTAAACAATCAGAAAGCTGTTTATCCAGATGTGGTGGCACTGTGTTACTGTAATAGCAGCTACTCAGGAGGCTGAGGCAGGAGGGCCTCAACTTGGTGGCCAGCCTGACCAGCTCTGTGAGATACTGTCTTAAAATTAATTTTTTTAAAGGGATGTGGATATAGCCCAGTGGTAACACACCCTGAGTTCCATCTCCAATAGTGGGGAACAAAAAAGAAAAGAAACTACTTTTCAAAAGACAGAAATAAACCAGATGAATGTTTTTCATCTTAATCTAAATAAGCCATTATACTAATCATCCAAATAAAAGAAGAGCTGGTATTTTAATGAAGTACCTAAAAATCTAGAATATTACTATCATTGTTTAACAATGTTTAGTAACTTAAAATGTATAAGAAGACATTTCAGATAAGAGAAATGAAAGACGACAAATCTCTAATAAATCATAAATTTAACTAAGCCTAAAATCTCAACAAAGTGCCAATAGGAGCCCATGGAGATAAAACTGATGGAGACAGAACATACTACCTTTATGACATAGGTAGTAAAACATAGATAACAATCCTTGTAAAAGAAAATAAAACCGTTTATATAAGCTGTGCAGCCAAGCCACTGTAGTTCCCCTTTTCTGAGCTGGGCCACAGGGAGGCAATGGGTTGCACAATCCCAACTGAATATGGAAAAGGCAACTCTGATCCTGCATCTGGCTTCCAATACTGTGGCTACAATTCCAGAATTTCTGATTATTTGTTATCCATGTCCCATGTCCGCAGAACTTCAGAGAATTCTGGATTCAGGGATGTCTTCTTGGGTCGCTGGACTTCCTTAGAGCGGGTGCCCCTATTTTTTTCCCCTTCTATGCTTCCCTTCCTTGTCTCACAGAGGATACAAAATATAGCCAGTGTCTGAGAATGAAGGTCAAACAAATCGCAAATCATATGCAAATTCTTGTAATGCTATGGTATATTATTACAGGCAATTATTCTAACAGTGGAGGAGAGTGCTGCTCATAAAAAACTCAGCTGTCCTCCACTTTCCAAATCAGCTGAACACAGCTGCCTCCCCAGGACACCTGACCCCATCACTGGTCAAGCAGCACACAAAAGGCTGGTTCCCCGTCCTCACCCAACTTGGCCTGTTCTAGCTTCCAGGTGCCCCCTAAGCAGGCTGAGGCTTTTGCTGAAAATACACTGCAGTTCGACTTCACCCTCCTCTACTTCTATCTTTTCCCCTTCCATTGCTAGATTATTATCCCCAAAATGCTTCCTAATCAATTTAGCTATGAGCTAGACATACTCTCAGGAATTAGAACATGGGAGAATCTTGTTAAAGGAAGGGGTAATTATGGAGGAGGAAGCTAAATTTGGCCAACACTTAATTTAATTTCATTCCTTTAGAAATGTTTAGCTATCTAGAAATATGAATAGAAAAATCCCTACTGGCCCTTATATAGTTCCAAGCCCAGGAAGCAGTATGGATTGGAGGAAAGGGTGTGGTGGACTGCAACAAACCCAGCTGGATGTTGCTTGACTTTTCAGGACCTTCATGGAGCCACATGGCCTATAAAATTTCTTAGAGCAGACCTGGAAAACTGGAACCCTTTGAAATACATTTGGTTTACTTCAAAAATTAGTTAAAAACATAATTAAGCTGCCAATCTTAAAGGTAAAAATATTTCCCATAAAAATCCACATAATCAGATTCTCTTTAAAATCCCCAAATCTGGTATTACCTAACTCTATTGACTACACAGTAACAATTATTGTAGCTAAGCTAAGTGGAAGATTCTCCTTCACTAAATATGCTTTTTCAACATTTCTTTTTCTTACAGCTATTTCCACAATTTACATTACTTGGGGTGAAACTTTGGAAATTTGAATCATACATGGGTTATGTTATCTATGATTCTGACCAAGATATTGGATATAAAACTCCTAGAACTGATCCAGCTATGTACATAATACATAGTCACAAGAGTTAAAATATTTATGATGATAGCGCTGTTCTCATTACCTAGACAGAAAACAGGATACCTAGAAAGAAAATAGGATACAAGCCAATAGAGAATACTAAAAATGGTAAATTGAAAACCTTGATGAGACAATACAGGTAGGTAGCAAGAGGGTAGATAAGACTAAAAGCCAAGAAATGTACTGGAATTTATGAGGAATTGAAGGGTAAACTCCAAACTTGAAACAGAGGAAACATTTTTAAATTATTTCTATGCATGATGCTAATTTGTTTTAATTTATAGCAAATATACGCAATACATATTCAACTTTAAATAATAACTTTTTATACAGAATATTTCCAAATATCCTTTTAAAATCTCTACTCTGCTATTGAAAGGAATAAAAAGAATACAATGTTCTCATCTGGTAACCATTATTCTGAATTTCCAGCAAATTTTTCCCTACATAATCAGTACTTTCTAGATGTTCTCCATTATCTCAATCTCATCTCAGTGACATGAAAAAAAAATAGAAGTTACAACACTATTAGAAACATTCCTTGTTATCTAATAGCAAATGTAACCTGTATTATCATTGATTTATCTAACACAGATGAAATTATTCTTGGGAAAAACATTTACCAAAAAAAACTATTTTAGCACCAAATATTTAAAAACTAAATATTTCTGAATCCAAATATAAAATTTTTACATTTTTTCACTTTATTACTTTACAATACAATAATCACATATTAAGACTATGGTACATAACACACTCAAAGTGCTCTCACTTGAAAACATAAGAAACACTGCCAAGTTCTATCAAGTAAACATACTGCTATATTTGTGGAAGTCCTTGCTGAGATATACCCTCAGCGATTGCTCAATTTTCCATCCAAGAAAGGAAATAATGAAGAACAAACAAAATGTTGTCAAACTCCACGATGCTAGTTTTCCAACTCTTCTCTCCTTTATTGCCAATAGAATTACCATTTTATCTGAATCTATACTTACTATCCAGACCTGAGGAATTAATGTCCCATTACTCTGAGTAATGAATCTTGATTGCTCTAATCCAGTTATGACGCTGGTGTTCCTTGATTTTCCCAGTCTGGGCTGTGGGTAGGCTGCACATATTACCATATGCTGGCCAGTGAAAACAAAGTGTACATCTACTTAGAGGGTGTTTGGAAAGCTCTTGCCATCCTGATAAAAAGAGAACAGATGCAGCTGGTACAACCCTTTTGCCTTTCCCATCCTCTCTCTTGCTTTGTTTTTGAATATGATATTCGTTGCTAAAGTAGCTTGTTGCCTGTGAAAACCAAATTGTTCCAGTTTTGGTTTAAATTAATAGCTAACTTTATAAAGATCTGTGTACAGTGACAATATGCTGTGTGGTTTATTTGTATTTTATCTCCCATGATCTTAACTCATCAAATAATAGGTATGAATATTTTGTTTGTGTACAAAGAAGGATGCCGACATTCAAAAAGAAAACCTGACCTGCCTATGTCATGACAGGAGCCTATGAAAAAGGCTGAGCTAGAATCCATAATCATGTGATGCCAACAGCAAGATCCTTTGTTTCATGCAGTGCTGCTTTCCTCAAAAGTGAAAGTTGCTTCAGTGTTTACACAGGAAATTCCCACTGTTCACATATTCAGTAAAGAATCCAGACCATCAAAAAATCAGCAAACTGTATTTCTACTGACACTTGCTTTTATTATTATTTTTCTTTAATAACTAAAATCTCTGGTATATGCTATTAGTAAATCTGGACAGATTTTCTCCAGTCTGAGAAATTCCTGATCCATATTAATTGCAGCACATTATTTGACCATTTCCAAGAGTCCAAGCTTCACAAACAGCCTCTTCTAGGGAACCAAAACTCATCAAAGTTTAAGTGTGGCTTTGGAAGACTGGAAGAATCCCAATGACTTTAGATAACCCCCCAGAGGCTGGCCCATTAAAATATTTTGGCAACAAATACAAGGAATGTCTTATCAGGAGGGCCCAAGAAGCAAAAGACACTGTGTGACTAGTATTACCATGAATACCAGTAAGTACCTCAACTAGGAAAACATACAGAGAATTTGACCACAAACAAGGTACACAGATGGTTTTGATGACAGAAGTAATTGTGTCACAGCAAAACAGAAATGTATTTTGCCACTGTAACAAAGTACAACTACCTCAGTGGCTTAAAACAATACAAATTTGTAATTGTGGAGGTCAGTAGTGTGACACGGGTCTCAGTACTCCAAAATCAAAGTGCTAGAAGAGGTGCCTTCTTTTCCGGAAGTTATCAGGCAGAATCCATTTCCTTTCCTTTTTCAACTTCTAGAAGCTTTTGACATTTCATTCCTCAAAATCCACTATTCTATCTCCAAAACAACAGTAGATGTACAAGTTCAAATCCATCTCACCACCTATCTATGTGCCACGTCTACACTGGGCACCTCTAATGTCAGCCAGTGAAAAGTTCACTGTTTGTAAAGGGTCAACAGCATAGAAAAGGTCCATCTAGATAATCCACAATACTCCTCTGTCAAATTCTGTAATGCTAATCATATCTGTTAAGTCACTTACGAGGTAATGTAACATAACCATGGCTCTAGAGATTAGGATTGGCTATATTTAGGAAACCAGTGTTCTGCCTTCCATAGTGCAACACGAAAGTTCCAGGGTGGAAGTTAAAGGACAGTAAAGAAAGGCTACTATGGACACAATAATCTAGAATACTAGCTCCATGAAGTCAAGTTTTTTAACTGTTTTACTGAATTTATAACATTTGGAAGAGTCCTAAATTCACAGAAGTACTAGGTTACAAATATTTATTGAATGAAATAATTTCTGCAATTGTTCTGATGATGGTGATCGAATGTGTAGAAGATGGCCTATAGGATTGTTCTCAAGTCTAAGTGCATCACACGTTGCTATGAGTCTTGGTGAGTTTGAGTTAATCATATTAATTTCAAATAAAGAATGAATCAAAAGGGAATTCCTCAAGTCTGTCATATTTGCAGGAAGTAACTGTAAATTAAAACTACACACACACACACACACACACACACACACACACTATTCCTAGAGGAAGACTGTATTTAGTATAAAAAAACAAAAAAACATATGGCCATAATTATTGAACCAAGTTCTCCAGGGGCATGGTGATATTCCACAGTCTGTCCCTCGCCCTGGTAGACAGAAGATAGTAGCCTACCTCAGTAAGCTTCTTCTTCCTCCATGTGTCTTTTCAGACCTAACAAATGTGACAGTTTTAATCTGTCATAAACCTTGCAATAGACCTACATCTCACCACAAACATTGCAAACAGTTGCTATTAAACCCTTGTTCAGTTACCAAACTTGTGAGCCATGGTTTTATTTTTATTTTTCCAAAGAGAAAAACATTCATGGTTCAAAAGGCAAGGAAAAAAATTACCAAAGTATTGAAATGGTGAAAAGAAAAGAATAGCAAAAATAAATTTCATTGTGTAAATATCTCAATTATCTTTTCTCTGTGTTTTTGTATCTAACAGAATATAGCTGGAATAATTTAATATTTTGAGTTAACATTGAAAAAATATTGGGAGAAAATATCAATAAAGATATCACATTAAAATATAGAGCCCGCTGTAGGCAGGCAGGTCTGTGCACGCCCTACCAAGGTCCTGAGTCACGCAGGAGACACCGAATCACCCTGCTGCAGACAGGCAGCCACCTGATTCCAACTACAAAGATGCACAGGACACCAGACCACCAGACCAAGGTACTGAGCCCCACTGTTCCGGGCCTAGAGGTAGGGGCTTCTGAGCCTTTGTCCCACTGCTCCTGGTCCAAAGGAAGGGGCTTCCCGGTCACCATCCCTCCCGCTGCTCAGAGCCCACAGGAAAGGGCTTTTGGGCCACCTTCTGTCCCGCTGCTCCTGGCCCAGAGGAAGGGGCTTTCAGACCACCATCGCTTCCACCACTCCCGGCCCAGAGGGAGGGGCTTCTGAGCCACCACCCCACTGCTCCTGGTCCAGAGGAAGGGGTTTCCTGGCCACCATCCCTCTGGCTGCTTCCAGGCCACAGGAAAGAGCTTTTGGGTCACCATCCCTACCGCTGCTCCCAGCCCCTGTCTCACCTCACCCAGCTCAGGGGAGGTAATCCGCGCAGGTGCTAACAGCCTCCCAACACAGTCAAAATGAGAAAACATGTAAATAAGTCTCAAAACCAGACTTCCAGATCACCTACAGCAACCACAAAGGGAAATGAGATGGAACACTCTGATACTCAACCACCTGGTCCCACTGAACTGGCAACAAAAGGGGATCTGGAAAAAATGAAATCAGAAATAATTTCTCAGATAACAGGAGAAATTGTGCCCCTAGCGCAAGACATGATTAGTAAATCTAGAGAAGAGCTGAGGAACATGATGGAATTCCAACATAAGAAACAAATGGAAATCATAAAACAGATGCAAATAGATTTCCAGGACATGAAAAACTCCATTGAAAGTCTACACAGCAGAATGAGCTAATGTGAGGACAGAATTTCAGATATAGAAGATAAGATTGCAATTAGTGACCAGGAAAAGAAAAATTGCTTCAAAATGATAAGGGAACATGAGAAATAAATCCAGCAGCTGTTAGATGATGCAAAAAGAATAACATAAGACTGATTGGGCTCAATGAAGAAACAGGAGAGAGTGCAGATGACATAAAAAATCTCTTCACAGAAATAATGGCAGAAAACTTCCCAAGCAGGGGAAAAGAGCTTGGCATACAGATAAGTGAGGCATATAGGACTCCAAATAGCCTTGATCAAAAAAAAATCTACACATAGGCATATAATTGTTAAGATTCCAGAAACACAACAGAAGAACAAAGTTCTCCAAGCAGTCAGAGAAAAGAAACAAATCACATACAAAGGAAAGCCCATCAGAATCACAGCAGACTTCTCAACAGAAACCATCAAGGCAAGAAAGGCTTGGAGTGACATATTCCAAGCTCTAAAAGAAAACAGCCTCCAACCCAGATTGATTGTACCCTGCAAAATTATCTTTCAAAATTGATGGAGAAATAAGATACTTTCATGACAAAGAGCACCTTAGGAACTTCGTGAATACCAAACCAGCACTCCAAAGAATTTTACACAATATCCTAGGAACAGACATTGAGGATCACAACCCCAGGAAGCAAAGCAGAATGAACCCATCTGGCATGACAAGAAATTAAATGTAAAGGGGGAGAACCCAACAAAAAGAAAAAGTCATGGCAATGACAAGTCAATACGCTTCAGTTATAACCATCAATGTTAATGGTCTCAATTCACCAATCAAAAGAAACAGACGGGCAGAATGGGTGAAGAAGCAAAATCCAACAATATGCTTCATACAAGAAACACACTTAATTCAAAAGGAAACTCATAGACTGAGAGTGAAAGGGTGGAAAACAATACTCCATGTGACAGGAACCCAAAAAAAGCAGGAGTAGCTATTCTCTTGGCAGATCAAGTAGATTTCAAACCGACACTGATTAAGAGAGACGAAGGACACTACATCCTTGTAAAGGGAAGAATCCAAGAGGAAGAGATGACAATCATAAATATCTATGCACCAAACACTAGTGTGCCCAACTATATAAAACAAATACTAACAGACATGAAAAGTCATATATAAACTAATACAATTGTAGTGGGGGACCTCAACACCCCACTGTCACAAATAGATAGATCAACTAGATTAAAAATAAGTAATGAAATACTAGAACTCAATCAAACTCTTGAACAAATGAACTTAACAGATGTTTACAGAGTCTTCCACTCCACAACATCAGAATACACATTCTTCTCAGCTGCACATGGGTCATTCTCCAAAATAGAACATATACTCACACATAGAACATGCTTAAGTGCAAAGGAATTGAAGTTATCCCCTGTATATTATCAGACCATAGTGCGATGAAACTGGAGATCCATAGCAAAAGAAACTCAAAAAATTTCATAAACACCTGGAAAGTGAACAACACACTTCTGAATAACCAATGGGTCATAAAGGAAATTAAAGAAGAAATCAGACAGTTCCTTCAATTAAATGACAATGACAATATAACATATCAGAATCTATGGTACACAATGAAAGCAGTCTTACGAGTGAAATTCATAGCAGTGAATATGCATATTAGGAAAACAGAACGAGCCCAATTAAACAACCTGATGCTGAACCCCAAGCTTCTAGAAAAAGAAGAGCAAGACAAACCCAAAGCTCATACAAGGGAAGAAATTATAAAGATCAGAGGAGAAATCAATGCAATGGAGACTAAGAGAACGATACAAAAAAATCAATGAAGCCAAGAGTTGGTTCTTCCAAAAAATCAACAAAATTGACAAACCTTTAGCCAACCTGGTTAGAAAAAGGAAAGAAAAGGCCCAAATCCATGCAATTAGGAATGAAAAGGGTGAAATTACAACAGACCCAGCAGAAATCCAGAGGATCATCAATACCTACTTCCAGAACCTATATGCCAATAAGATGGACAACACAGAAGAAATGGACAGATTCCTAGATACATGGGAATTACCAAAGTTGAATAAAGAAGACCTAAAAATTCTGAACAACCCAATATCAACCAATGAAACTGAAAATGTAATTAAAAACTTATCAACTAAGAAAAGCCTGGGCCCTGATGGCTTCACTGCTGAATTCTACAAGATATTTAGAGGGTAACTGCTGCCACTACTGTTGAAACTCTTCAATGAAATTGAAAGGGAAGCAATACTCCCAAATTCATTCCTGGAAGCAAGCATCACCTTAACCTCCAAAGAAGAGAAAGACCCAAGTGAAAAAGAGAACTCTAGGCCAATCTCACTAATGAACACAGATGCAAAAATCCTTAATTAGATACTGGCAAACAGAATGCAGAAGATCATCAAGAAGATCGTACACCCTGATCAAGTGGGATTCATCCCAGGGATGCAGGGATGGTTCAATATACGAAAATCAATTAATGTAATACACTATATCAATAGAGCCATGGACAAAAACCATATGATTATCTCCATAGATGCAGAAAAAGCATTTGACAAAATCCAACATGCATTTATGATAAAAACCCTACATAAAATTGGAATAGATGGTCTCTACCTCAAATTGATAGAAGTCATCTATGAAAAACCAACAGCCAATATCATACTAAATGGTCAAAAGCTGAAATCCTTCACACTAAAATCAGGAACAAGACAAGAATGTCCACTATCACCACTCTTGTTCAATATAGTTCTGGAAACATTAGCCATGGCAATTAGACAAGAGAAAGAAATAAAAGGAATAAAGATAGGAAATGAAGAAGTCAAATTGTCATTATTTGCAGATGACATGATACTCTATATAGAAGACCCCAAGAACTCCACCAAAAGTCTTCTAGACTTAATAACCAAATTCAGTCAAGTAGCTGGTTATAAGGTCAACACACAAAAATCAACAGCTTTCCTCTACACCAATGACAGACTCACTGAGAGAGAAACAGGGCAAATAATTCCTTTCACAATAGCATCCAAAAAAATGAAATACCTAGGAATCATCCTAACAAAAGAAATCAAAGACCTCTTCTCTGAAAACTATGGCACTCTGAAAAGAGAGATTGAAGATGATATCTGAAAATGGAAAGACATCCCCTGCTCCTGGGTAGGAAGGATTACTATAGTGAAAATGTCCATACTTCCAAAACTGCTATATAGATTTAATGCAATTCCAATTGAGATCCCAGCAGCACACTTCATAGACTTCGAGAAAACAATCCAAAAATTCATTTGGAGCAAGAAGAGACCCAGAATAGCAAAAGCAATTCTAGGTGACAGAGACATGGCAGGGGGTATCACAATCCCCAACCTGCAACTATGCTACAAAGCTACTGTGATAAAAACAGCAGGGTACTGGCAAAGAAACAGACCGGAGCACCAGTGGAACAGATCAGAAGATGCAGAAACAACAACAGACACACTCAACCATCTCATCTTTGACAAAGGAGCCAAACACCCTCACTGGAGGAAAGACAGCCTCTTTAATAAATGGTGCTGGAAAAATTGGGCTTCAACTTGCCAAAGATTAAAACTACACCTGTATCTCTCATCATGCACTAAACTAAAATCAAAATGGATTAAAGATCTAAATATTAAAATAGAAACTCTGAATCAGTTGGAACAGAGGTTAGGTAGAACCCTTGAAGACATCGGTGTAGGAAAGGATTTTATGAACAAAACCTCAGTTGCCCGTGAACTACCACAAACAATCAACAAATGGGATCTCTTCTTATTAAAAAGCTTCTGCACAGCAAGAGAAACCACCAGCAGTGTGAAGAGACAACACACAATGTGGGAAAAAATCTTCACCTGCTCTTCTTCAGACAAAGGTCTACTATCTCGAATCTATAAAAAAATTAAAAAGATCAGACCTTCCAAATTTAAAGACCCAATCCAAAAATGGGCATCTGAAATGAACAGACATTTCTCAGACAAAGAAGAAGAAATAGCAAATAAATACATGAAAAAATGTTCCACATCACTGGTCAGTGGAGAGATGCAAATGAAAACAAGGCTGAGATTCCACTTCACTCCAGATAGAATGGCTGCTATCATGAAATCAACTAATAACAAATGCTGGTGGGGCTGTGGGGAAAGAGGAACCCTGCTCCACTGCTGGTGGGAGTGTAGACTGGTGCAAGCACTGTGGAAATCAGTATGGAGATACCTCAAAGAACTAGGACTGGAAGTCCCATGTGACCCCGCTATCCCACTGCTGGGGATCTTCCCCGAAGAATTAAAAGAATCACACCACAGTGATATATATGTGCCCATGTTCATAGCAGCACAGTTTGTAATAGCTAAAATTTGGAAACAGGCCAAATGCCCATCAACTGGAGACTGGATCAAGAAAATGTGGTTTTTTAATAAAATGGAGTACTATTCAGCCATAAAAAATGAGAAATTAGAGACATTTATAGCTAAGTGGATGCACACTGAGGCAATACTCTTAAGTGAAATAAATAGGACACACATGTATAAATACCGAATAGTTTCTCTGGTGTGAGAAACTGAAAATGTAAATAAGGACTAAAAGTATAATAGGTAATGTGAAATAGGAAGAAAAGGGGCAAAGGGGAAGGAAGTGGCAGGGCTAGGGGAAAGGATAGAATGGAATGGGATTTGGCTGGTATTCATTCTGTGAGTCAGCCTGGCAGGCTGCAGACTGCCTCCCCAGTAAAGCTTGCTTTAAAAAAAAAAAATAGGGAATGGGATTAATATGAGACAATGGAAAAATAGGAACAAAATCTTTGTAAATAGGGAGGGACTGGAGGGGTTGAAGGGAGGGCTGGGCAAGGATGAAAAATAAGAACCAAGAGAGACTATGTAAAGGTGCAAATTTCCAATGATGAATGTCATTATATTGTATACCTAAAATGTACCAATGATTAGAATGAATAATCGATAATGTAAAATAGGAAGAAAAGGTCCAAATGGGTAGGGGTAGTGGGAGGGGCAGGGTAAAGGAAAGAAGGGAAAGGAAGAAATGATGAGAAATGGAAAAAATGGATATAAAGTCTTTGTAAATAGGGAAGGGTGGAGGGCGTGAAGGGAGGGCTAGGAATGGGGAAAACATTAAGAACCAGATGTATTATATAAAGGTACAATTCCCAATGAGAAATGTAATTGTGTTGTATACCTACAATGTACCAATAAAAGAGTTTAATACAAAAAAATAAAAATAAAAAATTAAAAAATTAAAAAATTAAAATAAAATATAGTAGAGTTTCTAACTGTACTTGATTTTACATTCAGCAAAGACATTTAAATCTTATAGACAAACTTACATTAAAGACCTTTAAATATTTAATATTAAATGAAATGGGATTGTACAGTTGAAATTGAGATACCGTGTCTTGGGGAAATCTGTACAAAGTCAGTAATACTAGTCAATACAAAGTAGTTGCCTCTGACCTTACCATCAACTACAGTATTTACTAAAGTAGGTATTTATTTTAAAAGAAAATGCTTGAAAATATTTTTTGTTTTACCAGTAAGTACTAGTAAGGACAAAAGTGTATCCACCAATACAATGCTTTTAAAGTATAACTACAGTAAAAGTAAATGAGAACAGTTTATAATTGGAACTGTAAGGCTAGATTTTGCTTACTGTCTATTCTAAAAGCCTCTTGGTAATTGCCAAATCTTTGCCATACACCTCAATTATTCCAGTTCCATGATAATAATAAGAAATGGTTGGCAAAGAATGCTATACCAAACCCAAGATAGGCACTATACACTGAGCAATTTTAGATTGCCTTAAAATATTTCAGATGCTGACTCAAGAAAACTTTTTGATATACTGTATCTCTATAAAATTCTAAAATGTTTAAATCTAGATTGTGTAGTAGGTTTGAGATGAGAAGGTAATAAACATAGTAGAAGAAAAAAATACAAAATGAGCATATACCGCATATGGCTTTTAATAAGTGCAAAGAATAATTAAATTTTTAAAAACTCACAGTAAAAGACATATTGTCATTAATCCTACTCAAAACTATACCATCCCATCATTCTTGCTGCCTTCTGAGGTAGTCTTGGAAGTCTTCCTTCTTGAGTGTCTTTATGCGGCATGATCAAGAGTATGTTGAATGCCTCTGGCAAGTGCAATCCCACAGAAAGGCAGGCTCACAAAAATATTATGGTGTGTCTCATCCACCGTCTTCACTGGGTCTAGCACTGCACCACTTCTGGCTCCTCCTCAAAGTCAAAATGGCCATGAAAGGTAAATGGTTTGAATCGATTCACAACATTGAGGCAGCTACCACAGCACAACTAAAGACATTCATGAAAGAGGACTTCCAGAATTGCTTCAGAAACTGGCAAGAAGGATGGAATAAATGTGTTTGAAGCAAGAAGGAGTATTCTGCAAAGTATTAATGGCAATATGTCTTTTACTATAATTTTTAAATACACATCACATTTTTCCTTCACACCTCATAGGTATGAATTTCATGTCTAAAAATCAAGTTATTGACTGTTAATATGTCTTTACTTATATTTGTCAATAAGTGGGAGTAGTGAATTTGATCAGTCATATAATATTTTATATAAAAGTGTTTAAGGTTGAGATTGGTAAAACAATATTTTCAATTTATATTTCAAATCGCTATTTACCTAAAACCCCACTAATAAGATTAAGATAGTAGGGGCTGGGGATTTAGCTCAGTGGTTCCGCCTCCTGCCTTGCAAACATAAGGATCCGAGTTCGATCCCTGTACCAAAAAAAAAAAAAAAGGTAGGTATACAGTACATGGTTATATAAATATATATCTACCATAATTATAAAACTTTTTTCATTTTCTATTATATTAAAATAAATAATAACTGAGTAAATATTTAATTAACCAACTAGAAATATTAAATATAATTGATATTCTAAATCATGCCTCCAGTAGACTTTTGTGGAACACTTATAGGATGAGGGTCTAAAATAAGAATTATGCAGTTAAATAAGTACTAAAGTATATTTAAGTATGTCCATGTTTTTGAAAATGTAGTTTGATTATATATTTTTCAAATTACAGTTATATTCCAGATTGATTCAGCAATAAAATTTGGATCTAATCACTGTTATATTGTGTGCATCAGCTATTTCCATACTTTCCCCACTACCACTGCTTAAATTCTATTCATGTTCATACCTGGAGCACAAGACCTAAAACCAAACACAGTGCAGACATTGCACAATACTCTCTCTCCATAAGTATAAGTTTGTTTTTTTCACCCTCCAAGTAGTATTTACAATGTAATTTTTTGTAACTAGTTCATTGAAATAGTTAAATGTTTCTATATTTATATAGGCTTACAAACAGCCACATATGCATATATAATTTTCTATTTGATAAGCCCAGTCATTTTAGTACAAATCTTTCTCAGCTTATGACATTAGATTTCTTGGAGCCATATCGAAATTGTTCTTCTCCTCTGCATGCATTTACTAAATAATTTATTCCTCATGTACAGGCTTAGAAATGTTGTGTGAAAGAATCAGTAGTCATGTCTTTGCTATTTTTATTGAAAAGGTAATGTTTCTTTCTAATAGTTTAACTTCCACAAGGAAGTTTAACTGTATAATTCCGTGGCTACATTCAATTCAGCAGCTTAAATTGTGATTCAGTTAGTTGCCTCTTAGCAAGGCCTCTTTCCAGATGTAGAAAAATCACTTTTTTTCCTTCCCTAAAAGTGGCTTAATGTTCTGGTATATCAGATGCTGTTTTTGTTATTTTTCTCTTATTTTTATTTCATTATGTATGTACTATTAACAAAGACTTGAACTGCATACATGGTGGATGTCAACTAGCTAAATATTAGTATATAGATTTGGAAGTTTGAATTTTTAGCATAATGGAAAATACTGAACTATGTCAAGGACAATGCTGTATCAGATATAGTTTTTATTGTGAAATCTAAGAAGTATGATGTTTATGATGTGGAAAATATATCATTTCCTTCTTACTTGCATAAGCTTTATATCAAGCGAGTATTCATAGAAATTTACTCACAAATAGTAAAAACTGCTGGTCAAAATAAATATAAATTCGCACTTGAAAGCAAAGAAAGTAGATCGCTACTGACTATATTTAAACATTATCAAAATAGTAATACATAAAGTAACAAGATATTCTTAACAGAAAACAAATGAGAACCCACTGGCTACCAAAATATGTATCTCTGGATAATTTTATTCTACTACTGTGTTATCTATGTTGAAACTCCCCAGGAAAACTCTTCTGTCAAGTTTCTGTATCTGTTCTACATTGAAAGCATTCCTACATGAATGTTACCACACAAAGCTTTTTTTAAAAAGTTTTACCTATTACTTCACTTTTGTGAAAATAAAGATCCTAAAAGAAAAAAAAAATGATTTTTAATCATCATATTTTTGAGCAAAAGATACATTTCAGCACACTGCCCACTGAGAACATAGTAATTACTTAAGTTGGCAGACACATCTGGCATTATAAAGATGGGAATATGAAAGTCCTTGATGTAACCGAAGTGTTTATTAGTTTTTAGAACACTCTGGTTACTGCCAGATTCAAGAAAATATTTAATTAGGAATTGGCTCTCTTCTCATCTTCACTAACTTGAAGGTGCTGCTCTCTTTATCCTCCAGAGTGCTAAAAGGATCAGTAGCATAAGCAGTACCAAATCCTATACCCTAAATATCTCCATTATAACTACATATGCTCAGTCAAATCCTTTTGCCACTAAGCTAAAGGAAATAAACTTTGCAATTGCATAAAGAAAGATATCTTACTCAAACAAAGCTATGCTTTTAAAGACTCCTTAGAATCTGGAACATGTCCATTTTACTTTAGCCCTTGTCTTTTTGGGAGTGCTCTTACCCAGCTAGTCTGCACTAATAAACAGAAACATAATCTCATAAAGGAGTTCCCCCATGTACAGATCAGATGAAAAATTTAGGCATACAGATGGACCCATTATATAATTGATGTCACCCCAATTGTTATGATAGTTTTGAAAAATGCATTGCCTGTTTTATATTTAAAGATAACTGAATCTTTACAACAAAAGTAATCCATATTTATTATTTTAGAAATTTCAATAGCACATGTACGAACAAAGCAAAACTCCTGTAATACTCTCCCCTTAATCTTTTTTCCTTTTTGTGGTACTGGGAATCACATATGCTGGTGCTTCACCACTGGATACCAACACCTCCTTTCCGTCAGCCCTCCTGTCCTCACCCTTAAGGAAAAGATAACTGTGAACAATTTGCTATCTTTGTCTCCGAGCTCTCTTACTTTTCATTTCACAATTGATCTTGGACATCTTTCCATGGCAGTAAATATAAGTCCTTATTTGTTTCAATATTTTCACATTATCACACAAGAAAGATCAATTTTTTGAACATTTCTTTAATATTAATATTTTATTCTTTCCATATATCTTCTTTTACCAACAATACAGAATTAAAACATTATGCTATGTAGACAAAAAGAAATTTAAGGTTGGGAACAATATGTATATGAAGAGTATTTTCCTTTTTAAAAAGAGAAAATTTAGGGGCCGGAGATTTAGTTTAGTGGCACCACACCTGCTTCACAAGCACAAGGTCCTGAGTTCCATCCCGGGTACAAAAAAAAAAGAGAGAGAGAAAATTTAAATTATGTTATTTTGTGTAATGAGTTTTTGGGTGGATAAGCAGTAGTTCCTGTGTTTTCTGTTTTTATTATTATTATTTTATAGAAGGGAAATGCAATTCAGAGGACTTAAATGAATTAGATGAATTCCTATTTGGGGATCCAACTCTTAGCACTGTCCAATAATATTCTCATTAATATTGTATTTATAAATGTGCACAGGAAGCATCAAGTGATATTAAAATAGTATAGTAAAAATGATATTTTTTCAGTGGGTCCAAATGAATGAGTTAACTATTTCACAAATTTCTAATCAATTTGGTCTTCTTTATTAGTAAATTTGAGCATTGGTAGGTAATGGAGGACTTGCAAGACACTAACATGCTCATTGTGAGGTATTTTGTTAAATAATTGCTGCAACACAATACAATCATAACTGATATTTAATTATGAAATAAACAGATACCAAATAATTTATCAATTTTGTCTACTTTACTATTTTCTTCTTAAAGTTAATATAATTCTGTTAGTGTCAGTTTCTTTTCATTTTATAAGAAATTCTGAAGTGCACAAACATTTTGTGATGAGGAAAAGTTTAAAAGGCAATTAAAACAACTTTAGCACATAAACAACATTTAATTAAAGGTACATTTTTTAAAATGTGTTAATTAAGAATCATTTATGTATTATTATGAACTCCTCTGTTTCAGAAATTACATTCCTTTTTTCTTACGGTCGTGTTTTTGTTTTTTGTTTTTTTGTTTTGTTTTTTGAGACAAGGTCTCCTTGCGTATTCAGGCTGGTATTGAACTAACTATGTAGCCAGGCTGGCCTTGAACTAGGAGTTCTGGGATTAGAGGTGTGCATCATCACACCTGGCTTGCTCCTAGGGATTGAACCCAAGGCCTCATGCATACTAAGCTCACACTCTACGTCTGAGCTATATGCCCAACCAGAGATTACTCATATGACTAAATTAAAGAAACACAGAGCCTAGGTCATTATCTCAATGTCAAGAATTGAAGAATAATCTCACAGTATTCCTTGACAGTTATCAACAGATCAGAAAGGTTCAATAAATTCAACATGACTAGCATACAAAAAGCTACAGGAAGATTAAGCAAACTTCTTGTCAAAATTATTCATATTAATATCATACTTTAAAATCAAATGTTATATTTTAATCTTTATGAAATGTTTCTATTGGGAGTACAGGCCTAATATTTGTCAAATAGTTATGTATATACAAGTATACATCTGGGGCTAGAGTTGTAGCTCAGTGATAGAGAGCATGCGCCAGGTCCTGGGTTCAAGCACCAGCAAGATGAAAATAAACTTACATTTCAATTTATTCATTTAACATTCATCAACAAACATACCTACTCTGTGTTACATACAAGGATGCAAGGGTACTATGGTTTGAATATGAAAATTCAAGTGTTAAAATTTAATGTTCAATGGAATGATAGTAAGAGTGAGGGTCTTTACAAGGTAATGAGCACATGGGGGCACTTCCTTCTCGAATGGTATTTAAGGCCCTTATGAAAGGGGCTTATGGAGTGTCTGGACTTTCTGCCTTCCACAATGTGCAGACATAGCATGTGTTCACTCAGAGGGTGCAGCAGTAAGGTGCCATTCTGGAAACAGAGAGCAGTGACCAGTATAAAATGAAAGCTTCTGTCACCTGGGTGTTGGATTTTACAGCCCCTCAATCGTGAGAAAATAAATTTTTGTTCTTTATCAATTAATGGATCTACTTGTTATAACATCATGAACAAAGACAATGGATGAACAGGAGGGATACAGTGTCTATCTTCACAATGCTTAGAATCTAGGCAGAGTGAGAGAGAGGGAAATAGGCAATTTTATACACTAGAAAATGAGCAATGAATAAGAAATGCAAGAAACTTTGAGTATAATATTGAAGCCCACCCAGTGTATCTTGAAGACAGTCATACAGTTCCCAGAGATGGGACTTCTAAACCTTCTATAGAAGGTCTGCTGAGACCTAAAAAGGCTTGGGTGCCAAGTAAGAGGAGGAAGGGGAGGTTGGGCAGGGTCTGGAGATCTGAGGGCAAAGGAAAAGTAAGCCCTAAGATGAAGCAAGAAGGGCAGTCCCTGTCAAGAAACAAGTTTAACAAAGCTGGAGATCAACATATAAACAGAAGTTGAAAAATGATGCTTAAGTGGTGAGCAGGGAGATCTTTCAGGTTCTTGTAAAATACGTGAAGAGATTTGAACTTTGCAGCAAGACTCTAGAGGAAACACTCATAAATATGGATTCTATCACACATCTTTGTCAGAAACTTCATTTCCAGAATTAGAATATTATGGTAGGCCCTTAAAATTCTAGGCTACTAAACTATACAAAATCATGAAATAGAATTTCACTTAATACGTACCTAAAATAATGTAAAACAAGCCGAATCACCATGTATTTCTAGAAGAATAGTTAGAGGAAAAACAGAACAAAGAGAAATGTTGGGGCACATGATGATAGTCAGAAAAACAATGCTTCTTAATAAAATAAGCTCACAATAAGTATTTTCCAAGTGACAACAGCAAGAATTTCATGCTCAGATATTTCCAAGAAAATATGCAAACGCAATCACTTATGAAGTGATTCTCAACTATAACAGCCATAACTATGTAAAAGACCTTTTCCTCCCTAATTTATTTCCAAGCCATTCTTCTCCTCCCAGATATATTATTACATTTGACAAATAAAAAGTGTATGTTTTTCAACTGTTTTGTTGTTAGTTCTCTCTCTTCTTCAATTACAATGAATTATACTTAATGCAATTGTGAGGACAGATTGAAGAAATACATACTTCTGTGTCAGTTGACATTCTTAATCCTTTTCAATTTTGTTTCACCATTTTTTCCTCTGGATGATATAGTTTTCTAGATTAGTTTGTGGTAGATTAAAGAAATTTGAAAACAAAATTGAAAAAAAATAAAAACATAAAAACTTTATTTGTCAAAAAGTTATTTTGAAATATCTGGATAAATGAGAATACTATAGAATCTCAAATAAAAAGAAATATTAGGATTTGTAACTAAAAATAAATCATGAAGAACTAATTACCTTTCTAAGTTATTTCCCACTGAGAGATAATCTAATTTAAGTGTGAAATAGTAAAAAGTGACATCTTTCAAAGGTAAATATTACTTATATTTGAGTATACCATAGGTTTCCTTGAGAAAAAATATTTAGCATAGAACATAACAAGTATCTCTGCCTTAAAATCCTTCTTGATTGCTATACCTCTTTACTGGCTACACTTTCCCTGAGATCCAACCCAAGCTATCCAAATTCCAAGAAAGGAGCAAAATCAGTTTAAATACATAAAAGGTTGGTTTTGATGGCAATACATCATTATCATCAATATAAATGTATTATGATAATACATTTATTTTGGTTCTGGTTATTACATGATCAGTTGTTATTAAGACTCACATAATTTTTCTTTACCATGTACGTAAATTCAAATACTTTTTACATCTCATCTAATGGTCTCCTGAAATCCAATCTGTCCCTCTTCAATTCATTGCAAAGTCACCTAGAAAACCTTTCTGAAATACTGGCCCAATCCTCAACCCAGAATCACAATCATACTGCTATTCATTTTCCTACGCAGTATCCAAAAATGATCTTACTTCTCCTTGGTCTGCCAATGTCCTCTGCTTTGTCCTGTTTCTGTGCCTAACTCATACTGGAACAATGATGAATACTTTGCTGAAATATCCCACTTTTACAAGTATTGTAGCTTAAAGCTGTCTCCTTCTGGGAAAACCTTTTATCTCGATTTTTCTTATAAAACTTGTTACTTCCTACATTTTATTATGATTATTTCATAATTGATAATTTTCCTAAAAGACAATGTTTATTGAATAAGGAGTTTCACTGTATATGAGATGTGGTGAATGTTTACATTTTTTAAAATGTATTACAACAAAAGACACATTGCCTACTCCTCTTCCACTTTGACTATGCTTATCCCATCATTCTTGCTATGTTCAGAAGCAGTTCTAGTTCTCTTTTGTGATCATTTTTCAGTTGCACTGAATTGGCCACCTCAATGTCCTGATCCATTCAAAAGGTTTAATTTTCATGGTCATTTTGTACTCCAAACATTGCTCATTTTGGAGACAGTATAGATATTTAACGGCCATGATAATTCACGGTTCCCAGAATGGACTGATTCAATACTGATCCACAATCTAAGAATAGGAATCAGGAATCTATATATTAAAGATTCTTGCCCATCTAATCTAATGATTCTTTTGTATCCTAGAATTTGAAAACACAACATGGTATGTACTTACTGAGAAAGAAAATCCCAGTATAGTCAACCCTCCACATTTACAGGTTCAACATTCCTGGATTCAAAGGATCAGAGATTGAACATATTTAAAAACCAGAAGTGATCTATAAGAAATACCTACAGAAAATTTTCCAGTCATTGTTTCCTTTAGAGAAGGGCATGTGTAGGTTGTGTGCAAATACCATAGGATTTAATAACTTTGCAACTGTTGGTTTTGGTATCTAGGGACATCACAGTACCAATCCCCATGAATCCTGAGGGAAGATTCTATGTCTGGTAAATTATGCACAGCAAGTCCAAAATATCAGTGGGAATATTTCATTTTACATTTCTCACTAGGGAATAAATTTCCTTAAGTTGTAACCTTAAAGTCTGAGAACTTTAAGCTCTAGAGTCTAGAGCCTCAGAGCTTCTCTCAGAATCCTTCACAGTGTTTGGCACTCTGGCTTTCTAACCTCTCTCAAATCATCAGTACCAGGGATTCTGAGTTGTGTAAAGATTTGATTTCATTCTGTAGTGGAAAACAGCAGCCATGTGTGTCTCTAGGGGCAGTAGTTGTGTATGGGTGCTGACATGCAACAAGCAGGCACTAGAAGGGGCTAGAAGCTTCCTAGTGCACAGACTGGGGGAAATCCAAATGCTGATGGTGCACACTATTGAAACCTGACTGGAATGCAGCATGTGGC
Source organism: Heterocephalus glaber (assembly GCF_053883595.1). Lineage (NCBI taxonomy): Eukaryota > Metazoa > Chordata > Mammalia > Rodentia > Bathyergidae > Heterocephalus > Heterocephalus glaber. The sequence continues at coordinate 8,879,986 of NW_028258303.1, forward strand.
TGTGAATGAAGTGGCTCACCTTGATTCTCTTTACAAGCATGAGTGTCCTGTGTTCTACCAGAGTTTTATTCTCTTGGAGATTCAGACTGATCCTTACAAAGCACTAGTGAATGTCCCACAATGCCTGGCTCAGGGAAGGGCTTCCTAAAAGTGTTCATTACAACCACCCTGAAGTGCTTTATGATCTATGTAAAAGGAAGTTCAGAGCAATGGTTTGCTTCTTGTTTTTTCCAGTGATGTGAGAATGTACACTAAATGTCAACCTGAGCTGCAGTCTTTGTCCCTTAGCTCATTTGAATACAATTACAGGTGAAACATCATTTTTAAGTTTCTGAAACAATAACCTTAGTTACTTGGAGAACTGGTTAACAAGGAACAACTGAGAAAATACCTCTTTCTAATAACAGTGAGGCATAATTTGCCATCACTAGATAAATCAAATGGGAGAAAACACCTTCCACACTCATTTTCATCTGAATTAAAGTCAACTAAAGTCCACATAAAATTAGGAGCCAAGATTATCTTATGTCTAATAAATTATCCTTAATTTAAAGCTATTCTCTAAATTAAGATCAGTGAAAGTATAACTGATAATATTTAGTATAGGTGTTATCTTAAAGGAGTAAGTAGAATATTTCCTTTATTATTTTTATTTTATGAATGTTCTCCAAATCATAATTCCAAATTCAAAAATTTTGATGCTAGGCTTTCAAAAAAGATTAAATATTGAAAGTACACATTCCATTGAAAAATATCTGTACTGTCTACAGGAAATATGTTTTATTAAAGAGACATGCATTTTTCTAAGTAAAAATATGTAAGTTAAATTTTGAAGAAAATAATGAATTGATTTTCCACTAAAATCTCTTGCTTCAACTTCTTTAGTTGTCCTATACACATAATATTAGCACATTAAGGAATATTTAAACATACTAAGCATATGTAGAAAAGAACAATTGATTCAGGCACTATTCAGGGCAGAAAAATACTCTGATTTCTGAGGCACACAGAAACTATATCTAAGAAATATCAGTTGTATACAATCAAAATAAAAACACCGATCCCTCTATTCCCTCCTCTCTGCAGAGCTGGCTTCTGTAGTTTATGTAAGAATTACGGATTTGTAATGGAGTCTTAGAGCAATTCCACACCTGAGGATAAACTTCCTATTTTTCAAAAGGTCTGATGGTATTGCTATCCATTGAGAAGAATTTAGAAATAATATCTTGGGTGAGCAGGAGAAGGGTAATCTATTTCAATGAGCTTCAATTTTGGGGTTTAGACTCTAAATTGTCAAAATATTGCAGCCCATGTTTCTAGGGGATAAGAATGAGAAAGAACTCTTTCAACTGAAAGGCAGCCCTCTATGGTCAGATCTGAGGCCATAAAGCTAAGGCATATGTTACAAGAAAATGTGTTTGCCACATGCTGTATGTGTATTTATTTATCTATTGTTGTTCCTGTTTCTACATTTTGCTGTGGAATTTTTTATAGCTTTCCTTGTATAATGTTCATTTTGAATTTCCCTCAAGGAAAATAGTACTTACAACTCTGTGCAACTATATTTGACAGTGAAAGTCTTTTTTAATTTTTTTTTTTGGAAAAGCTTTTAAAAATCTTTTTAAATGTTCCCAGCATTATTATGGAATATCAAAGAATGGTACTCATGACTGGACAAATGGTTAAAAGGGAGCCTCAGACAAATTCACCTTTTTGTATAAGTGGGAATAAGGTAAGACAGAAAAATAAATATTAGATAAAAAGAAAATGAGGAAAATTATGATTTCAAAATTGTTCTTTTAGGAAAAACTGTAGCTTTGGAACAAAAAATTACCCTAGGATTCCCCAGCCAGACACCCCACCCCCAGACAGGAGCACCTTGGGCATGCAGGCCCCAGCCAAAGCACCACTGGAAAACAGATGGGCAGGTGCACAGACCCAAGCCAGAAGCCTGCCTGGACAGTAGCGGCACTGGTATGCAAGCCCCAGACAGGGCTCCACTCTTACACCAGTGCCTTGGGTGTGCAGGTCACAGCTAAAGGCCCTACTGAAAAACAGGTGTATACGCCTGCAGGACCCAGCCAGAGGCCCACCCAAATACCAGCAGCTCCACAGCCCAGACCCCAGCCAGAAGCCTGCTTAGAGAGCAGTGGTGTGGGTGTGCAGCCCCTAGCCAAAGGCCCGCCTGGAAAACAGCTGGGCAGGCATGCAAGCCCTAGCCAGAGGCCTGCCCAGATACCATCAATAAGTGCATGCAAACCCCAGCCAGAAGGAACCCAGACAAAAGCCCAGCGCAGGGAACAGAAGGCCACCATTCTAAACCTAGGAGTTGGCTCAGTGGTGAACAGCAAAGAGAAGGCCTCTCTGAGGCTTACTGAGAATTGAAGCCCACTGGGAGAGCAAAATGTTAACTTAATAAAGACCCAACAGACTGCACTGGTTGAAATGAGAAGACACCTAAACAAGTCTCAAAAACAGACTTCCAGATGACCAAAAACAACTCCAAGGGGCAATGAGGCAGAACAATCTGAAGTTCAACCACCCAGCTTCCCTGAACTGGCAATGAAAGAGGATCTGGAAAAAATAAAATCAGAAATAATCTCTCAGATAAACAACAGAGATTGTGTCCATAGTGAAAAATATGACTAATAACTCTACAGCAGACTCAGATGGAAAAATAGAGGAGCTGAGGAACACGATGGAATCTCAACATAGGAAACAAATGGAATCCATAAAACAGATGCAAACAGATTTCCAGGAGATTAAAAACTCCATTGAAAGTTTACGCAGCAGAATAAGCCAATGTGAGAACAGAATATCAGATATAGAAGACAAGATTGTGATTAGTGACCAAAAAAGAATGACTTCTTAAAAGTAGCAAGGGACCATGAGAAATCAATGCAGCAGGTGCTAGATGATGCAAAGAAAAAATAACATAAGGCTGATCAGAGTCAATGAAGAAACAGAAGACAGTTTAGAAGACATAAAAGAAAACTGTTCACAGAAGTAATGGCAGAAAACTTCCCAAGCAGGGCAAAAGAATTTGACATACAGATAAGTGAAGCACATAGGAGTCCAACTAGCCGGGATCAAAGATAATCTACACCTAGGCATATAATAGTCAAGATTCCAGAAACCCAACAGAAGGACAAAATCCTACAAGCAGTTAGAGAAAAGAAACAAATCACACACAAAGAAAAGCCCATCACAATCACAACAGGCTTCTCAACACAAACCCTCAAGGCAAGAAGAGCCTAGAGTGAAGTATTTTAAGCCCTAAAAGAAAACAAATTACAATACAGATTGATGTACCCTGCAAAACTATCCTTCAAAATCGATGGACAAAGAACACCTGAGGAAGTCCATGAATAACAAAACAGTACTCCAAAAAATTTTAAACAGTATCCTAGGAAAAGACAATGAAGGCCACAACCCCACAAAGCCCAGCAGAATGAATCCACCAGGTAAGACAAGAAATTAAATGCAAAAGAGGAGAATCCAACAAAAGGAAAAGGTCATGACAAGGAGAAGTCAATATATATCACCTATAACCATGAATGTTAATGGTCTTAATTCACCAATCCAAAGAAATACAAAGGCAGAGTGGGTCAAGAAGCAAGATCCAACAATATGCTGCATACAAGAAACATACTGAATACAAAAAGAAACTCATAGACTGAAAGTTAAAGGGCAGAAAATAATATTCTATGTGATAGGATCCCCTCAAAAAGCAGGAATAGCTATCCTATTTGCAGAAAAAAAGGATTTTAAACCAACATTCATTAAGAGCAACAAAGAAGGAAACTACATTGTTATAAAGAGAACAATCCAAGAGGAAGAGATGACAACCATAAATATATATGCACTGAATAACAATGCACTCAACTTTATAAAACAAATATTAATAGATATGAAAAACCAAATAAGCACTAATACAATAATAGTGGGTAACCTCAATACCTCATTGTCAAAAATAGATGAATTCAACAAAAAATAAACAACAAAATACTAAAATTCAACCAAACTCTTGAATCAAATAGACTTAACAATTTTTTACAGAGTATTCCACCCTATAAAATCAGAATACACATTCTTTTCAGCTTTACAGGGGTCATTCTCCAAAACAGATCATATACTTTCTCATAGAACATAAGTAAATCAGTGTATTATCAGATCATAATGTGATCAAATTGGAGATCAATAGCAAAAGAAATAACAAGAATTTCATAAACACATGGAAATTGAACAATATACTCTTAAACAACCAATGGATCACAGAGGAAATTAAAGAAGAAATCAGACAATGTCTACAATTAAATGACAATCCCAATACAATATATTGGAATTTATGGAAGACAATGAAAGCAGTCTTATGAGGGAAATTCGTATCAGTGAATATTCAATATTAGGAAAACATAATGAGCTTAATTAAATAACCTAATGCTGAAACTCAACCTTCTAGATAAAAAAGAGCAGAACAAACCCAAATCTCATACAAGAGAGGAAATTATAAAGATCAGAGTAGAAATCAAGACAATGGAGAATAAGAGAATGATATAAAAAAATCAATGAAGGAAAGAGTTGATTCTCTGAAAGAATAAACAAAATTGACAAACCCTTGGCCAACCTTATCAGAAAAAGGAAACAAATCCATGCAGTTAGGAATGAAAAGGGTGAAATTACAACTCACCCAGCAGAAATCCACAAGATGGTCAATATCTACTTTGAGAACCTATATGCAAATAGGATGGAAAACACAGAAGAAATGGACAGATTTCTAGATACGTATGAATTACTAAAGTTGAACAAAGAAGACTTAAAAATTCTAAACAATCCAATATCAATCAACAAAATTTGAAACGTAATTAAAACCTTACCAATGAAGAAAAGCCCAAGTCCTGATGTCTTCAATGCTGAATTTTACAAGACATTCAGAAAAGAACTATTGCCAGTACTGTTTAAACTCTTCAATGAAATTGAAAGGGAAGCAATACTTCCAAACTGATTCCTGGAAGCAAGCATCACTTTGAACTCAAAAGCAAAGAAAGACCCAACCTATAAAGAGAACTATAGGCCAACCTCCCTAATAAACACAGATGTAAAAATTCTCAAAAAGATACTGGCAAATAGAGTGGAGAAGATCATCAAGAAGATCATCTACCCTGACCAAATGGGATTCATCCCAGGGATGAAAGGATGGTTCAACATATGCAAATCAATAAATGAAATACATTATACTAACAGAGCCAAGGACAAAAATCATCTGATCATCTCAACAGACTCAGAAAAAGTGTTTGACAAAATCCAACACCTACTCATGATTAAAACCCTACAGAAAATTGGAATAGATGGTCTTTATTGCAACCTGATTAAAGCCATCTATGAAAAACCAACAGGCAACATCATACTAAATAGTCAAAAATTGAAATCCTTAATGCTAAAATCAGGAACAAGACGAAGATGTCTGCTATCATCACTCCTGTTCAATATAGTTTTGGAAACATTAGACACAGCAATTAGATAAGAGAAAGAAATAAAAGGAATAAAGACAGGAAATGAAGAAATCAAACTGTCATTATTTGCAGATGACATGATACTCTACGTAGCAGACCCCAAGAACTCCACCAAAAGTATTTTAGACTTAATAACCAGATTCAGTAGAGTAGCTGGATAGAAGGTCAACCCACAAAAATCAATAGCCTTCCTGTACATGAAGAATAGACTCACGGAAAAAGGAACTGGAGAAACAATTCCCTTCACAATAGCAGCCAAAAAAAGGAAATACTTAGGAATCAACCTAACGTAAGAAATCAAAGACCTCTACTCTGAAAATTATATCACTCTGAAAAATGAGATCAAAAGGGATATCACAAAATGGAAAGACATCCCTTGCTCCCGGGTAGGAAGAACCAATATAGGAAAAATGGCCATACTTCCAAATATGCTATATAAATTCGATACACTCTCAGTTGAAATTCTAACAGCATACTTCACAAAGCTTGAGAAAACAATCCAAAAATTCATTTGGAACAAGAAGCGTCCTAGAATAGCAAAAGCAGTTCTATGTAACAAAGACAAGGTAGGGAGCACCACAATCTCCTACTTGAAGCTATAATACAAAGCTACTGTGATAAAAACAGCATGGTACTGGCACAGAAATAGACTCGAGGATCAGTGGAACAAATAAGAAGATGCAGAAACAACTCCAAACATACTCATTCAACGTATCTTTGGCAAAGGAGCCCAACATGCTTACTGGAGGAAAGATGGCCTCTTTAATAAATGGTGCTGGAAAAATTGGGTTTCCACTTGCCAAAGATTAAAACTAGACCTATATCTCTCACCATCCACTAAACTAAAATCAAAATGGATTAAAGATCTCAATAATAAAGCAGAAACACTAAACTGGCTAGAAGAGAGGTTAGGTAGAACTCTTGAAGACATTGGCTTAGGAAAAGATTTTATGAACAAAACCTCAGTTGCACATGAACTAGCACAAAGAATCAATAACTGGGATCTCATCTTATTAAAAACTTCTGCACAGCAAAAGAAATCACCAACAGCATGAAAAGACAACCCAAAATGTGAGAAAAATAATTTTACCAGTTGTTCCTCAGACAAAGGTCTACTATCAAGGTTATATAAAGAACTTAAAAAAAAATTAGACCTCCCAAATTTAAACACCCAATCCAAAAAATGGTCATCTGAAATGAATGGACATTTCTCAGAAAAAGTAGAAACAGCAAATAAACACATGAAAAAATGTTCAATATCACTAGTAATTTAAGACATGCAAATTAAAACAATGCTTAGATTCCACCTCACCCCAGAATGAATGGCTGCTATCAAGAAATCAACCAACAACAAATGCTGGCAGGGTTGTGGGGAAAAAGGAACTCTTCTGCAGTCTTGGTGGGAGTGTAGACTGGTGCAAGCACTGTGGAAATCAGTATGGAGATACCTCAAAGAACTAGGATTAGAGGTCCATTTGACCCAGCTATTTCCCTGCTGGGGATCTTCCCCAAAGAATTAAAAGAATCATACCACAGTGATATATGTGCACCCATGTTCATCGCAGCACAGTTTGTAATAGCTAAAACTTAGGAACAGCCCAGTTGCCCATTAAATAGGGATTGGATAAAGAAGATGTGTTTTTTTCATAAAATGGAGTACTGCTGACCCATAAAGAATGAGAAACTAGAGACATTTATAGCTAAATGGATGCACATTGAGGGAATACTCTGAAGTGAAATAAATAGGACACACATGTGTAAATACCAAATAGTTTCTCTGGTGTGAGAAACTGAAAGTGTAAATAAGGATCACAATGCATAAGACATAATGTGAAATCAGAAGAAAAGGTCCAAAGGGGAAAGGGAAGTGAGAGGCATAGGGGAAAGAAGGGAAAGGAATAAATATGAGAAAAGGAAAAAATGGAAACAAAGTCTTTGTAAATGGGGAAGAGTGGAGGGATTGATTGGAGGGCAGGGGAATGGGGAAAAAATAAGAACCAAGATATATCATGTAAAGGTACAAATTCCCAATGATGACTGTCATCATATTGTATACCTAAAATGTACCAATAAACTTAATGAATAAAAAAAAAACACCCTAGGTTACAAGACCACTTTCCCTTCCAGAAAATTCACTCCAAAAAGTCCTAAAAGTTTAATGATACTATAAGCCCGTAAAATGTGCCCATGCTTTTCACCTGTAAATTAAGTCAGTACTTTTCCACCCAATGACCTCCGTGTTCAAGGTAGCAGCACTATTAATTTAATAGTGTATCTCTAAACTTCAAAAATAAGCCAATGATTTACACTGGAAAACAGCCCACCAAATATGTAGCTCTCCAGATAATAATAATAATGCCCTAGATCATGCATCTTTAAGATACCTCCAAGACCACATAAAAACCCAAGCCCCAGATAATAACAATGTGCCTCTCTCTTGTGAGACAACACTGTCAGAGTGTATAGCTCTTTAATTCTGCCCAATAATAAACCAATAATTTATTTTCTGTGACATAAGTCAATGAACCTACAAATTAACCTGTGGGTGGGATGAGATGAAGTAGAGTCTGCTCTTTGAGGGATGTCCCTAGACCACATCCAATGACAGAGCAACTAGGGAAAAGTGGATTTTCAGGGAGCAAAGGGCAGAGCAATATTGTAAGTGCATTCACATGAATAGGGTTAGAGGTTTACTAGAAGTGGCACCCAAAGGCAAAAAGATCTGCCTTCCCTTTCCAATTACTGGGTGGCAGGAGCAGAGAGAGATTGTCGCTCTCAAAAATGAGATAGAATTTTAGAGCACACATGACATTAACTATTCAAATCCTAAATTATGGTTAGGTTTTATTAATTCTATACTCATTAGAGAATCACAATTTTTTAATCACAAAAAACTAGAAATAAACTTCATCATGCCATCTTATCACATTGCTTGGAGGTCATCTGTCAGATCTCCTGGCATCAAAATCAGGAATATGTGCGTAAAGGGTGTTAAGAGACCTCCCAGTGTGCAAAGGCCTTCCTCTATTACCAACATCAGAGTTATTTAAAGTGGACTGAGAATGTCCTTTAGATTAAATGAATACAACTTGGATAGAAGGACTGTAGTCCAGCTGAATGGCAAGAATTTGGAAAGCAGGAATTTCAAAAAATGACCTTTAATAAATGCAAAGTAATATCCAATTATTAACAGAATATTCTGCATGAACATATCCATTCAATCACAGTCCATATGCTCCCGGTCAATTTTTTTTTTCAGAAATGTTTGTATAAACAGAGATGGTAAAATTAGAAATACTTTTTTCCTCTCTTCAGGGTGATTTGCTTAAATCCTGAGAATTATGGCAAACAATTTCTAATCTAGCTCAAAGAGATACTTGACTTTGGCTTTTGCAAGAATTCTATAGTAAGACTTTGGCATGTCATGGCTGACAGAAGTGCCTTTGCTTGCCTGAGGATCTTGGTTCAAACCAACCAGACAGTCTAACAATAGGATTTAGAATGGCACTGGTCACACCAGGTGTGATTTGTTGTGGGGATCTTCTTTACGCAGTTTCAGCTCACCCTCTAGTTTCAAGAGGGGCTTGAAACTAAGGCTCGCCATGTAGGCAGTAGATCACGTTTATGTAGCACCTTCTCATGAAAACTCTGGAAATCAAGCCTGGTATGAGCATCCTAGTTGTGGCGATATTCCCAGCACTTTAGCTATCTGGTCAAAGAATGGTGCAGAAAACCAGCATAGTGTCCACACTTGGAATTTCCCCGGTAAGACGCATTCATCTCTTCCTTTGACTTATCTTAGTCTGTACTCTTTCCATTTAATAAACTACAAGCATGAGTAATAACAGTTTTCACTGGAGTCTGTGACTCCATCCAGAATTATCAAAACTGAAGTGGTTTGTGAGCATCTGAACTTATAATGATGTCAGAAGTAAGGATCTTATGGAGAGTTTTCTCACTTTCCACAAGGGTATAAATGCACACACCCCCCCGCCCCCACTACACAGCCAAGACTGAAGATGGGCAGATTTGCCAATCACTTATATAAAGACAGCCTTCTAATCTTGGGGATCCTCTGTAACACAACCTCTACTCAAGTCAGACTTCCCCATAGCCCTAGAGAAATCGGGCCTTGGGAAGCCTCAAAACAGTACTTCCTTGGCTGCTGCTTTTCCTGTAAGAGACTTTCTCTCTGTGACTCTGATGCAACATACTATCTTTTCATGTTCGTGAAACTATGACTGGCTAACTCATTAGCATAAATTTGGGGTGAAATCTCACACCTTTCACAATTGTGACTTGATGGTTAAACCTTAATCCTGAAGAAGCCTTACCAACTATTCATCACCCATCTTCAGAAAGATTTATTAACTAGGAAATTCACCCTAGAGTGTGTAAGTGGCCAGTTAGAAAATGCCTTCGGTTATGTAAGATACACGTTTAAAATGCCATGAAGAGGCCTATGGTAAGGTGTGACCTTCTTGTGTGAGACACAGAGCATTTCACTGCATACCTGATAAGCAAGCTCATTTCATGTTGTGAAGATCCACAGGGCTGCTTCACTAGACTCTGTCATGGGGCTGAAGACACCTATTCACTCTGTGACATCCTGTGTACCCTCTTCAGACTTAATTAAAAGCAAACAAAACACAATTATCTACAATTCTGAATTGTTTGTTTTTTGTTGGTTGCTGAATTTTGCAAATCTAATTCCATCTAGAAACATTTATGACTGCAAGCTTCCACAGTATGACTACTTTATAAATGCAGGATTTAGTGTGCCCATCTGCATGCATTATTTACAATCCTCCTATACAGGAAAGACCCATTCTCAAATTACACTTGGCGGTGAAGAGTGAAAATTTAGATACACATGGTTAAGATTTATATAGTAACTCACTGTGCTTTTAGGTTGTTATCTATTTTTTCAGCTCCATGGAAAGTCTCTCTATAATTTCTATTCAACAACTACTAAGGGAAATGGGAACTGATGACACAATAATGTGATACATGGGCGATTTCATTTGAATTTCTGGTATGCAGTCTATTCAGTCTCTAATTTTTTTAGTTTGACAGAAAAGTACTACTAGTAAATGTCAGTCAGGTAAATATTAGGGCCCTAAATGCCAATATTTTCACAAATCAAAATTTAAAAATGAGAATTATTAAAATATTAATATGTAAATGGCAGAAACAATCACTTGTTTTTAAAAAACAGCTAATTTCAGTGAATTATTTTTTTCTGATTCTAGAGACAAATTCCAACTCCAAACAAAAAAGAAAAAAAGACAAAACTCCTTTGCTTACAGGGATCTGTTTATGTATATTAGAAAAACATACTACCTCAAATATGATAACAAAGGCTCATCTGCTCCGTAATACCTTTCTAACAAACATTCCATTAGGTCTGTGGTACTGAAATTGACCTTTGAAAATTAATGAATAGCGTTCATGACTGTGTAGTAAATATTATTAAGGAAAATATAGTTATGCAAAGTAATCTCTGAGGCTACTAGAAGATAAAAGGTTTTCACTCTTTTATCCAGCATTTATACTCCCAATTCATTTTTGTTTTGATTTATTGAGTTAGTTACCAGTTTGTCACAACTGAGAACCCTAAATGAGAGGGTTATTTGCATCAAAACAATTTTATTGAGGTTCCTGATGCTTAGTTGGATAGCTTTTCTACTCCTGATGCCATTGTTATCCCATAGCAACAACAGAAAGAGATTAACACCTCTGAGCCTGACTAGAATAAGTGCTCTTTTCACTTTCTGCCTGCTGAGTGGAAACTCTTGTTTTCACCTAAACCACAGAAGACATCAGTGAGCCTAATGGAATTTGACAGTCCACCTTAAAAACTGTCCTTCAGTAACAAAGAAATCTGAGATTACATTACCCTTGGTCATTTTGATGACTGTTTTTCTTTCAATTTGAACATATAAGTAAAACTCCCCATCACAAAGGCTTTTGAAATTTCTTTGCTTTTTAATAAGATTTCCTCCTGGGATTTATCTTTCAACACATGGCAGGGCTTTAAACAACTGGTAACAAAATATGGTTAATGAGATACTGAGCCATAGGCCAGTATTACTGATTAAACAAATGTTAATTTCTGAATTCTTTCAAAATCATTCAAAACCAAAGAGACTGAGAAACAACTAATTTTCAAATCGCCTTTAAATACATGGTATGCAATGAAAAACCTAATGTTTCAGAATATGTACATTAGAAAAATAATATTATTGTTGAATATATAATAGACTATTTCTGAGAAAAGAATTTATAGTACCAGAGTAACATACATTTATTTGTAGTCACAAAGCAAAGACAGGGCCTATTCTGAAAATAATTTGTATTATTATAACATCACAATAAATCATATATAATCAAATATATCAGCAAATTTATTTGTACATCTGTCTATATTTCTGTATACACAGCAAAAAGAGAGAAGGAACAGATGTTGTTAGCCATATATATATATATATACACACACACATACATATATATGTGTGTACATATAAATATACACGTGCAGACATACATATACACATATGTGTACATACATATATACATTTGTGTACATATGCATATACGTGCATATTTGTGTACATATGCACATATATGTATATACACATATATAAATAAAAGATACATAAAAAACATTTTTACAAACTAGTCAAGGGTTTGTTCAATTCAGATGAAAATCACCAAATTGACCTTTTACCAGACAGGGCCCAAGGAGGTCCCACAAACAGAAGATAAGGACCCTGAGTTGTTTGCACCCCACAGACTTCTCAGACTTTATCATAAAAAAGGAATTTATGATAGATCAGGGAGAGAAATAAGCAGGCAGACTTACTTGATATACTTAAAAGAAAGAGAAAAATAGGGAAGGGGCTTCAGCTTGAGGAGCTAAAGGAATTACAACTCTGTTGACCAGACTGGCACTAGACAAGGGAACAGGATTAGCTCTTACGGTTTCCCTGGGATGGGCTAAGAACTGGTAACTTCCCTTTGGTTCAAGAGCATGGCCTCCTGTCTCAGGATTTCCTCCTAGTGTCAGATACAGATCAGCTTCCATTTTCACCTTTGGAGACATCCTGGTTGGTACAGTGCACTTGGTCTTTGCAATGCTAAGAGTAGGGACAAGAGGAAGGTGAATTCTAAACATTGTTATGAAGGGACAAGAGAGAAAAGGACCTATCTCCATCCTTAGTAGGGAAGACTTCATGTTAAAGACCTGAGATTCTGTCTCTCCTGTTCTGGGGGGCACCTGTACTATTTTAACATCTGTAAAATATCATATGGGCTATATAATTTTGCTACTTTAGATGTAATTACTTTGTGTTAGGTTCTATTACTGTCTTACAGATTTTTAAACTAAATTCATATCTATACAGTAACGCATCATATCAGATAATTTATAGGGTTTGGAATAGGATTTAATACCAAGTAATCTGAATTGTGTGCTTGTGTTCTCTAAGGTTGCTCAGTATCCTGTGACAAAGGCAAAGAAAAGCTGACTTTAGAGGAAAGAAAATTTATTTAAAGCCATAAATTTAATAGAAATAGAAAAAGAAGTAGGATCTCGCTCTCTCTCTTTCTCTCTTTCAGCTGCTTTTTTTTTTTCTCAAACTTTGATCAGCTTGTTTTGCCCATGTTGTTATCTGGCTTTCTGCTTTGAGGCTCAATGACCTGAACATCCTTTTTGGTAATGCTCTTTATTTTCACCCTCCTGATTTTTCTCTTCACTTTCTTAACCACAGCTTTGCACCAGAATGAATGATATGAATTACCAATATCTACAACTCTTCCATCATTGAATTACAGACAGCTAAGTTACCAGAAATTAATGTACAGTCGGAGAGGGACTGGACCCTCAAGGAAGTCAGCACAAATGAATGAATGGATGGATAGATGGATGGATGGATGAATAGATGAATGAATGAATGAATGAATGAATAACAAACAGCAGAATTAGGGCTAGAAGTCAATCTGAAGAAAGCCAGGCCTCAGTATTATAGAGTTAGGTAGAAATATTATAGGCAGTCAGATAGGACTAGGTCCTCAAGAGGGTTAGGACAAAGGTGAAACACACCACCGCTGCACTGGAGACACACTGGCTGAAAACCAGGCCTCAAGATAAAGAGATGACCAGACCTACATATTTCCTCAAAGAACAAGTACTGGGCTTAATGCAGTCTAGACAGACATTGACCACCTCCGTGGGTGAGCAAAGACCTCTAAACCCACCACTTCCTAGGAGAATCTTTGTTCTTCCCATCCACGCTTGTTAAGGTCATGACTTGTTTCCCAACTGGACCACTATTACCTCAGTGACTATACTTGTAACCTTATTGGATGTTCATGGCTGTGGTCCACATTGTACCCATGTGGGTTTCACCCTATAAAACTCCTCTGTAAAGTGGGATCCCCACGTATCTACTCAGGTCCCCTCATGCCTCTCAGGAGCTTTCATATCAATAAATATCTTCCTACTCTTAACCTCCTTTATTCCTAGGACACATTCTTTAATTTCTAGAGAACAAGAACTTGATGTATCATACAGTTCACAGCTTGAGAGATATAATATTTCATATTTCATCTCTGGTATTATTTCCTGTAATATAAGGATGGAGATCCAATAGCCAGGCCTGCAAGATAAACAGCAACTGGAGATTAGACAGCAATTAGCACCAATGGTCGGTCCAGTGGACTCAGATGGGCATCAGGCACATAGGTGGGTGACCAGAACATCTGGACCTATATTCCCTTCCCTTCCCCAAAATACCTTTGATGTTTCATACACCCTTGCTATTTGCTCACTTTCCTATTGGACAAATATTAGCTAAGCTGCTACACTTGTCATTCTTTAGATTGACTGTAGCTTGACCCATGTTGTAGACCATTGTGATTTTGCTGTACAAATTACCCCCAAAGAATCGCCTCAGTGGCAACTCCTTTTGGAACCTCTCCTGGATCTCAAGAGTTTTTCTTTTAATAAACCTTTCCTACTCTTAACCTCCTTTGCCCTTGGAATATATTCTTCAATAGTCAGGGGATACAATCTCGACACATCTGCCATTTAGCAGTTTGGGAGTTGTATTTTCCCTATGTCAGTTGCAGTGGCAGAGATTTTCTAACCCAGTGGATCAACAAATGTTAGAATTTCAAATAATGAAAACTTGGTGCAGGATTTAAGAAAACTCAGGGAAGTATATTTGATATCTTCTACATACTGATTAATATCTTAATCATAAAAATTAACATTCATTTCTCAGTAAAATGTTAGCCTCTGTGCCATAAACTATAAATCATTATGCCTTGTGTCTTTTACAATACTATTATTGTTGAATTAGTTTTACATATAAGGGCACAAAGTCTTGTAATAGTTGTGCAAACCCAAAATACAAATGAATTAAGGAGCAAAATAAAAGAAAGGAAAAGGGAGGTAGATCTTTTGCAAAAGGGAAGAAGACCAAGAGATGGAGGGGTGGGGCTAGTGAGAGGGAGAAAAAATTTTTTAAA
This sequence comes from Heterocephalus glaber, assembly GCF_053883595.1. Classification (NCBI taxonomy): domain Eukaryota; kingdom Metazoa; phylum Chordata; class Mammalia; order Rodentia; family Bathyergidae; genus Heterocephalus; species Heterocephalus glaber. Next base: position 8,895,033 of record NW_028258303.1, read on the forward strand.
AGCATTAGGATGTGTTATGTACATGTACCAACTCCCCATGAGAAATGTAATCATTATGTATTGCAAACATGTAGTAATACAGATTTTTTTTAAAAAGCTAGGAAACAACCGAAGAACTGAAACCCAATTCTGGAGGCTGAGTCCATGATTTCCTGAGCTCTCTGTTATGCTGTCCTGTAACTTCACTTACACACACAGCTAGATCTAGATATGAATACAAACATATCAATTTTTACTTTTTGTGGGGGAGGAATGACTTGGATTATTACCAGACAGTAATAGATGAAATAAGAAAATACAAATGCTAATGCAACTATATTCTCATGTTGAATGTTTATTTATTTATCACTTTTTAAAGGACTCTAAGGAATATTTAAATACTTGATTTTCTTAATTTTGAGGGTATGTAAAATGGTATATGCATCCCAGGAAAATAGGAAGTGAAAAATAATTAAAATTTGTGAAAACTGACTAATTAAAATTTGTGAAAATGAATTTATTTGATTTCTTCATGGGCAACTCCTCTGATGCCATCAAAATTTTAATATATAAAAATGAAATAATTTGCAATTATTTGTTCTGCTGTTTATTATAGGCTTTGAAATAATGTTATGGAGCAAGCATGCTGACCTTCCCTTTTGAGATAAATTGAGCATTAATTCTATCATACATGCTCCTGCTATGAGCAAAAATGTAGACCTTTCCTCTTAGAGGTAAGATTAAAGAAAAGTAGCCTTTCTATTTTTTATGTCTATAACAATAGAACATTTAATAAGGTATTTTATATATGCAAGAACTATAATGTATTAAATTTAAGAGCTCTTATGAATAGGAAATACATGTTTCACAGTTATTTTATCAAAAAGAAAAAGCTATTCACAGCATTATTTTTCTACAACAAATTAAATCTTTCCAATGACCAACTTTGAATAGTTCTTTTTTCTAAAACTGTAAGTGGAGCAATATTGCCTATTAAATGCAAAATCTTGCCTTAGCATCCAGATTTATCCTGAATCTAGCCTAAAATCTCTGTGCAAATACAGATTTGCTCCATTACATAAGAATAGCCCATGGTCAATGTTTGAATTTGCCCTGCTTCTTGTTACATTCATGGTTTTCCTGCTGTTCTTGCACTTTCCTAGAATACAAGGGTCTCTATCTACAAATGCTTTGGAAAACCACCCTGTGCTTCAAAGTTCAGGTAAATAACCACTACTGATATAAACCTCATATCAATCACTATACCAGAGTGATCATGCACTAATTTTGATTCCTGTAACATTCCATTTATACATTACAATAAATTTTATTTATTTACTTAGTCAATTGGTTGGTTGATTCTTGATTAAAGTTACTACCTTTTCTTATAATTGTTTTACACTCCTCATAGACTCCCTAAAAATTTGAGGCAGAATATAAGTCTTACTTCTTTTGTGTCTCAATACAATATATAGTTCATTCAACAAACACTGATTTGCCAGGATAGAGGAAGGGGGGCGGTGAAAAAACACAGCACTGGAAATACAGAGCTTAGCTACTTAAAGTATATATTTAAGCGGATGACAGTTGAGTTACAATAAAAAATAAACTTGTAATTTCAACAAGTGCTAAAAATTAGTACTATCTGGCCCTATGATAACTTATTACAGGGTATTCTACAACATTAGGAAATCACAAAAGACTTTACTATGGAATTCTGAAGTGAATTGTCATTTCTTCCTTTACTGTTCACATACTTGGAGCCTATTCTCTTCCACTCTTCCATTATTATTTTTAACCATTGAGACTAAATCACTGAATACCTGCTCTCTCAGAGTTAGAACTCCTTCTAGGGAAGGGGTTCATAAACATTTTCATACCCTGCACCTATGTTTTTTTTTTGGTACTGGAGATTGAACCCTTATATTTGCAAGGCAAGTGGTAGAACCACTGAGCTAAATCCCCGGCCCCTTAAGCTATTTTTTTTTTTTTTTTTGGTACTGGGGACTGAACTTAGGACCTTGCACTTTCGAGGCAGGTGGCTGAACCACTGAGCTAAATCCCCGGGCCCCCTGCACCTATTTTTAAGTTTTGTAAAATCTATCAGCCCATACTTAGAATTATGTTTTTAAATCCATAAAATAAGATATTTCTGATTATAAAAGGCATTATATTAGTGTCTATAATATTAAAAATAAACTCATACTAATATCTCCTTATTAACAAATAAGTCAAAATATCTAGTAGCAGATCTAGCTAATGTACTTTGAAATATGAATTTGTGGCACTCTGAAATATCTACCAGAGGTCTAATAAAATATTTAAAAAATCGATTATGACAAAAATCACAGATATGATGTATATTGTTAGAGGTTGTTGCTTACATTTACACTTGAAAAAAATGCTAAGTTTCAGTTAAGGGTTATTGTGAGAATATCAGACATTTTTTACCCTCAACTGAATTCATAGAGGTTCTTATTTATGTACCAGCACCTATGTGCTAAGGCCTGTGACTCTGAGGAAGCAGAAAGAAGATAATCAGCACATTAGAGATCTGAAAGAAGAGAAAAAAGAGAAAGCCCCTAAACAAACACACAAACATACCACACACACACACACACACACACACACACACACACACATACAGCAGGAGTCAGGGTGGAGGTTTAAATAATAAAAATGATATATAAAGGCCTTGTGGCCAGAATAAGCAGGCACATTTGAGGAAAGGAATGAAGATGGACATTGACTGCAGCACATATTAAGGGATGGAAAATGATTCAAAAATCTGGACAGACAGGAAAAACAAGAAACACACAGAACCTAGAAAGCCAGGTTATGAGTTTGATCTCCATAATGTGAACAATGAGAAAAATACTAATGCACTTTCAGTGGATACAGGAGGAACTGGAGATGAAACATGGCATAACCATATCACACATTGGATTTCATTCTATAAAGATCACCTTTCCTCTAATGGGAAAAACAGACTGACAAGGCAAGGATGATGGCTGCTATCCAAGAAGATGGAAGAGTTAAAGTGACATCTGAAGTGGCATATCCAACATATTGCGTGTTTTATGGAGATGTATTCCCAAGATGATTCACACTAAACAAAGTTAAACAATTGCAAATGGAGGAAAGGTGATTAAAACTCCGCTTTAGAATCTAAATATAATCTCATACTTCTGAATTTTGGGTTCAAGTAAAATCTCAAATGCCAGTTAATAATAGATTTCAGTTACTTTAGCCATTCTTCTGGCACTGGGGGAAAATAATCTAAGTGTCTGTCTTCCAATTACTTAATCTCACTTTCTTACATACATTATGTAAGCTATCACACAATATCCTTTAACTCATTATTCAAATTTTTCTTTTATATTTAACTTTTGCTTATTCAAAAGTATTAAAAAATTTTCTTTGAACTCAACTTCATCTATTTAGTCTATCTTTATGGTTAGCAATACTTAATAAATCAAACTTTAGATTACCTACCAAGCTTTATTTCTAAATTATTTATATTTTTTGATCTTAAAAAATTTCTAAAAACTTACTAAGAATCAACATCTAAGTATAATAATCAGTCTGTCTTTTCTGAAATATTTAAGTATATATAACTGGAAAAAAACTGTGACAGGAATTGCTCTACATTTGTTTCTTTTATGAATTTTGCTATTTGCATAAAATTCATATAAATACAGTAGATATTAAGTAGCTGTGGGAGACTGCGATATTGATTATGCTCCAAAGTGGGCTGTAGGCAGTGCAGGCTGTAAAGAGTTAACCCACAGTTGACTTGTTCACAGAAGTGAGTCTGGCTGAAGCCTACGTGCCAAGGTCAGAGTAACTCACACCCAAATTCTTTTGCCACAACGAAAACCATATTACTAGAAGGACAATGTTCTAATTACAACCATATATTTTGTCTATTCTGTTCCTAATTTGAGAATGCTTTTTCTTATCCTTTATAAGGCTTGCTTACATTAATTTCCATAGAAACCATACAATTGCACATCCTGGCACATACTTCTGCCCTTGCACACATCTTGCCTTTACCTCAGTTGATTACCAATAAAAATCAGTGGCTTGGACTCCCAGCGCCTTTGTCGGTTGCACTGGCATTGGTTGTCCTGGTGCCCAGCTTTCTTTCTCTCTTAGTTCTTTTAGTTTTTTCCTCAGGCCTGTGTCATACATTGAGTAGGAGACTGGAGCCTGCTACAGAGATTTCCAGTAATGTTTTAGGGGTCTCCAAGTACCTAGCAACTTTCTGCCAGTATAATTCTGTTTCATTTTGTTAACATTTATAAAAATATCAGGAGGCAAGGTAATAGACAAAATGCGAAAGCTTGACAAATGAAATTTTTATAATTGAATGATTTATTCTATTCCACAAGGTCCTTACCATTATATTTCATATTATAATAATTATAGTATTATTTCTGGAGAAAAACTGATTCTATATGGAGACACTCTAGAGACTTTGTAAGGAAAATATTTCAAACATTTCAATTAGAGAGCAAGCAAATAGTTCATCAATGGATTAAATCTGTTTTATAATCATGCTACAATGATATTTAAAATGGACCAATGGTTAAGCTTTTAACAAAATACATTATATCATGCTACAAATCAATGTACAATGCACTCAATATAAAGTTTATGAGAAAACAAATTTTAGAAAAGGCAAACCAAAGCTATATAATAGTAAAATGATATAAGTCAATTAACTGAGTACAATCTTTAAAAAGAAAAAAAAAGACTTCCAGGGTAGCAGAGGACAACAGTGAAAATAGAGCTACTTATCACCCACCAGAAAATCTTCTGCAAATTAATAAAGAGAGAAGAAAAATTAAATTCTGTGTTTAGTAAAGGATTGGGAAAATACAAATTCTATGAAAATTCTTCAAGTATGACACAAAGATAGGGAATATCAAAACTGCGTAATAGATGTGCTCAGAATGAGAGAAATCCTAGTAAAACCCAGTGCTTCATCTGTCCTGCTATGTAGTAAACAAATGCTAAGCAGGGGAGAAGGAAGCAAGCAAGACAAAACAGGGAATGATTCCCAGTATTCACTAGAAAGGTAAAATCCACCCTAACCCTGAAAATAATAGTAAAATATGTGTACAGATCACATCAGACAGTAAAGGAAAGAGATTTCAAAGTAAGCACGATTTAAAATGTCAGATGCTTTTTAAAGAGACAGGTATAATTTAAAAGGCTGACATCGTTGGTTTAATAAAATAGATGCACAAAGGAACTTTGAAAAGTATAATTCATGCGAGAATGAAAAGTTCAAAAAGTGAAAGAATTACTTTTTGGGGAGCTATTAGATGATGAAGAAGAAAGAAGAAACAATTTAGGGCCCCGCTAAGCAAAAACAATAAACCATAAAATTTTAGAGCTTGCAACCTATCCCTCACTGACATACAAACAAAAGTCCTTTAAAGTACCTAGCACTGCTGTACTGAGGGGAGGAGGAGCAATTAAACTACAAATATCATATACAGCCTTAACAGCATAAAGGTGATAAAAGGAAAATGAAGTCCTTACAGAGTTCCTGCTGAAAAGCAGGAAGCAAAATTAAATATGTAACAGCTAAAAAGGAGTCCCTCACACTATGAAACCACAAAGCAGAAAAAAACGCTAACAAAACACAATGCAATATTAAATATAATCAAACAAGCATCTCATGATACACAAAAACCTCTGAATCAGGAATTCAAAACACAAAGCCAAAGTGCTTAAAAAAATGTAGAAATGGAAAAATAATTGTCTGACCTCAGAAGAGACATGAGAAGAAAATGCAAAATAATCTGTAAAATGGACAATACATTACAAAATGTTCCAAAAGAGAAAACTCCGCAATGAAAGTTTACTAAGGCTCACTGAAGAGGGAGGAGGATGAAGAATGTGTCCATCAGCTTTCCATGACTGTAACAAAATACTGGAAATAAATCAAATTCAAGAAAGAAAAGTGTATTTTGGTTCCATTTGAGAGGTTTGGCCCTCTGCTTGTGGGGCTGTGGCAGCATAGTACATTGTGGAGAGATGCAGGGCAGAGCAGATTGCTCCCTTCATGGTGACTGAGTCGAAAAAGAGAGGAGGAAAGAGTGAAACCCAGACATCCAGGTCACGTCTCCTGGCGCGCCTGTCCCAATGACCCAACCTCTGCCCATCAAGCTCCATCTTTTAGAGGTTTCTTCAACTCTGAATAGAGCCACCAGCTGACAGAAAACTGTTTCATACATGGTCATGAGGAACACTTAGGATCCAATCCATAAAAGATAGATAAGAGTTAGATACACAGACAGACAGATAGATATAGAGATACAATCTTTCAGTTGACTACTTCTCTTGGCCTATTTGGTTCTTCACTATAAGTAAAAAAAATAGAAAGAATTAGTCATAGTCATATAAAACAGTGAATTTAAAGTTAGGGTCAAGGCTTAATTATAACCCTCTACCATGTGGAACTTTATTCAAGTGAAGTAATCCAGTATCTTGTAATCTGCATGGCATTAAACTTCCATCTACAATGTTATTCTATAGACTACAGTCCACTGTAAAATATTTTGATGTTAAGAGAAAAGAAAGACAGAAAAACAGCCAAAAGAATGTAATAGCATAATAAAGTAAAAGGGTCAAGGAGAAATTAGTGGAAATCAAAAATGGGCAAAGAATAATTAAGACTTTAATTATCAAATATTAATTAGATATAAGAGAAATAAAAGCAATGCAATAGAACTAAAAATTAAAGTATAAACCAAGAAAATCTTCCAGGGTAAGAAAAATACCAGAATCAACACAATGAAATGACTCACCTGTCAAAATCAACCTAAAAAATTACTTTTCATTTAAGAAGAAGAAAAAATACTCAAACAAAAGCAGCAAATATTTTCTAAAGATTAAATGATTACAGTAAGTGGGAATGGTGGCACACATCTGTAATCTCAAGGCTTGGAACGGGGAAGCAGGAAGATTTCAAGGTTGAGGCCAGTCTGGGCAACATAGTGAGTTTAAGTCCAGCCTCAACTACAAATAAAGATCCTGTCTCAAAATACTAAAACAAAACAACAGAATTCAAACCATCTCAAGCAAACAAAAAACAAAAAGCAATACACAAACCTAAAAATTCTATGAATATCAAGAATAGAAAAGTTTTCCTCATACAGGGATTTGGGGAATTCTGTTTTCATCAGCTTTCCTTAGAGAATATATTACAAAATGAGTTTGACTCAAATTTAATGATAGTAGTAATTATATAGGGTGGCTAGAATTTCCCCTTTCTGTAAAATGGAGACAACAGTGAGAGACTGAATAAGAAGACTAAAATCAAAGTAGTGTTAGTAACAGAACTAGTAATTAACCTAAACTTCAATTATCAAGGTAATTAAACACAGATCTTCAATTTTCAGGTCTATGTATTTCCATTAAATTACAGATTTCTCCTCAGTCTAGAGAAATCAAGGTCAAGCCACTAACAAAGCACAGGACTAAGCCCACAATTTCCACACATTCGTTACCTGGTTGCCTCTAGTATATAGAGTAAAAGAGTGTAAATGATACAATAAAAGGCAAGCTGTGTAACATTCATAAACCATGAGTAGGTTTATTTTAATTACAAGATATATACTTAATCCTCTTAGGTATTTTGCAAATAGCTACAGCTATTCCTAAAAATCAAAAACCATACTACTAAAAGTGGAAAAATTTAAAGTACTTTTTAATGGACTATTAGCACCAATATATTATATATATGCTATGCTATGTTGAATATATTATGTTCAAGGTAGATTAAAATCAAGATATATTGTAGTCAATGAGCTTGAGTGTAGCCACCACCTCCTTGTCATGGAAATATGATTAATGGCACTTAACAAGATTCCTGTAAGGTATACGTTAAATTCTCAAGTGAAAGCAGTTTTGGAATATTCAGCATGTGAGTTACTAGGAGCAAAGCTTTAGTTTTAGAAATGTGTGCTACCTGCATGTATCATAGTATTTTCTGAGTCTCTTCACGTACATAGAAAGTGAATTTTCAGGTATATTTATTGACCTGTTATTTCCCTGGTACTTTTCTATAATCAATATAGTGCTTGCGTCTATTTATGAGACAGTATGGATATAGATGTGCTGGAGTTTTATATAGGTCCCTTTCTTAAGCACTCTCCAAATGGAGAGACTGCCTCTAGGTGCTAAATTGTGATGGATATTGTGTATTTAAAAAAAAAAAAAACCTCATAAAATCCAATGAACTTTGCTGCTATTACATCTCTAATATGCCTATTACCAGAGTTCTATCAAAAATATCAGTGAGGTGGAAAATAATGGTTTTTTTAAAAATATTGAATAAAAATTTCAAATAAAATTCATACACACAAATGTCATATAAATAAGGAGTCTGTTCAAAGTTTAATTGATTATAATTTTTTTAAGATTTCTTAATCATTTAGAATTTGGCAGTTAATACTATTTTATTTTCTTCTTATCCCTTATAAGTACAGGTATTTCCACATTAGATCAGTGCTTCCTGAAATTTCATATGGATAAAATAAATTGAGGATCTTGTTAAAGCACACATTCTCATTGAGTGCAGCACAAATACTCCAATTCCGGTCTTGGGTCACAGGAATCCTGCAGGTCCTACCCCACATTTTGAGCACAGAGTCATCCTAACCCTTAAATGTGGATATCATGTTCATGAGAAAAAAATCTAGGCATGTGTAAATAAACAATTAGTTTCAGTAGATATGAAATATGACCTACAAATACTCTGTAGTAATAATGATGGGTATTATAATTCTAGGCCGGGGATTTAGCTCAGTGGTTAAGCCGCCTGCTGCGCAAGCACAAGGACCCGAGTTCGATCCCCTGTACCAAAAAAAAAAAATTATAGTTTTAAATTGTTAATTTTTAGGGTAGCAAATCTGGAAATGCCTAAAGAGAAATGTGATGATATTTTACAGAGTTACGCTGGCCCAGGAACAAACGAAGATCATATTACTAAAAGAAGCAGCCAAGCATAAAGTGTTACAATAACAAAGGCTAGTTGGTAGGGCAGTTAATATGTCCTCCTTACAGCACAAGTTGAACTGATTTACTATCTTAAACAGCTGAAAACTACCAATGTTAAGCCTTTAATAGCATTATCTCATCTATCTATTTTCTTGTATTTCTGTCTACATGAGCATTTGAAAGTTATTTTTTTTCTACTAGCCTTCCAGTAACTTCTTTAATCCCTGTTAAAAGTAATTTTGCTAAACTGAAAAATACGCCAATGTATTTCTCTTTGAGAATTTTTGTAAAACACAGTAACTGAAGTGTTTTGAGTCTTTCTACTTCCTCCTATAAAACAGTATAGCAAAACTAAAAATCCCTAGTGGCTAAAATTCCCAGTTATAAACTTGAAGCAGTTATGAACTCAAAAAATCCATACAGTGAGTAAAAACCACTGACAGCCCTAAATTTAGAAGTTATCAGTAATTGTGAAAAGGGAACATGAGTAAAGCATCCAGTTGTCTTGTGGTCCTGAGAGCACAACTTATCAGTGGAGAATTAGAGAACAGTAGTTAAAATGGGTAAAATTTTGTAGACTCAAATGCATGAATGAATACAAGAAGATAATGGTAAAAGCAGAAGGAAGTAGAGGATCTGGATGCTGTAAAATCCCAAAACTAAAAAACCTATGCTTCTCTCAGTACAATGTCCCACTCCAGAAAGGAACTTGTAGGAATATTATCTATATTGGTCTGTGTGAAAAACAATAAAGATAAAGATAAAAAGAAATAAAGATGGACAAGAATACCAAAGAGGCAGATCCTCTAAAAGACACAGTTTATTTCATCATTTTGTGAAAATGAAAGAATTAGAAGGTGAACAGATGCAAGGCTAGAAATTCCTTTCTACCCAATCTATAGAACTAATTTCCTTTAAAAGTTACAAAGAAAACATATTTGGTAGAATTTCACACAAGACTACTTTGAGACAAAGAAATTGAGAAGCACAATAACGTAATCTAGAAACACAACCTCATCCATTCATTGTTTATGGCTGCTTCCATGGTACCATAACAAAGCTGTCACGCAAAACATAAAAATAATTAGGTCTGTGCCTTTACAGAGATTCCTGGCATTCTCTGTCCTGGAAGACTACTATGGAAAGCTCTGTGTGGTGTGAATGTGGCTGAGTATTTCGAAAAGGCCTCCTGTGCGGGGAGAACAGCCCCTACTGTTGCAGTGCTAGGACATGGGAGGACCTCAAGAAGCGGGGCCTAGTTGGTTTTCTCGACTCCTTGTGGAAGCTGCTCTCAAGAGATTAAGGTTGGTTTCCCGAGAGACAACTGAGCTCTTGAGAGAGGAACTGATACTGAGCCTGACCCTTGAATGATTCTCCAGCCTCCTATTTGATAATTTGATATTTGCACACATTCCTCTCATCCATCTGGGGTCCTCAACAGAATCAACAAAACGTGGCATCCTGGAAGCCAGAAATAGACAAATGCTTAAAATGACAAGAGTGATTAATTATTTCAAAATATCCTTGATTCTTGCAAATAGAGGACTGAAATGTGGGTGATGTGTTCAGGGATATGGAAACCATTTAGTTGGAAGCTAAACGGTGAGCGGAAACGGAGAGTGTGAACCCTGTCAGTACGTTTAGCTTTTGAGGATTTCAGAGTAATAAATAGAGCAATAGCTAAAGGACGCTACAGGGTCACAGAATAAATAAGCAGACAAGATCTATACAATTACTAGATGCTTTCTTGTGCTATTATTTATTCTTAATTATAAAGTTCACCAAAATGATCTCTTAATAATATATCTATTCTTATAAAATCTATACATGTATGTATGCTCTTAAAATCAGATTCTAAAAAGTTAGTTACTTAGTGTTATTTTGAGATCTTTTCATTCTAACCATGACCTCAATGTAATGCTTTCTGCATTACATGATATTTACTGTTGAAACCATGAATTTATAAGAGGCATAGTGACAGAGTCCTTATTTGATTCTATTTGAATAAAATTTAATGACAAAACTAGGCAGCTGACTTAGGAAACACTCAACTAGGAACACATACGTATGTTCGTGTCTGTATATATTTGAACAAACTCCAAGTCCAGACTTGTTTTGCACAGAATTTACAGTGGCGTTATGTAACAATAACATACAATTTAGGGCAAAGTAGCTCTGCATTTTGAAGTAACTTATCCTCAGTACCAAAAAGCCAATTGAGTCCTCACTATTCTGATTCTAAATATGATTCAAGCATGTAATTATCCTTAAATATTTGACACCCAAAGGTGCAATGAAAGTATTTCCCTGCTTACTGATTTAAAAAGCTTAACAGTTTGTTAAATGGACTTGTAAAACAAATATTCAGGCTTAGAGCCACACAAACCAATAAAAAGACACCTGGTGAGTAAAAGCTTGTAATTTTAAAAGTAGAAAAGTTAAAAAAAAGATGCAAACCTGCAGCATACCAAGCCCGCTGAGGATTTTATTAAACTCAATGAAGAAATCTCCAGGAGAGTAAATACTCATTTTTGAGATTTTAAGGTCTTTATAAGGCAAAGCAATTTAAAAAACTAACAATGAATGTGTTTATGCAGAGAGAAAGAATATTTAGAAAATGTCATTTCCTTTATAGATGTGTTTTTTATTTTCTACTATGGTTCCTTGGATAAAAGAAAATTTTTAAAAACAGAGAAAGACTACATTTTTTCTGAAATGATTTCAACTCACATAAAACTAACTCACAGATGTCACATGGCTAATAAGCAAATGAGAACTATATTGGGAGTTTTTTCTTCTAATTGCTAATTAAAATAAACGATGCACATCTGTTTTTAAGAATAATCATGTATGATTTTTTAAAGTATCTGTTTTGACAATATTTTATTTTTTCTTCTGTCTAGGAGAACAAATTTGGGTACAGATTCATTGATATAAATAATCTTTGAAAACTAAAAAGGTGGTAAATTTTAGCAGAATTATAGAAAAGATTGTGATTAATGATTTGCTTTGCATTTTTGCACAAGGAACTGTATCTTTACCCATTTGTCTATCACCAAAGCCTGGCCCCATGTCTATTACTTCGCAATTTTTCTGTGAACGTCTATTTGTTTTCCTGAAGTTTACTTAGAGAATTTAGTTCATCTGGGCTTTTCATCCTAATAGGTACACAGAATATATTCTCACACGGTAAAGAGGAGGTGTTACATGAGAACAGACGACATCTTTAGCCTCAGAGGAAATACACATAATTTAAATATGGCTCCTGAGGGCTCCTGAGGAGTAATTCTTCAGTGGCTGGAGGGAGCTAACCTTTTCCCTCTCAGTGATAGAGCAACGTTCCTTAAGACAACAGTGGACACTGTGATACTCTGTAATGTTTTCCCAGTCGTTAAAGAATGATCAGCTTTATATCTAACGAGTTTCAGGAAATTTCACTAACATCAAGTACAACTAGCATAAATACTCTGAGACTAGAAGAACCCTTAATAGAAGACCTGGAAAATGAGTAAGATTTATGTTGTGTTCACAAACTGCACATATTTTAACATTCATGTTGGCTAAAAAAGTTAATAATTGGCTAGAGGCAAAATAAGCAGTATATACATATTTTTATCCATAAAACAACTAGTTTTTATATAATTTTTGACTGACTAAATTGTTAGAGAAGTAACAAGGGAGTATTGGCTGTTTTGGGGGAATATCAATAGCCAGTCATGAATCCATTAAAAGATAATGATTATGCAATCATATTTCTACAGAAACAGGAAGAGTAGGTACAGGAGCTATAACCCCAGATCAGGAACTTACTACACTAAATTCAATATTTTATTTATTTATTTGGTACCAGGGATCGAACTCAGGGCGCTTGTGAGACAGGCACCACTGAACTAAATCCCTGGCTCTAAATACAATATTTAAAAGAAAATATTATATATATTTTTGTTTTCTCATCAGCTTGCAAATGATGTATATAAGATGGCTGCCAACTAGGAACTGAATCAACAGGAAGAACTCATCTCAAGTTTTAAAATCAAAGAACAGACATCTTCTTACAATATTTATCAGTCCAGTATAAAAATTACTATAATGAAAGCAAAATTAGAACAGAAAGACTCGAAAAACCTATCTCAACCATTAGCCAGTATGAAATTAGGCATCATACAAACACATCAATTTCCATTGTTGATTGTAATGTGATGAAAATGCCACCTAAATATTTAAAAAGTATTATAAATGAATTAAATAAATTTTTTGACATTTAAAAATGTAAAAGTATATTGAAAGGGAGAGAGAGTTCCGCTCCACGTAAAAATTTCTCCGATGGGTAAATACAAATGAAATATATTTAGATAATAAGCACTCCAGGAATAAATAGATATAATCATTTAATTTTTTAAATAAAGAAACTAAACTACACAAAACAGTTTGGTTTCACCATAACCAGACCTCCTGAAACACTTCCTCAAGGGATATACTGAAAGTCCCATTTCACCAGTCATTTAACAAAGAAATGGAAAATATAACATAGAAAACAACTGCATATTAGGAAAAATAGAGAAGGTGACCTCTTATGCCTTTAAAACTTCCCTACAGGCAATTTGGAGTAAATGACTTGCATTTAACAACGTCTAGATGCACAGATGAAATTTCAAGCAAAATGTGTTCTTTTAGGTAGTTATGTTAAAAAAAATCACTGGGTAAAAAACATAGTGATATACTTTCCAGAGAAATTTCTCTTAGCTTACTTAGTCTATGACATAGTTCAATAGTACCTCTTCACACAAACTGAATGAAGTGATATTATGAATTTCTTGAACTATGGATGGAGTTGATGAATTCTAATTGAGAATACTCATGAGAAACTGGATAAAATCAAATTTTTTAAATTGCAAAGCTAAAGACAAATTTCTAAATATAACTCCACTAAGGCACGGCAATAGTAATTCTAGAATCCTCATTATTACTTGGGTATCTGAGTTACACCTGTTTCTGTTTCAGTGTGGCTAGATAAAGCAGGCTCAGTAGCAATTACTGAATAGGAAAAGGTCAAATGATAATTTAATATATCAAAAATCATAGACTACCTGTTACATAAGTTGGGGTACAAGAAAAAATTATGTAAGACACAACACACGACCATTTCCACATCTGTATTTTCATATACTTGACACACCCAAAATGTGTATTTTCATATTTCAAAAGCCAGCTAAAAGGGGAACAGTGGAATGGAAGTCTGCTCTGTTGCCTACAATAAATGTATAAACCAAATACAGGGCAACTTCTGTATTCCAGTTAAGTTTTGTTAAAAATAACTGCATATTATCATCACTTTCCTTCTCTGTCAAATACTGATAAAGATTCACTCTTTAAAGCATTATATTATTCCCTATGTTGTCAGCAAAAAGATTTAATATGATGATAAAGAAATAAATTGGAAATAGTATGTGTTCCTTCTAAGATGTGAATGTATTATATAAAGCTTTACAATCATTATATATTTATTTCTGCATTTCTACCTAAATAATAGCATCAATTTGTTGAAATGCAACAGCTAAGCCAAATTAAAAATTCATTAATGTATGAAAACTCCATAGAATTCAGGATACATGAGATATAATCAGTGAACAAATAAGAGCAAATTTTTACAAATATTCTTTTGTGTGAGGAAATTAAGGTATATATTTCTTGGTAACTGTTTGGATTTGTTAGCTTAGCTTTGATTTAATTTTAACTAATATAATTTCCATTATACCAAAAGTATTGATAAGAGAGGGGGTTTACTAATTTTTAACACTGTAAATGTTACTGTAATTAATAACATCGGTTATTTATTAAGAATTATTTTCTAAAAGGTGCATTGGTGAGATATTTTTGTATTATTTCTCTAGTTTAACTTTTACAAAAAGCATAATGAATGTGAAGCTCACGCTAAGTAAGTCCCTTGAACCTCAAAATGAGGGAGCTGTGATTTAAACACAACTGACTTCAAAACCTCTCTTTTTGATACTTTGTTTTCAAAATAAAATACTAAGTGGGTCAAGACAGTCATTTTATTTGGCAAATCAAATCCAAAAGAGTAAGATCAGAGCATTAAATTAGAAGAGAACATCTGAGAAGGACCACAGGGGCATTTTCTCCTCCTAGTGCTAACAGAAACGGTACGACGTATACATTTGTAAAACATAAAGTAAGATACATTTCATAATGG
Source organism: Heterocephalus glaber (assembly GCF_053883595.1). NCBI lineage: Eukaryota > Metazoa > Chordata > Mammalia > Rodentia > Bathyergidae > Heterocephalus > Heterocephalus glaber. The sequence goes on from NW_028258303.1 coordinate 8,910,241, forward strand.
TATATAACAAATAACTTAAATAAACTGAAAAGTTCATAATTAAAAGCTTTTTTTAGTACATATCTTAACTAAAACACTGAAAGAGTTTTAACTATAGCTAATTATATTTTGGTATGTAATAATGTAATATATATGCTATAAACACTACATAAAAATGTAGGTTATCACAAGAAGAAAATATAATAATATTCAAGTTATTACTTGACTCATAATTATAGATAAAATTCTACAAATTGTGCTTTGAAGTTTTTTCCTTTAGGTTGAAGTTGTGATAAACATAAGGCAATACAATAATGGCTTAGATAATTGTGAAAATGATCTGTTTGTCTGTGGATTTAGTGGCCTTTTAAAAAAATCTAAATTTAGCCAGGCATAGTGGCTCAGCCTTATAATCCCAGAACTTTGGAAGGCTAAAATAGGAGGATCACATGTTTGAGTTCAGCCTTGTGAACTTACTGACTTAGAGAGATCTTGTCTGTAAATAAACAGAAGGCCCTGGGTTCAATTCCCAGCATAAGAAAACAAAAACAAAAACATAACTAAGGTTATACATATTCTCTGTGTGTGGATGTGTGTGTGCATGCATGCTTGGGGTATGGAGTGTTACTGGAGATTGAACGGGGGCTTTCACGCTGAACAACATACACATTTCTTTTAAAAAATTATTTCAGATAGGGTTTTATTAAGTTGCTAAATTTCCCAGGCTAGGCTTGAACTTGCAATCCTCTTGCCTGCAGCCTTCCAGAGTGCTGGGATTACCAGCATGTGCCATCATATCTAGCTCAATTTTGTAAACAAATAGAAATTACGTATGAAAATATTTCCCAAGGCATTTGGCTCTATTTCATATTCAATAACTACACTTCAATAATAACTACAATTTCATTAACACACCTAGGAAAAATAAATGGAACCAATATTTTAATTGTAAGATATCTAATAATTACCATTGACTAATTTTAAGCATTATATTTCTTTGAATATGAAACACTTTTGCCCTTAATTGGATTTGGTTAATGTTTTAGAAAAATTATTTCCTTTTGTCTTTAATGAGCGTCATATAAGAGGTGTTCATGTATATTTGTTAAGTGAAATGGAATATTTATTTTGCTTTTGCTTTTCAAAATAAAGTAAAATATATATATATATACAATTATTACGCCTCTCTTCCTTTTGAAATTTTAATTCAATAAACCCAGTATGTTTAAGACTAATCTTTATTTTTCCAGTAAGATTACTTTGACCTAGATAATAACTGTTAGGTAATGATCTTCTTAATTGGGTATAATATATCAAAGGATTTCAAATACATATGGTATTGAAAAACCAGAAATTCTAAATCTTAAAAATAGTATTTTAATATTAAATTTACACCATTTCAAATGATACATTTTAAATGATTTTAAATAGTGGGATCAGGTTTCATATATTGTGTCTTACTTTTACTATCCTTTCTGTCACCAGAACTAGATATTCAGTACTGGAAATTATTATAATTTGGTTGATTGTAAAAAAAAAAAAAAAAAGAGGGAGGTAAAAGAATTACAAGAATATAAGAAATAGAAGACCATGCGAGGAGAAAAAAGAAAACTGATTTTTGTCTGATTTTTTGTTGTAGGAAAGTATGTCACTTTCACACCAGAGAAGGCAAGAATTAGATGCACAGTGTTAGCAGTACGTTTGTATTTTTGCTACCTTTGCTCCAGCTGTCTGCCCCTTGGCTCAACCACTAGATGCTAACAGGGCAGCTTGCTGTGCTGATGCTGAAGGCCTCGCTTCCTGAAAATAAGCTTGAAATGTTCCTTACCGGTATAAGATTATGTTATCTCCCACTAATTCTAATCAGGTTTCTATGGTATATTTATAAAGAAAGAGTCTCATCTTTAAGAATTCAGGCAGAGGGTAAAAATAGGGTTTACTTATCCTTAGAATTCCATCCTAGTTTTTTTCCCAGATTGAAATGCTTTTCCTCACTCCAACAAATATGCTTCCTTTGCCACTTGGTTGTATTGAGCTATTCTGACTTAAAACATTTCTAATGATATTTCCAGTTGTTAGATATATCTTCAAACTATGATCCATCACTCCATGTAGGTATTCACCTTCATGAACACAGAATAAGCTATTCAGATGCTGATATCCTTTTTTTTTCTTTTGAGATAAGGTCTTACTGTGTAGTTCAGGCTGATCTTGAACTCACTTTGTAACCCAGGCTGGCCTCAAAATCACGGGGATCCTCCTGCCTCAGCCTCCCGAGTGCCAGCATTATAGGTGTGCACTACCACGCCTGGCAGATAATGATATCTTTAGCTGAATACTGTCTATAGAATGAGTTTCATTATTATACAACTATAATGATTATTACTGGCATTTTATAATGACTTTTCACATATTACTTTCTTCTAAAAACTTTTGGAAAGCTTTAAACTATTCAGAACTAATATAACTTAGAGAACAGTTTGGGATCCAGCCAACGGATTGGTGAAACAGTCTGGCTGGGCCTGTATGGATCAGGGAGGCACAGCATTGGGTTCTACATCTGGCCCCTAGCCTCCTTCTCTCTGGCACTGTTCCACTGCTTGGTGTCGCAGCCTCCATGAACTTAGCAGGTTTGCTCCACCATGCTCTTCTGCCATGATGTTTCTGCCTTGGAGCCAGCTGACCATGGACTGAATCTCCCAAAATGTGAGGGAATTTAAAGTTCTCTTTAATTTGTGGGTGTCAGTTATTGTGTCCCAGCAATGGAAAAGCTGACTAATACACACTAAATCATCTTTTCAGATAATGAAATTGATCGGTCCGAAGTTACAATGCTAGTAGCAGAAGTCTGCAATGTAAAGGTCTTGAATTCACAGAACTTGGATAGTCTCTTTATTTTACTTCAAAACACTACAAAGAATAATTTTAAAATAACCATTTTCAAATCTACTGCATTTCTCATTAAATTAATATAGCTGTATAAGAAATCACTGCACATAAGTGCTTATATAATATGGAAATATTATTCATTTGCCAACTAACCAATTCTAAGATACGATTTTAAAATACAATGAAAACTGGTTACTAGGAGAACGTAAGAGCTCTATTAATTAAATCATATGTAAAGTTCCAATTAATATTTAATTGATGCCTACTTTGAACTAGATACAATATTATGTTTAGAGATTATAAATTATTCCTATTTTCAGAATAATTACTCTCTTGTAAGAGCACTTAAAAATACAAATTATAACACATTTCCTACTTCTATAAGAGTGCACAGGATGAAGAAGGTGGGAAAATTTTCATGGAAGTCACTGTCTTTTCAAATGTGAAGTCATAAAATGTCTTCATTGGAGAAGTCTTCTCATTTAAAGTAGAAAAGCAGACTTAGCCCGCCAGAGAAAGAGGTGCTGGGTCTCCTGTAGACCCGCTCCACCCAGTTCGCACCAAGCACACCCGAGGTGACCAGCCAGAAGTTGAGGACGCCTCACCACTGGCCACGCCCATGGCGGCGATCCGCTTAGCCCCACAGAGGCCCCCGCAGAAAATCCCCCTACCCCCCCACCGCTCCCCACCCCCCGCCTCTGGCCTCCTGACTGTACTGCCACCTGGTCCCACACTACAAAGACACAGGGGACACCAGACCACTGTACTGCTTAAATTGGAGGGATCATCACCTCCCATCAGAACGTGGACTATCTTCAGGGAAGGGCAGCTGGAATCTGCAGTACAGCCTTGCAGAGTTCAACCCTACAGGAGGACAGGGAGTTCAAATTGGGACTTCCTGACAGAAATCGATCTGAATTGCACGGGTCTGCGACTGGCTTGCTGAGACTCATTGATATATCTGCACACTGCTGCCCACGTTGTATATTGTGACGCCAGAGACATACCCTGGAGGAGGCCCTTCATTTCCATTTTTATTTTTTATTTCCAACATTATTATTATTGTGTTTTTTGTTATTTTTATTTTTTTCCTACTCTTTTTGAATTTTTATTTTTCTCTTCTTTTTTTCCTTTCTTTTCTCCTCGTTCTCTCTCTCTCTCTCTCTCCCTCCCTCCCTCCCTCCCTCCCTCCCTCCCTCCCTCTCTCTCTCTCTCTCTCTCTCTCTCTCTCTGTCCCACGTTGTTCTTCATCTCCCTTTTTGTTACTGTTCTGGCCCAAATTTGGATTTCTTCTTTATTTTTCTTTTATTCTCTTTTTCCTTCTCTTGTCTCACTGTTAACCTTCCCCTATCTTTCTAAGTATCTAACCCTTCCTACCCAACTCCTTCTAACTCCCCATCCTGAAGGATAAAGCTATTGCTATATTGAAGTGTTCATTCGCTATAAACATATGTTGGGTTGGTCCTTGATTCTGATTTAATTCATACAGTTAAAGGTGATAGATTAATAACTTTCACAAACTGTCATTTTCTAGAATGTACTTGATGCTATGGTGTTGCTCACTGTATCACTTGGGCTAAAGTGTTGTGATTGATCTAGTCAGTGGTCCTTCTTGGTATAATGAAAATGAGATAGCCTCAGAGTCATTGGAGACTCAAAACCTAAAGAGCAGCTATATCTGGAAGATACCTCTGAGGAACATTAATTCCATAAGGGTTCTAAATACAAACAACAAAGATACTTACAATAAGCAATTTTGAAGTAGCAACCCAGGAATTAAACCAAGAACAATACCAAAAACAAAAATAAGAAGACATTTAAGCAAGGTACAAACTCAGACTTCCACCCCACCAAGGGTAAATTCTGGGGGAAACAGGTGGAAAAGTCTGATAATTGACAACCTGGACAACCTGAACTGATAGCACAGGAAGAAACAAAACAGATAAACAAGCCTCTAAAAAAAAATCAAAGCAGAAATAATCTCCCAGATCACTACAGAGATGGTGAGCAGACTGAAAGACATGATTAGAGGCTCTAGAACAGAAACAGATAAAAAAAAATAGATGAGCTCAGAAACATGCTAGAATCCAAGAATGCCCAGAATAAGAAAGAAATGGAAACCATGATCGCCCAACATAAGAAAGAAATGGAATCCATGAAACAGACTCAAACAGATATTCAGGAGATTAAAAACTCCACTGAAAGTATGCACAGAAGATTAAGGGAATCTGCAGATAGAATATCAGATAGAGAAGACAGGATTGTGGTTACGGACCATGAAAACAGAGATTTCTAAAAAATAGTAAGGGACCACAAGAAAGCAGTCCAGCAGCTGCTAGATGATGCAAAGAAGAATATCACAAGGCTGATAAGAGTCCATGAAAAAACAGAAGAAAGTACAACTGACATAAAAAAAACCTGTTCACAGAAGTAATAATTGAAAACTTCCCTGACAGTGATAGAGAATTAGACATACAGATAAGTGAGGCATGTAGCACTCCAACTAGCAATGATCAAAAAAAAATCTACAACTAAACATGTAATAGTCAAGATGCCAGAAATCCAACAGAAGAACAAAATCCTACAAGCAGAGAAAAGAACCAAATCACCAACAAAAGAAAGCCCAACAGAATCACAGCAGACTTCTCAACACAAACCCTCAAGTCAAGGAGAGCCTGGAATGAAGTATTTCAAGCCCTAAAAGAAAATAAGTTCCAACCTAGACTGCTGTATCCTGCAAAATTATCTTTCCAAATCAATGGGGAAATTAGATACTTCCATGACAAAGAACAACTGAGAAATTTCATGGACGCCAAACCAGCATTCCAAGAAATTCTAAACAATATCCTAGAAAAAAACAATGAAGGTCACAACTCCATGAAGCCCAAGAGAGGGAGGCCACAAGGCAAAGTAAGAAGCTAAAGGGAAATGGGAAAAAATTAGAAATAAAAGAGCCAATAAAAGTAAAACATCATGACAAGGATGAGTCAATATCTATCAATTATAACCACCAATGTTAATAGCCTGAATTCACCAATCAAAATAAATAGACTGGCAGAATGGATTAAGAAGCAAAATAAAACAATATGCTGTATACAAGAAACACACCTAACTCAAAAATAAATTCACAGACTGAAAGTAAAAGGATAGAAAACAGTTCTCCATGGAACAGGAACCTGGAAAAAAGCAGGGGTAGCAATCTTATTTGCAGACAAAGTAGATTTCAAACCAAAACTAATTAAGAGAGACAAAGATGGTCAGTACATCCTTGTGAAGGGAACAATCCAAGAGGAAGAGATGACAATCCTAAATATATATGCACAAAATACGAAAACCCCCAACTATACAAAACAAATATCAATTGACATGAAAAACCAAACAAACATTAATACAATTGTAGTGGGGGACCTCAATACCCCACTATCACAAATAGACAGAGAATCTAGACAAAATTAACAATGAAATTCTAGAACTGAACCAAGCTATTGAACAAATGGATTTAATAAATGTTTACAGAGTGTTCCACCCCACAAAATCAGAATACATATTCTTTTCAGCTGCACATGGGTCATTCTCCAAAACAGACCACATCCTAGCTCATAGGACACATCTTAGTAAATGTAAAAGAATTGAAGTTACTCCCTGTATATTATCAGACCATAGTGCAATAAAATTGGAGATCAGTAACACAAGAAACTGCAAAACCCCCACAAACACATGGAAACTGAGTAACACCCTCATGAACAACCAATGGGTCACAGAGGAAATTGAAGAAATTAGACAGTGTCTACAAGTAAATAATAATGCTAGTACAATAAACAGGAATCTGTGGGACACAATGAAAACAGTTCTATGCGGGAAATTCATAGCAGTGAATGCCCATATTAGGAAAACAGAGAAAACTAAAATAAATAACCTAACACAGAACCTCAAGCTCCTAGTAAAATGAAGAGCATGACAAACCCAAAGCTCGTACAAAAGAGAAAATTATAAAGATCACAGCAGAAATCAATGCTATGGAGAGTAAGAGGACAATACAAAAAAAAATCAATGAACCAAAGACCTAGTTTTTCAAAAGAATAAATAAAATCGATAAACCTTTAGCCAACCTTATCAAAAAAAGGAAAGAAAAGGCTCAAATCCACGCAATTAAGAATGAAAAAGGTGAAGTCACAACAGACCCAGCAGAAATTCAGAGGATCATCAATACCTACTTCGAGAACCTGTACTCTAATAAAATGGAAAACACAGAAGAAATGGACAGATTCCTAGATACATACAAATTCCCAAAGTTAAATGAAGAAGATATAGAAATTCTAAACACCCCAATTACAATGAGTGAAATTGAAAATGTAATAAAAAATTTACCAACAAAGAAAGGCCCAGGTCCTGAAGGTTTCATTGCTGAATTCTACAAGACATTTAAAGAAGAACTATCGCCATTACTCTTTAAATGCATCAAGGAAACTGAAAGGGAAGCAAGGCTTCCAAATTCTTTCCTAGAAGCAAGTGTTACTTTGATTCCAAAACCAGGGAAAGACCCAATCCAAAAAGAGAACTACAAGCCAATCTCCCTAATAAACATAGATGCAAAAATCCTCAACAAGATACTGGCAAACAGAATACAGAGGGTCATCAAGAAGATCATACACCCTGACCAAGTCAGATTTATCCCAGGAATGCAAGGATGGTTCAACATATGTAAATCAATCAATGTAATACACTATATTAACAGACTCAGGGAAAAAAACCATATGATCCAGAAAAAGCCTTTGACAAAATCCAACAACCATTCATGATTAAAAAACCGTTTAGAAATTTGTACTAGGAGGTCTATATCTCAACCTGATTAAGGCTATCTAAGAAAAAACAACAGCCAACATCATACTAAATGGTCAAAAACTGAAAACTTTCATGCTAAAATCAGGAACAAGACAAGGATGCCCACTATCACCACTCCTATTCAATATAGTTCTGGAAAAATTAGCCACAGCAATTGGAAAAAAGAAAGAAGTAAAGATAGGAAAGGAAGAAGTTAAACTGTCATTATTTGCTGATGATATGATACTTTACATAGAAAACCCAAAAAAGTCAGCCAAAAGACTTCTAGACTTAATTGAAAGATTCAGTAGAGTAACTGGAGATGAGGCCAACACTCAAAACACAGTAGCCTTCTCATACACAAATAACACACTCACTGAGAGAGAAATTAGGGAAACAATGCTGTTTACAATAGCATCCAAAAAATTAAATACCTAGTAATCAATCTAACAAGGGAAGCAAAAGACTTCTACACTGAAAACTACAGCACTCTGAAAAATGAGATAGAGGAGGATACAGGAAAATGGAAAAAATCCCTTGTTCCTGGGTACGAAGAACCAATATAGTGAAAATGGCAGTACTTTCAAAACTACTATATAGATTTAATGCAATGCTGATTGAAATTCCAGCAATATATTTCACAGAACTAGAGAAAACAATCCAAAAATCCATATGGAACCAGAAGAGATCTAGAATAGCAAAAGCAATTCTAGGCCACAGAGACATGGCTGGGGGTATCACAATCCCCAACTTGAAACTATACTACAAAGCTACTGTGACAAAAAAAAACAGCATGGTAATGGCAAAGAAACAGACCTGAGGATCAGTGGAATATATTAGAGGATGCAGAAACAACTTCTGACATACTCAGCCACCTCTTCTTTGACAAAGGAGCCAACCACCCTCATTGGAGGAAAGATAGCCTATGTAACAAATGGTGTTGGAAAAACTGGGTTTCAACCTGCCAAAGATTAATAAAACTAGACCCATACCTATCACCATGTACTGAACTAAGATGAAAGTGGATTAAGGATCTAAATATTAAGACAGAAACACTAAACTTGCTGGAAGATATGTTAGGTAGAACTCTTGAAGACATTGGCATAGGAAAAGACTATGAACAAAACTTCAGTAGCACAGGAACTATCACAAAGAATCAACAACTGGGATCTCATCTTATTAAAAAGCTTCTGCACTGCAAGAGAAACCACCAACAGAGCTAACAGACAACCTATAATGTCGGAAAAAAACTTTAGCAGCTGTACCTTAGACAAAGGACTACTATCTAGAATATATAAAGATCTGAAAAAAATCAGACACTCCACCAAATTCAAAGACCCAATTCAAAAATGGGCATCTAAAATAAACAGACACTTCTCATACAAAGAAGTAAAAGCAGCAAATAAATATATGAAAAAATGTTCAATATCACTGGTCATTCAAGAGATGCAGATGAAAACAACACTGAGATTCCACCTCACCCCTGAAAGAATGACTGCTATCAAGAAATCAACCAATAACAAATGCTGGCGGGGCTGTGGGGAAAGAGGAACCCTGCTCCACTGCTGGTGAGAGTGCAAACTGGTGTAACCACTGTGGAAATCTGTATGGAGAAATCTCCAAGAACTAGGGCTAGAGGTCCCATTTGACCCAGCTATTCCCCTGCTGGGTGCCTTCCCAAAAGAATTAAAAGAATCATACCACAGTGATATATGCACACACATGTTTATAGCAACACAGTTTGTAAGCTAAAGCTTGGAAACAGCCGAAGTGCCCATCAACTGGAAACTTCATAAAGATGTGTTGTTTTTTGTTTTATAAAATGGAGTACTACTCAGCCATAAAGAACGAGAAACTAGACACATTTATAGCTAAATGGATGCATATTGAGGCCATGCTCTTTAAATGAAATAAATAGGACACACCTATGTAAATATCAAAGTTTTTCTAGTGTGAGAAACTGAATGTGTAAAATAAGGGTTAAAATGATTAAAATGAATAATTGATAATTTGAAATAGGAAGAAAAGGTTCAAAGCAGTAGGGGAAGTGGGAGGGGAAGGGAAAAGTAAAGAAGGGAGAGGAAAAATTATGAGAAAAGAAAACAAATGGAAATGAAGCCTATGTAAACAGGGAAGGGTGGAGGGGGTGAAGGGCACACAGGTAATGGGGAAAAAGTAAGAACCAAGATACATCATGTTCAGGTATAAGCACCCAATGATAAATGTAAACTTACTGTATACCTAAATTGTACCAATGAAAGAATTTAAAAGAAAAAAAAAATAAAGTAGCAAAGCATTTCATAATGAAGGTGTCAGAAAATGAGGAAAACACAGTGTTATGTGATATCATTGTCCCTATTGGGAAATGGTTATGAATAAGGCTCAAGAGAAAGGACAGATCTCAACTAGAAAGGATTTAGTCTTGGATAGGCAGAACCATGCTGAGAAAGTTTAACAGAAGAAACAGTTGAAATGGATTTCAGTACATAACCAACAACACCAGGGGTGATAGACTTCTAAAGATTAAAGGAACTGGCATGGACTTTAGTAAGAACACAGCTCAAAAGTATAGGAGGAAATGATAAATGTTTGGCCTAAAGTGTTTACAAATTAACAGCTTTGATTAGAAGAGAAATTTTCTCTAATAGAACCTAAATTTCTTACTAATTGATACCTTAGAAGATTTGGTGATTTAAAAGTTGAGATGTGGGAATAAGAAAGAGGCCTGTATTACAAAAATGATCTGCTTGGGAGATTGGTTAGATGATAGTATTATAAACTACAACTGGAAATACTGGAGCAAAATGAACTGTAAGGAATTAATCAGAAAGTCAATTCAGGTTTGAACATGCAGAAAACTAGAAATAAGTTTCTGAGTCTCAGTTTAAAAATTCAGGGCCAGATTTTTTAGTTTTCATTAAGAACAGTTAAACCAAATTAATTCATTTAGCAATTCAGAAAAACTCTTTACAAAGTTGACAAAGAAGATTTTCATTAAAGAGAGCCAACATTTAAAGAAAAAAATAAAAAAGGAGGTCATTGAGAAAGATTTCAAAAGAAAGAGCCATAAGCTTTACAGACATTATGAATAGGAAAAAAATTCAAGAAATAGGGATTGATTTCCATTTCAAATTCTACCTTGCTATACATTCTCTTAGGCTACAATTAGTGACTTCTCTTTCAGAAAGGCCCAAAAAAACATGTTTGGAAAGAAATATAACACTTGCAAAAGAGAAAATAAATAAACTAATTTAATTTTTTTCTTGTATTCGGGGAAAAGAAAGAAAAGACTGTTCAGTCTAAAAAAAAAAAAAAGTTTTTCCTGCAGTGTTTCTATCTCTAACCTGCAGAGAGGAATGGGTTTCCATCTACTTGCTTTTCATGACCACAATTTAGTTTTATACTTACCATTTTCTTTCTCTTGCTGCAATAATCAATTCATAGTTTGGGATCCCCAGTGGACAGTTATGTTTTAGAGGGATTATCCTATTCTTAAGGGCAAAAAGCTTGTGAGTGGTGAACAACAAGGATGAAAATTCAGGTAAATGCATACTCTCCCACTACATAAACTGAGCCAATTAATTGCCCCTGTTCACTATGCTTGTTTAGTAAACTCTTAAACCTCAATGCTTTACCCTGCCCTCACCAACAAATACAAATACTACCATAAGCATATTCTTCATATCTAGTCCCCTTGACGTTCTTTCTTTTCTATTACCAGATTGTCAGGTCATGAATTTTCCCCAAAGGATAGTTTTAAAATATGTTCCTGGAATTGGTACACATCTGATTATGTGTTGGATGTTGATATTAAATTGGGAACTTCAATAGAACCCAAGAACTCTCTTCTGCTAAGAAAGCAAAGAGAATCAGAGAGGAAACTGCTCTCATTTTCTTTTCTTTTTTTTTTCTGGTACCGGGAATCAAACTCAGGACTTTGCACTTGCAAGGCAGGCACAAGGCCACTGAGCTAAATCCCCAGCTGCTCTCATTTTCAACCTGAGTTAAATCAATTAAAAGAAAAAATTAATACAGTATTTTCAGATGTTGAAAATTAATGTCAGTGATTGTAAGTAAATAGGTTAAGTTTAGCTTCAGTGTTTTACATTTTCCTTTCTATTACAAGGTAAAACCAATCCTGTACTTACTCTCTTATCTATTTTAATAAACATTGCCTTTAGTCCATTTGTTTCCCTTGTACCAAATTGTGCTTTTAAAATTAAATATGCTAGTATCTGTCATGAAAAAATATAAGACTTTATATTAAAATAATGCTGACAAATTTCTTACTAATTGCTACCTTAAAGAAGATACAGTCCCACAGGTCACTGGAGTTTAGGGAAGACATCAAGATGGTGATACTACATGCTTAGGCACAACATCGCTAAAGAAAACTGAGAATAAACCAAATGAAATTTAGATAGCACTAAAATTCACAGCAGTTTTTTACAACAGTAGATGACATGCTACCTGTAGAATAGAATCTGACACAATTACTGATAAAAATTGCATTACATAAAAGAATATATATTTCTTAGCATTTTCCAGTATTTATATTTTAATCCCAGTATGATCATTATGTGTGTATATCTTATATATAATTTTTATATTCTATAAAATTGTATTTGAATAATAAATATAAATAATAAACTACCAAAGTAACTAGCATTTATAAAGGGCATATTTTATTTTAGGGGAATACAGATTATCTCATAAAATATCATTTTATACTATGAGGCAAACAGTATTAAATCTATCCATGTACCTATCCATTTTTTTAGGAAAATGAAGCTCTAAGACACCTAAACTGGTAATATGTGTAAGTAAACTAATTCATATGCAACAGGGTTTGATTTCAAATTTTACGGAATAATCACTGTATCACACATTTTTACCCAATGAATATACAGTTTTCACTTCAAAGAAAACCTAGTTTTTAATAGCCTGAGGATTAAAAAGGACCCAAGTTCGGTCCCCGGTACCAAAAACAAAACAAAACAAAAAAGATAATAATTTTAATTGTCTGGATCCACCAGTCAGGGGTAGAAGAGAGACGTTCTGAGAAAAACATGAAGGAAACGTAAATGTTCTTTGGCCTCAATGCTTTAGGTCCAACAGTTACAACCTTTCAGAAGTTGTTGCACTTTGATAAAAGTGCTATCAAGAATCTCTGTATTAAAAACATTATTATAAGACTGATTCTGGCAAGGCCAAAAACTAAGTGGTAAAAATATTTTCACCACAAACCTAAAGTACAAATTCTACCTATGTCTGTAAGCAAATTTTCAAAAATAATTCTGATACCTTCTTTAACTGAAAAGATACGTGTTCAATGGAAATAAATTTCCTCCGCTTTAAGCTAAATATTGTCTGCTATATAAATGCATTTGAGACCCAGTGTCATAAAACGTGCAAAGAGAAACAATCATATATATATATATATATATGCTTATATAAATTCTTAGTCTTATAAATTTAAAATATACATAGATTAAGAATGTGAAAATTATTTTCACATTCCAAAAACATAATTAGAAACTACAAAAAGTTCAATATTAAATTTTCTATTTTAACATTTCAAATCAGATAAAGCCACATGTTCATTAATATTTTCTGCTCAGGATATATTCTAATCACTGTGCTATTACCAACTGAAAGGCGCTTCACCACTCAAGGATATAGATGCCATAGAATACAGAGTGAAAGCACTCACTGATCATTATGGATACTTACTTGAGTTCATGAGCATTATCTTGTGGCTAATGGACTGATTATGAAATTGCAGCCATTACCAAAGACATACAAAGCTTTATTGTTAAAATGTAATAGAAAATAATGGATTTCATATTTTTATGTGATAAGGTTTAAATGTCAAGACTTGTTTTCAATTGTACATTTCAAATACTTAACTCTCTACTCTCTATTAATAAATCACATGCTCAGTTATTAGGAACAAGTTGTTGGAATTAAGTACCAAAGCTCTCCATGAATCCAGATTGAGAATGAAATTAATTTTCCACCCATTAGGAAATAAAACCAAATTGGTAGCAACTCTATGGCAAAGTCTATTTAAAAATTATATTTTAATTGCATGAGTTAATCCCATATACAAGATAGAAAACCACAGGCAAAAACAGTTAATTATGGTTTAATTTATAAATTACCAAGTTGATAAATTAATTAAAAAGTATGGAAAACTGCACTGTGTTCCTTAATGATGGAGACAGTTTCTGAGAAATGCATTATTAGTCAATTTCATCACTGTGCAAACATCATTATCATAGACTGTGCTTACACAAATATGTGTATACATATATATATATATATATATATATACATATATACACACACATATATATGAATGAATGAAATGGCCTATTGCTCCTAGGGTCTTAATGAACAAAATAACATGAGATTAAATAAAGCACATGAGAAAGTGACAAAAGAAAAAGATGTGGCAAACACCAAATGTATGGGGCTCCTGCTGCTATTATTTGTCATACAAGTTTACAGTAAAGTTTTTAAATTATAATAATACATTCTAAAGTAGTGATGGAAAGTACAATATAGAACACATATAAACAAGGAACATGGTCATTTGTATCATTACCACATACCATGTACCAAAGATATTTGTTTCTGTTATACTTTTATATGACTAGTAGCACAGTAGGTTTGTTTACACAGCATCACATGAGTATATGTGATGCCCTAATATGTAAGAATGGTATTGAAATCATCAAGTTATATGAATTTTTGAAATCATTATTATTTTACGGAGCTACACTCTATACATAGTCTGTCATTGAAACACTGTTATGCAAGACATAACTATGCTACACTTATTCACACTGTGAGTTTTTCCTTTTTTTTTTAACTGTCACTATTCTAGGAATATTTTGGCTTTCTTTGAAAAATACTTATAATCTATGATAGATAGACTGGTATCATGAAAAAATGTATTCTTTTAGAGAGAGGTAAAAACCAAAGCTAATTTAAAGCCAAATGTTAATCTGCCTTCTCATGTCCTTATTCATAATAATTACCCACCTCATAAAACCATTATAATCTAAGTGTGATAACTGATATGAAATTGTCAGCTTAGTATTAGCACTGAATTCCTCTACTGACTTCCTATTCCTGCTCTGGTCTCTCAATACATTTTTCCATTAGATATCATGACCTCATAGCTTTAAATCTATTTGCAGAGGACACCAAAATACATGCCTCTGGATGACACTGATTTAAAACTCTATATTCAACTTGTTGATATTTCTAATTAAATATTTCATATCCATACTTGAATTCTGGTCAACATGCCTGTGGTCATCTATTGATAAAATATGCCTGTGGAAGTTCATGGCACAAGCATATACTCAAAAGAATCAGATATATAAGTCACTGTGTGTATAAGTCAACTCTCACTTTGCTGGACACAAAATTCAACACCCAAAACTTAGAGCAGGAAAGGTTTAATTAAGCTCATGTTTTAGGGGAAATTAGGCAACTGCTGGCTGGCTCCAAGGCAGAAACATCATGGTGTAAAGGTAGGGAGGAGCAAAGCTTTTATCATGGCAGCTGGGAAACAGCAGGAGTACAGTGCCAGAAAGGGATGGGCAAAGGACTACATACAGTCCACAAGACCAGATCTTCATAACCCACTCATACACATGCAGGAGCATGCTTTACAAATCTGCATGGCCTTTCTAATCCAATGAAGTTGACATGTCAGGATTAATGGTCATAATTCACCTTTTGTCAGCTTCACACTCAAACTTGTCTCTTTATATGTAAGCTTCAAATAAACACAATAACAAGTTCATAATCTCAGCTAATGTAATAAACTTATCCTGTGTACAACACAACCACAACACAGTAACGCCTTTCTCAAAGTCTCAGCAGTTCTAGAATTTTTCAAAAGTCCAAGTCTCTTATGAGACTAAGGGTAAACTCTTAGCTTTCAACTGTGAAAAAAACCCCAAAAAACCCACGTTACATAATCCTATGGGACAATGGCACAAGGTAATAATGCCCCTTCTAAAAAGAAGGAATAGGGGAACAGAAAAGAACTGGATCAAAGCAAGACTGAAACCCAACAAGGCAAACTTTAAGTCTGGTGGCTCCAAGTCTGGTACCAGAGGCAAAGAGTACTAAGATGTGAGTTCCTGAGGGCTGGGGCAGACCAACCCCATGGCCCTGCTGGTCAAGCCTTTTTTCTTGTTCAGATATATCCATAGCTGCAGAAACAGCCTATAAGTTATATAGTCATATATCTATGATAGGTATAATCATATATTATTTAAAAGGCTTAATGTTTTCTAAACCATATTTGTACATAATTTTAGCTATAATCTCTTAAAATATTATATGAACTATACCATTCTGCATCTGTAGTTGTAATAAATGTCTTCAATTTGATGAGATTAATCTATTGCATGCCTCCTTTCTTGTAGTTGTTGTTACCTAATATATCCAAATTCTTTACCTTACCACTTGGATTCTTAAATCAAGTTTCCCTAAGCGATATCTTCATCCACCCAATTTCAGCTTTCTTTCCCATGGTGATAACAGTTCATCCACCTTTCAGGAAAGGTTTCAAAATGATACGTTGTTCAATTTCTCTAAATAAGATAATGATATACTCAATAGCTGTTATTGTATATTTATTTTAGTAAAGAGAAAACAACAAACTATCAAATAAGTTAAACTTGAACTTTGTCTTTAATAACTACAACTCATCCAAGTATTGTAACTTCAGAAATTTCAATCTTGACATACTTATAATGTATGAAGACAAAGAATACAATAACTTTCTAACTCATAAAGATCTACGGGTCATTAATGAAATCAGTTTTTTTCAACACAACTTTAATTTCTATGACCCTACAACCCTGCTAAAATACAGTATTATTTCTACTCCATGTTATCTTTATGCAGCAGAACATAATAACAGGAGGAAAACACAAAGCAACACTTTACAGGCTTCCTTTATACTGATGCCCTCTACCATCAAGAGAGTCTTCTGTCCCTGTCCCCAGGCTAGGAACGCTGCCACTCTTCTCCATTAGTTACCTATAACCTGCTTTGCTAGTGAAACTTTTAAAGTAGTCTTGAAAATTTTTATGCCATTAGTACTTTTTAAAATGAAACATAAAATCTTTATCATAAAGTAAAATAATTGCAAATGATATAATTTTTAACAAAAATAAACACATACTATTTAAAAACATGGTTCATTTGCCCAATTTTTTTATGACTAATATATTTTAACCATTAATTTGTTCCTGCTATCTTAATATATTCTAATTGTCAGTTTATAACTAGTCAAAATAGATACATACATTCTAAATCTGGATAGGTGATTATCATTTACAAGTGTATGATTTTAGAGGAATGGATCACAGTATAAAAACACTTGGGTTTTCATTTTTCTCATTTTGTATTCCTGAATAGTATGCATGTCAATGAATGGATACAATTGCTAAAATTAAATTGAATTCAGTGCCACTGCTACTATTTGTTATGCTTCTTATATATGTAAGAGTGAATAAATGGATGTGTAAGAGGAAGGACTTTTCTTACAGAAATATGTCTGTCAAATTTCTAATTGTGCTAAAAATCACATGATGATAAACTATCCAATGTGATAACATTGCATTTACATAACATTTCTTTAATCAATTAGTTCCTTCTTCAACTTTGATGAAAGGAAAGAATTTGGAACAGGGCTTGAGATTTTGATTTTTTTAAAAGGGCTTGATACTTAGATATTCAATTCATTGGTTTCTTAATTTGAAGGACATCTCAAATTTGTTATTTAGAGATAAAAGGGGTTTTTTTCTTATCCAGAGACAATGCGCCCTAGTAGAGATCAGAAGAATTGGTATGCATGTGGTGAATGCTTCTGTATTCTCAGGCAGATCAATTTTAGAGAAGAATGCCATGAAGAAGAGGACTTTGAAAATTCATTTTTAAATTATCATCCATGTCTGTGTATCCACTGGAAATTACACAGGATGCATTATATTATATAGGGTCCTGTACAGCTACATTCATTTCTCCTCTCTTCTCAATTCCCCTTGTCCTGTCCTCACTCTCAACTGCTTCTTGTTGTATTAAGAAAACAGATTAAAAAAACAAAACTTCTACAAACCCCACCAACAAATGATTACGCCTATGAGCACTTGTTCCCATATATTTGCTTCCTTCCTTGTCCTAAAGATAAATGGTAGGCTCTTCCCTGATAGACCATTTTTTCCAATAGTCAACTAGATTCCCTTCCCTTTCACCTATCTGAAGAACCTGCTCAGCAATCACTTTTTCTCTTTTCATTTTATGACTTGAAGCAGCACTCAAATATGCCACTGTATCTCCTATACAAAGAAAATTCCTTAACTCCAATTCTGCCTCAAGCTACTTTCCTATCATCCTATTCTATTCCAACTTACAGCAAAACCTGTTGGGAGCATTCTGTGTACTAAACTCAAATTCCTCTGTCCATTCTTTTTGAACTCACCCTCGTCACATTTCAGTCTTGCTTGCACCACTGAAGTTGCTCATACAATGATGAATGACTTCCATCTTTACCTTCACCTCTCACAATATCTGGCACTTTTGAACTCCTTCATGCTCAGGCACCTACTGCTTCATGCAAGGGTGCCACTCTCTCTAGGTTCTTCTTCTACCTCTTTGGCTACTCCTTTGGGTGTCCTGGCTGCTTCCTCCTCATCTCCCTGACTCTTCATAATGACATGAACCAGGACCTGGTCATCAGAATGCAGTGGTCACAACCTCTTCTCCCTACACCAAACCCTTTTGTTTGTTTGGGCCATAACATGGCTGCTCAAGTGACTCTGACTCACTGTCAACTCCTTCTCCTGATTAGCCCTTAGCTCTGCTTTTGCTCCTTCTGCAACCTCTCTGGAAATTTTGCTATACCTTCCCTTAGCAGGGTACCCTTATGGGGTATTGTCAAAGAAAAAGTATATAAGGCTCCTTGTGACAGCAGTGCAGCTCAGGCTTTTTATCTCCTTTTTATTTCTCCATATTATCTTTTCAGCACTGTTGCAAGAGGAACGTTCCATGGAGTTGAAGGGGATTAAAAAAACAAACCATGACATTTGGAAGAGGAGCATGGAAAAACTGGAACAGACAATGTTGAAGTCTAGGAGTTCCCTGGTTATATAACATTATATTTATGTGTCTCGTATGGGATTATGCCAGAAGAAGTATAAATTCAAAAGACTTTTTAAAAATAGCAATATATGATACTAACTTGGGAGGGAATGTCAGTTACTTATTATTAAAGTTCCTTTACAAAAACCACAATATATCATCCTAGAAGACAAAATACATATATTTTGGCATTTTAGAGATAGTTTAATACTCTTATTGATCTCACCTCATTTCAGGGAAGGTTAAAAAGCAATAAATACCTAAAAGAATAGAGTAAGCATAAAGTTTTAAGTGTTTGACATTATTGGTAATTGAATATTTTGCTTCATATCCTAGGATATATTTATTCCATTTCATTTATTTTTGCTTGCATTTGTCCTTTAAGGACACCTTCAATATCATATATAATGTTCCAATGTGAATGAGCACATCTGAAGGAGAAATGTTTAAATTCTAGTACACTGTGAGATTAATAAACCATAAAAATTTTGACATTACTCCAGATGCAGGGAGTTAATTGCCTTTAGACACAAATTTAATCCCTATGTCCCATACAAATTTAGTTAGGACTTTTGAGATAGGAAAACAATTGTTAGGACAAAACTGTTTCTATACTCAAGGCACATGCTAGTTGTCATAATATTAGTATCTATTTCTGTGAGGTATGTATTTTAAATAGTCAAAGACGCTAATCAATGTTGGGCTAGCCCACTGAGCTACCAATAGTGAAGGTGTCATAACCAAACTCATAATATACCTACTCTGTGTCTCGCTGTAATTTAGGATATAACTGGAACTAATAAATGAGGAAAATGATCAAGAAATAATTCTGATAATAACATCCAAACAAATTATCATGAAATCAGTGGATAGGTCCAAGATAAAATGAAAAGGTTAATCTTTAAATGAAAATGTTAATCTAGATCATTTGTTCACAGTTATAATAATACAGTTAAGGCTTGTCTCTAGATGTCCCCCCACAGTCTAATACACTCATAGGTGAGGCTTTTGGGTGGTGGCTGGATTATGGGTGTGTGATACTGAATTAAGGGTGTGACAGTGGATTATTCCACTGATTGGTTCAGCATAGTTCTGGGTGTGGCCCAGTGGATTTACTGAAAACAGAAGCCCCACTTTGGGCATGGGTGGCACCAACCAAGAGGCTTGTAGCCTTGATGGAATATAAAGGGAGTGGAGGCACACATTTTTCTGTCTGCCTTGCCATAGACTACGTCTCTTCTGCCATGCCCCTCTGCCATGCTTCCCCACCTTACAGCCAGCTGATTATGAACTGAAACCTCTACAAACTGTGCTAAAACAAACCTTTCCTCCTTTAGCTCATGGGTGTCACGTATTGTGTCTCGGCAACAAAAAAGTAACTAAAGACACTTCTTCTCTGTGAAAAATATATTCTAACACTCTTGGCAGAATCTGAAGCCGCAGAAACCACCAAGCACTAAAATTCATATATATACTAGGTATTTTCCTATAAATACATAACCATGAAAAAAGCTAAATTACCAGTTAGGCACTTTAAGATATTTGTTACAAATGTAACACCTTTTCTATCTTACCTAAGCACTTATCAGGCACTGCGGCAATAACTTTTGAAGTCTGAGATATAAAAGCAAACCTACTGTAAATTTCTTTTTCTTTCTTCACAATTTCATGGAGAAAAGACTCGTTCTTACAAAAGGATCTTAGAAACATCAGCACATCAGCACACAATGTTGTTATCCCTCTCTTTCCTTGTTGAGAACTTTACCTTTTCACTTAAGTACTTTGGCTTCTCTTTGGTATGTCTGAATTTCAAGCATCAGTACTTTGCACTTTAGGAGTATTACTAATTAAAGTAAGATTCAGTTGAACACAAGCACTGCTGTATCACAACAATATATTTGCTTGTATGCAGACTAAGAAGCAGGTAGTATATATAGTGTGGAAATTCTGAGAGAAGACCAAAGATGATTCATTTCCTTGAGTGATCAGAACAGAATAGCTTGTGATTTTATCACATTATTCAGAAAGGCAATGATGTAAACTTCTGAATAGTTTATTGCTCTAATTTTGCATTCAATATTTTTTAATCTGAGTTGATTGTAACTGAAACTATGGAAATTCAAACTATGGAAAGAGCAAAGGTACCATAATAACTAAAATGTAGTTGCAGAGAGGTGAAAGGTAATTGAATCCCTTATTTTAATTAGCAAAGCTTTCTTAATCTGATGTGTAGTTGGTGAATGACTTATAAAATTTCATAGAGTTCTTTTTAGAGAATATACAATAATATATTGCCCTTTTTATCTTTTTTTGATATTTAATCCTCCTTCCAGGTGCTATAGAGACATATATCCCCTGGAGTATTACTAGTTAATATTAGAACATTATTAAATAACATTAGAATCCTTGACCTTCATTTAGCTAAACCCTGAAGAAAGGCAGGGTGAAGTAAAAGTTGGCCTTCTGTTTCAATGTCAGGTGAAACAAATAGCTATTTGGTGATATGAAAAGTTGTATCACTAATAGACATTTCTTGCATCCACATCCTCACATTTATATACACATATTTATGCAAACATAGAATAACAAAGTTATATAATTCTCAAATTTTTCTAAGACTAGTTTTTCCATCAAGCTTAATCCTTTGAATTTATTAAATGAGTATATCATTTAATATTTATGCACATATATAAAATAAAATACTTTAAAATGCAAACTCTCCTAAAAGGGAAAGGCATTAAATCAATATATGACATATTATTGTAATAAGAATGTTTAGCAGACATCAAGAAATTAAATACTTTAAAATTAGTTATGGTATTTGAAATATTCAGAAAAGCAAATGCTATACTAAAGTTTCTGTCACAGAATATGCATTTTAATTATGTTAAAGTCAACTTCACATTTTAAATATTTGAGAATACTAATTATAACTGAGCTAGAAAAACCAGCTACCAGTAATGAAAGTGCAAAACTATCTTTATTCCATATGAAACCAGTGAAAATAATTCATGAAGGAAGCAATCAAGAAGTGATTGACATCAATAACCACTTACCAACTCCTAGATTCTTATATTAAAACTCAGAACTGGCAATTTTTAACAGGTGGATATAAGTAAACATTCAGAATATGCTCCTTTTTTGAGGGGAGGTGGCTCCAAATTATATATGACAGAGAAAGTTTATAGACTTCTATGTGAGATTTAAATGACTGCAATGCAGGGGAAAGAAACCAAGACAATCAAGATACCACAATGAGTTTTACCTAAGAATAACAAAAAAGACTGGGAGAACTGATTAAAAATATTTTAAAATGCAGAAAAAAGAAGATCCTTGATTTTAATAGGTGATACTATTGAATAAGATAAATAGTGAGCTGCTGATGTAGCTCAGTGGTAGAGCACTTGCCTAGCCAGCCATGTGTGAGGTCGTGGGTTCCTTCCCCACCACCACAAAAACAACAGAAAAGATAAATGGGTAGATAGACTGACCCAAATTTTATTCCTCCTTTATTAGATGCTATCAGTTAATACTTAGGCAACTTTATTCTTCTTACAGTTTATTCCTTCCATTTCCAAGCACAACTACTCTTTTGAGAGGCAATTTTAGTGTTCTTTACTATAATACATCTTCTGTAAGATTTACGATGTAGATTTAAGATATTACATCTTACTATAATACATCTTCTGCATCTATTAATTTCTCAGCCATCCAACACAAAGACAATCAAGTGGATTACACCAAAAGTAAAATTTTACAGAATTTTACATGAATTAACATCTAAGTCCTAATTTATTTTATTTGTACCTCTTATTATATTTATTCAGTTCTTTACTCTCAGGTTTCTTAGATTTATGCTTAAGCCTGTTTCTTTAAATTGATGTGAAATAATATTGTCTATATATTTTTCTCAGTAAGTTGTTAAACATGTGTTATAAAAAAGGGAAATCTTTTAAAGGGAGGCTTTCTGTGGAAGCAACAATAGGCTAAAAGAAATGTAATTGTATTTAATAAGTGAAAATTACTTTCTACATTAGTTCCCGGCTTCCCCAGTTAAAGACCTGGGAGAGAAGTGGGCAGATGGGAAACAGTCCTAACTTGATTAGAAAGGACTGCAATAGATATATACAAAAACATATATTCTATCACTTTCTCTCCAGTAGCCCACATTGGATAGCACCTGCATAATTTAAATTTACTATCCCAGATCATAAAAGCTATAAAATACATTCTCTATTTTGTCTCTTTTCTACTTCATGTCAGATCTATATATGCATTTCTGCTTCTATTTAAAATCTATTTTTATCTTTATTTTTATTTGCAATAATAAATGTGAAGCAATTTTCCATCTAAAATTAAATATCATAGATTTAACTTCTTAAGTGCATATTTTTCTTCAAATAATGTTTTAAATGCTCTATCATTCTTGATTATTTTTCCATTTTTTCTTTGTATACCTTTTATTATTTTTATTTCCATTTTTAAGGGATGAAAAAGGGATGGTAAGGCATAATGATACAACTTACAGCGTGTCTATTTTTTCCAGCTTTGTTCTGAGCCATTATGTTTTTATTGCTCTGGGATACAAAAAAGAGATAATCACTGCTGTTTTAGGAAATAGCAATCAGTGTAAGGAACAAAGCTAGTGTGTTCCTCCATGCTTGGACTTTATTTCAAAGTACAAAACCACATTCCTTTATGCTTCATTTAATTCTTCAATTTTCCTTGTTAAACGTCAAAATTCTACATAAAAGATGGGCAGTAAAATCATGCAATAACTATTTAAAGATTTTATTGAAGAAAGAAGATTGAAAAGAGAGTATGTCAACCAATCCTACTCATATTCTTCTAAGAAACAGAAGCAAAGTATTGGTATGCAGGCTAAAAAAGAATAAGTAATGTTTTAAAATGAAAAGCAACCTGAACGAAATGTAAGACAGACAGCATATTATTTAATTTAACAGTGTTTAATAATGCTTGTTACTTTTCAACGTTCATATTTAAATTCTGAGAAATATTTCCATGAATAGAAATTTGGAGAGTTGAAATATGGGCCAAGTACAATAATTCTTAATAAAGTTCCAATAACAAATTAGAAAAAATAAATAGCTTTTACTTACACTTTTCACTGAAATTATGTTTATGACATTAAGATTATTTTCTAAACTCTTTCTTCTAACTTTAAGAAAACTTATGCAAATGAACAATGTGAAAAATGATATTTTCTAATGATCACTAGCTTAAATAAATGCTATCCTTTAGAAATGTTCTCTATAAACAGATTAACTACAAAATCAGAAAGAAGCCTTGGTTTGAAACTCTGCTTCTTGAACTCTCTAATGAAACAAGTATTTAGTAAGCATCTACAAGCAATAAGACTTAGCAAGGCACAGATGACATAACTTGGATAAAACATTATTTGCTTTCTAAAGAGACAGGCATGTGGGATTATAATATAAAATTACCAATGCTATTCCAAAACTAAAAGTACTGAGGAAGAAGAGGAGAGCTACACTACCCAGAGCGTCAAGAAAGACTAACGGGCACTACTATGAGCATCTCAATAAATAGGTTTTGAAGATCTATCACTCGTATCAAATTGTTCACCACATTAGAGAACTAAGATTCAGAAAAGTTAAACAACTAAGGGGGACCTGAACTCACTTCATATGTCATGAGGGCAAAACAGTATCTTCCCTTGACATAAGGATTAAAAAGTATCTATCATATCTGATGAAAAAATATCAATTAGCAAATATGAGTTATCATTTCTTCTATTTCAATTGTTTCTTCCAACTGCTAGGTAATTTTTTTTTTTTTTGTACCAGGGATCGAACTCATGACCTTGCACTTGAGAGCCAGGCGCTGGCACCATTGAGCTAAGTCCCCACCCCCTGCTAGGTAATTTTATAAAAACAGATTTACAATATTTTCCAAAACAATATGCCACAGTTTAGAAAAATGTGCTAAGTAGGTATATTTTATATATGTGAAATATCTGGGTTTTATAAAATTTTATTTATAATAAGATTTTCTATTGATGTTTCCCATTGTGAATATAGGGAATAATATTGCAACTGTCATAAAAAGAATTTAAATGCCTATAGAGGGCAAACAGTCAAAAAGACTGGAGACAATTGAGAAGTAATTATCAAGTCATAATTATTTGGTAAATATAATCCTCTAAGTATGACAATGTTTATGACCTCTGGATTTACATAATTTCATTTATATGAACAGATATTGATATCATTACTTACAAGGACCTTGAATTTCTATATCATTTTAAAAACCAAGAATTTAAGTAGGCAACAACCAAATGCTTGCCCAATATTCTATTACTATGAAATCTTTCATCTTTTTTTAAGTGAAACTACTAAGAATATCAAATATATTTCTTATTAGTAATAAAATTATTTGAAAATATATTTGTAGTGTCCATCAAGACAGGTACAAAGGAATAAATTTCGCTTCAATATTTAACTATTTTTCTTTCTGTAATAGTTTTTAGAAAAAAAATTTGATCTACTGAAATAACTATCCTTCATAATTCCAGACTATCTTTGTTTACTTCATTCTTTTGTATTGACCATTTCTA
The DNA here is from genome assembly GCF_053883595.1 of Heterocephalus glaber. Lineage (NCBI taxonomy): Eukaryota > Metazoa > Chordata > Mammalia > Rodentia > Bathyergidae > Heterocephalus > Heterocephalus glaber. The sequence goes on from NW_028258303.1 coordinate 8,935,703, forward strand.
CTACTGAAAAAATCTTGTATTTTGTTTGTTTTAGGCAGAAATTAATTTCACCTCCCTTTGATTCCCAAGTTGTCACCATACATATTTTAACTTATAAATTCATGAAACTCTGAAACTTTGAGCTACTGTTATTTTTCAAAGTTTAGTGAGATGCTGGGTGTGGTGGCGCACTCCTATAATTCCAGCACTCAAGAGGCTGAGGCAGGAGGATTGTCCCAAATTCTAGGTCAGCCTGGGCTACATAGTGACTTCAAGGACAGCCTGAACTACATACTGAGCCTCTCTAAGAAAGGAAGAAAGAAAGAAAGAAAGAAAGAAAGAAAGAAAGAAAGAAAGAAAGAAAGAAAGAAAGAAAGAAAGAAAGAAAGGAAGGAAGGAAGGAAGGAAGGAAGGAAGGAAGGAAGGAAGGAAGGAAGGAAGGAAGAAAGAAAGAAAGAAAGAAAGAAAGAAAAACTCAAACCAAACCAAAACAAAAAGTTCAGTGTGATTTTGAAGACACCTAAAACATTCCCTCCAAAAAATATATGTATTCACCTTTTATGATTTCCTTATTTATATGTTTGCTTGTTTTTATTTTAAATTTGCTGGATGTTCTCCTTTCAATCTTGATTTACCAATGCACTAACCCTGTTTCCTGGTAAAATGACATAAATATTATTTAAAAATAAGATACTGACAAAGTACACTGACCTTTTTTTGGCCTTTTTAAATTTTCTGAATTAAAAAAATCATACATATATACTCATTTTAAAGCATAGAGGAATAACTCAGAACACAGGTCATGATTTGGGACTTCAGGTAGTGTTAGAAATGGCAGTTAGAATTAATCCAGTGCATGAAGAATTCAGAGTTAATGTTCTCTAGCAGGAGAACAAGAAGGAAGAATAATGTGACCTTTAAATACCAGGATCTCTGGGGATTGCAAAGTTTTGAAAAACAGGCTAAAACAGCAATTAGAAAACAAGAAACTATTAACAGCAAAAGAAAAGTAACAGCCATACTTTAAAATTTTTATTCTTTGCCTTTTACATACTTAATGATTATCCTTACAAATGTCTGATTTGGCTCCTGCATCTCTGTGCTTCCCATGAAAGAAACTTGTCCACATCTGCCTTCTGATTTAAACTCCAAAGAAGTCATAACTGATGACTTGATAATAGCAAACATTTTAGAAAGTCCCTAAACCCTCAATCTATAAAGGAACTTAGAAAGTCACATCATTTTTTTTCATCCTCCCCTTGTTTAGAGATGCCATTTAGAGCAGAAAAAAATTCCTGTGCTTCTTGGATTATGTTACAATTTTGGTTAACTTATTAAAAGAGTTGGAGCCAGAGATTTAGCTCAGTGGTGCCACCGCCTGCCTAACAAATACACAGTCCGGAGTTCAATTCCTGGCCCCCAAAACAAAACAAAACAGAGTTGGAAACACTTTGGTATGTACAGAACAGGTAGTTACAAAGAACTCATTTGAGGTAAATGGATGGGGTGAATACAGTCAAGATAGAGTATATTTTCTGATTGCACTGACTTTAGATTTATTCATGAGACCTGCAGAATGTGGACAGAAATGCCAGGGATACTTTGAACATAGCCACTGAGAAACAATTCACAATTCCAATTTGCCCTCTCATCATACTCTCACAAGAAGAGGATAACCTGAATAGTTGCTGGTGCCCAAAAGAGGAAACAGGTACACCAGATCTGAGTCCAAACTTCAGTCAAAGCCAAGGTAACTCTCTTTAGCTGATAGAGTTAATCCAACGATCATGAGCACTAAATGAGCAGTTGCTTGTTGCCGCAAAATCTTATATAGTAATTTATATTTTTGCAGGGATTATACTGATTTACCTTGTTTCATTTATAAGTCATAAGATTATAAGTGCTTGAGTTTTGATACTTCTAATCATTGAAATCCAGCTAGATTTTTAAAAAACAACACTTTGAATAAAGCATTATATATCTTTATGATTTCCCAATTCTTTGCCCAAAAAATCTTCCAGGTTCCTACAAATATTTTGTAAAAACAAATTATTTAAAATATAATTTTAAATGGCTAAATAAATGCAGGATGTGTTTCCATTCTTAGTTATGATGAAGAAGTAATAAGGAAAGAAAAACAATTCTTCATATACTAATACTGATATTTTAATGATTCTTGCTTGCTTTCTCCACATTACTCTGATACAGAATTTATCTAACAGTTAAATATATTCTCCTCTTTGTATAGCACCAGGTTAGCTGAAATCCAAGCATATCAAAAAGGTGTATTCATTTCTGTGTGGTTCTTTGGTAACAACAATATAATCAAAGCAGGAACACATGTCTAGTGTGAATGAGTTTCAGTTAATGTAGTACCAAACAAAATGAAAACCACTATTATTACTAGAAGAAATTCATCAGTTAGTAAACAATAACTGTAATATTACTTTGGGTTTTAAGATTTCAGTATTATTACTTAGAAACAGTAACAAATACACAATAATTCATACTGTTCTTTCATTATTGGTTGAATAAATCATCATTGGAGTAGTGTTTGGCTAAAATTACAATATATTTTTTCAGACACTAAGCCTAGGATCCCCAAAAAGTTTGGAAAAACAGAAATTAAGCATACCTTAGTTTATAAGGACAACTCAATTATAAGAGAATAGAATCTATTTTTAAACAGTTAATATATAAAATCTAGTGATAAATTGATCACTTTTAATTCCATTAGACTCTGTTCATCAACACCACATATTGTGCATTTGGAGTAAATTTTAACTCTAATCACAGAATATTTATTGAAATAAATTCATGTGAATTTTTTACATAAATGTTACAGATCATTTTCTGAAAAGGATACAATGAATCTTTTGATGCTCCTCACACTGTCCTTCAGTAGTTGTGTAACTACTACCACAGGAACAATGGTCATTCTATTAAGCTTCTTTAATTGTTGAAACTTCAAGTGGTATCTATTGTGCTTTCACTGAATTACCCTGGACCAATATTATCTAAACAGTGTTCAAGAAGTACCGGTAAAGTTTTATCATTTTATTTGAGACGTTTCTGATTATTATGAAACTTGGAGCAGATAACCATAATAAAACATTCTTGCAAAACATATCATTTGAATGAATATCTAACCCTGAAGAAAATACAATTGTGAACTGACCTTAATTCAGTTTAATGTAAGACTGTGTTTCAGAAGTAAAAGTGGTTTGATTCATCCTCTTCCTCTTTTCCATTCCATTCTATTCACTGCTGAAGGTACCTGATACTTATAGAAATATTTATTCATAATTCAGAACCCTGAACTATATAAATTTGGATCCTTTAATGTTTAAATAATTCATAAAATCACAATCTCTCCCCTATATCATCCTGTAACTTTCATTAAAATATATGGTAATGATATTAACTATAAATCATTATTCATGTAATTATAATTCTGTACTATTTCTATTTACTATTTAAGAACCTATTTAAAATTAGTGGGCATCCTTTAGCTCAAATACAATTAATTATTCTGAGGCATAAAATACATTACCATCTGTGACCATTATTTGCAGTATGTCAACTTTATTTGATTATGATACACTAGCAGATTCTTAAAACATACTTTTGGGTGTGTCTGGAAAAACAGAATCACACTCAACTGTGACCATACCTGACCATGTGGTTTACAAGTATTTGGAACTGGTCTGCAGAAGTTTGGGAAAGTTTTGAGATACAGACTAGAGAAACCCTGGAATATTGTACACAGAGCCTGGTGGGTGATTCTAGTAAGAGCTCAGAAGACCACAATGCTGATAGAAATGGGAGTAATTAGGCTCACGAGGTTTTGGTTGAGAATCAGGAATTTATAAGGAAATAGCTTATAGGCCATGTTGCCCACTGAAAAAAAAATTTTGTATACATTTTGCTCATGCCCTCAAACTCTTGAGGAGGCGGAGTTTATGAGCTATAGACTAATTAATCAGTGGGAGGAAACTTCAAAGAAGCTCAACATTCTGGTTGTGGCATGGGTGCTGATTACTGCTTTTATTTACTTGCAGAATCAAACCAAAAAGCAGAGCAGAAAATTTGAAAAAATTAAATTTTGGCCCAGAAAAAATGATGTGAAAAACTGAGGCTAAAGGAAACACAGCTGCTGAAGAGATTAGCACTGTTTAAGAAAAACCAAGTACTTTATACATGGAAGGACAAGAAGAAAAATATTTTGAGGGCATTTCACAAATTAACACGATCCTCTTTGGGTTGGGTCAACCCACGAAATTTAGAACTTGCCTCACACCACCATATGCCCTGGATGCTATAATCAGAGCTATAAAACTGAATGTTTGCTCTGCTGGGTATTGATCTTACTCTGCTCCAAATCTTTTCTATCCTCTTACAACTCCCATTTTTGGAGTGAATATTTTCTGCCATTGTAATCAGAGATTATGTAGCTTAATTTTTAAATTTTTTAAATAAGTTTCCTTGGACTTGGACTACTGAGACTTTGGTGAACAGATTATTGTTTTTTCTGGTCCCCATTTCCTTACTCTCTGGTGCTGTTCCTCTGCTCTGCTTCCATGCCACTATGAACTAAGAAGCTTTGTCCTGCCTCACCCTTCCATAATGAGTTTTCTGCTTTGGAACTAGCTGGCCATGAACTGAATCCCTTGAAACTGTTAGCCAAATTAAAGGTTTTTTTACTTCAAATTGTGAGTATGAGATATCATGAATGAGAGATAGGAAAACTGACTAGTACACCAGTGAGTTTTTCAAGCACTAAGTTCCTCATAAGGATAAAGGAAAGTAGATGTTATTACAGCTAAATTGCACCTGGCTAACAGATTGATAATGTCTATCTTTTAATAGCATCTGTTAAGAAGCAAAGGAAAATGGAAAATAAACACCCAACAGTAATTAACACTGGTTTTATTAATTCAAGATAAATTCATAAGACTATTAAACTTCACAGTTTTTAAAGAACTAATTTCCAATCTTACTCCTTTTGTCAAGGTTATGAGATAAAAATTATTTCAACACAAGATGACAAGAACTTTTCCAATACAACTCAATTATCTAAAGTTGAAGGTAAGGGTTCCCCCCCCCATTAATTTTATTGGTACATTTTAGGTACAAAATACAGTTACATACATCACTGGGATCCTGTCCCATTACATGAGTATCTTGGTTCTTATGATTTTCCCCTTCCCTTGTCCTCCCTTCACCCCCTCCACCCTTCCCTATTTGAAAAGACTTTGTTTCCATTTTTGTCCTTTTCTCAGATTTTTTCTTTTCCCTTCTTTCCTTTCCCCTACCCCTCCCACTTCCCCTGTTCCCTTAGACCTTTACTTCCTATTACACAATATCAATTATACATTTTAAATTATAATATCAAGATCTTGGATACATTACCACAGATTCTACAGAATTTAAAAGGATATAGAAAGCATATTACAAAAATCTTTTTTAAAATAAATGTGACAACTTCTAAGTACCTTGGACGACAAATTAATGAAACTCACTCTGGAGGAAATATAAAATTTGAATAGCACCTATTAAAGAAAGTATACCCCTAGCTTGAAAACCTACCTGTATGACAACAACAGGCTTGTATACATTTTAACTAATAAATTATATCAAACACTTCTAGTCTCCTGATAGCTTTTACCATGAACAGCTCTAGAATTTAGTCCAATACTTTTTCTCTAACTAGTGACAGGATCATATGCCTTTTTCCTTTCCTCTGTTTAAATGATGACTTTTAGGGGCGGATCTTCCAGTGCTGAACCAAGACTGCCATCTCTATAATAAAACCACTTTCTACGTACTGCCAGATCTGACTTCTAATAGTTTGTTTTGTTAAACAAATTTCTATCTATGTTCATATGTTTTTCTTCTATTATCTTTATCCAGTTTTAGGATTAGCACAATGTTGATTTCCTAAAATGAAGGGAGAAGTGTTCCTTTATTTTTCCGCTTTAAATGAAGGTAAGAGTTTTATACCACACTAGTGTTTACACAGTTGCCTCAAAGAAAAATTACAGTAAGGCTGTGACAATAAAGTAAAATTAAGTCGTTTTACTATTTAATAAATTTGCAAGAAGGATACAGTTGAAACCAGATTAAGATCAGGAGCAAGAAATTATGGGAATATGTAAAAAAAAATACTGAATGAGGATTAAGAGAATCTTTGGAAACCAAGTGAGAAGCCAATGAGAACCATGCTGTGTAACTAAAACAAAGATTCTAGGTACAAGGAGATCCATGACCTATTTATATCATTAACGATTCTGAAAGTACAGTAGAATTAGGACTATGGGTATTAAGGTGAAAGGAAGTGATTTATTGGCATAATTTTACATTAAGTGTTATCTGACAAAAAGAAGGTAGCATTACTAAAATTTGTAGCACCAACTTACAGACTTGATACTCTGTGCTCATTATGTGTGTAATACTTCTGAACCTACAAATTGTGCAGAAATTTCCAAATGTATAAATCCTCAAGATTCAGTGAGATTGTATATCATGCTTAAGTTGGAAATGTCACTAAACTTTTAAGAGACAGAACAAGAATTGAGACCTAAAGTCCAAACTTTAAACACTTTTGAACTTTGTACAAGATTAACAAACTCTCAACTGACACTACAAAACTGCTAGCCACTAGGACTTCACACCTAACAACTGTCCTGTACTCTTTTTCAATGTACCATAACAGGAAAATTTTTAAATTGCACATTAGTTCTCACTGGCACCTCAAAGTAAGTGTTGACACTTATAAGACTGAGATATAAGATACCAGAATTCGTTTTCAATAAGCAAGATTATATTCCATTTCTCCATGTGGAAGTATTTTCATCTTTCTCCAGTACACTGGCCTTAATGATTCTGTATAATATACTGAAACATGAATCAAGGGAGTAGGCTCTTTGGAAGAAATAAAAATTGAAAAATGGCTTTTGTTATCAGAAAAAACCTTAATCATGAATTTGGAAAATTATCTACCTACATCATTAATTATTAATCCATGAACTCAGTAAAATACAAGGCATTCTCATTATCTTAGTATTTATTATCCAAGTTGGTGTATTTATGATTCTGTTTAGAGAACTAAAATTCATCTTACAATAAAATATTCTCTAGTGAACTGACTACACATAAAATTCATCTTCCCTCAAATACTCTCCCACCATCCCTTCCCCATCCTCCTCAAAACAAAATGCTTAAAAAAGATGCTTATAATTCTACTTGATGATTTTAAAAGGCTTTGGAGGACAAAACAGTAAAATCTTCGTATAAAAATTACCTACATCTTGAGAGATATCATTCTATTTTGCTTAAAAATACTATACATTCCCAAAAGTTGCAAATCTTACCCTAAAGTAATAAACATTTTCATACTGTATCATGTTCAGTCATTTAAACCTGATCACACTACTTCTTGTAAAATATAAATCTTCATACTATCTGGGTTCACACTTACCGAACTTGTTTTACACATATTATATTTTGGTATAAGAAATTTATTTTTCAATAAAATCTTGGAACATGGAGAATTTAAAAAATCATGTAGACCAACCACTCATCTAAAATTTCCTCAAAGATGGACTCTCTCAGTGCCCATCTTTCCACATTTTAATATATACAAGGAACTCTTGTGAATATTGAAGACTATGTAAACATCATTCCTACTAACTTGTATTCACATTTCTACTAAAACTAAAAAAACACCAAATTAAATATTTATTTGTTCACCCGTATATGTATTTTGGTTCCTTACTAGAACCTGACAATATGCTAAACTCCGAAAATGCATGGATGAATAAGAGAAAATAATCCATGCTTTAATCAAATTTAAAATTTTGTGTGATATGTGAGCATTTCAATAGTTGCAGAAAAAGCCTTTGACAAAATCTAATACCCATTCTTGATTTTAAGTAAAACTTAAAGAAAATAGGTATCCAAGGATCTTATCTCAATCTGATAAAAACCATTTATGACAATCCTACTGCCAACATCATATTAAATGGGGAAAAGTTGAAGCTTTCCCTCTAAAATTAGGAAAAAGCAAAGGATGTCCACTTTTACCACTCCTGTTCATACAATACTTGAAACATTAGCCAGAGCAATCAGGCAAGAAAATGTGTGCACCTTGAGACCATAAATTTAAGTGAAATAAATCAGATACGAGATTAAATATTGGGTAACTTCTCTTATATGAGAAACCCCAAATATGAATAAATATTTTAAATACAAAATGAAAGACAGATAACAGGAAAAATGATAAACATTCTTTCCTTTTCAAAGGGGAAATAGATGTAGAGATGGGAGGGTTTAAGTATGTGAATACATGTATCTAAGAGTTCACAAAAATCAAGGATTAGGTCAGAAAAATACATCGGAGGAAAACATAACCAGGAAGATAGGAATTTCTGGAAAAGTGAAACTGAAGGCCAGAGGATTTGTGAACAACAATTATCAGTTACCTTGGTAAATACTCATTTTTTTGGTATAAAAAGTAAAGAAAAATTATAGAATACAGAACACAAAATGACAGTCTCCTTAGTTGAATAAGTGATATTTAAAACAAAAGATTAATAGAATTTAGCTCATACGGAAAAAGACAATGACATAGAAATTAAACAAAATATACATGAGCCATGACTAAGAAGAAAGAATATGTATTTGTGAAACGGAAGGTCGGTGAGAGGCAAAATAAACAAGGTTCAGTAAAAGGTGAAAAGTAATTCAAGGCCTGGAAGAATATGTTAATTATTTTTAACTGACATGGTTTTGAGGAGATTTAATTTTTTTTCCCCTATTAAGTTTATTGGTACATTTCAGGTATAAAATAGTTACATTCATCATTGGGATCTTGTACCATTACATGAGTATCTTGGTTCTTATTTTTTTCCCCTTCCCTTGCCCTCCTTTCACCCCCTCCACCCTTCCCTATTTGCAAAGACTTTGTTTCCATTTTTGTCCTTTCCTCAGATTTTTTCTTTTCGCTTCTTTCCTTTCCCCTACCCCTCCCACTTCCCCTGCTCCTTTAGACCTTTTGTTCCTATTACACAATATCAATTATACATTTTTTAAATCAAAAAATCAAGATGTAGGAGACATTACCACAGATTTTACAGAATTTAAAAGGATATAGAAAGCATATTACAAATATCTGTTTTGCAATAAATTTGACAACTTCTAAGAAGTACCTTGGAAGACAAATTAATGAAACTCTGGAGGAAACATAAAATTTGAAGAGTACCTATTAAAGAAAGTATATTCCTGGCTTGAAACCCTACCTATATGACAACAAGAGGCTCATATACACTTTAACTGATAAATTATATCAAACAATTAAAGCAGAAAAAAGAAGAAACACTTCTCCCCTCATTTTAGGAAATCAACATTGTGCTAGTCCTAAAACTGGATAAAGATAATAGAAGAAAAAAGTATGAACATAGATAGAAATTTGTTTAACAAAACAAACTACTAGAAGTCAGATCTTGCAGGATGTAGAAAGTGGTTTTGTTATAAGGAGGGCAGTGTTGGGTCAGCATTGGAAGATCCACCCCCAAAAGTCATCATTTTAACAGAGGAAAAGAAAAAGGCATATGATCCTGTCACTAGTTAGAGAAAAAGTATTGGACTAAATTCTACAGCCACTCATGGTAAAAGCTATCAGGAAACTAGAAGTAGAACAGAACCTTCTCAACAGATTAAAGACATGTACTCCATACTTCCAGCGAGAACACCTTATTTGAATGGAGAAGACACAATGCTTTCTCCTTAAGGTGGGGAACAAGGGCAGATACGCTTACTCTTTATCTGTCCATTAAACTTTGAAACCTAGGCCCAACCAAAATAGTCTGGCAATAAAATGACACAATTAGGATAGGATTGGAAAGGTAGAAGCAAAATCTTTATATGTAGATGAAATGATCATCTACAGAGAAAATACTAAGAAATCTCTAGGAGCCCCTAGAACTTGTAGTTGAATTTAGCAAGATTAGAAAACACAAGGTATATATAAAAATTCAGGTCTGTGTATACTTGCTATAAATAAAGAATTGGATATTGAAATTTAAAAGTTATGTAGGAGTACAAAGGACCTAGAAAAGTTAAAAAAAAAAAACCCAAAAAACAGTGTTGGAAGATGTTTAGTACCTACTTTTAAGACTTCTTCTAAAGCTACAGTAATCAAGGCACTGTTGGTGTAAGGAAAGATATATAGATCATTGGAATAAAACAGAGAATCTAGAAATAGAACCACACATATATGGTCCACTGAGTTTTGAAAGATTATTTAACATTAGCATTTTATAGAATATAAACTCAATTCAAGAGCTGAGGAAGAGAAAGTGTTTTCAGCAAACGGCACTAGAACACCTGGTATCTGTACATAAAAAATTAACCTCAACCCTTTATTTCCATACATGAAAATAACTTGAAGGGATCTATGAACCTAAATATGAAAGCCTAAAAGTATAAAACTTTAAGAAATTATAAGGGAAAATGTTTATGAATTCAGGACAGGCAAGACCTAGGATATAAAAAATATGATGTATAAAAGAAAAAAATTGATAAATGAGATTCCAACAAAATTTAGAACTTTAAATGACATCATTATAATGAAAAGTAGTCCTTAAACAGACCACATTTACAATGCATATAACCTATGACCAGAATATATAAAGAACTCTTACAGCTCATTAATAGACAACTCAATTGAAAAGTAGACATAACAAGATGATAAATAGCCAGTATAGCACAAAGAAAGGTGTGCAACTCTAGAATCAGAAAAAATGCTAATCAGTACAATAACAAGATTGAATCACATACTCATTAGGCAGATGAAGTTAAAAGTTTAAAAAGCCTTGTCATGACTTTTTCTTTTTGTTGGATTCTGCCCCTTTGCATTTAATTTGTCACGCCCAATGGATTCATTCTGCTGGGTTTCCTGGGGTTGTGATCCTCATTGTCTTTTCCTAGAGTACTGTCTAAAATTGTTTGGAGTGCTGATTTGGTATTCATGAAGTTCCTGAGGTACTCTTTATCATGAAAGAATCTTATTTTTCCATCCATTTTGAAAGATAGTTTTGCAGGGTACATCAATCTGTGTTGGTGGCTGTTTTCCTTTAGGTCTTGAAATACATCACTCCAAGCTCTTCTTGCCTTGAGGGTTTGTGTTGAGAAGTCTGCTGTGATTCTGATGGGCTTTCCTTTGTATGTGATTTGTTTCTTTTCTCTAACTGCTTGTAGAACTTTGTTCTTCTGTTGAGTTTCTGGAATCTTAACATTTATATGCCTATGTGTAGATTTTATTTGATCAAGGCTATTTGCAGTCCTATATGCCTCACTTATCTGTATGTCAAGCTCTTTTCCCCTCCTTGGGAAGTTTTCTGCCATCACTTCTGGGAAGAGTTTTTTATGTCATCTGCACTCTCTCCTCTTTCTTCATTGACTCCAATCAGTCTTATGTTACTCTTCTTTGCATTATCTGGCAGCTGCTGGATTGATTTATCATGGTCCCTTACAATTTTAAAGCAATTTTTCTTTTCCTGGTCACTAATTACAATCTTATCTTCTGTATCTGAAATTCTATCCTCACATTGGTTCATTCTGCTGCACAGACTTTCGATGGAGTTTTTAATCTCCTGGAAATCTGTTTGCATCTGTTTTATGGATTCCATTTGTTTCCTCTGTTGGGATTCCATCATGTTCCTCAGATCCTCTATTTTTATTTTTTATCTGTATCCTCTCTAGATTTATTAATCATGTCTTGCACTATGAGCACAATCTTTGCTGTTATCTGAGTAATTATTTCTGATTTCATTTTTCCGAGATCCCCTTTTGCTGCCAGTTCAGAGAGTCCAGTTGGTTAAGTATCAGATTGTTCCATCTCGTTTCCCTTTGGAGTTGCTGTATGTGATCCAGAAGTCTGTTTTTGAGTCTTGTTTGTGTGTCTTCTCATTTCCACGGGGAGGCAGTGCTTCTGGTGCCTGCGCATCTCCCCTTCTCTGCCCTAGGAGCGTGGGATGGTGGCGGGGGAGCTTCCTTCCGGGTGCCTCTTAAGATTTTCTAGTCTTGCCACTCCCCAGAAGTCTCTGCACCACCCTCCCCATGCCCCCACACCCGTGTCCAGAGCATGAGATTTAATTTTGTAAAAGATATGTGGCTGTGAAGCCTAGAATAAAAGAGGGACAAGAATAAATATGGAATATAACTTTGGACATTACCGAGATCAGCTGGGCATATAGAGCCACTGAATCTAAGGCAGAATCAGATAGAGAGCACTAGTACCACAACACAGTTCTTAGATTCAGGGATGATTAAGTACTGGGTGGTAAAATCTTTTACTGAGACATCTAACATTTGAGGAAACAAATATCTGTGCTTTACTGCTTAAGCCAAAGAGATTTTTGGAAAGCAGGATGTTCTCAGTCCCCCATGGTGAGTTTGTGATGCTTAAGAAATCCCCAAGGAGAGGAAATGGGATAGAATGTTAAATGCACAGGAATGAAAAGTTTAGAAATACAGATGTCCTTGGATAGGCCTTTGTAATCTGCATGTTTATTTCTTTGGTAAATACATCACCTTGACATCATTTTTAAGTATGCTGCCTTGGGATCTGTATCTTTCACTGTGTCTGCCAGGTGTGTGTGTGTGTGTGTGAGTGTGTGTGTGTGTTGTATGAATGTATGTAGGACAAAACATATGAAACATAAAATTTATAATTTTAACCATTTTTGAATATGAAATTCTGTTGAATCAAATTAATTCACACTGTTTCCATATCCAGAAGATTTTCATTATCTCAAACTGAAACTTTATACCCATTGATCAACAACTCCCCATGCTTACTTACCCCAGACCTTAGATATCACCATTGCACTCTCTGTGTCTATGAATGACAGTACTTTCCATACCTTGCCAAAATGGAATCATAAAATATTCTTCCCTTTGTGACTGACTTATTTTACTTTATCAAATGTCATAAAGCAACACTGCAGCATGTGCTAGTATTTTCTTCCTTCTCAGGTACAATCAGTACTTCATTGTATGTATATGCCACTGCTTTTGGGTTGTCCATTCATCCAATCAATGGGCATTTGATTGTCTCTATAAGGGCTATTGTCTGGCTTCCCAAATGGATATGCCTCACTTTTAGAGTAAGTAAGGATGTAAGCAGTACAGAGAGTAACACATGCTTGGTCCACTCATATTATGGCTTGAATCTAGGTCTCCCCCAAAAGCCTCCTGCACCACAGGTGGAGCTTTTCAGAGGTGGCTGGATTTAACTGGTTTGTTATACTTCTGGGTGTAGATAATGGGAAGACCCACCCTGGGTGTGGGTGGTACTACACAAAAGGCTTGTAGCCTAGATGGGATAAAAGGGAAAGGGAAGTTCACTGTTGCTGCCTGCTGCTTGTTGCCTCCTGACTGCTCTGCCATGGACTGTTTCTACTCTATGATTCCCCTCTGCCATGCCACCTTGACTTGGAGCCAGGTGACTATGGACTGAAATCTCCAAAAACTGAACCAAAACAAACCTTTGCTCTTTTGAATTTGGGTGTAGAGTATTTTCTCTCAGGAATGAGAGAAATTAACTAAGACAACTTGTAGGTATGATTTCCATTAGATTTTATTGTAAAAAAGAGAAACATTATTAAATTTATTTCACAAATTTTTATCATAAACATGGTCCTTTTATTTCATGTAAATACTTTATTTCATTTATCATTTGCTCAATTTAAATGATTTAGAAGTACAATTAATAAATTCCTGCTTTCAGACTATCATGTATTTCACTGAGTGGTTTTAATATTTTTGAAAAATTTTATTATTACTGTGAAACTACACTGCTATACATGAGAAATAGAAATATAAATTTCGAACAAAATACACAACATTTAAAAAATTTAAATTCAACTATTATTTGTAATAATTATAATACCAGCAAATTGTTAAATTTTAACTGCAGTTTTTTAGCCCAATGCAAGACCAATGTTTGAGATCCATGAATTTAACATGGTCAGTTATATCTCTGAACCTTGAAATTAAAATGAGTTAATTCTTTGTATCAAATGTCTAATTTATAAAGTATACAAAATAACTTCTGACAAAACTATTCTTTGTACAGGTAAAAATGGAACAAATATACAAAATATGTACTAAAGATATAAAAATATTCCCTGAAGAAATTTATATTCTAAATTTCTAGGAACCTACTTTTTAAAAAAATGGTGCCTTTCCTTAGTATCTTCTTGTGTTGGATATCTGTGACTCATAATTTAAAAGACTTGACTGGTAGGAAATACTTGAATCTCCTGTCCTCAAAACTGAAGTAATATCTTCTGGCCCTAGATTGAGTTAGCACTGATATAACAGCAGAACCAAAACTAAACCCTGTGCTACACAGTCCAAAATTCATGGGTTGGTCTCTCAACTCAAACATGTGTGTAAGGAGAATTGGTTAGAGAGCAATACAGCGTGCAAAATACAACCTGGAAATGACCACTCTTTGCACTTCTACTTTGCTCTCAGTTCAATCACTACCAAACACAGAAATATTTGCAGAATTCTCCCAGGGCTTCTGGGTCAACAAAGGACATTTAGTGGTGTTCCAGTTTTAACAGTTCCAGTTTCATCATGGTGCAATTCAGTAAAATAAACAAAATAAATCAAGGTGAATTAAGTACCAACTAATAATTTCTCTTCTCCCCATGTCAAATACCACTATGAGAGAAAATGCGATTGATAATTGAAACAAGTACAGATGATTTAAAAAGTCATTCATGTTGTTCATTTTCTACTAAAATAAGGGCAAAATAATTCTTTGCATCAAATTAATCTTATAGCCATAAAATTTAATCAATTTTCATTTTTAACTGTAAGTAACAGTCATTTGCCATATGAAAAATTTGAAATTGCCTGATAATTAATGATGTGAAGCATATAGGAACCACATTAAATTTGAATAATAGAATTGCTGGGTTTAATATCAGCAAGCTGCTTCTCTTCATATTTTCCTACATTATCTATTTTCTGAAAATAAACTTTCATTCATTTTTAAGTGCTTTCTACTTTGTTTCTTATTCCAATTAAATGATAAAGAAAGTGTGCACAGTTCAATATAGTGCAATAATTTCCTGTCTTGATATTTTTAGCTAAAGAGCACAATTCTCCGGAAATATGTAACTTCAAATACCAAATTAGAAAAAAAAGTGAGATTACTTATTTAGCATTGTTACATTACCCCATTCAGAATGGATTATAATAAAATCCATGAGATTATTTCTACAGTTATTTATAATGAAGTAGAAATAATACCTTTAGGACAGAAAAGATTATAAACATATAATTTAGTCCCTCTTTTTCTCTAATATTGACTGTTAGCTTTCACACATATACTTTAATCACTGACTTGATTCAGCTAATCAGCTTATTCTGGAATAAAAAAGCTAGAACATACTAAACCACAGTGTGTTACTAAGAGAAGAAAATGTTTACATTTACATCTGGAATATGACAGGTTTAATTAGAGGCCTAGTGATGTAATGCAAATATATTATAATAGGTTCTAAATCACAAAACATTAAAAAGTTTAACAAGTATTATAAATCAACAATACTTATCATTGCTTATCAAATATTTCAAAGTTATATAGCTCAAACAAATACATTATTGGAATATCACTCAAGAATAACTAAGAGCCAGCACTCTTAGGAGGCAGAAGGATCACCAAGACCAACGTCATCATGGGTAACTTAACAACTTAGTGACACTCAGTGTCAAAATAAAAAAATGAAACATTGGCTGAGGATATAGTTCAGTGTGAAGGCCCTGTGCTCAGTCTCCAGGAGACCAGCTTGAAACTGCACTGAGCAGGCTTTAGATATTGATTTGGTTTGTGAATTTGGCTATTAATTAAGATTATGAGTCACTCCAAGGCCTAACAGTTAATTGCTAACTGACCTTTTGGCTGTTGTTTGGAGATAGACTTCCCTATGCCAACAGTCACAACTGAGGTCTCAATATCAATGAGGTTGTGATGTCTCTATAGAAAGGAAACACTCAGACTCCGAATCAGCCCGCTGCAGACAGGCAGGTCTGCGCATGCCCTGCCGAGGTCCAGAGTCATGCAGGAGACACCGAATTACCCCCGCTCCTCTGTACAGCCACCTGGTTCCACACTACTAAGATGCAGAGGACACCGGACCAAGAGACCATAGTACTGAGTCCTGCTGCTTCCGGCTCAGGGATGGGGGCTTCTGAGCTGCCATCCCACTGCTACTGGTCCAGAGGAAGGGGCTTCCTGGCCACCATCACTCTCGCTGCTCCCAGCCCTGAGGAAAAGGCTTTTGGGCCACCTTCTGTCCCATTGCTCCTAGCCCAGAGGAAGGGGCTTCCAGGCCACCATCTCGCCCAGCACTCCCGCCCAGAGAGAGGGGCTTCTGAGCCACCATCCCACTGCTCCTCAACCAGAGGAAGGGGCTTCCCAGCCACCATACCTCCCGCTGCTCCCAGCCCACAGGAAAGAGCTTTTGGGCCACCATACCTACCGCTGTTCCTGGCCCCTGTCCCACCTCACCCAGCTCAGAGGAGGAAATCTATGCAGGCGTCAGCAGCAACCCCCCCCCACGGCCCCACCAGCTGAAATGAGAAAACACAGAAATAAGTCTCAGAACCAGACTCCCAGATCACCTACAGCAGCCCCAAAGGGAAATGAGATGGAACACTCTGATACTCAACCACCTGGACCCACTGAACTGGCAACAAAAGGGGATCTGGAAAAAATGAAATCGGAAATAATTTCTCAGATAACAGGAGAAATTGTGCCCCTAGTGCAAGACATGATTAATAAATCTAGAGAGGAGCTCAGGAACATGATGGAATCCCAACAGAGGAAACAAATGGAATCCATAAAACAGATGCAAATAGATTTCCAGGACATGAAAAACTCCATTGAAAGTCTACACAGCAGAATGAGCCAATGTGAGGACAGAATTTCAGATATAGAAGATAAGATTGCAATTAGTGACCAGGAAAAGAAAAATTGCTTCAAAATTATAAGGGAACATGAGAAATCAATCCAGCAGCTGCTAGATGATGCAAAGAAGAATAACATAAGACTGATTGGGCTCAAAGAAAAAACAGGAGAGAGTGCAGATGACATAAAAGATCTCTTCACAGAAATAATGGCAGAAAACTTCCAAGCAGGGGAAAAGAGCTTGACATACAGATAAGTGAGGCATATAGGACTCCAAATAGCCTTGATCAAAAAAAATCTACACATAGGCATGTAATTGTTAAGAGTCCAGAAACACAACAGAAGAACAAAGTTCTCCAAGCAGTCAGAGAAAAGAAACAAGTCACATACAAAGGAAAGCCCATCAGAATCACAGCAGACTTCTCAACACAAACCATCAAGGCAAGAAGACCTTGGAGTGACATATTCTAAGCCCTAAAATAAAACAGTCTCCAACCCAGACTGATGTACCCTGCAAAACTATCTTTCAAAATTGATGGAGAAATAAGATACTTTCATGACAAAGAGCACCTTAGGAACTTCGTGAATACCAAACCAGCACTCCAAAGAATTTTACACAATATCCTAGGAACAGACATTAAGGATCACAACCCCAGGAAGCAAAACAGAATGAACCCATCTGGCATGACAAGAAATTAAATGTGAAGGGAGAGAACCCAACAAAAAGAAAAAGTCATGGGAATGACAAGTCAATACATTTCAGTTTTAACCAACCATGTTACTATCAGACAATAATGCGATGAAACTGGAGATCCATAGCAAAAGAAACTCGAAAAATTTCATAAACACGTGGAAATTGAACAACACACTTCTGAATAACCAAGGGGTCAGAGAGGAAATTAAAGTAGAAATCAGACAGTTCCTTCAATTAAATGACAATGACAATACAACATATCGGAATCTATGGGACACAATGAAAGCAGTCTTATGAGGGAAATTCATAGCAGTGAGTACGCATATTAGGAAATCAGAATGAGCCCAAATAAACAACCTGATGCTGAACCTCAAGCTTCTACAAAAAGAAGAACAGGACAACCCCAGAACTCAAACAAGGGAGGAAATTATAAAGATCAGAGGAGAAATCAATGCAATGGAGACTAAGAGAATGGTACAAAAAAAATCAATGAAGCCAAGAGTTGGTTCTTCAAAAGAATCAACAAAATTGACAAACCTTTAGCCAACCTTGTCAGAAAAAGGAAAGAAAAGGCCCAAATCCATGCAATTAGGAATGAAAAGGGTGAAATGACAACAGACCCAGCAGAAATCCAGAGGATCATCAATACCTACTTCCAGAACCTATATGCCAATAAGATGGATAACACAGAAGAAATGGACAGATTCCTAGACACATATGAATTACCAAAGTTGAAAGAAGAAGACCTAAAAATTCTGAACAACCCAATATCAACCAATGAAATTGAAAATGTAATTAAAAACTTATCAACTAAGAAAAGCCTGGGCCCTGATGGCTTCACTGCTGAATTCTACAAGACATTTAGAGAGGAACTGCTGCCATTAGTGTTTAAACTCTTCAATGAAATTGAAAGGGAAGCAATACCCCCAAATTCATTCCTGGAAGCAAGCATCACCTTGATCCCCAAAGCAGAGAAAGACCCAACTGAAAAAGAGAACTATAGGCTAATCTCACTAATGAACATAGATGCAAAAACCCTTAATAATATAATGGCAAACAGAATGCAGAAGATCATCAAGAAGATCGTACACCCTGATCAAGTGGGATTCATCCCAGGGATGCAGGGATGGTTCAATATATGAAAATCAATTAATGTAATACACTATATCAATAGAGCCAATGATAAAAACCATATGATTATCTCCATAGATGCAGAAAAAGCATTTGACAAAATCCAACATGCATTTATGATAAAAACCCTACAAAATATTGGAATAGATGGTCTCTACCTCAAACTGATAGAAGCCATCTATGAAAAACCAACAGCCAATATCATACTAAATGGTCAAAAACTGAAATCCTTCACACTAACATCAGGAACAAGACAAGGATGTCCACTATCACCTCTCTTCAATATAGTTCTGGAAACATTAGTCACGGCAATTAGACAAGAGAAAGAAATAAAAGGAATAAAAATAGGTAATGAAGAAGTCAAATTGTCATTATTTGCAGATGATATGGTACTCTATATAGAAGACCCCAAGAACTCCACCAAAAGTCTTCTAGACTTAATAACCAAATTCAGTCAAGTAGCTGGTTACAAGGTCAACACACAAAAATCAATAGCTTTCCCCTACACCAATGACAGACTCACTGAGAGAGAAATAGGGCAAATAATTCCTTTCTCAATAGCATCCAAAAAAATGAAATACCTAGGAATCAACCTAACAAAAGAAATCAAAGACCTCTTCTCTGAAAACTATGGCACTCTGAAAAGAGACACTGAAGATGATATCAGAGAAAATGGACAGACATCCCCTGTGCCTGGGTAGGAAGTATTAATATAGTGAAAATGGCCATACTTCCAAAACTGCTATATAGATTTAATGCAATTGCAATTGAGATCCCAGCAGCATACTTCATGGACCTTGAGAAAACAATCCAAAAATTCATTTGGAATAAGAAGAGACCCAGAATAGCAAAAGCAATTCTAGGTAACAGAGACATGGCAGGGGGTATCACAATCCCTAACCTGCAACTATACTACAAAGCTACTGTGATAAAAACATCATGGTACTGGCAAAGAAACAGACCTGAGGACCAGTGGAACAGATTAGAAGATGCAGGAAAACGCAAGACACACTCACCTGTCAAATCTTTGATAAAGGAGCCAAACACCCTCACTGGAGGAAAGATAGCCTCTTTAATAAATGGTGCTGGAAAAATTGGGCTTCAACTTGCCAAAGATTAAAACTAGACCTATATCTCTCACCATGCACTAAACTAAAATCAAAATGGATTAAATATCTAAATATTAAAATAGAAACTCTGAACCAGTTGGAACAGAGGTTAGGTAGAACCCTTGAAGATATCAGTACAGGAAAAGATTTTATGAACAAAACCTCAGTTGCCCATGAACTAGCACAAACAATCAACAAGTGGGATCTTTTCTTATTAAAAGGCTTCTGCACAGCAAGAGAAACCACCAGCAGTGTAAACAGACAACACACAATGTGAGAAAAAATCTTCACCTGCTCTTCCTCAAAGGTCTACTATCTCAAATCAATAAAGAGCTTAAAAAGATCAGTCCTCCCAAATTTAAAGACCCAATCCGAAAATGGGCATCTGAAATGAACAGACATTTCTCAGACAAAGAAGTAGAAATAGCAAATAAATACATGAAAAATTATTCCACATCACTGGTCATTCGAGAGATGCAAATGAAAACAACGTTGAGATTCCACTTCACTCTAGAAAGAATGGCTGCTATCATGAAATCAACCAATAACATGCTGGCGGGGCTGTGGGGAAAGAGGAACCCTGCTCCACTGCTGGTGGGAGTGTAGAGTGGTGCAACCACTGTGGAAATCAGTATGGAGATACCTCAAAGAACTAGGTCTGGAAGTCCCATTTGACCTGACTATTCTACTGCTGGGGATCTTCCCCAAAGAATTAAAAGAATCATACCACAGTGATATATGTGCACCCATGTTCACAGAAACACAGTTTGTAACAGCTAAAACTTGGAAACAGCCCAAATGCCATCAACTGGAGACTGGATAAAGAAAATGTGGGGTTTTTTTTATAAAATGGAGTACTACACAGCCATAAAAAATGAGAAATTAGAGACATTTATAGCTAAGTGGATGCACATTGAGGCGATACTCTTAAGTGAAATAAATAGGACAAACATGTATAAATACCAAATAGTTTCTCTGGTTTGAGAAACTGAAAGTGTAAATATGGACTAAATGTATAACAGGTAATGTGAAATAGGAAAAAAAGGGGCAAAGGGGAAGGAAGTGGGAGGGCTAGGGGAAAGGATAGAAGGGAATGGGATTAATGTGAGAAAATGGAAAAATAGGAACAAAATCTTTGTAAATAGGGAGGAATGAAGGGGTTGAAGGGAGGGCTGGGCAAGGGTGAAAAATAAGAACCAAGAGAGACTATGTAAAGGTGCAAATTTCCAATGATGAATGTCATTATACTGTATACCTGACATGTACCAATGATTAGAATGAATAATCGATAATGTAAAATAGGAAGAAAAGGTCCAAAGGGGTAGGGGTAGTGGGAGGGGCAGGGGAAAGGAAAGAAGGGAAAGGAAAAATGATGAGAAATGGAAAAAATGGAAATAAAGTCTTTGTAAACAGGGAAGGGTGGAGGGCATGAAGGGAGGGCTAGGAATGGGGAAAAAATAAGAACCAAGATGCATTATGTAAAGGTACAATTCCCAATGAGAATTGTAATTGTGTTTTAATACCTACAATGTACCAATAAAAGAATTTAATTTAAAAAAAAAAGGAAACACTGCAGCTGAGGAATTATGACTCTGCTACCATTCTCTAAGATCAAATGTTAGCTAGATAATGCAGGTGGCTTGTTAGCTATGACCTACAGGATAGCACAGGTGCCTCGTTAACTGTGACCGGTCCTTCACCAGTATATACAGTTACTCCCTTTCTCCAAGCCTGGCTTATTCAGTGCATTAGTTGTGCTATTTTCTACTTCTTTCTTCATGCCCTTTCCTATGTTGTATAATCATAAGTACTGACTAGTCTAGCGCTTGGGGTCTTATCCAGGAGAGAGCTAAGATCAGGTGGTCTTTAGCCAGGACAGAGCTCAAGGTCAATTCCCAGCCCCTAAAAAGTAATAAACTATCGCTTTTTCTTCATTCTTTATTTCTTGTTCTTCGTATATTATTCTTTCTTCCTCTGCTGTCCCCTCATCAGGAGACTGTGTATCCTCTGGTGACTGATCAGGCTATCAACCTGACAAGTGGTAAGGCTATCAGCCGCAACACAAAAGGACTAAGGAATTATGGAATCTTAGAAAATATTTATTTAAACTACTTTATTTTAAATAAATGAACAAACAGTACAGAAATTAAATGATTTACTAACAGACATTTATATTATGACACTTATATTATGAAAGAGCTAGGGCCTAGTTTGCATATTTTACTTATGTTCTTTTCACTATATGGCATAACTGTTGCTAATTTCTTGACATCCTTCATTAAGAAGAGATCACTACCTAATTCAATGTAATAAAATTTAATGAACCACTTGACATTAAACATAATTTTAAGTGAACTACAGTACACAACTTAAAAATTGCCACACAAGATTTTAAGGATTTTACAAGAAACATAGATAGAAATTTGAAAATACGCTAGTTTACCACAAATGCCAAAAGTACAACACATATTTTGTTTTGTTTTTGTTCTTACTGGTCAATCGACCAGATACAAATTAAAGACAAAAACCAACAAAAGAAGACAACTGGTCTGTGCAAACTGTAAGTAGTAGAGAATAACTTAAACATAGAATTTTATTTAAAATTAGCTGTTATAAAAACACAGTGCCCTTTAAAACTCTCGTATTATATCATAGTCTTGTTGTATTATAAAAAAGTAAAAGTTTCCCTGTACCTCACAATCTTATTGTGATTAAACAACTTATGTTTTGCCTTAATTATCTTAAGATAAATATACCAGTTTAAAATCAAAGAAATGTATCTAACTTAATCATAAACATAAGAAAATGCAATTGACCTGGCTTGGAACAGAACCTACACTGGAAAGAATTCGAGTTCCTTGGGTTCTTTTATGTGATGCTGTAATTAATCTACATTATTCCCACAAGATAGTCATATGAAATTTTCAGTGGCAAGAAGCCATCCAACATCCATAGAGTATTATTGGGAATTGAACCCAGGGTATTCACACTGAGATACATCCCCAGTTGTTTTCTTATCAATATTATTATTATTACTTTAATTTGAAACAGGGTTTCACTAAATAACTAAGTTGCCCAGGCTATGCTCGAACTCTCAGTACTCCTGCTGTACCCCTTCAGAGTGCTAGGAGTGCAGATGCATGCTACTATATAAGGCTATTCTGTAAATCTTCAGTATAATTTTTAGATCCATACAGACTGTGCATATGTCATTAACTCTGGTCTCAAATTATAAGAAAAATAGCACCCTGAATTCTATAAAAAATAAAAGTACCAATGACATCTAAATTATGTTAATGATTATATATTTTGGTGCACTGTTAGAATATCTAATAAAATGTGTGACATTTTAAATAACATTATTTGAATAGAAAATCAGTTATTTTTAATATCTAATATTATTTCTCTAAATTCACATATGTGATTTTTATTCCTTAACAAAATATGGAATTTTAGCCTTACTGACATGAGTTTAATAAAAGTCATTTCCAAATATGTAAAAACATGGAAACCAACAAAAATATCTTTAAATATAACTAATAAAAGAATAATACTAAGTAGGATCAAAACATTTTTTAAAAGTTTTACTGTTTCTGCCACACTTTAGAAAAAAATGCATAAATGCAGAGGTACTGATAGATTGTGGTAATCGAGAGTGAAGAATTTGTTACTTAAATTCCATCTATTCTGTTCATTTGAAAATGTGAATCATCCTAGGCATTATTTATTTACAGTGACATTCATATTACTTTGGTTGTAAAGGCCTATGAAAAGTACTGAATCTATAAAAAGAATAAATGCAACTTAAAATTTAGTCATTAAAGAAACTGTAAAGAAAGTACATTTTATTCTTTTAAGGTCCTCTTGGACAAGCTACTAAATCTCTGCTGTGTGCTTATTTCCTGGGAAGTAACATGAGGTGGTGAGAGCTGGAATGCTGTTAAGAGGATGAAATCAGTTAATATTTGTAAAGTTTAGGATAGTGAAAGATACCTGATAAGAGGTATTCAAATGTTATTTAATAAACAAATATATATTTTTAAATATTTATAATTTCAGTAAGAACATATGCTTACAATGTATAAAACTTTCACTAAGCACAGAGGATTAAAAATAGACAGGTAGATAGATGACAGACAGACAGATAAATGGATGGATAAGTAGAAAACCTGTTCTCAAAAAATACCCATCCTTAACATCTGGCGAGTGACAGTGAAGAATGTAAACAATTGTATTTCTGTCTAATAGTTTCCATAAAAGAGGTGTTCAAATATAGGTGCACATGGGAGTCAATTAGCCTACAAGTACCTTGACTTTACTATCAATCATAGGACTCTTTTAATGTACAGTTGATAATATCAATGAATTTCAATAGGTTTTTTTATAAAGGAACTCTTTCACACTTTACAAGAGGTGTTTCTAGACTTTAATTCATTGGAATTTTGATGGGTGACTGAAGTTTATTTCACAAATTTTGAGAGCTACATTTCAGAAAAATAAAGAGCTTTGCCCTGTCCCAGGCTGGCGGTAGGATTTCTACACTTCTTAGTGTGAGATCTTTCTTTCCAAGCTCGTACAACAAAATTACTGTTTGAATACCATGAGGCATTTTCAAATATTGAGTGTTCAAATATTTAATATAAGTATTGAAATATTAAGGGCACATGCATTAATCAAACCAACTTTGAAAAATTCAATAGTATGAAAAATCTATAATCATTGCTTTTACCTTCTGAATCAAAGGAAATGTACAGTATTTAATCCTAAAATAAGTAAGTATTTTTTAGTCCCACTATTTATGAATATTTTAAATATTACAGAAGACTAAAGAACAAATCAGGTAATATTTGTTGCAAAAATTTAATTTAGGAAATTAAAAATGATAATTCTTCCTTCAAAATGGGTTAGATAACCACACATTTGGGTAGGTAAAATGGAGGAAATATGTGAAATCATAAATTCCATTCAACATCACATATTTTTATAGTCTTCATCCTTGTGCCCAACTTTAAGTGATATAAAATCTGTTATTTTGTACTGGTTTCCTTTTCTGCATGCAGCAGTTGCTCTATGTTTGGCATTTTAAAAGTACAAACTTAAAACAATGTTACAGAATATGTGCTAGTATTGTCCTGACTTTATATATAAGGATATTTTATTTCAGTAAGATGAATACTTGTTCGCTATCATCTGGTTGCTGAGTAGAGATGATATATCAGATTTCAAAGTTTTTCCTTTTCTGCTAGGCATTCTCCCCAGAAAGGGGAAAAGTAGAAAATTAATTTTTGAAAGAAAATTAATTTTTGGTACTAGCATTTATCTGTAGTGTTATTAGATGATTTATGCTATTCTCTAAATTATAGGATATATTCAAATAAATTATTTCATTTATTTGAAATTCAAATTTGTAGGATGTTGTTACCAGAAAGAGTTAAAAATGGGCCTCATGTCTTTATGCACACATAGAAACTAGTTTTTACAGCAGTGAGGATGCACCTTGAATTTTTTTCAGCAATCAGACAAGTTTCCATGTACTTTAAACTATGGAGAGTACTGCACTGGTGAACTGAAACACTTATTGTCACTGCCCTAACTCATCTAAAAAACAGAGAGTGTGCCCTCTGTGCACAGGTAGTTGTCAAACAAGATGCAAATGTTACAACAGGATTTCTTGACAGGTTGACTGCACAAGAGCCCAATATTATGACTCACCAAGGAGCAATAAACAGCACAAAAATAAAATAGCAATACTATCAATCAAGGGAACAACTTCTCCGAGGAGTTTTAAAAAAAATTTTTTTGTATGAAAATCCATGGGTATTGAGTAACATGTGATGTCTGGAAACAGTCAAATTTCTTTATTTTTAAAATTTTAAAAACTAGTAAATGATGCAAAATAAAACCTGGATAATGGCAATCAATCCTCTCACAAGTAAAATCAATTAATACAGCTTAAATGACCAAATATCCTGCTTTCTTTTCTTCTTTCCTTGGACTTCTTCCTGCATACACAGGTCCCTCAGCACAATCATAAATACTCAGTACTCACAAAATACTTATTTACTTGAGAATCAAATATATTTTCTTTGATTCAGAAGGTAGATGCAATGATTGTAGATTTCTCAGAGTACCAAATTTTTCAAAGCTGGTTTGATCAATGAATATACACTTAATATTAATCTCCTATTTTGTTTTTAAGCTCTGCCTACTGATCCATATCTGCTGTTCCTCTCCACCCACTGTTGGTGCTCTGCATGGGGAGGATCCAGGGTGGGCCAGCAGGGAATTCTCAGAACAATGACTGGCAGAGCGCAGACTCTGTGGATGGGAATCTTTGCTTTCCCTGGAGCTGTATGCTGCGGTACCTTAGTGGATGGGAACCTTTGCTTTCCTAGCACCTCCTTCTGTCAGAGTGCAGCCAGAAGAAGGACACAACACAGCTCTTAACAGGCAGAGACCTGATGAATCCTGCCTGATGCAAGGACACTGGCAGAAAGGAACAACCCGTTTCATGAGGCCTAACCTTTGTCAAATCAGGAAGAATTGTGGTGTTCTTGTTGTTACTGTTGTTGTTGTTGTTGTTATTTAAAAAAACATAAGTAAGGCAAAGAAGAAAAAAGTGCCACAATGCATCCCAGGGCCTTATACCAGTGACAGCGTGAAAGACTAAACTTGCTCAGCCTCAGAGTCAAGTTTTCTGATGCCAAGATAAAAAGTTAAAGTGCAAAGAACAGATAGCTGTACAGAAGAGTCTACAGACAGTTTGCCTTGGGGACTTGCAAATGGATGTGTAAGTGGTCTGCACAGAGATCTCCTTCTGGCTAGTATTTCCAACTCCCCAGGTTGTAGGTGGATGGGAATCTTTTGCCTCATTCTCTACATAGTTGACAAAAAAAGCAATGCCACCTGCCTGACCAGCACAATAGATCAACCTGGCAATGCTTCTGTAGTTGGCCAGCCTTTCTCCATCCCTGAGAAGTTCTGGACAGGTCTGCTCATTCAGCCAGGCAGGAATCAACATCTGTCTCTGTTGCTTCCAACTGGAGAGAACACATTTCAAACTCTGAATAATCCTGTTGAAAACAGCTTACCAGACTTGGTAAGACAGTTCCTCCTCCCAAATCCAACTTCCTCAGAAAGCAGTGGAACAGACATTTTGGCAGCAACTCTCCATAGAAGTCTCTTCACTTATATCCTCTGAGAGCTGCTTCTACCTCTGAATTAACCAAAGTCATGAAACAGTTTGCTGTCTTCTTTGAAAACTTGCACAAGGCAGAGGTCTGTTTCATATTCACAGCAGTATCCTGATATTAATACTATCTATGCCTCTTAAGTTTCTGATTTTTCTTATATCAAAGAGTTTGAAACGATAGAGAAAAAAAATGAAGCAAATTTTTTAGTAAAGAATCAAAAAAAATTGCATAAGGAAATAAATGGCATTTACTTTTATTTTGTGCATGTCCAGTGAGATTCAATGTCTGACTCAGAAAGCAAGTTTACTCAGTGTGTTTATAGGTGTGTGTATGTGTGTGTCCCACTTATATAGTAGTGCTTAATATAAATTAATAGGAAGCGAAGGCTTCAATCACTAAACTACTACTAAATCACATGTTAGGATTCCACCGCATACTTTAACATAGGTATAAATTAGTGTGTTGGTCAATCTCAGTATCAGATGGACTGGGCTGAGAGTTCTGGACACGTGAGTGGATTGTGAGGGCACTAACTGCATCAATGGGTGATGATGATATGATATGATGATATCATAGCTGAACAGGCTGTGAGGAGCTGGGGCCTGTTTGAAAGAAGTTGGTCATGGGGGCATGACCTTGGGATCTATATCTACACCCTGGACCCTTCCTCCCACACTTTCCCTGCACTTGGCTTCTTGTCCACCATGAAAGGAACAGCTTTGTTCTACTATATTCTTCTACCATGACGTTTCTTCCTTAGAGCCAGCTGATTGTGGACTGAAACCTTTACAACTTTGAGCCAAAATAAGCCATTTCTAATTTAAACTGTGGGTGTAGAATATTTTCTCTCAGCAATAGATAGCTGCTCAAAAAAATTAGTAATACAGTGCTGTTGGGAGCAATGCTACATAATTCTAGGGATAAATCATTTGGTTAGCCTAGTTCTCTTGCCTACAGCCCAGCTACAGAATAACTCCAGTTTGGCCTCCAGTCACAACTGAGACTTCAGTGATCCAGTGATGCTGTGATTCTCCAGGACAAGAAACATCCTGGGAGAACAAACATCTGCTCAGTTCCTCATTGTTCTTGGACTGATTAACATCTTGTTTGCCGGAGATGTACTGAACTCTCTGCAAGCCTTCCGTTACACCTTGTTTATCCCAATGTGAACTATTGAACTCTCTGCAAGTCATCTGTTACATTTGTTTCTCCCGATGTACTGAATAAAAGGTGTGGTAAGCTGGGGGCTTTTGTCTTTGCTGCCCAGAGCAGCACTGATCAGACCCAAAGCTCAGCTTCTTCTCGGTCTCATTTTTCTACCTTTCCTGTAATTCGCCGTGTGCTGCCGTGGCTCGCAGGAGACCAGGACTAACTGCAGAGGTTCTGGTAACGTCCCCTTCCCCTGTCCCCTACACAGTGCTATCTCATTTTCATTTTTATTTCAAGTACTTAGTAATATGCTATTATTTCAACAACCATAATTAATTTGATAAGTTTCATAAATACATTTGATTTAGTTTTCAGTTCATAATTCACCTTCTCCCAGGCTAGCACCATAGTTCAAGACACTTTAAGAATCATGGAAATGGTCTCTCACTATGGCCACCAAATATATTCTCCCTTAAGTGACATGCTGTTAAATAATCAATGGCTAGCTTTTGGGGTAAGGGGAAATCCATGACTTGTAGGATTGTTCCAATTTCTATGTTGACAATCCACTCATGACCACTAATTTAAGGATCCATAGAGAAACCACTGAACCAAGAGTTGAGAAGAGCTAACAAAGTTTGTAAAAGGCAAATCTGCTCACATCCTTTGGACCTTGCTTAAAAAATCTTTTTGGCTTCCTTTTACTCCCACCAGCCTTCTTTCAATTTCTCCAACTTGCCTCAACACACAGTATTTTGACAAGCTGCTCCCTCTTTGACTTCTCTCATTTAGTTACCTAATAGTCTTCAGGACTTAGCTCAAGAGTCTCTTCCTCAGTGAAGTTTTCCCAACCTCTTTCACTATTTTAAACTGACCATAGCTCTTACAATTAGATATACCTCTACATTATAGCCATTGTTAGACACGCAATTTTGCATTTCTTGTTAAAATGAATCAATTACCATCTATCTCACTGATTGCACTCTAAGTTTCACAAGGGACATCACCTAATTGTCAACACAAAATCCCGAGACTCATGAATAGTGCCAAGAACAAAGCAACCACTCCAGAAGTATCTACTTTCCATGGATTAAATTAACAAGTGGATATCTGCCTGAAAGCATAAATAAATATGTTTTCTGGAATTTGTAAAAGAGAGTTGGAAATCAAATGATAATATACTTTCTGATTCTTCAATACAGCTACGGAGTTGGTGAAATAACTTTATAAACGACATTTCATATAGCATATATGCTTCATTCAAATACAACTAAACAAAAAGGGCCTGTAGAATTCTAACGTGGTTTTTTTGTTTGTTTGTTTTTTTCTTTTTTGGTACCAGGGATCGAACTTGGTGTTTTTAAGTACCCTCTGAGAATAAAATAGGTTAGTTTCAACCATTCTTTAAGAAATACTTTTGTACTAAAAAAAGTCTATGTGTACTCTTAAGAAGTTTAATGAAATGTTATCATGTCAAGAAAATTAAGCACTACAAGGAGGCCCTGAAGCTTGCACTGGGTGCCAATACAGTTAGTTAATGCTTCATCTCCAAAAATGGAACCATAAATCAAATCTCTTGGTAAGCTTAGCCTTCTCTTTATAAAGTAAAATTAAAATATGAAAATAGACAAATAATAGAATAGTTTTTTATTTCACATTTGTATTTCTGACTTAAACACAGGCATAAAAGTCTTTGGTTTCAGACATTGAGTCCTAGCATATACACAGTACTTACATTTTATCAAATATTTCAACAACCATGAAGAACATATTATTTTATGTTCTTTAGAGTTTGAACTTTATCTACATTTTATGAAGTACTCATTTGTACATAACTTGTAGGAGAAATATGTAATTTTGAGTAATCTGTTAGCCTTGAAAGGATATCTGATGATACTTTTAATTTATGAATTTTTAAAAAGTTATAAAACTTCACACTCCAAGCCCTGAGTGCAATATTCTATGCTTACAGTCAAATATTTGAAAATTGTATACTTTTTTGTATTACACAGACTTTCCTATTTTATAGCAAGTTTATCCTTTCTATGGTATTCTGAGATATGTATGTCTAACAAGTGAAGTAAAAATCTACATCTTAGTTTCCTGAATTAAGATGAATGTTAAACACAATGAGAAGAGAAAAGCTTTTTCTCTCTCCTGCTATGATGTAAAATATGCAGTTTTCCTTTTTGAAAGAATTAGATAATTTCTACTTAGTTGCTGTTAAAAATTTATACATTATTTCTAATAAAAATTCCTAATCCCTATTGTTCCTATTTGAATATTCATAAAATGGATTAATAGCCCGGGAAACAAAAGTAAACTGGGAGGCATCACAGTCCCAAGTTTCAAGGTATATCACAATGCAACAGTACTACAAATGGCATGGTATTGGCCTAAATACACATATAAGGATCAATGGAACAGAGTTGAGGATACAACAACAACCCAGGTTCTTTACCCATCTGATTTTTGACAAAGGGACTAAAAGCATACACTGGAGAAAAGACAGCCTCTTTAACAAATGGTGCTGGAAACCTAGTTATCCACATGCAGAAGAATGGATCTAGACCCATAGCTCTCATCTTGTACTAAAATAAAAACAAAATCAATGAAAGACCAAAATATAAAAACAGAAACAGTGAATCTGCTGAAAGGCAAAATGAGTAAAACTCTTGAAAATATGGGCATAAGCAAGTACTTCTGGAACAAAATCCCAATTGCACCTAGAATTGACAAATGGATTATATCAAATTTTAAAGTTCTGCACAATAAAGGAAACAAACAACAGAATGACAAGACAGCTTATAAAAGGAGTACAATTTTTGTCCTTACTATTTTGGGTTTTTTTTTTTTAACCAGGGATTAAACTCAGGACCTTGTGGTTGTGAGGCAAAGAGTCAGCATCACTGCGCTAAATCCCCGGCCAGAATGAGTACAATTTTTATCAAGTACTCCTCACACAGAAGATTTATATCTAGAATTTGTAAAGAACACAAAAGTATCAGACCATCCCAAGATCAAAAACCCTATTAAAAAATGGACAATTGAAATAATCAGGCACCTCAAAAGAAGAAAAACAAATGGCTAATAGACATATGAAAAACTGGTAAGAATCTTTGGCCATTAGAAAAAATGCAAATCAAACCAACACTAAGATTCCATTTTATATCTAAAGAATGAGTATCATAAGAACTCAAAAAAAAAAACAACAAATGCTGGTGAGGTTATAGGGAAAAAAGGAACCCTTCTATACTGCTGGTGGGAAAGTAAACCAGGACAACAACCGTGGAAGTCAGTATGGAGACACCTCAAGAAAACTAAAAATAGAAATTCCATTTGGCCTAGCTGCACCTCTTCTGATTATCTTCCCAGAAGTTAAAGACATCACATACCTATGATTATAGTTCCAAAGTTTATAATAGCAAAATCCTGAAAGTATCCTATATACCCACAAACAGATACACACACACACACACACACACACACACACACACACACACCCAACTGAGCAATACTCAGCCATAAAGAAGGATGATTTTGAATCACTTATAGGAAAATTAATACATCATCGGGGAAATGCAAAGTCAGGGAGATACCATTATATACTCACTAGAATGGCAAAATTTTTTTAAATCCCACAAAAAGATGGACTGGCAAAAGTGTGAAGCAACTACAGTTCTCATACACTGTGTGAAAATAGAATAACTACTTGGGAAAAGATTTTGGAGTTTGTTCCTTCCACTTACAATACAACCAAACAATTTTGAAAATAAGGCTCCACAAAGAGCTTTTTAAATGCATGTTTACAGCATCTTTGTCCATTACTGCCAAAATTGGAAACAACCTAAGTGTTCATCACCAAATAGATAAAGGAGCATGAAGCAGAAACACCAGTATGTTCACAGTGAATGGAATACTCCTTGTTAATAAATGGGAATCAGTTACAGTACATACACACAACATGGCCAAATCTCAACACATGCTGAGTGAAAGATGCCAGTCAAAAGAGCACATTATATATGATTCCACGGATATGAAATGTTAAAAATGACAAGACTAATCTCTAGTAACAGAAAGATGATCAAGTGTTTTCAGAGCCCGACTGTGATTTCTGTAATTTAATGTTCTGCTTCTTGGTTGTGACAAGGAATTCTGGGGCACAGGTACTTGTCAAAGGACATCCACCAATGCATTTAAAATGGGTGCATTTTACATGTGTAAGCTCTTTCCACACATATATGTATGTATGTAAATTATTGATCTACTCAATAACATTCATTAAAAACATAAAAGAGAATATTTAATAGAAATATGTTAAATATTATTTAATTATCATCAGAATATAAGTAAAAATTGATTGTATTATACAACTATTTCAGTACAGAAATGTTTCTCCTAAAATTATATTTTAGTATAGTATAATTAAGGCTGATATTCTGGATTTATTTTTAATTTACATGGATATATCTAAAAAATTAGCCCTGTTTTAATAAATTTTATTTTATCCCATTTCCCACCTCAAGCCCCTTACCCTCCCTATGTACAAAAGCTTTGTTTTTATTTTTCCTTCTATTTTCACTTTTTTCTTTTCTTTCCTTCCTTTTTTCCTCCCTCCTTCCTTGTTCCACTTCTCATTTGAACACTTTTTTCCATTTCCGAACATTTATTATACATCTCAGTCCTTATTTCCACATTTAGTTTCTCGCACCAGAGAAACAATGCAGTATTTAAACATGTGTGTCTGATTTATTTCACTTAAGAGTATGGTCTCAAGGTCTTTCCATTTAGCTATAAATGTTTAAAGCTCATCCTTCTATATGGCAGAGTAGTATCCCATTGTATAAAAAAACACACTGCTCGTTAGTTGATGGGCATTTGGGTTGTTTCCAAGATTTAGCTATTATGAACTCTGCTGCTATAGACATGGGTGTGCACATAGCGCTGTGATATGATGCTTTTAATTCTTTTGGGAAGATACCAAGAAAAAGTATAGCTGGGTCAAATTAGTTCTTTGAAAAATCTCCACACTGTTTACCACAGTGGTTGCACCAGTCTACACTCCCACCAACAACAGAAAAGGATTCATTTTCCCCCTCAGTCCCGCCAGCATTTATTATTGGTTGGTTTCTTGATAGCAGCCATTCTTTCTGGAGTGAGATGGAATCTCATCATTGTTTTAATTTACATTTCATAAATGATCAGTGATGTTGAACACTTTTTCATATATTTATTTGCCATTACTAATTCTTCATCTGAGAAGTGTCTTTTTATTTCAGATCCTACTTTTGGATTGGGTCTTTAAATGTGGAGGGGTCTGATTTTTTTTTTTAGTTCTTTATATATTCTAGATAACAGTCCTTTATCGGAATAGCTGGCAAAAGTTTTTTTCCCACTCTATGGGTTGCCTCTTCACTATGTTGGTGGTTTCTCTTGCTGAGCAAAAGCTTTTTAACAAGATGAGGTACAAGTTGTTGATTCTTTGTAGTATTTCCCAAGAGGTTTGGGTTTTGTTCATGAAGTCTTTGCCTACTCCTATATCCTCAAGTGTTCTACCTATCTCTCTTCCAGAAAATTTAGTGTTTTATAGGGTTGTTTTTAAGACAAAAAGAAATTTGATTTTTTGCCATAGATATAATTACTGAAATGACAGTTTTATAAGCCGCATCACATTAACAGAAGCCTATTTAATTACTATTTAATTTGGCAGATGTATAAATTACACGTGAGTGGCAAGTGTCCCAGTACCAAAGCATTCTTGAAGATAGTATTAAACTGTATTTGTTTATTTATAATTCTAAACCTAGAACTAAACAACTCCATCTTTCTTTGAAAATGGGCCACTGGGGCTTTGGCACAATGTCCAGCAGTGCTCCAAGGCTGAATGCCAATGGAGAAGGGTAGGTGGAAGACCTCCAAAATGATAAAACGGGAATAGATGTAACTCCCAAATCTGCTAGATACCTGAAAAACAAGTTCATGTTCTCTAAAATCAAATAATTCATTCTAGAACAACAGAAGCTAAGAGGAGGAAAAATTTATTGAGAGAAAGATAGCTTCTGTCTGAGACAGAAGAGGGACCGGAAAATGGGTTGTCCCAAAATCGGGCCTGTTTTAGACAATCACATTATCTACAATCTATACTTCACATTGGAAAAAAAGTATACTGTGATTTATCTTTTTAGGCTCATGTTTTCGTCTCTTCACCTAGATTATAACATTCCCAGAAATATATTTTCTTATATATTCTTTCTTGTGTAGAATCTTGCATATGCTGAAATCTTTATATGGAGAAAATTTACTCCAGGCCTTCTGAGAAGGAGATGGATTAGGTTTTGAATTTGACGAATCTACTAGTCTTTAATTTATTCTGGGAATTTATCCAGGAAGCTTATAAAATTTAAGGGGAAAATATACTTAAAAAATTGATTCCACTGTCAACTGTGAGAAACTATTATATATCCAAAGACAGTATCACAATTTAAAGCATTCCAATGACTCAGTATTACAGCATGGTGTTATTATTTTATGTCTATTCCTTTTCTTTATCAGAAATCTGATATCACATGGGGCTATGATAATTCCTTATGTCTTATATCTAGATGTTCTCCTAAAGTCTCATTCTAGGTGAGGCTTCTGGGAGTGAATGGATCATAGATGTGTGATACTGAGTCAGTCCACTGAATGGACTAGAATAGTTCTGAGTGTGGATGATGGATTTACTGAAGAGGGAAAAGCCACCCTAGGTGTGGGTGACACTAACAAACAGGCTTGCAGCCTGGATGGAATAAAAAGGAAAAGCAGAAGGAAGACTGCTGCTTCCTGCCTGCCTTGCCATGGACTGTTTCTCCTTGTGACACCCCCTCTTCCATGCTGTCCTGCCTTGGAGCCAGCTAACTATGGACGGAAATCTCTAAAACTTGTGAACTGAAATAAACTTTTCCTCTATTTAACTTGTGGGAGTAGAGTATTTTGTCCCAGAAACGAGAAAGTAAGACATAATTCCATCTTATAAAAGGGTGGTGTGGCTATTTATGTAATGTATTTGTTGTAAAATAATTACAAAATGTATATATTCCCTGTTGGTTTAGAATTCCACTATAAGGTTAACTACTCCCAAATTAAAGAGAAACATAAAAATAATAACTTAAAAAGTTTTATGAAAACCTGACCAAGGACTCTGAACCACCAAGTTGCATTGCCTGTCAGTAGCTCAAACCAATTGAGCAACGTAAAAATAAAACTAAGTAGTCGAAAACTGACTTAAAATGAACACTGAAGATATACATGTTGTATTGTATTATCCCCAAATCTATAATTTAAATATAATTAAGAAGTCTTAACATTTAAAATAAATGGTGGTGATATGACTACATACATACATCATCTACTATTTTGACTTACATCATCTCTGCCTTCTTTTACCAACCACATCAATATTTCAAGGATGGAATAACCTTTGCCTTTTCAACTTCACCCTGTGCTCTATCCTTACCATGAAACCTATTTTGAGCCAATCATGTCACTAAATACTTAGTACAGTGACTGTTTCAGAATGATCATGTAAAACAAACTAAGCTAGTAAAAGACAATGACACTCAATTGTTTTTTTAACTTAAGAGAAACAATCCATTTCCTTCCGCTAGATTTGTTGACAAGATGAGCACCTGTATCTGTTGCTGCTAAAACTATGTCACCATCTGAAGAAATTGTTAAAAATTGGGAACTCCACACAGGAAAGCAAAGCAAAGAGATGCAGATGGAATAATCCTTATTGACGATGAGGACCAAACCCAACTATATCTGAAATTTCTACCTGTATACCACTTAATTACATGAGCAAATAACCATTACTACCCTTGATTTTTCAGAAGCCAGTTTGCTTTGGGGCTTCTCTCATGGAAAAGCTAGAATATTGAGTTAATAATTTGCATACACATTTTTTCATATATTCAAACCTATCATTTAATTTTCAAAATAATAATGTGTGATACATAGGACATATGCAATTTTCATTTGATAAATGATATTTCATTAGGAACAGAACTAAAATGCATGTTAGAAAATATCTGAATACTTGATTTAAAATTATAATTGAAGGTAGATGTCAGAAAAAACTTGAAACATGAGATACCTATGCCCTCCAGCTCAGCTCAAATAGTAAAAAATATAATGGGAATAATCAAGTAATTAACAACTAATTGAATGTGAGACAAGATGACAAAGTAGATGGAGGTTTTCCAAAGGAAAAAGATGCTAGCTTTTCACAAACATGAAAGTCAGAAAGAATCATGATTTTAAGGAGGCTGGAGGAGATAATTAATTTGGATTGAGACATACTTGTGAGGACACCTAGTTAGGACACCTAGTTAGACAAGTCTGGTCAACAGTTTTAAATATTAAACTTTCATTCATAAAGGCTTCAGGAGATGAACACATATCTGAAGTCATTTATGATGTTGACAGTTGAAGCTAAAAAAGAGTTACCAGAATTGGTGCTTTAAAATTAGAGTTCTTTAATAATATCTTACATATAATATTCACGATAATGGTGGCGAAATAACCCCACTTAATAGATGGGTGAAGTACAGTGCAGAGCTAAGATAAAATGTCCACAATTATAATCTGTTTTGTAGCAAAACAGATATTTTAAACAAGGTCTCTCTGTCTTAAAAAAGCAAAAAATAAATTAAAGATATATGAATTACTAATATAGTTAAAGGAGAAAATTTAAATGAGAATGTATATTTCAAAAATAATGAACTTCTGAACTTGAATAACAGAAGAAAATGTATGGTAAATTATCTTTGCTAAAATACATATTTCAGAACATGAAAAATTACTGTGTATAAAGTAGCTAGGAAAAGGGAAATAAAGATAGACAAGCAAATATCATTATTGTCCAGTTTTGGTGAGAGTCCTTAAAAAATAATTTAGAGAAAATTTAAGATCCAATTTAAAAATATATAGATAAACGTAAATTCACAGGAAAATGCTTTGAGTTTTCTAACATAATTCATTTAGAAAATACTATTAGATGCAATTTTCCTCCCATTAGACAAAAAATGGCTTTTAAACCTAAAAATGAGACTATATTAAGAGCAGTTAGATTGTTTTCACTTTTAATTTGCATTAAAACTGAATTACAATCATTACTTTCTGAATTGTTTAGCATTTCTTCCCTCTGTAATAAGAATGTTAATACTAAATGTCTTCATGCAATCAAATATACATTTGAATTTAATACTATTGAATATAAAATGAAGGTATTTCTTAAACGCTTTCATAAAGAAAATCAAACATGACCATATTGTAGGAAACCGTCTTTAGAAGCTTACTATCTAGTCCAAAGATTTGTACAAAACAAACAACAACATCACAGTATACTCAAAGGGGGAATAGTGCATGTCTGAAGGTGTGTCATCCATTTGTTCACATAGTGGTCAGCCCACAGCCACTGGCAACACCACACATTGCACTGTCTCCCACTCACAACCTTAAAGCAGGCCTGGGACTACTTTCCCTGGAATATCAGCACCAGGCTTTTTCTTTCTTTTACTTACTATGTGTAGAACTAGAACCAATAATAATTTGCCTTATGTCTCATGCCAATGTATATTACATTCATTACCATGAGTTTAATTCCTTTGGCCTTTAAAAGAATACAAGTCTATCATTTATTTAATATAACACCAGATTTAAATTTAAATGAAAGCTTAAAATATTTCCATGACAATTTTTAAATTTTTGGACTTTTAAAATATTTTCATTAAATATACACACACTTTTGGGAAAATGTTCATAAATTGACAGCTTACAAATTTTCAAGAACACATGCATGGTAATGCAAGCAGAACTCAGATCAGATATTGCCAGCTGTCCATAGCACCTGTTCTACTTTCTTCTGAGAAATATCCTAGATCTCCTAAGTTTCAGTTTGTGAAAACTTAGTGAAAATATTTAAAAATAGGAACTTTCGTTATAGAAATAACAACCAACTAATAATCGATTTAAAAACTAATGCCTTTTTAGATCAATGAAGCCTATGACTATAAAATAAATAATCCAGCAACACTGCATTGATAATCATAGCTGTTTAGGCCACTGACCCGCTTTCCTAACATATGGTAACAAAATAAAACTTAAATGACATATCATTCAAATACACAAAGTTAGGGAACAACAGCAATGATTTACTGAAACAACACAGGATAGATTGATTTCAAAAAACATTGACTTATATCTGTTCTATCCATATACTAGTATTCACACATTTATTATAAATCATAACTGCTGAGCAGTTATTCTGCTCAGCTATCTAGTTGATTTTACAAGGTCTCAAAAATTAAACAGACAGGGCCAGGGATTTACCTCAGAGGTGCTGCTGCCTGCCTTGCAAGTGCAAGGTCCTGAGTTCAATCCCTGGTACCAAAAAAAACAAAAAACAAAATTAAATGGACCACTTACTGTTTAGGAGGCTCCGGAAATTTTGGTTCTTCTCTTTTCTTCACTTCTATCATTGGTTCTATGGGAGCAAGAACGACAGCAGCACATGAGACTACAGAGTGGTATGAATCCTCCCGGCAAACTGTTGTTAAAGAAAATCAATTGTAAAGGTCAAAATTATTTATAAACCCATTCCTCCTTTCTATTTTCAGCAAAATAAGAGATAATTCAACTAATACATTAACCATTAAATTATCTTTAATTATAATTTTCCATGCTGTCCTTCCAAACAGTATCTTTATGACTTTGGGCAATTTTTAAATTTTTTTTTCAAGCCCTCAGTGGAAAAAGTATTGAAAATATTTTAAAGTCCTTTTATAAAAAAGATTTTAAATGTTCTATAAAGAATAAAAAGTGTATAAATCATGCATGTTTAATTAAATTAATCCTTACATGAGCACATGTGCTTAATCAGGTAACTCCTGGAATTCTGAGACTCTCCAACCCACCATAGGCCTCTTCCCAATGACTACTGTAGGAGCTTAATACTCAATCACTATTACATTTATATTACCATGAAGTAATTTCACCTATTTTTGATCCTTATAGAAGGAGGATCATACTCATTGTGATGTATACTTGCATGGGTAACTGATTTTAATGAATGTATGCAAGATTAATCCAGATACAGTACTAGTGAGTTCATTCTTAGCTGTGTATCTCCCCATTGGATACCACAATTACTTATATATCTAGTGGTAATGAACATGAGTTATTTCAAGCAGGGCTCTTTCAGAGGTCAGTAAGACTCTTGTACTTTTTGTTGGGTTTATAGATTTAAGTGGAAAAAAATCTAGGAATTAATTTTTCCTTGGGTATGTTTATGTGTTTTATAGCTGCTACAGTAATTTATATTCCCAGTCACAGAGTGGTTCAGTTGTTTCACATCCACGTTTGATTTTGCAAGGTTTTTTCTTATTTAAAATTTCATATTATATGAATTCTGTATCACTACATAGTAGATTCACAGAAACATAGTCTAAAATAGCCCTCATTTATCATCTCACAGTTCTGGGGGTCAGAATTCCCAGGGGATGCCCTTAGCTTTGCTGAGTGGGGGCTCACAAGGCCAATGTCAAATTGTTGACCAGACTGGATGTTTGTGGAGAGTCTCTGGAAATAATTCACTTTCAGACTCAATCAAGTTAACAGAGGAATTTATTTCCTTTCTGTAGCAGAACTAAAGTCGCACTGGCTGATGCCAGGGACCATTCTGATCTCCTAGAGACTGCTCACACATGAGTGGTCCATGGTCCAACCATCTCAGCAATGGAAAACATCCCTCACATTGACGTTCTTGTGTCTCAAATATCTCTGCTTATGTTTTAGGCTCACTCAGAGTATCTTCTTCTGATTAATTCAAAATCAACTGATTAGTTACTTTGAGGTACTAAAACTTCCTCTGCCTCTAATATAATATAATGATAGTAGTGCTATCCTATCATCTTCCCAATGAAGGAATTAAACAAGGGCTAGAGTCAAGTATCATCTAGAATTCAGCCTACCACAGATATTCCCTTATGTATACAATGGTATCATATTGTGGCTTTAGTTTATATATTCTTAATAACTAATGGAATTGACTGCAGATATTTACACTTCATTTTAGATGGTGGTAATATACTCAAAATTCAATTAAGTGATTTAAATAACACCAATCACCTTATAAAAGTAGTTAATTTTTTTTTAAAAAGTAGTTAAATTTCAGTATGCTATGCCAACTGTAATTGTGTAATTATGAAGTCCTATACTAGCTTATAAATCCACAAATCACTAGGTGAGTAGGAGATGTACATCATACTCAGTGACTCATACAGTGTTTTTGTTTTGGTACCAGGGATTGAATTCAGGACCTTGCGCTCGCTTGCCAGGCAGTCGCGATGCAACTGAGCTAAATCCCTGGCCCCATACGGTATGTTTTACAAAGCTTGTCAATTCTTTATTACTAAGTATATGGTATTTAGCTCAGTTAGAGACATCAAAGTGTATAGATACATTGTTTGCTTGCCTCCCAAGGATAATTCCACATGGTATTTTTTAAAAACTGGTAATCTAAGGAAATAATTTTCCAGTGAAAATACAAGTACAGCAAAGAAATTAAAATTGATAAAGCAGGAAGTTACAGTTGAATTGAATGAGAAGAACACAAATTAGTTCCTCTAAACATTGCAGAAATAGGCCATCAGTAAAGAAGTGAGCATATGATTCTGAAAGAAGACAGGATACAATGGGAGAATGCAAGTCAGCCCAAAAGTGTTGGGGCATGACCTCAAAGAGAAAAAAAATCACAAGAAATGAACCCAGTGCTTTAGTTTCTCCCTTACAATACTGGCTAAATTATTAATTTGCTCAGATCTAGGGTCTAGGATATAAAATATATGTTCTCTGAAAGCAAAGCTGAATTTAAAGCAATCCTCTGGTACTCAGGAGACACAAATTAGTGTCCAGTATGTGCCAGAGGAGGAGAAACAGTTGCCTCATTGTCTCTCTAACACTATCAAATTCGTTTTGCTTATTTCCATGTTCTCTACTTATTCTTCATATTACCACTGGAGTAAACAATTCCACCAAAGTTAGGAACAGAAAAAATTATATTTTAAATTCCCAATATTTTTTTCAATCTGAACGAGTGAAGAAATAGGCTCAGAAGAACATTATTGATTTGTTACACTGGGATAACAATTATTCACTAAATATTTAATGAATTCTGGTATATTCCAAGAAATATGACTTATAGTAGGACTGCACTAAGTTTCTAATGAAGTACCAACTTTATCTGTGAAGGATATTTCTCAAATATTAGGGCAATAAGTAAGTGACTGGATTAGGTGAAAGCATTTATATAGCCCTCTACAAGGGAAAATGGGGCTAACATATTTGAAAAAAAGAGGAGACTTGAGCAGGAAAAATACCATAAAGAAAATCAAGGAGAAATTTTAAAAAGAACATTTGCTTACACAATTTACTTTGAGTATCACTACTTAACTTTTATGATTTCAATACCAGAAAAATTAAAGATGCCCTTAAAAGTACTAAAGCTAATAAAAAATTTATAACTAAGTGGATGAAAAAATAAGGCCCTTTATTTATTACATGATAAAAGTGATAATGGGTCTATCCAAAGGTGCCATGTTTATATTTAGCAGAATTTAATATATTTAAATTTCAAGAAACATAAGACATAAGAATTAACGTTCTAAATGAAAGTTAGAAAAATAAGTAATAGAAAAGCCATAACTTCAAAAAAGAAGGAATGGTATGTAAAAGGGGAGTCCACAGTTTTCAATATAGAGGCTATAACTAGGCTGTCCTTCACACTAAAACAAAAAGAAGAAAAGAAATTTTAAAAATCTTAGCAGTATCTCACCAAGGGGAGACAGCATTCCTGAGGATCAACAGAGCAATGATTATTTATAATAACCATATTCTG
The DNA here is from genome assembly GCF_053883595.1 of Heterocephalus glaber. NCBI lineage: Eukaryota > Metazoa > Chordata > Mammalia > Rodentia > Bathyergidae > Heterocephalus > Heterocephalus glaber. Next base: position 8,977,884 of record NW_028258303.1, read on the forward strand.
CCAAATAATACTTTTTAGAACCCACATTTTCCCCTAAGAAGTAATCAGAAACTTATACAATAAGGGCAATGATGTAACTACTCTGTATATGTTGGATTTTATTTTTATATTTTATCATCCGATAAATGTATAAATTATTTATGAAGAATGACACATATTACTAACTAAAAGAGAAAACATTTATTTCATTAAAATAAATATTGATAATATAGGTTAAATGGAAAGTTCACTGTAAAAAAAGCCTTTAAATTAGTAAAGTGTACATATATGCTTTCAAAGGAAAAACTAGTTTTGTTGCTCTAACATTTTTACAAAAGAATATGGATGTTGGTGGAACCAAAGAAACCTATATTTAAAAATAATATTTAATTTTCCTGATAAATGTAAGATAAAGAAAAGTCAAATGTTGCTGACACAAATAGCTAAATCATTGCTATACTCTGAGGGGAAATTATCCTTTAAAATCAATGGAGAGGGCTGGGGATTTAGCTCAGTGGAGCTGTGCCCTCCTGGCAAGCACAAGGTCCTGAGTTCAATTCCAGGCGCACACACACACACAAAAATTAAATCAATGGAGATAAAATGAGACTCATAACTTTTAGCCAATAAAAATATCTTACTAGCCCATTAGTAAATCAAGTAATGTATCTTTAAATATGTTCGACAATTGAGTAGAATGATAAAGTCCATATTTTTTGCATTTATAGTGTTAAATTAGGCAAAGTTTAAAAAATAGAGTAAGGTAATTTAATATGGTTTGATAAATATTTTGATCTTTAGAAAAAAGGAATGAAAATTTTTCTCAACATTAAGCAACAGTTATCATACAAAACATCATAAAATACCAACAAAACAAATAAACAAACAACAAAAAATTCAGCAAATTCCAATATTTAACTTTGGATTAAATATGCAAAACTCTCCCGTTAGTGGAGAACTAATGTAGTCATGCTTTTAAAACCGAAAAAGAAGGAAACATATTGCTAAATTATTATCTTAGGTTGTTAGAAAAACAAAACTGATCAAAAAAAGTTAAGAAGAGAAAAGGAAATATAATTTTTAAAAACTTCATACAAAGGCAATAACTGCTGGGTGCGGTTGTGCACACCTGTAATCCCAGCATTCTGCCAGGCTGAGGCAGGAGGGCTGAGGGGCTGGGAACTGGAGACCACCCTGTGCTAGGTAAGTAGTTCAATGCCAGCCTGAACTAGAGGCCAAGACCTTGTCTCAAAACACAAAAAAAGAAAAACTTTTAATCACAAGTATATAAAATCAGTGAGCAATGCAAAATACTGGCTCCTCAAAAGTCAAATTAATTTGAAAAATTATTAATTTAACAAAACAAATCATTCAAAATAAGAGTTGAAAAATGGGACATAATTATCTATTCTTATGCTTTAAATTGAAGTTCAAATTTAAGAATGAGCATTATATTCAATGCCATATATTATACTAACTGTTCATGACAGAGAATTTGGGAAGAAAATTATTTACTAAAATAATTAGTAAATTCATCAATGATTTTAAAATAAATATAAAGATAAATAATTATTCCCAATACAAGCTCAAAATCAATAAGATTTTCTAATACTAAATATATTAAAATCATTACAAGAGTTAAACTAGGTTATTTGGCAAAATAATATTTCATTTTTCCCTTTATTCTTTTCATATTATTCAAGCTTCTATTCTGTCAAAATTTATTAAAATATAAAACATATTGCATTTTTCATGCTTTACAGCTGATTTTTTTCAATTAAAGAAAAGAAAATGAAAGTTCAGTAATGAAATAAAATGATATAGTAAATTGGAGAAAAGGTGTAAAATTTAAATGTTTTAGGTTTTGAATCTCAATTTATTGCAAGTCTTAAAAGAAGGGTTTCAGAGAATACAGCAATAATGTAGAGCCATTCCATTTAATAGCATACTTTTTCAGTAAAATAAAAGGCTAAAGACAAAGTCAGATACTAAATTTTGAACCTAGTAATGATTTCTATTCTGCAGTAAGAGTTGTAGATTTCTGAATTGAGTGTCCCTAGAAGGTTTATCTTTGTGAATTCTGACTTATATAAATAGGAAAAATAAAATACAGTCTTTAAAATGGAAGAGATGAATAGATGCCTGGATTACTAACAGTAGCCTCAAAATAGTGGAACTTCTTCAAGTTCCTTCTTGAAAATTCTTTTTTATTATTTTTCAATTTTTATTAGTACATGTTTTCAGTACACACAATTTACAATCATCTTTGTTAGCAGGTGTATATACATATCTTGTTTCCTTTTTTGTAAAATCCCTTCCCCTCCTCTCCTTCCTGTTCTAATTCTCCTTTCCCCATCTATATTCTTACTGATATTGTTAATCTTAGTTCATGTTTATGCAAAATTTTTTGCTGATTTGATTAGGTTAAATTTTACTTCATTTTTTGAATGGATCTTCTCGCCTCAAAAAAAAAAAAAGACACTTTGCAGAGGTATAATAAGGGACTTATGTACTTGGTTTTTCTAAAGTTGTTCAAATGCTGATATTTGTTCCATAGATACCCCTCAAATTGATGTACTGATATACTACTAGGGGCTTTTAACACTTAATCTCAGTCACTGAATCACGGTGGAAGTTTAGGCTCAGGCAACATTGTAGGAAGCCTGGTTTAAGGTAAGATGACTTCTGTACTTTCCAAACTACATAAAATTCAAATAGCTCCCTTTTCAGAACCAGCTGTCATGCATACAAAACTGTGCCTTTAGAAAGGGCAGAGAGTGAAATAAATAGAAATTCTCAACTGTTTCCTTTTTAATTATATGCATATAAAGTTAGTTCCATAATGTATAAAAACATCATTTGCTTTTAAATTTTGAAGAATGCAAATATATGGAACAACAGCAATTATTATATAATATAGTAATAATGTTATAAAACATGAACCAGTGTCAAGGTATTGCATATGCAAGTAGGTGTGCAGCATCCATGGGTTGAAAAATCGATATCTTTTTCTCTATTACTTCCATCCATGAATGTAAATAACTATGTGAGCCAACAACTTACAAATCTATATGCCAAAATTTTTCTTCTGTGGTGTAAATGCATTACATGAAGTGCAAAAAATTCCTCCGTAAGTCTGCGTTACTAAGGAATGTCACAGCAAGGCTGATTGAAAAATTAAAGCTCCCATTTCTTTCTAGACAGATTGGGTCTTCTGTCAAAATTGGGGTCACTAATCAGAACATGTTTGTAATGCCACATGTGAAAGTACTGGAGGAAGTCAGTTGTCAACAACCATTAGTTATTAAAAAATATTCACACCCAAGAAAGGGGAATTTAATAATTAAATTATAAAATAATAGTTTAAAATGAGAACAAATATATTATATTCACAAGTCTCTATCTCTAGATAGTTAAAAATACATGAATATCAAAAATGACCAAACCTTCTAGTCAGAAATCTGCAAATCTTATAGCAGAATAGAAATCATTTTCATATGTAAAATTGAACAGATTTACTTTGTGCAATTTTTCAGTACACCACTTAGCATATACTATTACATCAAAAAATTCTTCATGGGGCCAGGGATTTAGCTCAGTAGTTCTGCTGCCTGCCTCTCAAGCGCAAGGTCCTGTGTTCAATCCCCAGTACCAAAAAAACAAAAGAAAAATTCTTCATTACTGTTGTATTCTCCAAAATGTTTCCTTCAATACTTGTACTAAACTGAGATGCAAAACCTTAAACATTTAAACTTTTTCTTTACTCTTTTTTTCTCCTTTGGTCATTTGCTATATCAGTCATTTGGTTTCATTACTGAACTTCCATCTTTGTTTGCTTATTAATTAATAAAATAACTTCAAACCATTATACCAATGTATTTTATATTTTAATGAATTTGACACAAATCTCAAAGATTTATTAGGAGAATAATTTACACCTTTTATGCAAAATTAAAACATTCAAATTACTAAAGATGCCTCAAATACAATTAACTTACAGTGTGTATTTGACATTGTTGTATACAATGTTTTGTTTATTTATATTTGATACATTTAAGATCACTACTTCAATTCACCGAACCATTTACTATTAATGAGCAAAAGAAAAGAAATTCCTTTTCAGTTTGTAGAGCTTTCACGTTTCTGTGTTTCTTTCAAAACGTCCAATTCTGGGTTACTCCCAAAATGTTATTTCTTCCTACCATTCAAAGTGACAGGGTAGCAAGAAGAAGGGGAAAAACTCAAGTGGGAGAGTATTCAGAAATGGTAACAATGCTATTTCAAACATATAATCACTCCATACTTATTCCCTTACTTTATTAGGATGAAATATAATTCTCAGTATATTAAAAAGGAGGAAAAACAGGTGAATGAAAAAGAACTGGCAAAAGAAAGAAGGAAAGATCCTCAAAGTAATTAGGACCCAAATTAAACTTCAAAACTATTTTATACAGCCATATTTTCAATGACAGTATTACCTTGGGATATTTTTAAAAGATACGAAGGAATTACATTGAAACTGTTAATATCCTGAGGTAAAAAATGATTAGAGAAAAATGATTAGAGAAAAAATACAGAAATAGACATGAAAATAATTATATCCTGGAAATTGGGACAAAACCATAAAATGTAAAAGCAACATTAAATTTAGTGAGGCTTATCTCACAAGACCCAAATTCTGGTCCTTTTGTTGCTGTGTACCAATAATAACCTTTCATCTTGTAATACATGTTTGGACTCTTATCAGGTTTGTTATAAAATTTGTTCCTTGAAACTGCATGTTTTTAACCCACTTAATCTCATTTTTTTCTTGCCTCAGCATTTGAACAGTTCTATTCACAAATCTTTCTTTGTGCAATATTTTCTAGAATAAAACTGAAACTTCACCAGTGATAGAGAAAAATACAAAAAGGTATGAATTCTTTTTAGGGTTAAGTATTTTATTATTATTATAACTCCAACATTAGTAGGCTTGGGACAGGGAAAAATGTATCCTTGTAACTTCAAATACAAGCTAAAATAACTCATGACATTCTTGAAAGTTTAACGTGAAACAAGGATTTAAAAGTTCCTCCTAACTGTAGTTTGAGAAATTTATACCTAATTATTTTATATAAATATATAAAAACTATTATTTGATGGCTCGTAAGGATTTAACTGATCTATTCCAACATTCATGTGCCTACGTCCTAACTAACTCTTAGCCTTACAGAATGGGAGTGTGTTTGGAAAGAAGTACTGAAGTTAAAATAAACTCACTGGGGCGGTCATAACCCACACAAAGACACACAGTGGGAAGACCATGGGAAAACACAAAGAAAGCCATGCACAAACTGAGGAGAGAGGCATCAGGAACATCCAACCTTGCCTAGACCTCAAACTTGAAGTTTTACCTTCAGAATGTGAGAAAAAAAAAATGTCTGTTGTTCAACTACCAAGTGTGTAGTACTTTGTCTTGGCAACCCTGCAATGGCCATGTTTAGAAAGAAGACTGAAAAATGGTTTTTACTAATAAAAAGATCATAGAGTTCAGTCCAAATTCCTACCTTAATAACTACATTTATGTTCTTCCTACTCCTATCATTCCATTTCAAATATTTGGATAGATGAATCTCCAGCTCATTCAGCTCATGCTTCAGCAATTCTCATGCTGAAAAATTCATGCCCTTGGCATTATTGTCACCTTCTTCCAAAGAGACCTAAGTTTTATTACATTTAAAAATAGATTGTGTAAACTTGTTCATGTATGTATGCACATACATGTCTGTGTGTATACATGTACATATACATATATACATGTATCTTATGTGATATACTACCTATATTATAAACACACATACCGTTTCTATACACATGAAATATAGAGCAATAGAAAGAACAAATTCATAAACAACTTTGATTCCTTTGAGAAATATTACATTAAGATGTGACCAGCATTTCCTTATTTGTACTGCCACCATTTAAAGTATAAGACCAGACAGGTCTGGAGAACTGTGAAGTACATCTTTGAAACAAATTCCACACATCATATTAGAATAACATCATTATCTGGGCTGTCTTGCATATGGGCATTTCAAAGAGAAGTTATATAACTCATGTTTTAACACCCCTATCTCACATGGCAGGACTGGTAAGATTCATTGTGGCAGACTGTATTTTCTAACCATGGCCACACCAAGAAATAGCCCTTCCTGCTTGTTTTTGTCACTCCTCTTGAGGGCAGTTTCAGTTATTTTCCTTTCCATCCTTGTAATGTCCTTGACTAAAACAATGTGACATTATGTGACTTTCTACTGTAGGTCATAAAAGGCCCTGTGACTTCTCTCTGGACACCTGCCCTGAGGAAGCCAAGTCCATATGGATGCTCCATGTGAGAGTCCATCAAGGTCCTTGGCTGACAGCCCTCAGCAAGCACCAAATCTATGAGTAAAAGACTAGACAAGGCCTTAATCACCAGGAGGCACCAAAAAGCTCTCCTTCTGAAGTCTAAACTCCCCAACTCACAAACGCCATAAGAGATGAATGATATCTACTGTTTTAAGCAAGTAAATTTCATAAAAATTCATTACATAACAACAAAAATACACTTGTAAAGAGCACTTATCGTTTAACAACAAAGTAAGTTTTGATCACCCAGAACAAGTTTCCATTTAATTTGACTAAAATCATACAGGAAAAATTATTGTTGTAACCAACACAAAGATACTATGTATGCTATATGTGTGTGGGATTTATGAATGAAGATTTCAAGGGACTAATATTAAAAAATTTCACTCAGCAGCTGTTCCATGTTAATATTATGGAAACAGAAAATAATAAAAGCAGCAAAGTATACGCACACACACACAGAGTCAATTCACAGAGAGAGAAAAATAGTAGTCTGACAAATGTGCTGACTTTCACATTTATGTTTCTCATTTCAAATTTAGAAAGATTCCTGAAGCTATCCTTGGAGCAGTTTTGCTGTAGCAAGTATAGACAAATAAGTATCTGCTCTACCACTCAAAACAATACTTTATGAATTTCACATGCATAAGATGAAATCATAGTTGCTATCCATTCTAGGAAAACATTCATGAAAAGACCTATATTATTTAAATAATACTTAACCTAAGATTATTGTAATCTGATATTGTAGATTTTAGAATACACAAAAATAAAAAAGGTACTTGATGTATCAGACTATAAGGAAATTGCAAAGCATTCCCATAATCAATAGGCAATATTCGCAAGGGAAGGGTTGTTTAACCAAAATATATTTTACTGTCAATTTTTTAGAGAAGTATGTCAAAATTATACATTGTTAAGGAACAGATTCTGCCTGGATTTGTCAAAGAAACAAAAATAAAAACCACCAAGAAATGAACATCATAACCTTCCAAAAGTAATCTTTTATAACCTATAGAACAAGAAATAGTCTGTGTAAGTATATTTAAATAAAACTACTGAATATAATTTTTCTACAGATGTTATTTATTAGAAAAATACCTAACTTCTATGTATGTCAGCCAACAAGATCACCTCACATTTCTTCATCTATCAGTGTAATTAGAGTTGTTTTGCCTTAGGTATTATTTTTGTTAGGTACTGGCTTGTTTTTGTTACTGATAAGTGCTACACACAACAACGACAACAACAAAGGAAACAGTGCAAGTTTTATTTTTCAATCTGCATAGAATTTATAGTTTATTCCAAATAATTATTACAATATTTATTTCTCATGTAATTTATTTAGATACATAACACAAAATATTGAAATACTACTTATTAAGTCCACTTGGGCCAGGCGTATTATAGGCTCTGAAGATATAACAATGAACCAAACACGAAAATCCCTTCCTTTTCCAGGAATTTTTGTTATTTGATTTCCAATAGTTAAAAAGGTAGTAGCAGTGCAATTCAACTTACAGTGAGAACATGCATTTTTGTAAATATGCTTCTTTTTTCTTTTTCAGAAAGATATCAAGAAAATATCCCTCATATTCTTGCCCTCCACTTTTTGTAGCACATAAATGTAATCAATTAATGATTATAAAATACACACAAAACAAGGACTCTTTCTAACAGCTAAGTCCTTCTGGCCAAATCCATACTACAGATATATTCATATATTTCTTAATGTAGTTCCTTTAATTCAAAAATGACACAGTCAATACTATCATACGGCAAATCCATTTCCCTCTCTCCCATACCCTCCACTGTTCCTCTTTCTGTCCTCAGCCCATTTTTTTGCACTTTATGGAACAAGTATTAAAGGAATCATGAGTCTTTGTTGAAGAAATTACGTAGATTGATCAGTTCTTAGTTCTGTAGCACTGACAGTTCTTAAATTGGTTTCACTTCGTAAATGCATAAGGAGTAATATAATCATCATAATATTACCCTCAATTTAAATTATTAAATTATCCTCTAAAAAAAATTCACTGTCAGAATTTTACATATGAATTACAAATTATTAAGGAATGTGTAAAGTGCATAGTTCTACTAGATGATTTATTTAATGCAAGGAACTAAAGTATATTGCAACTAATGGTTTTAGTTTGCTCACTACTGGCTATCATCAGAACAGATTTAGAATTGCAGAAAAATACAACTTAACTTCTCTCTGGTTTCTTTCAACCCACTTCATATGAATCGACTGAAGGAAGTACAACTGCATAGGTAAATGGGGCCAACTTACTCCGAGTGTAAATACCAGGGTAAGGTGTTGTTATTTCATCATGTAGTACCAAAGTTATCAATTCATAAATAAATGTTACATTTCCATAGAAACTAATCTTAAGTGATATATGCTCTTAGTTCTATCAGTAAAATAAATCTACAGAAAGATATAATTCATGTCAGATAAGATATATAGTAACACTCTGTGCATTCAACCAAACATGACAATTGTAGCAGCACAGTATTCCTAAAGGAGCACCTAAAAAGAGAGATGGAAGGGAACAAAACTACAACAACAACAGCAAACCTGTGTTAACGTCTAGGTCTCTCCCCTAAAGGATTAGTTATTTGAAAGGCCACAAACTTTGCATAGTTTACAAACAAATTTCTAAGTTTGTTGATGAATTTTTTTTTTTGCAATATAACACTCCTTTTCCTCACATTCCAAGAGCATCCTGGATGGTATGAAAGTGTCTACGTTTTATGTCATTCCAATATCCATAAGCTACATACAATTAAATAAGACAGAAGCATAATCTAAATCACATTTTGAGATTCTGAGATAATTACTGCATCCACAAATTTTCGCTTAGACATTCACTGGAAGATTATGTCTGAAGGGTTGCTGATCATTGTCCAGAGAAAGTACCAATTTTTGTAAAGCTCTTTAAGATGACAGGTTAATTTTCATATCCTTTGACTCGAGAAATAATTTGTATGCTAAGGACTATGCTTTGAACAATCCAGTTTCGTGATATGTGTGCACCCTCAGTTATAACCTGTGCCTTAAATTTGAAGAGTACTTTCTCCTTCTGGGCAGGGAGCCCAAGTCTTTCCCAACATTTATCTACGTATATTTTCATAAATGATGCATCTATAACTGAATTCTTTTTTTAAATACTGATTTTTATCTGGAATAATCATTAATCAGGGATCTCCTTCACAATGAATAACAAGTATCTATAACTATAGTTTAGTATTAGTTCACAATATTATAAATATCATGCATTCATTATAAACTATATTTGTTCAATTTGAGAGATGAGACAAGAATGTGCTAGTTATTACTTTAATTCAATATTGGTTAAAAACTGTATTTGCTCACAATTTTTCACCTTTTCAATAAAGCCATTTTTCAAATATTATGTGTAGGTGGAGTATGAATTTTTAATGATCAAATTTGATTTCTGATACATCATAAAATATTTGTCTTTAATTTTCAATGCTCTATTTTTGACAACATAAAATAAAACACGGAGTAGACTGGCATCAAAAAATATCGTTAGGGCCGGGGATTTAGCCCAGTGGCACCACGCCTGCCTGGCAAGTGCAAGGTCCTGAGTTCCATCCCCGGTATAAAAACAAACAGGGCTAGGGATTTAGTTCAGTGGCACTGCACCTGCCTCACAAGTGCAAGATCCTGTGTTCAATCTCTGGTACAAAAAAAAGAACCACTTTAATAATAGTAGCCCAATGTGACATCACACTGATGGCAGCTTTGTCATCTCTTTATTTATATTATGAGTACAAATATTAGTCAACAAAAGCCAAGATTCATGTCTTTATTAAACAATGGATGATAAAGATGGTAAAGGAATTTGAAAGATGTGGCATTTCTGAGAAATTGATAAAAACCCTAAATATATGTGAAAAATAAGTTTCATAAAATTGTTATGGAGGTTGCCCAGGGTCAGTGTTCAAATGTGTATGCTCTAGCTTTCCCTTGCTTAACCTCCTTGTTTGACACGTTTTAAAATAGAACAAAGAATGGCAGAAATAAAAGCACAAATATTTCTCTCTCTGACCATTCTACTAAGTTATGTCATAGACTGATCCTTGCTTTTAAAGTAACAGTTACTCTGTTTTCTAATTCTATCATGTTTTTTCAAGGAGAAAAAAAAAGAAACTCCATAGATTCTGAAAAGAAGTATTAATATTTATGATAATTTTCACTATACCATATATCTAAACCCAGTAAACTGATAGCTTCCCCATAGCACTGATTCACAAATTCTATAATACTTAATCATACTACTTGCACAGACAGCTTTTATCTATACTAAAGTTTAATCTTGTTCAAGATTAAATTTTATGGATATATGTTTACATACATCATAAGTGTACATGCACATATATTTTGATGTATAAATATTCTTCTAATTTTTCCAGCATTTAAATGTCTTAAAGACAAGGACTAAAATAGCAACTAGTATATAAAGCACTGAATAAGTATTTCTAGATAAATTTCTCTCACTTAATGACTTTACTCAATCTTTACTAAACACATTAAAAATAGTATTTTACACTTTTACAATAGAAATCAATCCTATGAAAATATAAGATAATGTAATCCTTTAATAAAGCAGAACAATGTTGCATGTTCGACTTTTCCATGACTGTTTATGTTGCCACCTCGTGCATAACACCTCTTAATTAGATCGCGGATTGGCATTCTCTCTGTCAGCCTAAGTGCTATGCTTCAAGTAGTTCTTTCTTAGGAAGATCAGAGCTATTATGCTCTTTGACTTAAGGAGAGAGAGAGATGGAGAAACACAGTAGGAATGTGTAACTTCTTTAATGACACCATCAATCCCGATTAATGGCAAGGATCTGATCTACCAGGAAATACCTTGTTTGCGTTCAATACATCTTTGTATATCTATTCATTGAGTCATCTTCATTTCATAGATTATATTTCATGACTTTGTATATAAAAGTTTCACAAGTATGATGTCCAAGTCCAATTAGACTCTCTTGTTCTTTTCCTAAATATGCTTGCTTTATTATTTTCCTATTTTAGTGCTAATCAGATTTTGCTTTGTTTGTTTAGTATACATAAATTAACAATGCCATTAATCACTTTGTGCTCTTTAATAGCATGTAGAAATTGACCAATGTCTGGCAGCATAAGAACAAAAAGGAACCTTTGAAATAATGGGCTAACTAGCAAATTAAATGAAATATGATGCCACTTAAAATAAATGACTTTAAGAATTGTGTCACAGTGTTATAACAACAACAACAAAAAAACCTCTTGGTTTAAGCATCTTGCTCCAGTAGCTTTCCTATTTTCCCAGTCAAGCAGACACTTTATATTTCTAAAATTGTGTAAAGATCAAGGTACATTTCTCTTTTTTTTTTTGATAAATTCTTTTATTGGTACATTTTAGGTATACAACACAATTACATTTCTCAATGGGAAGCTGTACCTTTACATGATGCATTTTGCTTCTTATTTTATCCCCATTCCTAGCCCTCCCTTCACACCCTCCACTCTTCCCTATTTACAAAGACTTTCTTTCCAGTTTTTCCATTTCTCATCATTTTTCCTTTCTTTTCTTTCATTCCCCTGACCCTCCCACTACCCCTACCCCTTTGGACCTTTTCTTCCTATTTTGCATTACTGATTATTCATTCTAATCATTGCTACATTTTAGGTATACAATATAATGACATTCATCGTTGCAAATTTGCACCTTTACATAGTCTCTCTTGGTTCTTATTTTTCACCCTTGCCCAGCCCTCCCTTCAACCCCTCCATTCCTCCCTATTTACAAAGATTTTGTTCCTATTTTTCCATTTTCTCACATTAATCCCATTCCCTTCTTTCCTTTCCCCTAGCCCTCCCACTTCCTTCCCCTTTGCCCCTTTTCTTCCTATTTCATGTTATCTATTATACGTTTTAGTCCTTATTTACACTTTCAGTTTCTCACACCAGAGAAACTATTTGATATTTATACATGTGTGTCTTATTTATTTCACTTACGAGTATCATCTCAATGTGCATCCACTTAGCTATAAATGTCTCTAATTTCTCATTTTTTATGGCTGAGTGGTACTCTGTTTTATAAAAAAAAAAAAAAAACACATTTTCTTTATCCAGTCTCCAGTTGACGGCATTTGGGCTGTTTCCAAGTTTTAGCTATCACAAACTGTGCTGCTATGAACATGGGCACACATATATCACTGTGGTATGATTCTTTTAATTCTTTGGGGAAGATCCCCAGCAGTGGAATAGCGGGGTCAAATGGGACTTCCAGTCCTAGTTCTTTGAGGTATCTCCATACTGATTTCCACAGTGGTTGCACCAGTCGCACTCCCACCAGCAGTGGAGCAGGGTTCCTTTTTCCCCACAGCCCCACCAGCATTTGTTATTGGTTGATTTCATGATAGCAGCCATTCTTTCTGGAGTGAGGTGCTCAGAGTTGTTTTCATTTGCATCTCTCGAATGATCAGTGATGTAGAACATTTTTTCATGTATTTATTTGCTATTTCTACTTCTTTGTCTGAGAAATGTCTGTTCATTTCAGATGCCCATTTTCAGACTGGGTCTTTAAATTTGGGGACATCTTATCTTTTTCAGTTCTTTATAGATTTGAGATAGTAGAACTTTGTCTGAGGAAAAGCAGGTGAAGATTTTTTCCCACATTGTGGGCTGCCTCTTCACACTACTGGTGGTTTCTCTTGCTGTGCAGATGCTTTTTAATAAGAAGAGATCCCGCTTGTTAATTGTTTGTGCTAGGTCACGGGCAACTGAGGTTTTGTTCGTAAAATCTTTTCCTACACCGATGTCTTCAAGAGTTCTACTTAACCTCTGTTCCAACTGGTTCAGAGTTTCTATTTTAATATTTAGATCTTTAATCCATTTCTATTTTAGTTTAGTGCATGGGGAGAGATATAGGTCTAGTTTTAATCTTTGGCAAGTTGAAACCCAATTTTTCCAGCACCATTTATTAAAGAGGCTATCATTACTCCAGTAAGGGTGTTTGGCTCCTTTGTGGAAGATGAGATGGCTGAGTGTGTCTGGCGTTGTTTCTGCATCTTCTAATCTGTTCCACTGGTCCTCAAGTCTGTTTCTTTGCCAGTACCATGCTGTTTTTATCACAGGAGCTTTGTAGTATACTTGGCCAACTTTATCAGAAAAAGAAAAGTCTCAAATCCATGCAATTAGGAATGAAAAGGGTGAAATTACAACAGACTCAGCAGAAATCCAGAGGATCAATACCTACTTCCAGAACCTATATGCCAATAAGATGCACAACACAGAAGAAATGGACAGATTCCTAGATACATAGGAATTACCAAAGTTGAACGAACAAGACCTAAAAATTCTAAACAACCCATTATCAACCAATCAAAATGAAAACATAATTAAAAATTTACCAACTAAGAAAAGCCCGGGCCCTGATAGCTTCACTGCTGAATTCTACAAGACATTTAGAGAGGAACTACTGCCACTACTGTTGAAACTCTTCAATGAAATTGAAAGGGAAGCAATACTCCCAAATTCATTCCTGGAAGCAAGCATCACCTTGGTCCCCAAAGCAGAGAAAGACCCAACCGAAAAGGAGAACTATAGGCCAATCTCACTAATGAACATAGATGCAAAAATCCTTAATAAGATACTGGCAAATAGAATGCAGAAGATCATCAAGAAGTTCATACACCCTGATCAAGTGGGATTCATCCCAGGGATGTAGGGATGGTTCAACATACACAAATCAATCAATGTAATACACTATATCAATAGAGCCAAGGACAAAAACCATATGATTATCTCCATAGATGCAGAAAAAGCATTTGTCAAAATCCAACATGCATTTATGATAGAAACCCTACAAAAAATTGGAATAGATGGTCTCTACCTCAAACTGATAAAAGCCATCTATGAAAAACCAACAGCCAATATCATACTAAATGATCAAAAACTGAAATCCTTCACACTAATATCAGGAACAAGACAAGAATGTCCACTATCACCACTCTTGTTCACTACAGTTTTAGAAACATTAGCCGTGGCAATTAGGCAAGAGAAAGAAATAAAAGGAATAAAGACAGGAAATGAAGAAATCATATTGTCATTATTTGCAGATGACATGATACTCTATATAGAAGACCCCAAGAACTCCACCAAAAGTCTTCTAGACTTAATAAACAAATTCAGTCAAGTAGCTGGTTACAAGGTCAACACACAAAAATCAACAGCTTTCCCCTACACAAATGACAGACTCACTGAGAGAGAAATAGGGCAAATAATTCCTTTCACAATAGCATCCAAAAAAATGAAATACCTAGGAATCAACCTAACAAAAGAAATCAAAGACCTCTTCTCTGAAAACTATGGCACTCTGAAAAGAGACATTGAAGATGATATCAGAAAATGGACAGACATCCCCTGCTTCTGGGTAGGAAGGATTTATATAGTGAAAATGGCCATACTTCCAAAACTGCTATATAGATTTAATGCAATTCCAATTGAGATCCCAGCAGCATACTTCACGGACCTTGAGAAAACAATCCAAAAATTTATTTGGAACAAGAAGAGATCCAGAATAGCAACAGCAATTCTAGGTAACAGAGACATGGCAGGGGGTATCACAATCCCCAACCTGCAACTATACTACAAGGTACATTTCCTAGGAGAGATGAAAAATGTCACTGCCTAAGTAATAGCACCAATGTTCAGAATACAATACCTAAAATTTGTTGACTTTTCTGTGTCAAGCACTGCAATAAAGCTTTTTAAATGTGCTGTTTCATTTAATATAATAATACATTTTTCAGGAATGTATTATTGTTATTTTACAGAAGTACAAATGTAAATAAAATGTTTATACCACTTTGAAGTGGCTAAATCAACCCTCTGTGATCTCAAGGTCCAAATTTTAAAAATTTTTTACTGTTGATAAAAATTCAAATAATAATTAGGAAAAAAGAACAGTGGACTTTAAATAATTTTGGCTATTAAATTCACAGGTATCATTTCTCTCTCTCATATAATAGTTTTATAATTCCATTTCCAGTAATATGTACCTAAGAAGTCAGTAGTATTTCTCAAATTTTAATCATTTTGGTATAGTATAGCTTCTTTATTAAGATATAACAAAGAAACCACTGGCTTCAATGTGCTGATGCGTTTCTCAGTACCAACCAAATTACATAAAATTGCTATGCTGAACACATAATATGGATTCTCTCCAACATTCCCTACACCGGTAAGTTTCGTTTTATTATCCTTATTGTATAAAAGAGAAAACAAAATGGACTCAGGGACATTAACCAATTTTTTAACATTCAGCTGGTAAGTAAAATGAAAGATTTAATTTTCCTGCTTCTAATTTCTTTTTCTGTCTCATCACTACCATTTGTATCCATGCTGATGGATGACAATTATCAATCAAAACAGGAAATACATATCTAGATAAATATATTATTCCATTTATAAATTGTATATGTATAAATAAACATATATACATCTTCATACAAATATATCAAATGTAAGTCATCAATATGACAAAACTAAAAAATGAGTACTCATTTTTCCAAGTTTCAAATTTGGCAATTTTCATCTTTTAAATAATGTTCTCTTTGCTTACTAAGAACATGAAATATACATTATCCGATTTATATTACTAATGTACACCTCCCCACATTTTTCCTGAGGGAAATGGTTCCAAGGTGACCAGCACACACCAAAACCTGTAGATACTCAAGTTTGGTATATAAAACAGCATAGCAGTCTTCACACAGTGCATGCACACCCTCCTGCATACATTAAACAAACTCTGGATTACTTATTGTACAGTATAATACAATACTAATATGATAAAAATGCCATGGAATAGGTGTTATTATTTAGAAAACAACAAGAAAAAAGTCTATGCGTGTTTCATATAGACACTATTTTCCCAAACATTTTTAAATCATGGTATGTTGAAATCCTTGGATATGAAACCAATGAATAAAAAGGGCTCACTATATTTAATATTATATATATGCAGATCCAGGAATAGTGGAACACACTTGTAATCCCAGCAATCAGGAGCCTGAGGCAGAAGAATCACAGCAAGTTTGAGGCCCACCTGGGCTTCATAGTGAATACAAAGCCAGGTGGAACTACAAAGTGAGACCCTGTCTCCAAAAAAAGAAAAAGAAAAAAATTGTATATACGCAGAATCATTTGCAATATGTGCTTTCTATTATATAATTTCGTAGGTATGTATGCAATTGTAAGTGCCTATGAATCAAGTTTTGTGGAATAAATAGACTAGACTAAGAGCCAGAAAATTTTATTCTTATAAATAGATCTGATTCTGTGTATGTGACTAGGTATCAATTTCTTTATCTAATATATTGAAAACTAAAATTCAGAAGACTTCTGATTCCTTTCTGGCTGTAGGGTTTTATTAAGGCTCTGCTTTTGAGTACAAAATATAAGTGGTATTAGAATACGACCCTTGCATTCATAATATTCACATTGCCGAGGATGATTATACCTTCTAGCTTCAGCCATAGCTTCTTTTCTTTCCACTTTCCTTTTTTCCTACAAGTACTGTGGATTGAACCTAGCATATTTCCATTGCACTACATCCCTCACCCTTTAATTTTTTATTTTCTGAGACAGTGTCTCACTTTGTTGCTATGAAGCTCAATCTGGACTCAAAATTTCAATCCTTCTGCCTCAG
This sequence comes from Heterocephalus glaber, assembly GCF_053883595.1. Classification (NCBI taxonomy): domain Eukaryota; kingdom Metazoa; phylum Chordata; class Mammalia; order Rodentia; family Bathyergidae; genus Heterocephalus; species Heterocephalus glaber. The sequence continues at coordinate 8,994,989 of NW_028258303.1, forward strand.
CTTCCCAGAACAATAGCATGCAATAGGAGGTCTGGCTATTACTTATCTTTCTACTGAAGATTGATACCAAAAAATATATAAAGATTTGCATTTATTTCAAATTTTGTCTATTAGATTTTTGTCAGGGGTAAACCAAATTAAGTCTAGGAAAAGGTATTTTTAATGATTCAAGATCAATATTGCTCTTAGTCACATGACATCTCAATAAACCCATTTATGCTAGGCTACACAGACAGAAGCACAATTCTGTGCAGAGATCACCATGAACTTTTCTGTTATAAGCATTAACCTGAGTTCAGCTTGACCTGTGCTCAGTATATTATATTCGTATGTTAAAATGTAATTTTCAAGAAATCTATTATATCATGACTATTGAAAATTTTGTATTTCACCTTAAACAAGTTGAGAACATTATAATCCATTTACACTGAACAAAGCAGCTAAAACTAAAGAAAAATTAATATGTACTTTGCATTTAATTGTAGTTTCTAAATAATATTAATATCTAATATGTATAGATTGAAAATAACAATCAGTGCTCATTAAAACATACAACAACAAAGAATGCTATAAATATAGTAGCCTCTATCATCTTCTGCCCAGGAATAAACTATAATGCTGCTGGAAATAAGCCTCATTACCTGCGGTAGCCACACATTACATACCCTTGGTGAAAAACAGTTAACATAAAATACTGCCATAACAATGAATTAATTATACCTATATGTATGCATCTTATATATCCAGTTACTTTTCATATATACCCAGAAACAAAACACTTAATTTGCAATCAGTAAACGTTCTCCGATTTTCACAAATATTTACACTTGATTATAAGCCAAAAAATATTTTTTACCGGCCTAATCATTACTTACATTACTATAATCCATTGCTTTTACTCAAGAGATAAATATTCCATAGAATTTATCCTCAGTTAATTTGGCTAGCTATTTCCTTAATGTATCATAATCACAGGACCAAATTTTAAGAGACAGGATCCTCCAAAATAAAATTTCTCAAATGTCAAAGCTTATTTCTGCTTAATGTAAAAGAACAGAATGAAAAAAATATAAGAAAACTCAAATATGATCTGACTTCACCAGAGATAAATTAAGAGTGTAATAAGAACGTTCTAGCAGATATAAAAGACAAATAAATATCTACAAAGGAAACAAAGAGAAAAATGGAAACTCAAACATGAGTCTGACTAAAAAGTTACAAATTCAATATTATAAATCTTTTTCACCTATTGAAATATCAAACTTCGAAAATGATATTAAACCTAAAGAGAATATGGTAAAATGTTAGCCCACAATTTTATCTAATCCTCTTGTCATACTATCTTCCAATATATATCCCTAAAATTAAAATTATGAATAACTCATTTTGAAAGTCCATTATCTGCACTTTCCAAAGAAATGAGAGTGCAATTTTTATGCAAAAGAGTTTAAATTGATACATTATAAAAAGAAATGATAGAAACCTATCAAAGGTCCAGTATCAAGTGAATTTTTAAGTAAATTATTGTATTCAGTTTTGACAGATTATAGCATTATAGTAAAGAGTCTGGTTCAGAAAATCAGGTTATTTAACTTACTGTGTAGTCCAATATGACTTTTGAATAGGTTCAAAATATTCAGCAATATGTTAATGAATAAGTCAACATGTATTATACATACTGTTTTGAGACATTATGTCAAGATTTGATAGTCCTATTTTTATTATGCTATAGAAAGGAAAATGAAAAAGTAATTTAAACTCTTCAAAGGTAACTACTTTGAAGATAACACACAATGTAATAACTATATTCTCATATTACTTGACTATAAAATTTTGTTTTATTTTTTCATAAAATAAAAAAGGAAATAGTTTTGACATTAGAGAACCCCAGAAATAATCTTGGGGGACCCTCCTGAGTCCCCTGAACATCTTTATGGTATAAAGTTTAAAAACTGTCATTCCATATGATGGTGTGATTATTCAATGCTATGCACTTTTATCTCTACTACCAGAACCAATTGAATTCATCAAGGGATTAAAGGGAATATTTTCTTAAATGAAGTCCAGGGTATCTCCAAGTTATTAACCATAAGATTTACATTAATTCTTTCTCCAGTGAATAAGAGTGGGAAGAGCAAAAGTTGGGAGTCTAATGGTAAAAGTCAGGAGTTTGCCTTGAGAGATATTTCACAGGCCTAACAAACATCCATGAGAAGATGTCAAGTATAGTCACCATGCATGTATGGAGTAGAGGAGAGATTCACAGGATGGAGGGAGAGAAACTTGAGAATTCTGTATATTTATAGCACTTAAAGCTAAGAGACTAAAGGAAATAAGGCAAGGGATATGGATAAGCAAAGTGAAATAAGAAGTCTGAGAAATGAACCCCGGAACTTAACAGATATTTAAATTACATGGGCTTGAGAAGTATCTCATGAAGGACATTTGAAGGTGTGTAGGAAAACATATGTACGGGGCCAGGGATTTAGCTCAGTGGTTTCACCGCCTGCTGTGCAAGCGCAAGGACCCGAGTATGATCCCCAGTACCGAAAAAAAACAAAAACAGATGAATGTTCTTCTCTGGAAATCAAAGGAAGAATTCATAGAGGAAGGAGTAATGACTAGTAATTATTAAATGCCTAATATTTTAAAATTCATTATTGAATATAACATATAGAATATCTTATGATTTAGTCACATATTATGCTCACTGTACTGAAAGAAAAAATTACATTATGATTAAGTAACTCATTAGGATCACAGAGTTAGTGTTGGAAGTGGGGTTCAAAAAGACCTGCAGCTAAGGCAGAACCTGAATGATTTCTCTCCAACAGAAAAGCGTGGGGGTGACTGTGCAGGACAAAAACTTAAGACTTTCCTCACTTTTAAACCCAAACTTGTAAATATTCTCTATAATTATCTCTGAGGTTACATTTCATTTAATAAGATTCCTAACACAAGTCTTATCAGGCACGCCCTACCGAGGGCCTGAGTCGCATGGAAGATGCTGAATCACCCCACTGCAGACAGGCAGGTCTGCCCATGCCCTACCGAGGTCCTGAATAGCATAGAACACACCGAATCAGCCCGCTGCAGACAGGCAGGTCTGTGCACGCCCTACCGAGGTCCTGAGTCTCGCGAAAGATGCCGAAACATCCCGCTGCAGACAGGCAGCCACCTGGTTCCACACTACAAAGACCCAGAGGACACCAGACCACCAGACCAAGGTACTGAGTCCCGCTGCTCCCAACCAAGAGGTAGAGGCTTCAGAGCCATCGTCCCACTGCTCCTGGTCCAGAGGAAGGGGCTTCCTGGTCATCATCCCTCATGCTGCTCCCAGTCCAGAGGAAAGAGCTTTTGGGCCACCTTCTGTCCCTCCACTCCTGGCCCAGAGAAAGGAGCTTCCAGGTCACCATCCCACCCACCACTCCCAGCCCAGAGGGAGGGGCTTCTGAGCCACCATCCCACTGCTCCTCAACCAGAGGAAGGGGCTTCCCAGCCACCATACCTCCCGCTGCTCCCAGCCCACAGGAAAGGGCTTTTGGGTCACCATCCCTACCGCTGCTCCCAGCCCCTGTCCCACCTCACCCAGCTCAGAGGAGGTAATCCCGGCAGGCGCTAGCAGCCCCCCGCCCCAGTCAAAATGAGAAAACACATAAATAAGTCTCAAAACCAGACTTCCAGATCACCTACAACAACCCCAAAGGGAAATGAGATGGAACACTCTGATACTCAACCACCTGGACCCACTGAACTGGCAACAAAAGGGGATCTGGAAAAAATGAAATCAGAAATAATTTCTCAGATAACAGGAGAAATTGTGCCCCTAGTGCATGACATAATTAATAAATCTAGAGAGGAGCTCAGGAACATCATGGAATCCCAACATAAGAAACAAATGGAATCCATAAAACAGATGCAAATAGATTTCCAGGACATGAAAAACTGCACTGAAAGTCTACACAGCAGAATGAGTCAATGTGAGGACAGAATTTCAGATATAAAGATAAGATTGCAATTAGTGACCAGGAAAAGAAAAATTGCTTCAAAATTATAAGGGAACATGAGAAATCAATCCAGCAGCTGCTGGATGATGCAAAGAAGAATAACATAAGACTGATTGGGCTCAATGAAGAAGCAAGAAAGAGTACAGATGACATAAAAAATTTCTTCACAGAAATAATGGCAGAAAAATTCCCAAGCAGGGGAAAAGACCTTGACATACAGATAAGTGAGGCATATAGGACTCCAAATAGCCTTGATCAAAAAAATCTACACATAGGCACATAATTGTTAAGATTCCAGAAACACAACAGAAGAACAAAGTTCTCCAAGCAGTCAGAGAAAAGAAACAAATCACATACAAAGGAAAGCCCATCAGAATCACAGCAGACTTCTCACTGCAAACCATCAAGGCAAGAAGAGCTTGGAGTGACATATTCCAAGCCCTAAAAGAAAACAGCCTCCAACCTAGATTGATGTACCCTTCAAAACTATCTTTCAAAATTGATGGAGAAATAAGATACTTTCATGACAAAGAGCACCTCAGGAACTTTGTGAATACCAAACCAGCACTCCAAAGAATTTTACACAATATCCTAGGAACAGACATTGAGGATCACAACCCCAGGAAGCAAAGCAGAATGAACCCATCTAGCATGACAAGAAATTAAATGTAAAGGGGGAGAACCCAACAAAAAGAAAAGGTCATGGCAATGATAAGTCAATATGTTTCAGTTATAACCATCAATGTTAATGGTCTCAATTCACCAATCAAGAGAAATAGACTGGCAGAATGGGTCAAGAAGCAAAATCCAACAATATGCTGCATACAAGAAACACACTTCATTCAAAAGGAAACTCATAGACTGAAAGGTAAAGGGTGGAAAACAATACTCCATGTGACAGGAACCCAAAAAAAAGCAGGAGTAGCTATCCTCTTGGCAGATCAAGTAGATTTCAAACCAACACTGATTAAGAGAGAGGAAGAAGGACACTACATCCTTGTAAAGGGAAGAATCCAAGACAAAGAGATGACAATCATAAATATCTATGCACCAAACACTAGTGCACCCAACTATATAAAACAAATACTAACAGACATGAAAAGTCATATATAAACTAATACAATTGTAGTGGGGGACCTCAACACCCCACTGTCACAAATAGATAGATCAACTAGACTAAAAATAAGTAATGAAATACAAGAACTCAATCGAACTCTTGAACAAATGAACTTAACAGATGTTTACAGAGTCTTCCACCCCACAAAATCAGAATACACATTCTTCTCAGCTGCACATGGGTCATTCTCCAAAATAGACCACATACTCACACATGGAACATGTTTAAGTAAGTGCAAAGGAATTGAAGTTATCCCCTGTTTATTATCAAACCATAGTGTGATGAAATTGGAGATCCATAGCAAAAGAACCTGGAAAAATTTCATAAACACGTGGAAATTGAACAACACACTTCTGAATAACCAATGGGTCAGAGAGGAAATTAAAGAAGAAATCAGACAGTTCCTTCAATTAAATGACAATGACAATACAACATATCGGAATCTATGGGACACAATGAAAGCAGTCTTAGGAGGGAAATTCGTAGCAGTGAATACGCATAATAGGAAAACAGAACGAGCCCAATTAAACAACCTGATGCTGAACCTCAAGCTTCTAGAAAAAGAGCAGGACAACCCCAAAGCGCATACAAGGGAAGAAATTATAAAGATCAGAGGAGAAATCAATGCAATGGAGACTAAGAATACGATAAAAAAAATCAATGAAGCCAAGAGTTGGTTCTTCAAAAGAATCAACAAAATTGATAAACCCTTAGCCAACCTTGTCAGACAAAGGAAAGAAAAGGCCCAAATCCATGCAATTAGGAATGAAAAGGGTGAAATTACAACAGACCCAGCAGAAATCCAGAGGATCATCAATACCTACTTCCAGAACCTATATGCCAATAAGATGCACAACACAGAAGAAATGGACAGATTCCTAGATACATAGGAATTACCAAAGTTGAACGAACAAGACCTAAAAATTCTGAACAACCCAATATCAACCAATGAAATTGAAAATGTAATTAAAAATTTATCAACTAAGAGAAGTCCGGGCCCTGATGGCTTCACTGCTGAATTCTACAAGACATTTAGAGAGGAACTGCTGCCATTAGTGTTTAAACTCTTCAATGAAATTGAAAGGGAAACAGTACTCCCAAATTCATTCCTGGAAGCAAGCATCACCTTGATCCCCAAAGCAGAGAAAGACCAAACTGAAAAGGAGAACTATAGGCCAATCTCACTAATGAACATAGATGCAAAAATCCTTAAAAAGATACTGGCAAATAGAATGGAGAAGATCATCAAGAAGTTCATACGCCCTGATCAAGTGGGATTCATCCTAAGGATGTAGGGATGGTTCAATATATGAAAATCAATCAATGTAATGCACTATATCAATAGAGCCAAGGACAAAAACCATATGATTATCTCTATAGATGCAGAAAAAGCATTTGTCAAAATCCAACATGCATTTATGATAGAAACCCTACAAAAAATTGGAATAGATGGTCTCTACCTCAAACTGATAGAAGCCATCTATGAAGAACCAACAGCCAATATCATACTAAATGGTCAAAAACTGAAATCTTCACACTAAAATCAGGAACAAGACAAGGATGTCCACTATCACCACTCTTGTTCAATAGAGTTCTGGAAACATTAGCCACGGCAATTGGAAAAGAGAAAGAAATAAAAGGAATAAAGATAGGTAATGAAGAAGTCAAATTGTCATTATTTGCAGATGACATGATAGTCTATATAGAAGACCCCAAGAGCTCCACCAAAAGTCTTCTAGACTTAATAACCAAATTCAGTCAAGTAGCTGGTTACAAGGTCAACACACAAAAATCAATAGCTTTCCTCTACACCAATGACAGACTCACTGAGAGAGAAATAGGGCAAATAATTCCTTTCACAATAGCACCCAAAAAACTGAAATACCTAGGAATCATCCTAATGAAAGAAATAAAAGACCTCTTCTCTGAAAACTATGGCACTCTGAAAAGAGACATTGAAGATGGTATCAGAAAATGGACAGACATCCCTTGCTCCTGGGTAGGAAGGATTAATATGGTGAAAATGGCCATACTTCCAAAACTGCTATATAGATTTAATGCAATTCCAATTTAGTTCCCAGCAGCATACTTCATGGACCTTGAGAAAACAATCCAAAAATTCATTTGGAACAAGAAGAGACCTAGAATAGCAAAAGCAATTCTAGGTAACAGAGGCATGCAGGGGGTATCACAATCCCCAACTTGCAACTATACTACAAAGCTACTGTGATAAAAACAGCATGGTACTGGCAAAGAAACAGACTTGAGGACCAGTGGAACAGATTAGAAGATGCAGAAACAACGCCAGACACACTCAGCCATCTCATCTTCCACAAAGAAGCCAAACACCCTTACTGGAGTAATGACAGCCTCTTTAATAAATGGTGCTGGAAAAATTGGGTTTCAACTTGCCAAAGATTAAAACTAGACCTATATCTCTCACCATGCATTAAACTAAAATCAAAATGGATTAAAGATCTAAATATTAAAATAGAAACTCTGAACCAGTTGGAACAGAGGTTAGGTAGAACCCTTGAAGACATCGGTGTAGGAAAAGATTTTATGAACAAAACCTCAGTTGCCCGTGAACTAGCACAAACAATTAACAAATGGGATCTCTTCTTATTAAAAGGCTTCTGCACAGCAAGAGAAACCACCAGCAGTGTGAACAGACAACCCACAATGTGGGAAAAAATCTTCACCTGCTCTTCCTCAGACAAAGGTCTACTATCTCGAATCTATAAAGAAATTAAAAGGATCAGACCTCCCAAATTTAAAGGCCCAATCGAAAAATGGGCATCTGAAATGAACAGACATTTCTCAGACAAAGAAGTAGAAATAGCAAATAAATACATGAAAAATTATTCCACATCACTGGTCAGTGGAGAGATGCAAATGAAAACAAGGCTGAGATTCCACTTCACTCCAGAAAGAATGGCTGCTACCATGAAATCAACCAATAACAAATGCTGGTGGGGCTGTGGGGAAAGAGGAACCCTGCTCCACTGCTAGTGGGAGTGTAGACTGGTGCAAGCACTGTGGAAATCAGTATGGAGATACCTCAAAGAACTAGGACTGGAAGTCCCATTTGACCCCACTATTCCACTGCTGAGGATCTTCCCCAAAGAGTTAAAAGAATCCTACCACAGTGATATATGTGTGCCCATGTTCATAGCAGCACAGTTTGTAATAGCTAAAACTTGGAAACAGCCCAAATGCCCATCAACTGGAGACTGGATAAAGAAAATGTGGTTTTTTTTAATAAAACGGAGTACTAGTCAGCCATAAAAATGAGAAATTAGAGACATTTATAGCTAAATGGATGCACATTGAGGCAATACTCTTAAGTGAAATAAACAGGACACACGTGTAAATACCGAATAGTTTCTCTGGTGTGAGAAACTGAAAGTGTAAATAAGGACGAAATGTATAATAGGTCATGTAAAATAGGAAAAAAAGGGGCAAAGGGGAAGGAAGTGGGAGGTCTAGGGGAAAGGATAGAAGGGAATGGGATTAATGTGAGAAAATGGAAAACTTGGAACAAAATCTTTGCAAATAGGGAGGACTGGAGGGGTTGAAGGGAGGGTTGGGCAAGGGTGAAAAATAAGAACCAAGAGAGACTATGTAAAGATGCAAATTTCCAATGATGAATGTCATTATATTGTATACCTAAAATGTACCAATGATTAGAATGAATAATCGATAATGTAAAATAGGAAGAAAAGGTCCAAAGGGGTAGGGGTAGTGGGAGGGGCAGGGGAAAGGAAAGAAGGGAAAGGAAAAATGATGAGAAATGGAAAAACTGGAAATAAAGTCTTTGTAAATAGGGAAGGGTGGAGCGGGTGAAGGGAGTGCTGGGAATGGGGAAAAAACAAGAACCAAGATGCATCATGTAAAGGTACAATTCCCAATGAGAAATGTAATTGTGTTGTATACCTACAATGTACCAATAAAAGAATTTAATACAAAAAAAATTAAGTCTTATCATTACTTTTAAGATAGTTACTAAGAGCCTCACATGACCCTATCATGCAGTAATTCAAATTTTATTCATTCATGGTTTTACAATAGCATTATCTAAGGATCTAGGATATCCCTGAACATGTTTATTTTCTAGTACTCTCCATGACTGTCAGATCCATATGGAGATGTAGGGGTTTGGAAGGGAGAAATGTGGGATACCAGGCAGAAGAAACAGCAGTCACCAGTGCTACCTCTCAAAGATGTTAGGAAGCACTATTGTCCTTGAACACACCTTGTTACAAATGAGGGTCAAGTGGAGGTCACCTACATTCACATAGTCAAGGCTGGAGGAAGGACTTAGGACATATGCAGGTTTTACAGGAGATGGAAAGGGTCAATTGCTAGCCTTAAATATTTACTCATGAAAGAGCACATTTTTGTTGTTGTTGTTGATGTTAGCAGATTGACATACTGCTTTAAGCTGTCTATATGAAGGAAAATAATGAGAGCATATGTTCTTTATTTCACTTGTATCACAAGTCCTGAGACAGAGATACCTGCTACCCCAAAAATATTACATACAGCAAACTAACTTGAAAAATCTGTGACCATTGTATGAACATGAAGGCTACCCTAATAAAAAGAAACAAACCACTATCATTTTATTTCTGTCACATTCTATGGGGTAAAGAAAGAATAATTTTTAAATTTCCATCTCTATTCAATTACCACTAAACTGCCAGGAATTTAAAAGAGTAAGCATTGCAAGAAAGAGCATGTAGAAAACTGATGTAGGATTACATTACTTTATTGTTTCTTGAGCTATTAGTAATAGGAGATTTTCCTCACTGTAAGACTCTCCATTGCAATGTTGTGAACAAAGGCGGACACTTCTGGAATTTCTCTATAGATTTATATTGTCTATATATAAATACACTGTGCAGCTTATTTTTATGTATTCCTACTATACTAATTGCTTAGAATTATACAGTAAAATGTAATTAACTTTCCTAGTCCCTGAAATTTCAGATAAAGCCTAATTTTCTTCCCAAACTGGATTGTCAGGAGTAGAAATGATGTGTTTCTGTTTTGTAGTAACAACACCCTTTGTCAACAATCACCCTTGGAGTAACAGGCAAATATAAGGTATGTCTATGGAAGGGTACAGCCAAGTTAAGTGGCAAGATTTTCAAAAGAAAGATTTGAGTTGTTTGTTAATCTTGTTTTTCATTTTGTTTTTGCTACGAAATTTTTTCAAATGACTCAAGGATATTGACTATACAACATTTACTTTACAGTTGCAGTTTAGAGACTTGCTCACTTATTTTTAGGTGTAGAATGCTTTGCTCATTACTCTGTCCAAAGAGCTGTATGTATTAATTTAGATATCCTCAGATTCATAAGGTTACAGTCTATATCTTCCTGTCTGCATAACTTTACTGGAGAGGTTAGCTAGATTGTTGAGCTTCTTTAATGTCTTTGTGTATGTACTAAAACATTACTTCCTTTGCATCCAGTAAGGATCAAATGAAACATAAATCTTTCATTCATCTATGTAAGTTGAGCCTCCTATGAAATTAAGAACAAACAATTAAACCTTTTAAAAACCTTAGCATTTGTTTAGATTGAAAATCAGCTCTAATTCTTTTTTTCAGTTTTAAAATTTTATATGAATCCTCCATTCTTACCTTCCTCAAAAATTTTAAATCGTTAAAGTCCGTACATTAAGGAAGTCATCCTTCCTTATTCCAGTGTTAGAGAATTATCATTAAAATTCCATAAATATAATTCCTTAAAATCAAAGCAAATTCCAGAACTGTTTTATTGCTTCTATATTTAATGTGCTCTTGAATTTTTCTTGTCCATTTTCTTCTACAAAACAGATCATCTTCACTTTACAAAATTTTACTTAACAAGAGTTTAGATCTACGTATGCAATAAAGCATGAAAAAGTATTACTTCAATTTCTAATATTTTACAATTTTCACTTGGATCTCTGGTACTGGTTAAACTTCTATTCATTATCATGCAAGTATAGAAAGTATCTTCAAATCTCTCAGCTCATGCAAATGTTTCCTAATGAAGTCCACTGAAAACAATGTGCCAGATACAAAAGATCATCTTGTTAGTCATTGGTCAGTAATCACACATATGCACTTATTATAAAGCTACTTCCAGAAAAAATATGTAAATAAAGGAAATATACACTTTGCTATACAAAAACTCCTGATTTTACTATAGAAAAAATTTCTAATGAAATGTTTATTTTCACAGATAGTGAGTTTTTCTGTACTTCTGAAGCAGTGACTATAGTACAACATTAACCACTATGGCTGCTAAAATCTTTAAACATCCAAATCATCGAGAGGCAGTAAGAACTGTCAATAAAATAGGAACTGGCTATGTGATGTGTTTTAATTTACATATGTTTTTAAGGGTAGTAAGATAATGTGGATTGATTTCCCTTTTGATGAATTTCACTCAGTTTGTACTGGAGATTTAAATGCATACAGACTCAGTAGTTAAAAAGGAAGAAATCTCCTTGAAAATGAATTTAAACATTCTCACATAAGATTTTTGCTTCCTTTTTATATTTTCACATTTTACATAGTTGAGATCAGTTTCTTCCTTACTGTGAATACATCTGAAATAGAAATTCAAGTGTTAGATATAACTTGATATGTAAATATTCTCTTTCACAACTCATCAAAAATCATTTAAGGGATACAACTGTAACTTTAATCACATTAATTTATACGAAGAAGAGAATGTCAACTGAAATCCACTTTGGAAGTCTACCAGGTATAAGGTATAATTAAAAATCCTACTAGTATTATTTAAAAATTTCCTAGCATTTGTTAAGGACTTGGACTTTTTGGAAGCCATGTGCTATACATACTGCACATACCTTCTTTGCTCATTGATACCTCATTTACTTTTCATATTTTGGTTCATATAGAATCTAGATTTCAATGATACTGTCCTGTCCTTGGACTGATGAAACAATTATTCTGTGTGTGTGTTTGGTTTCACAGACTGCTGTTTAGTTTTTATTCAATGATTGATTCCTATTCTTCTGTTTTGCCTATTTTTCCCAAGCCTCTTACAGGAAAATACCAAGTTTGTATCATTTTAAGAATTATGCATAAGATTTAGTATAGATCTTCACTAAACACATCATCTCTGTTGAAATGATGTGAAACATAAAGCAACAATTCTAAAATAATGAAGAGATCATTTACTCTGAATTCCACTAGTTTTTCTCAAGAATTAAAAATTGAAAGTGAATACAAAAACTATTCCAAGCACACATTTGCCAAACATACAGATAATCTTGCTGCTTAAGTTCTGACAAGCCACATAATCTTTGTCAACATGCTATATTGTTTTTATTGTCAGTATAATTTTCTGCTGCACACTTTCTGAGCCATAAATCTATCTGAATATATCATGTAGAAACAGTCTGAACCAATTCCTGTCCTAACGTTTCCTACCAAGAACAGTTTGACATAATTTACAGTTTATGACAATATTTTCCAAGTCCCAGTTGGTATTTCAAATACCCTTTACAGTTACTGTTTTACAATTCTTGTAAACCAAAAAAACAAACTATAATAGTATTGTATATTCCTACGATGAAAAATCTTGTATCTTAAATCTTCAAATATACATTATACATATTATAAATAATACCTAAAGAAACTGCTCACATTTTACATATATATACAGCTTAATAATTTAAATGCCCATCATCTGATAGCTTGACAACAAATTTGTGCACAGCTCTGCCTATAAACTAACGACGCTATGTTTATATAATAGTGTAAGATCTTCCAAAATGGTCATATGGTTACATGTTTTCATCAACATTTCACTACGGAGATACTAATTACATTGGAGGTAAATACTAGTCTAATATTTTTTAAAGAATTATAATCATTATTTTTCTAATAGACTACTTTTTGGAACAATGTAAAATCCCTAAAATAATTGAGAAAAGTGTACAAAGGGTTTCTATGTAAACCCCCTACTGCAACCCCATTTCCTATATTCTTAACATTTTGTAATATGGTACATTTGTTACAATTAATGAAAAAACAGTGATTTGTTATTGCTATGTAAAGGTCATACCTGATTCAGATATCCATACTTTTTACCTAATGTGCTTTTTATATTCATAATGTCAACCAGGAAACAATATTATATGTAATTGTCATTTCTACTTAGGTCTCTCCTGGCTGTGAGTTTCTAAAACTTTCTTTGTTTCTGATGATCTTGTCAATTTTGAAGTGCACTAGTTAAATGTACTGTATGATGCCCCTCATTTGAAATTTGTCTTACTGATATTTTTATGATTAGACTGGGGCTATGGATTTTAGAAGGAAGACCAGAGATACAAAATACCATTATTGTAATATTGTATCAAATGTACAATGTATTTCAGTTTTCTCCACTGAAACAATATTCATGTTCCTGGGCCCTTATCATTTTGTTTTCTCTAAAGGAAATAACTATGCACAACCAACAGTTTAAAGGTGGGAAATTATGCTCCCTTTCTCTAGTGTAGAGTATTTATATAATTTATTTGGAGAAAATGGCAATTTTAAATGAATACTATAAAATACTTATTTCCAGTAAAAGAAAACATGAATTTACTTTCAATTTCATCCTGCAGCTTGATTTGCTTATAGCACTTACTGTATTTTAATGTAACTATTATATATCTAATGCAATTGATTAAATGAAAATGAATACATTGTTTTTCCTCCTCCAAAGATACTCTGAAAAACAGTTACCATTCTAGCCAAGTGTCTGAAAAAATGGAATTTCCTTTGCAACAAATATTTTAAGGTTAAAAAGAAGCATATTCAAGTTACAGATAACTTGTTTTCTTCATAAAACATACCTGGTATGCTTCAAGATTATTTGGGCATTTCCAAATATTCTCTTGGATCACTGAATTAAATCACAATCCTTTTATCAGATAAATGTTTTATCATTATAATCTGTAATGAATTCACAAATTCCTTTATTCTTTGCTTAATCCTCTTTAATTCTCTTTTCCTTTCTCCTTTTCTGCCTCTCTCCCCCCCACACACCTCCCTTCCCCCCCCTTTCTATCTCCCCCCCATTCTCCTCCCAATACACAAATGGACACACATACAAAATTTCTTCTAGAAATAAAGAAAATAAAGCAAATCTGTGGGAATATGATACCGTCAGTTATTTTTTTCATTTCTGCAACAAAATGCCTGACACCCACAACTTAGGGAAGGAGAGAGGTTTATTTTGGCTCACATTTGTAGAGATTTTAGTCTACGACAGCTGGCTCCCAGATAGTGGGGTATGGCAGAGAAGGAACTCTTAGCACGGTGGCAGGAGGAAGAGAACCATCAAGGGAGGAGGAAGGGAGATGTGCACTTCTAGGGCTCAGCCCCTTAGAACCATCTCCCCAAATGAAGCTTCAGCTTCCAATATCACCCTCAGCTATAAACTCATCAGTGGACTAATCCACTATGATTATCACCATCCAAGATGCAAGTACTTCTCCAAAGCCCCACCTATGAGCACAGGAGGCTTTGGGGGGACATCTTGATAAAAACCAGGACAGGTATATATATTTCATTACTACAGTCTATGAAGAAGTTGTAAAAATACCTACTTATTGAACTCTGTTTATAATACAAAACTAAAACAGTGGCAACAAAATCAAAATGATAAAATCTGATTTATTTTTCATGTTAAATACAAATTCACTTCTCTATAAATGTTTCTAGAAGATGTTTATCCACAGAATTTATTTTACTCTTCATAACCTACAAGATTTCAGGTGTAGTTTTTGTTATTAATTCTCAATTTTCATGAGACAGGCAGTTTCCTGGTAACTTTTTTACAAGTAAAAATATGTAAGTCATGTTTAGCATACATCGAATGTTGCAAATACTGAGCTAAGCAACATCAGTCATAGGATAAGAGAAATTCCTTCTCAGGGATCTTGTCTTGTTAAGTTCCGTGCCATCATAGTAAAATAAACCCTTCGTGCCTACTTGCCTCTTAAAAGTATCTTCTCTTAACATCCTCACAGTGGCAACATTGGCATTTTGGAGGGTCACATTCATTCTATCCTATACCTAAAGCTATATATTTCAGTAATCAATGACCTACTGTGTTAGAATAAACAAACGCTTAAGGCAAGAGGATCCACATGTTCACAGATAAGATAAACTAGAAGCATCTCCTAAATCAAATACATGTAATGTAATTACAAAGTCTATCTCCAGAAAAAAATGCATTAATTGGCTGTAAAATTGTTTCATCATTTTTAAGGAGCTTTATTAAGATGAATTTTGACATTTTGATAATATTATTTATTCAATTTTTTTTTTTTGGTACTGGGGATCAAACTTGGGTCCTTGCTCTTGCGAGGCAGGCGGTGGAACCACTGAGCTAAATCCCCAGCCTATTCAATTTTTACTATATAAAAATAAGTATGAGTTTATCTGTACAATTTTATTACTGAATAAATATACAAAGTATTTCCTTTTTTGATGTTGATGGAGACAAAGAAATGGGTCAGAGAAAGATGGTAATGTAGGAGGAAAATAAAAAGAGAGCTAATACTTTAAAATATTGTCCAATGAAACAATCCTTCATTTATCATAATAGGCTGAAGATTTCCTATTCTTAGAAAATATATTCATTTCCTGAGGAGTTATTAAAAATATAAAGAGAGAAAAGGAACAATTAAAGATTAGCACATGCACGGGCCAGGAATTTAACTCAGTGGTTCCACCACCTGCCTCACAAGTGCAAAGTCCTGAGTTCAATCCCTGGTACCAAAAAAAAAAAAAAATTAACACATGCATGTATAACCCTTATTTGATTTTGAAGCTATCTATGGGATCCTATTTACAAAATGTTTCAGGCAAGACAAGTCATACTAAAAGATCTTCCCAATATAACAAAACCATAGGTGTGCCACTTACAGAAATTAGTTTCCATTCCCGATGGCTATACAAAGAGCTATATTACAAAATGAGTCTGATTAACATTACATATTAGTCATTAGAAGTGCAGTTTACCTTCTTCTAAAATAACAAAAATTCTCATCCTCCCTTTAAGCTCAAAATTAATACATATAAATATATATTACTAACTAATTAAAATCAAATTTAAAATACACAAAATTTCAGATCTACATTCAATCATAGGTACATTCTCCCAAAATGTTAGAGTTGCCAAAGAAATACACTGCTTAAAATTTGTTTAAATTGTACTCTTTCCATTGGATGTTTAATACAAATAATCCCTATCCTTTTAAACTACAACTTCTAGAATCAGCAATATCTATTTTAAAGTGTTTAACAGAGGGGCCCTGTAGAATATTATTTATAGCCATAGTCCCTTAGAAAAACAAGTCTGCAATTTGATTAAAAATTGTGATTTTTAATCATACTTTAATATTTTATCCTAATTCTTAAATATCAGTTAGAGAAAGATTCGTCAAAAAGTAAGTGACTGAATTAGAATGAGTGTCAATGTTAGTTCTCACTAGGACAAAAAATATAAATAGAGATTTGTATATCAGATGCATAAAAACTGGCCCTTAAAATTTATAAATCAGCTACTGTGTGTCAGAAAGAAAGCTACCCTGATAATTACCTATATTTAAGGATTCTCACTTGAAGATTATTTTGGTTTCCTGCAAGTATATTATTTTACTATCAAGTAAAAATTCTTCCTTCATTTATTCAAATATTTGTACACTAAGTATTTTATTTCAAAGTAAAAGTCACTTTGTTTCTGACTATAGAGTGAGTGTACTTTAACCAAAAACTTCAGATTTCAGAGATTTCTGGACCTTGGGATATTTGCACAGATCTTATTGGTTGAATAACACTAATCTAAAAATCCATTCTGAATTCAGATTATTTTGGATTTTTTATTTTCTGATCAATGATAATAAACTGCATTTAAATACATATAAAAGAGGAAAGGACAAATAATAAAAAGATTGAAAATACTACGTGTACTTCCTAAGAAATCTTTGCTTTTGAAAGGCTTGTCTAACCTGCTATTACTTTCAGCTATGCTTAGTATTACTTTCTTCAAAGTGTTCCTTCCATTGATCTTTATTCATAGAATAACCCCCAGCCTTTACCAGATTTCATTTCAAGTACAACCTCTCTTAAGTCTGGTCTCACATATTGCAGTCCACAGAAATAATTCTTCCCCTATATATAACCAAATATTTATTCAGCCCTTAGTAGCATTGTCTTCTACCACACTTACTTTCCTTTCATTGGGCAAATATTAACTCTTCAAATAGATCGATGATTTTCACACTTCTTTTAGCAGTTCAACACTGACTTTTAATTAAAAAGGAAAAAACGAAAAGCACTTCAGAATGAGAATACAGCACTACAGTCATCTCATAAGTGAAGGAGAAAGTAGTACATTCATGTCATTTTTCTAATGCCACTGGTTCCTTAGGTTACTGAAGTTTGTTGAGCTTAAAGTTTTCCAGTGTGTCCCACTGGACACTTTCTTTCCTCTATGATTTCCAGTCTATGGTCATACCATTTTGTACATGCCCAATCTCATTTTCGATGATCTCTCATCTTCCAATTTGATAAACCATCTCCCCAATAATGCTACTTTATCCAACACCCACTTATCCTTCAGGTGAAAGCTTAAATACCACTTCCCCAGGAAGTCTTTCATCATCAACAGAATTGTGATGTTCTTCCACTACACACTGCTCTTTTCTTTCTTAACAATTAAAATCAGAATTTTTTTAGACTACATACTACCTGTCTCAAATTTGTCTTAGTTACTTTTCTCTCACTGCTGAGACAAAATATCCAACCCCCAAAGTTAAAAGGAGGAAAGGTTTATTTGGTTCACAGTTTGTAGAGGTTTCAGTCCATAGTCAGCTGGCTCCAAGGCAGGATGGCATAGCAGAGGAGGATTGCAGAGGAGAAACCATTCATGGAGGGGAGAAGGCAGCAAAGCAACAAGGGGCAAGACAATCCTCTTTCTGTCCCTTATATGGTATGCAGGATACCAGGATTAGGGCAATGCCAAACCTTAATCCTAATACCCTTAATCACACACCCTTTAATTTAGTAATCACACACCCTTACTCCTAGCACCCTTAATCCTAGCATTGCACCATGAATCAATCAGACACTCTAGATCCAGCCACCTCTGAAAAAGTGCCACCAATGACTGCATGAGCTTTGCAGGGACACAAAAGTATAAGACTACAATAATCCTAGGACTCACAGTAAACCTTCAAGAAATATTTTCTAGAAGTCAAGTAGCTTTTATAAGCCCTACTAATGAAACGGGGTTTTATAATGAAGATAATGTGGAATACTGACTGCTAAGTAGGTCATTCATCAAGATCAGGTTGGTGTGTTACCACAAGTTGTGAGCAATATCAAGAATGGATTAGAGGAAGTTAAAACAGAGATAAAAGTAGAGGTGACTATAATGTAAGAGACTGGGGGGGCAGCTGTTATGAGAATCCACTTTGCAGAATCCTCTTTTGTGGAGAAAATGCTCTGCTATGCTATTTTTGAGGTGGACACTTGTACCTTAGGCACTGAGTCACCCCATATCTAGCCCTAGAAGTAGCCTGTAAATCTGCTTTATCTAAATTAATGAAAGAAAGAGGACAAACTGATCAGAATTTGGAGAGGAATATGGCTGTGGTAAAGAATTTTAGGACAGCTAAGAAGAAAGCACAAAATGAAATTGAATAGTCCACATCCCCTCTCACCTCTGTGCATTTTTTAAATTTTTATTTTAATGTATTATAAGTAGATATCGATAAAGGAAATATAAACTGTTCCATGAAAAATAATTTTTCATAACAAAAATTATTAGAGAATAACCATGCTAAATACATTGTATATCATGATCTAAAAGAATATGTTTTCATTTGCTAACCTATTTCTCAGCCCATTTCCTAATACTATACCTTTTTGGCATAAAACATTTTAAGAACTGTCAAAGTATCTCACATTCAGTATAATTTTGAACATTTTCTTCCTACTTCACAATATTTATTATTTTCTGGTCCTTATTTTCACTTTCAGTTTCTCACAACAGAGAGACAATGCAATATTTACACATGTGTTTGATTTATTTCACTTAAGAGTATGTTCTCAAGATGCATCCATTTACCTAGAAATGTCTCATTTATCCTTCTTTGTGGCATAATAGTATTTCCTTATATTTTTTTAAAAACACATCTTTTTAATCCTTTCATCCGTTGATGGGCACTTGGGCTGTTTCCAAGCTTTAGCTATTACAAATTGCACTGCTATAAACATAGGTGCATATATATCACTGTGGCATGATGTTTTTAATCCTTTGGGGAAGATACCCAGCAGAGGAATAGTTGGGTCAAATGGGACCTCTAGTCCTAGTTTTCTGAGGAATCTCCACACTGATATCCACAGTAGTTGCACCATCCACACTCCCATCAACAGTGGTGAAGGGTTCCTTTTTACCCACAGGCCTACTAGTATTTGTTATTGGTTGATTTATTGATAGCAGCCATTCTTTCTGGAGTGAGATGGAATCTCAGTGTGGTTTTAATTTGCATCTCTCAAATGACCAGCGCTGTTGAAATTTTTTTCATGTATCTATTTGCTGTTTCTACTTCTTCATCTGAGAAGTGTGTATTCATCTCAGATGTGCACTTATGGACTGGCTCTTTAAATTTGGGTGGGTTGATTTTTTTCAATTCTTTATATATTCTAAGTATTAGTCCAGCAAATCATAAAAAAGATTACACACCATGACCAAGTAGGATTCATCCCAGGGATGTAGGGATGGTTCAACATACACAAATCAATAAATGTAATATACCATATCAACAGAGTCAAAGACAAAAATCACATGATCATCTCAATAGATGCAGAAAAAGCATTTGACAAAGTCCATCACTCATTCATGATAAAAAAAAAACCCTACAGAAAATTGGAATAGATGGTCTGTATCTCAATCTGTGCATTTTCAATCACTCTGTTTTTAACTACACTAGTGATTTGTCCCCATCATGACTACCTAATCTGAAATTAAGTCAAAATTAATGATTAAAAGTTTTACTTGATGCAAAATTTTCTTGGTGTGGGGTAATAGATTGATGCCACAGAAGATCTGAGTTTTATATCCAGGATGGCACTGATAGAAGAAAAATTTTAAAAGATGACACTAACAGCCATTGGAGCCAGAGAAAAGGTCTTAAAACACTAAATGGCTCACACAGAGTTAATGAAGGAAAATGATGCTTGCCTGAATAAATCCTTAAAGAGGAACTGTGAAAAGAAGGTCAGGAATCAAGAACAGCTGCTTGGCACAGTGGCACTTGTGGAGTAAGCCCACCACTTGTGGAGGCTGAGGCAGGAGGTTCACAAGTTCAAACCCAGCCTAGGAAACTCAACAAGACACAATCTCAAAAAAATAATCTTAATAGAGGTTTGGAGATACAGCTCAGTGGTAGAGCACTCATGAGTTTGATCCCCCTGGTACTATTGTAGATAGGTAAGTTAATTAGGTTATTTTGAAGGCAGTTAGACAGAGCTGTCCTCAAGGTGCGAGCACTCAGGCAGCCAGTCCTCAAGGAGCCAACACAGCAACTAGCCAAGATGGAGAACAGTTAAGGCACATTTACTGGTTAACATTATAAAAAGGAAAAGAAGCACTACTGCCCATAGAGATTGATCACAGTGACTGATATTCTAAACAGGAAATTCCTTGTATGGGACTTGTTTTCCCATCTGACCCCCATTTAATCAATATTACCTGGGTGACTGTACTTGTAATCTTATTGGTTGGTCATGGTTTTGGCCCACTTCATGCCCACCTTGTAATTTCCATTGGGTCTTATAGTTTTGTCCCACCTTGAACCTGCGTCACCTCGTGGCTTTGCTCCATAAAAACTGCCTGGGAAATAGGGCCCCGGGCAACACACTTTCAGGTCCTCCTGTCTCTCTTACACAGAAGCTTTCTTTTTCTCAATAAAACTTTCCTACTTTTTTTTTTGTATTAAATTCTTTTATTGGTACATTGTAGGTATATAACACAATTACATTTCTCATTGGGAATTGTACCTTTACATAATGCATCTTGGTTCTTATTTTTTCCCCATTCCTAGCCCTCCCTTCACCCGCTCCACCCTTCCCTATTTACAAAGACTTTATTTCCAGTTTTTCCATTTCTCATCATTTTTCCTTTCCCTTCTTTCCTTTCCCCTGCCCCTCTCACTACCCCTACCCCTTTGGACCTTTTCTTCCAATTTTACATTATCGATTATT
This sequence comes from Heterocephalus glaber, assembly GCF_053883595.1. Lineage (NCBI taxonomy): Eukaryota > Metazoa > Chordata > Mammalia > Rodentia > Bathyergidae > Heterocephalus > Heterocephalus glaber. The sequence goes on from NW_028258303.1 coordinate 9,016,408, forward strand.
CATTCTAATCATTGGTACATTTTAGGTATACAATATAATGACATTCATCATTGCAAATTTGCATCTTTACATAGTCTCTCTTGGTTCTTATTTTTCACCTTTGCCCAGCCCTCCCTTCAACCCCTCCAGTCCTCCCTATTTGCAAAGATTTTGTTCCTAGTTTTCCATTTTCTCACATTAATCCCATTCCCTTCTATCCTTTCCCCTAGACCTCCCACTTCCTTCCCCTTTGCCCCTTTTCTTCCTATTTCACATTACCTATTATACATTTAGTCCTTATTTACACTTTCAGTTTCTCACACCAGAGAAACTATTCGGTATTTACACATGTGTCCTGTTTATTTCACTTAAGAGTATTGCCTCAATGTGCATACATTTAGCTATAAATGTCTCTAATTTCTCATTTTTATGGCTGACTAGTACTCCATTTTATTTAAAAAAACCACATTTTCTTTATCCAGTCTCCAGTTGATGGGCATTTGGGCTGTTTCCAAGTTTTAACTATTACAAACTGCGCTGCTATGAACATGGGCACACATATATCACTGTGGTAGGATTCTTTTAATTCTTTGGGGAAGATCCTCAGCAGTGGAATAGTGGGGTCAAATGGGACTTCCAGTCCTAGTTCTTTGAGGTATCTCCATACTGATTTCCACAGTGCTTGCACCACTCTACACTCCCACTAGCAGTGGAGCAGGGTTCCTCTTTCCCCACAGCCCCACCAGCATTTGTTATTGGTTGATTTCATGATAGCAGCCATTCTTTCTGGAGTGAAGTGGAATCTCAGCCTTGTTTTCATTTGCATCTCTCGAATGACCAGTGATGTGGAATAATTTTTCATGTATTTATTTGCTATTTCTACTTCTTTGTCTGAGAAATGTCTGTTCATTTCAGATGCCCATTTTTCGATTGGGTCTTTAAATTTGGGAGGTCTGATCTTTTTAAGTTCTTTATAGATTCAAGATAGTAGACCTTTGTCCGAGGAAGAGCAGGTGAAGATTTTTTCCCACACTGTGGGTTGTCTGTTCACACTGCTGGTGGTTTCTCTTGCTGCGCAGAAGCCTTTTAATAAGAAGAGATCCCATTTGTTAATTGTTTGTGCTAGTTCACGGGCAACTGAGGTTTTGTTCATAAAATCTTTTCCTACACCGATGTCTTCAAGGGTTCTACCTAACCTCTGTTAGGTAGAACCCTTGAATCTTTCCTACTCTTAACCTCCACTGTTCTAGAATTCATTCTTCAATTCTGGAGAACATGAACTTGCATTTCAGATACCTAGCAGGTTTGGGAGGTACATCTCTTCCCCCCAATATCAGCACCACACTCAGACAAAGTTAAAAAGTAGAATCAATTAAACCTAGTAACACCTATTTCAAATTTTGTACTTTTGCACAAAAAAAGGGGAATTACAAGGGACAGAAACAAAAACATAAGAAGGAGGAAAAAGGTCATTTTAGGATGTATTAAATGTAATGAACATAAAATGACATCAGACAAAACTGAAGCAGGCTGTAATATACACATAGGACAGAGGATTGGACTGTAGGCAGACTTTGGAGACACTAATTTTCAGTGAAGGTTGAATTTGCCTCTACTATTTTCACAAAAGTATAAAGATGTAAACTATGAGAAAGTAATGTCATTCTTAGTAACAAACTTTTCTCAAGTACATTACATGCGAAGATAGTGACGGCCATAGCAAGTACTCAGGACAAAATATGCACATATAAATGCATTGATAGATACAAAACAGTAAAATTTGTTTGTGAGTCCTGTACACATGGAGAAATGTAACTACTATGGTTAATAATAAAGATAATACATATTTTTAACTTTGAAAATAATAAGACAAAAAGTAAGCATTATTTTATTAAAGATATATAATAAAAAATGGAGGATATCCTAGATTCTATAAACTGAAGGTGACCTGAAGAAAAGATATATGATTTCATATTTACCTTATACTCATCTTTCAGATTCCTGGGGGGTTTTTGTTTTTTTATGAAGTCTTTCCATGTTGCTCCGACTGGACTTGAATTTGCAATTCTACTGTCTCAGCTTCCCAGGTAGCAGGAAATACAAGTATGTGCCATTGCACTCAGTACAGCTGTGTTTTGTATCTGAGATGGTGTTGCTTCCCAGATAAACATTTTATGTACTGCTCTAAAAAATGCTTCCTATCAATTGTGAAATACCTTTATTATAAATATATAAGGATCAGAAATATCAAGATGTAAAATAATGTTAATTTTTAGGTCACTAAATATGTTAGCAAAAACAGAACTTGGTAAAATCAGTGATATTTTTATTTCTATATTCTTAGGAATATTTTTCTCATTACTCCAAATAATATATATTTTAATGATATTCTGCTCTATGAGTGTTCTACGAGAGGAAGCAGCCCCAGGAGATTGTTGACAAGATATCTAAAAATCCCCAGATCTTCTTTCAGTGCATCTGAGTGATGTATAATACATATAAAAATCACACAAGGAAAACAAAATATTATTTCACATCATCATCTTCAAAGATGGACACATTTATAATGATAAGCTAGTTTAACTCATTACTTCAAAAATGTTCCTCCATATGATGTTATCATGAGGATGTTCAAAGTGTGGTGTATTTGGGACAAAGTTTTTGAATATTTACATGAGAAGAGATTTCTTCTATCCATCTAAACTATATTCAGAAGATCCATTTGATACCTCTACTGAAGATGTTTCCAAGCTCTAAAGAAACCCCACTTACCATCACAACTATCAGAAAATGCTTCAGTTCAGTTGAGAACTCCGGTTCTGGTTCTGTGGGCTCTCTGTAACAGAGATGGGGACTAGCCCCTGGTTGAATCTAGGGCTTTTGTCACTGTCTGAGAACATACAAACCTTGATATAATCCTTCTACTGTTTGTGTTGTAGTGTTTAGGTGTGGGTTCTGCAGAGACATGGATGATGGAATTCAGCTGCTGACACATCAAGTGATCCAGCAAAGAAGGGTAATTCATTCACCAGGGAGAAGAGGGAAAACTCATTGTCATGGATGTAGGAGGTGACTATCCCCAGCAACTCGATGTGTGACTGTGACACAGAATACGGTAGTGAAAAGCTGGCTGATCAGGCCTCAAGTAGAAAGGGCCTATTCTTCTATGTCTCTGAGGCCTAAAACCACCAACTGCCAAACAGCCAACTGTCTCCATTAACAACACTTCTCTATTTCAATGCCCCCTTGGCATAAGCTAACTACTCCAAATAACTAATTTTCATTACAGGACTTTTCCCAATAACCTGTCACTTCTTCAATAGAAGGTGGCCACAGATAGTCTATTCCCTAAGAGCGATTATGTCCTTCATACTAACTCTCCACCTTGCTGCTTCCACAAATCCTACCACCATGAACTATTATATCATGATCTTTACCTAATTCCACTTAAGCTGCCAAAGTAAAAGACCTGGATTGAGCCATATTCAAATTCTCAATAAATCCTAACTTGTTCTTTTCCCTCCAAAAACTATTAGGGTTCAATGGAGCTGACATCTCCCCCTCCTCTCAGTAAACAATCAACTGATCCTTGATTTATCAGCAGGTCAACATTTGAGACTACTGAGATGGCATCAATCAGAACTACTAATATTTCATTTTCCCAAGGAATCTCCATCTTATTTCACTTATTTCACGAATATCAATCTTATTTTATACACAAAATGTGCAGGTCTAGGAAAGGTGGCCCATAGAAGACAGCACTAAGGGATGACAACTCCAGTGTAAACTTTTGGATGTGTTGATTAATAAGGTGAATAACAAAGGGGCAATAAAAGGAGCAAGGTGCTTTCATAACACCTAATACAATCATACTATTAAAACTTTTATAGTCCAAGGAATAGAAATTTTGTAATTGTTTTTGGTATGTACAATTACAACTTTATTTGTTGTAATTTTGAGTGTTCATTATTGTTTCTCTTTTTTCTGCTTTAGACACTGGAGAAAATTATGTTTCATGTTAGTGGTTATTTTTCTTGATGGTGAACAATTTTAGGTACATAAATATTCTATTCCTTCTAAAGAAATACCAGCATTCACTTTCTTAATTACTTGTTCATTTTGATAGTGACAGCTGATTTTTCTGGCATTATTCAAGCAGTTGTATGGAGATGTCACCACATAATTGTAAGAGGCTAAGAAATTTTATATTGAGACACATATTTTCTTTCTAATTGCCCCAGAAAAGCCATACTGAATGAAAGAAATCTTTTCTTGTGACTGTGTCCTCTAATGAACTTGGACCATTCACTGCCCTTTTGTGTGGCTAAGAGTTTATGATGGCAGGAATTGCTACAATAGCGGGTTGCAAATAAATGCTATGACTTCATTAAAATTTTCTGTCATTTAACACTACATTAGGTCAGAGTGTATAAACATTTTTCAGTTACAGTTGATTATATTTTGAAAACTGTTTTATCTAAAAGCTTTCTTTGTCCTAAAGCAATTCCCTGGAAGCCTCAAAGAAGAAATAGCCAGAGGCATTTTTAAATTAACAAATACAAATCATTTACTTTGTTGGACTCTAAAATAAAAAATAAAGTAATTAATTGACATTGTGCTTATTAAATGGAAGTAATGAATTTCTTATATAAAATGTACCTTTCCACTACAAACTGTGTCACCTTGAACAAGACATTTAAAACAATATTCATGAAGAGCAGAAGCAGGAGGGGGCTTGATTTCTCAAAATCACTTCCTGGTAGAACATAACTCAGTCATATACTTACAGCATTTAACACAGAGTGAACTGAAAACTGAAAGTAAAGCACCCATGTGAATGACATTTATTTTAAACAATGAGCTTAATATTTTTAGAACTGGAATTGAAAACAAAGTATCAAATTAACAAATGAGCAAAGTATCAATTGCTCATTTGGTGAATTGGTCAAGTAAAAGTAGCAAATTGGCAAGAATCATTATAATTTTGAAGTATCTGTCCTGAAAATATATATTTATTACAGACAATTGTATAGTTTTGTGTTTAGGTAATATGATCCGTATACTTTCTACCAATAGAACACAAATAAATTACTGCTTTTTCAAAGTTGACAGTAAACTGTTTTTCACAGCTATCCTTATGACTAGCTAGTCTTTTTCAGAAACTGGTGGAAAGGAAATAAGATAAAATAAAGTATATACAAACTGCTTTAAAGTAATTTCAAATGTTGTGATATAAAGTCTTTATGAAATGATACTTTCTAGTAAAGTTTATTAAGAACTTACACTTTTTTCCCAATTTAATACATTAAAGAGTAAATAAAAATTTAGAAATATTTCCAAAGTGAATTTTACAGATTTCCATCTTAGCAGTTTTCGGAACTTGATGACTCAGCACCATCAAAATAATTTTTAAAGAGCAGTAGAGTAATACATTGTAATCCAGTAAACCCCCATCCCCTGCTGACATGGATAGAGAAGTTTGTTTCTGCATTAACTGGCCTCATCCTGCTCTGCTTTATGCCTCTGCCAACTTTTCAAAGCTCTTTGCCTGTTCCCTTGCCTTTTTTGGCTAACAGTTCTTCCTTTTCACTACAGCCAACATCCCTACTTGAAGCAGATTCTCCTCTTCTAAGATGTGACTGTGATTTCAGCGGCCTTGGAAAATATAAAAACCAATATATTAGAACTGTGTGTAAAATTAAATGCAGCAAGGTCTGGAAAGAGTGAAAAGAACCTGTCAGCTAATATTAAGATCTAGGTAAATATTGGCCAAATAAGTTTTTTAACCAAAGAATATTTGCTTCCTCCACTGTAGTTAGGATATATTAACACCTATTTCAGAGAATTGTGATAATTTGTTGAGATAACATATTTGAAATACCTTTTAAACCATAAAAGTAAATACAAATGTACGATAGGGTTACTATAGTCTTTATCAGAACAAGCTTGCCATCTAATGGCAACTAAGCAGAAAACAGGTTCCCTAACAGCAGAGATGAAAATAACAGAACTACAAGATGAAACCCACAAAGTGACAACTTGGGTCACAGTTACGTCCTTACTATAGTGCTATCTCAACGGTGAATGTATTGCAAGAGAACATTTTACAAATATATTACAACTACTTCTGTTAACTAAATGTGATTGATAATTTTTATAGTAGAAATAATAAGTATCAAAGTCACAGAGGTATAATTTAAACTCTCTCTGCCATTTACTTTCTCCTTAAGCCTAAAGTAGTAATAACGTTCTTCTGTGTCTCCATTCCTCCATCTATCATGAGATCACAGCAATATTTCCTGAATCACGGCTGAGTATTGAATGAAATAAATCAAGAATGTTATAAATTATATATTTTTGCTTGTTTGTTTGTTTGGTTTTGGTTTTTTGAGACAGGGACTTGCTATGTAGTTGAAGCTGGCCTTGAATTCACTATGTAGCCCATGTTGCCTCAAATTAACAGCAATCCTCCTGCCTCGGCCTCCTGAGTGCTGGGATTAAAAGGGTACGCCATCATGCCTGGCATAAATTATATATAAAAATGAAGCAAAAATCGAAAGAATTACATGTCTAAATTAGATCTTGGCACAATACAGATGCTTCAATAAATGAATATAATTTAATTGCAATTTCTTGGTTGAAGTAAAAGGCAAACACATTAAGTGACGCCTACAACAGAAAAAGGTAATAGAAGAGTCAGTCTGAAAAAAAGTTTCAATGTACATGAAGTTCTAAAATGTTTACACAAATTAATTTTATTAGTGCAGGTAATTGTAATGATTAAACACAGAGCCTCAGGATGAGAAAAACTTTACTTGCATCTCCTTGGGATTTCTACACCTATAACACTTTATCACTCAAAATCTCAGTGTTCTCAAATGTGAAAAGGATGTAATTTAACCCTGTGAGCGTCACCTAAACCAAATAAATATTATTTATTGTTCTGTTGTTTTATTTTTAATGTTAGAATATTGTTTGGAAATAAATAATCAAAATTAAATGCATATGTTATGGCATTTTATTCTTAAATTTTGAGAAACTGTATACTTTAAAATGGTTGAAGTTTTTAACTGAGATTGAAAAGAATACTAAAATTGTCAGGATCATTTTATTATTGTACGTCAGTTACACCATATTTTATCATGTATACTTTTTAAACAGCATTAGCTATAGATTTTCAACATATATTACATATACCAAGCATTCAACTGAGTATTCCTCTGTGCTTTGACTTACTATTTCTTACATCAAACTTATGAGATACATAGTCATTACTCCCATTTTCAGATGAAGAAAGGAACCTGAGAGAGACTAAATAATTTGGTCAAGGTTACACGACTTGGTTGGTGGCTGGTATTTGTCTAAGTCCAGGATCCACATTTTTAACCTCTATGGTCTACTTCCAAAATTAAGTGTCATATATTTCTGAACTTTGCAGATTGAGAATACCTTACACATTCTTCTAGCATAGACAGAGTAGACAGAGCTTGTGGAAACTCACAATGGGATGGGAGTTTTTTATTAATTTTCCCTTGTGAATATTGTTGCTAATCTTTATGCATTACCACTTATCTTAGCAAATCCACTAGGGTTTCATCTCAGCTCTGCTATGCCACTATGCCACTATCCATTAAAAATTAATAAAAAAAATTACCACCTTAATTAATAGGCACAAGAGGAGTTCCTCACTCACTGAAGAATTTTTATAATGATTGTTCATCAAACTCAAGATAATTTAGCAGCTACCTAATTAACTCCTAATTGATAGCATCGGACCATTACTTCCCCATTTGCTTCTGGACATATACCAAGAGATACTGCCCTAGAAAAAAACATTCAGAAAATATCCAGAAAATACATTCATGTATTTAAATGCATTGGTCTTGACACAAATATATCATCTATCATCACCAAAGCCCCTTAATTAATTGTTAAATATTTAAAACCAAAAAAATCAATTAAAATATGAGGCAGAATTTAAATAATGTTTAAATTAGAAAACACATTTTATAATAATCTTTTTTAAGAAAATGAATAAAATATAAAGCATTATTACTTTTAAGAAATTAAATAGGTTAATTTTTGTCCCCATGCACATATATGGAGCTAAGTATTTATTTTTAAAATTATCCTTTGTTCTTCCTCATGGTTTTCTACCAAACAAAACAGACTGCTATATTATCTGTACTCTTTTAAAATTACTTCAAATACTATGAAACTCTTCAAAAATACATGAAAATAGGAAGTATGCTCATTCAGCTATAATTCCATGGTTCTTGAAATTCGAAGAAGTCTTCATTCGATGAATCTATTATCTAGTTTTGATAATTTCCAATAATCTGTCAACTTCATTTCATCCTTTCCTTCCTCTACACTTTTTGGTAAAGCCAATCCCAGATACCATATTATTTCAATTATGTATATCTCTGCAAAGAATTTTCCTTAACTAAATAAAACAAAACATCAATACAACATCTAACAAAATAATCTATAATCCTATAATAACTCAATCCTAAAATTTCTTTAGTGCAGAAATGATTCTTTTATTTTTTAATTTTATTTAACTTTATTCTTGAAGTGATACATAAAACCTTTTCCTCTACCATGTCCCTCTGCCATGCTGTTTCTGCCTAGAAGCCAGCCAACTATGGACTGAAATCATGAGCCAAAACAAACCTTTTTTCCTTAAGTAGTAAGCGTTAGGTATTTTGTTCCAATAGTGGGAAAGAGACAAAAGCAAGAACTGATTTCTAAGACTGAACATTGCCTAGTTTATCATGGACCACTCACTGGCTAGAATCAGAGTTGTAAGACAGAATGAATTAGTTCAATACTTACCTGAGGGATGAAGGTTCTGTTCTTCTAAAAATTCTAAATCAAGCATTAAATCATCTTCATCCAGTTCACAAGATCCCAAATTATTTAAAACATCCTGAAGGAAAAGCAAAAACTATAATTAGAGTCAAAATCACCAAGAAACTTGAGGAACTGTCCATATCCAAAAGCCAGGAAGCAGAAAAAGTCAAAAATCACCAATGAAAAACATTAGTTGAATCTCAGAACTTATTTGGTTCTTAGGGTGACTAAAAGTATCAGTTCAATAAAAAGTTTTAAGAATTATTCTACAAATTCTTTTTTTATCCATAAAATATTAAAATTTTAATATGTAATGAGTGTTTAGTACATCAACATTTTCACATCAACTGTTCACTTGCTTACAAAACCTAAAAAATAACACTAGAAATAAATTCTTATGTGAAGCACAATAACACTACAAACAAAAGTCTACCACAGAAATAATCTTTGCTTCAACTGTCACACCTAAGGCAGTCTTCACACATGACAACAGAATGTTCATACACAAATCTCACCTGCACTGACATCATGTATGCTTAGCTTTCCCTTCATGTGTGACAGCCTGTACTGGTCACTCTTGTCTTCCTCTTTTGTCAGGAGCTTACTATATTATACAATATGCACTTAGCAGAAAAATAAAAAATCAATAAAATATCAAATATGTAATGAGTGTTTACAATACACATCAATATTTTCACATCAACTGTTCACTTGATTACAAAACCTAATAACAGAAACAAATTCCTATGTAAGCTACAATAAAAATATAAAGAAAAGTCTACCACATGGGGCTGAGGATGTAGCTCAGTGGTGCCATGCCTGCCTGTCAAGTGCAAGGTCCTGAGATCTAGCTCTGGTACTGGGAAATTTTTTTTTAAAAGTCTACCACATAAATAATCTTTGCTTCAATTGTCATATCCAAGGCAGTCTTCACACATGAAAACTGTATGCTCCATACACAAGTATGCCTTACACTGATAGCATGTGTGTTTTGTTTTCCTGTCTTTTTTTTTTAGGGTACAGATGACATCTTTTTGGTTTTTCTATTGTCCTAGTAGGTCTTTGTGATGTTGCACCTACCTGTTCACCTGTCAGCTCCAAAATGTTTTGGTGTAGTTCCTTGGGCAGAAACATTTTATCCTTCTTCTGTTGTAGTTGTTCCCTTATCAGTTCCAGTCCCAATCCCCTAAGAAAATTTCTTCATGATATTTTACACTTGTTATTCTCTTTATAAACAATGAAACTATTTATACCAGATATGTTTAGGATCAAGTAAAACATTGGCCACCGCTTTGTGTTTCAAGTGACATCATAGTTGCTACATAATTCATCAATAACATCTACTGCACTTTTGGTCTTGTTGTAAAAAGTTTCCATCTCTGGCTTCAATTGTGTCGAGGTATCTCTATCAATATTGCCATCATGGTGCAATGTTGACATCAGCAGTACCACTTTGTTTTTATTTGCCATATAGGAAGCCAATGTTATATCTCCCTGAAACCCAAAGATTGTACTATACAATTCTCTATTTTGAACTTAAAACATTTCACTGGGAATTTCTGCTTTGTTCTTGTGTATAGTTCCTATGCTGGTCAATTGATGTTCTCTTAGTAAAGGTAACATCAATGGGCAACTGGTAAACCAACTGTCGAATGTCACATTCTGATGAGTTTGGGAGATAGGAGCAACAAGTCTATTTAAAACATCATTCAGATTATTACTGCACGAATAAGGACCTGGTGGCTGAGATCCAGGATAGATTTCTAAATTAAAATTATAATATGTCTTTGCATCTACCAGGGCATATATTTTTATACTGTATGTTGAAGGCTTATTTGGCAAACTGCCTAAAGCTACAGCAACCATGAAATGCTTCAAGCTGTTCATCAATAGTCACGTATTCAGAGGGTGTGTAAACTGCTAGGCAGTTTGAGACAAAGCTCTGAAAAAATGAGAGGATAGCAGCCAGATTATCGGCTTTTTCTTTCTTGGTGGGTGGTTTTGTCATGAACCTCAGGAAATTCTGAAAGAAACCAAATCTCCTCAGTTTCATTGTTATTTCACAAATCTCAAGCCCACACCCATCACTTCTCCATAAGTCTTTTACATTCCTATGATTAGTATGAGAAAGCCCTGCTAAGTATAGCAGACCAATGAATGCTTTCAGTTCAGATATTGAGGCGCCATAATAAACACTTTTTTAAGTATGACTAAGGTGCATACAGAACGTTTTAGTTGTATTTCAGTATTTGTGTGTTTCACAACATCTTGTAGCATATCATCTGTTACAATCAACTTCCAACATTGAATCGCAGTGCTGGCATTCCAACCAATCAGTTTCACCCTTGCCAAGAACCCAGTATTTTCAGACCTAGTTCTAATACTGGATCTTTCACACACAGATGACCATTTTGTTGAATACTGACTGGTCAAATATGTAATCACGTTGATGTTTTCTTCATCATGTGAGTCAAAGAGGTTTTCATTCCCTGTGTTTGTATCAGTCAATTCTTGTTCTATTTCACTGTCACAGGATCTTTGGCTCAAATGGTCAATATCAATGTCATCATCATCAGTGCATGAGTCACCTGATGATTCACTTTCAACCTCCCCCAAAGCTTGCAAATCTGGTTTTTCATATGCCATTGTACTGACTTGGGGTAATTCTTGCTCCCAGGAGTCCTGTTTTAGTTTCCAGACTTTGATTGAAACTTATGACCTGGGAGCACCATCATGCTCCATAAATGAAAGGTATCCAGGAGAAAAATGGAGATAGCAGCTGGCACTGCGACAACCTATTCACGCTCCTGATCACTGGCAGGTCCTGTCCATGGATCTCTGTGGCTGCCACTAAAGAATGAGTTATCACTTGGCTGTTTTCCACTGCTTGTGGCTCTCTTGCTTCTGCTGCTCTTAGAGACCATGCCATGTGTGGTGCCCAGGAATGCTTCTTTGATATTTTCTTTTGAAGTCTACAATTCTCCATTTGTGGGACAAATACAAAGGCAGTCATTCTTTGCTCTGATGTCTGTACCAGCCCTCTCCTTTGCCAAAGCACTTGTCCTCTCTGAATGGCTCCTGTGACCAGGGCCACGCTTTTCAGTACTTCATTCTTTTTGCGCAGGGACCCTCAGGTCTCTGGCCGTCGGCCTTGGGTTTGGCACCCGCGTCCTTGCCTCGTGGTGGAAATGCCTATTCTACAAATTCTTAATCTTTCCAATTATCTATCACTTTTTAAAAACATACTGTACATGTCTGTTATACTTTATGAAATACACATTACATAGCTCAATGAAAGTACATATGAGCAAGGATAAAGGATATTTAAATATAGGAAAATAATTCTATTGATTTATTTTTTATTTTTTTACTTATTCTTGGTACCGGGGATCAAACTCAGGACCTTGCACTTGTGAGGCAGGCGGCGGAACCACTAAGCTAAATCCCTGGGCCTAATTCTATTTACTAGGACTACAAAAAGTTTATTTTAATCAAAACTTTTAAAGATCATAAAATACGAATTTACTTACTGAAATGCTCAAAAATAATATATATTTTTAAATACATACAATTCTGTAAATGAAAATTTAATTCTTTTCCCTAAAATTTACATTTCAGATCAAGGTAACATTTTTATGATATATTCAATTAACTATTTCTCAAAAAAATTATGTATACCGCACTGACTGTAAAAAATTAATTTTGAACATTTTGGAAATGGGGATCCAGTTGCAAACCCAATAATTTGCTATACAATTAAAGAAATAGGAACAATAGGAATATTTATGAATTGATATAAAAATGTTTATTTCCATTCCTTCTATGATATATTCCATAATATATCATTGCTGAAATTATTTTTTCTTTAAGAGAGCAAATAGCAAAATAAACTGAAAGAGTACACAGTATTGAGACATCTTTGAGGAGATGGGGATATGCAGAGCTAGGAATTCCTGAGGGAGGAATAAAGTCCCGATTTGATAGATGATGGGTGTATCAAGGAAAGTCAGAACAGCATTTATAGATTAGGCATGAAATAATGAAAGTACAAAAAGGACATCAAGAAAAATAACCTAAATACTAAATGATCCCACAATATCTTGGTTAACGAATTGATTTCAGTGCTACCATAATTTATGTTCAAAGAAGTAAATATTCATTAAGGAAAGGCTAATGATATTGCCAAATGGATACTGAATACTTTATTTCTTGGAATTAAAAGGATGCTAGGGCTTTTAAATAAATCATTCTTAACTTTAACAAATAGAAGTAAACATTACTAAACTTCAAAAACATATGTGATCCACGAATAGAGGACAAAGGTTTCAACAGTGATATTCTCAAATCTAAGTGCTTCTTTTTCTAAATGACAATAACAAATACTAAACTATAAAGTCAACTGTCTATTGGAAGCTCTGTTCTATACTGTGGCAGACACACCTGAGAAAAATAAAGTTAATGTCTATGTATCAAAAAGATGGTATGCAATATTTGCAATGAAAGATAAGCTGCCACACTAAGAAATGCAAAATAGAAATTAAAACAAGGGCCAGGGATTTAGCTTAGTGGCACCGCACCTGCCTCGCAAGCTCAAGGTCCTGAGTTTAATCTCCATTATCAAAAAAAGAAAAGAAAAGAAAAAAGAAAGAAAATTAAAACAAAACAAAAATACAATTTTAAAATGTGGAAAAGTTTTAAAAGATGTGATTTTGAAAAGGTACTATTATTACTGTTTAGTATTATCAAAAACTAGAGAATCAATCTGATTGTCAAGAATATATTGGTGTAACAAAAACAAATACATTTTATTGTAAGTATAGTAATTCAATCAGCTTCAAATCAAGCTCAATAATTTTACACATAAATTTTTAATTCATTTTGGCTGAATTTTTAATTCATTTCAGCTGAATTCATTTAGGCTGTCCATCCAAAATTCACATGAAATCCTAACTCTCAGCTCCTTAAAATGTCATTATCCATATTAAGAAATGGGGCCTATATACAGGAAATTAGGGTTAATGAGGTGATGTGTGTGGATCCTATCCAATGTGATCATTCTTCTTATGAGAAGATCAGGTTAAGACACACCCAACACTGACAGAGACAAACATAAAGATAGAAGGCAGGCCAACTGTAAGCCAAAAAGAGAGGCTTCTGGAAAATACAAATCTGCCACTAACTTGATCTTGGACTTCCAGGCTCCAAAATACAAATAAAATAAATTTCTGTTCTTTAAACCATTCAGTCTGTGGCATTTTGTTATGGCAATGCTAGCAAACCAATACAACCAACAACATTTAACTTGAAAAGCAATGAAGACTGAAACAAAGGAAAGAAATGAATGTATCACATATGACCATCATCTTTTTTATTAGGCCAAGTAAGGCCAACTTACATATTGTAAACTATGATGACATGGTTTTCACAGATTATTACCTTTGACTTGAAACCGCCCTACTCTCCTCATTTATAGTTCCTAGGTCCATACAGGAGCCAAACTCGCTGTTCTTGGTTGATAGCCCAGATGTACACCTAACCAAATGTGGTGACCACAGTCCTTTCCTAGCAATGACAATTTCCGGGTGATCAATATTGCAAGATGAAAAATGCTGTTCACACAGGAGCCATGGGTTTCATTATGTAGCCAAGATAAGTCTAAGTGTATTTAGAAAAAAGTTATAGGAGTAGGTCATGTGGTTCTTGGTTCCAGGAGTTCCTCTACTCCAAAGGTATGCATAAACTTTTAAGGCTTATTTGTTCAGCACCTTCTAAAGTTTGATAGTTAATACACCCATCCACCCTAACACAGGATTTGTTTTGTTTTGTTTTTAAATAGTGAAACACAATTTTGCTGCTGCTACTCTAACATCATATACAAGAAAGTTACATCAATAAAGAGAAGAAATTAAATTTGAAAACCACATTTATTGTTCTGATCTTATTCTCATTTTGGAGGTCACTCTTAACATTTGCAATAGAAGGGTTCCATTTATCACTGGTCTAGATGAATTGCTACTAAAATGTACTCATTCTAAATTGCCTTGCTTTGATATGTTGCTTACAAAGCAACTTTCCTCTTGGTGGAGTGCAGACTCTTTGAAGCTGGTAAAACCCCATTATAAAAGAAAATTAGATGCACCAATGTGAAATTTGACAGAAAATAGCAAATTTAAACTCATACACCTAAAAATATACTTTTCTAGATTTCTTTATAAAAGGGTCCAATAGCTACAATGCTGCTTTTTGCTCACAACCAATGTTGCTTTTTGCTCTTATGGGCAAGTGGACATCTGGCTACTTGTTGTGCAATATCTATCAACAAGAAAAAAAACCAGCATTCCTTAATTACTACTGAAAGGAATAAAGGAAGATAGAAAAGAAAAGAGGGAGGGAAGGAGACTTGGGGAAGGAGGGATGGAGGGAAGGAGACAAGGAGACAGGCAGAGACAGGCAGACAGGCAGGCAGGCAGTCTGCTTGTTTCTGAACCATCCCTTCATTGCTAGAAAATAAGATCACCTAAAAAGCTCAGTCTGTTTTGAAAAGCTAGCCAAAGAAACAATCCAAGTGGCTTTTCCCAGATAATCTCTAAGAACTTGATCATCAAAAATACAATCCATATGCCTAAATGAGACAATTTGACTCCTTCCATGGTTATGAGTTCACTTAAAGAGAGGACCCAATAGGGGGCAGGGATTTAGCTCAGTGGTTTTGCCGCCTACTGCACAAGCGCAAGGACCCCAGTTCGATCCCCAGTACCAAAAAAAAAAAAAAAAGAGAGAGAGAACCTAATATGAAAGATATAAAAAACACTAATAACACAAAAAATTGTTAGAAAATGTTTTTATATATATTTAAATAAGTAACTAATATACAGGTATTTTATTTTTCTAGTTATACACACATTTATGAAATATAGACGTGTTTCTTTCTGTCTGTATAAGCAAGGGTTTGTAGGTACAGTACTGACATTAAAGTAGCTCTGTACCGGGAGTAGGAAGGACTGATTGGCATTAATGCTCACATAATCAGGTGCCAAGGAATCAGCACTTAATTCACACTAATGATCATATTCCAAATATAAGAGGGCACAACTGTGCATCTCCAGCATTTGATACATTAGCAGACTGCAAAGTGCAACGATATCTCAGCAGAAATGGTCCCCCATCTCCTGGTAGAAAAAAAATGCTAGATAGCTCTATACAACAAAGAAATAACAGGAGTCCATGTCCTCTTAATAATGTTAACATACCAACTATTTATATTATAACAGGAAAATTATTATGTAATACAAGCACCTGGGATTTGAAAAGAAAATCATTTAGTAAGAGGACACTGTATTATTGCACAAAATCAAAAGTTATGCTCAGATTTTTTAAAAAAATGCATAAAAACATTTAACAAGAGGGTTTAGTTGTTAAAAAAAACCTGAGAGTCAGCATCTTTAAATATATAACAAATTTCAATAATGAGACAAAAACACATGTCTTCAACTTCCCAGAAGTTGAAAATTTAAGTGATGTCTTTCTTTTCTCTTGTAAGTCTAGTATGGTTGCTACATCTGAGGGAAGGGCAAAAATATACTTAGATATTTCTGAAATTTGAGAAAAATAAAAAATTTTCACATCTGCAAAGTGGAACAAGGATAAAGATGAAAAGAAATTATAAAAGCCAACCATTAGCACATATGTAACAAGATTTAGGGTAAGCAAAAGTAGTTGCCTTAGGAACACTGTAATATGTACAATTTTCTTCCTTCAAGTAATTTAAAGAAAGAAATCTTGTCATTTGTAATAATATGAACGAACATGGAAGATATTAGATTAAATGAAATAAAGCAGGCACAGAAAGACAAATAACAAGTGGTCTCACTTATATGTGGAATTAGTAATTCTCAGAAACGGAGCATAGAATAATGGCTACAGAGGCTTTAAGTATTCATGAGATGAGATGTTAGTTGAAGGCTACAAAGCATCATTTCATAAGGACTAGAAATATGTGGTATAACGTGATTACAGTTAATAAACATACTTGAAAACTGCTGACAGAATGTTTTCACCACCAAAACATGTGAACTGATGGATATGTTAATTAGATGTATTTAATTAGTCCAGAATATATATACATATATATATATATAAACACAAGAAAAAATAATCATCCCTTAATTATTACTTAGAGGAACAAAGAAAGGGAGAAAGGAAGGAAGGGAAGGGAATATAGTCCGCCAAAAAATGTATTCATCAGGAAAAGAAAAACTTGCATAAATATTTTAATATTAAATTTATTGAGACATCACAAAATTAATACAAGTTACCTTTGGCCTCTACAATTACAAAGGGTGCTCAAATTGGTGGTCATAAGCTTCCAGACATTTATTAGTCATTTATTACACATTTTTTGGTGGGCTTTGTGCGCATATATATATATAGATTTGTATCTATAAAATTTTACCACATACCATAAATCTACCTATATATCAGCACATTAAAGACCATAAATTTATATATATAATCATATTATATATCATAAATATAATTTTGTCAAATTAAAAAAATAAACGATCATAAAAATAAACACATCTGTAAGACAAAAACAATGATTTAAGCATTTAAAATAAATTCATATGGTAGACTATAATTAATCACATCTGTAAAAGAAATCATAAAAAACAACTTTAAAGGAAAGAAATAATGATTTAAGCATGTAAAATAAATTGATATGGTAGACTTGATAATTTAATTGTATATTGAGAGAATTTTACTTATACAAAACAAACTAATATATACAGGACATTAAAATTTTAATACATACTATGATTTATTGGTACATACATTTATGTGAATATTTTAGGAGATCATTATTTAACTGAAAATGCTATTAACTAATTTATAAGATTAGTAAATTGGATTTTAAACCAAGCATAAACATTACTAAGTACTCTCTAGACAGACATTTAAAAATCTTGTAGCAATACTGATTACATGTAATCTCCCAAATGATTTGATGACAGAAGAATAAATTCAATAATTACTGATGGAATATTTAAACATTAATCTTCTAAGCTCCAGGGACATAACAGTGAACCTAACACGCAAAGTTTCTTTCCTCATAATCCTCATGGATAACTTTATTCTAGTAAAGAAAAAATGATTTCTTTTAAAAATAAATAAAATAGGTCTTATCATTTTAAATGAGCCTCTTGTGTTTGGTTACTATAAATTCCCAAGAGCCCAGTTCCTACTGATTGAAATAATAAAATGGAATTTGTGAAGCTACAAAGTAGAAAAATAGTTTTGATTACTCCATTAAGATGTAACCTTTCCAGAAGGAGTGTTTTGAAGTAGTCCATCAACCTTATTTATCTCTTCATACCAGTATAGATACTAATTACGATCCTGCTAAAAATAGAGGAAGTTGAGTTATGTCACTACAGAGGAACTGTTTTAAAAACAAAGAAATTCATCAAAAGAGATTATTAAAATAGAGAACCTAAGATATATTTGTTTAAAAAGTGAACATACTGTTAACTATAAAGCAAATCAACACCTACCATCTTACTAAAGATAGCAGGTGTAGTAAAAAAAAATATTGAAATTTGGAGGTGTAGACAGATGCCTTATAATTAAGATTCAGATTTTATGCTAGGTTTATATCTTAGGATACAGAATACTAGTGATTGCTGAAATGAGATTGTTGAATATCTTACTGACTTGTAAGTTAATATTTATCATTGTTTCTAAAATAGGAATCAAACATACCCACATGACACTTACTGTGTCAATCTGGGTGTCAAATAGCATAGTGTATAATGAGAAACCAAAAAAAAAAAAAAGAATGAGATTTTTCAACCTGATTTCTCACACTGACCAGCCACCAAACCAACTCTGTAAATTGAAGCAAATCATAAAGTTCATGATACTCTTCCATGAAATGAAATATTACAATGAGTATACCGTACGATCTATTGAAGTCTAAATTTTACAATATATAAGACTACTAAGCTTTTTTCCCCATGATAAAATATAATACTAGCCATAGATAGACAAACTAAAATCTGAGAACAGTTTCCAGAATTTCTTCACCTTTGACACTGACAGCAAGTTTGGGGAGTTCACAAAACCACTCTCAGGAACCATATTTCACCATATTTCCTAAATCATATTTCCTAAACCATATTTCCTAAATCTCCTAGAAAGCTACTATAATCATAGTTATGGCTTGTTATGAGGAAAAGACATAGAACAAAGGGAGACAAACAACCCAAAAAAAAGCAATACATAGGGTAGTTTGACAGGGTAAAACACAGAGCTGCTATTGTACTCAGGATCCAATGCCCTGTGGCACTAATGGGCAAAAATGCGCATGGAATATTATCTATAAAAAGAAGTTCATTTAAGCTTTAGTGGCCAAAGTTAATATTAAGGCTTCATTATATAGGTATAACTAACTGCTTACATAGTTGATCTCAACCTCCAGTTTGACTGCTACTGCAAAGCCTCCATGCTAAATCATATGGTTGATCTTTCTTACTTTGCTAGACCACAGTCTAAGACAATCAAGTACAGTAAACCCACTCTAAGATCCAAGATGGGCTACCCTCTCTCTAAACAAAGACAATTGTATCGTGTATGATATAAATCACCTTCATGTTCATGTTTATCTGTCTCCTAGTATATTAGGTCAACTTTCCTATTACTGAGATACAATTCCCAACATATATAATCTAAAGAAATCAAAGTTTAATTTGGCTTGTGGTTTCAGGGGATTAAGCCAATGGTAGGATGGCTCAAAAGCAGAAACAAAATGGCAAAAGGGCCTAGAAGAGCACAGCTGTTTTAATTCCTGGTAGCTGATAGCAGAGCAGAGCAGGGTCAGAGAAGAAGGGCCCATTGAATGGATATAGACTCCAATGTCTGGCCTCCATGACCCACACTGACACACTGAGAAGTGTACTTTACTAATCTCCTGGGTGGCTCCTAACGCAATCTAGTTGACAATACAGTTTAATTATCCCATCCCATCTTTTGTCAATTTAACACCCAAACACATCTCCTTGAACCACACATAAGCTTCAAATAAACATGAAACCATAATTCTACCTATACGAGTATACTGCACAACGTCAAAACAACAATCCCTTCCCCAGACCTCAATAGTCCCAGCACTGGTAAGAAGTCCAAGTAAAAGTCTCCTCTGAGACTCAAGGCAAGCTCTTAACTATGAATAGCTATAAAAATAAAAAGACAAGTTACATAATACCAAGGTAAAATGGCACAGGGTAAAGACACATATTCCAAAAGTGTATTGGGGGAAGAATAAAACACAGGAACAAAACACCACTGAAACTTCCATAAGGGCAAGCATTAATTCCTGTAACTCCATGTCTGGTATCTGGGGCACACAGTGGTTTAATGTGACCTACAAAGAGTATAGGCAGCTTTGGTTGTTGCACCCCAAGTAGCCTCTGTCTTGGGTTGGCTTCACTCACTGACTGCAGCTTTTCTCTTGAGAAGTTTCATGTTACTGGAATCTGTAACATTCTGGGGTCTCCACTGTACTTTCAGCTTCATTCATACAATTTCATACATTGGCCCCTGAGGAGTTCTTGGCCTTCCTCTAAAATCTTGGTGGAAGATTTTCTGACCCCACCACTGTTACATTCTGCATGCCAGTAAAACCAGAATCACATGGATGATGCCAGTGTCTGCTGTCAGCAGTAATAGTACCAAGGTCCCCTTGAACCATGGCTGCAGTGGCCTCTGAGTGCCTGGATGGTTGAGCAGAGTGAAATAAATCCTGGAGAAACAATTTCCTAGGAGACATTCAGAGCAAGGTTCCTAGAGAATCTATTCTCAAATGAGAGGTTTACAATTTTGAAGCCTTGAGCCTGTAGAGGCTGGTGTCTTGCTAATTTCTGAGATACCCACAAGCCATCTCCTTGTGCATCTGAAAAAGACTTGCTCTCTTTTTAATAAGCTAATCTCTTCAGTAACCATATTTCCTTCGACCACAACATTACACATGATTCCTTTTGGGCCAAAATTCATTTTTTTCAAATTTTCATGTTCTGCCTTTTGCTTCTGATTCTATCAATCTGGCTAAAAGCACTCAGCAGTACCAATGCCACAGACTGCATGATAGGATGGATGCCTTGCAGTTTCCTTCCCCAGACCAATTAGTATACCACCCTTAATTCTAGCCTTCTGAAAAGTCTCAAGTCATGGGTAAAATGTAGACAAATTTTCTGCAAGAGTGTAACCCACAGGACCTCTAGTCCAATTGCCAATGAAGCACTTGCTTTCAACTTAAACCTCCTGAACCTGGTCTGTGTTATCACCATTCTGGTCTTCTGAACTCCACCCAGACCATCTCCAAATCTTTCCAAACTCCTTCCATAAACCACTTCCAAAAGCTTATTAACATCAAGGTGAGAGACACTCACAGGAATGGTCCTACTCACCATACAATTTTCTACATTAGCTTTCCTGTTTCTGGGACATAACACCCAACAGCCACAACTTAAAGTATGAGAGGTTAATCTGGTTTATGCTTTAGGAATGTTCAGTCCATGGTTTTCTGGCTCTAAGACAGAAATATTATGGCAGAAAGGTGTGGTAGCACAAAGTCCTTAGTTTATGGAGGGTGGGAAGCAGAGCAGCAAAACAGCACCAAACAGAAAAGTTCAAAGAAAGACCAGAGACAGATGCTATAGTCACACCTCCATGACCCACTCAGAAACAAAGTATGCTTTCTTTTTTTTTTTCCTTAAATTCTTTTATTGGTACATTTTAGGTATACAATACATTTACATTTATCATTGGGTACTTGTACCTGTACATGATGTATCTTGGTTCTTATTTTTTCCCCATTCCCTGTCCTCCCTTCACCCTCTCCACCCTTCCCTATTTACAAAGACTTTGTTTCCATTTTTTCATTTTCTTACAATTTTTCCTTTCCCTTCTTTCCTTTCCCCTTCCCCTCCCACTTCCCCTTCCTCTTTGGACCTTTTCTTCCTATTTCAAATTATTTGTTTTAATCATTTTAATCCTTATTTACACTTTTAGTTTCTCACACCAGAGAAACTATTCGGTATTTACATGTGTGTCCTATTTATTTCACTTAAGAGTATGGCCTCAATATGCATTCATTTAGCTATAAATGTCTCTAGTTTGCTTTCTTAATCCCATAGGTGGTTCCATATCCAATCATATTGACAGTTTACCTTAATCATCACACTCAAATTAGACAATGTGCCCTCTGGGTATCTGGAAATTGAGCACAATATCTTGTACTTCTTGATTGAATTGACTTTTACATGTATGTCACTAAGGAGGTCATTCTGTCATAAATAAAAACATAAGACTTGCCTAGAAATTGAAGGCTGAGAATATCAGACAATTCAAAATATGATAGCCAAGAAGAATGACAACTTTTCCTCACATGGCTAGATCCAGGTAATAAAGAGATCTGAAAGTTACCTGAAATAGTTTTTAAATATGTAAGGATTTTTTTCTGTACTGAGATTGAACTCAAGGCTTTCATATTAAACTACATCCCCAGTTCATTTTTAATTTTTATTCTTTGAGAAGGGGTCTAAGTCACTGAGGTGGCTAGGCTGGGCTGGAATTTGTGCCTAAGCCTTACGACCCAAAAGGCTGAGATTACTAATATGCACTACAATGCTCAGCTATGAAAGCATATTTTAAAAGAGATTCCACAATACAATAGCAAAGTAAGTGATTTGTTATGAATTCAAATGATTTTAAATGCATTTGGGTGGCAAAAATAATATGCTTTGAAGCCAAATATTTTATCTTTCCATATATAATAAACTGTTGAAAACATTTTAAAATGAGGATACAGTTAAATGAAGATATTATTAGTAATAATATCACATCAAATTCTCTAAAAATTAAGATCATTAATGACCATGATTGCATAAAGTGCTATCTCTTAAAATTCATTAAAATTTGTAACAGTAGATTTAATTAATATTTTTATAAAGAAAGAGGGATCCATTTTCTCACTTAGGCTACATCATGTATTTGTCCTTTAAAATATTCTGTTTTCTGTTAACCACTTTCTGAGACATTGAGCATGTTTACCCCAAGTACTAGGTCTTTCATTATCATTCTGAGAATTTCTGCCAAATTTTTATACCATGCAATACGCATCCTCATTTCTTCAGAAGGTAAACTGCCATTTCTTTATTACAAAGGTTTCCCTCACGTCATCTCAACTCAATCACCAGTCCTGCCTTACTCTCTCAAGCATGTGGCTTCTCCGCAATATCCCAATTCCCCCTTTCTTTTACATTTAACCTGTTTCAACTTCTATGTGACCATTCACCTTATCGGGAGGAATTTCAGTCACTTATCCCCAAGAGAAGTGACAAATTCTTTAAAATGCACTTTGCATGGTTATCTGAGATGGAAGACTCTTTGTTTAATAAACACAAATCTTCAACTATTTCTCATAGATGGACATAAACCTACATATTACCACCTCCTTTAGGGTTATGTTAGAAGCATGCAGCTGGGTTTTGGCATGAAAAATATTCCCTGCAAACCTCTTGATCAGATATCCCAAGAAATGGCACCCATTAGAATAAGAGTACAAAATGGAAAAAGGCTGGTTTTCAGTCACTGCATGAAAAATACCTGTCTTGTACAAGTTTCTGAATTCACAGTGAATTCTTCCTGCCAGCAGGAAATAACTTGATATGGAGTTTAAGACACAGATTTTTCATGTTTTATTACTTAGTACTATACAGCTTGGTTTAGGTTAATAATAAGTGCTCATTTTGTTTATGCTTTTATTTCTTATCCTCCTTATTCTAATTTCATCTTTAAATTCTATTTCTAGAATAGAAGTTCTTCTTATCTTTAGGCTTATATCTATTAACTTCTTTTTTATCAGTAGAATTATTGCTTTTAATATTGGCAATTACTTTATGTAAAAATTTAGTAAGGGGATTTTTTAAAAAAGTGTTTCAGATGTTAAGGATTTTAATTTATTTCATATATTTTCGATGAAGTATATGAGCACTGGGACATGTAGCAAATTAGTGTATCTATTTTCCTGTGTCTGAGATCAAAATGAGGGCCCAAAGCATCCAAGCACTCTACTACTGAGCTACATTCTCTGCTCCATATAACTTGTAATTGTGGAATGAATTATTCTTCCTTGTAGGGATTTGCATTAAATGAAACAAAAATCCATGTCTCGACTGAATTACAAATGTGTTCTAAAATGTTATGATGTACTGTTTGGTCAATAATAATTATTTAGACAACTACATCTAAAACCAGGTCCCAGTTTATAATGCTAAAATATTTCTTGAATCACTAATGCAATTCTCAGAAGCAAAATCAAATACATTTTGTTGGGCACATTTGGGATATCACAGAATTAAGCACTAAATAAACATATGTCCTCAATGCTAGTTCAGTGAGATCCAGTTTTAAATTCTAATTCTCCAAACCCACCAAGGACATAGAGGGTAATTCCAAATTATAATTACAAATATTTTAATTCATGCTATCATCTTCCCAGTGTGAGTATAGTATAGTGAGGGAGCTCACAATCTATTGTGAAACTCTCATCTTGCCTGTGGGACTTAGTTTTGGATCATTTAACCTCTTAAAGACACTGCTCTTTCTCTGTAAAACTGAACCAATCCTGACTAGCTCACTTGCAAGAAAATTATAAAATACTTTAAAAATATTAGTTATTAGATATTCTATTACCAAGTCAGGTATAGGTTTAGTTCTATCATAGTTAAAACAGATGACCCATCCAATATACTGATTTTACTAAAAGCAAAGATCAGGCTGGGCCAGCCAACCTAAGATCATCTTTAAACATGGTATTATTAAGTTCTAAACAAAACTAAAAACTGTTGCTCAATAAGTAATGCATGTAAAATATTGCTTTTCAAATGAATAAATAAGTAAATGAATTAATGGATGAATGAATACAAAAGAAAAATTGTTAGACAAGGAAGAAATAAGAATTTGGCAACAGGAATGTAGAGATTAAATAAAAAATAGTTGCAGAAAAAAGAATCATACTCTTACTATAATTTATCCTATTTTCATGATAAAAATAACTTCAGGAGTCATTTAAAATTAAAAACAATTATATTATATATTTATGATATTTAATTTCTCTAACTTTTGCCTGTTTTGAATTATGTTGTTACTATTTATAAAATGTTCATCTCAGTTAAAATCAATCTAATATGAAATTTTATACTGAGTCATAGAACATGATATTTACAAGTCAGTTACAATATTATAATTATAATAATTATAATATTAGCAATATTTACACTGATAAGTTTTTTTCTTGTTATTCGGTTTAATTCAGCCCTTAAAATGTTATTTCTTCAACAAATTAGCAGATTTTGATGTGCTAATGTTTCTTCTGAAGACCAGTGCTCCTTTGTATTTATAGACTGCTGGTATGAATCCATTTTCCACTAGAATCATTCAGGATTCTTCAATGCAAATTACACACAATTTATCTAGCACTTATAACTAATTTTACTCATGTTGTAGTGTGTCAAGTTCACTGATAGTTTGGCACATGTTCAGATTTTGGATGGTAAACCATTTTGTAGGGCTAAATTTGAGTAAAAAATGAGATGTTATTATTTAGTCATAAATATTAGTGGACAGAAATACGTCTTTGAAAATTAATTTAAGCCTCAGATTACAACTTCAAAAACAATGTGTTTATGAAGAAGTACAAGTAAAATGTCTCAAGTTTTACTTAACTTGAAAGGTAACTGATATCTACCTCAATAATTGTAGGCAAAAGTAGTGTTATGCAACCATCTATTGCATATTCCTTTTCACTTAGTAGTCACAGCCACATCACTTCACTGCAAGGACCATGGATATGCTGTGTATTAGTCACTTTGCCATTGCTGGGAAGAAATACCTGACACCTGACACTTAAAAGAGAGATTTATTTTGCCTCAGGGACTCAGATGGTTTTGCCCTGATTGGCTGGTGCCAAGGCAGAAGTGACATGGTGGAAGGCCATGGTGGAGGAAAACTACTCAATCCATGGCACCTAGTAAACAGAAAGAAAAAGGAGTAGCCAAAGGCAAGAATATAACTTTCCAGGTCACATCCTCAATTCCACATCTCCTCCAATCAGCTCTCAACTCCCAAAAGTACACACAGCTATAAATTCATCAGTGAATAATCCACTCATGAGTACAGCATGCTCATGATCCCATTATCTTCCAAAAGCTCAACTCCTGAACACATGACACACCTGGGAACATTCTAGAACTAAAATATAACATTTGCCCCTGACTCCCAAAAGGCTCATGTACAGCTCATTATGCAAAATGCATTTAGTCCATCTCTAAGAGTCACCAAAATCTTAGCAATTAGTGTAGCTGAAATATCCAAGTCCAAAGTCTGCTCTGAGACTCAAGTCAAACTTTTTATGAGTCCCTATAAAAATCAAAAGAGAGTCTGGGATTTAGCTCAGTGGTGCCGCTGCCTGCCCAGCAAAAGCAAGGTCCTGAGTTCGATCCCGGGTACCAAGAAAAAAAAATCAAAAGAAACAAATATTTCTAATAAACAATGACACAGAATAAACATTCCCATTACAAAAGAAGACAGCAGGGCAATAGAAAGATATTGTCCCAAAGCTACACTGAAAATCAGTAGGAAATTTTTTAAGTCCTACAGCTCCAGCACAAGGGTTACACCCCACATGGCCTCTGTCATAGGTTGGCTCTGCTCACTTCCTGCAGTAGTCTCAGCAGATAGTCCTGGCATCTCCAAATCCCTAGGATCTCTGTAGAAACTTTAGCTTCAATTAAACACCTTCAAGCATTACACACTCAGAGGTATATGGCAAAGACTGTGACCCTGCCACATATTTTTGACTGGCCTCTGAAGTCTTCTTCTGAAATCTGGATAGAAGCCTCCATGACCTCATAACTTTTGCATTCTGTATGCCTGAAAAAACAGTACCAAGGTCTGTCACTAGCTCAAGCAGTAGCCAGGCACACATGAACCATAACTTCCAATAGCCTCTTAGTGCCTGCATGGCTGAACTCAGAAACATTTCCCTAGGTGGCACTGAATGAGCAAGACACCCTGTGGCTCCTGATTCTGACTGTAGATCTGGTGAAAGTAACCAGCAATACTCATTCCACGTCCTGAACATTGGGGTGCCTTGAAGTTTCTTAAACCTGGTTAATTAGTCCTCCATTTTAAAATTCAGCTTCATACAAAGTCTTATGACATGGGCAAAATGAAAACAAGTCCTTTTCCAGACAGAAAGTTACACACGTGAGCTCTAGTCCATTTTCCAATACAGTCTTCATTTCCATCTGAAACTCCATGAGCCTGGCCTTTACTTTATGCATTCCTATGAGCATTCTGCTGTTCTGAGTTCTGACCAGAATCACCCATCAAGCTCGACATACAGTATTCCAGGGCTTCTCTCGCCTCCATGTCCAAACCTTTCCACACTCCTCCTGCAAACTAGTTCCAAAGGCTTCTAAATCACAAAGTCTGTTATAGTCATGACAACACCCATTTTATATAACAATTTTCTGTATTAGTCATTTTCCTTTTGCTGGCACAAAATACCTAATATCTTCAATTTAAAGAAGGAGAGGTTCATTTTGGCTCATGATTTCAGGGGATTTAGTCCCTGGTTCACTGGTATAAGGCAAAAACAACATGGGGGGAGGGCACAATGGAGAAAAATGTTCATTCTATTGCACTCAGGAAGCAAAGGGCAAAGGGAAGAGCTAAGACAAGAGTACAGTTTTCCAGGTCACACCCCCAGTGACCCTCTTCTGATAAGGAACCTGTTCCCAAAAGCACACTTAGCTGTGAAGTCATCACTGGGCTGGTCCACTGATGAGTATAGTCCCCCCATAATCCATTCCGCTTCTAAAAGCCCCACCTATGAACACATGGGACTTCTGAGTGACATTTTAGATATGGCCCATAAAACAATGCTTTTCGCTGACATGGCTCTTACAGCAGCAAATGTTTAATGAGTCCACCTTAATCTATATGATTGCTGCCCTGTTATCTTAACATATCTTAAGTTTTCACCTCATTTCCTCATAAAAGCTAGGGGAATTATCTTGGATTCAGAAGTAAATTCAGTAATTTATAATTTTTAAGCTATTGTCTCATCCTTCAGGAGTCACCTTCATCAGCACTATAAACTAAATCAAAGACAGTATAAGTCTCAATACAAATTTTATGCTTCATTTGTGGTTTATCTTGGAAATGCATTTCAGAAATCTCACTGAAAGAACCAAAGAACCCTTCTAAATACTAAGGCTCATCAAAATATACTCAGAGACCTTTTACTGCCATGCCAGTATGGCTCTAAGGCTAGGACACTGCAAGAGGGATTAAGTAATATAACCACCACATATTGTAATTAACAAGAATTACACAGCTTGTGATTACCTGATCTCTCAAATAATAATCTCTCAAACTCTAATGATTTACTTTATGTCTGCCTATAGTTGTCATAAATATCCCTACCTTCATTTTCAGTGCAGATACAGGACGGCTTTCTGAAAGGAAGTAGAATTCTGTCCACCTAGGTCTTCAGTTTTTCAGTTGTTTAAGTGGGACAAATGTAAGGCTGACAGACTCTGAAGGAAATTCCCCTCAAGAGGAACATTTGTAACAACCACAGCATGTTCAAACTCCTAATACTCTATCTATTACTAACTTTCCAATTCCTCATTAAAAAGCTATGAAGTAGACAATTTATTCTGTTTAGCATATCTGCTACCAATTCCTGTAGACTTTCCTTAACTGTGTTAATCAATCCATAAGATTTTCATCCTCTCTCTTCCAGAATTAAACTATTTGTAATCTTTCCATTGCTATAATCAAAATATAAAAGTTTATGGAAGTACTAGTGACTAAACAGATGTTTTGGCTCTCAAAGAGATTTCTGAGATACTCTCTCAAGGGAAATCATAGTGAAGGGACTAAGATTTTGTTTTAATTACAAGCTAACAAGTTAACCTGTTGAAGTTTGTTGAATTCTGGCCAAAGCAACAACACTCCTGAGTCAGAGACAAAAGACTTCCTTACTTAGAGCCATAGCAGCATCTAGAGTTTCCATACTTTCTTATGCCAGTGCTGATCTCAATTCCTTTATGTATATGCAAAGAGAAACAGGTGTCATCTGTGTATACATGCAGTGGGCTTCATTACAGAAGTGGAACCATGACCTTATAAACTCATATGTGGTATAGTGAGTAGTAAATAGGCCTGTCCTTTCTTCCAAAGAGAGACACTATATCATCGAAAGCTTTTTCCCACTCAAACGTCATTGAAATGACAGTGACTTTACTCATGGAACATGGAAAAATGCTAAAGATTCATGGAGAAATATCTCTAATCAAAATTCTAGAATGTTTTCAATAAAATATGCATCTGCTATATAATTATTTCACATTTTAAAAATACAGACCAAATTAATTTCTTAAAGCCATTCATTACAAATAAATCACCTGATTAAAAAGAAAATAAATAGATATATTTTTAAAGAAGAATATGTTGGACAATATTTTGGTAAATTGTACGTTCACAGGACACAACTATTTCCTATTTCACAAGTTACTTCTTCACAGAATATGCCCTTATCTCAACCACACTGCACCATATTTAGTTTTGGAAGAGTACAATGATTTCTATTACTATATTGTATACACACTAATTCCTCTGCATTCAAGATTTCTTTTCTGTTCATCAAGCATCATTTCTCGAAAATCTTTCCTAATCACGGTG
Source organism: Heterocephalus glaber (assembly GCF_053883595.1). Taxonomy (NCBI): domain Eukaryota; kingdom Metazoa; phylum Chordata; class Mammalia; order Rodentia; family Bathyergidae; genus Heterocephalus; species Heterocephalus glaber. The sequence goes on from NW_028258303.1 coordinate 9,046,054, forward strand.
ATTATAGGTCTTCATGCCAAAACATAATTCTCTATATAACTTAAATACATGATAGTTTTCAAATTATATTTCCAGTCTCCCTTCACTACACACCAATAGTAAACATACATACGCACACACATGTGCTTATACACACACACACTCACACCATACACCAGTGAACTGAGGGTGAATTCAAAATGAGATATTTATGTGACTCTGGTTTGAGGTAGTATGAATATCAGTGGACTCTCAGTGGTTATATGTTGATTGGAAAGAATGACGGTTGGATGAATCAAGAGTAGTGTAGCTTAATGAAGTATAAATCCTTAACATACAGTGCTCAGAAAAGGAAACAGCTTGCATTTCCTTTTATCCCCCCATTTTTTAGTGCTGCTCAGCATACAGATGATGTAATTTAAGAATCAGATGTCAGGCCAGGGATTTAGCTCAGTGGTTTCGCTGCCTGCTGCGCAAGCACAAGGACCCGAGTTTGATCTCCGGTACCAAAAAAAAAAAGAGGAAGAATCAGATATATCATATCACTTCCCTTCAGAAAAAATATTAATAGCTTGTAATAATGTAAAAGACTGATTCCAAAACTCTTGGCACAGCAATTAAAAACTTATACAATATAACCTCAATCTAGCTTTTTAGTGACCTATTAAACACTCTATACCATGCTTCAATTTCACTTAGACATTTCTTCTCTGTATTTTCACTTCTCACTATATTAGTTTTTCTCTCAGTTCATATTTCATTGTTACTCAAAGTGCTCTCTCCTTACTGGTCCATTTAAAGTAAGTTACTCCATCTTCAAACTTTTATTAAACAAATTGTCTAGACCAGACTATGGAATCATAGAGTCATATATGCCTCAAACTGCTAAGTTTTTATTTTATATTAAAGCATCTTTTCTCCCAGAAAGTCTTTGAGCTCCCTTATGGCAGAAACCAGGTTCCCTGGTCCTTTGTACTCCCAAGAAGGTGTATGGCAATTGAACAGTAAAAGTATGTCCCAAGATTTCAACATAATTACTGACAATTAGTGAACAAGGGACTCATATGAGCTATGACCAAAAAGTGTAGTATGTGTTTACATTTAAAAATGACAGTAAAAGATCCACCACTATTCAATGTCTTTAGTCGCATTGTTGTGGCTACATGGATGTCTGGAATGAGATTCAAAATGTTTACCTTGGGCCAGGGATTTAGCTCAGTGGTTTCACCGTCTGCTGTGCAAGCGGCAAGGACCCAAGTTCAATCCCCGATAACAAAAAACAAAAATGTTTACCTTTCATGGTCATTTTAACTTTAGGAAAGAGCCAGAGGATCATGGTGCCCGATCTGGTATACAAGGTAGATTAAGGTAGATGAGAACACACAGTAATATTTTTACATCCCTATCTTTTCATTGGATGGCACTAGCAATCAGCATTCATGGTATTTTTAATCACACCTCATAAAGACATTCACAAAAGCACTTCCAGAACTTCTTTGGAAAATGGCAAGAAGGGGTAAGCATGTTTAAAGTGAAGGAGAGTATTTTGAGGGGGACTAATGGCAACATGTCTTTTACCATAATAAATTTTAATTTAAACATTCACTATAGGTTTTGATTACGACTTGTACAGAGTAAGACCCCGACTTATGAACAAGTTCCGTTCCAGGAGAATGTTCATAAGTCGGATTCATTTATAAATCCAACAAAGTGAGTCTTACACGCCTTTGACACAAATATACAATATAAAACATAAGAAAAACACACACAGATACAATGAGTCCCCAAATGTACTGGACTACTATACACTATCATACTGTATAGTGAGCACACAGAAGCACAACTGTGACAATGTCTGTCACACCCCTAAGCTACTTCCACAATTTGTTCACATCTATGAATATTCATAATGCAAGATCTGTTTGCATCTGTGAAAGTTTAGAACTCTAATGTTTATCAATCAGGGACCTATTGTATACACTTTCAAATGTAAAAAGACTCTTACAATGACTTTTATAATGTATTTTCACAATTTTTCTTTCAGATACATATTACACAGTAGGCAGTTTACTCATTAGTATTCTAAATTAATTCAAGTAACATTCTTTTTTCTAGGCTATCACATTTGTTTAAAGTAGAATGATAAAAAATATTTTAAGGATCTTTTTCACATGGCTCTCATCAATTACCAGCAAAGAAATTGATGGTATCACTTGTCCTATGATATGATCCTGATCTTATTATCTTAATGAGATCTATTCATCCATAATAAAAACAGGTTGAATTAGAGGATCTTTAACATCTCTTAGAGCTCTAAATTATTCTTAATTAAAGTTGATAAAATAATATTTTGTTGGTTTTGTTGTCATGGTGCTTTTACATTAACTTCTTTCATATTTGTTTTCTTCTCTGGCTATTCAAGAAATCAGTTACTATTTGCTTTTAGTAAGGATAAACTTTAATACATATTTTAAATAATGATATTATCTCAATATATATGTTTAAAATTAAACAAAAAGTTAATTATATGTGATATTTCAAGGAACAGGAATATATTTATAAATGAATTTTATTTACATATTCAGTTACTGATTCTAATTAAGAAATACAGAATAAAAGAAGTTAATTTTTGAAGGGCATATTATCTCCATATGTCACAACTTGGGATTTTAAAAAGACATTGTAGGAATTATTTTCTGGAAGACTAATGGATTTCTGAAGCAGGAATTTAAAGAGGTTAATTAGATTTATTTGTTCCCACCATCTCCCCCAAAATAGAAGAGATGATCACATAATACATAAAAATATAAGCAGATGTTTCTTGTATGATGCTAGAAAATCAGATTAAAATTAAGACAGTTATTTTTAGGCAAGGTTTATGATTGTTTCCTGTAATAGCTTGTAGCTCTTAATTCACAACACTTTGTAGGCAGCTAATAATTGTAGCCTTATGAGCTGCATGAAAATGTCTAAAAATCACTAAAAGAAAATGTTAAGCCATTTAAGCCAATGTTAATTCTTGGAAATAAATCTGAATAACTGATGCTAAAAATTAAATGTTCAACTTCCTGCAATTTCACATACTTCAAAGGGAAAATAAAATATATAATAAAAATAACAATAAAAACAGTATGAGCCTTGAATCTGCAGAATCCTTTACAACTATGATTGAAATGCTATGCACATAGGTAAAGCTTTTTAGTATCTTTCATAAAAGAAAAAAATCTGAAAAGCTTTTATTTTTGAGAAAAATGATTTAAAATGGGCTTTCTTAATGTGTGTAACAGCCTCGAAAATATAAACCTAGTGATTTTTATAGTAAATCTCCCACAAGACATACTAGCTAAACTATGAATAATATTCAAGTCTTACTCTTAAAATTGATAAATACAAATGACAAAAAGCATATGAAATATGTGATTTCATTTAATTTAAATTCAAGATCATTATAACTTCTTGAGTCTTTAGTTGTTCAATATGAAAATAAAACCTATTATTTATTTAATTTTTTAGAGATGGGTGAAAATCAACATATTTCTACAGACACTGAGATTTTATTTAGAATTCTATGTTACCTTCTTTTTCTTATAACCTTCATGTAAAAACATACCCTTCCACATGGGAAGACTGACCTTTCCACAGAAGCTGCAGATATGAAAAGTACAGCACAGAGTTATGCAGGAAGATATGGACCACACACTGCCTGGTCAGGCAGCCAAGGAAACCAGAGGTCAACATGACGGCAGATATCTTTGCCCAGTGGCAAAGGAGCCAACGCGTTTCCCTAGGTTTCATTTTTAAAAATCAATAAACACAAACATTTGATGTGTTTCTTAGGTTTTAAAATAACTATGTCACAGAGACCTTAATTGTAAAAAAAAGGTGTCAAACAGGAATCTTAAGATGGACTAAAACCAAAATGAACAGCAAAAGATGTTTCTATGTATTTTTTTTCAGTTTGCATTGAGATCATTCGCCAATTTTAAAAACTGTAGTAATAAAGGTGTAAAATGTTGCTAAGATAAAGAATAAAATAAAGAGGAGAGCAGAAATAAATGAAGTAAACACCAGAACAATAATAGAAAAGATTAATTCTAGCAGTTGGTTTTTTAAAAGCTAAACAAAATCGGTAAGCATTTGCTTGGATTACCTAAGAGAAATGAGAACTCAGATCAATAAAATCAGAACTGAAAGAGAAGACATTAGAATTTAAAATACAAAATTAAAAGGGATCATGAAACCAAACAACTATATGTCAAGAAATTGAACAATACAGAAGAAATTAATACAGGATCAACTGATTTTTTTTTTCAGGCTAAAAGATTTTTTTCTTTAATAGATCTAATTTATGTTTTTATATAACTGATTTATCTGTTCCTAATTCTGGCCATCTCATATAATTTCTGCACCGTCTTTGTTTCCTTAGTTCTCTCTACTTTATTTTTTAGACTGACTCTGTTTTGTCTGGATATGTCTCTTCAGAATTTGAAATTTTGGGGGATTTTTTTTAGTTTTTCTGGGTTTTATATTTATAACCCAAGATTCTTTTGTATGTGATTTCTCTCTGTGATTTCTGTAATGGCTAATCTTAATTATGAACTTGCTTGGCTTCAGGGATTTAGTAAAGCACACTTCTGTGTCTGGGAGGATCATTGATGCATAACACTTGGAACTACAACTGGTTTCCTCTCTGGCTTCTTTCCTGGCTCTGGACACTGTGAATTGAGCAGTTCCACCAGGCCCTTCCACCATGATGTTTCTGCCTTGGCACAACTGACCGTGGAATGAAGCCTCTGAAACTGTAAGCCAAAATAAACCTCTCCTCCTTAAGCTGCAGGTGTTAGGTATTTTTGTCCCAATGACAAAAAGATTGCCAATGTGATCTCTTAACTCTGTTTTAAAAAACGAAAGCACTAATCCAGCACTGTCACATAACACCTTCCTTCTACCTTTCATATGTTGCATATATGTGTGCGTGTATACATACATATATTTAATTTTCTGGTCTTTACCTCAGAACTACATAACTTCACATTGTTATTTATTCATTTTCTAAAATTTGGTGATGTATTGACTTATAACTATAGAAGTTGAGGGCCGAGGATTTAGCGGGCGCCTGCCTCTCAAGTGCACGGTCCCAAGTTCAATCCCCGGTACCAAAAAAATAAAAAAGAAGAAGTGAAAAGATGGTATATTTATATTCCTTTTGGCTTCTCTCCTCTACCTCAAAATTTTGAATTTGTATTTGTTGCTGTTATTATTACAGCTGCTTTATATTAGCTGAGATTATATTTACCTTTGTATTACCTTTTGACAAAGTCCTGACAATCAAAATAGGAATGAATAGGGTTTAGTTTTAAAAGAAAAATAAATAGGCAGGGGATGTAGTTCAGTGGCACTGGGCCTGCCTGGCAAGCACAAGGTCCTGAGTTCAATTCCCAATTCCAAAAAAAAAAGAAAAAGCAATTCTTTAAACACACACACACACACACACACACACACAAACAAACACACTAAGTCTAAACTACCTATGTACCTCACGCCCACACTCATACACATACCTTTTAAACAAAACTTGCTCACTCATATCCTGGTTGACAGTTTTACTTTGTTGTTGTTTAATAAATGCTCATGGGTGTTATCTTGACAGTCTCTCCCTATTCAACATTTAATTGCCTCTATGTAAATGACATCTAGTGGTATATAATTCTCACATCACACTTTCTGTTCCACTGAGATATGTACCCATTAATTCATTAATTTATGAAATTAGATGTTCTTTTGTAGAACTCTGAAAAACATTAGAAATTTTTGTGAATATTTCCAAAATAAAATATTTATCACTGTTTCTAAGTTCTACATGTTTTCTAATCCCATTGTGTATTTCTTTTCCCTCAAATTTTTGCTGAAATAATATTAGGAGGTTATCATGATTCTCTTCATTTTTTAATTATTTTTTATTAATCTTATCAGTTCTATCACATAATTGTTCCAGTATAGCGTAGGTGATTTTCATTGGCTTTCAATAATGACTGCTTGGCTTCCTCTAAGAACTTCATTTTTTCATGTTTTGTTTGTTTTGGTTTTGTTTACTTAAGCATGTTTTATTAAATTATATATTAAGAGAATTTAGTGATCTATATTCATTTGGTCTCAGTAGAGACTATCACAGAAGACTCCTAGTTGTCTATATATAGTTTCTAAGAATAATTACTTTTTGGTTCAGTTAGTTAAACTATTACATATAAAATTTGCAAAATAGCATGGATTATGCCATTTAAATCTACCTTTCATGGTGTTTAATAAAAATTTCAGTAATAAAACTTTTACTTCAAGTGCACTGTTTAACATACACAATGTTATTTACTCCAAAGTGCTTAAAATACTGACATTCTTTGTTTTCAGTTGTTATAAAGGAACTGGAACAGACCTAGTCCTTTATCATACCATGAGTTACTGCTGTACAATCTTCAGTCCCTGGATAGAGTTCTAAAAAAATTGGTTTTTGTTTTGTTTTTACTACTTTTGTTTAATATTTTCAAAATTTCACTTTAGCCTCTGAGAAAATTATTTTACTTCTTCTTCTCAGTGTGAGTTTCAAGTTGGAAATATTCCCATTTCCAGCCAGTGAGTCCCTTTTAGTTTAATATTTATATTCTCACACCAACTGTGTTCTATATAGAAATCAACCAAATAGTTACAAAATATTAATAACTCTAATCTTGCAAGTTACAACTGAGTATGCAGTAATAAAAAATGCAAATGAAAGTAAAATTAGAAGGTTTTTTTAAATATACAACTATTTCAATGTTCTCTATTACATAAACTCTGAATAAATGTTTACAGATTTTTGGTAAATACATGAGTTTAAATTTTTTCCATACTGTATATTTCCACCGACCAAGAAGTTAAATATCATGTTTTTTAACTCAAATTTTAACTTCAGTAACCACAGTATCACCTAATTTCATGGGTCTTAACCTTTCATTTTCATTTGGCAATTCATACAGTCTTCACATTTCTCTCACTACTGAACATCATCCATGCCTATAAAAAGGACTAGCTTTCTGTGAACAATTTGACTCAAGGAACAAAGATCATTTGTATTTGGGGAAAAAGGACCAACAATATGGAAAAGTTTACAAATTCTTTACTCCATATCCCCCTTCAGCCCACAGAAACATGTTATTGTCTACTTAAAGGCAAAACTGTAGGTATTTCCAAGAGATGACTTTTAGTTTGAATATAAAGCTCTTTCCTTCTACCATGTTACAAGAGAAAAAGACCGTAAACCCAATTTTCTCATTTAAGATCATTTTCTATTTTTGTTCTTCCACTTGCTTTCCAACAATGAAAGGAGAAAACTTTTAAGATAAAAATAATAATAATTGTAAGGCCAGGGATTTAGCTCAGTCGCACCGCACCCGCCTCGCAAGAGCAAGGTCCTGAGTTCAATCCCCAGCACCAAAAAAATAAAGAAACAAATAAATAAAAACTTTTAAAAAAACACTAATTGTGAAAAGTAACAGATTGAATGTGTCCCCAGTTTTCAAGGGGGCACCTCAATAGTATAAATATAAGGTGACATGGAAATCAATTTACACTAAAAATTCTAGTTCCATCTAGAAATTCTGTAAAACAACCATGTAGTTGAAAGTGAATTTTTTATCTGGCAAGATCAGACCATTACACATTGGCTCTAATGGGTGAAATAATGGACTGCACACAACTACACAAAATATGAAATTATAAAATAAATTTAAAACCAGATGATTACGTTAATAATAAAATAATTCCACTGTATTTTTCATTCATTCTATGCTTTTGTTTAGCTTCCCTGGAAGGCACATGTTGTTGTTAAATAATCTTCAGACTGTTTTCTGTCTTCACATATTAGTTTATGTTTGCCAAATCAAAATAGGCAACCAAGATGCATTTGGGTAAGGAGTTTTCTCAGAGTAAAACTCTCAAACACATGAGTGCACATAAGGTCAGGAAATATAAAACAAGGAGAAACTTCCCGCAACTTTGTTATACTATAGATTATATAGTGATATTAATTCAACAACTATTTATAAAGCATACATTTTATGCCAAAAGGTCTATTAGTACCCTTTCAGGATTAGCAAAACAAAGATGAAAAATACAATTTAACAGAAAGATATCCCTGCTATAGAGATGCTTACTACTTATTTATGGTGATAAAAAAATCAAATATGATTACAAAATGCCATGAAAAATGCTTGATTAGAAGTTGGCAAAGGGCGGGGGTTTTAGCTCAGTGGTTCTGGCGCTTGCCTCACAAGCGCAAGGTCCCGAGTTGAATCCTCGGTACCAAAAAAAAAAGAAGTTGGCAAAGATAGAATAATCTAAAATTTGTATAAAATTGGCAATCAGGGATTGGAGTCATTTCAAATTTATGTTCCTTTGTTCATATTAAGTCAGCTTTGTCATATATTTTCTGTGTAATCTCAGACAAATGTACTCACATTGAAATAGGGATAAGAGAATTATTGTGTGGATCAATGACAATGTATTAGGTCAGTATTATAGTAAAATATCATTTAATAAATACATTCAAAGATATATATTCAATCTAAAATATTATATATTTACACAATTTGCAATTATCTTGGTATAAATCTACAAACAGAAAATAAATTTACTCAAGTGTTTTAGAACCTCTTACTAGTATCCAACTATTCATGTCATATGACGTTCATTGGTAAGAGGGACATTCTGGCTCACTGCTATTGGACTATAGCCCATAGTGCTATATCATTTTACCAAAATAGACTTCTACAAGTCCATGCAGGGCAGAATGAGGATAAAAACACAGAAAGTGTCTGTGACTTTGATGACCTCTGTACAGACTAAAAGCAGGAAAAATGGTTAAACATGTGGAAAAAGACATTGTCAGAGAGTATACCTGATTTTAATTGTGTCTAATTCAAACACCCTAATAACATAAAACTATAATAAAATATGATCATTCTCAACAATAGCTAGCCTTTAGCCTCTCTAAAGCAAGCAATTTATGTATTCATTAATGCGTCTCAACAATTTCACTAGCACTATTTTCACATTTTTGGTGATGTCTGGAAAGTGCTAAATTTTTCTTAAATATTAGATACAACTATAACTGGGTGCATTCATTCATATTAAACACATTCTATGTGCAATTTTTCACCTTAACTCCCTTCATTTGCTTACTCCCTAACAAAAACTGTAAAGGGTATGAGATTTCACTATACAATAGGCTAGTATTATTTCTTCAAAACCAAAATTGATGAATGGTAACAAAGGACATCAAATTCCCGGGTCAGAGTCAAAAGACTTTAACTGTCTGCAAAACAAATGAGCTGAGTGTCAGCATTTGCATGGGTTCTCTAAGTCCTAATTTCCAGTATGGTGACAAAAAGAGAACCATAAGACAACTACAGATGCAGGGGGATGCACTACAAAAGAGAAGTCTTGAGCTTAGAGGACCTGAATCTTTTGAAGTCAAAATAAGCCTGCCTGCACTGTGACTCAGAGGCAGCCATTACTAAGTGGACAGAAAACGTACTTGGTAGTTGTCCAAGACGAAGACATTTGGCTGTATTACAAAACAGATTATTCCCATAAAACCCTCTTTAAAAGGTAATATAAAGTCAAGCAGAGTCAGGGCTTCTACTCATAAGGTTTCAGAGACACAAGAGGCCCATATGGAACCGTTTCCCAACATATCCCATCCCCATCACAATGGTGTGTTGATGAAAACATTTTAATCAGTCTTGAAACATTGGCTGTCTTGCCCCGCTGGCACATAATTCAAAGTTTCCAGGAAACAGCAAAGAGAACAGAGAGAAGGAATTAAGTTACAAATTTATTTTACAGGAGATGGAAAAAAGAGGGGGAGAACTGGTGCACTGCTGAAGCAATGACTGAGAACAGTAGAACTCACTGCACTGATCGAGACTGGCTGCTAACAGTTAAACTGCCTATTGTATGCCGAGGCCTGAGGTAATATTAAAACTATTAGCACTGTGGTCTCATTTGATCCTCACAAATAAACAATCACACACACATTATTTCTGCTTTGGAGATGAAGAAACTACACCTAGTTCTATGAGATGTTACACAATGATAAAACCTAAATTTAAAATCAAAATTTTAATAATTTTTTACCCACTGTGACAAACTATTTCTCTACTATGCAAAGTACAGTATGTATTTTGAGAGTGTCCTTGAAAATGGAAAACATATATTGTCATCTTTTAGGAAAATTCCATTTCACTCAATTCACAAAAATTGGAATAAAAGTATGTTTAGATAACATCATCTGCAGGGTCTTTCAGGTCTTCGCCTGCATGGAATCAACAATGAATGCGCCAATCTGTAAAGTTATATAATACAGCAAAATCAACCTATTTTGTATCTTGTGATTATGGCCCCGGAGTAAATAAAAATATTATGATGAAAATAGATCTCTGTAAACAAACTGAACGATTCATGTTGAGTACTACATTGAAAATGCGTAATTTATTCCCAAAGGAACACTGTCTTTTCTGTATGATAATCAGGTGCATCATGCTGACCATTATCAGGGAAGGGTGAGTGGCTGCTGCCAGAGACACAGCCATGAAGAAGTTCTTTCACAGAATGGATGCCTGGGTCTCAGCAGGCAAAGGACCATTAAAGAATGATGGTGCCTCTACATTTTCAACACCTCTGGCTTTAGAGAACAAACATCGCTTGCATATGTGGGTGCTTTTTATGACCTAAACGTAGAATAATGATTGCACAAGTCACCCATCACAAAAGTATAGTTGAAGGATGATTTTTACCCCAGAGACTAATATATTCGTAACTCTGGAGTTTCCATGCTAAAATTATAAATTCTTAGAAATAAAGGTGACACACTGAATAGAATTTAGTTACACATGCCAAAAGTACATAGTAATAACTAACTTTTTGTAGTGGATTAAAATTTTGAAAGCATGCTCCTAAGCTACATTTTTATTCAAAATCACTTTATAAGCATGACTCCCCTTTTTAATAATGCTCTCCTTGGATAGTCTCTGTTATTCCTATCTGAGTCTTACTTTTCAGGCTAACCTAGATTATCATCAACAACCTAGAATATCATCAAATCAACCTCGATTTTCAACAACATTAGGCCTGTCACATTTCTTCTCTGAATTCATAATGTATCATGCATTCTGATGCTCATTTGGCAACTAAACACACCATACCATGTGACACAAAACTTCTATAATCACATTTGTTAAACTTTCTTTTTGTGAATTTCAGAGAATATATATTCAACTATATTTTTATTATCTTATAGATGAATTGATCACTTAGAGTTTCTGGCATCCTCTATATTGGTGTAAGTGCCTTAGGAGGTAATCAGTATTTGCTGATGATTATGATTAGGCATTCATAACTTGCAGCCCAACCTAGTTAAGAATAACACCTGTCATTTGTGTGTCATTTATTAACTCAAATTATAGACATTTTTTGAATGTTCATCAGTGCCATTATAGAGGTTTTAAACTTTTTTCCCTCCCAAATTTCATTTTATACATAAAACTTCAAATATATTATACTTCAATACTATAATTCTCATATTATACTGTAAGTATGAAAACTGAGCAATAAAGATCAATATGGAATATCAGCTTAATCTCTTTTGCTACTAAGATGTATTTAAGACACATTTTTAATGTACTATTCCACTCGTAATTCTCAAGAGAATGTGTTCCATTTAGATTATTAGTAGAAAAAAAGAATTAATTAACATTTTTAGAGAACTATTTTTTACAAGTTGAGAAGTACTTTACATGTGTTAAATAATACCAATAATTTCACATTTCAGGAGAGGAAAATGTGATTAAGTAATATGATAAAGTCATACAAATAGGTGATGGTGATGGAGGACATAAAACACAGCAAGGTATCTGACTCCAGGCAGAAGCAGTTTTTAAGTATAATTTCCACGTGCACCCTCTTTTTTAAAAAATCTAAATCATGACAGCTCCAGTTGAGGCAGTAAAAATGTACACTAGATAAATGCAAAGGAAACATTCAAGGGAAAAGTCCTCATATTGAGATTATTTGACATACATATTATTTACTGTCTTCTAACACATTGCTTGCCAAAATAGTATAATTTCACAAGAAGTTAGTTTTAGTTCTTACTTACAATTAAGCTTCAGCTAAGAAGTAAGTGCTATGTCAGTAAGGTTCTATTGATTAGGTTTTAAAATCAAGTGAAATCCCAAGAACCCAGTATTTTTCTCAGATACTTTATGTAATGCTGATTTAATTACTGGGATAATGGTTTTGAATAGAAAAGGCTGGAGGAATTTTTTTCAGACTAAAATATTTTAATCATCCTTGTTCGGGATTTGTTTTTAGTAACTTTCAAAAGGTAAGAAGCAGAAAATGCCCTGTTACTCTTGACTGCTGGTAAAGGAGCTGACCAGATTGCTGGACTGACTTTCCACATGATACTGCTAAGACAGAAGTGGGAACACAAGTCGTGATTCCTCAATTTTATACTTTCTACTTGACCTCTTAACAAATGACTGCATATTCTTTTTTATACAGTTCTACAGTCCTAGTTACATCTTTCTGTAAGTGATAATAGTGCTAAGAATGGTGAAAGTGAAAATCTTTCAGAATCATGAACTGGAAAACTGATTTCCTCATTTTTCAAGAGCACCTCTTTTCTAACACACAACAGTTTTACTACATTCCAGTTTGGTTCCTACACAAAACATTTCTGAATTATAACCATTTGGATTAACAGAAAGTAAGTCTGTCATAATTTATCTTTTAATTGAAGGTCTTATTTACACCATTACATAGGAATTCTTACCAACAGTGACTTTTCCAAGTGCAACACTGCCATCAAGTGGGCCACAACAAGACTAACTGTACAGAATACTAAATTCAAGGTCTTTACTGAAATGGCCTATCCCTGATACAGAGAATTACAATAATTATCCATAAAATGATTCTCAAAACCATCTTAGAATTATTAAGGATTGCTCTGCATATTTTTCAATTATAATACTGAAATTCTGCAATCATATAAGAAAAAAATCAAATCCCTTCCACTCATTTGAGTTAAAAGGGACAGGTTTCTCCATTTTTATAAGAGATTTAGAAAGTAATTTTAAAATATACCTGATTCTTTTAAATATGTTTCAATAATGAAGATGTTTTTGCAGGTCCATTTCTATATGAATTTATTTGGACAAGCCCACTTTATTTGTTCCTTAAACACCTAAAATGTCAAAACACTGTAATCACAGAATCTTGACCCAACTTGATAATAGAAATATCATGCCTATATCTTTCTTTCAGATTAAATGCTATTTTTCTCATAAATTATTTTGACAAATTATTCAAGAAATAAAAAGCAGGTATATGTTTAATGCATGGTATCTGTATTGAATAAATACATGATTTAATAATAAAACAACAAAAATAGTCACCTAGAATTTATTTTCTCCCACACACTTTAAAGTGATTATCTCATTTAATTCTCATTTTAATCTATGAAATAAATATTGTTATCCTCCTTTTTGAAATAAAATGAAACTTACACATTTTTACTAGATATTCAACAGTCAGAATTACTCAGTGCTCAAAGGGAATAAAGTCAAATTGCAGCTATTAATCACTACACTATAAACTACAGAACTAATTTTTTAAAGCACAACACACAGTGGTCTACTTCAGAAAAATTCAGAAATAAAATTATTTTAATATTTATGAATTTAAAATAAGTGATTATTGCAATCAATAAAATAATTAGTTCTTAAAATTAATAATTACTTCTGAAATGAAAATTTAACCCTATACATAAATTGTGGAATGGAAGAAATATTGTAAAATTTAAAATACTAGGGCCGGGGATTTGTCTCAGTGGCTCCACTACCTGCCTCTCAAGTGCAAGGTCCCAAGTTCGATTCCCAGTACCAAAAATAAATAAATAAATAAATAATAAAATAAAATACTAGACGTTATAAAATAGTACAGCTTTATAAATACCAAAATGTCTAAACATAATGGATCTATAAGTTGTCGCTGGTGTGTTTCAAGTTGGACAAACTACTCATTTTACTGATGAAAACATGAATACATGTAAGGATAGTTATGGAAGATTTCTTATTAAGTGTATGTTTTGAAGACATATGATATCAACAGATACAATTTAAAATTCAAAATATAATAATTTCTATTTGCCCAATTAAGACAATGAACTATTCAGCAGTGCCTACCAAATGAGCCAATTCACAACTGACAATTTCCAACATGAAAGCAATCTCTATATCCTGCCAAGGGCATAATTTATATTTATAGTAAAGCACAATAGCTTTCTGATAACCTCAAGGTCCTTGGAAACCTCTTCTTTTCAATAGGTTCAGCAAGTGCAGAAATCAGGACTGTGTACTCTACCACAAATACCATTAAATCAGCATTGAAACAGATGCCAAGAACCAAGGTGAATTTTCTTTCAACAATAGTGTTTCAAAACATAATTATAAAGATAATATTACATTTTTTCATATGGTCCCTATTCTGCCAAAGCACAGTAGAAAGAAGACAAGCTTTAGAGCTTTAATGCATACCTTCCTATCTCAGCTTTGCCACTTAATTGGAATGTGTGGGAACTTCAGTAAGTTAATCTCTCTGAAACATGAATTTCCTCAATGGAATAGTATTTCACTATGTATGTATATAATGATTACATGTAAATCTTAACCATACATGACGACAAAAATTAAATAATTACAAATTATATGGGAAGCAGAATACTTGATGCAAATTAAGTTAAAAGTCTGTGCTAGTTATATGGTAAGAATGTTCATTAAATTAAATAATTTAAATTAGATGATTATCTGGACCATTTCCTTCTTTCCTATCATTTATTACTAGTCTATTCTTTCTAAGAAACACACCTATTTAATGGAAAGATGTGCTCCGTAATCCTAAAGAAGAATTAGTAACATGTAAATTGCTTTTAAAGATTGATTTCTTTTTCTTTCTTTCTTTTTTTTTTTTGAGACAGGTTCTCATGATGTAGTTCAGGCTGGCCTCGAACTCACAGCAATCCTCCTACTTCAACCTCCCAAGCACCAGGATTACTGACATGTCCCATCACTCCAGGCTGATTTCATTTTTTAGATAATTTAATAGAGTAGATAAAGTATTAGGTCTTGTCTGGGACAACCAGACATCAGAAAAATAAACTATTCTTTGTAAAAATAAACTCTTTGAGGTTCAATATTTATCTCTCCTTTGACGGTGTTAAAGGACAGATTATTTAAAAAATGATATAATGCCAATGAGAAGAGTAATACAGAGTGACAAGGAATTAAACTGATATTAAAAATCAACACCCAATATTATACTAAATGGTCAAAACTGAAATGCTTAACACTAAAATCAGGAACAAGACAAGGATGTCCACTATCACCATTCCTGTTCAATATAATTTTGGAAACATTAGCTATAGTAACTAGACAAGAGAAAGAAACGAAAGGAATAAAGGTAGGAAATAAAGCTAAATTGTCACTATTTGCGGATGACATAATATTCTATATAGAAGATCTCAAGAACTCCACCAAAAGTATTCTAGACTTAATAACCAAATTCAGTAGAGTAGCTGGATACAAGGTCAACACACAAAAATCAGTAGCTTTCTTGTACACAAACAACATTCACTGAGAGAGAAATGGGATAAACAATTCCTTTCACAATATCATCCAAAAAGTTGAAATACCTAGGAATCAACCTAACAAAAGAAATCAAAGACCTCTACTCTGAAAATTATACCACTCTAGGGCCGGGGATTTAGATCAGCGGTTCTGTCACCTGCTTGCAAGCATAAGGTCCCAAGTTCAATCCCCAAAACCAAAAAAAGAATAATAATAATAATAAAAAAATAAAATAAAATTTAAAAAATTTAAAAATTATAGCACTCTGAAAAAAGAGATCAAAGATGATATCAGAAAATGTAAAGTCATCCCTTGCTCGTGGGTAGGAAGAATCAACATAATGAAAATGGTCATACTTCCAAAAATGCTACATAGATTCAATGCAATCCCAATTAAAATTCCAGCAGCATACTTCACGGACCTTGAGAAAACAATCCAAAGAGTCAACTGGAACAAGAAGAGACATAGAATAGCAGAAGCAATTCTAGGCGATAAACACAAGGTAAGAGGTATCACAATCCCCAACCTGAAACTATACTACAAAGGTACTGTGATAAAAACAGCATGGTACTGGAAAAGAAACAGACCTGAGGACAAGTGGAACAGATTAGAAGATGCAGAAACAACTCCAGATACACTAAGCCACCTCATCTTCGACAAAGGAGCCACACACCCTCACTGGAGGAAAGATAGCCTCTTTAATAAATGGTGCTGGAAAAATTGGGCTTCAACTTGCCAAAGATTAAAACTAGACCTATATCTCTCACCATGTATTACACTAAAATTGAAATGGATTAAAGATCTAAATATTAAAACAGAAACGCTAAACTGGCTAGAAGAGAGGTTATGTAGAACACTTGAAGACATTGGCGTAAGAAAAGATTTTATGAACAAAACCTCAGTTGCACATGAACTAGCATAAACAATCAACAACTGGGATCTCTTCTTATTAAGAAGCTTCTGCACAGCAAGAGAAATCACCAACAGTGTGAATAGACAAACCACAATGCGGAAAAAAATTTTCACCAGCTGTTCCTCAAACAAAGATCTACTATCTAGAACATATAAACAACTTTAAAAAAATCAGACCTCCCAAATTTAAAGACCCAATCCAAAAATGGGCATCTGAAATAAACAGACATTTCTCACACAAAGAAGTAGAAATAGCAAATAAACATATGAAAAAATGTTCAACATCACTGGTCATTCGAGAGATGAAAATGAAAACAACGTTAAGACTCCATCTCACCCCAGAAAGAATGGCTGCTATCATGATATCAACCAATAACAAATGCTGGTGGGGCTGTGGGGAAAAAGGAACACTGCTCTACTCTACTGCTGGTCAGAGTGTAGACTGGTGCAAGCACTGTGGAAATCAGTATGGAGATACCTCAAAGAACTAGGACTGGAAGTCCCATTTGACCCCGCTATTCCACTGCTGGGGATCTTCCCCAATTAGAAGAATCATGCCACAGTGATATATGTGCACCCATATTCATAGCAGCACAATTTGTAATAGCTAAAACTTGGAAGCAGCCCAATTGCCCATCAACTGGAAACTGGATAAAGAAAATGGGGGGGGTATATAAAATGCAGTACTACTCAGCCAAAAAGAATGAGAAATTAGAGACATTTATAGCTAACTGGATGCACATTGAGGCCATACTCTTAAGAGAAATAAATAGGACACACGTGTAAATACCGAATAGTTTCTCTAGTGTGAGAAACTGAAAGTGTAAATAAGGACTAAAAGGTATAATAGATAATGTGAAATAAGGAAGAAAAGGGGCAAAGGGAAAGGGAAAGTGGGAGGGGTAGGGGAAAGGAAAGAAGGGAAAGTTATAAATATGAGAAAAGGAAAAAATGGAAACAAAGTCTTTGTAAATTGGAAGGATGGAGGGGTTAAAGGGAGGGCAGGGGAATGGAGAAATAAATAAGAACCAAGATAGATACAAAGGTACAAATTTCCAATGATGAATGTCATTATATTGTATACCTAAAATGTACTAATAAAATTAATTTTAAAAAAGAAAAATATATATCTAGACAATTCAGTCCTATTATTAATGCTTTGGCTTATTCCAATTATTCTCTTACTGCCTCTGTAGCATATTCTATCTTTGGTAGAAAGACTAAGAAAATGTAAAATTAAGTGAAAGCTATACAAACAAAATTAAATTTTTTTCTTTCACCTTAAAATAAAGACCTTTTGTAAAGATCAGAATTGTACCAACTAGAATTTCTTTATATAAGGCATAGAAACATTCCTGTAAAATCTGATCTATTATATTTTCAGGATTTCTGTTCCTTCTGTTTAAAGCAACATATTATCTACTGTAGCCTGAATAAACAGCTATTTGGGAAAAATATAACCTTTTTTCATAGTTCCTGACCATTTATATCATAATTTAATTGAATACAATATTATAAATGATAAATATAAAACTCCAGCAGTTCACTGTTTTTTCATTATCAAACTAAATAGAATATGTTTTCTAATATAACTGGCACATATGTACATGATAGTATAATACATTACCTATAAGGTATGTCACAAATAGAGACAACCACATTCACACATTCATAGTAGAGTAACATTAAATCATGACTATATTAATGCTTTCAAATAAAATTTCACAAAGTATATTAAAGCTGCTCCTACATCTAGACAAAATAAAAATAAAGCATTATTTGATAATGGAAAGTACTCCAAATTAAAATGCTTTTAGGTTTAGCATTCAAATTAAAACATATCTTACATGGAATAATATTGAGTACAATCTATGATTTTACAGACACAATATAGGTATTAATGAAATATCATATCATTATAAAAATACTACAAATATAGAGTATTATAAAGTATAAATTTCCATAGTATTTACTGTTGGTGATATGTACTCAATATATAACTGAATTGTATAAAATCAGGATTAAATTTTAGTGATATATATATACATATTTGCAAATATATATCATTGTCTGTGTATTTATGTTTAACTATTGGATTCCTCTGTTACAACCTGACATCTCTACACATTTTACAAAGAATTTTTACTGTAGCAGATTCTGTCATACCACTGGTTTGTGGCTCCCATTTTTTAGACTATTATTTTTAACTTCCTGAAAATATTTCAAGGGCCATTTCATATGGAGAAAGCAGTATGATCACAGACCCAGAGGGATAAAAAGGCAATATACTGCAATAAATTTAGAAAGGAAGACACAGTTAGACAACAGGAAGAAGGAGCAGGTCAGGATGGAATGAGACTGCAAAGACAGGTGGGCACAGGGGCCCTCAGTAGGAGCTGGTAGGGTGTGAGGTCTCTCTACTGGAAGAGTAATGGTCAATCTCTGAAATTGTTTAATCAGGGAGATGATATAAGATTTGTGTTGTATGATAATTACTCTGTGTCACAGATGGTTTGGAAGATGTCTATAAAGGTGTAGGTAGAGTTTATAAAAGGCTATTAATTTAATCCACCAGGTGAATGAGGCTGGGTGTTTAGGGGATTTAAGAGTCACATATCTCCTCATGGCTGAACTTAGTCACCTTTAGTATAAGTTCAATGTACGTTTTTGTTTATTCATTTTTTGTTTATCACATGATTGAAAGTTCATCTTCCAAAAAAGTTAATCATATCTGCCATACTAAAAAATGGAAAAATGTATTTCAATTTTTATACCACATAGTTTCACAGACTCAATAAAATTCTCATCAGACCCTGAAAATAACTAAGAACCTAAAATGTGTTTTATAAAGTTTCACACTGGAAAAGATTAGCATCAGCATTTTTGTTAAAGATATTCTTTGCTTAGGATTCACCAAAATAAGGGACAGATTTTTATCAAAAATTTTCAATCCAAAATATTAAAACTGAAGAAACACACATAGTACCTCTATCTCTGAAAAACAATTCAATCTCTCTCTGCTTCTTCCACTCAAATACTTTGTCAGTAACATGCTAATCAATGACTTCACCCTCTGTGGTTCTACCATTACATTCCTACATATATTCCTCAAGTGTTCTTCTTCAAGCCCAGCTTATATGCAAACGTTTAAATATTACTCTCACTGGTGAAATTATAATCAGTTCTAAGACAGTAAAACATTTGACAGTGCTCAAACGGAACATGGTTTTACTTGTCCTCCTCCTCTTCCATATATATATATATATATATATTTTTTTTTTTTTTTTTTTTTTTTTTTTGGTACCGGGGATCGAACTCTGGTCCTTGCACTTGCGTAGCAGGCAGTGAAACCACTGAGCTAAATCCCTGGCCCATATGTATCTTATATATATATACCTGAAGATAAAAATTGTATTGTCTTGAACTAAGAACCGAGGCAGTTTGAATCTTTCAGGGAAAATTCACTGAAAAAGAAGAAAAGTGCTCAGAATACAATGCAGAACATCAGTATCTAAAGAAAAGGCATTGGTAAAGAAATGTTGTGCCCAGATCGCGAAGTCCCCAAAGACCACCAAGAAGCCGATTCCGATGCAAACACAGGAGGGTCGTTTATTCAAGTTCGAGAAGGGACTCTCAACCGTCGCCAACGCAGCGGGTCAGGATTGAGAGCCCCGAATTTCAAATCAGCAGGGTTTTTATCATGGTTACAGCAAGGTTTGGGGATTTTCCACTTAGTAGTTACATGATTGGTTGACATTTAGCAAGTATGGGGTGTACACTTTTGATTGGTCAGGCCCATCGGGCCAAGACCGCAAACGACTGGGGGGGGGGGGGGGGGTAGTTAGGGGCGGTTACATGCCAATCTTACGGGAAGAAGGAACAAAGGTTAGTGGTCGACTGTCACGTACTGATGGTCAGCAGACACAATGATAGATTATTTTACAGACAGTGGGCCCAGGAATGTTCGTTTTCCGGGCAAACAGAGGGTTGAGTAATTTACTTAGGAACTTTGTTTCGTGCCCAGATTTTACCTATTGACCTAGAGTAAGCACATTTTAACTATTAATTTATGAGTATAAGGGAGACTAGGGGAAGAATAGCTGATCTTAGCGGAATGGAGTCGCTCTGGTCCTATAGAAAAACTGAGCAGAAATGAGCAGAAAGCTAAGAAAGAATACAATAGTGTGGGAACCAAACATTTTGTTTTCAGAATAAAAGAATCATCAGAATGAATATAAAATGACAGAGTTTTTAAAAAAATAATAAAGTTCCAATGGTAACAAAAAGAAGACTATGGGTATTTTCACAGCAACAGTTTCCTCAACATGCTGGAGTATGGAAAACTCACCAGCTAGCAAGAAAATGAGAGATAATAAGAATATTCTTTCAGGGTGACTAGTAAAGAAAATAAGTAGGATGGCAATTACAGGGGCACTTGTGCTGTTTCTTCAGTTGCAAATGAGATTACTAACTAATGAACTTTCCTCTAAGACTGGAATGCAAGAGATGACGCCAAATGTAAAAATACAGAGATTTATATGTAAGAAGTATCACGGGAAAGGAATGAGTTTAACTCCCACAATTTTCTTTTGCTCTATGAAAAGAAAGGCAGAAAACATGACCTTTCAAGAACAGAGGATGGGGTAGGGATGAAGACAGTCAAGGTTTGAAAGATTTACAGTGAGTTATGGAGACCAGGATGATGAGAGATGTGAAATACTGATCAGATGTTAATAAGAACAGAAAAGGTATGGACAGAGGTCTCACTGTACATACTGGTAGCAAGTCACTAGTTCCCCTAATGTCAGACACCCACATGAATTACTTTATTCTCATTCATTCTCAGCTTCATAATGTATTTTGTGGACTAAAGAACCTAGAAAATAAACACATTCTCTTGGTATATCCCTATCTTTCAAATCATTAAGTTTAAATTCAGACTTTATACAATGCCTCTATTTAAAAGTGAATAATTGGTTTTCTTATTTTGCTAATAGGCTCCTGACAATTACTTCTAGAAGTAAAGACAATCTGGAATTCTACTCCCTCCAGGGGAGGTGGTCATGTGAATAAAGATCTGTGCAATCTAATCTACCAAATCCCTGAATTGTAAAAGTTAAGCATTCCTTTGCAAAATGTGCTTTAAAATGCCCTAAGGCTCTTTCATATCTATTATTTCTGAGTTTCATTTAATCTCCATAATTAAAGCAGATTTAGGCCAGAAAAATATTATTTCCAAATAAAAGACTATGATCCATTTTGAATATACTAATTTTATTTGACACAATCATAAGTCAGACTCAGCCTAGAAAAAAAGAAACTGTATTTAATGTCCAATAACAGTGTAACAGTCATACTATAAATTAAAATTTTTATGCACTCACCTTAAAAGATAAATAGATACGTCACAAAATATCTCATTTTATTTGACTTCTCTGGAGTAGGAAAAAATATGGCAAGAAAGTATAATATTTAGATTCCTTGTAGATAAAGTAAAAATGTTTTTGGTTTCCTTAAATCATTTTATCAAAGAATATTTTACCAGAAAACATTCCTGTGGACTTATAAATTCCCAAACACAAATTCATTTGCTGTATTACTGTTAGGCATCATTATCTGAATTTTACATTTTCTAAACCTTATCAAATCAATATCACAGATAATTACAAATAAGAGATAATTTCATCCAGAATGAACATAAAACTCTTATAAGATCAGGGAGCTAAGCACTTCATCAAATAACATTTTTACTGATTTTACTTCAAGATGCAACAGTTACGATGTTGTGCTAAAAATCTGTATTTGAGGATATGGATGTGTAAGCTGATATCTTAAATGCAGTGGTTTTCCCCAAAAGCATAAAATTACTAATTCTATAACAATAGCAATAGTTCTCAAAACTACATTCTAGTGGGAGCAATTTCAATTTCTCCCACATTATGTGATAGCTGCCCTTACAATGAAAACCCACTATGATATTCACATCTTGATCCTTTTGAACTCACATGTTAGAAGGTATAATATATGATATACTGTAAATCTGTTTAAAGCCTATTATTGGTACTAAACATGTTCAGTCATTCGGTCAAATTTTCTATGTCCAGTTTAATGCTTAAATCCTAGATGAACTGAATACTCCTCTTGACAAATGCCACTAGGCTGAATTGCCCATAATTCTCCAAAATGAATTAATTACTGCAATTAACAATGACCTTTTAAATTAATGGACACTGTAACTTGAATACTAGTATTTCCAAGACTTATTATATCTCATGGAAATAAAAAGGAGAAACCTATTAAGCTGCTAAAAACTGCCAACAGAAAATTGTCATGTTAAATTAATTGAATTATCAAGAGTCCAAAATTACAAATTATGCAATATGCACCATAGCTGACTCAACAGCTTTGAATTTTTTCATTGTTTTGTAACTGCCATAATTATAATTTCCTCTGAATCCACAAACTATGCCAAAGTGTCTAATTTCTAAATGTTTTAAACTACCACAAATTCAAAACTGAAATTCAATTTGACAGAAGCAATTTGAGTAAACGTGCAGTTCTTTCTGAATTTTTTACACAAAGTCTCTTTCATTAAACAAGAAACTTACTCTAAAAGAACAAGGAGTAAAACTACTCTTCCTTTCAGTGTTTGAATATAAAAGTAAATAAGTATTTTAGAATGAATAGAGTTGGAATCTCTCAATCCTGCATCAGGATGAAGTAATATTTAAAAAAAAAAAAAACCTATCACTTGCAATAATTTAGTCCTCTATTGTGAGGTCCAAAGAGAAACTAAGATGTAACTCAGCACAGCGTAAAAAGCCTGTTATAGCCAGGCCCTATTCCAATAGTGTAAAGGAAAATATTAGTAGACGAATTTTTAAATTGTCACTGAGAATATGAAATAACAAATATTTAATACGAATTGGTAAATCATCACAATTATTTTTTTTTTACTTGTTCAATATGCATTCGATGCCTTCTCTATATGAGGCTCTGTTTTGAGCTGTTGGAAAAACAGTCCTCCAAATCCTAGGCAAAGAAACTCGACCTTGTGGTGAGTCCCTGCTTAGCTGCCCAGTGGGCTCTCCCAGGTACTGAGGCTCTGTGTCCAATTGCAGCACAAGTTTGTCCACCACTGTGACTGGACATTGCTGGCTGAGATAAAGAAGGTATGTGTTACAGATTACATCTAGATGTCCCACCTAAAGCCTCACAACAGTCATAGGTGGGGCTTTTTCAGAGATGGCTGAATCTAGAGTGTGTGACTTATTGATTCACAGTGTAATGCTAGAATTGAGGGTGCTAAGATTAAGGGTGATGATTACTAAATCAGTCCAGTAATTGGTTTGGCACAGCCTTAATCCCGGTAGCCTGGATACAATATAAGGGGCAGCTTGTTGGTTTCGCTGTCTTCTGTGCACAATAAACTGCTTCTCCTCTGTGATGCCCCTCTGCCATGTCCCACCCTGCTGTGGAACCATGCCAATTATAGACTAAAACCTCTACAAACCGTGTGCTCAACAAACCTCTCCTACCTTAACTCATGGGTGTTGGGCATTTTGTCTCAGCAATGAGGGAAGTAACTAAGACAGCTCGGGATGGAGTACATGTAATTTATCCCAGGAACTCTTTTCTGCTTTTGCTTTTGCCTTTTGTTGTTTACCTCAGAGCCCTAAAAAATCAGTAGCTTAGCAAAGGAAGGTTGGCAACTTTTGTAAAGCAATAGCCAGTAAGCCATCCAACATTCTTTTAGTGACCCCTAATAAATTCATGTACTTGCCAACCTGGGCTTGTCAGAGTCATTCTTTGGGCTGGTGGCACTATCCTAATTGAGAAGTAAGCATTTATTTTATATCCCGCTGGAAAAGTCATGGATCATGGGCCCTGAGGATTGACTGATTGATTGATTGATTTCAGCATATTTTATTTTAGTACTGATGGAGCCTAAAAACAAATAGACAACTATGTAATGTGTAGACTGGTGAGAAGGGATATCGAAAAAAATAAAGGAGGGTAATAGGGATTCAGAAGGATAAAATGCTTGCTGCCATACAAACAATGGCTAGGAAGGACCTAATGATGATAAAGTGATACCTGAGCAGAGACCCAAAGGAAATCATGGCAAACCACATGCAGCAATCTGGAGGAAAGGTATTCCAAAATGAGGTGGGAAATGGCTTGACAAGTTGAAGAAAAATGAAGGAGGACAGAGAAGCTAGGGGAATGAGCAAAATGCCAAATAAAGGAAGGCAACTGGAGAAAGACAGGAAGGAATGGAATATAGGCCATTATAAAGGCTTTCTTGCTTCTTTGAGTAGGTGAGAAGACAAAGGATAGCGTTTAAAATGGATGTGAAATAATTCAGCCTAGACAGGAAGAGGCTCACTAGAACAGTTATGAAGAGAATAAATGGAGTGAAAAAGGGGCAAAAAGAACGGACCACATCTGTGTGGCTACTTCAAGAATCCAGCAAGGAGCAGGGCAGGAAATCTGGCAGTGACAATGAAAACTGCTCAGATTCCACATGATTTAAGACCAAATAAAAAACAATTTGGGGATAAACTGAATGTGAGTTTTCACAAAGTTAACTTCATGCTTTTTAGCAGGACTGAAAGGAGAAAGTCAGAAACTGTATTTACTAGTCTGGAGTTCTATAGAAAGAAAACAACTTTTTCCCCAAAAGGATTATATTATAAACTAGATAAATATATGAATAATTTTATGAAAATTATAATAAACATTTAAATCCGGAGAAGTACATGCTAATACAAAATGTTATTCATTCCACTCGTACTACTTTCCCCATAATTCATTGTAGAAACTAATATGGTTACCAGGAATATAATCTATAAATTAAAACCAGGAGACTACTGCATTGCTTTAAGTGTTTTAGATTTGGACTTTGTTAGGCAAATGTATTAAGAGGTTCACTGCATGTGACATAGTGGAACAGTAAAGAACACAGATAAAACAAAAGATAGTTCGTGTCACCATCACTGCTCAATACCAAAAGTACTTTTATTTGAAGCAGATAAAACATTTCCTTTAAATAACCTTTCTTTGTACTTCTTGAATAAATGAAAATGCAGAGCCAGAAAGTAGTCAATTTAAATTAGGCTCAAAAAACACTAATTAACTGAATACTATGATTGGGCACAGTAATGAAGATAAAGCAATCAATAGGACTCAAAGCCATTCTTGTAAGGTAAGCAAGATGAAGGCCTTTATTTCATTACACAACACGGCATGATTTGGGGCTTTACTTCTTTTTCTTGTGCAAGCTGTAAAAGAATGAAAATTGCTAGGCAATTCTTGTTTTGTGTTTAAAACAAGTCACAAATATGACCACAGATTTGAAAAACCAAAAAGAATAATGTAAAAGGAAATAGAAAGCAGTAGAAAAGAGCCAAAAGCAATCTTTATATAATCTAGAGTCAGATTTTCCAAACTGAAGTCCATTCTATGCTTACTAGGTATACGAGTTGGACAAGTTACTTAATGTTTTGGCTCTTCAGTTTTCACACCTGTCCCAAGTTAGCCATTCTCACAAGAAATGAATGAATGAATAAATGATATAGATAAGCCATCGCTGTCACAGAAGATGAAACAGGATTAAACCAGCAAGTACTGGAATTCTTTAAGAGGCTTTCACATGGGAAGGATTTTTATCAGATATTCAGGGAAAGACAAAAAAGGAAAAGTGAAGAGAGATGTCTGAGATCCTGGTAGGGACAGGTAACAAGATGGAATAAGGACCAAAATTGCAGGTGGATGTGATGTGCTCTCAAAATAATTAAAAGAAAGGTAGAAAAGTACAATATGAATATTTGTATCATCATTTATTTCAGGGTATGAAAGATTCCCTGGTATTCTTTCAGATGCCACATACAACTAAACTCTGAAGCACTACTCACTTTCAACGACACATCCATGTGATGCCTAATATTTTTCACAAAACCACATAGTGAAGCAAAGTGAATGCAAAATCAGGTATAAAATCCCAGCCATTCTCTAATAAACCAGACAATAAAGATGTTTACAAAAATATAATTCAATGTACTATTCACAATAATTTTTGGTTTGGGGAAAATACAGATTTTCTCGTAAAATTTATTTTGACATATAACAGGTTCATTAACGTTATTTGAAAATGACTTTTCAGATATCTGTTTCTATTACTACTGTGGCAAATAATTATTAAAATAAAGGACAAAAAGAACAGTTCTTTTCTATTTGTAATAATTTTTTTTTTTTTTTTTGTACCAGGGATTGAACTCGGGACCTTGCGCTTGCGCGGCAGGCACCAGAACCACTGAGCTAAATACCCAGCATATTTGTAATAATTTTTAAGAGCAACAGACAGATCTCGACTGAATCCCTCTCTGGGACTTGGGCAGCGCCCAGCCCTGGCTGAATTGCCCAGGGTGGGTCATGCCTCTTCCCAGAACAGCCAAAATTCACTGGGCAGTGTAGAGGTGTTCGGAATGCTTCCTCTTGCCCCTGCTGAGAACAAATATGAAGGACCATCTCAGCTCAAGAAGCTACAATTTTAGGGCTGAGACAAGCCGAGATCAATGATACTAGCCATATAACTTTGCTACATGCCCCACTTCCCTGTTTGGACAAATATTAGTTAGGTGGCTATACTTGTAATCCTATAGGTTGATTGATGTTTGACCCACATTGTACCCACACTGTGACTTTCCTGTATAAATTACCCTCACAAAGGTCCTCTATGGAGAACCACTGGGGAATTTCCTGACAAGGAAAGAAGTAATCAAGACTGTGTTCTTTACAAAATTATAATTATCCATTCACGAGTTCTGAGTACGAAATTTTCATTCTAGTTTTAAATGCACAGTGGAATTTTCAGGATGAGTAAAATTATAACTGTAAAATATATGCCTAGAAATACAAAACATCAAAAACAAACCTCCAAACAAGAAACAATAGCAACCAAAACACAGGTTTTTGGCTCAGGGCCCTGAAAATCCAAGAGAGTGATTATCTTGTTAAATCTAATTTTTCTGATTCTAAGTTCTATTTTATTCCCATTTCACTGGCCAGGTACCACAAGTCCTGCATCTTGTGTAGCAATAAGCTATGTATGATAATTTCCTCTTTCAATTCTAGGTTTGGGGCAATCCTGTGGATGGCCCTTAACATGTAACACATATTACTGCTGCTGATGAATATGCAAGAGGGATTTGCTACTGGGAATATTTACAGTAAGTCTGATGCCAAAAAACTCTACGAATTCACTAGTTTTATAAATGCCTATTTTCACATATTGAATATACCTCAGCAAAGTGTACGCATACCATCATCATCAAAAATACCTACTTTCTTGACAATATGAGCAAAAGTAAACTTCCCTATTCAATTTCCCTGCTGTAAGTCATAAACCTAGGGCACTTTTCCTCAAGGATAGAGACCAGAATGCTATGATTCTTACTGCATAAAGATAAGGGCAATGAGCAATTTACTAAATGCCTTAGAAGTGTTCACAAACCATTCCCCTTCTGACTTAAAACCATTTCAAACTAAGTTGAGGAAAAACAAAGGTGAAACATGTTGAGATTCAGTAACATTCTGTTAATCAAAAAACAAGTATTTTAACTCATTTTCTTCTTTCTTATGTACCACATGTAAAATCCTGGATTTGGAATCTGAAATGCAGTTTCACATTTCAATTACTGAAAAGAGAAATATTTAATCAAATCTATACCACTGAAGTAAGTAAATCTTCTATTGTCTCCTTGGTCTTTTAACTCAACATATAAATTCCAGGCAAATAAATCTAGCCAACTGATGAAATAATAATTCTGTGGAAATAGCTGTAATCAATGTGAAAATCTCTTGGAAGGAAGTAAAATAAGTCAACCTAAAAATATTCCTTCAACCTAAAAAAATTCCAAGGTCCAGTGTCCAGAAAAAATATTTACCAATCTCTAGTCATGGTAAACATGGAATTTATGCTATTTTCAGTAAATGTTACATGTTTTTAAAGATTTTTCCCCAATGTACCAATAAAAGAATTTAAGGGAAAAAAAAAAAAAGATTTTTCCCCAAAAAAGACTATCAGTGGAATATACATGGTGAAGTCTGAATACTGAAAGAACATGCAACTTTTCACATTCCTTAAGCTTAAGAAAAGCAAGAAGTACAAAAAGATTTAAATATCTGAAGGAATAAAATTGAGTGTATTATCCGAGAACTACGCCCAGGTTACAGGACGATCAGGCCCAGTTAAATAGGAGATAGGGAATTTTAATAACCTTTTCCATTTAATAAATGTT
Source organism: Heterocephalus glaber (assembly GCF_053883595.1). Lineage (NCBI taxonomy): Eukaryota > Metazoa > Chordata > Mammalia > Rodentia > Bathyergidae > Heterocephalus > Heterocephalus glaber. The sequence continues at coordinate 9,074,966 of NW_028258303.1, forward strand.
TAGAACTCTTCAATAAGAATCTTTCTTCCTAAAAAGTGTTACAAACAGGAAATAGTAATTTCTACAAGAAAAGTAATGGGAAGGCAGGGGAATGGGGAAAAAATAAGAATCAAGATATATCATATAAAGGTACAAATTTCCAATAATGAATTTCATCATATTGTATACCTAAAATGTAGCAATAAACTCAATGAAAATTATAAATAAAAAAAAATAAAGTTAAAAAAAAAAAAAAGTGACCTCATAATTTATGGCACATAATAAATTCCAAAAAAAATTATCTTCTCAATTCTCTATTCCTGACTATAAACAAATTTATGTTATAAATATTTGCTTTGGTAAGGTTTTTCTTAAAAAGGCAAAATATTATATAATGTTTAATCATGAAAATTATAGATGAAATGTTCATATAAAGCATATGTTCATAGGTATCAAGGAAAAGATCTTCATGTCTCTTGATAATTAATACTCAAGATAATTAAATCAAGGTTAGATATAATCACTATTTCCTTTCAGACATATTTGAATTTTTGTCTAATACATCAATCCATCATTAAGTAATTATCTTGGATCTTCAAATTCATGCTCAGAAATGGCTTAGAACAAAAGTGTGGTGCCCCCTTTCTGATCAGTGAAGAAGCCTACATGTTAGTTAATGTTTCAGAAAGAAATCATGACCACTTTTGATTAGAAAATAATCTCACAATCAGCTTGTATAAATTATGTTTGGACTCTTATTCCTTCATGTCTATGATCTTTAGTTTTAGTTTTTTAATGAGCTTTGAAAAGGTAACTGATTTCAGAATGAACACATAGGGGAAATGAAGAAAAACTCACTGCTACTTAAAATGTGTCAGAGTATCACCATCCACACATATTCTTACAACCGCCTATCGTCTTGTCTTTTCTTTCACAGTATACAATGTGTAAAATTATGTGAACATTTTACAAGCTGACAGTTTGGCTCGCAAGAAAATGGGTCAGTCATAAATTAGGCTATCTGGCCTCAGTCACTAATAATCTGTGGCATTTTACTGTAAACTCATAATGTGAGAAAGGCACACAAATTGTTGAGAAAAAAAATGGGCAAAATGGACGTAACTCTATTTTCTTTCTCCTAGGAACATCTTTATTGCTATGCTCAATAAGATATTCAGTGGGTAAGGTGGTAATTACCTGGTAACTATTCATTAATAAGAAAGCTTTTAAGTATATAATTTCATAATTTTTAGAAACAAGCACAAGTAAACACATAGTTAAATAAAAAGAAAGTTAGACTAAGCATTGAGAGAATAGTTTTAGCTTAGCAGCAAGGTATTTCAATCAAATTGGAAAACAGAAAGTTTATCTCAAGTGCATTCACACAATAATGAAAAATAGTCCCTTTTTCATGTAAAATATTGATTATAGTAACCTCTAGCCACCAAACGAATTTATTTAGCTGATTTAAAGTTAAGAGAATACGAATTCCATAAAGGTATACCTTGTTACGTCAGTATTCTGCTTAAAACCACCATTAGTTTCTGACCTCGTACCAAAATTTTTATTATATACACTAATGCACAACTCTCCCTGAGTCTTTCCTCTCTCTCTCTCACCTCTAATATCTTACTTCTATTCTAATGCTCTGGCCTTACCAAACTCCTTCATGTGTTAATGCAACTACAAATTACTCTAAGTCTAAACTTCTGCTCTCTTGGTTTTTCTAAACCATGCGAACACAGTTTGGTTAGTAACATAAAATTCAGCAGCAAGTCCAAGAAAATGACTGTATACTGTGTTTGTGATGTAGGTCTATGGGAAAGTGCTCACCTAATATGCATGAGGCTCTAGTTTTGATCTCAGCACCACCAAAAGATATGAAAATTAAAATAGAAAATAAAAATAACAGCTCCTAAGGATTGCTGAATTCTGTAGGTCATACCATTGTTTGATTTCATCACTTACAAAAAGGCTTAATTCAAAGTTACATGGTAACTTGTAGATCTATATACAATAATTATACTAGTGCTTTTATTTGTAATAGATTACTGCTTGTAGTACATTAACCAGTTTTGTATCTGCAGTCTTCTATCAAATTGCCATACTCAGTTCTTCAAATGCTCTTTCAACCAATTTGCAATTGTGCCAGTAATAGGTGGGTAAACTGTTGATTTTTGTCAAATGTATTTTTGTATAATAATCATGTTTTGAACTTTTGAAAATTATACTTTGATAGCTTTGAGGAACTTGCTGTGATACTGAAGTATATTTACTTCCTAAAGCCAATGAAGCTACACTGCTACAGAAGGCACTTCACAGTGTATATCATATTCATCAGACTCATAATCAAATTAATAGTCTTATCCTAATGACTCTTCATTAAACTTCCTATAAATAACAGTTCCTCAAATAATCTTTGAACAAGCTTTCATTTTTGAGTCCTCAACAGCTGATTAGTTAAATAAACTTTGACATGTGTATAAAAGTCATATTTTCACATTCTAAAAAAATATATACTTTTACAGCAACTACTCTAGCAACACTGCCTACTCTATAATCTTTGGTAAACACTCAGGAAAAATTTATCACTCTTATTTGTGCCACTACCCTATTTTTCTGATGAAAATTAAAAGCACATACAATACCATTATACACGTATGTATTTGTCTATGTCTTGCTAGATCTAACACTGCTAGCATTCTATAATCTATAAAGGTCATTACCTAATTCTCAGGACTTAACACAACCCAGAGATTAATTGTCAATTAATAATGTTAACTGAATAAATGAAGGAAATACTATATGAATTTGCTTACACTTAAATTATTATTTGTTCACGTGTTTACTGAAAAAGGCTAACAACCCAAACTAAAATGTAAAATATTAGTGCAATACAGGAATGAATACACTAAACCATTCTTAGTCAATTAGTTCCCCTTGAAATACTGGGAAATGAGCTAATAACATAAAAATCATAATACTAATGTGAGCATAAAAATGTTATATAATTTTCAGTCCTGGAGCTGGAAGCTCTTCAAGACATATGCACCATACTAAAAGACGGCTTCCCTCGGCCTGAAAACATCAATTATCAGACAGTGTTAGTCTATTCAAGACTAGATATTCATTAGTTGATTTTTTTAAAAGGGATTCAGAAACCCTTTGAGCAGAGACCCACAGATCAAATCTGGGATAATTTCAGCATCATAATAAAAAATGACGGTAATGAATTAATCTATTCAATAAAATAGAGAACTCATTATTCTGTTCTGATAAACATCCACACAGACAGACTTACCTGCATGGAGGAACTGGGAAAATACTTTCTTACAATGGAACGACAATTAATAAATAAAAAAGGAATGATGGCATTACATAACAACTATTTTGTGAGTATTATGGGAAAAATCATTTGAGAGGAAACATCAATGGCTATTGCCACTTCTGTGTAAAGCTGATGAGAAACAGGATATGTATGTTGCTTCAAAATATCTCCCTAGAGATGACTTACTGATCAATTAGAAAATTAAAACCAATATTTTCACAACTGTGAAGTCTAACAAACACCACCTTTACTCTGTGATGTGACACATATATCATGTACCTCCTGACATGATCTACTAAGAAAAAAAAATTCAGCCTCTGTGAGTGAGGAGACCTTCACTTCCTGTGAATCATGTCATCCCCACCCACTCAAACATGGCCAGTGCTGGCAAGGGCACATAACCAGAATGAGTTCAACTTGGAATTCACTTCCCTCGGCTATTAATTCCAACTAACAAAAAAATCATCTTTGATGGTTTTCTTCAATTTGTGCTGTTGCTTTAGGCTGAACAATTCTGTTATTTTACTGAGTAATCTTGTTTCAGTATTTAAGTAATAAAGTATTTTGAAAGGGAAATTTTTATGTATAGCTTTAGTAAAACTGGTTTGCTTACTGAACCAGAATAATTTGGTATTTTATGGTAAAAGTATTCTTACTTCTTAAGAGAATATAGAAATTCTTAGCAAAGACATGATGCCAAAATTGAAAAATAATTTTATGTTGTTTTGGAAAAATAAAAACAATCATTTGTATGGGTCAACTGTTCTGATTTCCTAAAAATGAACCAACAGTCTACTTGTAATAAGAAAAAAGCTACAGTTTCTAATATCTTTTATGTTCAACCCCACTGCATTAAATCAAAAACAGAAAACAAAACCATATACTGACAACAGTGGCTAACTTTGAACTTCTTAACGGACCTTACGGGCTTCCAGCTGTGTAACAGTAAATTCCCTTCAAGAAATCATAGTATCACTTTATGAAACTTAATGGTGTCCCAACTCCTACTGTCATGTAGGACTTCCTAGAGAGATAAATGCTATTGCAGAAGAGCATGCATTAATAGTTCCTTTCTCTTTTTCTAAATGTAAGCACAGCATCTATGCTTCAGTTCATTTTTGCTCAGCTATAGCAACTTCCAGTGTACTCCTGGGTCAAGTTAAAGCTTCAGTGTCAATGTATTCTGACACCCACTTGGCTCAGTGATACTTTCTATATACTTTTATTATTATTATTAAAAAATAATGGAGAGAAAGAGAGAAAATCACTGTGATTCATGAACCATGGCTAGGTGGCTGATCTCCTTTCCATTTGAAATCACTATTTGTATTAATGTATCCACATTTCTTTGGAACATAAACCACTGGAGCCAACAGCATGCTGAGTTATACTGTCTCATCGCCAGCAGAGCCTAAGACATGACATGCAGTATCTGACAGCTGGTTACCCTCTAATTCAAATCTCATAAAGTTTCAATATTCAAGTGGAAAATCCTACTGGTGGAGGTATTATTCCAATAGAATGAAGAAAGAAGTAGGAAAGACAAGCACAAAAAGCCAGAGTGCATTATACAAGTTCCTCCCCCAAAAGTTTAGAGACCTTTAATTATCACAGGACAGACTAGTACTAATAAATACATTAGGTTCACAATTTATGCTTAAAAGAAAACAATATAATGCACAGTTAATTTCGCAAATATTACTTTCATCTTTCAGACATTTTTATAACTATCTTGTATAGTTACATTAAAATTTTAAAATATTTTATTAAATTAGTAATTTTACAAGTTATTATATAATGAGAAATGTAAGCATGCACATAAATGTCTACAATGGCTAATCCTGCTTTTTATGTAAAAAGACAAAGCTTACAAATTAAAATTTTTTGTAAACAGTCAACCTGTCTTAAAAGCTTTTTAAACTATTTTCTTCCAATTTAATAATCAGGAAATAACTGGGTTGAGAAAGCTTTCTAATTGAAGTATAAAACAATTAGTGTTCAACCTAAAGTAAACTATAAAATAAGAAATCAAGTGAAGAGTAGATTACCCATGTAAAGCATTAATATGTGAGTAATGTGAACTGTTTATGAATTTTATGGTTGTTGGGGATTGCAGGAGCTAACTTACTGTCCTAAAGAGATATATTTGAAATGTCAGCTTGGCTTTTAATTAATTTGTCATTCTAAAAGGCAGTATTTTCATTTCAATGTTTCCAGCTTTGGATCACATTATTAATAAAAATAATTGTATTCATTTGGCTAGCATTTTAAATTTATAAACACTTTGGACATAAATTATTTAATTCTTCCTAAAACCCAGTGCAGTGGACATTATTATTATCTATTATTAAGTGAAAGATGGCATGGGAATATCTTGCTCCTTTTATCATACCATACTTGCTTAAAATAAACTGAAATTATGTTTGACAAAAAATAATTTCTATTTTGCAATATTTTCTATTTTGATAACAATCCTATTAGGACAAAGTGTGTCTTTAACTTAGAGGCAATGTGGTATTATTCCAGACAATTTTCACAAAGACAATATGAATACATAAATTCTTATATTAAAGATCAGAAGGTATAAAATGTATTTGGAAATCAGAATATACATAAAACAATATAATATTATAAAAGTGTAAGTGCTCATCAGTTTACAACATTTGTGTAGCTACGTCACCTTTCTTTATCTTGTTAGGAACTGAAGAGATTTTACAGATTTTCTCCTTTCTGTGCTTAACACTTCCCACCCTCCCTAGCACACACACGGTGACACCCCACCTTTCCTCCTGGACCAGAGCCAGCAGAGGCACAAACCCTGGGAGGCTGAAGGAGACGAAGCAGAAACATCAGGCACAGAGACCAGCGTGGGACAGCAGCAGCCAAGGTGTGGCCGTCACTGCCAACTATTGAGGATATCAAATACATGCTCCTTGTGCAATGTCCACAACTTTTGCCACTCTCTGTCCTTTGTTTGATTTAAGCTGCTGTCAATTGAAACAACAACAAAACAGTGAGTGGTAGCAGTGAAAGTAGAATTTATTACTGCACTGTATAAATACTGTTTCTAACAGAAAGGTCCCATTTGAAGTAGGATGATTGTGGTTTCTCTGGAGTGCCTGTAGACACAAAATGGAATTTAGAATTATTGAGTTTCTTATGGGGACTGGAATATATGTATATTTAAAAAATAATATTAAAGATGAGGAAAAAGAAAGGGGAAGAAGTCAGGGCAAACATCAATTCACTGTCTATTTCTCTGTTTTTACTCCCAGGAGTAAAAGAGTAATTGCCATCCTTCAGCTACTCTCCTTACACAAATACATTTTTCATAAATCAAATATACTGTGATTTTTCAATATTTATTTTATATTCTGAGATTCTTTAGAAAACAGAAATTCTCAGCATTTTCATTCGTAATCCATGCAGATTTCCACTATATCTTTTCAGATAGGCAGGTAAATGAAAAGACAAGAGGGCTGAGGAACAAATGGGAAGGTGTGGTTTAAAACATGAGTGTGAAGCAGAAGCCTCCAGAGGGGTCTGGAAAGAGAAAGAGTATAACGGGGGAAACTAGTACCACAAAAGCAGTATATAAGTATAAAAATAGAGCTTTCAACACCAACAGATGATAAAGAAAAGTGAAAAAAAGATAAAGACTGAAAAAAAAATTTTGAAAATTGGCAAAGTCACTGATGACTTAGTCCTCAACTGGAAGCAATTTTTTTCTGTAGGGCATATTTGGCAATATCCAGAGATATTTTCCATTGCTACAATTCAGGGGTTCTGCTGCAATTTAGTTGACAGACTCCAGGGATGCTAGGAAACAACCTACAGTGCACAAGACAGCTCCTCTAACAAAGAATTACCCCAGACATAATGTCAATAACGCCAGTGCTGAGAAACCATACAACAGGTGCCAACTGATATGAAATTGAGAAGTTCATGGACAGAGAGGAAGTAAGTATGGCAAGCGTCAGGACTGTTTGCCTTGTAGGAAAGGAAAACAAGACAGGATAGAGAACTTCAGAGCAGGTGGGATGTAGAAAAGGTTATTTTTGTTGTTTTTTCAACCATGGAAATCTTGGCAGTGTTATAAAATGACAGAGATGAAGAGATAGAGAATAAAGAAAACAAGACGTAGACTGACTACAGTTCTAATGTCAATGAAGAGTCAAAATTAAGATGACTGGGGGAAACGGGGTTCCAAAGGATGAAGGAACAAATATTTCTTTAAAATCAGAGAAATTGAAGAACTCACTGGTGAAAATATTAATGTCTGGAGAGAGAGAGCAGGGTTTCAAGAATTGGATAGACAGTTTAAGAGGGTGTGGAGGGTTCCCTCACTGTCTGAATTATGGTCGCCTATCACCAACGTTTCGTCTGTTATATTGGGAAACATTATGTGCTTCCTGGGAAGGAAGAAGGCAGGAGATTTAGTAAAATCTTCTCAGAAACATTCTAATGGTAGACTCCAAAGAAACTAGCAAACTAAACCGTTTGAAGGAGAGTTCATCTATGAATTGTTTTTGGTAGAATAGTGTATGTCTAATTATCTTGAGTTACTTTTGGAAAGTAAAATGGTTATCTGGCAGTATACGGGTTTTCGCTTCCTGGAATAGCCACACATGTTACAGAACTCAGTATAAAACAAGAGATGCTTCATATCGAGGTGGCTCTTTCTATGAAAAGGTGGTAATCGTACAAAGCCTGCAGTCCAGGCCAGGGCCCCGTAGATCGGAAAGAAAGGACCATGGAACTGGGAGTTATCCCAGACTTCTCCCTGCTTCTCCTGTCCCTTGATACCTGCTAAACACTCTGATTTACTTGAGTCTTTCTTGGCCAAAAAAATCATTGTGTGTCTCACTAAAACATAAAGTAATCACTGGGTTATGTTGAAGATATCCAGCTGAATATGGAAATCAAATCTTTGTTTCATTAAAATGTATACAATAAAAGTCTAAGAGAATTAAAAATACGGGTACTTAGGTTGTTTCAGGTTGGCTGTATCAAGCTAACAACAATACAAGACATAAAGAAAGGAGGAATTTCAGAAAAAAAATTAACACTAGAGTGAAATGATCACTGAACTTTAAATGATAAAAGAGGTAAGACAGCTACTGTACTAATTTAGACATCACTAATTGAAACAAAAATGTCATCAGGTAGAAAGAATAAAATTGCATTGCATGATTCACTATAAATCATACCTTTTTATCCCAACATGGCAAATATGATGGTGTATGAGATAACTGTAAATGTCTCAACTATATAATTATTTAAAACCTCTACAAACATATTAAATATTTACATTTCCCTATAAACTACAATGCTCAATATTGTATATAAGTCTTCAATTATGATCTATTTTTTGACATCAGAAGTCTAAATTTATTTTTTTCTAATATGCAGTATTTAAACTTCAAATTAATACAGCACTAAGAAAAATAAATTTTCTTCATGGTCTAACCAAAATAATATAAAAACTTCAGATTCCAGATTCCTCTCAGAAAAGATCATTTTAATTAGCACCAGTATTTGTTACAGACTGTGCATCTGTCAGGATGCAGAAATGCATCGTGGATCCTGAGTCAGTAAATACTCTCTCATGCTGGGCAAGCTAAGCCAGCCTGTAGGGTTCCCAAAACAGTTATCATCTTCAGAAAAGTAAGACATAAACTTGATCCAATTAAAATACAATTATAAGCTGAGTGTGATAATGCACACCTATAACTGCAGCACTCAGGAGGCTGAGGCAGGAGGATCTCAATAAGTTCCAGGCCAGCCTGGACTACATAGGAAGACCCTGTCTCAAACAAATAAATAAATAAATAAGTAAAGTCATAAAAATACCAAGTAAGAGATAAACCAAATTTAGTTTTATAATTTGTTAACTTAAAGGAATATAAACCACCTCAGGGGTATTCTAGAATAGCATATGCCACTGTTTAAATAGAGTTTGTCCCATCAGAAAATTCATGTTGCAATTTAATTATCTTTATGAGTTATCAAGAGGTGGGACCAGACGGGACCTTTCAGAGATGATTATGACTTTGCCTCATGAATGGGTTCCACATTTTGTGTAATCAATGGACGAATAGATGAATGGGTTATTTTGAGAGGGACTCTGCTATGAAAGGGGCCTGGGCTAGTCTCCCAGGTACTCACTGTCCCTACACCACCTGGAATTCTGCCTGCACAAAAGGTCATCAAGACCCACAAGCCAAAACACACCTCCTTTCTTTATGACTTACCCACATATATTGTGTTATTAGCAACAGAAACAGGACTAAAATAACATAGCTACAAAAAGGGGTCTTTAAATTTCCTTTACAACTGCCCTTCTTAAACATTTCCCTGATAAAGACTAAAAACGGGTACATTTCTAATGTAGTTTTCAATATATATTATGTAAATTGTTACTGTTATAAGAAGATGATATTAAGTTTAATAATAATAGTCATAAAGAGAATAAACTAGGTGCGAAGCAGATTCTCACATTAACTGTACAAAGAGAAACAGTACTGATAGGGTCTGGCAATTCTACTTAAACTGATCTTAAAGTCATGTAAAAATGAACTGATTTAAGTCTATGGAAAAGCTATTTATAACTTTGTACTGCAAATATCCAATTTTTTTTTTTTGGTACCAGAGATTGAACTCAGGACCTTGCGCTTGCGAGGCGGGCGCCGGAACCACTGAGCTAAATCCCTGGCCCCAAACATACAAATTTTAACACTATCTCAATCAAAATTACTCATTCCAAAGACTAGAAAAAAACTGAGTAGAATATTTTATGCAATTCTCTTTTCAAAGGCACCTCTGAATCTACAAGCTTATAAGAAATGAAGTCGGTTGGACTAAATAGCACTCATGGGAGTTTTAAAATGTCACCCTATAATATTTCACCAAGAACTTACATTTATAATGATTTATTTATCCAGCAAATACCGCAAATAATTGACTATTTCTAGCCCTTGTTGCATGGCCAGTCCATTACAGTTTTACTGATATGATCCTAGAAGCTACCCCATAATGGTGATAATTTTATAATGAATTATTCTTCTACTAAAACAATGTCTTAATTGGCCCTGGCCAATTAAGTATGTATCTTTAATTCTAAGGCACTTAATTAACTATCTAAATTGTAAGACTTAGTATCACCAAATAAAGGCTTTATTTTAAATTCATCATAAAAATATCTGTACATTTGTATAAAACATAAAAATGTCAAAATGTGCATAAGTATACCACACAATGATTCCATAGGAAGCCTTAATTTACACCTATATTAACATGCATCAGTCATTAATGAGCAGTTGTAATATAGTCATGTTTATTAGACACTCATTTCTACATTAATTTCCATAACTAATGAATACCTACAATACACAGTTCCTTCCATTTAAAACACAGAAGTCTAATAAATAAAATGAAACACATTTAAATAATTTTAACTTTGTGTTGTGTGCCATATATGTGATATAACTTTGAAGGACATTGCTGGAAAAATATCATTAGAAACTACAAAAAAGTCAATAAAGATATTATGAATTGGGACTATTAATGTAAAATTAATGATGCCAGTTATCAACAAATGTAATCTAACATTTAACATGTTATATTTGTGATATTCCTTGTTAAAATTTATAAGAACTGAGGAGAATGATTTCCTTAAAACTATTAATGGTTTCCTTTTCTCATTAAAGATTCCTTAGGTACACAACAATATTTGCTTTAACTCCACTGACAATGAGTTACACCAAAACAGCCATCATTATTTTAACAATCAAAAATCCATGAACAGTGTCACATATTGGAAATTCTCATTAAGGACTGCACAATTAAGAAGAAAAATTTATTGAATCAGATCTTCTAATTACCACTTTTGCTTTGCCCTTAATTTTGAGTTTGAACAAATGGTACATATACCCAACAAGACCAACAGAATGCTTTTGCCTGTTGTAGAACTGGGATATTTTACATCAGATATTTAAAATATTAATCCTGAGATTCTTTTTCATACTTTCCTCCTTACTGGAAACAGACCAAGGAGGCAGAGAATAGAACCCCAGCACCTTCCACAGTGTTCATGGAGCCTGATGATTAATAAAAAGCTCTACTACGAAACCATTAAGACTTGGAGATTATTTGCTATCATTTGGCCAAATTTATCTCAACACATACACTCAGGTTCTTTACTTCTTGCATGCCAGGTCTGCTGTATAGTCCATGATGTAGGAATTTACCTTTACATAATTTTTTTAAGTTTAAAACAGTTTGATCCAGAAAGTACTGAAGAGTTAGAAATCACTGTGTCAAGCTGTTGGAGAAACCATTACATATTCTTATATTTATTCATTTATATAACATAGTGTGCAAAGAAAGATACTAGAAATAAAGGCTATATCTAGAAAAGCTTTTTAATTCTTTTAGACAAGTCAAGATAAATATAAAAGTTCTCCTTAAAGGAAAATTCAGGAGATTTTCCATTTAAAGTAATTTGATAAAATATAGGAAATGTGAGTGCTTATTAAATTATTGAAGATATATTTTACTTTCATGTAATAAATATAAGTAAATTCAAGTTACTTCTGAGCCACTGATATTTATTAAGTTAACACATTCTGCTCTTTTCTTTCCAGAGTGAAATATCCCCATATACAACAGGAGAACTATAGTGTATCTAACCCATTAGCAGGCATCTTCTGCATTTAAGAACCCCTCAGTATCTTATTAAATAGAGTCACACCTGACAGGCAAAACTGAAATCACCATGAACTATATGAGGGACCATAGTTCTGCCTAGGTGTGCATAGCCTATCTTGTAAGAAGGTCTTTTGTATTTTTGTCATCTTTCAGTAAAGACACTGATACCACTCACCACAGCATCAAGGTATAATACTAAATTCTAATTTCAGAATAAGTATTAAATTTTTTTCTGTTGTGTCTCTTACAGAGGATTAGCGTATAGATTTAGACAAGTTATTTCATTACAAAGAAATAATCCAAGTAAAATACAAATTGGTTCAAAACAATCTTAAATCTAATGCACTCCTCCAAAAGTCTGTAGGGTTTGGAAATTTGGATTCAAATCCCATCTCTGACATTTACTATTATATGATTTTAGAGAAGTTGCTTATTTATCTTCTCAGAGCTTTATTTTCTTTTTTTGCACAATCTGATTAATATAGTACCACTTAATTGATAGAACTGAGGTGAGGGCTGAATGAGACAATACATGAGAAACAACAAAAGTAGGCCCTTGATTGAAAAAAAATCAAAAATACATGTTAGTCTTATTGTTATAAAAGAATAACAGCACCACAAACTCATTCTTAAAAAGTTGCCTGAATTAATTTGTAAGAAATTTTTACGAATTAATTTGTAGAGAAAATATATCACTCTGCATAAATCACTTGTTTTACACAGATGTAAAATTACCTACAGCATCCTAGCATCTCTTGGCGAAAGTAAAACAGATTCATTCACTTTAACTTAGCCACTGAATGCTGAAAGTAACTGAAGGATGAATTACAAAATCCAAAGGAAAACAGTAAATTCACGAAACAACTTTGATATGTTTCCTTTTTGAAAATTCAAGCGTCAGTACAGTTTTTATCTCAACAAGTATTATGTCTAAGACCAGCGAATGTGGACGGCATCTTTAGCACGTTTTTGTCCCCTCCCTGACAGATTTTTCTACATCCATGAGGATGGTGCAATCCTGCCATCTAGTGGACAAGTTGTAAAACTGTAGGGACACTTTTATATAAAGAAGAAGAATGAAATCACTTTTTGGGTTTTAACATTTGAAGTTCTAAATTGTGAACGTGGACCTGCAACGAACACTGACTTTGTGACGTTACAAGCAAAATTATTTAAATTAAATGTAATAAAATTTTTGAGGTATAAAGAAAAGTCCAATTTTGGGCAATTTGAATATACAATGTAAAATTACTAATACAAACACTCTTCTATAAAGAAACAATGAAGATTTTCTAAAAAGAAATGCTTTGTAATACCTAGGTATCCAAAGTTTAACACTTGTAATACTTGAAAGTTTTTTTAAAATACTTGTAATACTTGAAAATCTTTTAAAATAATTTTTCAGACAAATATATCAATTGTAATGGTGATACAGCATTTTCAACATACAAAAAAAAAAACCAGGAAGATGAAATACTGTATAACATCTTTTTATATGTACAGATTTAAACACACGTAGTCTTTTCTGGCAATAAATAATGAAGCAAGAGGCCCGTTATCATGTGTTGTGCTGTAGTTCCTGATTCGCCCAAGATTAAGAAATGGCTAAGCCAAAATGGCTAAGCTCAAACTCATTTCTGTTACTCAATGTTACCTTGCTAACTTATTGCTAGATGTGGGTGGCCTAATATTTTCATTTAAAACTTAATTATCTAAAACCACATGGTTTATAATTGATTTATTTTCTATATGTTTCGCATCTATCCATTGATAAGCTGGTAGGTAAAGTTAAAGAAGTACTGGGAAATAATAGGAATTAAATACATTGCTGAAAAGGGACTCCTGTAGGCAAGCTCATCCTGACATGTGTGAGACCCGAGGGCTTGGGACCGCTATCCACTCCTCACTTCTACCACCCCAGCCCCACTGAATGATGCAGGCAAGGTTCAAATACACGCAGCCCTCAGGGTACACGCAGCCCACAGGGGCAAGCTCAGGAATCCACTATCTCCATGTGTTCACACTTCAGATGGGCATTCTGCAATGGCCCGACAGCCTCCACACCCAGCGTCACCCTGGATGGTGGGCACTGGGGGAGCAGCAGAGTAGGGAGCACCGAGGGGCCTACAGGTGGTCCTGGCATAAGTATACTTTACAAAAGGACTTTTTCAGAGTGGTTTGTGGGGTGAACAGATGATGGTGCCCAAGGGTGTCCCCCACAATCACTGGTTTTCTTACCTTGTGTATTCTACAGCCTTGTCCTAAAATGGACAACCTATGGAAGCAGGAAGAAGGGAACTAAGGGTGGCTCATGTTGTGCCTCCATCTGTCCTGTCCTGTAAGAATCTCAAGTAAAAAATTCACGTCTTTGATTTGAGACATCAACTGAAGAGACCAACTTCCCTTCAAATAACAACTGTCTATTCTTCAGTCTGCATTCCTCTTGCAAGAGGCATGAACATGCCAGATACACCATATTATTTTATTATTTCAAAACATATGTACTTACCATACTGTTCATTTTGGATGAGGAGGAACCTGCTCTTTGCTTTCTTAAACTATTTACTTCTCCCACGTTTCCGTCCTTTGGTTTCCCAATCATTCTGCTACTCCCTGCAGTTCCTTCTGAGGAAGATCTCAGGCGCCTCTCTATAAATCTTCCTTCACGGTATGGGCTGAGGCTGCTGGCAAGAACTATTCGAAAATTAAAATTAATATAAATAGCTAAGGGAAGTTTTAGAAATGTTCCACTGAAAGAGAATGGAAAACTTACTGTCATTCAAAAATTCTCAATCACAGGGAAACTGAAATGCACAGTGGCAGTTTTGTTTGCTTCATTGTATAATCTCCTTAAAGCCAAAAACTTTTGGGGTCTTCCTTGGCTTCCTCCTAACTGTCATGAGTCAGATAAACAAATTTTGTCTGTATTTTCTTCCACTTTTATGCAGAATCTGATCACTTCTCACTACCTCCTTCCCTGAGTTCCTGGATTGGATATTGCAGTGCTCTGTAAAATCCTGCTCCTCTGCCTGCTCCCTTCAGTGTTTCTGCATTCCCACCACACTACTACCTACAGAATGCTACAAACACACACAGGGAGCTCTGTTCCCATCACTGTGCCAGTGCCCCACAGCCAGCATCTTTCCAGTGGCCAAGCAGGTTCCTCAGAAGGTGACCTGCTGTCTGTCCCCATAGGGACCCACCTTGTTCATCTTTCTGAGTCCTGTTCTGACCCCTCCTGCCCTTTAATCTCCTTATGTCACACCAGCTTCCTGTTGTTTCCGTGACACTGTGACCCAGGATCTTTGCACTGAGACAGTACCTTCAAATATCAGCACGGTTACTCCCTGCAGTCCTTCAAATTTGTGCTAACATGTTATCTTAAAGCAGAGTAAAGAATTAGGATGTATAATGTGAGACTGCAGGCTGCAGCTTTAAGTATGATGAGCAAGGTGGCACCTCATTCTTTATTCTGCTTCAAATTTGTCCTCAGCAGTTAGCACCATCTGACATTTACTTGTTTGTACTGTCTGAGAATCCCCAGTGGAAAGTAAGCTTCACAAAGGCAGGGATTTATGCCAGATTTTGCTATATCACAAATGCTAAAAACAGCGCTAAAACTGTACTTGTTGGATGGATGGATGGATGGATGGATGGATAGGTGGATGGACGGACTATTCTATTTAGGCTCATTTACTGGTTTAAAGATTTTGGAGCAGAATCTATTAAGCGAATGTAGAGTAGTTGTTTATAAAAATGTTTTAAACAAATGAATAAAAGTTAAATATCATGATTGTGACATAAGTGCACCTCAAATATCCAGGGGTGTGTTAATTATCAGATTAAATATTTTTCACAAAAATTTAAAAATAAGTATTAAGAAACATCAGATTCATAATCATTATCATAATTGTTGAATAGTCCCTAGTTTCCAGAGATAAAAATGATATTCAATTAGATACTGAGGTGGGTCATCATTGCAAAATAAGAACGATGTATCAGGGTAATGACATTTCTACCCTTTCTTGGGCCATTTCTTTCTTTTCTTTTCTTTTTGTTTCCACTAAAATAAAATTTTCATCTTTAACATGAAGCGATTGTGTCTATTTATGGGGTACAGGGCGTACCTGGATACCACGTGTAAAAGATCAGATCAGACGGTAATTGCAGGCCATATTTTCTTAAAACCACCTGGATTCTAATCTGAGGCCCAGTGTTCGCTAATGGTGTCCCTTCCTCAGTCCCGGTCCATATGTGTCCCTGCAGAAGCTCTACACTGGGCCAGAGGATGACCTTACCCCAGGGTCAAGGAAGAAAACTTTCTCCTGTAGAGGACTTCCTTTCTCTGGCTAAGGTTATAGAGTAGCTGTGCTACACGTTAGAACCTCCAAACAAACCCTCAAGAAAGTAAGCAAGCTTAACTTAACCTAAAAATATAGACAAGACTACCAACTTCAAAAAAAAAAAAAGAAAAAATAGAGAAAAGTGATGCTGTATCAAATATACAAAATATTTTAAGACAGCTATAAAAGTAGCTTATTTATTCAGAACTGAAAAATTACTATGTTCATGGAAAGACTAGTGAAATCATAAAATTTCATGATTCTTGACATCATAATTTATCGTGTGACTTAAAGTTTATTATTTTAGGTCATAAATACAGTTGTTTAGAGGCTGCACTTTGGGTTCTGAAAGTTATAACTTGGCTGTGCTACTCATCAGCTATATGACCCCTTGGCCCCCATTTTCATTTTGTAAAATAGGAAACATACAAGTTTACCTCACAGCATTCATATCCAATCAATCACTTATTAACTCTGTGACAGGACATATAAATTATCTGTCCTCCAATTTTCTTTCCTATAAAATAGCTTATAACAACAGTAGCAATTTCAATCATTTACTAGTTAACACATACAAAGTACACAAACTGGTATCTGGGACATAGTCATTTTTGACATTGAGAAAATTAGTAATAGCAGCAATGATAATAAACATAATAGAGAAAATGGAATAAAAAGTGATATCTAAAAGTAGGTTGAATATATTCAACAATTTTCTTGAACTGAATTTTATGT
Source organism: Heterocephalus glaber (assembly GCF_053883595.1). Taxonomy (NCBI): domain Eukaryota; kingdom Metazoa; phylum Chordata; class Mammalia; order Rodentia; family Bathyergidae; genus Heterocephalus; species Heterocephalus glaber. The sequence continues at coordinate 9,092,060 of NW_028258303.1, forward strand.
TAAATAATAGTTTTCTGGAGCAAACTGAAGTAATTCATATACAAACACTCTTGCATTTAAACCAAAGAAAATATGCTCAAGGTTACACAGCTGGTTAATGTTACAGATAGGGTTGGATAAGGCTGGGTCTCCAGGCTCCAAGGACTGTACATTTTCTTTTTTTTCTTTTTTTAATTTCCTGGTGCTGGGGAGTGAGCTAGGGCCTTTACAATGAGTTACATCCCCAATACTTTTTTTTGTTTTAGACAAAATCTTTACAAATTGCACAAATTAGGAATAAACTTGGTGATCTTCCTATCTCAATCTTCCTGGTGCCAGTGAGGCAGGAGAGAGAAGGGAGGACCACCTTAGGGCCCAACTCTGGGCTAGATCTGAGACATAAGGTAACCAAGAAATGGCTAGGGAAAGAAGGGACAGCACACGGTGGAGCCCGATTTCTAGGACTAGATCCACCTTCTGAGATAGACATTAGCCCAGGACCAGGGTGCTCAGGTCCACATAGAAGGGGAAGAGGTAACAGGTAACTTCACTTATACAAAATAAATCCCCAGGGATGCAGGCAGTGGTCTTCTGCAACCCTTAGCAGACCTCAACCCTAATCACCACCATGGCATTGATTATGCAAATTTGGCAACACCCTGCTGAGCCCTACATCCCCACACCCCCAAGCCTTTGGGCTTCAGAGCCACTGCAGTTCGTCCAACGGCCATAAAATGCCAAAAACTCTACTTCCTCACAGAAGGGCCAGTCAAGCTGCTCCCTGACAGGGGTTAGACCTCAAACCAACCCTTCAGACCCATCCCAAACTCTAAGGCTTCAAACCTCAGGGCCAAGCTTCTTCCAGCTGTGAGCTCTTCCCACTGGACCACTCTCACCCTGTAGAGGGTATCATTTCCTTTCTCTTTCAAATAAACCTTTGATCTTAGGGCTACTTTTGAGTAGCCGATTCTTTGTTTAGGACAGCAAGAAGCTGGATAAGACTCCTCACCTCCTAACACTAGGACAGTATTTGTAAAGGTTGCAATTCTTCTATATTTAGAGATTGCATTAATTTGTGCCAAAACATGGATCCTAGTTAAGAGTGAAAGCTTTGTTAACACAGGAAATAGAATTTAAATTACGCAAATCTCTTTTGTAATGATTTTGACTGGAACATATTCATTTCATTAACAAACAAATATCAATACTTCTATAATGAAATGCAAAAAAGTCTTTATTTTAGATAAAGCCACACTGCAAATAAAATGAGGTTTTTTTCCACCTTCTTCTGAGATCAGAATCTGATTAACTCAATTAATAAAAATGAACTCTATTGCCTGGTTATATTCAAATACAATATAATTGAGGTAAGCTTAAAATCAAGCAAGGGAAATATTTAAAACAAATTATAAACAGGATAGACTGCAGAGAATGAAAAATAAAGAATGCATGATTCCCATTCATGAAACAGAGTAAAAAACTGAATAAATTATAATGAAAATTAATAAACAATTATTACACAAAGAAAAATCAGCATACCTTTGGCAGCATTTCCTTCATACCCATATGACGCTTTGTTAAAAAAATGATGATCACCGGAAGAAGGTATTATCCTTGAATCTGAAACAGGATGCATCCCTTTCATACGTTCAGCTACTGCTTTATGTTGCTCGTACCAGCCAAGTTTCCTTGGGGAGCTTGTCCTCAGCGCTGTGTTACCATTTTGTGACACCGTGTTGTCTTCTGTTTGAATATCTGTTGGCAGGGGAGTCTCTGAGTTGCTCACATTCTTAACAGGTAGCTCAGTGATTTGCCGTAACACTTCCTTCTGATTAGCAGCAGAGGTTTCCAAGAAGGAATTAGAGTCAGTGCTACATTGGCCTTCTAACCTGTATTTCCCAGGAGACATAATTGTACAGGGAATAACTCCTGTAAGTTCAATCTTCATTTTTGTAAGAGCAGCAGGATTGGGAGAGATCTGAGAGGTAGAATCATTGTGGCCAAAGTTATCACAGTGGGATGCCATACTTCCACTTTTAGGAAATGCATCTGCTTCAGAAACAGAATCTTCAGTCAAGGCCAAAAATTCTGAAGGTGTCTGAGCTGTGGTAAGATCAGCGGAAAGTAAAGGAGATTGTAGAGAGCTTCCTGCCCGTTCAGTTGCATCCACAGAACAAGATGGAGAAGCTCTTACAAATACAGGTTCTCTTTCTTGGTACTGTGTAATTTCCAGGGAGAATTCAGACTGTTGTACCAATGAAATGGACTGGCTCTGGGGAACTGGCTTAGAAAATTTATAGTGAGAAGAAAAAGATTTAGGGAGTAGCTTCCTTGTTGTCTGCTTAACAGAATGGCGAGTCTGTTCTTCCATGAATCCAGAATCATCTCCCTCACTTCTGCCAGAGCTTAGACAATTTATAAAGACATTCTTATTAGTTGAGTGCTCCTTTTCCCTTTCAAAATCCTCTGTCAATGATCTTGTAATCTTCTTATTTCGTGAACTACTAAAACTCACAGAATGTCTTCCCCTGGTTTTAATATGTTCTTCCAAAGTCAGTTTCTGTATATTGCTGTGACCAGGCTGAGCACCATTTGAAATACTAAGGTTCTGGTTGGGAGGCTCTTGCTTAGCTTCACTTCCCTTCTTATGGTGGAAGCTGATGGAAGGAGTGCGGAATATACTCCTGCGTTTCCCTGTACTACCTGAGCTTGAGTTGGTGCTGGAAGGAGAGGAACTATGGACACCAACTGTATTACTGGAAGAGGGTGAGGAAGGAAGGGAGTCATGTTTTCTGCTAATACTTCTTCTAAATATTGGCAACCGAGAGACCAGGGTAGAGCGTCTTGATCCCGAGTCCCCCATTGGGACTCCAAGGCTTGCAGTGTGATAGCCAATTTAGCAGCCTAAGAAAAGTTAAAAGAAAAAGAACACGTCAATAGAATTTAATTAGAAGTAAGATCTGGTGAAACAAAATATTACTTTTTTAACACATGGCATAGGATTTATACTAAAATAATAAATAATAAAATTCTGAAACAAGAATTTTTTTCAATTTGTAAATAAGGAAATGATCCAACAATTTGCATAAAATCTTATACAAAAATTTCCAGATTACAAAAAAAATTTAATCAAGAATGTTAGATGGGAAGACACAAGATCATTATTTAAGACCCAGACTTATTGCTCCCAAGTGATTCTATAATTTCAAGTTGTTTTATCTTAACCTTTTATGTTTATCTACTTCGATAAATAGCAGGTATGTAACAGCTATGATCATGAGAATGCTCATCATTGCTCCTGTTGGAGACCACCAGATGCAGGCATGTTTTAAACCACAAAACTCAACAACTATCAACATAAGATTAACAGAATCACAGACTACACAATGGTGTGGCCAGGCTCAAACATCTTCATTCAATGAAAAATCAATTGGGGCAAATTCTTTGACTTAGCCACTGATTTCAGAGGTTTAAAGATAATTAGGCCACTGGTGGAAGAAATTAAATCACAAAGGGTGGAGAGCAGAGTTATAAACAGGCTAATCTTAGGAGGGAGCCATAGCTAGGAATTGAATACAAGACTTAAATCCTGAGGAAAGTGAGAATTCATGCTGGGGACTTAGCTCAGTGGTTTCACCGCCTGCTATGCAAGTGCAAGGACCTGAGTTTGATCCCCAGTACTAAAAAAAAAAAAAAAGTGAGAATTCATACTGAGAGAGTCAGAAACAATCTATGAACCTCATCATTATCAGGCTCTAGGGTGCTGATGAAACAGGAGGTGAACAGAGGAAGAAGACAGCAGCTATAGTTCATCAACTATGATCCACCAAGGACTTTCCCAAAGATTCTCTTTCACTGGTTGTAACTCCAGAAGGATGCAACATTACTATGAATATTTTATAGCAAAAGCAAAGATAACTTGCCTAGTGACACCCAACTAACTACTAATTTCCAACTACTAATAGTAAAGCCAGAATAAGCAATTAAGCCTTCCCAACCACCAGGCTGGCTCATAATTCACGTAGTACATGCTGCCCTCACTGGAGTGAGAGGGAAGACTGTGGCTTACAAAAAGCCCAGCCCTGCTTTTACCACAGGAATTCAGAATTGTGCAGCCAAACTCACTGTTCTGCTTGCTGCTATTTTTCACTGACTTTTGCAATGTACCATACTTTGGTTGCTATTTTAGCGTGCTTTTTTTATTTTTTTATTTTTATTTTTTATTTTTTTTTTGGTACCGGGGATCAAACTCAGGACCTTGCACTGGCGAGGCAAGTGCCAGAACCACTGAGCTAAATCCCCAGCCCCAAAGAGAAAGTAAAGGAATGCTTGTTTTTAAATTCCACTTAATACCTTACCTGAAATACCCACTCCCCCTTTGTCAGTACAAATCAGAGTCAGTTTCATTTGGTTGATTCTTGGGACAAAATTTACCTGCTAGACACTATCAAATACATAAAATTACAAAATTTCCATTTTATCTTTACAGACATGAGAATTAATCAAATACTTTCATTACCTTGGTGAAGCATATGAAAAAAATTGAGAATATTTTCCTTCAGATGCTTTCAAAAATATTTAATATTTTGCTTCAAACAACATAAAATCTGAGAGATTTTCATTTCAAGACTTATTGATTCTTCATTGTCATCACTGAATTTTGGTTATCTTAATTGACTTTCTTCTAATTTAAAACTAATAATTGAATATCTTTGTACAGTATAGCATTATATTTTATTATATGGTTATTATGAGGGAATAATTAAATCAGGCTAACATATCTATCACCTCAAAGATTACCCTTTCCTTGTGGTGAGCACATAGAAATGTACTCTTATCAGCAATTTTGAAGCATACAATACATTATAATTGACTCTTCACCATGCTATGCACTAGATCCTGAAATACATTCCTCCTGTTCAATTGAAACTTTGACCCTTAAAAACAGTCTCTGCCCATTCCTCATGCCTTCTCTCCAACTTCAGTCTCTGGTGAGCATCACTCTCCTACTTCATCAAGTTGGCCTTTTTAAAATCCCATGTCCATGGAGTACACGTAGTATTTTCCCTATCTGCTGGTTTACCTCACTGAGCATAATATCCTACAAACTCATCTACACTGTTGCAATAGATAGAATTTTTCTTCTTTCTGAAGGCTGAAGAATTTGTTTCATATCTTGGCTGTTGTTAACAGTGCTACAATGAACATAGAACTGAAGATTATTTCATCATACTGATGTCAGTTCTCTTAGATCAGGGCCGGCACAGGCACATGTGCTGCAGCAGGCACACACAGCACTCTCTGTCAGCACGTGACTCAAGCTGGCCCAGGAAGGCCAGGCAACTGAACATCAGAAAACAGCACACACAGGGGCAGTGCTGGCACTTGGTGATAAATAAGTGGGTTTGGGGTTGCAGTTTGGGCACTCAGTCTCTAAAAAGGTTCACCATCACTACCTTAGATACATACCCATATAGAAATTTCTCAATCACTTGGTAGCTCAATTTTTAGTTTTTTGAGGAACCTCCATACTGTTTTCCATAATATCTGTACAAAGGTTTCTTTATTTCTGGTGAATTTGAGTTTAAAGCAAACCATGTGTGAATCACTCCCAAGACAGACTAAGTGTTGTAGTGTTTTTGCTAAAGAAAAGTGAAAATATAAAGGGAAACAATTTACCTCTTGAAATTTTTCAGAAATACAAATGTATTGTCTTCACAGTATATTTCTTTCAAAACAGACAAAACGAATAAAGCATTTTTCAGGATTTTATTCTTAATATTTCAATTAACATCCTTCTCTCCTGTGATATTTTTCATTTATATGAAGCATTTATTTTCATTCAATGCCTACTGAAGTTTTTCCCGAATTACAGTATTCCTGATCATAATGGCTTAAAGCTGTCTGTGAACCTATGGACTTCAGTCCATTAAATGTTAAAATATTAACCGTCTTTATTGAAGTATCTTCAAAATGTATGGATATTGAAATAGTTCATGACTTTTCTTAGCATTTTTTGCATTTGAACTAGCATTAAAAATAAAAGAATGACTCAATTCCATATTTCTTTTGCAAGTATTCAAGTGTTCAAAAGATTTCACTAAGGAAAATTTTCAGAAAAAATATTCAGTAATCACGCCTCCTCTTATATACTTAATGAAAACAGCCATATGTTCCCTGGGTTCCAATTACATATTCAGGCTACTGATATGTATTTCCTGCTTTATTTACATAAAATCCTCAGAGATTTCAAAAGACAACTGCTCACTGAAAGGGATGATCCGGAATAGATATAAAATCATTGAAAATAAAAATCATTTAGATTTCACCTTATTTTATATGAACATGTACTTCCTACTAAGAAGGAAAAAGTGACAGAAAGATAAAATATGTATCGGTCAGAATTATCCATGCTTTTCAGAAATGCTCTTTAGATCCTAGGAGTTATCTAAACCTCCTGATTCGTTCTTCCTCTGCTCACTTTTCATGCTCCAGTAACTTTCATGATATCCATTTCTATTCACTGTTACCTGTGGGTGCACCTGCTTGGAATGTCTTTCCAGCACCTGCAGTGCAGCAAAACTCCTACTGCCACCACAATGCCCCTTGCAGGTTGTCTTCTCTGATACTTCCTCCCACCCTCCCTCACTATGGATCTAGTACTGTCTGTTTATGTATCCTCAGCTATACCTAGCAGAGGAAAGCTCTGTTTATCAATCTTTGACTTCAACATCTTAATGGTAAACACCATCTCTATTTGGTTTCATATTCCATTTTCTAATAAAATATAGCGTTAATACCTACAGAGTAAATGCATTTCAGAAAAGCAAGTTTTTGAGAGAAGGTGAGCTGGTCCCAGCACCCGGAAGGAAGCTCCCCCGCCGCCAGCCCAAACTCCTAGGGCAGAGACGCTCAGCCGGTCCCAGCACCCGGAAAGAAGCTCCCCCACCGCCATCCCATGCTCCTAGGGCACAGAAGCTGAGCTGGTCCAGCACCTGGAAGGAAGCACCCCTGCCACCTTCCCAAGTTCCTAAGGCAAAGAAGGTGAGCCGCACGGGCACCAGAAGCACCCCAGCCCCCACCGTGGAAATGAGAAGACACATAAACAAGCCTCAAAAACAGACTTCTGGATCACCAACAGCAACCCCAAAGGGAAAGGAAATGGAACAATCTGATATTCAACCACTTGGACTCTCTGAACTGGCAACAAAGAGGATATCAGAAAAATGAAATCAGAAATAATTACTCAGATAACAGCAAAGATAGTGCTCATGGTGCAAGACATGATTAATAAACTTAGAGAGGACACAGATAAAAAATAGAGGATCTGAGGAACATGATGGAATCCCAACATAGGAAACAAATGGAATCCATAAAACAGATACAAACAGATTTCCAAGAGATTAAAAACTCCATCGAAAGTCTGCACAGCAGAATGAACCAATGTGAGGATAGAATTTCACATATAGAAGATAAGATTGCAATTAGTGACCAGGAAAAGAAAAATTGCTTTAAAATTGTGAGGGAACATGAGAAATCAATCCAGCAGCTGCTAGACGATGCAAAGAAGAATAACATAAGACTGATTGGAGTCAATGAAGAAACAGGAGAGAGTGCAGATGACATAAAAAAAACTGTTCACAGAAGTGATGGCAGAAAACTTCCCAAGGAGGGGAAAAGAACTTGACATACAGATAAGTGAGGCATATAGGACTCCAGCTAGCCTTGATCAAAAAAAAATCTACACATAGGCATATAATAGTTAGGATTCCAGAAATCCAACAGAAGAACAAAATTCTACAAGCTGTGAGAGAAAAGAAACAAATCACATACAAAGGAAAGCCATCAAACCCACAGCAGACTTCTCAAAGCAAACCCTCAAGGCAAGAAGAGCTTGGAGTGATGTATTTCATGCCCTAAAGGAAAACAGCTTCCAACCCAGACTGATGTAACCTGCAAAACTATCTTTCAAAATTGATGGAGAAATAAGATACTTTCATGATAAAGAGCACCTCAGGAACTTCATGAATATCAAACCGGCACTCCAAAAAGTTTTAGACAATACCCTAGGAAAAGACAATGAGGATCACAACCCCAGGAAACCCAGCAGAATGAATCCATTGGGCATGACAAATTAAAGGCAAAGGGGGAGAATCCAACAAAAAGAAAAAGTCATGACAAGGCTTTTAAAATTTTTAACTTCATCTCCCTAATGAGTGTATAATTCAATCTTGCTATTGTACTGATTAGTATTTTTCTGACTCTAGAGTTGCACACCTTTCCTTGTGCTATACTGGCTATTTATCATCTTCTTATGTCTACTTTTTAATTGGGCTATCTATTAATGAGCTCTAAAAATTCTTTATATATTCTGGTCATAGGTTATATGCATTGTATATATGGTCTGTTTAAGGACTACTTTTCATTTTCATGATGTCATTTAAAGTTTTAAATTTTGATGTAATCTCATTTATCAATCTTTTTCTTTTATACATCATGTCTTTTGTATCCTAAGTAGTTCTTGCCTACCCTGAATTCATAAACATTTTCCCTTATAGTTTCTTCTTAAAGTTTTATACTTTTAGGCTTTCATATTTAGGTTCATAGATCCCTTCAAGTTATTTTCATGTATGGAAATAAAGGGTTGAGGTTAATTTTTTATATACGGCTACCAGGTTTTCTAGTGCTGTTTGCTGAAAACACTATCTCTTCCACGGCTCTTGAATTGAGTTTATATTCTATAAAATGCTAATGTTAAATAATCTTTCAAAACTCAGTGGACCATATATCTGTGGTTCTATTTCTAGATTCTCTGTTTTATTCAAATGATCTATATGTCTTTCCTTACACCAACACTGCCTTGATTACTGTAGCTTTAGAAGAAGTCTTAAAAATAGGTACTAAATGTCTTCCAACACTGTTTTTGTTTTTCACTTTTCTAGGTCCTTTGTACACCTACATAACTTTTAAATTTCAATATCCAGTTCTTCATTTATAGCAAGTATACACAGACCTGAATTTTTATGTATACCTTGTGTTTTCTAATCCTGCTAAATTCAAATACAAGTTCTAGGGGCTCCTAGAGATTTCTTAGTATTTTCTCTGTAGAGAATCATTTCATCTACATATAAAGATTTTGCTTCTACCTTTCCAATCCCATCCTAATTGTGTCATTTTATTGTCAGACTATTTTGGTGGGGACTAGGTTTCAAAGTTTAATGGACGGATAAAGAGTAAGCATATCTGCCCTTGTTCCCCACCTTAAGGAGAAAGCATTGCATCTTCTCCATTCATATAAGGCTTTCTTGCTGGAAGTATGGAGTACATGTCTTTAATCTGCTGAGAAGGTTCTGTTCTACTTCTAGGCTCCTGATAGCTTTTACAATGAACAGCTGTAGAATTTAGTCCAATACTTTTTCTCCAACTAGTGACAGGATCATATGGCTTTTTCCTTTCCTCTGTTAAAATGATGACTTTTGGGGGTGGATCTTCCAATGCTGAATCAACACTGCCATCCCTATAACAAAACCACTTTCTACATACTGCCAGATCTGACTTCTAATAGTTTGTTTTGTTAAACAAATTTCTATCTATGTTCATACTTTTCTATTATCTTTATCCAGTTTTAGGATTAGCACAATGTTGATCTCCTAAAATGAGGGGAGACGTGTTCCTTCTTTTTTCTGCTTTGTTTGATATAATTTATCAGTTAAAATGTATATGAGCCTGCTGTTGTCATATAGGTAGGTTTTCAAGCTAGGAATATACTTTCTTTAATAGGTGCTATTCAAATTTTACATTTCCTCTAAAGTTAGTTTCATTATTTTGTCTTCTAAGATACTTCTTAGAAGTTGTCAAATTTATTTCAAAACAGATTTTTGTAATATGCTTTCTATATCCTTTTAAATTCTGTAGAATCTGTGGTAATATCTCCTAGATCTTGATATTGTAATTCAAAAAATGTATAATTGATATTGTATAATAGGAAGAGAAGATCTAAAGGAGCAGGGGAAATGGGAGGGGTAGGGGAAAGGAAAAAAGGGAAAAGAAAAAATACGAAAAAAATGGAAACAAAGTCTTTGCAAATAGGGAAGGGTGGAGGGGGTGAAGGGAGGAAAAGGGAAGGGGAAAAAAAATAAGAACCAAGATACTCATGTAAAGGTACAGGATCCCAATGATGTATGTAACTGCATTTTATACCTAAAATGTACCAATAAATTTAATGGGAAAAAAATTCATATATATAGAAAAGGAAGTTTTTACTGGAGCATATTGGAATTTCAAACATAAATAAACACTTTATACATACTTCCATGAATAAGTAAGTGTTGTAAATCCTGAAGTTAACTATGATGAATACAACTTTAAGACATTCACAAGTTTTTCAAAAGCTTTTCAAACTACAAAAAGCTCAGTAGTCTGAAATTTCCTATTAAATACCCAAAAACAGGAAAAAATAAGTCTGAGCAAATTGACTGAAACAATATGACACTATGTGAACTTCAATTACTCGTGAGAATTAATATTCTAACATGCTAACTTCATTTCTTTACTACAGTATAGCAATAACTTTAATTCCTTAGCAAATGTTGTATATTTCATATCCCTTCATACACTTCCAAGCTGAATAAAACACTTTTCCTCTATTCTTATACAACGTTTCTTGGTTCAGAAGCCATTGCCACACTAATTATAGTAAGTCATTAACATATATAGGCTGATCTATACCTGTTCACTGACCAGGGATTCTATTACAATAAACATTATTTCATTTTGTAAAACTACTTTACTACAAAAGAGAAGTGTCTTGTAATCACACTTTTACTGCTATAAAAATAAAATAATGCTAACTTGAGAAAAATACTAACCCCATTAGGATTTTGACCTATTTGAAACTCCCAACAGTACCTGAAAATACAATATCCTTTAGTGTTTAGCACAAGAAATTTTAAAAATGCTCCCAGAAAATATTTAATGCAGTTATCTATACTACACAAAAATATCATATAATACACTAAGATAATTCTAATAAAATTAGAGAACACTTTCTTATGTGGTGTGGTTGAGGAACACATATAATTAGTTAAGGGGGTGGGTGACACAGATCACTGATAGGTTACCTATTCTAACTTTGAATAAAAGGAAAATATATTAAACAACTGAGACACACTGAAAAAAATAACATTTCCTCCATGATTCCAAATGCATTAACAAAGAAAGACATAACATTTTCCAGGGTTTCCAAGCTATATTATCTTCGAAAAGGACCACCATACACACAAAAGGTTTGTCTACATATGCAGGTAAAAGAAAAAAAAACAAACATTAACTTTTTCTTTCCCATACTTGTTCAAATATTCTTTGAGAAATTTATACACCTCTTTATTCATTACTAGCTATAGCTGTTATAGAGTTCCCTCATGTGACACAGCTAAGACAACCCTAGGTATTTGTTCTCTCTCTCTCTCTCTCTCTCTCTCTCTCTCTCTCTCTCTCTCTCTCTCTCTCTCTCTCTCAAAACTGGCAGTTTCACAGCAAAAGCAAAAAGCACAAAAAGTGCTTCTCACTCAAACACATCACAGCATTAAATGTTGTAGTTTCAAATACTAGCTCTGCCATTTCTAAGAAGTATGCACTAGCTAAGCAGGTTCCTATGCTTGTGGGTCTTGCTTCTCAGGAGGCTGAGGCAGAAGGATCACTTGAGCCCAAAGAGTTCGAGACTAGCTTGGGCAACACAGAAAGCCTTGCGTCTCAAAAAATAAATATGTAAGTAAATAATATGTACATACACAGGTAACTCAAATATAAATAGTGTAAGTTTAAACATCAATAATAAATATTTTATAGATTTTTTAAAGAAAGAAAGAAACTGATACTTCTGGAAAAGAATGAATTGCAGCCGTTTTTTGTATGATAAAATGAATGCAGGTTAGTAGTGCATGGGATGTGCATTACACAAAGTCATTATGACAATAATCTGCTTATCAAAATCTCTGCCCTAAACATAAGTACTAAGAAAATCCCCTGCAATTACAGAAAGTATATGAAAGGAGGTCAGTAATCTGACCCTTACTGTGAACTTCCCCTATGATTATTTTTTATTGGAATTCTAAAGGAAATGATTGACATTTAAAATGTTTGTGGGAAAAGTTGTAAAAGTTAACTCTGGTCCTGGCCTTATTATTTCTCAGAAAAGATTTTCCAAAAAAAACTTCTTAAAAAACAAGAAGCTAAACAATCACACTAAACTCTTCTATGATACATGGAAAAATGCAGGAGCTGGGGATTTACCTCAGTGGTTCTGCCACGTGCCTCACAAGCACAAGGTCCTGAGTTCAATCCGGTACCAAAAAAAAAAGAATGAAAAATGCAGGAAAGAGAATTACAGAAACTAAATGAACACTCTCTAATGAACAACATTCAATATTAGAAGAGTGGAATGCATGGTAGCAGCATGTCAAAGGACACTGATCAGTGTTTACCAAAATTAAGTAGAATAACACCTTGAAGAGCTTTCCTAAGCAACTTGGTCTAATTATGTCATCGAGCTCAGGATTAATTGAGGCTCACACTTGTTAGGTGCTCAGGGCTCAGCAGCAAAGCCTTGCAGTCCAGACAAAGGCCTTGGTACTTGGGCATCAACATGCTTCTGTTTTAACCATCTTGTAATGTACCTGTACATATAGTTCCAAAATGCTTTCTTTTCTTCCTTTAAATGAAGGAGCATTTGAAACAGAAAATGGTCTCACAATACTGACAAGGGACTCTTCTAACAGGAGGGTCAGGGAGGACACAAGAGACATATTAAAAGGGCCCCTGATCTAGACAAGTCAGTGATCAGTCACGGGTAAGAGGATGACACTGTCAGCCTAAGGCAGAAATCAAATCAGAAACCATTATTATTAAATTTGTATATAATTTAGCCACACTGAATAAACTGTAAACATAAACATAAAAATACAAATAGCAGTTTGTGTAAAGAAGGTCTGCTTTGTGTGACTCTGAAAACAATCTGACCCTAAAATGTGTGTCTAGAGGGCTGGGGATTTAGCTCAGTGGTTTCACTGCCTGCTGTGCAAGCACAAGAACCCGAATTCGACCCCAGTACCAAAAAAAAAAAAAAAAAGAGAGAGAGTGTCTAGAAAAGATAGATTATTCCAATTAGATCTGTAAAACTCATCCTTCAGTTAAAAAGAAACAGTGCAAAATTCACAAGGAATTGAGAATATTTACAATAGTGGGCCGCCGTACCACTGCCCCACCACTGGGCCAACATACCACCACCTCCAACACCAAGAATGTGAGCCACCCAGGCAGCAGCAGCACACACCCACTGAAGTGAGAAGACACATAAACAAGACTCAAAACCACACTTCCAGATCACCTAAAGCAACCCCAAAAGGAAATGAGATGGAACAATTTGGTTTCTGTTTCTTTTTTTGTTTCTTTGTTTGTTTTTGGTACTGAGGATCTAACTCAGGTCCTTGAACTTGCAGCATAGGAAGTGGAACCACTGAGCTAAATCCCCAGCCCAAGATGGAACAATCTGATGTGCAACCACCTGGACTCCCTGAACTGGCAAAAAAAGAGGATCTAGAAAAAATGAAATCAGAAATAATTTTTTCACACAGATTGTCCCCATAGCACAAGACATGATTAATAAATCTAGAGAGGACACAAATAAAAAAATAGAGGAGCTGAGGAACATGATGGAGTCCCAACACAGGAAAAAAATGGAATCCATAAAACAGATATAAACAGATTTCCAGGAGATTAAAAACTCCACTGAAAGTTTACACAGTAGAATGAGCCAATGTGAGGACAGAATTTCAGATATAGAAGATAAGATTGCAAATAGTGACCAGGAAAAGAAAAATTTCTTTAAAATTGAAAGGAACCACGAGAAGTCAATCCAGAAGCTGCTAGACGATGCAAAGAAGAGTAACATTAGACTGATCAGAGTCAATGAAGAAATAGGAGAGCATGTAGACAACATAAAAAAACCTGTTCACAGAAGTGATGGCAGAAAACTTCCCAAGGTGGGGAAAAGAACTTGACATACAGATAAGTGAGGCATATAGGATTCCAACTAGCCTTGATCAAAAAATCCACACATAGGCATATAATAGTTAAGATTCCAGAAACCCAACAGAAGAACAAAATTCTACAAGCAGTTAGAGAAAAGAAACAAATCACATACAAAGGAAAGCCCATCAGAATCACACCAGGCTTCTCAACACAAACCTTCAAGGCATGAAGAGCTTGGAGTGACATATTTCAAGCCTTGAAGGAAAACAGCCTTCAACCCAGACTTAAGTATGCTATAAAACTATCTTTCAAAATTGATGGAGAAATAACATACTTTCGTGACAAAGAGCACCTTAGGAACTTCATGAATACCAAACCAGCACTCAAAAAATTTTAGACAATATCCTAGGAAAAGACAATCAGGATCACAACCTCAGGAAGCCCAGCAGAATGAATCCATCGGGTGTGACAAGAAATTAAATGCAAAGGAGGAGAATTCAACAAAAAGAAAAAGTCATGACAATGATAAGTCAATAGGTATCAGTTACAACCATCAATTTTAATGGTCTCAATTCACCAGTCAAAAGAAATAGACTAACAGAATGGGTCAAGAAGAAAGATCCAAAAATATGCTGCATATAAGATACACACTTAATTCAAAAAGAAACTCATAGACTGAAAGCTAAAGGGTAGAAAACAATACTCCATGTGAAAGGAACCCAAAAAAAAGTGGGAGTAGCTATCCTCTTTGCAGATCAAGTGGATTTCAAACCAACACTGATTGAGAGAGACAAAGGACACTACATCCTTGTAAAGGGAACGATTCAAGAGGAAGAGATGAAAATCATAACATATATGTACCAAACACTAGTGCACCCAACTATGTAAAATAAATACTAACGGACATGAAAAATCAAATAAGCACTAATACAATAGCAGTGAGGGACCTCAATACCCCACTGTCACAAACAGATGAACTAGCTGAAAAATAAGCAATGAAATAATAGAACTCAAACTCTTGAACAAATGAATTTAACTGATGTTTACAGAGTGTTCCACACCATAAAATCAGAATACACATTCTTTTCAACTGTACACAGGTCATTCTCCAAAACAGACCACATACTCACTCATAGAACATGATTAAGTAAGTGCAAAGGAATTGAATTTATCCCCTGTATATTATCAGACCACAGTGAGATGAAATTGGAGACCAATAGCAAAAGGAACCACAAGAATTGCATAAACACATGGAAACTGAACAACACACTTCTGAATAACCAATAGGTCACAGAGGAAATTAAAGAAGAAATCAGACAGTTCCTACAATTAAATGACAATAAAACATACTGGAATCTATGGGACACAATGGAAGCTGTCTTATGAAGGAAATTCGTATCAGTGAATACTCATATTAGGAAAACAGAGCAAGTACAATTAAACAACCTGATGCTGAACCTCAAGCTTCTAGAAAAAAAGAGAGCAGGAAAAATCCAAAGCTCATACAAGGGAGGAAATTATAAAGGTTAGAGCAAGAATGGAGACTAAGAGAATGATACAAAAAAAATCAATGAAGCAAAGACTTGGTTCTTCAAAAGAATAAAAAAAATTGACAAACCCTTAGCCAACCTTATCAGGAAAAGGAAAGAAAAGGCCCAAATCCATGCAATTAGAAATGAAAAGGATGAAATTACAATGGACTCAGAAGAAATCCACAGGATCATCAACACCTACTTCAAGAAACTATACACTAATAAGATGGAAAACACAGAAGAAATGGACAGATTCCTAGATACACATGAATTACCAAAGTTGAACGAAGAAGACTTAAAACTTCTAAACAACCCAATATGGATCAATGAAATTGAAAATGTAATTAAAAACTTATCAACTAAGAAACGCCCGGGTTCTGATGGCTTCACTGCTGAATTCTAAAATACACTTAGAGAGGAACTACTGCCACTACTATTTAAACTCTGCAATGAAATTTAAAGGGAAGCAATACTCCTGAATTCATTTCTGGAAGCAAGCATCACCTTGGACCCCAAAGCAGAGAAAGACCCAACCGAAAAAGAGAACTATAGGCCAATATCACTAATGAACAGAGATGTGAAAATCCTTAATAAGATACTGTCAAATAGAATATAGTCGATCATCAAGAAGATCATGCACCCTGACCAACTGGGATTCATTAGAGGGATGCAGGTATGGTTCAACAAATGCAAATCAATAAATGTAATACACTATATCAATAGAGCCAAGGACAAAAATCATATGATCATCTCAAAAGATACAGAAAAAGCATTTGACAAAATCCAACATGCATTTATGATAGAAACCCTACAAAAAATTGGAATAAACAGTCTCTACCTCAATCTGATAAAAGCCATCTATGAAAAACCAACAGCCAATATCATACTAAATGGTCACAAACTGAAATCCTTCACACTAAAATCAGAAACAAGACAAGGATGTCCACTATCACCAATCCTGTTCAATATCGTCTTGGAAACATTAGCTACAGCAATTAGACAAGTGAAAGAAATAAAAGAAATAAAGATAGGAAAGGAAGAAGTCAAATTGTCATTATTTGCAGATGACATGATACTCTATACAGAAGACCCCAAGAACTCCACCAAAAGTCTTCTAAACTTAATAACCAAATTCAGTAAAGTAGCTGGATTCAAGGTCAACACACAAAAATCAATAGCTTTCCTCTAGACGAGCAACAAACTTACTGAGAGAGAAATAGGGCTAACAATTCCTTTCACAATAGCATCCAAGAAACTGAAATACCTAGCTATCAACCTAACAAAAGAAATCAAAGACCTCTTCTCTGAAAACTATAGCACTCTGAAAAGAGAGACTGAAGACAATATCAGAAAATGGAAAGACATCCCTTGTTCCTGGGTAGGAAGAATTGACATAGTGAAAATAGTCATACTTCCAAAACTGCTATATAGATTCAATGCAATCCCAATTGAAATTTCAGCAGCATACTTCACAGATCCTGAGAAAACAATCCAAAAATTCATTTGGAACAAGAGACCTAGAATAGCAAAAGCAATTCTGGGCAACAGAGACATGTCAGAGGGTATCACAACCCCAATTTGAAACTATACTACAAAGCCACCATGATAAAAACAGCATGGTACTGACAAAGAAACAGACATGAGGACCAATGGAACAGATCAGAAGATGCAGAAACAACTGCAAACACACTCAGCCACCTCATCTTCGACAAAGGAGCCAAACACTCTCACTGGAGGAAAGATAGCCTCTTTAATAAATGGTGCTGGAAAAATTGGGTTTCAGCTTGCTGACGATTAAAACTAGACCTATATTTCTCATCATGCATTAAACTAAAATCAAAATGGATTAAAGATCTAAATATTAAAACAGAAACACTGAACTGAATGGAACAGAGGTTAGGTAGAACTCTTGAAGACATTGGTGCAGGAAAAGATTTTACAAAAAAAACCTCAGTTGCCTGTGAACTAGCACAAACAATCAACAAGTGGGATCTCTTCTTATTAAAAAGCTTCTGCACAGCAAGAGAAACCACCAACAGTGTGAAGAGACAGCCCACAATGTGGGAAAAAATTTTCACCAGCTGTCCCTCAGAGAAAGGTCTACTATCTAGAATCTATAAAGAACTTTAAAAAAATCAGACCTCCCAAATCTAAAGACCCAATCCAAAAATGGGCATCTAAAATGAACAGAAATTTCTCAGACAAAGAAGCAGAAACAGCAAATAAACATATGAAAAAATATTCAACATCACTGGTCATTGGAGAGGTGCAAAACAATGCTGAGATTCCACCTCACCCCAGAAAGAAAGGCTGCTATCATGAAATCAACTGATAACAAATGCTGGCAGGGCTGTGGAGAAAGAGGAACCCTGCTCCACTGCTGGTGGGAGTGTAGACTGGTGCAAGCACTGTGGAAATCAGTATGGAGATACCTCAAAGAACTAGGACTGCAAGTCCCATTTGACCCAGCTATTCCCCTACTGGGTATCTTCCCCAAAGAATTAAAAGAATCATACCACAGAGATATATGTGCACCCATGTTCATAGCAGCACAGTCTGTAATAGCTAAAACTTGGAAGCTGCCCAAATGCCCATCAACTGGTGACTGGATAAAGAAAATGTGGTTTCTTAATAAATTGGAGTACTACTCAGCCATAAAAAAAATGAGAAATTAAAGACATTTTAGCTAAATGGATGCACATTGAGGCGATACTCTTAAGTGAAGTAAATAGGACACACATGTGTAAATACTGAATAGTTTCTCTAGTGTGAGAAACTGAAAGTGTAAATAAGGACTAAAAGGTATAACAGATAATGTAAAATGGGAAGAAAAGGGGCAAAAGAGAAGGGGAAGTGGGAGAGGTAGGGGAAAGGAAAGAAGGGAATGGAATTAATATGAGAAAAGGAAAAAATGGAAACAAATTCTTTGTAAATAGGGAGGGATGGAGGGGTTGAAGGGAGGCAGGGAAATGCGGAAAAAATAAGAACCAAGAGAGATTATGTAAATTTGCAAATTTCCAATGATGAATGTTATATACTGTATAACCTAAAATGTACCAATAAAATTAATTTTTAAAAAAGAATATTTACAATAGAAAAGGAGAATATATTTCAAACAAATTATCCTAGCATGATTTAGGAATGCAGATGACTTTTTGATCTGAATTAATGGAATGACAGATGCTGTGAATGTATTTCAAAAGAAATGTAAACTTGACTCCTGACTATATGTGATCTTTATTGTCCAAAAAAGACAACACAGATTAAAGAGATATAAAGAAGGCATGAGTTTTTAGAAAAAATTAGAAAGAAGTTAGCTGTGAAAGAAGTGGTATAAATGTCATTTCTACGTGTGACTCAGGCTTAGGTAAAGAATAAGACCATGTTTATATTTTACACAAGGCTACAGCCATTTACATACAGTGACTGTTCAAGAGGTAAGAATGTAGACTCTGATGCCAGAACATCCCTCAGATTTGAATTCAGTACTACATTTGAGAGCCATGTGACTTTAGTTATTTAATCTCCAAGGCTGAGTTTCTACATGGACATAAAAAGGAGGATCTGACCTGAAGAATTTTTGTGAGAAGCAGGTAAGTAAATGCAAGACAGCACTAGAAGAGTCTCCAGCACACGATCAATTAACCACACTTCTGCTGTTTCACAGCAGATGTGCTTTCCTTTCTTTATGACTTCCCCTGGTCCTTCAGAAGTCCAAACTCTCTGTACTCTTCTATCAACACTGTCATTTCCTAATTAGAACAGGACAGGAAGAGTATCAGAGGCCACAATAATCACATCAATGGGGTTTAGATTAGTACCACTACTTGTACTATGTATCACTGAATAAATCATGATGTAGCCAATATTCCAAATATTTAAAAACTTGTGTATTACAAATGCAGGTTAAGTACACCTTATCTGAAATACATGAGACAAGAAGTATTTCTGATTTCAAATATTTTTCAGATTTTCGGTTATGTGCATATACATAACAAAACTCAAACAGGAAATTCATTTATATGTCATATACACCTTATACACATAACCTGAGGGTAATTTATACAATACTGTTACTGTCCCTGCATTTTGACCGTAATCTGTCACATGAGTTCAATGTCGATTTTTCCCAATCTAATGTTGGGACAGGGGTCAAAAAATTTCAGATTTTAGAGCATTTCAGATTTTGGGGCATTTCAGATTTGGGATTTTTATTTTTATCTATACCTTGCTTTCAACCCCAAATACTTCACCACTTGATTGAATAACTGTTCACTGTCAACATTATAATGCAACAAGGGAAGAATTGACAATATTTTCAGTATTCAAAAACTGTCTCAGACTCTAATTCCTAAAGAGTTCATTTTTTTCTTTTTTTTCCAAAAGGTGAATTTGATAAACTGTTAATCAATGATAATGTTTATAACAAATATGCAATTTTAAAGAGAAAGTTATATATCTGGACATACATAATATATTTGCTACTAGGGACTAGTTTTATTTTTTATGATCACGTCCTAAACTGGAGAATTCAGTTCGGTTTAAAAATATATATATATTTTTTAATCCTCTAAGAAGTTTAGACTTCTAGAAGCGGGCCCTAAGCAAGGCACTCTCAGTCACATAACTCAGGCAGATTGCTCTCAGAAGTGGAAGAAAAACAAAGCACAGAAGGACACAGCCTGTGGAAGGACCTGGACGGGGCTCGGTGACAAAGATGATGTCAGAAGCTGGAGACAGCTTCCGAGTGATCCCCTTGGAGACTCTGGAGCACTGGTTCCCTGATGGTCTTTGGCATTCCCATGACATTCAGCCATATGACAGGCAGTGAATTAAAACCTGGGATAAAGAATGCCTATAAATTAATAAGAAAAACAGAATCTTAAAAGCAAACTAAATGAGCGAGGAATATAAACACATATTATCCAGAAGAAGAAACACAAGTCTCTAAGGAGGACAAGATATCCGAACCCATCAGTAATCAAGGAATATAGAAAGAGCTCCTACAAGATAACAAGAAACGGAAAACACATGGGATAACAGAGAACAAAGAATATGAAGAGGAAATTCATGAAAGAGAAAGCATAAGTCATTAATCAACTTATGAACAGATAATTAACCTAGTTTTAAGAAAAGTCCAAAGGTACTACTATTCACCCATAATATTTTTTGTTTCAGATCTAAATGTGGATTTTTAAATTGTTTTATTAGTACATGTTTGCTGTATATCATGTTTACATTTCTGGTGGGAAGTTGGTATACATACAGAACAGGACATTTTAAACTTAGTAATGTCGAGGTTTGTTAATGAAGTGTTAATTACAGACAATGGAGAAGGAATCAAAATTGTTGGTCATTTACAAAATTCTTTATCAAAATACAAAATTAAGAAACAATTGTATTTCTCAGCATTTGCCCTAGAATAATGTTCACAATTGTGCACAAAGAAACATGTACAAGGACATTCAGGGCAGATTTATAACACTGGAAGCCAAAAATAATAAAAATATCTAATAGAATTTTTAATAATATAATATGATCTATAAAATTCCACAATACAATAAATAAGAGCTAGACCTATAAGGAAAAAACACAAATTAACATAGAAAAAATTTTAAGACATTTCATCATTAAATAAAATTACAAAATGATGTAATTCTTATATGCATGTTAATTACATATGCATTATAAAATAATGTGTATATAAATGATCCTCATTATTGTGCAGACTTGTTTGTGTAAATATACTGGACAAAAACTGGAAGGATGTGCTTCAAAATGGTAATAGTGGTCATCTTTAAACTGGCCTCTGCATTGAGGGCCATCATCAACAGGAACATTCATGTAAATATGTAACATAAACTTTTAACAATGAAAATAAATATATAAATTACCTTTATAATTAAAAGTAAGGAAGTATGAAAATGTCTAAAATTATACAACATAGAAGGACATAAATACATGCATATAAAATGTTTTTTAACAGTAACATGGAGAACACAAAAAATTAATAATAGGGGTTGCCTCTGCGAGGGAGAAGAGAATGGGCATATTGGGAAAAGCATCTACAAATGATTTGTCCAAGTATGAAAAATATAACATTAACTTCTAATTTTTAAGGATGTCAATTGTTTGCAAATTTTTAACATAAAGTATTCAAATGAAATATACAGAAGTGCTAAGAATCCTTAATACAATACAGATTTTTTTATTTTCTGAAGTACATTTTGAACACTAAAGTTTGTATTTGTGCAACTTTCAGTCCAAATAGAATCTCTGTAAGTTGAGATTTATTTTTCTAACAGTTCAAATTCTTAGTTTCCCTATTACATTATTTCCTTTCTTTCTGTCATACGTTAATGAATCTAAAATGTTGTCACTGATAAGTCAGACAAAAATGATTCCCTCTAGGTTTTTGGTCTTTTGAATGATTTATATTTCCATATTTTAAATATTAAACCACCAGAGTTGATATTCGCCTGCTAATAAATTTGAGTAAGGTGATGATCTGGAGGTGTGTGGCATTCTGACTTTTTCTTACTAGGATAACTTGATCCCATTCCAATTACGTTTCAAGGCATTAAAATAAACAGGCTATGTCAGGTTATATTTTCTTTTCCCCCATAAAGTTTATTGGTACATTTTCGGTATACAATACAGTTACATTCATCATCAGGATCTTGTACCATTACACGAGTCTCTTAGTTCTTATTTTTTTTCCCCTTCCCTTGCCCTCCCTTCATGCCCTACACCCTTCCCTATTTCCAAAGACCTTGTTTCCATTTCTTTCCTCTTCTCATATTTTTTCCTTTCCCTTTTTTCCCTTCCCCTACCCCTCCCAATTCCCCTGCTCTTTTAGACCTTTTCTTCCTGTTACACAATAGCAGCTATACATTTTTTAAATTACAATATTAAGATCTAGGAGACATTACCACAGACTTTACAGAATTTAAAAGGATATAGAAAGCATATTACAAAAATCTGTTTTGAAATAAATTTGACAACTTCTAAGAAGTACCTTGGAAGACAAATTAATGAAACTAACTCTGGAGGAAATATAAAATTTGAATAGCACCTATTAAAGAAAGGATATTCCTAGCTTGAAAACCTACCTATATGACAACAAGAGGCTCATATACACTTTAACTGATTAAATTATATCAAACAATTAAAGCAGAAAAAAGAAGGAACACTTCTCCCCTCATTTTAGGAACTCAACATTGTGCTAATCCTAAAACTGGATAAAGATAATAGAAGAAAAAAGTATGAACATAGATAAAAATTTGTTTAACAAAACAAACTATTGGAAGTCAGATCTGGCAGAATGTAGAAAGTGGTTTTGTTATAGGGATGGCAGTGTTGATTCAGCATTGGAAGATCCACCCCCAAAAGTCATCATTTTAACAGAGGAAAGGAAAAAGTCATATGTTCCTGTCACTAGTTGGAGAAAAAGTATTGGACTAAATTCTAGAGCTGTTCATTGTAAAAGCTATCAGGAGCCTAGAAATAGAACAGAAACTTCTCAACAGATTAAAGACATGTACTCCATACTTCCAGCAAGAATGCCTTATATAAATGGAGAGGATACAATGCTTTCTCCTTAAGGTGGGGAACAAGGGCAGATAGGCTTACTCTTTATCTGTCTGTTAAACTTTGAAACCTAGTTCCCACCAAAATAGTCTGGCAATAAAATGACACAACTAGGATAGGATTGGCATGGCAGAAGCAAAATCTTTATATGTAGATGAAATGATCATCTACAGAGAAAATACTAAGAAATATCTAAGAGCCCCTAGAACTTGTACTTGAATTTAGCAGGATTAGAAAACACAAGGTATATATAAAAATTCAGGTCTGTGTATACTTGCTATAAATGAAGAACTGGATATTGAAATTTAAAAGTTATGTAGGTGTACAAAGGACCTAGAAAAGTGAAAAACAAAAACAGTGTTGGAAGACATTTAGTACCTATTTTTAAGACTTCTTCTAAAGCTACAGTAATCAAGGCAGTGTTGGTGTAAGGAAAGACATATAGATCACTGGAATAAAACAGAGAATCTAGAAATAGAACCACAGATATATGGTCCACTGAGTTTTGAAAGATTATTTAACATTAGCATTTTATATAAACTCAATTCAAGAGCCGAGGAAGAGAGAGTGTTTTCAGCAAACGTCACTAGAACACCTGGTATCCATACATAAAAAATTAACCTCAACCCTGTATTTCCATACATGAAAATAACTTGAAAGGATCCATGAACCTAAATAAGAAAGCCTAAAAGTATAAAACTTTAAGAAGAAACTATAAGGGAAAATGTTTATGAATTCAGGGTAGGCAAGAACTACCTAGGATACAAAAAACATGATGTATAAAAGAAAAAAACTGATAAATGAGATTCCATCAAAATTTAGCACTTTAAATGACATCATTAAAATGAAAAGTAGTCCTTAAACAGTCCATATTTACAATGCATATAACCTATGACTAGAATATATAAAGAACTCTTACAGCTCCTTAATAGACAACCCAATTAAAATGTAGACATAAGAAGATGATAAATAGCCTGTATAGCACAAGGAATGGTGTGCAACTCTAGAATCAGAAAATCAGTACAATAATAAGATTGAATTATACACTCATTAGGGAGATGAAGTTAAAAGTTTTAAAACGCTTGTCATGACTTTTTCTTTTTGGTGGATTCTCCCCCTATGCGTTTAATTTGTCACACCCAATGGATTCATTCTGCTGGGTTTCCTGGGGTTGTGATCCTCATTGTCTTTTCCTAGGGTATTGTCTAAAATTTTTTGGAGTGCCAGTTTGGTATTCATGAAGTTCCTGAGGTGCTCTTTATCATGAAAGTATCTTATTTCTCCATCAATTTTGAAAGATAGTTTTGTAGCGTACATCAGTCTGGGTTGGAGGCTGTTTTCCTTTAGGGCTTGAAATACATCCCTCCAAGCTCTTCTTGCCTTGAGGGTTTGCATTGAGAAGTCTGCTGTGATTCTGATGGGCTTTCCTTTGTATGTGATTTGTTTCTTTTCTCTCACTGCTTGTAGAATTTTGTTCTTCTGTTGGATTTCTGGAATCCTAACTATTATATGCCTATGTGTAGATTTTTTTTGATCAAGGCTAGCTGGAGTCCTATATGCCTCACTTATCTGTATGTCAAGTTCTTTTCCCCTGCTTGGGAAGTTTTCTGCCATCACTTCTGTGAACAGATTTTTTTATGTCATCTGCACTCTCTCCTCTTTCTTCATTGACTCCAATCAGTCTTATGTTATTCTTCTTTGCATCGTCTAGCAGATGCTGGATTGATTTCTCTTGTTCCCTTACAATTTTAAAGCAATTTTTCTTTTCCTGGTCACTAATTGCAATCTTATCTTCTGAATGTGAAATTTTATTCTCACATTGGTTCATTCTGCAGTGCAGACTTTCGATGGAGTTTTTAATCTCCTTGAAATATGTTTGTATCTGTTTTATGGATTCCATTTGTTTCCTCTGTTGGAGTTCCATCATGTTCCTCAGATCCTCTATTTTGTTATCTGTGTCCTCTCTAGGTTTATTAATCATGTCTTGCACCTTGAGCAAAACCTTTACTTTTATCTGAGTAATTATTTCTGATTTCATTTTTCTCAGATCCTCTTTTGTTGCCAGTTCAGAGTCCAGGTGGTTGAGTATCAGATTGTTCCATCTCGTTTCCCTATGGGGTTGCTGTAGGTGATCTGGAACTCTGTTTTTGAGGCTTGCTTATGTGTTTTCTCATTTCCACAGGGGTAGGGTGCTTCTGACACCCACGCGGCTCACCTTCCCTAGGGAGCTTCCTTCCGGGTGCTGGGACTGGCTCATCTTCTCTGGCCTAGGAGCCTGGGATGGCAGCAGGGGAGCTTCCTTCCTGGTCCTGGGACCGGCTCAACTTCTCTGCTCTAGTAGTGTCAGGTTATATTTTGCCTCATTTACTTAAGGCAATAATATATACCCATAGTGCATACTCTATTTATCTGTACTTTATTTATGTACTAAATATTAAAAGAGTGGGGTTTGTGTTAAATTTTCATTCTCTTTCCTAAGACCAACTTTTTAATTAAAAAAAAAACAAAAAAACCTTGCAGTTGTATATAGGTATCAGCAGAGGGTGCAAGAGATCCTCCTTGTAGACAAGTCTTTTTTTTTTAAGTGTAACTTTCAAATTCATTTTAAAAATTTATTGGGCATTTATCAAAAATATCACAAAGTCCTAAATGAAAAATATGTGAATCAAAATACATGTGCAATATTAATTTCTGTTTTTTAAAAAACAATTTGTGTCTGATAAAAAAATTCCTTTTGAATTAAAGAAACATTCCAACTCTCAACCTTAAAGTTGGAAACAATAGAACATTAAAACTAAGAAGTTTTTTAGTTTTTCACTTATAAGTAGGATTTGTATTTTAAATGGAGTTCAGATCAATATTTTTCAATTCAAATGTTTTTTATTTACTAACATTTCTTCTCATTTTTGCAAAAATACAACTGAATACTAAGGTAAACTATATTGCTTTGTATGAAACATATTGGTTTAAATGATGTACAAAGATAGTTACTTTATTCCAATTATAAGTTATAAATATTTATTACTTTATTTTGATTTTAATATACTACATAGAGTATTACATAAAATATCTATATCAATAGATAATACAAAATTATGAGGAAATGTTTTAAATACAACTGGGATACATTTTAGAGCATTAAATAAACTGATGCCTACACTAAACACTTATAATTGTGTATGTGAATAATTCTGTGTTTGTATAGTCTATAATACAGTGTCTGGCAATTCAAATCAGCCGAGCCAATATACAACTTTTTCAGTGTATGCTACAGTGTGAATGAAAATGTTAAGTCAATGTAACTGAAAGTCAGCATTGGCCTGATGAAAGAAATAAAACAAATAAGCATATCCACAAATCACTGCAGCTTTGTTTTTATTACAAATATGATTGTAATGTCTCCTTTGAAATGATGACCAAAGCATGTTAAATACTAATCTCCACTAAGTCTTTTTTGACACTGAGCACCAAGTCTGTTAGAATCATTTTCAAAGCAGCATCATTGGTTTTTTCTTTTTAAAAAGTGTTTGCTTTCAGCTCGACATATAATAATCACATCAACAACATTCCTTCACAATATATTTGTGGATAACATTTCTCTTGGATTATGTTTCCTGAGCCTTATGATTAGCAAACAGATTAGATGAATTTTCTGAGTGCCTGTAATTTGTTAAAACATACACACACACATACTCTGAAATTTAGGATAAGTACACATTCATGTATTTAATATTATTTTTCCAAGCTCAAATTTAAAAACAAACTGACTTCAACACTGTTCCATATAGGAAAGTCAAAATAACATTCTATAAGCTCTTACGGTAAACACAAATATACAAAGGGTTTTAGGGGAAAAAAGAGCAGAAAAACTGAAACAAAAGAGCACACAGAAGTAAAAGTATACAGAAGAACGTGATCTCTTTGTTAACTGGTAAAATCAGAAGTAGAATTTCAAGTTTCTTTCTTCCCCTTGTATTATACTGGCTTTTAAAAATCTATGATAGGGTCAAAATCATACATATTTTTCTTATGTTTCTCACCATTTTATGTTGTGTTTTGTAATTCATGAATTAAAACAGGAATGGAGTTTTTAGTTCACAGGAAAAAAGATGTATCTGTTACTTAAGATATTTTAACAATGAAATGCTGAGATAGTATTAGATTGAAATTATTTTGGGTTATATAAATTTTAAATTGGAAATCATGCCTAATTCTATATCAACAATGAAAAGATTGAATCTTGGTGCAGTAATTTTACTTTGAAGTCTATTTTATTAAATGTATTAAAGTATTTTATTATCTGCATTGTATTTTCACTTTAAATTTTATTCATTTTAAGAGGAATCACATGACAAATTATAACAAGGTGCATATAACAAACTCAGCTTATTTCTGTCTTTCAGAAAACACCCTCAAACTTTGTTGATAAATCCAATATACTATCTTCTTGTGCAATTATTCTTCTTTAATAGGCCTGCCTTAAAAACCACTACAAGGAATGACTAGCTAGTGTTTCATTTATTCTGAGCAACATATTGCTTAATTGATGGAATAATTATAAAAATATTCATAAGGGAGAGACCTGTGTTCTTGCCAAAGGGATCACTTTAGCAGTTCTGAGTAACAAGGACATGTGCCTGGCTCAAGTTGCCACTAGGTGGAGATTTTGTATCTCCAAACATTTCAGGAGTCTGTGTTGGTGAACAACTACTCCACAGATTGTGTATCTGAAAGGTGAACTTCTTTTTGAGAATAAAGAAATGGAACCCAGGTTGACTGTATACTTCATTTGAAGACACAAAAATCATGGCTGTGCTAACATTTATAGAACACAGTGTCTCTGATAATGGGATTAAATCTAATCCAATCAAGGTAAAGCAGAGATGCTGCCAGACCCTTGTCCTTATTTCAAACAAACAAGAACACTCTTGCTCTGTAACTAATGTATCTTTACAATTAAATATTGTTCCAATTTTTATAGTTTTGAAATAAAATGCATTTTTAAGGAACTACATGAACACAATCAGTTTTCTCTTGTTTCTTTTTTGTGGCTTTCTTTTAAATTCATAACAGATTTACTGGAATAAGTGACATCATAATAATGAGCATGTAAAAACCTTATTTTAATCCTAAAAATATTATATGTGAATAACTGTAATTGTGATAGGATAAATAAACATCCAGGTCAGAGAGGTAGAGCAAAGATTTAAATTCAGGCTTTGCTGATGCTTGAAAACAAATTTTGTAATTAACTCTGCTTGAATGCAAAAAATAAAAAATAAAAACACATCTGCCATCACATATACAAAAATGAGAATGATACCATATAATATTACACAATAATATTTAGTTTCATTGCTGCTCTAGGAATGTGTAACTGCTACTTTAATAAAAGACACTGCATTAAGAATATCATGAATAGAATGAGTATTATAAATGTGAATACAATTATGAATGTGACTATTATATGTTCAGTAATATAACATTTAATGTAAATGTTAGCACAGTATTTCAAGTTATTGTTCCAAAGCTCCACTGTCAGGCAATCAAAGGGAGTTTCAAATAACCCTAGGATCACTATGGTCCATAAAGAGTCTTCATTTGGCAAGAAAAATGCAATCTCTAGTGAAGAATGTAAAGAGTGCTGATTTTAAGAGAGGAGAGAGAGAAGACATGCTCTCTTAAGCTACGTCTTCTCTAGCTAAGACTTGAATGTGCAAGACTGAATATTAAGCAAGTATGTAAGGGTCTAAGAGCACTTTGGACTCATAATAATGATTTCAAAGAAAGAAACAGACATTTCACCTTAGAATGGAGAAAGAATATCAAATGAGCAAAAATCAAACACAAAACAGAACAATCTCCCAAAACTGGAAGAAAAAACTAAAAGAGGCTTGTGTGCCTTGTGCATGAAAAAGCCACATGCTTGTATTGTAAGCCAGTATATGCATTTTATAACCTATATACACAAATATGTTTAATAAGATAAAGGAATAAGTATAGAATGAAAGTCAATGTCTCAAAACTTCTTTAGCTTTCTTCTGAACATCTTCATATATCATTCTGATTTTGTCCTGTGTAATGTGTGGGTTTACAATAGTGGAGACCCATTTTCTGGATTTGGTTTTGATTTCTGTGCCTTAGATAAACTTTTACCTTCCTTGGTTTCCCTGTGTATGAAGTGGAGATACCACACAGCACCTACGGTTAAGTGTTAATGAGAACTCAGTGAGTTAGGTCCTCAGAACTCCCGTTCCCATTTAGTAAGTCCAAATGCAGGCTGCAAGCTGGAGGTGCAGGTTTTAACTCCCAAGAGCATGCCTCGGTCACAAGTCCCAACAGTGGTTAAAACACGTAGGTTGTTAAGTGACAGTGAATTCTCAAGTGAAGTGATTCAAAAACAAGAGCCACTTACAGGCACAGAGGGCACAGAAAAGAGAGATTGTGTCCCTTTTTTGGTAGAGTACCGTTACCTATTCCAGTGAAGAAGACAAAATACCAAAAAAAAAAAAAAAAAAAGAATTAAAAAGAAAACATACTGGATGTTCTCTGGCAGTGAAATATGTCATGTAAAACTTACACAGCAATGAGACAAAGAACGAAGGGGCCAGCAAGAAGGTGGTAATATTTGAGGTGAGTGGAAATCAATGGAAGTGCGCTTCCAGCACAGCCAACACCAACCGCAAAGTTCTTGACAGACACATGACCTAACCAAGTGGTGTCAGCGAAGAGATGGAGTGTATGAAAGGAGGCAAGTCAGAAAAGCAGAGGGTCAGAGACTGTAAGGCTTCAACAGACCATGGAAATACACTTGCATATTACCTCAACTGCTAGGAAAAGCCATGAGAGAGCTAAATTAAGAAAGATCACCTCTTTACAGAGGAAGGATTACAGTAATGGCCAGCCAGATAGAAAACTACTGCAATAATCCAAAGAAGAGATGATGCAGCTCTACCTTAGATGGTAATACCACAGATAAACAAGATAACACACTTGGTTATGTTTGGGGAATACTTGTAAGAATTACTGATGGTCTGTAAGGGCTGAGGGTCAAGAGAAATACAGAAAATGCCTAGTAGGGATTGTTGTTGTTGTTGTTGTTGTTTTTGGTTTGTTGTTCTGCTTTTGGTTTTGTTTTATGTCACTGACTTGTTGGTTTGTTGTTTGGTTTAACTGAGGGAAGAAGTGTTCTCAAAATGACCAACAGAATAGTAAAATCAGTATGAAACTGATTAATGAAAAATAAGTCACCCAAAGATTTAAATTGTGATTAAATATTGACTCATAAATAATAATTTCTCATTTTGAAAACAAAGTGCTCTTAAAACATGTCCTTTAAAAATAAGTTCATTTCAGGGGCTGGGGATTTAGCTCAGTGGTTCTGGTGCCCGACTTGCAAGTGCAAGGTCCTGAGTTCGATCCCCAGTACCAAAAAAAAAAAAAAAAAAAGTTCATTTCTAATCTGAAAGCTAAAAAATTTGGGGGATATAGAGTACATAGAGAAATGTAAAAAATGAACAGCACCTAATCCTATTGATGTATTATTTTAGCTTATTTTTAACTGCAAGGTTCCTTTACACAGCGTGGTACTATGTTCGTTGAGAAATCTCCACAGGTGAACTGTGTCATCAATTTGCAAGCTCCTGTAGTACTTAACTCATAAATATTAGGGAACACTACAAATAATGAAAAGCAGTGAGGAGTACCTGTATCTTTTAAATTTTTTACATTACTGAGATATATTATGTATTCACTGCTGTATTTTCTAATTTATCACATATTATCAACTTTTACTAAACATTTTAACATTGGATACTGTATCTTTTTGTGTGTGTGATGAAGAGGGCTTTACTGGTAGCCTTGACAAATGAAAAGAGATCTAAAATCCAACAAACCATTTAGTTAAAATGTTACTTTTTTTGGAAACAAAGCACAGATATTACCACAAAGTACAAAAAATGCAAAAAACATTTTACATGAACCTTTTGGCCTTTAACAATGTCACTGTTCAATAATATAACTAAATTAGTTTTGAGGTATTTTATAATATGGGTTGGGTATTTTTCAAGTCCAAAAAAAAGAAAAACTACCTACACATGTGATTCAGTAATGAATCAATCTTCTCTATTCATATTCTGATAAATTAATTGACATTTTAAATAGCTACACTGCATTCATAAAATATCCAAGATAAAGGATTAGAGCACAGAAAATAACCATTTAATGGCAACATGCATACAGTGACTCAAAGCTGAATATGACCAAGAAATTTAGAAGATGTATTTAACATGGACCTAGCTATATTATTATCATTCTAAACTTCTAATATGACAAATAATCAGTCTAATTCTTAAGATTTTATTACTCACTAACACAATTTAAACACCAACTGAGTTTTACAATATCAATGCGTCCAATGTGACAATATACATAAGATATAAAAAAGCTGTAATAATCCAAACCAAAACCTGCTACTAAAGTCAGAAAAACTGTTGTCTTCAGAATGATACTGTAGTGTTAAGTGCATTTTTTAAAACTAATTTTTAAGTGAAATTTTTTTTTGGTTTGGATAATCTATCTTAAAAAGAAATACCGTGGCTCACTTCTTTCTTCTATTGTGAAATATGTAGAGAGTTTTAAATGTTACTGTTAAAGTAGCAACCTCATTCAAGGATTACTAAAGCACACACACACACACGTATGTGTCTGTGTGTGTGCGTCTGGATGTGTCATGGAATGGAGGGCTCTGGGTAATACAGAAGGTCCCTAGAACCTTCCTGCTTGGTGCTCTTCCCCTGCTCTGCTTCTTGGCCACTGTGAGCTAAGGGGCTCTGCTCTGACACACCCTTCCACCATGACACCACTGTCTTGGAGCCAACCAATCATGGACTGAATCCTCTGAAACTGTGGGCCAAACTAAACCTCTCTTCCTTTAAGTTGTGGGGGTTACGTATTGTGCTTCAGTGATGGAAACTCTGACTCAGACAAGCATCACAGAAGTAACTAATACATTTTACTCCTAAACAGTAATTTGACAGAATTAAATGCCTCTGTTTTGGGCAGAACCAATTTTTGAAACAAACAAACAAAAGAATCCTAAATGATGTTTTGGATTTCAGCACAATGGTTGTATGGCCTCTGTAATAAGCTGGACCAAATTCCTATTGGGAAATCTGTTCTTGGTCATCAGTGAAGCTATTTCAAAGCCTAGCAGCTCCTTCAGGTCACTAGAGTACCATTTAGTAAATTACCAACAGTAACTCTATGACTGCAGCAACCTGAAGCAAATGTGCCTAATCACATGGTGTGACTTGTCCGCAAGATGTCTCTATCATTGTGCAATGATTAATTCCTCCTGAGCCATGGAGACAGAGTAACACAGAGCACCTCTGTGTAGCACTTTAAGGGATCAAATTAGGTAAGCAGATCACAGGGTGAAGTTTCCAAAGAATACTGACAGGGATACAGCATGTCTAAAGAACATGAGATATGTTTATAAGTAAATTACTCAGTAAACTTTAGCAAAAATCTGTACTGGATAGTAAGGAAAATTAAAAATAAATATAGACTTGCAATCTGCCCTTAAGGAATGTTTCATTTAGCTGGGTATTGTGGTGTATGCCTGTAAACCCACCACTTGGGAGGCTGAGGCAGGAGGCTCACCATAAGTTCAAGGTCATCCTGAGCTATATAGTGAGTTCAAGGCCAGCCTGAACTACATAGCAAGACCCTGTCTTAAACCCAACTCCCAGAACGAGACATTTTTCATCTAATTGGTTAAATTAATAAAAGGAAATAGGGGCCAGGGATTTAGCCCAAGTTCGTGAATGGCAAGACCCCCGGTGACTCTGGTGTGCTGACACACACTGATACCAAACTTAATCTATCCTAGAGGAACCTTCAGTGAAATGAGGTAATAACCTATTGTTAGTGAATGTCAGAATAAGAACTAGAAACATGATTTCTAACTCACAGTATTCAACTGTTTTTCACCTCCTCCCAAATGTGAATCTTGGAAAATCTTATGGTGTGGCTTCTGATAGTGTGTTCTTCATAAAAATATATATATAATATACATATAATATATATATTATATATATATTTCCTTTTCATTTGGTAAGGAACTAAGAATTCACATGTAAAATCTCTTCCACAATATTTTTTATTAATTAAAATTTTGAAATGTTAAAAGTAAAAATGAGGTAATTTTTTAAAAAATAAAAACCATACAAAGAAAAAAACATGTCTTTCAGTGTTCTTTTTCCAATTTTCTTGAGTTTCATTTTTTCCTTATGAATTTGTAGTTCTGTCTCTCTCATAAATGTATCTATATATTATATATATCATATATATGTATATAATAGCTATCATATCTATATCTGTTAAACAATATTGTATATCTATTCTATATATCATGTGTGCACATAACATATATGATATATATTTATCTATATAATAGATATATCTGTTTTAAATATTTCCTTATTGTTGATCATTTCACACGTTAAATGTTTTATTTTTCTGTAATCTGAAATATTACTCGCATCTATTATTTTCTAGTGCTTTATGCCCTGAAGAGCTTTGTCTTTTAATTCAGCTATTATATCCTTGAATATTTGGGGGTTCATTTTTATGTTTATCTCTTTAATTCTTTGACATTTTATGTGTGATTTTCCCCGAGAATGCATGAGAATCATCTGCAGGGCTGGGTTGCACAAAAACTAGTGGATCTCAGTCCCACAGTTCCTGATGTGGTAAAGCTGAGATAGAGACCATACGTTTCTAACAAGTGTCCACACAGTGTGGATACAGCTGGTAGTGGACTACACTTTGCCAATGACTATGAAAGAAAATCTTTTCAACAATCAAAATACTCTTAAGTACACACTGAATTTGGGTCTTATGTACTATACTAGTTTATAGTGACTAATGTATAAGGTATAAAGCAGTGAGATCTAAAGATAGAAGAGAACAGATTTGGGATTATAGTACAGTCACTTTTGAATCCATGAATATACATTTTTGTCTGAGCCAACACAAACACTGAGTTTGCAAAAATATACCTATAATAAATGCTCACTGTATTTAAAGTTTTAAATTTTCACCTTTCACAAGAAATCATATGCTTTTAAATTTTAAGATATTTACTTTTCTTTATGTTAACATACACCACTCTATGACAAAAAAGTTATTTGTATTCTTCAAGGAAATTGTATAAGTGACACAAACTATCCAAATAGTTCCATAAACTATTTTTAATATGAGTCAAACCATTCTTTCGCATTATTGAAATTTAATAATTATCTGAAGTAATCACATGTCGTTTTTGAGATGATGAATTTAAAATCAAAGATGAAATTGATTTAACTGAATGTTATCTTTTTTGTTTAATAGATTACTCAGTGGTATGTAATATTACATAACCATTCAAATAGTGTTTTGTGACCTGTACTTAGAGCCCTTTCAATGACAAAATACTTTTATATCACAAAATACAGGGAAGTATTAGGTTTCTGTGAGGACGATGACTCACTAAGAAGTTTACTTAATGATAATATGTTATCATTAGATAACAGTCCTCTATTGTTCCAGACAGTAGTCTGCAGGGAAGAAACATATGGGAAATAAATACCTAGGTATAGCAAAGCCATTTATTTCCAAAGCAGGAGAAAGCTACCCTAGTAATACTGCATGACAATCATTTCATTTCCTTAAACCAAATGCTTTGATGTAAATTTGATCACTTAGTGCTCACCTATCCCTTTTTTCTGGATAAAAAAAAAAACTCTTGCCAACATCAATAAGACCCAAGAGTGGATTAAACAAAGTAATAGACCATAAGCTGACTCTTGTGAAATACAGTGACCCATAAAGGCCTCCATGAATTATGCATCTTCTTTAAAGAGTCATATCTAAGAAGCTCAAAAAGTCCTCCTAATGAGGACGCACTAGATCAGTTTGTTATTGGATAATATTGAGAAATTTGTAACTGAACTCTTTGGATTCAATAATCTGGATAAAATGAGATGTATATCTGAAACATCAATGACTTTAATTTTAATTATAAAATATCAATTATTTTAATAATAATTTTAATGTGCAAAAATCTCATGCTCCTCTTTTAAATTTATTTAAACACTTAAAATGTTTTTAAAACATTTATTAAAAGTATTAATTCATATTCCAGATGGCACTCGAGAAATCAATAGCAAAACTAACAATAAAAATATGTATACATCTAAGTAATATATGTATGCATATTAAATACATATAATTTAACCTAGTTCATAGGTAAAATACTTTCTGTATCATTTTTATATTAATAACCACTAAGAAAACTAAACAGAAACAGTGCTATTATCAAAAGAAGAAATAATATGGTATAAGACATGTATTAAAATAAAATCATAATCCATTTATAAACCACGTAAGGTTTAAAATACTTTTAGTAAAACTGGTGTAAAAGCTTTGTAACAAAATACCAACAACTAAAAAGCACTGGAACATTCAAGTCTAATTGGTATGCAGATGCAATTAAGCTGATTCAAGAAGTATAAAACCAAGATACCATATGGTTCTTAGCTCTCCAAAACTGCAGACATAAATGTAGATTTTGCATACTTGTATCTGAGCCCAGCACTATTGATAACAGAATGCTTTGCTCAGTCATCCTTAGTGCCTGTTTGAAAATCAGTTTAGAAAACACAGTGTTTTTATTCCCAAAATGTGTGAGAATGAAATGCAGCCAAATCAGCAAGTCAATCATGGGTATCCCCAAGGTGACTCAAGTGAGATTTTTTTCATTGAATAAACTTAACACTATCTCAGTTACACAGTTCTGCTTATGTTCAAATCTAAAAGTTCAGGATGACGAAGTAATTGCAAATGTAAAACGCATTTATCTATCTACATACACACACACACATATAAAATAGTATAGATATATGTAAATATGCTTATAAAATAGTACAGATATATGTAAATATGCTTGATTTCAAGTGTTGTTGGCCTTAATTTCAAATGACTTTAGCTAAGAATGAACACGGGGTTGTGTAATATGACCATGTGATTTACAAAGCAATAGGAGCAGAACTGCTAAGATAATAATGAGCTGAAATGTGACTCTAGAGTTTTTATTGGGGATGTTCCAGTGGTTCTTCAACCAATGTGATGAAATATTTCGATTAATGAGTTTGAAGACATTATCTTTTGTTAGGAGAGTCTGGGCTTTCTTATTCTAATTTTCTGACTTGGCAAGGGAATACTCTGGTGACTCTCACTGACAGAGTGAAGAGGACGGCTGGAAATCTATATTCATATATAACTGAGGGCCTTGGTTAGTTTTGATTTTTGGCCTCTTGCTTGTACTTTGTACTTTCTTAGTTAACTCAGTCCAACTGATTAAGCACCACAGACATCAGCTCTTGAAACAGATTCCTCTCCTTCCTTCTACAAAGAACTGTGAATGCTTAATGTGCGTTCACTACATCCCTGAGAGTAAAATCTAAACAAAGAAAAAAAATTTGAAGGGTGAGAGAAAGAGAAAGAGGGAAAGAAAAACGGAGAGACACGTAATTTGTGATGTAAAAAGGAAAGACCAATAGGTGTGATTTGCTCAAGAAAATATTTTCTGGAAGCCAGAAGATTCATTATCACAGTTTGTCCAGCAGACTTGGAATACTGTGATTACTACTCCAGGCTTAAGGCTCTTTAAATCAGATATGGAAGACAGTTTATTAAGATTCATTAGCTCCTAATGCTCCCTCCACCAACTCTTGGAATTTATTTTTTGTTTTCCATCAAATCCTTCATAACTTTCATTTTAGTAACATAGGTCCTGGATGGTGTTTGTCCTCTCTGATACAAATGTATCTGAGACAGAAAAAAAAAAATGGAAACAAAGTCCATGTAAATAGGGAAGGGTGGAGGGGGTGAAGGGTGCACAGGTAATGAGGAAAAAATAAGAACTAAGATACATCATGTTCGGATACAAACACCCAATGATAAATGTAAATATATTGTATACCTAAAATGTACCAATAAATATATAAATAAAAAAAGTATTTGAAACAAGATCCTGTGACTATTTTTATAAAGCATGAGAAGTTTAGTTTCTTTGAGTTGTCTTAGCACAAAAAATGTCAAAGATTAATTTTCACTAAACCCTTAATATTTAACTAGCATTCACAAGCCACATACCCACATTCTAAAATATTCTACGATTTTCATTTATAGTGAACATAAATACAGGCCACAGAAAATTTCAAAAAGCAAGTCACATCTAGATAGTGAGTATACTAAATCGTGTTAACCTAGTCCAGCCTATGGATTATCCTAACCATTAGAAGTGGTAGAGAGTAGATAGCTAGGTACATGTAATTTCTTGGATATTAGATAAATGAATGAAGAGCCATTTCTTCTATCTGGTGTGTCCTACTAGGTTCTTGCCACTTCTACAAAATGAAAAAGATGTTGAGATATACTGCAGCTAGAAGCAGAAACAGCCCAAGAGTTGGCTTTATCGTGCAAAAGGCAGAGGTAGTGCACTAGATCTTTCAATTCCTAACCCATTTATTTTCCCCACCTTGGAGATTCCAGCACTTTTGGAGAAAACTGCCATTGCTCAGTCTGCATCAATGCTCTGCAGCAATATTTTTCCAGAATATAACTAATACTATAAGCCCTGCGTGCACCCCAGCCATATATCAGCGACCATAGTGCACTGTCACATCATACTCTTTTTCTTATACCCTTTTCTAACTCCAAGCCACACTAATACAAACAATTTGCATGCATCCTACTTATTTTTCTTCTGGAAGATTTTGAAATATAAGCATCCAGCAAAATAAAGCATCTGTATTTATATTCATCTAATTATTATACATTCTAGGAATGACTCCATTACACTATGCCCCATATGAGGAAGAGGTTTTGTCTCAATTCCTACTTAAATTAACTAATAAGGCTCATTGGACTCTGAGAACACGTCTGAGATCTACCAAAACTCAGGATATAGCACCACTGTAGGAAAATGTATGACATGGGCAATGATGGAAAATCTACAGCCCATGTACTGTGTTATTTTCCATCACAACCTGGACTCTCCCAGGTACACATCCACTCTTATGGAACCCCTAAGATCAAGCCAGGCAGGGTGTCACATACTTGTAATTCCAGCACTCTGGGAGGTTGAGTAGGGAAAACTGCAATTTTGAGCCCAGCTTGAGCAACTTAGCAATTTAGCAAGACCTTTTCTTAAAATGAAAAATAAAAGGGGCTGTGGCTGTAGCTCAGTGGTTGAATGCCCATGGGCTTGATCTCTAGCATAGAAAAAGAGAAGAAACATTCATAGTTGGATAATACTTAAAACTATGATATCCTTAGATCAACATGATGAGGTTCAATTTTTGAAAAAACAATTCATTACTATTATAAAGGAAAATAAAGAAAAGGATAATTTGGATTTCCTAGACTTGTATAAAAATATCAGACAAATGTCATTTCTACCATACCTTCCATCTCTTACTCAGACTCACTTTTGATCATAAATTTGGAAGATCTCAGTGAGTTGTCCTTTGCTCATTGAGCAGCAATCACAATCCAAATATTCTACTTTGGCTTTTCATGTCTGAGTCTCCTTAACAGCAACATCTCAATGTTATCTTTTTAAGCAAATAAAATGATGAAACACTACAAAAATATGTAAATCATCTAAAAGATTATTCTGTCTTTAATAAATTTTTTAAACCCACTACTCTATAAATAGTATGCAACTTTCTATTCTTTCTTCAGACAGACTTTTACACCTGATGATATAAATGTACCAAACAGAAGAGGAGTCTCAGGTCCCCTTAACCCAACATGCCTTCCTGAAGTCTGGGCAAGGCTCTGCCCCAAGATAAATTCCCAGGGTTTCAAGTTTGACCTCACAATGTGTTTCCCATTAGGCAGGCAGGTATGTATTCTGGGACAAACTGCCACATGGTAACTCACTTTGCTGTGTTATATGAAACGCAGCAAGTCCCCCACTCAGGAATGTTCCAGTCGTGAACTTTCACAGACAGGAACACATTAGGCAAGTAGCTCACATGTCTGCTGGACATTGTTACAGCTGTGCTGCTGTGTGCTTACTGTACATTTCAGGGTAACCGTAAAAGCAAAAATACTTTATTTACAGTATTTCTCTGTGTGTGTTTGGTTTCTTTATGCTTTACATTTTATATGTGTGTCAAAGGTATATGAAACTCACTCTGTTGGACTTACAAATGAATTTGACTTACAAATGGTTGCAAGGAATGGAACTCATTGGTAACTGGGGGACTTACTGTATATCACTGGCCTTTTCTTTTGAGTTTTTATCAAAATTTTATTAATATCCATAAAGTAAAGTATAAAGGAAAACGTTTTCTCAGATTAAAAGTCCAAATTAAAAATCTATCTTTGGAATGTACAGAGTAAAACAGTACACATACCATAAATCAACCATGACTTTTAAACAATATGGAGGAAAGCACTTCATGAGTTTTCTAAGGCATGCGACATTCATTTTGACTCTAATGACAATTATTAACACTGAGTTCTCTAATAGCAAGAAGGATGAAAGGATAGACAGAGCAAAGGAAGAAGAAAAGGAAGGGAGGGAGCAAGGGAGGGGAGTAAGGTAAGGCAGATGGGATAATTGGTTTTACAGCTTAAAAATCTGTTTCACTGCTTTTATACTGAAACATGTACCTTGTAACCTGAAATATTACAATTTTACTTTTAAGATGAATGACAGGGTCTTTGTGAGTTCTGTTAGAATAATTTAATATATATATACTATTTATTAGACCTATGTTTTATCATGAGATTGCAGTTTTACATATTTACCTAAAGTTGTTAAGTGACATAATTGAAAGGTGAATGTGAAAATTTAGGGTTGCTGAGCAGCCAAGCAAGTTCAGTTCATTGCTACAAAATATCTGAAGGCTACAAGAAAATTAAACCTGTATTTAAAAGGCTAAAAGTGCTGCAGGATTGTAATAGAACTATTTAATCAGAGCCTCAGAATGTGAATGTCAGAAGATGGCAGTGCATTTTATTCTATGGATCTATTCAATCAAAAAAATGAAATACAATGATGACCAATTTATTTCCCTTACAAAGGTACTACAAAACTGATTTTATCCTTCATATCTTGCAATTAATATTTCATATGGTAAAATGGCTAGATTCAACATTAAGTATGAAATATCCCTTCCTCGTTATATGCAGAATGAGATATTTGATTTTGCAATAACTCTAGACATAACCTCATTGTAGAATATAGAAAGTTTTTATTGTAATTTCTGATAATTTCCTGCACTGGCATTCTTTAAATATAGACAAATATCTTTAAAATAATTCTGACATAATCTCATAATAATTACACATTTAACCCTAATGGTACACTGATTAATTTAATCACATACCACAAATTCTGCAGGTACTTTTAAAAACTTGATTAATCATTATTATCATCTAACTTTGATGTTCACAGGTAAAACTGTCTATATGTTACAAATATGTTATTTCAAATGTTAAAATAATTTTCCACAAATGCAGATTTCTGCCGTAAAGATTTATCTGGAAATCCATACAAAAGTTTAAAGTTTGAAAGATAAAATTAATTATACATATTCCCCTGGCAAAAGAGGCAGGCCTAATTAAGAAGTAAAAATGAGCAAGTCAGTGATCACAAGTAGTTCAAATCCTTTTGTCCTCCACGGAAGCTCTATAAAGATCTGTATCTCACAAAGTTAAACAATATAATGCACAAGCTGCCTAAGATACTAAAATATTCTTTACTAGATTTTACTTTTAAGGAAGTACCATGGTTTATGGAGATGGAAAAATGATTCACTTTATTTAAAATGAAATAGACAAAGGGTATCAGAAAGTGAAAATGGGTTATGGGTGATGGAACAATGTAATCTGGAACTAATTAAGGAGACTTGTGTGAAGGAATAAATTGAAAATTAATTCATCTTAGAGAACACAGAGAATGAAGAAGGAAAAACCATCAGTTAATAATGACTGTGATAACCTTTGCATTGGGGAGGCAGAGTAAATGCTCAGAAAGCTAAATACAAATGTTTAATTGAATAGAAACTTTCCTGAAAAGTCAGCCACTCAGAATGCCACCCTGAAGGGGAAAAAAAAGTGAGCTGGGAGCTATGAAAACAATGAGCAGGAGAATAGATGTGTTACCTGACACCAGGTTCCAAAAACCAAAGCTAGGAAATATACAAGGAAAAATAATTTTTAAAAAGCATTCCAGTAAACAGGAAAGTGTCACAATATTAAGAATGTTCTTTTAGTTCTAATCTTGTTAGTTCATGTCCTGAGTGGAAAATGACATAAATTATCCTAACATGAAAATATTCTATAATAAACCTTTTATAATATTCACAAACATAAAATTTCTTGTCCTATTTAACACAAGAATGACCCATCAAAAATCAGGTCAATGCCTTTGGAAACTACGCTTTTACTGTAAAAGGCCAAAAATACACAATACAATAAATTCAAAGTGAATTCACAGAACATGCAAAAGTTGGAAGATTTCACTAAATTCATCAAAGTGAGGCTATAAAACTGTCCCAAACACACTCAAAAGTGTTAACAAATCTAGACTTGAGCCACAAACCAGATAATTTATGAAGTAAACACAGCACTGACAAGAACAAGGTTTAGAGTCTGTGAAACAAAAAAAAAAAAATCAATGCTATTTGTAATGTCACATCTTATGCCCTTTGGAAAAATCAATGACGACCTTAATAAATTTTTTGTACAAGAGGTTCTCTTTATTTTGGTGCTCTAAAAATCAAGTATGAATAGAAAGCTGATGTATGTTTTCAGCATATCATTATGTTTAAAACTACTGTTTCCCTTAGCCAATACTTGGGCATTCTTTACTCGTGCCTTAGTTGAAATTATCGCCTAATATGCATTTATAAAATTTGTTTCATTTTCAGAAAAGTTATTAAACTGTTTTTCTCCTTCAAAGTTTTTACCATGAATTTTAGGTCATTATTTCCAAGTATCTATGATACGTGGCTTTTTTTTCATAATCAATTAATCTTGTACATTGTAAAATAAATGTTCCTGATTAAACCAGAACCAGTCATAACATTAATAAATGTTTCTTTTGGAGAAATATTTTGCGAAGTTACAAGAAAAATCCACTTAATTAGCTGAATATGTCATTTTCTTGTCAAACCATCTTCTTAGATTTGGCCCAATTCCTTACAACCATCCTCTCCATCTAAGACAATTCAAAAATCTCTACCTGGTGCCCTGCTTGCTTTCCTGTCCCATTACAATCTCACAATAATGAAGGCACTTATAATTTTGTCTTGTTTTTAAAAACTATTATCATCCTTTCATTTAAAGGCTTTGAAAGACATACCAGTACACTTACATTTAAATCCAAATGAATTATACAACCATAGAATGTATACTTAATTTTTTAATATCATGGAAAATTTTTAATTTCATAGAAAAAGACACATTGCCATTAATCCCCTTCAAAATACACCCTCTTTCTTCTAAAACACTTAGCCAATCATTCTTGCCACTTTCTGAAACAGTTCTTGAAGTGCTTTCTCATTGGTGTTTTTAGTTGTGATGTTGTAGTTGTCTGGATATACTGAATTGATTCAAAACCTTTACCTTTCATAACCATTTTGATTTTGAGGAAAATCCAGAAGTCACATAGTGCCTGGTGAATAAGATCTGGTGAATAAGGTGGGTGAGGACACACCACAATGTTTTCATGAGCCCTTCCTTTGCATAGAGCTTGGCAGCAGTATTCACCGTATTGCTGATCCAACAAGAGAACTTGTAAAGACAGTCACACAGAGGACTTCCAGAACTGCTTCAGGAAATGCCAAGACTGGTGAGCTAAGTGTGTTCAAGGTGAGGTAGAATATTTTTAGGGAGATTAATGGCAATGTGTCTTTTACTGAAATAAATTTTTTAATTTAAATATTCACTGTAGTTTTTGATGACACCTCACTTACATTTGACAGAGCTCAACCTTTCTGACCCTACAGTAGGTAACCTCCTAGCCTGTTCTGTTTCAAGCCCTTTCTGTTCTTTATTAAACACATGGAGCTCATTAACACCTCAGAGCCTTTTTATTTACTTCTGGCTTGACAGGAAACCTCTGCTGGGGCATTCCCACGAGCAGCTCCTTCCTGTTATTCAGGTCCTACTTTAAATTGCACCTCCTCATGTAATTCCCAGATCACTCCATACTTCAAATTATTTTGTTCTCTTACCCCATTACCCTGCTGAGCACACCTCACAGCCTCACACAGCATGCACAGGCCCATTTCATCAACCACACCGACTGCCTTGCTGACCTGTTCACTTAATCTCTGCCTCTCCAGACAGGGCAGCAGTCCAGGGGCAGAGACTCGGTCTTGTTCTCTACTGCACCTTATGTGCCAGAACCATTGCGACACGTAGTAAACATTTTTTTAAGGTTAAATGAATGGAAGGTGAAATCATTAAAAGCATAACTCAATGTTTTTTCAGGGTTTTTTTTTCTATTACTGAGTACTGAAGTCATAGCCTTTGTACTAAGTTACATTTCCACACTTTTTTATTTTTAATACAGGGTTTCACTAAATAATTAAGTTGCTCAAGCAGATTTCAAATTTGAAATCCTCCTGCCTCAGCCTCCCAGGAGTGAGGATTACAGGTACTACCAGACCTGGCTCTTAAGGTTTGTATGAGAAGTACATTCCCCAAATTTAAACAGCAATAAGCCACACACATTTCCTTACACACAGATTAATAATTAACTTCATTCACTGCAGGAACAGTTAAGTGCTTGTCACCATCATATTAAATTCCTAAGAAACTCAATTCATTTCTTTGTACCCTTGCATAATTTCAGGACTAACATTAAAGGAAAATTTCTATGATCTCTCAAGAGTGATCTCAAAAATTTTTATAACTCTTGAAAACTGCCAATTTAAAAACTGTTATCTTAAAAACAACATTAAAATAGTGCAAAATAGGTATGAAGGGAGGATTGTGAAGAGGCAGAAGTGGGTAATTAGCATCTGAGTTCAGTTTAATGATACCCCAGGATCACTGACAACATTGTGAAATTACATCAGCTGAACATTCAAATCAAAGAGAAAGACTTCATGCTTAAATTATAGTTTTGTTCCATCATTTAATTTTGTGAACTCCAAGGAGGAAAGGTTTGTTTTGGGTCAGTCTGTAGAGGTTTCAGCCCATAGAAGGCTAGCTCCAAGGCAGGGTGGCATGGCAGAGGAGAAATAGCTCATGGCAGGTATCAGGAAGCAGAGAGGGATCAAGGGAGGAGGAGGGATATATACCCTTCCAGGCCATGCCCCTATGACCCACCTCCTCCTACCTCCACCTC
Source organism: Heterocephalus glaber (assembly GCF_053883595.1). Taxonomy (NCBI): domain Eukaryota; kingdom Metazoa; phylum Chordata; class Mammalia; order Rodentia; family Bathyergidae; genus Heterocephalus; species Heterocephalus glaber. The sequence continues at coordinate 9,136,613 of NW_028258303.1, forward strand.
CCAACATCCCATTTATCTACAAGCTAATCAGTGACTAATCCAATGGTGAGTATCAAGGATCCAGGATCCACTCACCTTCCTAATAGCCCACCACATGAGGCTTTGAGGGGACACCTAACTAAAAACTGTGGGAAACTGTAGAATTCAGCTATCTAGTTGTAAGAATTGATCACAAGACGTTTGTTAACTGAGAAAATTAAGTCCTTTCTGGGAAATTCCACAAGTCTGTTTGTTAAAACAATGCCAGAAAACTTTAAGAGTCATTGTGAAAGTTTCATGGAAGAAAAACAGGTTTTCCTAGTTTTCTTATTTACCATTGCCCGGGATCAGAGAACTGCAACCCCAACCCAATGACTCTATGGGTGGTAAGAGAGATAGGACTCACTACGCATATCTGTGATGTTTGTGGTGGGCCGGTGGGCTTGATTTTGGCTAAAGTCGTCCTGCTCTCTTGATACTATCTGATAAGAAGAGGGCTGCAGTGTGCTCTTTGATGTATGGGATTGGTGAATGGAAGCAGGGGACTTGTGAATTCGCCTGTAGCTTTTATGAGTCACCTAAAGTCATTTGTCACCAGAGGTTAAAATCAGAAAGACGATAGCCAGAATAACTAAGCTGCTTTCCTACATGTATAAAAGCCTTGCTTCTTTCCTTTGTGATTGTCGAAAAGTGCCAGAGGAATTAAACTGCTGCTTGTCCCCCAGGCTGTCTCCTTTTCTTTCTTTAAAAGTTGGTGCTTACCGGGGTCTCAGGTCTCCTTCTAGAGAGACCACCGACAAAAAACCGTAACAGATGTTGTATAGCCTATCTGCTTTTAAAAATGTACAAAACATGAGAACAATTTTTCACAGATTACTGGCTTTGTCTAATATATAGCGGAATAACTTCTTATTAAAATTTTTAAATATATTCATATTAATCATCCTATAGTTTTTCTTCTATCAACATCAACTTTACTTTTTCTCAAAACATTTTCTAAAAATCATGTGAATAACTAGAATATGAGCTTTAATGAATTTATACTAATAGCAACATAAATATGTCAATGTACTAAAATGTTGTAATTCTGCACATTTTAATTTCCCTTTATCATCTAATACATTTAACTAACAAGGATGCTTTTAAATTTGAGGAATATTTATCATAATTTATTTTTTTGAATTTCAAGAATTCTTGTCACTTAATTATGCCATTTTCTAACCACATTCAAAATTTAATTTTAAGGAATGGTCCACATGATAAGATACTATTAATGTAATAAATTATACAGTTAAGTTCATTCTGGATACAGATTCACACTGAAACACAGAAATCATGAATCTACAGTTTGGATATTCCTAAGACTCCATCTAATCTCATATATGTAACTAAAAACCATAGGGCTCAAATTACATTAAAATTACCAAAGTTTCTTTTAATAAAATGCTTTTTATGTATAAATATTTTAAGAAGCTCTCAATAATCACCAGAAATTTCCAGTTTCTCTGAAAACCCAGCAGTATGATTCTATTCTTTCATATGAGTATACCAAGAGATGACAGAATTATTCAGACAATATTTTGTAAAAAGTGTGTAAAAGTATTCTACTAACATCTGAATCTGTAACATCTGAATCTGGGTAAAATGGATTGCTTTTGCCAATGTGAGTGTGTGGCCTCCAATGCCTTCATGGCTGAGTTAGGGAGAGTTTATTCTCTCTGACTATCTTGAAGCCAGGACAACAGCCTTCACCTGCATTTGAAACTACTGGAACATAACAGCATTGGCTTCCTCATTCACATTTGGACTTGGACTGAAGCTGTATCACCAGCACTCTGGAAGATCTGGCTTGTTGACTGCAGATCTTGAGAGTTCTCAGCCACTATAATCCCGTAAGCCAATTCCTTAAAATACATCTGATTTATTTAAAATTTACATATATTAAATCAATCTAACGTTCTACCAACCTATTTTTCTCACTGTATTTAAATATCTGTATCTACATCTACATAAATATCTACATCTACATCTACACAGCTATGTCTATTGTCTATATCTCCTTTTGGTTCTATCTCTTTGGGGAACCAGAATAAGAAATATGCTATCTAACCTACAAGGAATCTTTTTTTCCAGTAGCATAAATCTCTACTTTACCCTGTGAGTTTTAAATACACTAAAGCATGCATTGCATATTTGCTTAATAAACACTGAGTGTCATGTTTTTAAATTTTTATAAAAATTCTACAAGGTCTCTATCCAAATATCATAAGCAGTTATTTTGGTAAATAATATTTGATAATGAACAGCTACTGCATTACTGACAAACTGTATTTCATGGCATAGAACACTGATATCTTATGCCATCTCTTTTCTTTCATTTATCGAAATAATATTAATTTTCAATAAGTATTTCACCAGTATTTTCCATTACAATGAGTGAATGAAACTACTTCTGGCTCACTTTTTGTTTGACTGCCATTTATTAATCTGCCATAGCAATCTCAAGGTAAGCTATGTAAACATTTCTCATGACTACTTTTTTTCATTTTGAGTTTCTAATCCGTAACACAGTTAATAATAAGTACCTCCCAAGAAGGGTTCTCACCACAGCCTACTCAAAGAGCTCACAAGCCATTAAACATTTCAGGATATGACAGAGACTACTGCAAAGAGCAGTATCTCTGGAACACTGACACAATTCAAATTTAGTACTTATAAACTATGTAGACAAAATGGCATTAGTTAGCCTAAGTTTCTTTACAAAACTGACACAATGACCATCCCACCGCACTTCAATAGAATTTAAATGAGGTAACACACAAGGAGCTGGAACAATGCCTAGAAAATATGTTCTGACTCATTAGTTTCTTCATGTGAACCATCATGTACAGAACATATTTTTGCAAAGGGACAGAATAACAATTTTCTAACATGAATGAGGATTATAAGAATGGCCTCCAGTGCTCCAAATAATCCACTTAGAAGGACAAAGAGAACTTCATGTATATATAGAACAGTGTCAACAAATATGTTTTTTAAGTATGAGGAACAGGAAGAAAAACTATAAAAGATGAAAAATCTTTGCATACTTTGTATGCAATTCAGCAAAGCAAGACAAATTCTGGAGTTAGCCTGCAGGGATAAATGCCATCATCGTTTTATCATGAACTAACTGCACAGCTTTAGATATGTTATATAAGTTTCCAGATCTCTAGTTTCCTCATCTACAATGCTACAACACGAGTGGCAAGTTTCTAACTATTATGACAATTGGAGCATTATATGTGTAAGGGGAATGACGTCCAAAACACAGAAAGTGAATGTTAAGATGTTATCCTACATGTATACTGGCTGCTGGTAGTCTATTTGATAAAGACTTCTCTTCCTTTAATGTGCTCTTTTCTCCTCTTTGGGTGGTTGAAAACAGTTGTAATTTCAGTATAACATATTATGTTTAAAGGCTGGATATCTATTCTGTAGTCATTAATTTTGGTTAAATCTATTTTAAGAATAGACATTGGTGAATTGCTGGAAAAGACAAATAATAAGTTTGTAAAATATTTCTATAAACTTCTAAATGTTGTGTTTGCCATTATGAATCTGTACAATACATTTTTAGAATCAGTACCTACTATGTTTTGTCATACTCAAAACTCATGTTCAAATTTGACATTTTTGGCTGTGATGGGAATTGGAGACTTGACCCAGTCTTTAATAGAAATTAATGCCTTTCAGGGGCAGTGGACTGTCCTCACAGGGGCCTTGCTGTAAAGTGAGCCCGGTTTCTCATTCTCGTCTCTTACACATACCCACTCACCTGCCCTTCCACATTTCCACCTTATGAAACCTCACCAGATGAGGTGCTTGGTCTTGGACTTCTGGCTTCCAGAAACATGAGCTAAATAAATTTCTTTCCTTTATACATTACCCAATCTCAAGTACTCTGTCATAACAACAGAAAATAACCAAAGGCACTATATTCTTGTTTGAAATTTTCTATTTTATAATAGGCTACACACTTCTATAAGTTTATTCAAATATATTAGCAATATATTACAGAGGACGAAGACCCAAAAAGACGGGCAAAACAAAATGGCTTGACACCATTTGTCATTTCAATTTTCAAAGATTATCTATCGTGTTGTATGATTACCAAACAAACTTCTAACTATGAATCTGCTTTCCACTTAGCTCTAATGAGAAAAAATACGTTGGTCATGCTGATTCAAATATTTCTGTCTATATAATCATTATAATTATCTTCATATAGTAATAAATAGAATTCACACTATATATCAGAAAGAACTGAGAACTAGTGCTTATTAAAGGAGTATTAATTTGCTGATGAAAAGCAATGAGTAAATTTCGTTAGACACATGCTGGAAAAATGCTAGTATTTCACTGCAAAAGAGGAACCTTACTAGTAGAAGAAGAAATATAAGTAGGAAAAATATGTTCATAAGGCATATATGTATACGTATGTGTATACATATTTTTACAAGTAGAAACATGTTTTTGTAAGCAGAAATAAATGTTGAGGAGAAAACTACTTTAAAAAACATTTGAAGATTCTTTATCTCACAAATCAATAAAATTTTCAGAAATGTATCAATTTTAATAAAATTTTTACATATTACTTAAAGTGTACAGACTTTCACATATCTGTAATCTGCATTTCAAAACATTCTGAGAATACCAGTAATTGTCAAATATTTTCAGATTAAAATCCAGTACTTATCAATCCCTTATAAAACATTATTCAGGTTGATGTAACCAATTTATTTCTCAAAGAATAAATTATCCAGGATGTTTGTACAGATTTTAGATAAGATTTAAGATCACATTTTCATTTACAACACATCTTCTAGTAGGTATCACCAAGCAACAATAAACACTCTAGCTCTCTAGAGTAAAGGTGTTTCACAAATACAAAGAATAAATAAAACTATTAAATGTGCGTACAGGTCTTTGGTTTTTCATACCCATCCAAAATCCCATGAACCTACTTTAAACAGTTTGCTTCAATGTCGAAATGCACATTTGGAGAAAGCCTACTACTATGCAGAAAAAAGGTAAAAATCAATTCAAGGAAGCACTTCCAGAAAGGTGTCCTGAAAAGCACTGTAGACCCTCTCCCTAATGAAATAAGCATAATGGGTAAGAATTACATAAAGTAATCATTTAAATTATCAGGAAATTGCCCTAAATGAAGAAACACTGATTCAACAAAATCTAACAAATCTTGATAAAAGAGCAGCAGTCAATGGCCTTTGTGTCACAACCTCCTCTCCACTCCCAGCTCAGCCTGACTAAAGCTATGCTGAGGCATGCAGGCACTTCACACACCCCACCCAGGGCTATGGCTTCCTCCCACCAGGAGCTGGGCACCAGCAATTCTCATTCTTCCAAGGTCCGTGTTGCTGTAGCTTCATCCCAGGCAGTATACCACTCAGCCCACTCACAGGATAGGAGATCTACCCCTGCTGTGGCAAGCTGATAACTGGGCCCTGATTGCCCTTGTTTTAACAGCTTCTTGAGCCATGGTTCAGGATCAAGAAAAGAACAAGTTGACAAGAAAAAGGGAGTACTGCACCTGCCAAGAACTCCACTCATTAGAGGAGTGAGCCATTGTGCTCACCCCCAGCTCTGGAGCAGGGGTCCTGCCAGAGGCAGGGACAAGTCATAAAAAAAGAAGGCCATACTGATCTTCCTAAAGAGTCTACCTTTATGTGGAGAGGTCAAGAGAAGTTCAAGTCTTAGGACACTGTTGATAAAAATGAAGATTCTGACAGTGAAAAATTAAAAGGAAATCAGATGCCCTACAAAAGCAATAAGTATAACAGCAAACAAAAAAGTATTTTACAAAGAGAACCAGGCAAAGATGCAGCTAAAGAGAGCACTTCTACGGTAGGGAAAATCTCAAAGTATCATCCCTAAGAATGTCTCTGCCAAAGAGCCAAATTTGATAAAATCTGAATGTGGAACAATCTAAGACTCAGGTGTTGTAAAAAGCAACAGACCAAGCACCTATCAATCAGTGACATCTAATAGGGGGTATGATACCAATAGAGGCAAACTGTCAGAAATTCTGCAGCAATATCAGAGAAGGGATGACCAAAAAGAGACCAAGGGCCATGGTCACATCGTTAGAGGCAGGTGAACAGAGGTCAGGATTACTATGTGCACGTCCAAGGCTGTGCCTTAGGACAGAGACTGCCTGCCGCGGGGAAATGAATGTCACTGAAATAGCTTCAGGAAGTCAATAAGCAAATGAAAAACAAACAACAAGTAGCCCATGGAAATCTAAAACCACCAAGAAAAAAGAAAATTTGTCACATGCAAGGGAAACCCAATAAAAATAACAGCGGAGCTTCCACTAAACACAATGAATAAAATAAGCATTAAAATCAGATATTCAAAGTGTTGAAAGGGAAAAATTATAAATCAACTATCTCACATTCATGAAAACAATCTTTCAAAAGTGATGAGAAATAAGAGAGTTCATTGTTAGTACATCTGCTTCTCAAGGAAGAAATTCCAAAGGAAGTTCTTCAGTTCTTTACCTGAGTATTTCGAATGTACAAAAGAAAAAAACACTGTGCCAGTAAAAATAATTTTGTAGAAAATTATAAAAGGTTATATTGCTCCATTTTTCTTTCTTCTCTTGATTTTAAAAGCATAGAATAATATGTATATAATTATATTGTTGGATCTACAGTATACAGAAATATAATGTATTTTCAATAGTAAAAATGCAGTGAGTGGGAGTAAAGCTATCTTGGAAAAAAAATTAATACCAGATGATATCCACAAGAAGAAATGAGAGAACCATAAGTGGTAAATAAGAAAGAACACAGCAAAACTCTGTAAATATATATTCAACCTGCTTTATTTTCTGTTTCTTGAAGGAATAAGATTATCTTAAGCAATAATTAAAACAGTATACTGGCTGGTTTGTTAACACAGAATGTGTGTACACACACACACACACACACACACACACACACACAAACACAAACACTTGCATGCTTGCAAATATAATAAGCCAGGGAAGCAAACTGTCTTAGTCAATTCCACCAGTTAAAATAGAATTCCAGTTTGGTGGCTCTTAAACTACACATTCATTTCTCCCAGTTACAGAGGCTGAAGTCTAAGGTTAAGCACCGGCAGATCGCTGTCATTCTGGTTCAGAGAGTGCATTCTTTTCATGGTGTCCTGGCATGGTGTAAGGGGAAGGAAAGTGCTTCAGGGCCTCTTTCATCAAGGAACTAATCCCATTCATGAGAGCTTCATCCTCATAACCTAATTATCTCCCTAAGGCTGCACTTTCAGATACCACCACTTTAGGGATTTAATTGCAACATAGGACGTTTGGGAGAGAATGCAAATATTCAGCCCGTAGCAGTTACACAGAAACCTATGTCACTATAGTATTTCTAGAACTCAGTGGAATTAAGCTAACACAGATAGATAATAATGAAATCTCATGTATATTACAAGCCCTAAATGCACTAACAAACCAATAACAAATTTATATTAATGTTTGTGTGTATTTATAAAACAAAAAGTACATGGTAAATGTATTCAATCATACCAACAGTTAAACTAATAGAATGAAGTAAAAACAACAACAAAATACAAAACATATTGTCAACAGGAGACACATTCAGACTAAAATATACAAACGAGTAAAAGTATATCATAAGAACAGTAGTGATACAGGACTTGGTGGTGCAATCTATAATCCTAGCACTCTGGGAGAAGGCAGTAGAATTACAAATTCAATCCCACCCTGAGCAACTTAGCAAGATCTGACTCAATATAAAAAAATTTTGAAAACTCTGCAAACATTGTTCAGAGTGAAGGAACAGCACTGGAAAAAAAAAAGAAAGAAAAAAAACAATGACAGGAAAGCAAAAATGGCTATATTAATTTCATATGAAATATACTGCAAAACAAAAAATGTTTTTATAAAGAGGGACATTATTCAAAAACTGAAATCATATAAGTTCTCTAACCAAAAGAGAAAATTAGAAATTTATAATAAAGACATTGAAAATTCATAAACATATAGATATTAATTAATTTAATGATTTAAAAATCAAAACAAATAAACTTTGAAATGAATAAATAAAAGAAAAACTTAAGCAAAGCTTATAGGAACAGTCTTGATGGTAAAGACATATTAAAAAAAGGAAGTATCTCAAAACAACACCACTACATATTACTTTAAGGAACTGGAAAAAGAAGGAAAAATAAAACAAAAAACAAGCATAATAAATATTAAACACTAGAACAAAAATTACTGAAAGAACAGATAAACAATTCAGAAAAATCAACAAAATCAAAAAACTGACAAATCTTTGGCAAGATTAACAAAACAAGAAAAGAGGAATGACAACTCAAATTATTAAGACATCATTTGTAACAAAAATTGACTCAAGAATAAATAGAAAATCTGAATATACCCACAAGAAGTAAAGAAAAGAAAATAGTAATTTTAAAATTTCCTACAAAGAAAAGACTATGGTTTCACAGCTGATATTTTCCAAAAAATTATGGATGAATTAAAAACAATTCTTCACAAACTTCCAAAAAATTAGAAGGAAATGTTTCCTAATTGATGCTTTTTGTAAATATTACCCTGAAATGAATATTAACAAAGACAAGAAAAGAAAACTGAACACAAATATCTTACGAATATACAAAATCTTCAACAAAATCTTAGCAAACACCAAGCAATATTAAAAAAAAGGTCAACAGGATGATGGTGGAATCTTTCCATGAATTCCATGGAATCGATATCATACACCATGTCAATAGTATAAAGAAGAAAAAACACATGATTATCTCACATATGCAGAAAAACCATGCAATAAATTCCAATTTGTTTTCATGAGAAATACCCAGATGAAACTAAAAATAGAAGGGAACATAAAGACCATGTACAAAAAAAAAATCCATGGAAAACATCATACCAAAGATTGGAAGCCTGATTACTTTCTCCTAAATAAGGAACAAATAAACATGTCTTTCATTATATCTATTCTACACCGCACTGGAGGTTAGAAGAAGTGCGCAAAACTTTAAAAATGAAAACAAAGACATCCAAGGGAGAAAAAAAGAAGAAAATCTATTTCTATTTCTGGATAGCATGATCTTATGATCATATATATAGAATATCCTATTACACACACAACTATTGGAGTAAATAAGTTTAGCAACATTGAAATATATGAAATCTCTAGATAAAGATGGATTGAATATATAAAAAAATGAAACTAAGAAAGTACTGTAATTCCACATACTGTAGCATTCATAAGAATAAAATAGTAATGAATTCAATAAAAGGGCAAAACTTGTACCCTGAAAAATGCAAAACATTATTGAAAGAAATTGAGGAAAAACTAAGTAGATCATAATATATCCCATGGTCACTGATCAAAAGACTTAACAGTGTTGGAGCCAGTCCCAGCACCTGGAAGGAAGCTCCCCTGCTGCCATCCCATGCTGCTAGGGCAGAGAAGCTGAACTGGTCCCAGAACCCAGAAGGAAGCTCCCCAGCCGACATCCCACCCTCCTAGGGCACAGAAGGTGAGCCGGTCCCAGCACCCGGAAGGAATATCCCCCACCCACCATCACACGCTCCTAGGGCAGAGAAGCTGAGCCAGTCCCAGAACCCAGAAGGAAGCTCCCCTGCCGCCATCCCATGCTCCTAGGGCAGAGAAGGTGAGCCGAGTGGGCGCCACAAGCACACCCCCCACCACCGTGGAAATGAGAAGACACGTAAACAAGCCTCAAAAACAGACTTCTGGATCACCTACAACAACCCCAAAGGGAAACGAGATGGAACAATCTGATACTCAACCACCTGGACTCTCTGAACTGGCAACAAAAGAGGATATCAGAAAAATGAAATCAGAAATAATTACTCAGATAAAAGCAAAGATTGTGCTCATGGTGCAAGACATGATTAATAAATCTACAGAGGACACAGATTAAAAAAAATAGAGGATCTGAGGAACATGATGGAATCCCAACCGAGGAAACAAATGGAATCCATAAAACAGATACAAACAGATTTCCAAGAGATTAAAAACTCCATCAAAAGTCTGCACTGCAGAATGAACCAATGTGAGGATAGAATTTCAGATATAGAAGATAAGATTGCAATTAGTGACCAGGAAAAGAAAAATTGCTTTAAAATTGTAAGGGAACATGAGAAATCAATCCAGCACCTGCTAGATGATGCAAAGAAGAATAATATAAGACTGATTGGAGTCAATGAAGAAAGAGGAGAGAGTGCAGATGACATAAAAAAACTGTTCACAGAAGTGATGGCAGAAAACTTCCCAAGGAGGGGAAAAGAACTTGACATACAGATAAGTGAGGCATATAGGACTCCAGCTAGCCTTGATCAAAAAAAATCTACACATAGGCATATAACAGTTAGGATTCCAGAAATCCAACAGAAGAACAAAATTCTACAAGCAGTGAGAGAAAAGAAACAAATCACATACAAAGGAAAGCCCATCAGAATCACAGCAGACTTCTCAATGCAAACCCTCAAGGCAAGAAGAGCTTGGAGTGATGTATTTCAAGCCCTAAAGGAAAACAGCCTCCAACCCAGACTGATGAACGCTACAAAACTATCTTTCAAAATTGATGGAGAAATAAGATACTTTCATGATAAAGAGCACCTCAGGAACTTCATGAATACCAAACTGGCACTCCAAAAAATTTTAGACAATACCCTAGGAAAAGACAATGAGGATCACAACCCGAGGAAACCCAGCAGAATGAATCCATTGGGTGTGACAAATTAAATGCAAAAGGGGAGAAAATGAATGGCAGGACCGGGGATTTAGCTCAGTGGTTTCATTGCCTGCTGCGCAAACGCAAGGACCCGAGTTCAATCCCCAGTACCAAAAATAAAAGAAAATGAATGGCAGCTTGCAGTAGAAAATATTTGTAAACAATGTAGCTGATAAATAACTTGTTCCTAGAATTTATATATTTTAAAATCCACAACTCAATAATAGAAAAATAACGCAATTAAAGTGTGCAAAAATATGAACATTTATCCAAAGAAGATATAAATGGCCCTAAGTACATGAAAAAGATGCTCAACATAATTATTCATTAGGAAATGCAAATTAAAGCCAGAATGAGCTACCACTGCATATGCACTAGGATAGCTTATAATAAATAATACTGATAATAACAACTAGTCTTTAGAGTGTAGAAAAACTGGAATCCTCATCAGTTTCTGTGCTGATGGGCATATATAATGGTGCAGGCACACTGCAAAGAAGTTTGTCAGAACCTCAAAATATTAAACATGGAGTTACCATAAGGCAAACAATTTCTCCTAAATGTATACCCAAGAGAAATAAAAACATACTTTCATACAAATATTTGCATAAAGGTTCAAAGCAGCATGATTCATAATGCCACAAAAGTGGGAATAACACAAAATTTCATCAATGGATTAGTGGAAAAATAAATGTGGCATAATCTAAATAATAAGATACAGTTCAGCAATAAAAGGAATAAAGTACAGATATGTGCTACAACATAGGTTAATCTTAAAATCATTATGCTAAGTGAAAACAGAACACTCACACAAGACAGGGAGTATCTAGAATAAGCAAATACACTGTCAGAGAGCAGAGTAGTGGCTGCTTTCATATAGGAAAGAGTGGAGAATATTAGAGGTGGGTGCTAATGGGTATTGTGTTTCTTTTGGGAGTGAAGTCAATGTTCTAAAATTGACTGTGTTTCATAACTCTGTGAATATACTAAAAACCATTGAATTTTATCACTTGTATTACTAATATAGGAATTTTATTAAACAGTATTTAATAATAGTAACTTAGTTTGAATTGTTACCCTAGCACATGCATGTTCTTCATTGACAAAGGAAACACTGTCTAGAAATGAGGCCGGCTTCTGTCTCTATTGCTGCTGAGCTTTCTTTTTTTATCAAGAGTGACAAGTAAGAAAGTCCAATTATTACAAAGATCAACTTTTCCAATGATCTTCTCCACATCTTTCCCTATGGCTAGAGTTGTAGATTACAGCCTACACTATTATGAGGAATTAGAGAGAAATACACCATGTCTGCCACAAATAATCATTCTATTGTCCTATTAAGTATAATTAAGACATTTGTGATCAGAGTCCAGGACATAGAAGAAGTAATTAAAGATTTCTAAAGTTCTAATGGCAAGCCAGACAATTATGAAGACACAGTTCACTTGAACCCACCCTTGACTAGATCCCAGTAGATAGAATGCAAGATCCAGCAGAGAAGTAGAGTCTGAGAGTAACAGGGTATTTAATGGAGACACAAACTCAACTGTGAGGTAAGGACTTGAGCAGAAGATTAGTATTAAGTGCCCAAGATTTTGAATCTCTCTATTCCCTGGTCACTAAATCACTGACAATCTCTGCTCTGATTCTGAGATAGAATCTACAGTGCAGGAACAGCAAAGAAAAACATAATTAGGGAGCAAGAAGCGAGACGTGCCACAAGTGATAGGAAGAATTCACTAATGGATATGAAGTTGCCATCAGAATTGTTTATGCCTGAATTCTCATTTTTAGCTTGGTAATATAATACATTCTTCAATACAATAAATATTTATTATTGTCTATTATATGCCAGGCCATAAAAAAATAAAGGCATGCAAGAGAAACACAGTCTGGGTGGCGTATATGCATTTGTTCTTAAAGTCCATTCACCAATTTTCCAAGCTCTTCATTTCAACACTTACATATGGAATAATTGTGAAACCTGTAAATCTAATAATCAGGTAAATGACTAAATATATTTTCCCAATTTATTCAAATCCAATAAAATACACAGTAATTGTTTAGCAAATGTAGAAAACTACAGTTTTTAAATCTATTATCTCTATCACATTTTTGAGCCCAAAAGATAAGTTGGCACTATGAGAAAATTTATAGTAAATCATATCCTGTGCAGTATATTTGGAAATTGATTCGCTAAAAATGAGACCAAATATGCTTTTTTCTCCAGAAAACATAAATAGGAATCAAACGGTTTCAAAATGAAAGAAAGGGAAAAGAAGTTTCACACCTACATATGTCTATATTAAATAATATAAATAACAATTACTACATATGAAAATAATCCTAGAATTCAATAACTTAGATATTTCCTTCTAAATATTTTTAAAGTAGTATATATTTCTAACCATGTGTGTTTATCTAGTTCCATCTCACTTTATACTAAAATGGTCACTTCCATTCTCCTTGGCATAGAAACAGAAAGCTTTCACATTCACAAAAATTAAGGGCAATACAAAAATTAATGACCAAAATATGTTATAATTAATAGTAAAATTATGTTATTTTGATAGGTTATCTGGCCCAATGTTTGATAAAGGATTTATTAATTCTGATGACTAATTCTGCCCTTATATAGTTAAAATATTTATAGATCATAGAAGCATTTTCTATTTTATTCTCATCCAATGTATTCCTTTAGTTTCTAATTGTCATTAGTGCATACATTTTCAAATTCCTGCAAATACATTCTCTGAGTGGTAAGGCACAATCACAAGTTTGACTGAATCAGAAGCTCATGTTTTGATGATTTGTCTTGTGTTTGCACATGCATGCTGACAACAAGCTGGAAAGTTCAGTCTTAGCCAAAAAGAGGAATGAAGAACTTTTTTGGCTATGAACCTTCTTCTATTTACCACCTCCACCATCCATTTATCCCTCAGTCTCTACTGTAGCACAAATGACTATCATTTGTATCCAACTTTAGTTTACAAGTCCAACGCTCACTTAACCAACAAAAAACAAAATATGTAAGCAGACAGACTCCAACAACAATATACACAAGTAAGTAGGTTACAATGATAGCAAAGAGGCAAAAAACGAAAGAACTCTACTTCAAGAACCTACCAACCATATAATTTTGCCTCTGCTCTGGATTCTCTTGGAGTTTTTTCTTTTCTAGTACTAGATACTGTACCTAAACTGTACTGAACCCAGGACCTTACTCATACTAAGCAAGGTCCATTCCACTGAGCTACGTCTCCAGTCCACTGGATCGGGTCCTATAACTACAAACTCATTGCTTTGGATAACCTCAACCAGTCTTTTGGTGATGAGTCCCAACTCTGTCTATTAATTACAAATGTATTACTTGTTTTCCAACCAAGCTGGTGATTGTTATCATTCCCAACCAAAAATAAGTTTCATAAAAGCAGATATTGTGTCTCTTTTGTTAACAGTTGTAACCAATGACTAGAACACTAAGCTCCAGCAGAGGACTCAAAAATTTGAGGAATGACTGAATTTTTATTGAAAAAAGAGGAAAAGTTCAGTGAAAAGGCATTCTTTTTGGGTTGGGCTTATTACACACTTTTAAAATAATGTATTGATAATTAACTACACAGTTTTTATTTGTATATCCTATAAAAATAACAGGAACTGTGTAAAACTAAGTAAATTCAGTATAATCATCTGGCAGCAAAGATTAGGATTTAAAATCAAAGTAACCTGAGTCAAAGTTTGATTTTGTTAAATGTTGAACCTTGAAAAAGTTTTACTGCCTGAACCTTATCTCATATGTAAAATGAAGATAAACACATGCATTACTTTTAAGCAGAAAAAATTGTTTAAAATCAAAATGGCAGCAGTAAAATGCAACAGTAAAATTGAGATGCTTAATAAATTCATTTTTTTCCTTCAAACCAACCCACAATCAGTCATAGATCAGCTGATCAATTGCTTTATAATCCTAGAAAATAATTATGCTTCTTCCAGTGATAGGGATAACTATTTCAGGATGACTGGATATACAGGGAACAATATTAATTATCTTCTCTAGAATTTGTTTCTATCTATTCCCTAAAGAGAAAAAGAGAACAGAAAGCCATTTATTTGGCCCAATCTTCCTAGGCAATTAGATGCCTTATGGTTGCAAATATTTTATAATGTGTTTTGTGACATCTTAATTAGAGAAGCCTAGCATTTGAGAGCAGCATAATAACACTGCAATTGTCCAGTTTACACTTCTTTTTTCCAAAAATACCAACAGGCAAGGGAGACAATGTATGAAATTTCCGGAAGGAACCCAGTAATATAGTAAAATTCAGAAACATTAAGCAACTGTTGCAACCAAAATTCTTCACATATAGATCCAAATACTCACTTGGAAATATAATATAAATGCTATCTAGATGCACATCAGTCATTTTTATGCAATCCTTCTGAATTTTACAGGATATACAAATAAAAACTCTGTACTTAATTCTAAAGTAACAACAGGCTGTCATAAGAGCATAAAATAAACCCAAGCCAACAAGAACACCTTTTTCCTGAACTCTGATTTGTGAGAAGGAAGCAAAACGGAAGCTGATATTCACTACACTAAAATAAGGGTCAGGCAACAAAGGTGGTAACTCATTACACCATGCAAAAACAAAACCTGCATTTTCTCAGCAATTTCAAAGGCACTACACATATTTACCCTAAAAACAAAATGAAAATCATTTTTTTAAATGGTGCTCAAAATTTAAAGCAGTCAAATAAGAAAAGAAGTAGGCTTCTGTGACAATGAAAATCTCTTTGATTTTTCTCTCCACAAAGTTCAAAATATTAAGAATTTTAGTACATAAAATAATCTGCATCAAATCTATCAGTTAATATTTATAATTAAAAGGAGCTACATTTGTTGAGCATCTATCTTATTGAGCCAGATGTTTTGCCATTATAGCAACTAATACTCATAAAGGCCATACATGAAGAGCTGCTAAAAATACTAGGTTGTAGGTGAACAAAAAGTTTAATGAAACTAAAATCAAAGTGCCATTGACAGAGTTCTAACTCAAACCTAGGTCATGTGACTCTACAGCACATTCATATTCTCTCTCTCTTTCTCTCTCTCCCCTCTCTCTTTCTGAGACAAGGTCTTGCTTTGTATGTAGTTCGGGCTGACACTGACCTCACTATGTAGCCCAGGCTGGCCTCGAACTGTCTGCGATCCTCCTGCTTCAGCCTCCCAAGTGGGACCATGCTCTGCTCCAGCTCATTCTCTATTCACCTGTTCACAGTGACACTAAAACTCCCACATGTTCCTGGATCTTTCATCGCTATCCTGAGTCACATGACTTCACTATAAAAAGAATCTTGTCCAGAAGTTTGGAAACTCCAGTGATATGTCAGATTTCATTTCTTGTTCCTTTTAGTATTTTATATCTCTCTTTATTCAGAATAATCAGATGTTTAACTTCTAATAGTTGTTAATAGCCGTTGTGTGCAGCTTCTCCCATTAAGAGAAAATGTTACAACCTTTTAGAAGCTTACATTCTAATTGGAGAGTTAGGAAAAATAAAAAAACAATACATTCATTGGCATAATGGGATGACAGAAAATAAAATGGAAATTTTATAATTCACTGCTATAACAATACTATTTTCATTACTGTAGTAGTTAAGTAGCAATTTTACAGAAATAAGAATCTATAAATAAGCCACAAAGTAGAAACAATCACATTTAATTTTTATTATGTGAACCTGGAGGGAAACATGAAAATACCAGTAGTTACAATAGTAAAAAGAATGTTCCCACTTAAAAGAAGAAATATTTTTAAAAATTTAACATGTTCAATTATATTACAGTTTGGTTTTTATACAAATTGAGTTTTATTTCAAATTAAATGTGAAAGTCAATAAAATTACAAAGTCCTTAGCAACCAAATACATAATTTATTTTTAATGCTCAGAAGTGGCAGCATGTAACAGCAAGGCACTGGGCAATCCAGGATTTGTATCTCCATTCATCACTTTTAAGCTCTGCAAACGTAACCAAGGGGCATAACGTAAATTTTGTCATAAAGGTGCAGAAACTTGGGTGTCTAATATCACATTTATTATGTAGGATATTTCTACAGATGAATTATTAATTTTAATTGTATGAGTATTAAACAATGGGTACTTAACAGGAAATATCAAAATATAAAATAATGAATGTTTAATATTTGTTGAGAGTTCATAAAAAAAAAGCATCAAAATTTTCAGCATGAACTGTTTGTTGGTATACAAAGACTAAAATATAACAACAGAAATAATTCCTGTATGAACTACAATAAAAATACCAATAGCACTCTACAAAAAAAAATTCTTTACATCAATTATCACACCTAAGGCAGTCTTCTCCCATGAAAACAGCACATTCTATACACACATATTGCTTAAACTGACAGCACATGTGTTTTGCTTTCCTGTCCTTTTTGTAAGACATACTTGACATCTCGCTGGTCTTGCTGTTTTGTCAGGAGGTTATTATATTATACAATGTGTAGTTACAGGACCATAAAATATCAATAAAATGAAGTATAAAATTCTTAATATGATTTGTGCATTTAGAATAAACATTAACAATTTCACATCAGCTGTGAACTTGCTTACAAAACCTAAAAGATATCAGAAATAAATTCTTATATGAAATACAATGAAGATACCAATAGATCTCTGCAACAAAAATCTTTGCTTCAACTATCATACTCAAGGCAGTCTTTACACATGACAACTGTATTTTCCATACACACGTCTCACTTACACTGACAGCACATATGCTTACGTTTTGAAATTACAACTTTTCATTTAGAATTTCTGCTTTGTTCCTGCATATAGTTCCTACACTGGTCAACTTGTGCTGTTAGCAAATGTAAAATCTATTGGAAACCGGTAAACTAATTGTTGAATGTCACATTCTGATTAGTTTGGGAGATGGGAGCAACAGGTCTGTTCATGGATGGCATCATTCAGTTTATTACTATACAAACAAGGACCTGGTAGCTGAGTTCCAGGATAAATTTCTAAATTGAAAGCCCAATAAGACTTCTCAACTACAAGGGCATACATTTTTATGCCATATTTTGACTCACTGCTTTTTCATAAGTCTTTTACATTTCTGCAATTTCCATGAGAAATCCCTGCTAAGTGCAGCAGACCTATGAATGCTTTCAGTTGAGCTAGTGAAGTGTCACAATAAATACATTTTTTAATATGACCACTGGTGGATACAGAATGTTTTACTTGTATTTAGACCTTTGTGTATTTCATAGCATCTTTTAGTATTTCATCTATTACAATTTCCAACATTGAATGGCAGTATTGGCATTCTGTCCGATAGGTTTCACCCCTGCCAAGATCCTCACTATATTTTCAGACCTAGTTATAACATTGGATCATTCCATTTGGTTGTCTGACCATTTTTGCAACACTCCAAATTGTCAAATATGCATTCACATTGCTGTTTTCTTCTACATCTGAATCAAGGTGGTCTGCATTTCCTGTGTCTGTATGTTGATACTTGCTCCATTTCACTGTCACAGAAACTTTGGCTCACAGGGCCAATATGAGAGCCATTATCATCTTCATCATCCATGCATGAGTAATGTAATGATTCACATTTGGACCTCCTCCAAAACTTGCAAATCTGATTTTTCAAGTGCCATTGTATTAAATTGGGCTAGTTCTATTAGAAAAATCAAAAGAAAACTTTTTGAAAAAACAAATCCTAAATACACAGAACTTTAGCAATGAGCATTTCATGGGTAAAACTCACCTGTTACTGCTTTGGAGCTATTGTACACAACTTGCTATTCATCTGCCAAGTGGGTGAATGCACAGATGGGTTTTTCTTTCCCCAGGTGCAGCTACTGTGAGTCACACCCACATTCCATTATGATAAAATACATGTTTTCCTAACAGAGGAGTGGTGTGGGTGTATTTTACCCCTGTGATGCTCAGGGAAACATACACAATACTTGTTAGATGGAGCATTATGTGGGTACAAATCCCAGTTTGACACTTTTGCACATGTGCACACACCTTGCAGTTCATCATACCAAGTGTGTAAACACAAAGATTGCTTCCTTTATCCCCCAGACACAGCTACAGAGACTCACAGCTGGCTACTATTATGCTAAAGTACAAATAAAGTACGGGATGGGTTGTTGTAACCCAATGTTATGCACTGTTGTGACTGAATTTCCATTCAAAGCTTGTAAGAGGTCCTTAGAGGAATGAAATAAGAATAAAAGAACCAATTCTGTACCTATTACTCATGCACCATTTGTAAACAGGGAAAGGTAGAGGGGGTGAAGGGATGACAGGGAATGCGGAAAAAAATAAGAATGAAGATACATCATGTACAGGAACAAGTACTCAATGATAAACGTAAATGTACTGTATACCTAAAATGTACGAATAAAAGAATTTAAGGGAAAAAAAATCATGCACCTAATGGATACTCACTAATGCTCTCTACAAGAACTTGCTACCTTTCTAACCAAACAGAAAGCTTAATATTCACAGAGCCATATGATGCACTTTGTGGCTATTTGGTAATTGCTGGTCTACCATACCATTTATTAGGGCCATGTTCTTTTCCATGCCTTCATTCTCTCATCCATATACTCATTTATTACCATTCATTATCTTCTCTACTTTAGATTTTAAGTGTGTCCCAAAGGCCCAGTGTTAAAGGACTGTTCCTCAGAGTGGTACTAATAGGACATCCTGGAAATTTTACAAGGTGGGGCCTTCTGGGAGGATTATGTCACTGAAGGCACATACCCAAAGGAGATTGTGGGACCTGCTATTTTCTTTCCTTTTCACTTCCTGCCCACCAGTTGAGCAGGTTTGGCTGGCCCTGTGCCTCCCACCATGACATGCTGTCCCCCATCACAGAGGCCTAAAAGCAAAAGGTCCACTGGACCATGGGCAAGAACTTCCAAACTGTGATCCAAAACAAACCCTTTCTCATCATAAGCTGATTATCTCAGGTATTTTTATAGAAACAAAAAGCTGACTATCACATTATCTCTTTCATACATTTTTTTGTTCTAAATGAGTTATGTGATTTTTTTTGTATTAAATTCTTTTATTGGTACATTGTAGGTATACAACACAATTACATTTCTCATTGGGAATTGTACCTTTACATAATGCATCTTGGTTCTTATTTTTTCCCCATTCCTAGGCCTCCCTTCATGCCCTCCACCCTTCCCTATTTACAAAGACTTTATTTCCAGTTTTTCCATTTCTCATCATTTTTCCTTTCCCTTCTTTCCTTTCCCCTGCCCCTCCCACTACCCCTACCCCTTTGGACCTTTTCTTCCTATTTTACATTATCGATTATTCATTCTAATCATTGGTACATTTTAGGTATACAATATAATGACATTCATCATTGGAAATTTGCACCTTTACATAGTCTCTCTTGGTTCTTATTTTTCACCCTTGCCCAGCCCTCCCTTCAACCTCTCCAGTCCTCCCTATTTACAAAGATTTTGTTCCTAGTTTTCCATTTTCTCATATTAATCGCATTCCCTTCTATCCTTTCCCCTAGCCCTCCCACTTTCTTCCCCTTTGCCCCTTTTCTTCCTATTTCACATTACCTATTATACATTTAGTTCTTATTTACACTTTCAATTTCTCACACCAGAGAAACTATTTGGTATTTACACATGTGTGTCCTATTTATTTCACTTAAGAGTATCACCTCAATGTGCATCCACTTAGCTACAAATGTCTCTAATTTCTCATTTTTGATGTCTGAGTAGTACTCCATTTTATTAAAAAACCACATTTTCTTTAGTCTCCAGCTGATGGGCTTTTGGCCTGTTTCCAAGTTTTAGCTGTTACAAACTGCGCTGCTACGAACATGGGTGCACATATATCACTGTGGTATGATTTTTTTAATTCTTTGGGGAAGATCCCCAGCAGTGGAATAGCGGGGTCAAATGGGACTTCCAGTCCTAGTTCTTTGAGGTATCACCATACTGATTTCCACAGTGCTTGCACCAGTCTACACTCCCACCAGCAGTGAAGCAGGGTTCCTCTTATCATCCTAACGAAAGAAATCAAAGACCTCTTCTCTGAAAACTATGGCACTCTGAAAAGAGAGATTGAAGTTATGTGATTTTTAACTAAGTATTTCATATATTCCTTTGTAGGGCAAAAGTTGACAAAACATTTACAATTCAAAAGTTGCACATTAAAATTGGGAATAGTATCTAACATTACTCCTAGGTCCACTATTACATTAATGCTTTGCTGTATTCATGATAGATGCCTATGAATTTACTAATACATCTTGAATGCAGGGTTCAGTAGATTTTTCTTTTATATTAGAAGCTTCTTAGAAATGACTTCATATCAGGACACACTTCTTGTTCTATAATCATTCCATTACTCATTTCATAGATATGCATTATAATGGTTTGTACACATTCACCAATTTTCCACAACAAAAAATTTTTTCCTTAGGTATTGTTTCTTAATGTTCATATTCCTACAACAAACTTCCAAAAATGTAATTGCAAACAATATATTTGTTGGATTTATTTACACTGGAATGTTTTTACCATGTATAATACACTAACATTCCATCTTTCCTTTTTTTACCTAAAGGAAAAAAATCATCCTGAGAAAAATTACAAATCCAAAGCAAATTGCCTAAGCAATTATAGTATTTCATCAAAGTCATTTTTCCCTTTACCAGAATAAACAATAAATCACTTGTTTTTTTGTTCTATGTCTTGAATGCTAGAAAAATGTGCTTGCCAGTGGTAATTCCTCGGTTAAGGCAACAACAGACATAAATATCAAGAATAATTTAGTACATATTGAAATTGCATTGCACTATAAATCAGCTTTATCCAGGAATTATTAATTACTATATATCTTATTAAACACCACATGCACACAAACCTGTATGCTGATCTCTAATATTAATAATAGTTGACAACTTATTTGTACAATTACTACAGTATATGACAATGTAGCATCTATAGAACATAACATAGACAATAATAATAAACTCTTCTCACATAAACCACAAAAAATGACTGTAATAATGGCAGAGGGGAAAAAAGTGACTGACTAGTAACAGATGGGTCTATGCACTTGTATAGTCTTGGTGCCCCAAAATCAATACTGCCCTTCAGCTTTGCCAAATGAGCTGTGTTCTATGAAGAAGATCTAGATGTTTTAATTAGAATAGAGTCTATTGATACTTCATGAGATCCATCCAGAGAGGCTACTCAAATAAAGAATTTGAACATACAAGTGGTATAAATACACAAGCTTCCATTCTCAATCCAGAAAGCTGTAGATAGTGAGTATAAAAGATACAATGAAAAATACATGTAGGCCTAGCTTCAGCTACTGAACATAAGAATAATGCAACCAGTCAGGATAGGCAAGTACAAGAGGACAAAATTAGGGCACCGCTAAGCAACGTGATGTTCTTTTTTTTTTTTTTTTTTTTTTTTGCTTAAATTCTTTTCTTGGTGCATTTTAGGTATACAATACATTTACATTTATCATTGGGTGCATGTACCATGATGTATCTTGGTTATTTTTTCCCCATTCCCTGTCCTCCCTTAACCCCCTCCACCCTTCCCTATTTACATAGACTTTGTTTCCATTTTTTCCTTTTCTCATAATTTTTCCTTTCCCTTCTTTCCTTTCCCCTTCCCCTACCACTTCCCCTACCCCTCTGGACTTTTTCTCCCTATTTCAAATTATCAATTATTTGTTTTAATCATTTTAATCCTTATTTACACTTTCAGTTTCTCATACCAGAGAAACTATTTGGTATTTACATATGTGTGTCCTATTTATTTCACTTAAGAATATGGGCTCAATATGCATCCATTTACTATAAATGTCTTTAGTTTTTCATTCTTTATGGGTGAGTAGTACTTCATTTTATTAGGAAAAAAAACCCACATCTTCCTTATCCAGTTTCCAGTTGATGGGCACTTGGGCTGTTTCCAAGCTTTAGCTATTACAAACTGTGCCACTATAAATATGGGTGCATATATATTGCTGTGGTATGATTCTTTTAAATTCTTTTGGGAAGATACCCAGCAGGGGAATAGGTGGGTCAAATGGGACCTCTAGTCCTAGTTCTTTGAGGTATCTCCATACTGATTTCCACAGTGGTTGCACCAGTCTGCACTCCCACTAACAATGGAGAAGGGTTCCTTTCTCCCCACATCCCCACCAGCATTTGTTATTGAGTAAGATGATGTTCTTGAAGGCAATTTACACTGGCAATTAAATCTGAGGCAATAGGTGTCAGTTATGAATTTGCTGTCTCCCAACTATGAATGCACCTTTGAATAAATACATTTCCTTTGATCACGTGGGGAATTCTTTCATGCATTTCTATTTACTTGAGTATTCTCAATACAAGATGCTAAGGGACACTGAAGGAAGAAGGGCCTCTACCTTGGTTTCTGACAGTATGAGGCTCAGCAGTTTGGGTGGAGATGTGAGATAATCCAGTAGAGCTCTATCCCAGCCACACGGGGTTCAAAGTGCATGGATTCTTACCAGGTGTGAAGTATCAGCCTGCTGCTAACCTTTCTGAGACGTTCTCTATATGAAAATGCTCACTAACCCCAGAATTCTCTCGAGAACTGTGTCCCGCCTGCCCCAACCCCCATACCCTCAGAAATCTGACTGAGCCTGCTGAAGGTCCCCACAGGCCCTTGAGGGAACATACATCCTCTGATGTGCAGCCAGCAGGTTAAATGCACAACCTGACCTAACCTCTGCGTCACCAGGTTGCCCTGACAACAGATCACCTCAAAATGTTGAGGCAGACCCTGGAACCTTTGTGGTCTCCACTGGCATGAACTGTACCTTTCCTACAAGGCCTAAACCTCTTCCAAATTGGTCCTTCCTCCACATAATCCCTCAGAATAGGGTACCACTTGGATTTCCTCAGATGTTACAGTTACTATTTTGTCATATTTTATTAATTTTATTACACTAGCTTATTTAACCTACTGTGTGGTTTCCATTCCTAGATTGGACACACAATTCTTCCAAACTCTGGTGTCAAATCAATCTGAATGTGATCGACATTGATAAACAATTTTAAGTAACAAATACAATCATAACAATGATCAATTTACTTAAAGGCAAAAGGAATTGCCTATACACAACGATGCTAAGTAAAAAAAAAAACTATCTTGAACATTAGCAAATAGCACAGCTTAAGTTTCAAATATGTAGTGACTTTTTATATTAATACACACATCATTTTTCTGTGTCAGTGATCAATGCTTAAAGTCCAGTATATATCTCAGCATCACTGAAGTGACTGACATCTCTGGCTGTTACCTTCAAAAGTAGTATTTTTGGCCATGCTACCCCCCCAGACCAAGCCCTCAATGTGGAGGAGATGAGCAGATCCCAGTACCCAGGAGGAGGCTTCTGGGCTGCCGCACCACTGCTCCTGCAGCACAAAGGAGGTGAGCTGCTCCTAGAACCCAGGAGGAGGCTTCCAGGCCATGGTACAACCACCCCCACACATCGCAGAGGAAGTGAGCCACTCCCAGTGCCCAGGAGGAGGCTTCCGGGCTGCTAAACCACCACCCCCAGCACACAGGAGGTGAGCTGCTCCTAGCACCCAGGAGGAGGATTCCAGGCAGCTTTAAAACCACCCCCCGCCCCAGCACAGAGGAGGTGAGCCATGCTGGCACCAGCAGCACCCACCCCTTTTTGAAATGAGAAGATACATAAACAAGTCTCAAAACCAGACTTCCAGATCACCTAAAGAAACCGCAAAGGGAAATGAGATGAAACACTCTGATACTCAACCACCCATAATCCCTGAACTGGCAAAAAAAGAGGATCTGGAAAAAATGAAATCAGAAATAGCTTCTCAGATAACAGCAGAGATTGTGCCCACAGTGCAAGACATGATTAATAAATCAAGAGAGGACACAAATAAAAAAATAGAGGAAATGAGGAACATGATGGAATCCCAACACAGGAAAAAAATGGAATCCAAAAAACAGATACAAACAGATTTCCAGGAGATTAAAAACTCCACTGAAAGTTTATGCAACAGAATGAGCCAATGTGAGGATAGAATTTCAGATATAGAAGATAAGACTGTAATTAATGACCAGAAAAAGAAAAATTTCTTTAAAATTAATAAGGGACCACGACAAATGAATCCAGCAGCTGCTAGATGATGCAAAGGAGAATAACAAGACTGATTGGAGTCAATGAAGAAACAGGAGAGAGTGCAGATGACATAAAAAAACTGTTCACAGAAGTGATGGCAGAAAACTTCCCAAGCAGGGGAAAAGAACTTGACATACAGATAAGTGAGGCATATAGGATTCCAACTAGCCTTGATCAAAAAATCCACACATAGGCATATAATAGTTAAGATTCCAGAAACCCAACAGAAGAACAAAATTCTACAAGCAGTTAGAGAAAAGAAACAAATCACATACAAAGGAAAGCCCATCGGAATCACACCAGGTTTCTCAACGCAAACCTTCAAGGCATGAAGAGCTTGGAGTGACATATTTCAAGCCTTGAAGGAAAACAGCCTTCAACCCAGACTGATGTACGCTACAAAACTATCTTTCAAAATTGATGGAGAAATAACATACCCTTCATGACAAAGAGCACCTTAGGAACTTCATGAATACCAAACCAGCACTCAAAAAATTTTAGACAATATCTTAGGAAAAGACAATGAGGATCACAACCCCAGGAAGCCCAGCAGAATGAATCCATCAGGTGCAACAAGAAATTAAACGCAAAGGGAGAGAATCCAACAAAAAGAAAAAGTCATGAAAATGATAAGTCAATACGTATGTGTTATAGCCATCAATGTTAATGGGCTCAATTCACCAATCAAAGAAATAGCCTGGCAGAATGGGTCAAGAAGCAAGATCCAACAATATGCTGCATACAAGAAACACACTTAATTCAAAAAGAAACTCATAGACTGAAAGTTAAAGGGTGGAAAACAATACTCCATGCAACAAGAACCCAAAAAGAAGCAGGAGTACCTAGCTATCGTCTTTGCAGATCAAGTAGATTTCAAACCAAAATCTGAAACACTCCTGGTCCCAAGAATTTCAGATAAGAGACAGTCAACCTGTATGTGCAAATCTATTGTGAACATGTGTTTGCACTCCTCTTAAGTAAAAACTTAAGAACAGAATTGTTGGGTCTTAACAGTAATAAAAGAAATTTCTATACTGTTTTCCAAAATGGTTTTATCATTTCACATTCACATTAGCAGTATTAGAAAGTTCTAACTGGTTCACACCTAAGCTGACATTTGTTCTTTTAAAACTTTTAACTTCATCTTTCTAATGAGTGTATAATATGATCTTGTTATTGTACTGATTAGTACTTTTCTGATTCTAGTGTTGCACACCTTTCCTTGTGCTGTACTGGCTATTTATCATTTTCTGGTGTCTACATTTTAATTGGGTTGTCTATTGATGAGCTATAAATGTTCTTTATGTATTCTGGTCATAGGTTATATGTATTATAAATATGGTCTGTTTAAGGACTACTTTTCATTTTCTTAATGATGCCATTTAAAGTTCTATATTTTGATGGAATCATATCTATCAATTTTTTCATTTATACATCATGTTTTTTGTATCATAGGAAATTCTTGCCTACCCTAAATTCATGAACATTTCTCCTTATAATTTCTTCGAAAAGTTTTATAGTTCTAGTCTTACATATTTAGGTTCATAGATCCTTTCAAATTATTTTTGTTTATGAAAATAAAGGGTTGAGGTTAATTTTTTATATATGGATATCAGGTGTTCTAGTGCCATTTGCTGAAAACACTATCTTTTCCTCTGCTTTTGAGTTTGTTCTATAAAATGGTAATGTTAAATAATCTTTCAAAACTCAGTGGACCATATATGTGTGGTTCTATTTCTAGATTCTCTGTTTTATTCCAATGATCTATATGTCTTTCCTTACACCAACACTGCCTTGATTACTATAGCTTTAGAGGAAGTCTTAAAATTAGGTAATAAGTGTCTTCCAACACTGTTTTTCTTTTTTTTTTCTTTTTACTTTTGTGGGTCCTTTGTACTCCTAAACTTTTAAATTTCAATATCCAGTTATTCATTTATAGCAAGTATACACAGACCTGAATTTTTATATATACCTTGTGTTTTCTAATCCTGCTAAATTCAAATACAAGTTCTAGGGGCTCCTAGAGATTTCTTAGTATTTTCTCTGTAGATGATCATTTCATCTACATATAAAGATTTTACTTCTAACTTGCCAATCCTATGCTAATTGTTTCTTTTTATTGCCAGACTATTTTGGTTTGGGCCTATGTTTCAAAGTTTAATGGAAAGATGAAGAATAGGCATATCTGCACTTGTTCCCCACCTTAGGGAGAAAGCATTGTATCTTTTCCATTCATATAAGGCATTTTTGCTGGAAGTATGGAGTACATGCCTTTAATCTGTTGAGAAGGTTCTGTTCTACTTCCAGTCTCCTGATAGCTTTTACCATGAACAACTGTAGAATTTAGTCCAATACTTTTTCTCCAACTAGTGACAGGATCATATGGCTTTTTCCTTTCCTCTGTCAAAATGATGACTTATGGGGGTGGATCTTCCAATGCTGAACCAACACTGCCATCCCTATAATAAAACCACTTTCTACATACTGCCAGATCTGACTTCTAATAGTTTGTTTTGTTAAACAGATTTTTATCTATGTTCATA
Source organism: Heterocephalus glaber (assembly GCF_053883595.1). Taxonomy (NCBI): domain Eukaryota; kingdom Metazoa; phylum Chordata; class Mammalia; order Rodentia; family Bathyergidae; genus Heterocephalus; species Heterocephalus glaber. Next base: position 9,164,181 of record NW_028258303.1, read on the forward strand.
CTTTTTTCTTCTATTATCTTTATCCAGTTTTAGGATTAGCACAATGTTGAGTTCCTAAAATGAGGGGAGAAGTGTTCCTTTTTTCTGCTTTAAATGTTTGATATAATTCATCTGTAAAAATGTATATGACCCTGTTGTTGTCATATAGGTAGGCAGGTTTTCAAGCTAGGAATATATTTTCTTTAATAGGTGCTATTCAAATTTTATATTTCCTCCAGAGTTAGTTTCATTAATTTGTCTTCCAAGGTACTTCTTAGAAGTTGTTAAATTTATTTCAAAAAAGATTTTTGTAATATGCTTTCTATATCCTTTTAAATTCTGTAAAATCTGTGGTAATGTCCTCTAAATTTTGATATTGTAATTAAAACAATGTATAATTGATATTGTGTAATAGGAAGAAAAGGTCTAAAGGAGCGGTGGAAGGGAGGGGGTAGGGAAAAGGAAAAAAGGGGAAAAAATCTGAGAAAAGGAAAAAAAAATGGAAACAAAGTCTTTGCAAATAGGGAAGGCTGGAGGGGATGAAGGGAGGGCAGGGGAAGGGGAAAAAAATAAGAACCAAGATGCATCATGTAAAGGTACAAGATTCCAATGATGAATGTATTTTATATGAATGTATTTTATACCTAAAATGTACCAATAATCTTAATGCAAAAAAAAGTGTTTTTTTTACAAAGGTTAACTCCTATGGAATGTGGGTGCATTATTTCCTAATTAATGACCAAAGTGATTTTCATTATGTGAAACAACTCCTCAAATTGTGTTTTATTGTTGAATGGTCTAGCTCTAGAAATCAACATAATAATTAAAAAGGACTGTTTCAGCAGCTCTCATTCTTCAGAAATCCATTAAGAACAAAACAAAATCTAAAAACAAATGTTCTTTATAGTATCAGAGTGACTATAGTTTTCCAACAATGCATCTTTGAATATTGCTCTGTATATGCATGTGAGCACAATAGGAAGTGGCAGAAAAAGTCACATCCAATCAAGACAATTCTGCTTCCAGGACAGTATCACCTGACTATAGAAAATATTTTGGTGTTCAAAACAGATGCAGTAACAAAATTTAAATCCTAACTACAGCATCTGATGGAAAATATTAGCTGTTGCATTATTTTACTTTCGGCAAAGTGTGTTTTTCCCACATGACCTTTTCAATACCATTTGTACAATGCCAGACCTGGCTTTTGAAGGTCCCTCAAGCTTTCCTACATTAGGAACTTTCTGTAATCTTAAGGAAACATGTTGTGAAGAGCTTTAATCAGCCACCCAACAGATGCCATGATTAATAGACCCCCAGACTACTTGATCACTAGCACGCCACTTCTGGAGTTTATAGCAGTATATTACCATACCCCTGACACCCCATTACCCAAGATAAACAACTGAAGTTATATAAAGTACAAGAGCTTCAAAGAAAGGGCTGACTTTTTGAGCTATAGTAATTATTTTTTTATATACAATATGTTTTGACAGCATTTTCCTTTCCTCATCAGCACCCTGGAATAATACAGGTCCTCATTACCGGCCCCTCAGACAGGAATACTCTGTTTCTGCTGTCAAAGGCTCTGATAAACATAGAATCACTTTAACAAACACTCTGGGGAGTAGGACACACAATTTTGATTAAGAAAACTGTTGAATATTAGCAGTGCATCCTGAGACAATAGCTGAGCAACTTGTCCTTGAAAAACACCCTACACTAAACCTAGTCTCAGGAAAACATGTTGATGTTTGACAGCTGCCACTGCTCTGGAAACCCAGGATGCATCTCTTATTAAGAGTACTAGCCTTTCAATAAAATCACCATAATTAAGGTGCTGTCATTATTTTCAATTTAAAGTTCTCCCTCACAGGTTAATAAATTCAGATGTTGGGACTGGGGATTTAGCTCAGTGGTTCCAATGCCTGCCTCGCAAGCACAAGGTCCCGAGTTCGATCCCCAGTACCAAAAAAAGAAAGAAAAATCAAATGGTAAAACTGCCTGTCCTATGGTAGAATTCACTGTAGAATTAGCATACTGACTTCTTCTATAGGTACAATGGCTGTGAGACTCTCCTTCCCCAAGTAGTTCATGATTGCAATTGCTTGTCTTCTAAATCATTGTTTCATTTTCTTTTAATTTTCTGAGAACTTATGAACAAAGTTTTTGATGGTGTGCAAAGCGAAGATTAAAACTGAGTTTTGGGCCAGGGGTTTAGCTCAGTGATTCTGCCACCTGCCTCGCAAGTGAAAGGTCCCACGTTCGATCTCGGCTACAAAAACAAAACAAAACAAAACAAAAAACCTGAGTTTTAATCATTCAATGAAATAGTGAATATTTCCTTGAAAAAGATATTGAGAAATACACTTACCAGTTTGCTGAAATAGGAATTCTGAATTCAACTATTTTCAAACCTCATTTGACTGAGCAAGTTTGAAGTCTAAGATAAAAACAACTCTACTATCTAGGGAAGGAATTCCAAGCACAGCCCAAATATTTTTTTGCACACACTCTTAAAATGAAATGAAAACATTATGTTAGATGATAAATAGGATTTTAAATACTTATAAACATTAATATTTATATATGGCATTTTTAAAAGCTCTTACTGTACAATTTTAACTACATTAAGAGAATATAACATCTTCGCACAAAGACAGGAAATACGAATTCCCATTAAAGACAAAAATATAAGGAGTAGAAATGTAAAAGAATTATATTTTTTCTTTCTACAGGGTGCTCATCCTTATTTTACCCAAAATAAAGTTATTTATAATATAATATGCAATTCACAAAATAACATGTATCTGTGTAGATGTTTAAACATAGTGACATCATGGGTGTGTTTCTTAAGCTTCATATGTTAACATAATATTCTTGGTCTCCAACTTTAAAATTAAGAAAGTCGATTGAAATGGAAAAAAAAATGAGCTGGATGTGGTGGTGAATGCCTACAATGCCAGTACTGTTGGAGGTTGAGGCAAAAGAATAACAAGTTTAAGACTAGCTTGGGCAACTTGGCAACTTAGTGAGATCCATCTCAAAAATAAAAAATAAAAAAGGGCTGGGATGTAGTTTAGTGCTAAAGCCCTGGGTTCATTCACCAGTAGTGCAAAGAGAGAGAGAGAAAGGGACAGAGAGAAGGAAGAGAAGGGAAGAGAAGGAAAGGGAAGGGAGAAGAGCAGAGCGGGGAGGGGAGCAGGGGGAAAGAATAAATGCACATTAAATATACACACAGTCACACACAACATCTAATATGTCAACATAACTTTATATAAATACACACAAAAGTCACATATGTACATCTGTTAGATAGAACTATATTCCTTGTGCAGTTTACTGAAAACAAGTCATGGATGCCAATTTATCCTACAAATCCTTATGTTAGATAAATCAGGAAGCTCATCCTAATCAAAATGCATGGATTTACATATCATTTAACAATTTCCATACTGTCAATAAAACAGCTCAAAATTCTCATTTGTCATTAGTGAAGATGGGACAGAAATATAGACTACTACTGTACTCACACAGAAAAAAAAAAATGTCCTTGCTCAGAGGACCTTCATTAGGGCCTTAATACCCTACTCTCATCTGCCTCGCTTTTTTCTTTCTCTCTTCTTCCCCTCCCCCCGACCCAACTAGACACTGGTACTGGGAAACACTGAAACAACAGGGGGAAAAAACTCTGGCACAAAACTTAAGAGTTCTTTGGCCCCATATTCCTTCTCAATTTGAAAATCCAAACAGGTCTTGGTTTTCAGTTAAGATGATAAAGAATTCAACAGTGTGACAATACTTCCTCCTATTAAACTCCTTATTTTGCATGTCATTAGGATGAGAGGTTTGTCAATTTTCATGTTACTTCCTTACTTTTCAGTTTTCACACAATACTGTCACACAATATTGTCCGCCTTCTGAATAAAGATTGAGAGTAAAAGTAAAAAGAAACCACGATATACACAAAAATTACCTGTCCCTGTAAGCCATTTGGTATTGGAGGGATGAATTACTGACAGGCCTTCAAAGAAAGATTTGACTCTTTGAGCTCTAGTAATGCTTTTTTTTTTTTTTTTAAACAAAACCACTCTTGCTTGATACTAAAGTTATACTCACATAGTGTAAATCTTTAATAATTATTCTGACTCAGTTCTTGCAGATACCTAGTTTGTATGTATTTATGATTTTGAAATGAGTGCATTTTATTATTTCTTTCAAACTAATATATGAAATGAGGATTTCACATGAAGATTAAAGTGTGTTCACTTGAGGGCTCCAGTGTTTATGCTCCTGTTTCCAGGGAGAGTGGGGCATTGAAGCAGGGAAGAAAAGAGCCTCCGGGGAAAGAAAGCTCTAGAGAAGAGAAGAGAGAACTGAGATGCTCACATTTGGTTCAAAGCCAGCTGTCCCAGATGCCAGGAAAGACAACACATAGCCCTGGTTGTCTTCTGTCCCAGGTTGCATGGACTTCTGCCTGAGTCCTAAGGCAAAGGATGTACAGGGAATGAGCAACCGAAATCTGAAGGAGCTGCTGTCTAGGGAATCACCCTGGACAGGGAGAGCCCAGGGCATCAGCAGCACTGGCACTGGTGACAATAGAGCCAGGTGTGGGCAGCAGCCCTAATGAGAGTGGCAGTGCAGGCAGTGTTAAGACCAGGCTGGCAGTGGGGAGAGCTCCGTGAACTTGAGTGCCAGCTGTCTGTGCCCTGCACTGCACACCCTGGATCTGAGAGCAGCAGAGCAGACAGCAGCAGGGGCTGGGCCAGTAGCAGCGTCTTCTGCTCTAAACAGTGGCCCTTCAGGCTCCCAGTGCCTGAGGCACAGCAAAGGGAGTAGGGAGAGAGAAGAGTCTAGGGAACAAAGTGCCCTTGAGAGCTCAGATCTCCCAAATCAGCCTTAACAGGGTCAAAACCAGGCAGGACCACTTTGTATTTTAAATAACCTTGAAAAGTGAGATAAGGCGATGTGGGTCATATTACTTAACCTCTCTAATGTCACAAATTTCTTGTTTGTAAAATGAAAATAATTTGATTTCTGTGGTATTCATGAGAAAATTTACATAAAGTACTTAGTATAGTATCTGGCAGACAGTACAGACTCAAAAAGATCACCTTAAAAAAATAAGAAAACAAACTGTGTACTATGAGGGCCAAGTCTCATACAATGCTCCCAGGAACTCCAAAAATTATTTCAAGAGAACATGAATGAGCTGAAATATGTTATATTCTGTCTGTTATTTTTGCCCTAATTTTTATCTGCTGTGCAGACACACAGAATCACAGACTGGCCTAATACTACTTTTTCTGATTTTTTTAAACTTCAAATCTTTAAAGTAAACATTTGTATTCTTTTTCAATTCATATCATATAAGCACAATGTAAGAAAAATATAAAGCACGTTTTAATTTCTTCTGGAAAGTATATATTCTAAGAACCACATAATTTCAAAACTGACTTTTATTATTTCTGTTATTTGCTATGTGCTAATTATGCAAGATCTGGGCACACTGTCATGTTCATAAGATACATTAATAGCAGGAGAACAATATGGAAGACCATTGCTCAAATTAAAACAAATGGTACCACGTTTGACAGTTTTTCCATTTTTTTTCTCTCTCTCTAATCATCTTCAGTGATAGTGTTATCTGCTCAGAAAACATGTATGTTGCCAGGAGCTTTAATTTAAACAGATATCTTTTGCTAGACACTCTTGTACTTCCATCTTTTTGTGCTTAATTTAGCCAATCCGAGTAACTCTAGATAGTCACAAATATTAGCAACTGAAATAAATTTTATAGACCCCAACATGAATACACCATGGAAATTATGGAAATAATAAAGTTTTTTCCAAAGAATAAAGTTTGTGATATAGATAGGTGCCTTCTCTACCTTACAAGGAAGCTCATACAGTAAGCCTCTCTAGGTTTTCTTAGAATTATAAAATGATTATCCAACTCTGCCTAGGAGTGATCAGGCTGAAAACTATAATGTTATTGAAGAATTGGAAGAGGACTTCATATTCTTCTAATCTGAACTGTCAGTTTAATTCTCTCAATTCTATGTTGCTTATGTCCTTCAAGATGCTAAGCCAGAATTAGGAGTGAAACATGATTATTAAGGAGTGCCACCTACTAAAGGTAAAGAAGAAGAAAACCAGATTACACAAGGACAGGCTTCAGACTTCACGTATTTGTGAAAAGAAGGGAGAGAAGAAGAATTGAACAGGAATAACAATGTGGGAATATAATGCAAATCTCAAAAAGTCTTAACTATTCTAATATGGAGATGCTGAGGAAAGAATCTGTCACAGAGTCTTGCGTGGGGAGAAATGGCCAGGCCTGACGCCACCATCATGCTCAGCCACTGTGGGAAATGATCCGGAAAAGCACAATCTTACCCTGGGTGGTGCAAAGGAGGAAACCAAGTATTATCCTTCCTCAGCTGCCATATGCCTCAGCAAAGTTGCAGGTAGAGCACCTGGGTCCAAGGTATTTATCTCAGAGCTTCATTGCATGGAAGTTAAATATACTTATTCACAAGTAGATTCTGACTATGTTTTATCATTCTGTTCCTTAAATTCTCAAAAGTAACTACATTCCTTTTACTAAAGCAGCCTTCAGAAAGTTAAAATTAGGGGCCGGGGATTTAGCTCAGTGGTTCTACCGCCTGCCTCACAAGCGCAAGGTCCCGAGTTTGATCCCCAGTACCAAAAAAAAAATCAGAAAGTTAAAATTAATTTGTAAGATCAGCAGTATATTACCTGTGAGTTCTCCTTGTCCAATTATTTTCACTCTCTGTTCTTTTCACCAGACTCTTCATTTGTCCGGTTTTAACATATATATCCAATAAATTTCTTTCTCTCTCCTAGATGAACTAGAACCGCATCTTTCCTGAGATCCCAATATTTCAAGGCAGGAACACAGGAGATAAAACATTAGTACTGAGTTTTCAATTTCTGGAGACAAAGTGAATTTGGGAGTCAGTGAATATTTCAGGTACCTATTTCTACTTAACAAATTTCCTCCCAAAGCCTAGTTGCTTAAAATAACAACTGCTTACTTGCTTATAACTCTACAATCTGAGCTAGGCTGGATGTCTAAATTTTTTGCTGATCTTAATTGGGTCATTCAGGCAACAGCAGTCAGCGGGAGCCTCAATCAGCTGGGGCTGAAAATCCAAAATGGCTCCACTCACACACCTGTGCTTCAGCTGAGGTGGATGGGATAACTGCTGACTAACCAGGCAACTCTCACATTGTCCTTGAAGGATCTCTAGTCAGGTAGGTAACTACGTTACATGATAGCTCAGGGGTTAAGAGAATGAAAGTAGTAGCCGCCAGGCTGTTTAAATCCACAGCCCTGAGCTGTCATAGCATTATTTATACCACATTGCTGGTCAAAGGAAGACATAAGTCTACCTCCTGGGCTCAAGAGAAAGAATAGATCCTTCATTCCTCCCTTCCTCCCTCACTTCCTCCCTCCCTTTCTTCTTTCCTTCATTTATTATAGGACTAGTGATGAAATCTATAGGCATACAATTCAGATCAATCCACAGCCCCTTTTTATTCTTCATTTTGAGATCGGTTCTCACTACATTGTCCAGCCAGTCTCAAACCTAAGATCCTTCTACCTCAGCTTCCCTCAATGCTGGGGTTATAGTTGTGCCCTACCATGCATGACTGAGATTCAACTTCTCAATCAGAGGAGCAGCAAAGTATCTGTGTCGATTTTAATCCACCATTGAGGCAAGGCTGTAATCAAATTAGTACCCTACCTAAAGCATCAACATCCAGGGAATGAAAACAGACAGAAATGAAAAATAAATAGAGCAAAAAGTAGACACAGTTCAGTCAGAGCAAGTAGGCTTTATACCAACAGTACAAGAGAATAATCCCACAACAATTTAGGTGTACAGTTTTAGAATTTTACTTCTGTACTTAGTGAATGTATGACTCTGACCTATCTTCATAGCCTCTTTGAGCCTCTATTTTATTAACTATGAAATAGAGAATATATGACCTACCTCTTGGTATTGTTGTGAAAATCAAATGAGGTAGCAGATCTCCAGAAATCAGTTGTACTCAAGAGGGGAAGTTTGTAGTATGAGCACTTTTGGTTTTGTTTGTTGTTTTTTCCTTTTACTGAGTCACTTTAGACTAGGTTATTAGATGGGATGGGTAGAAGCAGAATAAGTAGAACCTAATTTAACAGACTGCCTTGGGCTGGCTTATGATTAGGAAGTTATGTGGGAAAATTGAGGGCCTGCATACTAAAGCACTGGGAGTTACTTGGTATATGAGACCAGAACTGGAAGCGTCTAGTGCTTGTGGAAAACTCAGTCAACTGGAGGTCTACAAACAAGGATAGTGCTGATTCAGATCTCATGACCTGCCTTTGTACTTCTGGAACCTCATGCAATACTGGACCCAACAATGTCCTTCTGCAGCATTTTTAAACATACAAAGTACAAATATTATCACTTATTTAGAAATATCTGTTTCAAGAGATTAATGCATGCCAAGAAGTACACACAACTGTAAAAATGACAAAAATCCCTTCCCAAGATTATAAGGAAATAATGTGAAATAAAGCACAGTATGTTTCTCATGCCTTAATCATTGCATATCCTTTATAATTATTTCTTTATAATATGTAATAAAGTACTTAGAGAATTAAAAGAAAAAACCATGCGACAATAGGTGAGGATAGCAAATGATAAACACAGATGATAAAAACACTATATGAAAGACTTCCTGCCACAAAACCCACTTTCAGTGGAGCCAATTTTCAACTTAAACCTATTCTCATCAGACAGTGCAACACCCTGTGCAGTCCTTAACAACCACCAATTTATAACTTATCTTTAAAATCATTTCAAATGTGTTAGAAGATACTGATATCCCACAAAGCAATGAGAACAGAAAGGAACAATGAAACAAAAAGGGAACAAATGAAAACTCTAGAAATCCCCTCGTAATAGGTCAACCTCATGAGTCTGCCTTGCCTGTCTTCGGAAGAGTGCTGGAGCCCTGTGAACTCCAACTGATTAGCTGAATTTTGTACACAGATGAAACAAAATCTCTCTCCTGTTATGTGTGAATGATGCTACTACTCAAAAACTCCAGCCTTTCTCTTACTAATGAATGAAGAAAAGATTGATTTTTAAGGTACTATGATAATGTGCACTGACATGAACTGACTCCCAATATCATAACGCAGTCAACAGGTATATACTGAGCAGGATTTACCTAAGTACACACTGAGAATACAAAGACAGAGAAGACATTATCTACCTCAATTATGTCATGAAAGTCTACTCGTCAAGCACATCAATTTTATTTGTTTCCTTTCTCATAGGAAAAATAAGCTGAGCAGCCACATAAAAGAAATCTTACAACTTGGGCCTGCAACTAAATAAGCTTGTTTGAAGTGTCGTATTCAACCTAACAGAGTTTTTACAAGTTATATGGGTTCCTATAGATCCAAAATTATTTCCCTAAAATCACTGGATTAATAGTGTTAACACTTAATACATTCATTTCAGTAATGGTCATTCAAGGTCATAAGGGAGGCTCAAATAATGTAAATTAATAATCATCCTGACTCTTTGACCACCTTTCCTATTTCAATTGTGGCACCTTGAGAATAAGTGACCTGTACTACACTCCAATGATCACTGTCCACATGATTATCTGTGTTAAAAATGAATACAAATGGGCCAGGGATTTAGCTCAGTGGTTCCACTGCCTGCCTCTGCAAGCACAAGGTCCCGAGTTCGATCCCTGGTAAAAAATGAATACAATTGCTAGGTGCGGTGGTGCACACCTATACTCCCAGCTACTGGAAGGCTAAGGCAGGAGGAGCACTGTGAGTTCTAGGCCAGCAGGAGCTACACAGTGAGTTCAAGGCCAGCCTGATCTACATTAAGGAGACTCTGTGTCAACAAAAGGCAATCAGTATTTCTGTGTCCCAGAGTCACATATTTCTTGTTTGTAGTCTGCAGTATTCTTAACTGCTTAGTCTCAGCTGCTTCCATTAATACAAACAATGAAGTTACTCATTTCCATATATGCTAAAATATAATGAAGTAATACTCTATCTAGAATTGCTAATAGTAAAATCAACATAGTCTTTCCTCACATTCTTAGTGTTACACCCACAATCAACAGTGAGAGAAAATACATTTTAATTGTTTAAAACATATAGGGAAAGTCAAGCAAAAGGGTTATGTATTATAGCATTTATTTATTTTAAAATAACAAAATATTAGAAATGGAGAAGATACCAGTGATTGTATGGTGTTAGAGACGGGAGGGACAGTGGAAGGTGGGTGCAGGCACATAAGGGGCAGAAGAGGAACGTTTGTGGTGATGGAACTGTTCACTATTCACTGTGGTGATGGTGGACGAATCAACCTTAAAGTGTCAAAAAGTGTACACAACTAACCACATTCACACACTTACAAATGAGTACATGGAATACAACTGAACAATGAATACGTTTGGCATATTGTATCAATGTATCCTTGGTGCAATTATGCACTGTAGCTTCGTAAGTTGTTAGCATTAGAGGAACAGGGCCAAAGATTCATGAAATCTCTGCATGTAATAACTGCATTTGAATCCTGAACTCAGTCAATCATATTTCAATTAAAAACACAAGGACAGCATGTTTTCATAAGGGGCCCAATATGAAATAACTATAACAGATCCTCATATATACATGAATAATTGATATATAAATTTCAAAAACCAAAAAGAAAATTTTAGAAAAATATTGTAGTGCATCATACTAAGGAACAAAAAACTACTTTGAAATTTAAAAGAAAAATATGAAGGTAAAATAGGCATGCTCACACTCTATGATCTAATGTTCATGATCCTTGTTTTAATTCCCACATTTTCACTAGGAAACAATATGCTAAGCCAAATTTTCAAAGCACCACATAAATCTAGCCAAGCCCAAACTTGCCTTTAAAACAGAAGCAATGCTATTAAAAAATGATTCATCCTCTGAACTATGCACATAAGTCCTAGTAATACCAATAAGAAATGTTTAAATGTGGCAGCATGAATTATGAGGTGAGAGAGAAGGAAAATTAATTACAAGAGTACAAAAGATTGGAATAGACCAGAGGATATTTTACATTCCAATCTTTTTATTCAGGTCTCTCTTTTAATATGCTAATGAAAACTAAGAGACACCCTCTTATGGAAAGAAAGCCCCAGGAATGACCTACCTAAGCTTATCCCTGTCCAAATAGGAACATGTCTACCTAACACTGTGTATTTATTACAGGGCTGCCTATTCATTTATCTGACCACCAGCACCCAATAAATGAAGGCTTAGTGCACTAACATTGTCATAATAATGATATAAATTCTATTACTGGAATAACAGTATGTCCCAGTTTACTTGAGACACTTCTAATCTATACATGTTGTTCATGCACTATTTTAACAGCATTCTTTTCATCCCCAAAGTATTCATTTGGACACACTCTCTGTATAGTCACATTACTTACCATGGATGCGGTTTATAGTTTGCCTATGCCCCTGTCCATTCAGCCTGACTACTCTGACCCAAGCTTGGCATTGGCACATTTGGAGAGAAAATGCCCAATCAAGAGAAATCCAACTAGAGAAACAGCAAAGTGGTCCAACTCACTTTTCAAAGTTAAATTATGTTCAATGAAACAAAAATCTGTATGTTTTCTAGCACCACCACCTATCCCAGTCCTAAGTCCACAAATGTAAATAATGAAAGAAGGTGATGAATGTTAAAGGTTTCTTGGACAGAAGAATCTCTTGAGAGATTGTTCACACATGGACAGTTTCCTTAACTTGACAGCAAAAGTCAAGTTTGAGATTTTGGAGACAATGTTTAGAATGTGCTTTGTAAATATATTTTTAACTTCAAGATAGCTCTTGGATGCACACAGCATCCTTTCCCACGTAAGTGAAGCCTGGATGTTACCTTTCTACCCACAAAGCTGTGAGTTACTTTCACCTTGGCACACAGGGCCATGGCAAAAAATGTGAAAGCATACAAAACACTCAAGAATCAGACTTATTCGACATCAGGGGTTTCACAGTCATTCACAACTTTTCTTTTAACTCAAAATTATTTCCCCCGAGTTTCTCCACCCCAGAAATCATTTCCATATGCCAATGTGCTTTGTTACATTAGCCTGAGAAATTCACTGTTCCATGATGTCGTATGCTTGCACTACTGTTATGGCAGGAAAACATGAGTTATTCTCAGAATAGTATAAATAATAACAGAGTTTTAGGTGTGGACTGAATTTTTCTAAACATAGGCAATAGTGTTTTTAATTAACTTTATTAAAAGCAAGTACTTGATTTTGTTCTGTACTAGCTCTGTTCAGTCAAAACAGTCAAACAACTAAAACATCTGAGCGCATTTCTACGTCCTCTGCCAAAGCCCACTAGAAGAGATTGTAACCATTCATGTCATAGCATACATATTTATGAAGACTCAAGAAATAAAAATATATACACTGTAATAAAGTTTTACAGTTTTTATAAAAATATATACAATTTATATTTTAATCGTTATAAAAGTTCAAAGTTTTGATCAGTGGAATCCCAGGTATCAAAAATCACCAACTGAAGACATCTGAAAGACACCAATCTCTGCTTGTTTATTATAATAAGTTTATAATTTACTGACTACATTTAAAAGTATCTGCTGTAGGTCTTAGCATATGGTAAGTGATTTATAAATAAGCTTAATTTTTAAACTCCTATAAACACATCATCATGGATAAGCTTTCTAGTCCACCTAAATATAATGTAGCTCTGAACACATTTCAAAAAGATATAATGTCCATACTCTCAAGAGAATGTGATCATTTTATGTATAATGATCTTTCCAGCCAAAGTTTCCAAGATTATCTTTTCTCATATCACCATTAGCCATATATTCACTAAAATTATACTACATATTGGAGCTCATGTATTCTATTGTCCACATAAGATCTATTTAAGAGAAAAGTGCATGACAAAATTTGCTATTTTCAAAATAATAATTTCTTGCATACTAAATGGCATAGACAGTATTGTTTTCTAAAAATTAATTTACGTTTACATAAATTTAATTTCTAAATGACATTCAAACTTCAAAAAATGCCAAGTTATATCACTATTAATTTTACCAAATAATTTAGCATATATTTTAAAGGTCTTAATTTTTCCATTAAAAATACAAGAATAAATAAAGAAAAATAAACAACACTAAAATCTGTACAGTATTTATATATATTTATGCTAAATAGATATATGTAAACTGCTTTTGATCAATTACTTTCTTTTTTTTTCAGACAATACACATATCTGAATGATCAGGACCAGCTCTGGCTGGTTTTTTACAGATACTCTCGGCAAACTGTCGGTAGCCTAGTAAATTAAAGTGATTCATCAATGTCGTTGCTGTCTCAAATGCCCAAGATTGGTGAGCAGAGATGGATACAAAGTATAGAAAATGTGCCACATGTGTTGGATGCCTGCATTTTTTTCAAGCATAATATACACTTCATAGATGCTGAAGTCTATCAAACCTGATTTCTGTTTTGTTATACTGTCAGAAATCCTTTTATTAAAATATTTCTCAGAATGATAGCTAAAGTTGCTGAAGATGTATGTTAATAGTTGTCTATATCATCTCCCCAAATCAAAAGGAGATTAATAAAAGTTATACATATATTCATGTGCAAGGGAAAACAAATTACATGGCTGACAGCCAAAAAAAGATCAAGAGAGAATAAGCCTCAAAAAGCTTAGCTTAGTATTTTTTCTTGAAATACATGCTCAAGTGATAGTTAAAATTTTGATTTACATGGTTCTAATAATCTCTGAATAAATAGCATTTAGATATATCCAATAATATTTCACTTATTAATATATCATTTTGCTGCTTCACCATAGATCTTTCTTCATTACTAATTTATAAAAGAAATTTGAGGAATCAGACAAATAGTGCTTAATTCAAAATCTATTTGAAGGGCTGGGGATTTAGCTCAGTGGTTCCAGTGCCTGCCTCGCAAATGCAAGGTCCTGAGTTTGATCCCCAATACCAAAAAAAAAAAAAATCAAAATCTATTTGAGCACAGAACACATACAAAATGGGGCTTTAGACACAAAACTGATATCAAAAGAGGAATAAGCCCCTTTACACTATATAATTTTACACTAATAATTGTTTCTCAATATCTAACATTGAACATAAATCCCACTTCTATTTACAATAAAAGATAAAATTTTTACAGAAAAAAATATAAACTCACAAGTGGAGCAGTTAAGTGCCATATTTGGAACTGAAGTTTAGGTGAGTGCTCCTGATTAAGATTATAGATAGACAGATAGATAGATAGATAGATTGATTCACTGTTCATATAGACATACATATACATATATATGAACATGAGAATGAATAATACAGAAAGTATACGGTTTGAAAAATAACCCCTTACACTTTTCAAGACAGTTAAATATTTAAAGCATGCCTGTTCAGTAAACATCTTCAATTTTATATCTAACATAAAAAATAATTTGATAACAGAATCATTTTCTTTTCAAACCCATATCTCCTCCTATATTTTTACTGTTTTGAAGTCAAAAAACATAAGAATTAGCTGTGACATTTTCGTCCTTCTCATTAATGCTGAACAATCAGTCAATTCATAATGAATTGTTCCTCCTAAATACTGTAGCTCATTTTTCTCATCTCAGTTTCCACATCTCTCATGTACAATTCATTCTCACCTAGGTTCTCCAAATATTTCATAGCTTCTCTCTCTCTCTCTCTCTCTGTCTCTCGTCAATGTCCAATCTTTGCAATACAACCCATATTAGCCTTCTAAAATGCCCAACTTTATCAACCCTGTTCTTGAATCCTTTAATAACTTCTCACTGACCTTGGGCCAAAATCCAAACTCTCAAAGAGCTAAAATCCCTTAATCATCAATCTCATATCTCACTAACATAATTCCTTCCCTACCATAGAAACCCACTTACAGACACCCAACTCTCCATGCTAGGACTAATCTTTACACTATTAACTTACTCAAAGTGCTAGGTTTTCTTGCCACTCTTATTGTTTGGTTGTTTTTGTTTGTTTTTTGTTTTTACGTATTCTATGCCTCTATCTGGACTTACAATCACACCCCAAACCATACATAGTAAACTCATAAAGAAATCAAGACCCTATGAAGTTACTAGTTACCTTTATCATGTAACTAGATAATTATAGCCAGATTGCCTCATAGTAAAATTTTTTACTTTTTATTGTATTTGTAAAGCCTTTATTACTTAGCAGAAGAAATCTCTTTTAAAAATGATATTTCAGATAGAACTCTAATGTAGCACATATTAAATAGATGTTCTAACTTTTGCAATGTATAGTAGTAAGTTCTCCAAAATACTCCCTTCCCCTGTTCTAGTTCAAAAATACCAAACATTTCAATTAGCTAATGGAAGCTTTTGTGACTTCCAACTGTAGGTCCAGATTTGACTCTGTATTATGTCTTAGTACATAGAAGAAGAAACCTATAACACATCTCGCCTAACTAGAGATATGCTTCTCTAATTTAATGTACAACCAATCAGCCAAGTGAGGACAGAAGTCTTGTCCGCAAGCACATTCTGATTCAGCAGGTCTGGGTTAGAGCCTTAGATTCTGCCATTTCTAACAAGCTTCCAGGGGTGTGATAGTCACGTCTTTCAGGGACAAAGAGTGACAAGTTTGATCCATGAGAATTTTTTACAGGGGTTAGTAATTATTATTCACATACATGTGCATTCACGTACACCACACAGCCTCTATCTTCTGGGGTAGTTGCCCCCTTTCCCTGCATAGGTGCAATCTCTGCCCCTGCCCCTCTATCCTGCTTCACAATCCCATGTAAAAGCTCTGGGACAGTGCTCCCAAAGGTGGGGCTCAAAGATTCAAACTGAGGCAGGAATTTGAAGTTTTCAGTTTAGCCTCAATTCTAAGCCATGTTTTCCACTGCACCTTTGCTAGAAAGTTTTATATTGGAGAAATCATTTGGAATTGCCTCCTGTCCTACATTAAAGAAGATATTTTATACCTCTGATTCCCCATTTGGGGATCAGGGCCTTGCTGGTATCTATTTTCTCTGTCAAATATAGGAGAGAAGAATAGAACATTGCAGGCCTCCCTAACCACCTACACCTACACTGAGATCATCTCCTTAAATTTAATAGGCAGAAAAATCTGATGTGCTCTATCTACAAACTTCTAAAATGTGTATGTGCTACCAAGGTACACAGGACATTGATTTAACAAATAGCAATGCACAAGTATTACTGGATATTTTAAACTTGAGATCAACTGTGTTTTTCCTGAACTTCAGGAAAATCAACACATACTGAAATCTGCATAGTGATAGCTTACTCAGCCATCAGTATTCTGGCTGGCATGTGAAAGGTAGAAAGTGGTTTTATTTCTCGTAAAAAAGCAGGTCAAGGACATCCTTTGCCCTGTCAATATGCTTAAGAAACACATACAGTGGTGAGAAGACTTTTCATTTACCAAATACTCACTCACGTGAAAACACTTTGGAAATGCTTTAAAAAGAAAACATTTTTATAGCGGGTTTTATAAAGAAGGGCTACAATGTAAGTGTCTATCGTCGATAATGCTTCGCTAGCTGAGTATTTTATTCAACCTATTTCTAGGGAACTGTTCACACGGTTAGGAAAATTTTTATGGAACTTCTATCTAATCATTTTAAATAACCTGTTTTCTTTGATAAAAATCCATTCCTCCAAAAGATAATGTAAACAGAGAAATACAGCATTCAAAACATTAATTCATGCCACATTTCTTTAAAATTAATGAGCTTTTCAAACTAGAATCCTTACTCATCTTTCCCCTCTCAATAACAAATCTGTCAAAAAGAATTTACAGAACTGTACAATCAAACACAAACAGAAAAACCAAACAGGAATGTTCTAGTAGAAGGAGTAAAATTAGAATAAAGCATAACATTCCTAGAAGAGCATACTTACTAGAATACTCAGAATTTTCTGTAAAAGGGCTGGGGATTTAGCTCAGTGGTTCCACAGCCTGCCTTGCAAGTGGAAGGTCCTGAGCTCGATCCCTGGTACCAAAAAAAAAAACAAAACAAAACAATAAAACATTTTCTGTAAAAGATAATGTAAGATTCACAGTAGAAGGCAAGAGTCCTTTAGCTTCTCTGGTCCTCAGCTTCTTCATTAGTAAAATTAAGAAAATGTTCTAAAGACAATTTTGAAAGTCCATTAAAGCAAGAAGTCTATACAGTTGTTCAAATTTCAGAGTTCACTGTCACCTAGGATAGGATTACAAAGAACACTGACGGTACCTTAGCTCTCTGCTTAGCTATCACATCTACTCATCTGGCCTAATCTTCCAGTGTAAATCTAAACAAATATAATCTCCTTTCCATTGTTCTATAATGAACTAGCACCTATAGGCCACAGTTCATTTCTTTTTGTCAACAATATTTCCTGATCACTAACCTGACTGATCACATTTCAGGTTAATATGCTTTAACCTCCAATGTGTCCCTGGGGGCTGTTCAACAAGTATTAGTCCAACACTCTCTAAGGCACCTTTTCCTCTCCTCTCAAACATTCACAAGCTTCTCGTGTAACATCCTCAGTCTCAGTTCAGTCTATCACTGAAAACATAGATGCATTATGAAATGAACTTTCCCAGACACCAGTCCCAATTCTCCAACCCGCCTACCCCAAGCCCACATCACATATCTTCCTTGGCACTGCCCAGGATAAACCCTTCATGCCCATCCAAAGCTGCTTCTTCCACACTTGGCATTCCATCTGCTTTTAGCTAACCAGTGGCCTCATTCCAGAATTGCTCTTGCTCAACTTTTCTGTTCCTTTGGATTAATACCTACAAATTTATTCAGATTATTTCCTACAAACAATTCATATTATCCACTAAAAAAATAAGGTATTCAATCTTAAAAACAAACAAAAAACTCAATTCCTCCAGCTCTTCCACTATTGCTCTATTGTCATCTTTTTTCTTTTTGCAAAACTATTCAGAAGCCTCTCATTCTTGCTGTCTCCACTTTTGCTTCTTCCATTTCCTCTTAACATACTTCAGACAAATTTTTACCACCACCATTTCAGCTTTTGTCAAAGTGACAGACGATCTTTATACTGTTAAATCCACTGTTAAATTCAGCTCTCAGCTTATTTAAGACCAATTAGCAGCATTTGTCAGAATTCACTAATTCCTTTTTGAAATAATTTTTCTTGGCTTCTAGTACTCTATTGATTTTCCAGCACCTTCTTTGGCTAACCCTTCATAATGTACTCTTGGGTTCTTAGACTTCACCATCTCCACATGTCCTCAATTTTCAGAGCTTAGTTATTGGCTTGCTCCTCTTTACTAAGTGTCCCATTTCATCAAGTGATTTCACTTAGTTCCACACTTAAATCCCAGCCATACACTCTGGACACCACAGTCTGTGCCTCCAGCCCAGACCAAGCTTCTGAAATCCAGATCTACACGTTCCATAGCCACTTGGATGCCTAACAGACATCTCAACCTTAACATGTCCCAGATGGTTTTCTCCAAGTACCTGTTCATCTCATAATCTCTACCCCCATCTCAGAAAATGGAAATTCTGTTTTCACAATCCAAGCTAAAAATCAATCTTCCCTGTGTCCCTTTCTCTCACACTGAACATCACTCTTAGCAAACCCTATGACTATCTCCACCTCTACCTACTGTAAAGCTACATCTGTTTTCTCCTAAGCACCTATCAGGGTGTTTCCCACACTGAAGCCAGCACACCGTGTTAAATAACAGTTCAGACTTTATTACTCCTATTTAACTTGTCACATGTCCTGTACCACACAGAATAATAGCCACAACCCTTACAAAGTCCTCCTCCATACAAATACTGGACCTCATCTGCCACTCTTCTTCCTTTCACCCACCCTACTGTTTCACCCATCCCTGCTGTTTCTTCAGCAGGCAAGAATACATTCCTGCTAAGAGGAATTTGCACTTGATATTCTCCCCCTCCCGGGATTTGCCATCCAAAGACCCTGTCAGTCCAACGTTACCTGCCACTAGACCTTCTATGAACACCTTATATAAAATACCAACTGCCACTGCACTCCTGTTTTAGCTCAATCTGGTTTACCTTCCTCCTTAGTACTTATCATTGTCAAACACAGAATATATTTATAATACTCTCTTTCGATACAGAATTCAAAATCTCCAAGCATTAATTTATAGTAAGTCAAATACGGACAATTTTTGGTTTAAACTGTCTAACATGATTAAATATTTACATAGTAAATCAAGGTTGATGCTACTTTCCACTTTGTTCTTGTGCTCCTTTAAAACTTAAAACAGTCAATGCTCTGAATGCATTTAAATGTAAGAGAAGGACTAGGACCTTTTGAATAATATAAAGAAAGCAAATTTGATGTGAAACCCTAAATATAAAATATTTTAATAGAAGTAACTTTTTAATACTCAGTATAATAAAAGTATTTCCCCCAAAAAACTTTTGATTACTAAATACTCAAAAACCTGAGTCCCCATCACACATTTAAGTGAACAAAATATTTTTGTATATGGACTAAATAACAACTCAGCCAAGTATGGCTGCTTTTTGAGCTGTCTTCAAATTATGGGATCTTTACAGTGAATTATAAAATGTTTTTATTAAATATATATACATACTCTTAATTACTTTCTCATTGCTGGGACAAAATATCCAAAACCCACAAATTAAACAAAAAAAGTTTTTAGGGCTGGGGATTTAGCTCAGTGGTTCTGCCACCTGCCTCGCAAGGGCAAGGTCCCAAGTTCAATCCCCGGTACCAAAAAAAAAAAGTTCTTAACTCACAGTTTGTAGAGGTTTCACTCTACAGTTGGCTAGCTCCAGGCAGGGCAGCATGACAGAGAGAAATGGCAGAGGAGAAACAGTCCATGGGAGGGCAGGCAAGAGACAGCAAGACTTCCTCCTTTCCCTTTTTATTCTATCCAGGATGCAAGCCTATTAATTGGTGCCACTCATACCCAGGGTGGGTCTTTCCTCTTCAGTAAGTCCATAGTCTACATCAGTGGACTATGATCCACCCACGATCCATTCACTCCCAAAAGCCCCACCTATGCACACATGAGGCTTTGTGGAGACATCTATAGCTATAGAAGTCAATATATACATATACATTTTTATCAAAGAGCATCAAAAACAAGTTGCCCAATTTGATGATATAACTTGAAATGTTTCTACTTATAAAAAATAGGTATTGAGGTAGAAAAAAAAGAAATAAAGGATAGGTTAAAAAAAGAGACAAAGGAATTATAATTAAAAATTGTACTTTTAGGAAAACTGCAACTTTTAGAATCCAGTTCCTGTAAAATATGCTACTACCCTTCTTGGGAGTGGGCCTGCCTTCCCTGTGGGGTTTCTACCCTTCAAGAAAAGCATAAATGATCCTTGTTACAGGAAATAATGGGTCTTACTTCTCTGAGTACCCACACTCCACTATGTATCCCAAAATATCTACCTAATAAATCCTTCCAGAGCCTCCTACTGACTTCTGTTTTTGTTTTCTGTAATAGGAGTCAGCAAGCCTACAAACTTACTCTATAAAAGGGTGGGTTAGGTTCCTTATTTCAGCCTTAGGGACCTCTCAGACCAAACCCAGTGACATTTTCTCTTGGGGAGCCAGTGGCAGGAGGTAAAAGAGAGGGAGGGCACTGAGACGCCTACTACTGTAAGACAACCCAAGGCATTCCATTTTCTTCTTCCCCACTTTCCCCAATTCCTCACCCTCTGAAGAATAATTTACCTCTTCCTTTCCTTCTTTTTCTCTCTTCTTGTCTACAAATTACTGCAACCTTAAGGTTTTCCTTTTTGGCACCTAGAGGCTCAAAAGTCCCTAAAAAATGAGTGCTTGTACATACAAGCATCAAAGATAAGAAACACTTATTCCCTTTAACCAGAAATAGGAAGCAGTGTTGAGAAGTATCCTCTGTGACATGTAGCAGCCTCATTAGGTACAGTAGTCCTGCAGGTCCACATACCTATTCCAGGGTCAGATGGAACTCCAATTTGCTCACCAGGGAAACATAGGAGGAAGGGCCCATTCAGTGTCTCAAAGGAAGTTTCTCATGCAACCACCATGGAAAATTCAGTCCTGAGACACTATAAAAAAAGAAGAGTAGCCTTTGGGGTGAGCCCTGAGGAAATCAATCTCCTGAAATCATGCATATCTTAGGGTCCTAAAATCTCTGGATAAAAGGAAATCCTTAAACTGCTCTTTTTGTCCGTCTGTTTCTCTGTCTCTCCCACACCTTCCTCCCTCCCTCCCTCTCAACTAAGGGGCATAAGCTTGGCTTTTGGGGTGGCTGGGAACGTGTCCTAGGCTGTGCACATTCAAGTGATCATTCAAGAATCTTGATTCTAGCTCACATTAAATATACTAGCAGTTACATAAACATCCTCCTTCACTAGAGCTGCAGTGAAACCAGTTATTCTGGGGTACTGCAGGGCTAAGTATGGCAGGCCTGAACCACTGGGGAATACAGTAGAGATATGGCTCTTAGAAATGGTAGAAACAGAACAGGATTTCCAAAACTCACTAATTTTTAGGCATGTGGAATTTAAAAGTTCAGAATTCAGGATGTGCTGACCTCTTCCCATATGGATATTACAGTTGCCTTCATTTTTCCAAGCAGTAGATTAAAAGAATTGTTCTTGGAAGATTTATTTTATTTGTATTCCAGTCATGGAGGAAAATTTACGATTTTCCCAGCGATTGCCTTATATTATTATGCAAAAGAAAATGTCTATAAAACTGCACTGTTTTCCAACACTTACTAGACTGTTTAAGGAAAATGTTTATTTACTTTTTTTTTTTTGGTACTGGGGATGGAACTCAGGACCTTGCGCTTGTGAGGCAGGTGGCGGAACCACTGAGCTAAATCCCCGGCCCTGTTTAAGGAAAATGTAAAATATCCAATGTGAGAACATACACAAGACAATTTAAATAAAAGAAAAACATATTCTCATAAGAAAATACAATTATCCTAATGCTAATTAAATAACATAACAAAAGCATGATTATGGAAAACAATTATTTGGGCAATAATCAATGAGAGATTTAAAAACCGAAGTAAAACATTTCCATTTCAGTACATATTATTCAAATAATTATATTTATTTAGTCACAGAATTCATGAAAAATATTCCATTATTCACACATGCATGTATGTATTTCTCATTACGTATGAAACTCATGACAAATTCTGGAAGGCTTATTTAAATATTACTCATATGAAATCAAGTTTATTTCCACAATGTCAATGGGATTTGTATATCATTTCTCTGCTAAACTCAATTCATGTTAGGCATATGAGTGCCACAAAAATAGCTTCATTAATTTACATCCTTTACTACCTTCATTAAAGGATAAAGTTACCACAACTTAAAGATCTTAATTTATTTTATTTGGTGGTTCTAGAATGCAATAACACCTTATTTCATACAATAGAATGTGTCCAATGATCTGAGCAAAAGAGGTTGAATTTATACACAAAAAAAAGACTAAAGCATGGAGAAAAAAAGCAGTGAATCAGTATCTTCAACTTTTCTTCCTTTGTAAGGCAAAACAAGGAAAAAGAACAACAGAAAAATAACTGGACAACCTCACGTTACTTCAGGTTACCGTTGTATAAGAACTAAAGCTGTGAATTTCAGTATCATGTCCATTGAAACTGGGCTGTTTGAGAAATTTGTTGTTTTGTCTTTCTCCCTATTTCTCAGAAGACCAGATAACAATTCCCTTTCAGTGTGATGACAGGGAGCTTCAGCATGAATTGACTCATTTTGATTTTCAGTCTGGTCTGTGGGGTCTCGGCACAGACACAGGAGCTTAGTCCAAAATAACTGCTTCATATAATTTATATTTAACATCATTATTGAACTTAATATAAATAATGGAATGTTTTACATAATGGTTTTAAGTATTTCTACTTTTTAAAAGTATTGACTAACAAAACCACATTATCATTAAGAGATTTTCTGTCTCCCTTTCTTGAATTTCATTAGAAAAGACAGCAGAATACTTGAAACTCATCCAGAAATTAGCTCTAATCAATGCAGATGAAGACAACTGCTTGCAATTCATAACTGAGTTTTAAGAAACAACACACTATATGCACAGTCAATTTTAAAGCATTACTTTTAAAATTCTTTTCCTATAGATAATTCAATGTTAAGTTCTCTTTGGACATAATCACTAATTATTTTAGAACAACAAAAACAGAAAAGAGGCGTAAGCCATTTACATTTGCAGATCCAAGAAGGAAACTGAAATGTCTGCTTAATTTCCTCCTTGTTAACGAAGGAACTTTCACCTGCATATCTGGTTTTTGGACCACTGAAAACAGAGCAGAGACTGGAAGGGCAAAGGAGAGCATAAGTAGTGAATAGGAATGTTAAGATTGTGCATAGAAAAACACCAAGAATCTAACAGAATGGATGCTGAAATTTTAATAATAGACAAGGTTGACTAAGTAAAATTACAACTGATTTGGGCTGGGGATTTAGTTCAGTGGTTCCGCCACCTGCCTCACAAGCCCAAGGTCCCGACTTCGATCCCCAGTACCAAAAAAAAAAAAAAAAATAGCTGATTAAAATATTGTAAAAACAAAACAACAACACAGAGATGGCTTGATTCGATTCTAAAAAAGAAAAAACAAAAGAGGGTAGTCCTCTAACAATGACTGCTAAAGATTAATCCTTGATCTAATTAGTATTTTTTAAACAGTACTATACCAAATATCTAGGGTTTTTTTCTATTTAAAAAACACTAAAAAGTGAGCAGACAAATTTAGTTTGCAAAGAAAGTTCTAAGGATTTAATTAGGTACAAAATGAAAGAAAATAAATTTAAAGTATAATACTACACATAGAAAATATGTTATTATACATTCTCTTATTTGCAAATGAAATTACTGGTAGAAGTGTATTAGGGCCTCACTCCTTACATCATGGGATATGCAGCAGGCACACTAGGAAAGGGGGTTTTCTAAGGGTTGGAGGCTTCTGCATCATGAGGCCCTGTCGTAGTCTGGCCACAGGGAATTTCAAGACAGCATCAAGGCCAAACCTCCAGCCATGCAGCAGAGCCTGGTATACTCAGGCTGCCACCCTCCTCCGTGACCTCAGAGCTGGGTGTTGTTGGATTCTAACCCTTCATCATCTGCCCCACTCTGCTACTCATTGCTAAACTATGGTTTCACATCCCCAGATCCCTACCAAAGTCATTACGGCAGAAGAGACTACTCCAAGGGCAATCCAGTCTTCTGTGTGAGGCTGGGTGTGCGTTGGGCTTTGGGACTATTGCTTTCTGTACCCTCATAGCTCTTTCAGTGGATCATCCTTCATAGCTTCTTTCTCCAGTGAAGAGAGGCAACAGGGAGTCAGTAGGCAACTATAAAGGGTGCATTACTCATGTACAGGCAGGGCTCTGGGCATCTTCTAGAAGGACCAAAGCAAGAGTCCTGAATCTGATCACAAGCAAACGTCATCATTTACTCTCCAGGACACAGGCTAATAAGAATATGTTAGAAAGGATAATCGACTATATTACTATAAGCCATGGAATATTTAGAAGTAGTAAAGTGGCAACCCATTGTATTTCTTTGTGTCTACATTAAGAATATTTGTACAAATCCTAGTTGTTTTTGCAGACAAGTTGTAGGCAAGTGACTTGTCAGTGTTAAGCAATTATACATTAAAAAAAACTAATGACAAAAAATTTACAGCCTCCTATAATTTTTTGAAAATCATTTAAAAATCAGTGAATAATCAAAGCTACAGTTGCAGATATTCCCAGGCTTCTAGCTGAAGAATATTTAATGAGGTACAAAGTATTATGCCTATCATTTATCAATTTACATGAGTCATTAGAAATCACATAAGCAGCTGTAGTTCAGGAAAAAATGCATTTCTACAGATGAAAAGATAGGTAGTAATTTCAGTGAATAAATGAATAAATGTTATCATCTAACTAAATGTGACAGACTGTAATTAGAAATATATAATTAGAAAATATTCGTAAATTCTGGAAGTAATGATAGAACATTCTTCAAATACAATTTATGCAGACTGGTGAAGATAAAAAATACCTTAGAACCGTGCTCCTAAGCATATGTTCTGTGGGACACCAGACTCATGAGTGTTAACTGTGGTGCTAGCAAAATAAAATTCTTTTTTAGTTAACAAGTTTGGGATTGAGCAAAATTTTTAAAAAATCACATACAAGGAAACAGTATCTTGGGATTCACTCTGAATCACCATGTAGGTTTGTTTAGGTTCTGATACACTTCAGCCAAAAATTCTGTTCTTTACATAACAGCTTTAAAGACCACTATTCTGCAGACTTTGGAAATACTGAACAATCTTTTGATTTTGTCCCATGCCCTTAGAATATAAAGTAAAAATGACAAACTGAGTATTACAAACTCCTTAAATTGGGTAACAGCCTACTTTAATAATTAAGAGAAGTACATTATAAACTAACATTTTCAACAGCTGTTATGATCATTTGCAAGAAACTGTTTCAAAATCTAGCGTTCTTCCTGTTAGGTTTTCCATCATCTACATAAAGTCTGTTAATACTTCATGACCCAGAACAAATGTTTCATATGCTTTCCACTCTCTTCTTCTTCAATCCAAACTTTCTCTGAACATCTGTAATTCTAACATTATCTTGAACTGCTCAATAAAGAACTCACTAGTCACAGATGGCTATGGCATTTTAAATGTGTCTAGTTCAAATTGAGATGTACCATTAATACATATAAATATACTTAGATTACTAAAGTCAAACTTGAATTGTTTTTTTAATTGGTAAGTCAGCACTGAAAGTGAAGCTTAATTTGCATATTTACCTTAAAAATGGTAAGCCAGTGGCACGGTCAAAGTTCACTGCCCTACTCAGCAGAGGTACTCCAAGCTCTAAGAACTGAATTATTGAAACAAATTGAGGGATTTGCATCCAATGACACTCTCATGTTCCCACACAGGGTTTAGAGGGAATTGACTACATTTTGAAACCTTTTGGCAGTACACCTTTGGGAAATCTATTTATACACTATTTTTCACCATAAATGTTAAATAAAAATTTTGCTGACTTTTCCTATGGACTATGAAATTTTTGAGGACGGAAAGTACTTCCGATTTATCTTTAAATTTATTCTATACGGCATATAGTAGGAGCTATACACATACAGAAATTATCTATAAAAACTGAAAGTTCCCTTTTAACTATGCTAGGGTAGGTTAGTATGCAATCTGTTACGCACATGGGACTCTATGCTAGGAATCAGACCACCAGCAGTCAGGAAGAGGGCCGTGTGTGTGTGTGTGTGTGTGTGTGTGTGCGCGCGCATGTACTGGGATGGGTTAACAACATAAGAAAAATAGTGCAGTGGAGTAAGAAACCAAGAATTTGAACCCTAGGTCTTTCACCCACTTGCTGTAAATCATTGGGCAAATTATTTAAGTGAATCTATAATTGTTTGCCTGTTAGAAGCAAATATCAAGTTTGCTTCATATATATAGGAGACAGTCTCTGTATATAGACATAATATATATAATAGACATAATACATATAAGGAGACAGTCCCATGAAAGTTTTTAATACACAGTGACTATTACAATTACCACAAACAAAATCACAAAGTAAAAAAAAAAAATCAAAAAAAAATGTGGTTATCCAAGCTTTTTAGATTTATAAGTATCAGAACTTGATGATGCTATGATTCTGAAGAATTATATCAGGTAAATTAAACACTGATTATCCAAAGCCTTCCATGATATGTTTTTTTCTTCACCGGGTTTATTTTTCTTCAACAGAAAACAAGAGGACTTGAAGGGTTAACTATGTACTGGTTGGGCTTATGTAATTTTTAACTGAATTTTTAAAATACATTTTAATTTTTAGTTGACAGAATAATTATATATAGTTATACTCTTTCAGTAAAAGTAACCAATGTGCAAGGATCGGACCTGGGTAACTGGCATATCTATCACCTCAGATATTTAGCATTTCTTAGCATTTGGAACATTCAAAATTCCTCCTACCAGCTACTTTGAAATAGTCAAAAAATATTTCTTAACCATTGTTAAAAATTATTCCTTCTTTCCAACTGCTTCCCTGTACCCATTAATCATCTTTTCTCCCCTGAACACTTCCCGGTTTCCTGTAACTATTCCATCAATAGATTCATCCATTGATGAAGTTAGAACCCTCAGGATTGAATCAACATACAAAAGCCCATCATCTGAGAACCAAGTCCCAGGTTCGTGAATTTTAGGGGACATTTCAGATCCAAACCATAACACTACCTTCACCGATTAGCCAGATCTTCACGTTAACTTGCTGCCAGTTCTATATAAACATTTATCGTTATACAGTGACCTTGGTAGTTTTTGTCTTTTAAATTCTATTCTACCTCATAAGTATAGCCACTTTTGATCATTGGTTTCCATTTCCACTGTATATCTTTTTCCA
This sequence comes from Heterocephalus glaber, assembly GCF_053883595.1. Classification (NCBI taxonomy): domain Eukaryota; kingdom Metazoa; phylum Chordata; class Mammalia; order Rodentia; family Bathyergidae; genus Heterocephalus; species Heterocephalus glaber. Next base: position 9,191,765 of record NW_028258303.1, read on the forward strand.
TCTTTTCATTTTCAGTCTGTGTGTGCCTTTACTATTAAAGTGGGTTTCTTATAGATAGCACATTGAAGCTTATTTTTTCATCCATTTGGCCAATCTATGTAATATTTTCTTTACTTCTCTTATGGTTTCTGTTTTGTTTTAGGGTTTTAAAATATTTTCTCTTCAGGAGGATTTTTAATTGAGGAATATAATCTCTTTAAATTCAAGGTCATCATAGACATGTAAAGACAAACATTGTGTTAGCTTTTTCCTGGTTGTTTTGCATATTTTGTTCTTTTCTGCTTCTCTTTTTATCTGTATTGGTGGACTTTTGTATTGGTAGAGTTTGATTCTCTTCCTTTTTCTCCTTTCTGTATCTATTCTATTAAGCGTTGTACATTCATGATGGCAGTTGTCATCCTTATAATGTAGGACTCCCTTAAGCATTTGTTGTAGAGCTGGTCTGGTGGTGATGAGTTCTCTTGACTTTGCTTGACTTGAAAAGGCTTTCTTTTTCCTTCAAGACTTTGAATATATTATCCCATTTCCCTCTTGCTGTAAAGTTTCATTTTAGAAGTCTGCTCTTATTCTAAAGACGAACCCCTTGTAAGTCAACTTGACACTTCCGCCATCTTTAGAATTCTCGTCTTAGACTTTTTTTTAATTTTTACATGTCTATTTTTATTAGTACATATGTTTATAGTACATAATGATTCATTAAGAGTTGGTGGATGTGCATAACACATCTGAATTCTTTTTTCTTCCCTTGTCATCTCTTGGTTGCCTTCCCATTGTACTTTTAAAAGTATGACTATAATATGCTTCAAAGAGGATCTTTTTTGGGTGGAAAATATTAGGGGTACTTTGATCTTGAACCTGGATGTCTATCTCTTTCTCAAGATTTTAGCACTTATTTCATTGGATATTTTTCTATAGTTCCCTTTCCCTTCTTTTTTATGTAACATCTATATTTCAAATGTTTTCTTACTTAACAATGTGCTATATGTCTCAAGTTCTCAAGGACTTTCTTCATTCCTTTTAAAAATTTTTTCTGACTTGGTTATTTCCAAAGACTTATCTTAAAGCATAGGAATTCTTTCTTCTGCTTGATCTATTCTGCTGTTGAGAAATCCACTATATTTTTATTTCATTTATTGAGTACTTAAGCTCCAAAATTCCTGTTGTTCTTTATTATCTCTACGTCCTTGAAAAATCTGTCATTCATATCATGAATTGTCTTCCTAGTTTTATGAAATATGTCTGTATTTTTGCATATCATTAAGTTTCCTTAAAATCACTATTTTGAATTATTTTTCAGGAAATTCACCAATATTCTTTTCTTTGATGTCTGTTGCTAGAGAATTTTTGTGTCTTTGGAGGCAAAATGTTACCTTTTTTTCATGCTTTAGTATCTACATGTTGGTATTTGTGCATCTGGCAGGTGAATGGCTTCTAAAATCTTTACAAGGTGGCTTTCATAACAATAAGATTTTCCTCTGAAGACATGACCTAGAGTGTCGACTGGATTGGCTGCATTAGCTCTGTTTCCAGCTGGGTGCTTTAGTGTAGTGTCTGTGCACCTTCTTCAGCTGTAATCGATGTTGGTGTTGCAAAATTTGTAGAATCACAATGCCAGCTGAACACAGCTCTCTTAGGCAGAGTGAGTCAGCTGCAGCTCTGAGCACAATGCACCCCACTGTAAGTGTGGGCACCTCTCTGTGGGTCATATGGCTGTGGGCCTAACCCACTAGAACCAGGTAGGTATAGCACAGCATGGTAATGAGGTGGGGTACCTCCCAAGGTGAAACAGGATGCATCAATAGGTCCAGAAGGAGAACTTGGTAGGATACAAAGGGCTACACGGGTAACTCTGTGAGGGCTTTTAGGGACTGACCTGCTCATCGTGGGGTTCCCTGATGTTTCCTGCAGCTGGGAGTGGGTAGGTATGGTTGCTTGTTTGCTTCTCAGGACAGCAGGTCAAATTTCTGAGAAAAGGCTCAGTTGCGTCTTGAGGCTGCAGGAAGACAGTTGGGACCACCTGGCTGCATCCCAGGGTGACTTTTGGACAAAGCCACTCAAGGAAAGCTGTTTCCTGGGGTTGTTAGGGGGGTGAACTTTGTGAGTCATCTTCCTAAGCCCAGTCTACCCAGCTCTTTCCTGGCTGAGGATGGTTGGCTAGGGCCACCTGACTGCTTCCCACCAGCCTTGATGATCCAAGGTGCACAGAGCTACTTGGTTACCTTTCCAGACCAAGGACTAGTCACTGGCTCCTGGATGCTTCCAGAACAGCATGAGAGTGGGTAGAGCCATCTAGCTGCTGCTTTCTGGGGCAATGGGTACAAGACCAGAGCTATCTGGCCACTTTTGGGGCAGCAAGAGGGTAGACAGGACTTCCTGATTGTGTAGGGGCTTCTCAGGGTGGGAGAACGGATGGGGCCACCTAGTAGGATCCAGCTGCTGTGGAGGCAACTCCTTGGCTGCTTCACAACACCCTGGATAGCGGGGTCTTAAGATGGTACCATGAAACAGGAGTGTAAGTGAGTGATAATAAAAGGTACCCTGGGCTCCTTCTCCATGTCAATACAGTGGTATGAAAACTGACAGCTCCCCAGTGTGGTTTAAAGGCTTGGGAAAGTCAAAGGCTTCTCCATTGTAGATGCCCATGTGCCCATAGCTTCAGTAGGGACTGATAGGATACTCCTGCTCACCATTTTTCTGCTCAGCAATGTCCTTCTTGGTTCTAGGTTGAGCTTGACTGTCAGGGCAGTAGATGTTATATGCTTAGCTCCCTTCCTCCTTAGGCCAACATACATCTCCATGCTCTGCAACATCTCTGGGACATCCTCACTATACTCTTGCACTCTACCTACAATACTCTGATGACAGAGCTGTTGTTTTCCTTCCTGCAGTCTTCTGCTGTACAAGAAAGTATACCCAGAACCTCTAGTCAGCCATCTTGCTGATGTCAGTTGGGTTTGTATAAATTTTTAATTATGAAATAATTTTTCCTATTTTACAATTATAAAAATTCCTTCATTTGAAAAAAATCATACAGTAGACATTACAGAATTACTTTAATCAGATGTTAGATAATACTTTTTGGAAAAATAAAAGGGGACATTAAATGATTAAATAATTTTCAGCAAATATTACCACAGGTTTGATGTATTCTTTATCTGGAGAAAATAACAAGTAGAAGTCTAATACAACCTTATATCAATTCTGTTTTTCTAAGATTAATAAAATGTTAAAAGTATTTATGAGTCTGTCCTCTGGTATTTTTAGAAGATTTTCTGATACAAGTACTATATACTTTTAAAAAGCATTTTAACGGTAGATCTCTCAGAGAAAACATGAATGAAAAGATCCAAATTACAAATCTATTTAAAAGTCAATGTTTGCAAACCTGAAGATTATTGATTTTAGTAACCTGAAATGGGCTCCTCACAAAAGATTAAGATAATCTCTGAGTATCTGTGTCTCGGGCACTTGAAAATTTACATCAGACCAATAAAGAGAAGAGCTTAAGAGAACAATTGATAATTGGTTTTCTCATAAGTGAGAGATAAATCTGTTGTAAAACTGGATTTACAACTGTGGCTAAAGGTGATGCTTAGCCCAAATATAGTCACAATGAATGAAAAGATTTGAATAACTGAAGTAGTTTCAACGCATTTACACTAGTAAAACTACCCTATTCATGAAAAGCCTTGTGGATTCAGGGTTATGGGGGAAAACGTATTGATTCTTCATCACTTTCTTCAAAGAAGGAGCTCTGTTTAGACTGATGGGTTTGTACATTACCATCAAAAGGTCTCTTATATGATTGACTTCAAATAGTTCTTTTGAAATGGAAAGCTCAATAAGCATCCTTTTTAATGCTGACTACAGATGGTGAATTGAAGTTTTCTGTAAAAGCTGAATCCTTTAAGAGTTAATATTCACCAAGATGAAGTTCTGAAATTTCATGTGCAACCCACATAAGATCTTGATTTCCAATAGCAAGGGTGAAAAGGCCTGTCACCACATTATAGAAAGCTTCTGAAAACCTATTGCTATTCCTATTCCTATATAGCACAAAATCAATGTTACTGTGATACTGTGCTACAACAAAAAATATACCTTTGCCTGTGGTTCCTGGCAAACGGCTCCCAAAACACGTGAAATCACCAAAGTGCTATGTGACTTTTGGCATGCTGAAAGAGATAAAAAGTAGCTGGGACTCCTGGATAGCCTGAAAATGAGGAACTGGAGGCCCAGGGACCCACCGTAAGATTTAAAGGTGGAAAATTTCAGTTCTGCCTTCAACATCAGGGAAGAGGAAAGGGACTGAAAGTAGCATTGGTAATTATGCCTAAGTAATAATAATTCCTCCAGCAAAACCCAAAATGCCTGAGTCCAGGGAGTTTCTAGTTGCTGAGTGCATAGGGCACCTGGTGATAGCAGGCCAGAAGAAGACATAGAAGCCCCTTACCCCCTCCTATCTTGTCCCCTATAGTTCTTCCATCCAGCTATTCATCTATACACTCTGTAGTATCTCTTCTAATAAATGAATTGAATTAAAGTATTTCCCTTAATTCTGTGAGCTGCTCTGACAAGTTAATGGAACCTTAACCCCAATTAATGGTCCACTGGTCAGAAGCACAGGTCTTAACTGAGGACTGGTGATTGGCAACAGAAGTGGAGCAGTGTTATGGGATGAGTCCTCTAGCTGTGGAATGTGGTCCTATCTCCAGGTAGATAGCATGAAAACTGAATCGTAGGACACTCACTGCATGTTCATCCGACCCCTGACTGCTCCAGTGTAGTCAAAACCCACAGACACATGTGGTACCAGAAGTACTGTATTCAGTGGTCTGTTGGTGAGAGCACAAAAACTGCTTTGGTTTTTCCTATTCCTAATAGTCACAATAACTCCATATTTCACTGTCACCTTTGTAAAAAGTTTTTGCACATCCCTCAATTTTTTTACTATTATTGCTTGAATAACTGTATGTATAAAACTTAAGTCTAAGATTACAAGCATGCTCTGTCTTAGTGTGGCTTGCCTTATTGCTCTTTGCAGATATTGCTTTTCTTACAAATTGCAGCAAGTCTAGGGCACCTTTTTCCAACAGCATGTGCTCATTTTGTGTCTCTGTCACATTTTAGTAATCATCACAATATTTCAAGCACTTCCATTATCATTACATCCTTTACAGTGATGTATGATCTGTGCCCCTTGATGTTACTATTTTAGTTGTTTTGGGGTATCACAAACCACATAAATATAAGATGGCAAACATAATAAATTTGTGTATTTTGACTGCTCCACTAATTGGCCATCTCCCCATGTCTCTCTCTTTCCTTGGGCCTAGTTATTCCCCGAGATGAAACAATTGAAATTAGGTCATTAGTAACTCTAAAATGGCCTCTAAGCATTCAAGTGAAAGGAAGAGTCACACATCTCTTATTTTAAATCAAAACCAGAAATAAGCTTAGTGAAGAAGATATGGTGAAAACATAGACTGGCTGGAAGTTTGATCTCTTGTGCCAAATAGTCAAACTTTTAATGCAAAGGGAAAGTCATTAAAGAAAATTCAAAGTATTTATTACTCCAGTGAGCATACAAGTGATAAGAAAGCAAAATACCCTTATTGCTGATTTGGAGGATTTAGTGGTCTGGACAGAATAATAAACCAGCCACACACAGCACTCCATTATTCAAGGCCTCATCTAGAGCATGCTTTCTTCAGTTCTATAAAGAGGAAGCTGACAAAGAAAAATCTGAAGCTAACAACTACTGGTTCACAAGGTTTAAGAAAATAAGTTGTCTCGGTAACATAAAACGCAAGGTGAAGCAGGTAGTCCTGACATAGAAGCTAAAGCAAGTTGACCAGAAGATCCAGCTAAGATAATAACTGATGAAAGAATTATGGGTCACATCTAAAGTATCCCCCAAAGTCCATATGCTGGGGGCTTGGTTGCCAGGTAAAAATTTCTTTTAAATTAGTGTATGTTTGCAGTAGATAATAACTACATACATCTTGGGGAATTGGTACATATGTATATCTCACTTGAATTATTTGGATGTAAAAGCTCTATCCTCATCTGTGGTTTATTGATGAATTCATAATTTGATTGCATTATGAGAGGTAATAGAAATTTAGCAGGTGGTGCCTAGTTGAAAGAAGCAGTTTATTAGTATAGCACTATAACCTTCAGGAATATATTTTGTCTGGCTCCTTTGAGTCAGTCAGTCAGTCTGTCTGTCTCTCTTGCTCACTCTCGCTCTCTCTTGCTCTTCCTCTTTCTCCCTCCCTCCCTGGTTCCCCTCCCCCCCCCTCTTCCCCCCTCTCCTGGGATGAGGTGAACAGTTTTCCTTCACCACAAAATCTCTACTGTGATGTTCTGCCTCACCACAGGCTGACAGCAACAGAGCCAGTCAGAATGGACTGAAACCATGAGCCAAAATAAATATTTAAGTTCATTTTCTCAGGTATTTTATTACCACAAAGAAATTCTGAAGTGAGATGAATGCTTTTTTATAATTTCTTTATTATCCACTTGTATTACATTAAAACTAAATAAGACATTTAGACCGGATCCAAAGTATCACTGTTAAAAAAAAAAAAAAAAAAAGGAAGGCTAACATAGGTAACAAATACAAATAAAAGAAGGAGTTTGAGACTCATGTCCAGTCTGGGGGATATGGGTTATGGGATAACAATTACACCCTCCTGGGTCCCACAGTCTCATGATATGGTTAATTTTAACTTTAATCTCCTTCAACTTAGTTCCTTGAAGATGAAATAACACAATGAGAAGTTAATAACAATTCTTACCTGCAACAACATAAGTGACCTTTTATGTTATTTAATATTTTTCTGATTTGTTTTTGGAACTTAGCTATTCACCTCAGGTTCTAGTTTGTTTGGTTGGTTAGTTTTCAAATTTAGAAAATCAAAGTGTGATTTTATTTACACAATCTATTAAACTTTGGCTTTCTATCTATTCTCAGTGGCAAGTGGTAAATGACTAGCATCAATTAAGACCACCAAAATAAGATCAGATATTCTACAGCATAATAAGTTCATATTTACATGGTAAAATTTATATAGATAGAGTACAAAGTTGTTTAGCAAAATTCACACTTTAAAGAACCATAAGTTTTAAATCAAGGGAAAATATAAAATGCCATGAAATGTAAATCCTTCATTATTAAATATGATAAAGCAAAGTATATGCAACTGATATATTTACATAGATAACTATCAGTAAAACATTTCAGAGACATCAGTTTCTGAGCAAGGTTCTTAAGCTGGGTACTGTAACCAACACTCTTCAGTCACATTTCTTTAATCTTCAAAACAGCAATATGGCATAGATAATAGTAGGCTAACTTTGCAGATGACAAAACTGAGGCTAAATAAGGTAGACAAAATTAAGTTACTAATAAACATGTTGGAATTCTGACCTAGGTAGGCTATTTATTACAAACTATAACTCTTTAACCATAATATCACTGTCCTGGACTAAAATTCAGGTACTTATCAATCTAAAGTAACCTACTGTGACCGCAAATCCATTAGACACACAAAATTAATACACCAACATGTTCTTTAAAAATTACTTAATTTTAGCTGAATGAATAGCTGAATATTTACTAAATCTGCAATTAAGCAATACAGTAGAAATATTTAATGCATAAACACTTAAAATGTCCATCAAATCTACCTAATATGTTAAAGAAGAATTAAATCAAAGTCTCTGAGTGAAAATTTCTCCTCCATATTTTTACCTTAAGCTTTCTTTTTTTCTTTCTTTCTTTTTTTTTGCTCTAAATTCTAACTTAGTTTTTAATTAATTTTATTTGTACATTTTAGGTATACAATATAATGACATTCATCATTTGACATTTGCAATTTTACATAATCTCTCTTGGTTCTTTTTTTTTTCTCCCATTCTCCCGCCCTCCCTTCAACCCCTCCATCCCTCCCTATTTACAAAGACTTTGTTTCCTTTTTTTCATTTTCTCATAGTATTTACATTCCATTCTTTCCTTTCCTCTATCCCTCCCACTCCCCCTTCCCTTTTGCCTCTTTTCTTCCTATTTCACCTTACCTATTATACCTTTTAGTCCTTATTTACACTTTCAATTTCTCACACTAGAGAAACTATTTGGTATTTACACATGTGTGTCCTATTTATATCACTTAAAAGAGTACTGCCTCAATATGCATCCATTTAGCAATAAATGTCTCTAATTTCTTGTTTTTTAAAGCTGAGTAGTTTGTCATTTTATAAAAAAAAACACCACACATTTTTTTTTATCCAGTCTCCAGTTGTGGGCATTTGGGCTGTATCCAAGTTTTAGCTATTACAAACTGTGGTGCAATGAACAAGGGTGCACATATATCACTGTGGTATGATTCTTTTGGGGAAGACTTCTTCATTTCCTATCTTTATTCCTTTTATTTCTTTCTCTTGTCTAATAGCTGTCGCTAATGTTTCTAAAACTATATTGAACAGGAGTGGTGATAATGGACATACTTGTCTTCTTCCTGATTTTAGTGTGAAGGATTTCAGTTTTTCACCATTTTGTATGATACTAGCTGTTGTCTTTTCATAGAGGGCTTTATCAAATTGAGTTAGAGACCATCTATTTCAATTTTCTGTAGGGTTTTTATAATAAATGCGTGTTGGGTTTTGTCAAATGCTTTTTCTGCATCTATTGAGATGATCATATGGTTTTTGTCCTTGGCTCTATTGATAAAATGTAGTACATTGATTGATTTGTGTATGTTGAACCATCCCTGCATCCCTGGGATGAATCCCACTTGGTCAGGGTGTATGGTCTTCTTGATGATCTTCTACATTCTGTTTGCCAGTATCTTATTAAGGATTTTTGCATAAATGTTCATTAGTGAGATTGGCCTATACTTCTTTTATTTGGTTGGGTCTTTCTCTGCTTTGGGGATCAAGGTGATGCTTGCTTCCAGGAATGAATTTGGGAGTATTGCTTCCCTTTCAATTTCACTGAAAAGTTTAAACAGTAGCAGCAGTAGTTCCTCTCTAAATGTCTTGCAGAATTCAGCACTGAAGCCATCAGGATCCGGGCATTTTTTAGTTGGTAAGTTAATTATGTCTTCAATTTCATTGATATTGGGTTATTTAGAATGTTTAGGTCTAGTTCATTCAACTTTGGTAATTCATATGTATGTAGGAATCTGTGCATTTCTTCTGTGTTGTCCATCTTATTGGCATATAGGTTCTCGAAGTAGGTATTGATGATCCTCTAGATTTCTGCTGGGTCTTTTGTAATTTCATCCTTTTCATTCTTAATTGCATGGATTTGGGCCTTTCCTTTTTCTGATGAGGTTGGCTAAGGGTTTGTCAATTTTGTTTATTCTTTCGAAGAACCAATCGACTTCGTTGATTTTTTTCTATCATTCCCTTAGTCTCCATTGCATTTATTTCTGCTCTGATCTTTATAATTTCCTTCCTTGTCCTGCTCTTCATTTTCTGGAAGCTTGAGGCTCAGCACCAGGTTATTTACTTGGGCTAGCTCTGTTTTCCTAATATGAGTATTCACTGCTATGAATTTGCCTTATAAGGCTGCTTTCATTGTGTCCCATAAACTGCAATATGTTGTACTGTCATTTTCATTTAATTGTAGGAACTGTTTCTTTAATTTCCTCTGTAACCCATTGGTTATTCAGAAGTGTGTTGTTCAGTTTCCATGTGTTTATGAAATTCTTGCAGTTTCTTTTGCTATGGATCTCCAATTTCATCACACTATCGTCTGATATTATGCAGGGGATAACTTCAATTCCTTTGCACTTATTTAAACATGTTCTATGAGCGAGTATGTGGTCTATTTTAGAGAACAACTCATGTGCAGCTGAAAAGAATGTCTATTCTGATTTTGTGGGGTGGAATACCCTGTAAACATCTGTTAAGTTCATTTGCTCAAGAGTTTGATTGAGTTCTGGTCTTTCGTTGCTTATTTTTTGTCTAGCTGATCTACTATTTGTGACAGTGGGGTACTGAGGTCCCCGACTACTACTGTATCAGTGCTTATTTAATTTTTCATGTCCATTAGTATTTGTTTTATGTAGTTGGGCACACTAGTGTTTGGTGCATATATGTTTATGGTTGTCATCCCTTCCTCTTGAATTGTTCCCTTTTCAAGGATGTAGTGTCCTTCTTTGTCTCTCTTAATCGGTGTAGGTTTGAAATCCACTTGATCTGCAAACAGGATAGCTACTCCTGCTTTTTTGTGGGGTTCCTTTCACATGAAGTATTGTTTTCCACCCTTTAACTTTCAGTCTATGAGTTTCATTTTGAATTCAGTGTGTTTCTTGTATGCAGCATATTTTTGGATCTTTCTTCTTGACCCATTCTGCTAGTCAATTTCTTTTGACTGGTGAATTGAGACCATTAACATTGATGGTTGTAATTGATACGTATTGACTTATCATTGCCATGACTTTTTCTTTTTGTTGGATTCTCTCTCTTTGCATTTAATTTCTTGTCACACCCGATGGATTCATTCTGCTGGGCTTCCTGGGGTTATGGTCCTCGTCTTTTCCTAGGATATTGTCTAAAATTTTTTGAGTGCTGGTTTGGTATTCATGAAGTTCCTAAGGTGCTCTTTGTTATGAAAGTATCTTATTTCTCCATCAATTTTGAAAGATAGTTTTGCAGGGTAGATCAATCTGGGTTGGAGGGTTCCTTTAGGGCTTGAAATGCATCACTCCAAGCTCTTCTTCCCTTGAGGGTTTGCATTGAGAAGTGTGCTGTGATTCTGATGGGCATTCTTTTGTATGTGATGTGTTTCTTCTCTAACTGCTTGTAGAATTTTGTTCTTCTGTTGGGTTTCTGGAATCTTACCTATTATATTCCTATGTGTGGATTTTTTCTGATCAAGGCTAGTTGGAGTCCTATATGCCTCACTTATCTGTACGTCAAGTTCTTTTCCTCTGCTTGGGAAGTTTTCTGCCATCACTTCTGTGAACAGGTTTTTTATGTTGTCTACATGCTCTCCTGTTTCTTCACTGACTCCAATTAGTCTTATGTTATTCTTCTTTGCATTGTCTAGCAACTGCTGGATTGATTTCTCATGGTCCCTTACAATTTTAAAGAAGTTTTTCTTTTCCTGGTCACTAACTGCAACCTTATCTTCTATATCTGAAATTCTGTCCTCACATTGGCTCATTCTGCTGCGTAAAATTTCAATGGAGTTTTTAATCTGGATAACTGTTTGCATCTGTTTTATGGATTCCATGTCTTGTACTGTGTGCACAATCTCTGCTGTTATCTGAGAAATTATTTATGATTTCATTTTTTCCAGATTCCCTTTTTTTCCCAATTCAGTGAATCCAGGTGGTTGAGTTCCATCTCATTTCCTTTTGGCTTTGCTTTAGGTGATCTGGAAGTCTGTTTCTAGATTTGTTTACATGTCTTCTCATTTCAAGCAGGGAGGGAGGGTGGGTGTGTTGCTGGCATCTGCATGGTTCTCCTCGTTGGTGCTGGAGGGGACTCTGCTCCTTGGCACTGGGGGCAGCTCTGCTCCTTGGCACCAGGGGCGGTCACTTTTAGCTTTCTTGATCTAGCAGTATACTTACAGAATTTATTGAATATATCAATGAGTATTTTCTTCAGTTATTTTTTCTCATTTTTGCTCTCAAAGTACATGTTATTACAAAAGTGTTTTCTTGCAAGTAAATATGTTCTGAGCTTTTTAATCACCTACATTTTCTCAGTAACTGAAATATTATTGCTAATGAACAAACAATGTTAAGTAGCTTTCTCAGATTGCATGCAAGGGAAAACATCAACAGATGAAACAAATTACTATGTAATCAGGGGATCAAGTAGAGTAATAACTTTCAAGAACAGGCACTGCAACTCTGCAGCCCCCCAAATGATTTTGTCCCTATTATTGCATTACCTACTCTACAAAACATCTTCATAAATAAGAAATCTATGAAAAGTTTCAAAGTCTATATAACTCTCTTGTATTCACACTTGATTCTTGCTTTCCTGGGTTAATGTCTTTACCACCATACTAGGGAATGCTCCCTGGGTAGTAGAATATATGAAGTGTGAAGACAGATTGCTCATCATTAGCTACTCTATATATTTACTGGTTGTCACTTATGTGTCAGGCACTTGTTACATTCAGAGGTTCAGGTATAAATAACACAAGCCTGGTCCTCCTTCGGGATGGCTACAGAAAACTCAGGTCTTAGATGATTCCTGGGAGCAATCAAGATGTGAAAAATTATACTCCCATGGTTTCTGCACATGTAGTTTAAGAATATCAGAATTTACTTTTTTCAAAAATAAACTACCAGTAAAAATGGGTATTAGAAAATAATGATATGTTGCTGCACAAAAATACACAGGATTTGCCCCTAAGATTCTCAACAGGGTGTCACTTGCATGCTGAGGTGTTAATAGGCATTCTAATAAAATTTCTTTTAAGATTTAGTTTTATGTGGTGCACAATCTGTTCTCTGGGAAGCACTGCTTTTGGTCCTGTTTTTTTATTTTATAGATGTAATATGTATATATACTTTCTTAACAAAAGGAGAAATCCTGGTGGCCTACTTTATTAAATCATTCCTTCTGTCTTTTATTCAAAATTAATCCTCCAGAACCACAACACTGCAAAAATTTAATTTGCTACTTTCATTCCTAGAAAACCACCTACTACTCCAAAGCAGGATTTACTCTTACCTACTGTGTTTCATCCAGTTGCACTACTGGCAAAATAAATAATCTTCATCATTAACTGTTAGGGCCAGGAATGCTATACCAAGTGCTCTGAAAATGTCTCTTCACAAAAATGTTCACAAATGAGTACTATTATTATCCTTAGTCAAATTAAGAAGTAGGCTTAATGAGACTAAGTACCTTTTATATGGTTACACAAATAGTGTTTGGCAATGCTGGGATTCAGATCCAGGACTTCATGGTTCCAAAGTTGACACTCTCAGCTGCTACTATAAAACTGCTTCTCAAAACAAAAGATGAATCAATGTTTACTGAATAAATTAAAGAGATGTGTATTTTATTTTTATTTAACATTCTCTCTGTTCTGTCACATTTATGCCTTTATAATTAGTGTAGAGTCTCTTTTTCTGTTGGTTTTGTGAGTACAGGGTAAGGGGATAACACGTTATGTAACAAGACTCAGTGCAGTGTCTTTTAGTAGAAAACATCCACATTCTAAAAGTTCCAATGTACTTCCCTATCTCACACTGCCAGGATTTTTTAATTACTGCTTTCTTTTCATCAAAGAAACTATAAATTTCTTAAAGACAGTAAGAATTACTATGGAAAACTCTTCTTGCTTCGTATTTCTACTCTCTACAGGAAAAACGGAATCTCTCCTTACAGCAGAAGACTACTGAAGGGCATATCACCAACACACTTCTTTTCTCTTCACAACTCCTTCTCCTAAGAAGAAAGATTTGATTATCCAGTAAATGCAATGCTGCTGGTGTCCCTCTACTAAGTGGGTAGAGTCACTGTGGCTTAAAAGCCACTTTCCAGGCAAGCCAGGCCAGCTTGGCATTAGGCATCAGAAGGAAAAAAAATTTTTGTTGACCTTTTATCTCCATCTTCCTATAAACTAGTGGGTGGACTTCAGACCAGATTTTATACTACACTCATAATGCAGCTACAATATAGGCAGTGAAAGAGAGAAAGAAGACTTATCAATCCTTGTGCAAGCAGCAAAGGACAATCACTTTTCTAAAAAAAAACCCACACTGGGAGAGTTTGCCCAGCACGCCTTCCACATTTTCCATAAACTCTATAACAACATGATTCATTGCAAACATAAATAATCCCTCAGGCAAGCTAATCCAAAGAGAACAAGAAAGAGGCAAGGCAGGGCTCTTTATAAATACTTTTAGATATGGTACTCAATTGTCATTAGATTCAGAACATTTTTAAAAAACATAGCATAAACTTTGGTGCCCTTCTCCAATTTGCATTAACTATAAAAACATAAATGTTTTTCCAGTAATACTTTTGTCTCTAGTTCAAACAGAGTTTTAGATTTTCTATTTTCAATTTGCTGCTGCTGATAATCATTTTGTTCTCAAGTCCTAGGAAGAAATCCTGGGTGCCAACTGACAGCTGCACCTCACATCTTGCCCAAAGAAGTGTTCCTTCATAATCACATAAGAGAGTTAACTAAGGACGACAGAGGAACCAGATGGCAGTTTGGCAAAAGCAACACACTGGTTTGGGGATAAGTAAAATGCTCTCACTATTGTGTGGGAGCATGTGGCTAAGAACTGCCTGTACTTTAGAATCGGTACATTTATATTTGTCATCAGACTCACACACACATACACAAATCAATGCTTAGCCTCCACTGGTGTTACACTGTGAGGAGGAATATTTGAGAATTGAAAAATGAAAACACTTTTTCCTTCGTTGTCAACAAAGAGTAGTAAATCTTTGTGAGCAAACATCTACATTTTGATGAAATATCAATATGCTGACCGTGATCAGTTCTGTGGAAAACCATGTCACTGAGACCCAGAGACTGTGGTAGTTTTCAAAGCAATGTATATACAATGCTTTGAACTTTTCCCAGGAAAGTTGCCACAGGACTAGGATAGAACTGATTGCTTTCCATCCTGAATGCAAATATGATAAGGAATGTTCATATTTATTTTTCTGGAGGAATCCTTTCTCTAGTTAGAGTCTGAAGCAGTGTCTGCTGGATGGTTTTATTCATTAGTCTAGATGTGTTTGCTAAGTCAGATTGCATTTCTGTGTCACCATCTTGACCAATGTAGTTTTTAAGCACCAGAATCAAATCATAATGCAGAAATATTTAATCCTCTGCAGTCTCATGCACCTATCAGAAAAACTATGCCCCAAAAATGTACTGTCCCACAAAAAAACTTCAAAATGAAAGTAGATGTTAATTCTATCTGCACTCTCCTTCCCTAGTGGTATCTGAAAATATCATGAGTGACCAAATGAAACTATTTGCTTATACTTCTTTCTCCTAGTAAACAATAAATTTCCTACTATATTTTTATCCTCTGCCAATAATAGTTAAAATTAGACAGAGTTCACTGTTAGGAAAATGTCATGGATAAAATGAGGAAACTAAAACTTCAAGAACTGTATATGTTGGCCATCCAACTGCACATGTAAATATATCCATATTTTTGCATTAAAGTAGGTAGAGAGACAGAGACAGAGAGTGACAGAAAGAAGGACACAGGTTGAGAGGTAAAGAAAAATGAACATAATAATATTAAACATATTAACATATGAAACATACTAACACGTTATTATGCATTTACGTGTATACATGCTTATATGTACACATATTTATACACATATCAACATGCTTAGATATGCACTAAACATGCTTGCATACATGCACATGCTCAACTCTGTAACTCTGTAAGCCAACTATCTCAGACTTGGAATCACAGGACTGAAAGGGCACATGGAGGTCACAGGATGAGATCCTTTCCTTTAGGCAGTTTAATGCTGCAACCTTCCAAAGACCTGGCTGTCTAGTCTATATTTACAGCTCCCTGTAGATGGAGATTCACTATAGACCACACTGTATTGTACTTTTAACAGACTCACCAATGCCTTTCTTAACAAACCACATCTCACAGATCCTTGGTCTGACAGGTTTTCCTGAGTAACTTTCAACCACACACCTTCTTTATTGTGACAGCATGGCAGCTGCAGGATTCAACTTCACATGAACACACGGTTGAAGCTCAAAAGGCACAGATGTGTATGTGAAAATGACATTAATTTCTGCAATACTGCTGCCAGCTACAGGCCAGCCATTCATTTCCAAAGGCCCTAGGCTACCCCTAGCAAAAAGAGAATGAAGGTGAAATTTGTTTTCTGTACCAAATCTTCATCTGTCTGCAGCATCCTTCTTTTGTCATTAGTTATCAACACTTCATCAGATGCATCAGGTTTGTTCTACCCTGAAGAAACAGTATCCTGTCTTATGTCTTGCTCAGGTTCCTTGTCCATAGGGATTTTTAACCTGAAAATGACCAATCCAGGCAATACTGCTGTCAGCTACAGGCCAGCCATTCATTTCCAAAGGCCCTAGGCTACCCCTAGCAAAAAGAAAATGAAGGTGAAATTTGTTTTCTGTACCAAATCTTCATCTGTCTGCAGCACCCTTCTTTTGTCATTAGTTATCAACACTTCATCAGATGCATCAGGTTTGTTCTACCCCAAAGAAACAGTATCCTGTCTTATATCTTGCTCAGGTTCCTTGTCCATAGGGATTTTTAACCTGAAAATGACCAATCCAGGCTAAGATATTATAAAACAACAAATGCAATGATACTAACAATTCACAGAACTGTAATTTTTAAATTTTACTAAGTATCAAAATACTAAGAATTCCATGAGGGTAATAAGTCTTGAAAGTTTCAAGTTTCATCATTTATTCTACAATTTACTAAAAATATAAATAAAGTGCAACCCTAGTTTTGAACTTTTGGAAAACTTATAAATATAAAACTATATAACAAATTCAAATGAAAATTCTATTACTTCACAAAGAATACTGAAAATATTGTGAAATGGTGAAATTATAACTGGTTTATACATATTTTTAAAAGCCCTAATTGCATTATATCAACTTTGAACTTAAATGTAAATAAAATGCTAACATACCCTAGTGGCACATATATGAGTCTTAACACCTCACAACCAAGTGGGAGTGTGGAGCTAGTGGTTAAGGACAGCAATGGAGTGGCATGGGAGGTGAGAAAAATAAATAAATGGAATTTGCAGAGTTATTTAAATAAACCTTCCTCTTGCCAAGAAATACTACTACTTAACTGCCTCAAAAGAGTAAATCAATCTAAAAGGGGGCAATGGAAGAAAATTGGAGAGCTTTCTCTCAGCCAGTCTTTCAGTCTCAAGAGCACAAAGAGCTAAATTTTAGCCAATTTTCTGACTGATTTTTTGTTGTTGATGAGCTTGTTCTTTATTCTGCAATTGTTTCTAATGCCTTCCAAAAAGAAAAGAGCGACACTAACTCTTTTATTTGAAACTGTGTATCACATGATGGGTAATTACAGATACAAAGCCTTTTCATCTTTTAAAAGATAGCCAGTCCGTCAAGACACTATATTTATCTATGGTATTTACTCATATTTATCACTTCTCTCTCAAAGCAAAGGGACCACAGGATGAAAAATAATATTTTTGTAAAATAGCAAAGATATTATAAATTGAATGACATTTCTAATATCCACTTCTTAAAATTTCCTAAATCAAGTTCAAAAAGCATTCTTCAATGTAGGTGAAGTAAAAAACCTAAAATTGTAATTGAAGCTTCCACAACAACAAATTAAGAGAATGGCAAAGATTCAATGATGCTAAGATATGTATTTATTTATGGTGTTTAGTTTGTGTAAAGTGTGTATGTGTGTGTGTCTGTGTAATTTGATAAAGGAAGTAGCTGCCACCTACTATATGGTATAATTTGAAATGTGGTCCAAAAATGACTAATGTATTTTAACACTGGTTTTTAAGATGTCACTGCTTTTTAAGACATATGTTTTATTTTATATATCATGAAGAATGAAAACACTTGCCTCTAACCAACCTATGACACACTGCTTTATCACACCAATTTTAAAAACTGTATTCTTATTCTGAGATGTCAAAATGTGAAAGGGGGGGGAGAAAAAAAAAAGAATATGGCTCTTCCCCAAGTGATTTGTCAATAGGTTTTAGATTCTCACACTGAGTCATTTCTTTAAATAAGGTTACGATTCTAAAAAGCCCTTTTTAAATACAAATATTTCACCCAGGAAGTGTAGCAGATTAAGCCATTAACAGTCATTAAGATGCATTAATCTATTAGCAGTCATTAAAACTGTAAGGAATATTAATTTGTCAGATTATCAGAGCAAAGAGGAAAATAAGAAAGGATCCAGAAAGAGATGCAAAGAAAAAGAAGGTGCTGGGCTTGTCCACTTTATCTAGACTGCCATACTAGAGAGTCTTCTGGTGAGGGGACAGGGGTTCTGATCTAGCAACGGCACAATTGAAAGAAAACACCGGGGGTGAGAGGAGCAAAAACAGAAAAGAAAAACTGTGAACTGCAGTTTTGCCTATACTGTACCAGAAGACACACTGAAAAGGCACAAGATACAGCATATATCCATGAAGAAACTATATTTTTATTAAGAAAGAATGTTTAAGTCCACCACCTGCCTCACAAGCACAAGGTCTCAAGTTTGATCGCTGGTATGAAAGAAAGAAAGAAAGAAAAGGGGGGGGAGAAAGGAGGGAGGGAGAGAGGGAAGGAAGTTTAAAACAAGGACTTCCTAATGATACAGGTATATATTTGATTATACAATGTCACTACACTGTTGAATGGTACACACTTCAACTCCTCTCCAGACTCACAGACTATTTGCTCACTCATGGTTTCTAATTATATTTTAAGATCTGTGACACTTTTTCTCTCTTTAAGCCTTCAGAAAGACACCAATTTATACCAAAATGAGTCATGGTATTTGCTTCTGTTACTAAAAACAAAGTTCAGAAAGTCACTCAGGGCAAACATCTTAGGTATTTTGGGGGGTTTTTTTGGTACCGGGGATCGAACTCAGGTCCTTGCGCTTGCACAGCAAGCAGCGAAACCACTGAGCTAAATCCCCAGCCCCCATCTTAGGTTTTATACACAGTGGTGCCACCAACTTCCTGTAAATCATAACAGAAATGACTTAACCTGACCCACAAGAGTGTAACAACCTGACACACAGCCCCTGAGGAAGACAGTAAGCAAGACCAGTTTATGAGAAAAAGGCCACATAAAACCATGAAACGTGCTACAGGACTTTGAGCAAATCGCTTAACCTCTTAGCTGTCTCAGTTCTAAAGTAGAGACAATACAATCTCCGTGAAAACAGTATCCTAACCAGATTATTTCTTGGTCATGAAGACCTAAGATTCAGCACTCATTTCACTGTTGTAGAAAGTACACATATTTTAAATTTATTCAAACATACTACTGTCCAAAATCATTTCATCTTAGAAATTTTAACAGCGAAGTTTATATACTTTATGCAGGTCAAATCCACTGAACACAACTAAATCTTGGCTTTGGTGAATGACGAATGTTAACCCCATCCATGTCAAGCTTCCCTACATCCCTGGACTGAAAGGGAGTACAAACAACAAGGTCCGGTGAGGGGGGGCGGATTTCTTCCTTAGCTCTTTATAACATTTACTCCCATTTTCTATAGGTTTCAAATGTCCTGCCCTCTGAGATACTTTCCCTAACCACACAACAAAGCTACTCCTCTGTTCATTATGTACACACACTGTACCTCTGACTTCTACCTCAATCTATGCATCAAAATCAACATTTAAAAATTATTTGTGTAATCATGCTTCTCATGTCTGCCTTCCCAACACTCAATTACAACAATGCTTCCTTTGCTACCTTCAGCTATTACACATTTTATCTACACAACAACACACAAAAAAAGTCAATACGGAGTAGGTCTGTAGAAAATACATACTAAACAAAAGGATGTTTAATCAAAGCTTCAGAGACATAAAAATCTGCTTCTCCTCACAGTAGGTTGGAGCACCCTGATTTGAACAGATTATCAAAGTGCAGACAGAGCTGCCTTCTCGGGTCCCCTGCAAGTCCATCCTTCACCCAGTGTTGCAGAGGCCAGATCCAACAGTGAGTGACACTGACATGATGTTGTCTTTGCACAGTGTAAGGATGGATGTTAATTACCCTTACTCCTAATCCAGTCAAGATATCTAAATTTTGTGAAATCCTAGGGAATAAAGAAGTTTTAGCACATAGGCAGGAACTGTTGCTTTCTATTGTCCCAAACTACATGGAAATTCCACAACTACAGCAGTAATGATGACTCCAGCCTGGTGTGCAAAGAACACCATTCTTTCAGGCATCTGCCTTTGCATTCCCTCTGCTCCTTTCCCTCCATCTTCACATTGCCTCTACCCAACCCACTGCTAAAACACATGGTCCCACTATGATTCCTTCCATTGGTGTTCCCATTTCTCATTCTACCAGTTCAAAAACTATGCCAGCTGCATCAAACGGTGAGCAAGCTGAGCAAGAGCTTTACCTGCTTAAGTTCAGAACAGTTTGATTTTTCCACTGCTAATTAGAGCTAGGTGTTAAAAGCACAGAAAACTTTCACTTTCAATGAAAAAAAAAGGTACCAATAAAATACTGGCATGTCTTTACAGTCTCTTTATATTATCAGTTAACAGAGGCCCTATTGCCAATTCCTCACGTCCCATAAATCAAACATATCTTTTTTAAAAAACCAGACATTTCAATACAAAGAATACACAAAAAAATTAAGAATTTAAAGTCAGATCATGAGCCGAGCTCACAGATCATTTTGGCACCACTTGAAAATTTGTTCTTCAGTAAAAAAATTTTTCCATCAACTTCACACAGGAGGTCCTGACATAGATCAATGTGGTACAGAATTGGCCAGCATTTTCTTTTGCTTCACATGAAAATCTAGTATTACTTTATAGCCATGGATCAATGTTGTAATGGGTTTAAGAAATACATTCAAAATTGCTGCGTTTAGATGCTGTCCCTGACAAACTCAGGTAATGGGAGCTTGGTATTTAGTGTGGCAATGTCAGAAGCCAGGAGGACATTCAAGAGCTGGGGTTAAAGAGCAGGTCCCTGGGGTGTGCCCTCAGAAAGCACAGCGTGTTTCTGGTTTTGCTCTCCCACACATGATGATCACCGCTTGTCATGAGCTGACACTGCCATAAGGGCCCCTCACCAGTGCCTACACCATGCTATCAGCCTCCAAAAGTGTGGGGTAAATCAACCTCTTTTCTGCACAAGTATTCTGCCTCAGATATTTCATTATAGTGAGGAAAATTGGACTAATACAATGGAACAGAATTTCCACGCACAATGTGCTGTTTCTAGAATAGCACTAGGTATTTCAGGCACATGGCAGCCATTAGGGAAATACTGTCATTCCACTGTGCTTCTGATACTTCTCAAAATATTCTTTTCTTTTTGTAAAAGGAGGAACAATGAAATATACCTACACTTTTATAGTTCTATTTATTGATCTTTATTTGGCATTTTACTTAAATAAAATTTAAAACAGGTTTATCAAATTACTAATGTTCCAGAAAAGTTTCATTCAAACATTTGTAAAAATATTCTGCAAATTTTTTTTCCACTGAAATGAAACTGTCCTTGACACTTGTCCATTTTAACAACAGAAGAGAATACAATTTACAATGATATTTGTTGTCACCCTTATGACTTAAGTTGAGGTTTACAAATCCAGTCAGGGGAAAGGTTCAACCCATAGTCATTCAAGCCACTCAGACATGTTCTGTGTGTGTGTGTGTGGGTGTGCGTGCGAGCGCACGCGCATGAGTGTGTGCATGCTGTAGGACAATAGTACTGAAACCCTTTGCCTTGGTAAGGACAACAGATGTTACTGAAAAGTCTCCAACCAGAGGTAACTTCATTATAAGATTACCAGTTCAATCTCATCTGCTGACCACTCAATATTTTTTCTTTTATAAAATGCCAAGAAACCACCATAGACTCTGTACCCAAACTTTTATTAAGTTATACCTATAGTGAGAGATTATTTATCATCTATACAATATGGTTATGACAGGGTCCAGTGGTCTGTGTGTATGTATGTATGTATGTTTGGACAGCATAGAATTATAGAAAATATAGAAATGAAAGGAAAGCTGATAAAGGAAATTAATATAAATTTTATCTATCTGATATTTTTGCTTATAGATAATATTTAATTCAGCATCATGTTAGATTTCATAATTTAACTACTTCCTTACCAATAATTTTTCAGAAGTTTTGTATTTCAGAATGCTAATACATAGAAAAATCATATCACATATTTCCCTTTATAATACTGTACAAGTTGAACATCCCTAATAAGAAAATCTTTAGTTTGACAATTTTTGGACACTAACAGGATACCATAAGCCACAAATTATACACCCAAACTTATGTTATGTCACAATCAAAACACAGGCAGACTGGGCCAGGATGTAGCTCAGTGATGCTGCACCTGCCTGGCAAGTACAAGGTCCTGAGTTCAATCCCCATTACTGAAAAAAAAAAATAGGCAGACTAAAAATAGTGTACAAAATTACTTGAAGGTTATGTCTATATGATATACATAAAACATAAATGAATTTCTCATTTAGAAAGAATCCCATCTCCAAGACTTCTCATTATATATTTGTAAACATTCTAAAAAAAACACATCGCAACCACAAAACAATTTGGGTCCCAAGAATTCTAGATAAGATCTACTCAATCTACACTAATTGAGAAAACTTGAAGAAAGGGGTCAGGAAAAATAAATTATTTTCTCTGTTTAACTATACATGGATTTCCTTCATTTCAGTGATTATATATTTAAAAGCAAATATAATTTAATTATATGTAATTTTATTAAACCAAACATCAGTTAAAATGAGTGCTAATACTTTTTTTTACTAAAATATTTTTTAAACATGTTTTCATTTCATATGCCAGTGATTAATACAATTTTCTTTCAGGATAAGGATATTAGTTTGGTGCATATTTCCTGAAATATATATTTTTTAAAAAGTCAATCTTTCCTCCAAGCTTACATTATTTCTCCAAGTCTCCTTTTCAAAATAAGTAGTTTTTATCCAAAATTATCCGATGGCATTCAATTAACTGCAACTGCCTAAATAAAAGAAGCTTAAACAAGTTTAGTGTAAATGGTGCCAAATCAAGCACAAGAAGCTTAAACAGTTAATAAATTCTTTTCCTAAAAAAATAGGCACAGACACTGTAATTTTAACCAAAGATTCTTATCATCACCTACATGTAACTGCCTGATAATGTAACAACTTATCCTGAAACAACTCTGTCACCTGTGGGTGAAACAAATTAACTATAATAAACTGGAAGACATCAGTAAATAGCACAAAAACTGGTCCTACTTCTGAGCTAACAATGAAAAATGGTAATTGCACTGATTAAACTAATTTTTCTTCCTAAAAAGTTCCATTCATCATAATCACGGATAATTTGATTTCTGGTTCTTTTAGGTCAAATAAAGTTAATCTTTTAAATCAAAGGCAAATATATTCCAGTGTTTAAATATCATAATCCTTATCTTTCAAAGTAGAAGTCATATTTTATAATAATAAGACAAAAGCAATTCAATTCCACCTCAAGTTTTTTAAAAATACTAAGTCAAAGCCAATTTATTTGTGGTACCTAAAGGTATCTTTAGAATTTTTTTCAATTTTAATATAAAGAGGCATTTTTCCCCAAATGAATGAACATCAAGTCATCATTCTTCTTTTCCTGTATGCAAATCAACAGATTTAAGATATACCGGCATAATCTATTATTGTTACATGGCCCTTTATTAAATTCAAAATCTTGTGACCACTCCACCCCTATTTTTTCTAAATCCAATCCTCTGATGTTCACCAAGTGACTTCTTTTATAGATTTCTCCTTTTTTTCACTCTCAGAAAACTGGGCAGAGTAGAAGACAGATAAAGGAACCCAGTCAGCTGTCTCACGAGCTCAGAGTGTCTACTGCACCACCCCATAGTTTTTGTCAGTAAATCTGGATTCTGTCACATATTAATGAGGCCTGCAATTGCTGGGAAATTTAATTATTTAATGAAAGACATGGTCTTTGAAGGTTTAATCAAGGAAAACAAAACTGAGTTCACTGTGGCCATGGAGAAAGCAGATTAACCACCTCGATTTATCCGTTTCAGGGTTCTGCTTTTTGTTTTACTTTTCTCCTGTGTCATTCTTGAGTATTATCTTTACTTTTTCCTTTCATTGTTCTCTCTTGATATCAGCTGCATATGGGAAGTAAAATCACGGATGAAGGAAGACAGGCAAAGAAATACCGATGCTTTTGTGTTTAACTTATTTGGAAATGATGTCTTCTGGTTTCTGCAAGGTTGTGGCATGTATCAAAGCCTCATTAATTTGGCATTAGCTTTTGTGCATCATACTTCACATACCTTTTCCCTGGATCAAAATAGTATGTTTACATTGTTATGAATTACTGTTGGTACCACCACTAATTACTATTAAATACTTTCTCAACTCACTTGATCCTCACAGGAACACATGACATAGAAATTTTTGCTATCTCATTACATAGGTAAAGAAATTGAGTCAAGAGAGGCTAAATAACATGTACAAGGACAGCTAGCTGGTGAATCCATATAGTCTGGTTCTTAACCTATAGTTCTAGATACAAGATACCTTTTTTTGTGTTACTTGTTGACAGTGCCATAAAATACTTATTGAATACTTACATAGTCCCTTTTTCAGTTTTTCAGAACTTAATAGGATTGATGCTGGAGTATAAGACGGTGAGAGTGTAAGTGACTGAGATAATATGCTAACTCTGTGATTCAAAACAGGATTTTTAAGGAAGTAACTGACTCATAATAGGACACGGAAGGATTAGTTTAAGAAAGACAATAAACCATTATCTCTTTACTCTTTATTTTTAAAGTTGTTTCATGATACTTGAGAAAATTCGTCCCAATTCTAAGAAAAATATGTCCATTATTAAAGGGCTTATAAAATGCCTTAAAATCATTTTAGTTATCTTTTCTCCACTGAATATAATGAAATTAAAATATAAAAACACTAACAAAATCCCAACAACTTCCCTGTTTTATAAAATCAAATAGATTCATGGAAAAAAATGTTTTGTAGCTATAAGAAAATTCAACATTTAAAAAAAAATTTTGTCTTTTCTTTCTTATGTATTATGAATGCTTCAACTTTTTAGACTTTTTATATATTCATTTTACATATACCTTTTTAAAAAACCTATATACACCAAATAATGAAAGTTTTAGATCTGCAGAGAAGCAAAACCATGAATGGCTTTTCAGTATGTTTGTAATTATACCAGCTAGAAATTACAGTTTAATCTGGTAAAGGAAAATTGGTTACACATCAGGAAATCATTTGTAATAAAAACACAAGACTATGTAAGAACAATGAACCATTCAAAGGAAGTAACTAGACAACCATGACTGGACCCACTCAGAGAAAATAGTAAAAATACCTTGTTATTCCTGAGAAAATATCTTGCACATGTTAGGACATGCAGAAAAATAACTTCCTATTTTTGCCTTGTTAGCCATTTACTCCGGGTCCTGTACTCTACTGCTATCTCTGGATATATCCACTTCCTTCCATTTTAACTCTGTGTTTCTCCTAAACTCACCATGTCAAGAACAAGTGCTTTCCTCAAAGAAAGAAAATTGATTACTTGATCTGGTTGCTCCTACAGCATCCCACAGTATTATTTTCCCTATAACACAATCAGCTCCATGAAGCTAACAGAAATAACTGTTTGTCCCTTCATTAGAATCTAGTAATCCACAGAAACCAAGAAACACTGTCAGAGAGAGAAAGAGAAACTGATTCTGTGTACGTGTTTCTATATATTTCCCCTTCAGGAGAAATAACAACAAAAAAACAGTATTCAAAGCTTATTTAGCCAGTTCCAAAGATTAATATTTATCCAAATATCAAAACAATCTCACAAATAGTTAGCATATTATATAGAATTCCATTGAAAAATACAAACATACTTTATATATACATAATTTAATTACCAGAAACTTCTCTCCTGAGAAGCAAAATGATCAGCCTGGGAACCTTGGAGGAATTACAATTGTCCTTCAAAGATGTCATGTTATTGTTCTCTTACTATAGTCATTTCATAAGTCCATCTGGTATAGTTGATCATCCTCTCCTTTCTGCCCTTCTCATTTATTAAATGGGAAAGAATTATTCTTTATAGGACAATCAGGACACTAATTAACACTTATGTATATTCAATTTTCCTCTGTAAGAACACATAATACTATATTAAATGTCACATTTGGAACTCACAGTTTTACACCAAAGCCTTCAGTACTTCAACCAAAATCAAATATTTGATCTTTCAAAAAAGCCAATATAGTGCTTGTTTAAAACACTGATCTAAAAAAACAGGGACAGCAGATATAGAAAAAAAAGTCCATCAGACAAATTGTCTCCATTCACTAAAGCTGTCTAATTTTCCTACCAATTACTATATTTTTACTATAATTTCATTAAGCTTCATTTTAAATCCAAAAACAACTCTGAAGTTACAATTTTACAAAACTCTAAGAATACTCTCTTATTTGTGCTCTAAATTCATTTGGTGATATTAAGCTGCTGCATTTTGGCCTGAAACACACTATAATTTTTATTCACAAAGTAAAGTATTGCATTCCAAAAAGTTTAAGAGCTCTACGTTTCTATTTAGGCAATCAGTGCTATTTGCCAGACCTGTCCTGACCATGTAAATGAAGTATGGCCAGAATAACCAGAGCTATGCATTCTCCTTAAAATATAACATACTTTATGACCTGCCATGAGATATTTTATAGTTCAGCATTTTGTTTATAATGAAAAAATGTACCAACGAGCTAGTCTTATGAAGGAAAGCAGTAATAGTGCCCCTGATTCCAGGCTTACAAATGCAAAAAATGGATTCAGCTCCGAACATCAGAGTGTTTTTTCCTGGGAAAGGGGGGTGATATATGAGATGTTTGTCCAAAAAGGACATGAGAAGAATAAAAAGTCACTGAATCTCAGTGACCATGTTAGCTAAACCTATCGCATTTTCCAAAAGATCTTAAGTTGCCCCCATTGACAGAATTCTCCACATTGGAAATGATGACCACTGACTCTTCAAACAGGGGCTTCCTACCTCTATTAGAGATCAGGAGGTAGAGTTAAAAACCCAGTCTATTCATCCTGTAGTAAAAGTCCTTTGAATGTGTAATGTAAGGACAAAAAAGAAAAAAGAAAATCGGTGAGTTTATTGCTGCTACTGCTACAACTGGTATTTTCACATAGATTGAAAGGACTGGCTGTCAGAGATCAACATCTTCATTCCCTTTATAAACTATTTTTTCCTCACTTGCCCTGCAACTACAGAAAAATATGGCTTATTTTAAAATGAATTGCTCTTTGATGTAGCACATATACCATACCTTTCATATTCATATGATGCTTATAATCTTGTCATCATTCATGTGTCCTGGATGCACAGTTTATCTGAAAATATTATGGTAAATTTTACCAGAGGGCACTTTTTATACACTAGTAAAGTCTGTCACTTCAGCTCTGCATCATTGCTTCATGGACCAATACAACTCTACAACTTCTCGGCTCAAGTTTTGCACTTAATGTCATGCTAGCTCATTTATCAACAGCAGGTTACTCTATCCTGAAACTAACTAATCAATATGCAGTCTAACTAATCTACGTGCACAGAGTAACACAACAGCCTAAACTACACTTGATATTTTATCTATTTGAGACTGTATGCTTCCCATTGAAACTAAAAGGGAAAATATGGGCCTACATCCTAATTGCAAGTCTCCAAGTTATATAACATCCTAAAGTTTAAAGATTTCAAAATAATTTTGGCTCTATCACAGGGTTAGTAATACTTGGAATGGTTCTGGAAGTCCTTGGGGTTTCGGATACCCACAGTTTGTCCAAAACTAAGCAACCTTTTCATGGGATAAAAATAACAGGCCAAATTTCCCCTCCAGAATTACTCCCCATAGGAAATTACCAGTCCCAACAGAGGGTTCCCTTCTCTATGTCCTTTGCTGGAAGACCTTTTGACAAATGTGTTCAATATCATCCCAAGTAGAGACCCATTTATAATGTTTATTTAAGAACCAATGTCTTCTCATTGATACACCATGGACTCTCAATTCTTCTCTTCTAGAGTTCTCCAGTGAAGTTTCAAACATGATCCTTGATTCTCAAGTTGTTTTACCAACTGGCCTGTATAATATTATGATGACTGCAGGGTCCTCTGTATCCCCTCCTTTTCTATCTTTGTGACTCTGTATTTCCTGAATTCACTTAGGCCAAGAGCTTCTGAAAACTCAGTGTGGTGTTCTCTACTCTCCTGGCAATAAGCTCCTTTCCTAGAAGAACTCATGCATTTTGCTAATTCTAAGCATCCTTACTCCAAAACTCAGCCTATCATTCAAAAGTTTTGGTTAATCTCTCCACTCCTGCCCATTCCTCTCTAACGGTAGTTGGAATCTAGTTGAGATCACAGCTTCTTCAACCCATGAAAATTCTGCAATTATTTCCATTTTGATGACAACTGGTATTGTACCCAGGCCAATCATCTTTCACCTACTGATCTAAACATTTGCCTTTATGTCCTAGCGCATGCCTTTCCCCACTCCAGTTCTCTAGCTGAAAGTCACTCACAGTGTTGATTTTTCTCTTCCTTTCTTCTGAATAAATACTGCACCTATAGTGTCTAGCCTTCAACTGATAAATATTATTTCCTTTTATTATTTAAGACTTTTTAAGAGATACTTGACCTACAATAAATTTGTATATTTATAATGTAAACAGTAATTGATATGTATTCACCTAGACACACACCTGTGAAACTATCATCATAATGACAGAAATGAACATTTCAGCTATCAACTCTCAACTCCAAAGGTTTCCTCATTCTTTATATTATCTTTCTCATAACTACCAGTCAGTACAAATCCAGAGAACCTTTTGCTTTTATTACAATGAATTTAAATTTTACAATTCTATACAAATTAACTCAAAATATGATGAAAAATACAGATTTTAAATTTCTTAAATATATTTTTAGAAAAAGACAATGCCATTAATCCCTTTCAAAATATTTCCCATGTTCCAACACATTCATCCCATCATTCTTTCCACTTTGTCTTGATTCAAAATGTTTACTCTTCCTGGTCATATTGACTTTGCAGAATAGCCGGAAGTAGCATGATAGCAGATGCAGTGAATACAGTGAAAGAGGACACACCATGATGGTTTTACAAGCCTACTTTTCTGTTGAATGGCATTTAGTAGCCAGGTTCACATTTTTGATTATAGCTCATAAAGACACTCAACAAAAGAGGACTTCCAGAACTGCTTCAGAAAGTTGAAGAATGAATGGGATAAATGTGTTTAAAGCAAGGGGGAATATTTTAAACAGAATTAATGGCATTGTATCTTTTACTGTAATTATTTTATTTCTAAATATTTTTATTGTGGTAAAGTATGCATAACAAAATTTACTGTTTTAAACATTTTAAGTGTATCATTTAACATCAATACTACTACAGCATCATTCACATTACACACAACCGCCAAAGATGGAAAGAACCCAAATATTCACAACAGATGAATGGATAAAGAAAATATAGTATATACCTAGAATATATTTTATATTTAAACCAACACCATATTTTTTATCGTCCCTTATTCATTATGAACTCAATTTTTTTCTTGCCTTTTTGACTCGATGTAACTGTGCTATAGCATGCATTAGTGGCTCACTTTCTTATATTTTTGATATTTCTTCATGAATATGGCGCCACAATATGTCTATTCATTTACCTGATAATGAGCATTCATTTTATTCCCAGTATCTGGCTCTCACAAATAAAACTGTTGTGAATACACATGTCAGTATTTGTATGGATATATCCCTTCATTTCTCTTAAGTAAATACCTTTGTTTGGACTAGCTAGGTCATAGGTTTTGCTTTCTTTAAAAAATCTGGCAAATTATATTCCAAAATTGTGGCACGCCTTACATTCTCAATGAGGATGCCATTTGCCCCATATTCTCATCAACATTTAATAAGTCCTTTTAACTGAAGCTGCTCTAATAGGTGTGCAGCTAGTGGGAACCAGTACCATCTCTAGTACTATGTGAGTATCAGTAACTGTTACCTCTACTCTTATCAAAAGTATTTGTACAGACTTCACATGTGCTACTTAGTACTCAGCTGACTACCTAAGGGGGATTCTCTGCAGATCTCTGACACTTCCTCTGAAAGTAGCTCTATCTCTTCTATAAGCTGAATTCTCTAATTCTCAGTTTCTTTGCTTATGTTTTTAAATAATGCTATAAAGTATAAAATAAATGTAAAATATTTAATTCTACAAAATGCTTACAACATGAGCACATCATTTCCTCAAACTCATTATAGAATACTTAGAAATGGAAATCATGACTTACAGCAACCAGTGTATATAGTGTAGCATTCAACAGGAAGATGTTTTTAAAAGGGTGCTGGAACATAACATATTTACCCAGAACTCTTCTAATTGTACAATTCTGACATTTATGTCTCAGTACTCTCCAGATACACTCCCTCACATTGTGCAGCTAAATAAAAAAGCCCAATAATCTTACATTACACTAATCCCCACAGGCTGTAATAATTATAACTGACTTTAAGGGACATACAGAGTGGAATCTAAGTGGAAAAAAACTTCTTAAGTGTTTTTAATTTAAAACATCTTTTATTATTTGGAAATTACATTGACAAATTACAAAAAAAAATCCAAATTAATAGTGGGAGGATTTACAGACTCTTAAGAAAATGATACATAGTAGGCAAGAGAAAGCTGAAAGAATATTGATTAGTAGTAAATGATGACATTTGAGATAATTATTCTATTTTCACATGGGAAGCTTAACACAATGAACACTGGGTTAGAATTTAATCTATATTAGTCTATAATCACATTGCTGAATAAATTGGTTTATAGGAAGAAAAAAACAGCAAAAACAATATAAATTTTATCTGCAATACAGCGGACAGTATTGAATCTTTTGCAATGCCCAATTATCATTTTAACAGAATTCTACTTTCTCAGGTAGAAACAATAGCATGAAAGAACTTGCTTCCAAGAAGAAATGCTCACATCATATGTGACTGGAAACATACAAATCTCAGCAGAGTGAAGTAGGCAGATGATTATATTGAAGACAAAATGCTGCAACTGTGAGGAAATGTGGAAACTTTCAGAAGACCAGGAAATGAATGAGAGCCATTAGAAAGCTTAGATGATCTAAAACTGATTACTAAATTGAAAGTGAAAATGAAAGGGTGCCAGAGTAATCATTCCTGTAGGAGGCATAGAAACACCATAAGGACAGAGAGGTGAGAGAGGACAGGAAGGAGAGGGAAGGAGAATGGGGCCCAGTATACCTGGACTGTCACAGGAACCTCAGCCTGGGAAATTACACAGAAGGGTTTACTCTCAGAACTAGGATTAAAGGTTGGGAGGGACAACAGATAAATACACACAGTAACCCAATGGTTCACACCCATAACACCAACAACAAAAGACACACAGACAAGGACAAATTAATGAGGAAGGAAGAAATTAAGTACCATGAGAAGTTACTATCAGCAGTCTCATATTCTACCTTTAAAAACTTTGCATTCTGGTAGAGAAAGATTTCTAATTAATTAATTAGATTAGATTAATTAATCCATTTAAGTAACATGATGGTTTATAATAACTCCACAATTTTTCAAATGAGATCCTTTTTCTTCCTGAGACTAATTTGGTTTTCTCATATTTCCATTAAAATTGCCCCAGACCATCGTTTTTTATCTGTTTATAGGAAAAACTACTCATTATTTTGTGGATGATCTTTCTCCACACACTGAATAAAGGACAATTTCAAAATTTATGAACAATATCTTATAAATCTTAAATTCACTGTATATTCTTACTCTTGTAATAGTATTCTTAAAATTAACTCATTCCTAATAATTGTAATTGAAAAATATATATTTAGGAAGTAAATATGTACTTAAAATGAGACACCAAAATTTTTAAATAATTTGCTTGGTGATACTTTAATATTTAGCACAATGGAACTATTTCAGCTTTTAAGTATTTTTAACACAGAAATATAGAACTCCAAAATGATACTGGTGAATTTTTGCAAAGTGAAGTCATTTATGAGACTATCAATTATAGTAGGGATATACATAATGAGATAATATAAGGTTGTGTTTGATTAAAGTCTAAGGACTTCACTAAATTGGTATTTCCAGCAAGCAACTATCTAAGGAATTAAAAATATATCGCTTCTCGGCCTTTTGGCTAAGATCAAGTGTAGGAATTAAAAATATGACCAAAAAACTGCCTAAAAATGATGGTCTCAGTCTAAGAGTATCATCATCCTAAAATGCTTAAACACTATTTAATTAATTACACTATATATGTAAGTTAATTGTCTACTATTGAAATCAAATGTGTGTACAATGAGCTATCACACAAGTTTCAAAAGCTAATGTTTAGAATGTTGTTAATATTTTCAGGAAAAATATCTGAAATTTTACTATACTGATACAATTAAGATAGCCAGCTTTGTCTTAGCCCTGTTTTTACTCCAACTGATTATTACTGCAAAATTATTTTAGATATCACATGAAGGCTTAACTGTGTTCTTTAAATTTATACTCACATTTACCTTCTACTGATAGGAGCTAAATAGTAAAACTTTGAGAATTATACGATATAGTTAATTTACCTCTTGTGTGGAATATGTTACATCCATAACCTCATATCATAAACTTCCATTCTTAAATTCCAGAAGTCAATATATTTTAATATAGAACTAATGGCCCTTTGATTTCACTCATTTTTGGTTTATCATGTCATTTTTAAGTCACATTTCTACTGTGTGAACTTATCATGCCTCAGCCTTTGCTACAAAACTTTCAAAACAATTGCCTCTCACAATGCAGATTCTCTCCCTAGGGCAATCAGCCTTTTAAAGCCAAAACAACTCTCAAAGCTGGTGTACTAGTGCTACTTAGGAGGCTGAGGCAGGAGAATCACAAATTCAAGGCCACCCTAGACAAATTAGTGAGGCTCTTTCTCAAAATAAAATGTAAAAGCGGTTCAGGATGTAGTAACGGGTTAGAACTCTTGTCTACTATGGGTGAGAGCCTGGACTCAATCCACAGAACTGCTCCCCACAAAAAAAGGTCCTTTCAGGTAACTGTCTTGTTTCCCTGTTTAAATCATGCAGCACATTTGTATTTCTCTACAAGAGAAGCATGTATTTATAATTTGTATACATGTCTTCTTTTAATAAATAATGTAATATATGAAGACTTATTTATTGTGTTATCTGATAACTAACACAGTGCCTGATAAATGTTGAATCTAATAAATGTCTAATTAATAAATAAAAGAGGATATATTTTTTCCTTTCCAAGATAGTTTGATTTAAAGTCTCCTCAAAGGAGTGTGGTTCTATAATAAATTACTATTTGGGTAGTTTCAGAAATTCTAATTCACACTACATTCATAAACATGGACATGCCCGTCACTAAACAAACAATTAGGCTAGAGTTTTACTGAAGAACCAGGTTTAGAAGAGTTTCAGGCACATAAGCAAATAGCCCCTTTCTGACTTCCAGGCGTAGGTACAACACCAGCTGCTGTGTTCAGTGAAACTTGATACTCGGCACAGTTGGTATGAGAGAAGACTCTATCAACTGTAAATTATAACCACTGCACTGAAGTCAAGACTGCAGGTCCCTGAACCAGGAGGTAGCGCATGCCTATAATCCCAGCACTCAGTAGGCTGGGGCAGGAGGATCTCTGCAAGTTCAAGGCCACTCTGGGCTACATAGTGGAACTCTGTCAGAGAGAGGGAGGGAGGGAGGGAGAGAGAGAGAGAGAGAGAGAGAGAGAGAGAGGGACAGGATTCTAGATCCTCAAGAGCAGTGTCAAGTAGAGAATAGATTCAGCCTTAGAAGCTGAGGATTAGAATAGAGGAAAAAGTTCGATCCCTGGTACCAAAAAAAAAAAAAAAAAAAACCAAACCAAACCAAAAGGAATCCAGGAAAATAAAAAAATATAATTGGTGACTTTTACCATGTTCCTTTCTTCTACTCTCTGGCCTATTTCCACATGCTATCTTATCATAAAACGTCAATTCCAGCCTAAAAGATTCAAGAAAATCTAAAAACATAAGTTTTACCAAATGTCAAAAGACAGCAAAGTGTGTTTGGGCAAAGTGGGATATAGGAATACACGAGTGTTCTCTATTGTTTTGATTTCTATACAAAAATACTATCAAAATATACTTGTTGGACAAAACCTCATTCAACATAATAGCTCATTCTCTACTTCTGTAAGAATTTGAGACTACTACTTATTTTCTTCTCTTTATTTATGGATATATCATCCAGATTATTTTATGGATCTACTCTTTTAAATCTAGTTCTAAAGATGTCCAGTGAGCGGCGTGTCCTTTCTTACTTAACCAAATCTACCATTTTGGCTACTTCAACATCCCTCACTCTTACCCTTATTAGCAGTGAAGAAAAAAGTAAGATATCAAGTGCTTAAAAACACATATATAGTATCTGCTTTGGCTAACTATCATTAAAGGAAAACTTTCAACTATTACTTGAATTTTAAATTTTTTAATTGTCATATTTTAAATAAGTAAATATAAATTTTGTACTAAACTGTAAATGTAACCTCTAGAGTAGATTCTGCCATAGAAAAGCAATAGTAGGGGCCAAAATTTGAAAAGTAAAATTTAAAACTTTAAGAATTTGAGAAGTTATAGCTATTTTTTTCTTTATGATTTGGAAAAACAATGTCTTCACTCAATGTAGCTATCAAACACCATTAAGGAGCTTCTGGAAGGCCACTGGGTCATGGACACTTGGAATCATTAGATTAACAGAAGCAAGGATGAATGCTAGAGCAGCTGTGGTTAACCTACAGATGTGCACCATCTTAAAGGTGCTTGTCAGTTTCCAGCAAATACGACCCACAATGGTAGCAGAAGACCACCAATAAATACCTGAAAAGGGACCATACAAATTCAACCCTTGACAAAGGAGATGCTTAGCAGAAATGGCTGGAAAATGACTTTCAAAAGAGGCATT
Organism: Heterocephalus glaber; assembly: GCF_053883595.1. Lineage (NCBI taxonomy): Eukaryota > Metazoa > Chordata > Mammalia > Rodentia > Bathyergidae > Heterocephalus > Heterocephalus glaber. Next base: position 9,226,599 of record NW_028258303.1, read on the forward strand.
CTTCATGATGTCAGGCCTAATCAATAAAGCATTCTTCATGAATGTAGTTTTCTCCATATTCATTCCCACATTATTACTGACAAATCCCCAAAGTCAGGTAGTACGATGAGGTCTTCAACTTCTATTAATTCAAGTATGCCAACCTTCTTTTGGGAACATGTCTGGAATAAGTAAAACTAGGTAATTTCTACTTATATAAGCCTCATTCCTTTGACATTTAGGTGACATTGGGAAAATAACAATCTTCCTGTATCATTTATAAATAAGAAATATGAGACAATACCTCTTTTGCTTGTTGTGAATTTAAATAAATAATACATGTGAAGTACCTAGAAAAGTTTTAAGCCCAAAAAAAATAGACTCAATATAAATTAATTATATTTAGAAGAAGTATAGATTTGGAATTCAAAGTTCAAGTTTCATTTATCTCTCTGTGCACTGGCAGAATACACCATCAAATTCCTTGATCAAAATTAAAAGCAATATTCCTGCATAGCTTCTTTAGTATACAAAAGGCAAATAATATAAGGAAGACAGATGCACAAAGTAGATGAAATTCAAGGCCTCCACAGCTAAAATATATAAATTTTGATTCACTTAAAAGTGGTGTTTTCAGGGGCAGGGATTTAGCTCAGTGGTTCTGCCACTTGTCTCCCAAGCGCAAGGTTCCGAAGTCAATCCCTGGTACAGAAAAAAAAAAAAAAAAACGGGCCAGGGATTTAGCTCAGTGGTTCCACTGCCTGCCTCACAAGTGCAAGGGCCTGAGTTCGATCCTGGTACCAGAAAAAAAAATGGTGTTCTCTTCCTAAATAAGCTATTTGCTCTGCTGCCAGATGTAATTCTAGGAAATATTACTGTTCCCATTTATTACATTAGAAACTCATTCATCACATTTACCACTGCCATGGTGGGAAATGTGTGGACCAAAGTTCATGTGTTGGAAACAATCACCACTGCAACAGTGTTGGGAGTTCGGGGCCAACAAGAGAGGCACAGGGTATGAGAGCTGTGTCTTCATGAACAGATTAATGTTGTCACTGCAGGAATGGGTTAGTTATCACTGGAGTGTGCTTGTCACAAGAGTGAATTCAGGCCCTCTTGCCCTGCTGCTCTTTCTCTCTCTCTCTCTTGCCCTTCCACCCACTGCTGGACAGCACAATACAAGGTCATCACCAGATGCCATAGCCATGCCCTTTGGACTTCTCAGCCCCAGAGGTCTGAACCAAATACATATCCAATGTTTATAAATCACGGGGTCTCAAGTATCATAGCAACACAAAATGAACTGAGGATCTGCCTTTAGAGCCGGGGATTTAGCTCAGTGACACCACGCCTGCCTTGCAAGTGCAAGGTCCTCAGTTCGATCCCTGGTACCAAAAAAAAGAAAAAGAAAAAGAAATTTAAAAAAAAAGAATCTGCCTTTAACAACGAAGTGCTTAAATTTTGTATCACAAGCTGAAAATATCACAAAAATATAAATATTTATAAATGAGAAAATAAATTTAATGGCTTTATGAAGGTAAATAATCGGTAAACCAACAAAAAAATGTGTAAAATGAAAATCATATGCCTGTTTTCTTTTGCAATATTTAGAATGTGATAAGCCCAAATAAACACATAAATAAAAATAATCTTGGAATAGTGACGTATCTGTATAACTTCCTTGGCTAAATAAAGTCACAAATTGTTTTACAATACTTGATTAAGTGGATCACTAGTGACCTAAAGTATTAATTCACTACTAACTCATATTTCTGACACTTTAATCTATATTCTTTATGAATATGGTTTTCTTACTTTTAAATTCAAATACCAAACACTATAAATTCAATTCATATAAAACTCATGAGGCTATCTCTACACAAGAGTGAAGAACAAAACAAAATTTTTTTGGTCACAGATCAAAAGGCAGCAGCCACATCTTTGTGCCACCCTGCCGCTTCTGAATTAATTTATCTTTTTTTTTCACAAGGAATATCATTTTATTACTATAATCAGAAAATCATAATTTCTGTACAGGAATGTAAAAGTGAACATTAACAATGCATTGATAATTTCATTAAGAAGGTAAACATACTACAGAACATAAAGAAAAAATATTGCAAAATTTTCTGGCCTTACAGTGCACACTTTAGTGCAAGTATTTAAGACACATTAGTGTTCAATTCAGCAAAGTATTGCAGAATGTCATGCCACAGTCCACTTAATTCAAAGACAGTCAGGACATGCAGCAATAATAAAATGTTAAGAGAGTGTGTGTATGTATATATATATATTTATATGTAAAAAACCACACGTAATTCATAAAATATATAGTGGTTTATTTGGATGGTTTTAAATGAGTTCATTGTGGAGTTCAGGATAACTGGAGCAACATCCAGTGTCTTCTTAAGTGGAACAATCTTATTGCTAGGCAATGGCTTTGGCTTCAGGTAGCAAAGCCTCCCAGTATTTTATCAGCTGTCGCTGTGTTTGTACTAATGATTCTGAGTACTTGATGGTAACAGTTTTAAAATCCTTCACTCGTTCTTTCTCAAATCTTCCCACTTCTCTTCAAATTGTTTTAGAGATCCGTTCAAAATCTCTTTCTCCTTGTTGTACTTTCGCCTCCCACTCTCTTATTTCATGTTTAGCTTGCTGTATTTTATCTGGTTTGTTAGCGACCACCTTTTTTGCCTCAGTTTCACATTTTTTGAGCAAAGTAATTTGAGCACATTACCATTTTTGCCAGCACTTCATTCAATGGTCAAACACACCTTTCACTGCAGAAATAAGACGAACGTAGTCACTAAGTAGTACTGAAAACATATAAAAGTCAGCAAAAGCTTGTTCTTGATATAACTGGTCTATTTTCCTCTTCAACATCTGCAAGCTGAGATAAAGCTCTAGATAAAGCAGTACGATCCTGAGAATTACCTAACATGGCAGCACTTTTAGCAAAGGCAGCTGCTACTGGCTGAAAGTTCTTTTCTATGACAGACCAAAGCTTCAACAATGGCATGGAGTTTCCTAAGCTGCTGGCTGAGATTCTCAAATTGTTGCTGCATTTCTTCAAACCATGCATCTGATTCATTCATCTTGATTGTCATTTTCTTGACAGCATCTGCAGCCTTGTTCATTATCCTCAATATTCTGGCTCCACTCTGAGCCTGTGTATTAACTGCTCTAGGCAGCTCTGAACTTTCCAAGAATTGCCTAAAATCAGGATCCCATAGTAAAGCTGGATGTTTTACTGTTCTCTGAAGATACTTTCAAGTGCTGCTCTTTGTTTTTCTACAAACTCAGTGAATGATAAATCTTCTTACCTACTTTGACCTTGGTCATACCATGTGGGAGGCACTACTATACTCTTCTCTGGAGCTGGTGGCACAATATAACCAACATGTAAATACTTGCTTGCTAATTTGCTGTGCAAACCAAGAAAATCACTGAATCTTCTTTTTACTGAAAATTCACTCTTACTGAACATGGAAAGAGAAATCTTTGTTGTTACTCTGTACGCCATGTAAGCATTCATGCCTTCACCAACTTTCTCTGGATCTGACACACCAATTTCTGTATCAAAAATATCTCCATTTGCTTCGTCTTCAATCTCTTCCCTGGATCTGTCAAAGATCACAGGAGCTGACATACTCTATGACTCAATTCTAGGAGCAATGAGTATAGTAGGGGTGACTGATGTGACTGCAGGAGACAGCTCCGAGGACAGGATAGGGTCTCTTTCTGGGATGTCCAAAGAAACTTCTTCTGTGGATTCTGCAAAAAGATCATCTCTGTCATCATTCAGTACAACTTCTGACAGTTTTGGGCCACTGGAGTTTGCACTAATATCCTCTGTTAAGAAGACTGGCTGGTTCTGGAGATGATGGACTTGACTCCAACATGGAGGCTGTGCTGGTCCTCCCCATTCTCCAGCTCCTCAAAGTCGGTGGGCTTCCAGTCGCCCAGCGGAGGAGGTTCCCTCTCAGCTGCCATCTTCACTGGCCAGGATGATGTGTGCATGGGGCCTCCGACTAATTTACCGTATTTATGACTCGGCCTTCTCGTTTCAGCTCAAGTCACCTCCTAACAGTATTAGAGTTTTGATGTCTTAACTTTGTTTCCCAGACTTTTAGAATACTGCCTAGGGTGAAGCACTCTCTTTTAAATAAAGGGAAAGTTATTCTTTTCTAATTAAAATACGCTTAGTCTACTGGAGTTAGCTTTTATACAGACAGGAGTGAATACAAGCTTTAAGATTCATTTTAATTAAATATTTACTTACCAAAAATGTCCTAATGTAATTATCATACACAAAAATAAAGAGGAATGTGTGCCAATTTTGCTATTACAATTAATTGATGAAACATTAGCAATTATTGACACATAGGGTGTATAAAATATCAATCTTTGGATTTTGAAACACTTAAGGGAATGCAAGTTAATGCAAGAAAAGCCTTCCATTTGCATCCAAGAGGAAACCAGTAAGAGAGTCTGTCAGCAGACAGCTGAGTTAGAGGCAGTCAAAACGAGCTTCCAAAGTTCAAAAAGAGGGTCAGCCTGAGAAAACTGGCTTGTATGTTCTGTACCTACATCTTTCACCAATCCATCCACTTTCTACCTCACCACACTCCACCTCTCAAAACACCTCACTCTGTATTGTTTCTCATCCTTGGAGCCTGACTAGAGTTGTACACACCCTTTCTTGCTGATGCCACATTTCTCTACTTGCTTAAAAAACTGTTATGCTGTTTTTAATTTCACATAGCTAAAAGTGATTGTTACAATGATCTTGTTTGAATTAATTACATCAAAATACAATTAATTTATCAACAAGAACATAAATTTTTTAAGTTTGCTCATTTGCAAATATATGGAGGAAATAATAGTTAACTCAGCATCAATGACGGTAATTATTCATTCAATACATATAAATTTTAGAATGAGGCCTGGGATATAGTGCCAAGTAAGTGCTAACTATTGTAAACTATGAATCTCCTCTTATTTTGCAGAAAACAAGAGAGATGCTACATACTTGGAACAACTCATGCAAAGGTTATCAGTAGGAAGGAAAAGCACAAAAGTTGAGTAAACTTTTTGCATAAAGTTCACTTCTCTGTACATTAATTTAGGATATATCACGTTATACGTTTTTACCAAGCATCTAACATGAGTAGGCAGTTTTATTATGCATGATTTCTATTTTTGATAGCTTAACTGTTGGCAGTTGGATTTGAATTTTAAGCCTTTTTTTTTGTAGGGAATCTATTAACTATGGTGTATATATGCTGGTACTTTTGCCAAATAATGAAACTAAGCGTTACTGAAACAAAGTAAAACACGTAAAGTATCAAAATTTCCATTTTGAAACACCATAAAGGAAAGCAACTGAATGCGGGAAGGCTTTCTGCTTTGCACTAGGAAAGAAACAGGTAGACAGTCTGTCAAAGTTTAGTGAGGGGTAACAGTCAAAGTGAGCTTCCCAACTAAAAGCAGGGTGAAACTTCACACAAAAAGCACACTGGTGACTGAGTTACATTCTTGGCTGAGAGCACACAAATCAGAAGCTGAGACCGGTCCCAATTTCATGTCACTGTAGTTGTATGCATTTTCTTTTTTAAAACTTCATCAATGTTCACTCTTCCCTTTAGCTTTTTTCCTCTCCAGAGTTCATTTTTCCACTAGAGCTTTTCATTCGATTTGTTTCCATAGCCTCCAATACTAGGTTTCATTACCTATTTTATTTCCCTAGTGATTATTTTGAGATTTCTTTCTCCAATGGAATTTCTCTCCAACTATAAATGGTCTTTGTGTTCTTTTATTGACCCTATTTCCATGTCTTCTATAATTGCCACTTGATAAACACTGCTCTCCCAACAGAGGTCCAGTGACTGCCTATTCACCAAGTCTAATGGAAGTGTCTTATGGCACTAGGAAAGTTGGCCATTTCTTTGCTTTGAAAACTATTCTCTTTGTATTTTCTATTGTATTTTTTTGTCATTGAACTCTCCTGATAGTCCTACTTCTGTTTGCTCAGTCTTACTCTTCGCCTCCCGGATTTTGACACCAGCTCTCTTCTGTTTGATTTTTCTAATTTCTCCATTGTAAACAAAACGCAAACTCATGGCTTCAATTCACAATTTCATGTATATGACTGCAATATCTACTTTATTAGCCCCATCGGGACTGCCATCTAGAAGGATTATTAGCCTCACATTTCTAATTCCCATGTGCAACTGTCTCCTGTTTACACCTCCTCTACCAGGCCAAAATATCCCTTTTATCATTCACTCACTATATATATTTTTGTGTGTTTGTTTATTTTGTTTTGTTTTTTGGGGTACCGAGGATCAAACTTGGGACCTTGCGCTTGCAAGGCAGGCGGCGGCATCACTGAGCTAAATCCCCGGCCCCCACTCACTATATTTTGAAGTTGACAATATGCTCTGGCTGAGTATAAAGTGTTATGAATTCAAATCCTGCTCTGGCCCCATCAGGCTGTGAAATCTTAGGCATACTACATAACTTCTTCAAGTATTAATTTTCCAATCTGTAAAATACCAACCATAAAATGGTAATTAAGAACACAGCATGTAAAAAAGGGAAATTTTTGATACAGTGAAACGTTGTTGCACATATTCAGTAACTGTAGATATTACAATTTTAATTGTCATACTTTTTAACCAAATATTATTAATAAGAGTAAAAATGGTTTTTGCACACTAAAATAAAGTGCGCTTCAATAAATGTTAGGCATCATTTATTATTCTGCCAAAACATATCAAACTGTATGTCAAGCAGGGAGGTGACAACTTTACAACAGATGCAACACTGAGTTTAGAGCCAAAAGAAGTAGAAGTGAAAAATAGCTCCACAACATAAAGCGATGTGACCTGAATCACTATATTCTTTGATATTAGATTACTCACCTGTATAAAAAAACTTCGAAAAAACTGAATTCCAGAGGCTTTACCATTTAATGGATCAATGGATAGTTCATTTAGTATACCAAATACTAACTTTCCTGCAATTTTCCTTGTTATGCTTCCTTTTTCTAGTTAAAAAAAAAAAATTCCCAGAGAGTAAAGTTAGACATTCACAAACTGCTTCTCATCCCCTTCTCCATATTAAAATATGATGTCACTACTCAACCAGTAGCTAAAGCCAAAAATCATGATTCATTTGCAATTCCATCTTTAGAAAAATGGTCACTGACAAACTGCAATACTAATAGCAACTCTGAGGATGTTGGTCTGCTGCTCAAAACACTGAGCAGCTTCTATCATTTACCAAAGAAATGCCAAATTTCCCTGCCCAGCTTTCAAGGTACTCCACTTTTTATCCCAATGTACCCTTTTAATGTTATTTCCACAGCTTCCCTTCGAGCACTCTCTACCTCAGCCAAGCTGCAATAGTGAGTGCTATCCACATGCCTCATTTGCCTTCCTTTATGTGTTCATACAACCCACTACACTTGAATGTCTTTGCTGAAATCTGAATGCTCAGATTCACACACACACCAGCGGACATCACAGGCTGCCTGCTTGTGATCCATTTTCCCTTTCCCATCTCCAACAGTACACACATGCTCCTTGCAGTATTACAAACCATTTCCCCGGCTGAGTGCTCAGGAAAAATCAAGCACAATTTTCAGCTCCAGATATAAGCCTGAGTTCACTTATGCAAATATGCACATTCCTTCATCCTAAGCAGTGGCTGTCACACCTGCAACCAAGGCAAAATCAATCCAGGTAGACCTCAGTAACCTTTCTTGGGGCCAAGCTTCTTTTGGAGGTTGCTGTGCATGGTTCTGAGTCTTAGATTCACTCCCGCCCCCTTTCTACTAGTGAGGAAAGCAGAGCTAATAGAATCAAAGAGAAATAGAGCAGAGGCTCTGAATGAACTGTATCTAATCACTAATCACCGTGTGAACTCTTTCAGTTGTACGAGCCAATAAATCTCTCATATTAAGATGCTTAGATTTGGCTTACTTGAAGTTAAAAACATTTTTAGCTGTTATGCATATATATATATATACACACACACACACACACACACACACACACACATACATATTTCAGAACCAAACTCTATGATCTTTGATGGTGAGTCCTCTACTTAATTCAACTGGTGATAATCTTCCTTCAAAATCACATAACTTTTTATATATATTTTATGACATTTCCATTTTACCTATTTAATGCATTAGAGAATATAGTGTATTTGTCATAGTTATTTTCTTGGAATGCAAGTCATTTAATGCCAGATTCATATCTAATCCATCTTCACACTGTAACATAATACAAATGTATGTTATAAAGGCTGGATAAAAACTACTGAACACTAAGTAACAATAATTAAATGAAAATGGAAAAATAGGTTTGCTGATGTAATTATCTCCTAGAATCAATTATTTTCATAAAAATATAAAATGGTTATCTGCGTTTGCTCTCTTTTCAACTACACAAAATATTCTGACACTCTATCAATGTAGTCTATACATTTTAGATGTAAAAGCATTAAGAAAAATGTATATATTAAATATTAAACGGCTGTTAATCTCTTTTGTAGCTTCAGTGTATATATTCTACTATAAATGATTGGTTTAACACTTAAATTTTTTTAAATCCCAAATAGAACACTGAAGTGATTTTACTGAAATCAGTTTAAACACTTTGAAATAATTGTATGTTGAAAATAATGCATCTAAATAAAAAATTCCTGTATCAAAGTTATAAATATGCCTTTCTAAAGAAACCTGTATTGTAAGGGTCTTCAATAAATTTAAAGTATAGAATATTTAAAACACTACCCAGATAATTTTATCACTTGGCTTTTATTATTCCATTTCTTTTATTCACTATCATTTAATTTTGTATACATCTGACTTTTTTAGGTACATTTGAAAGTGTTCCAGGCATGAATTTTCATTATTCAACAGGAGGACTTCAGTTCTAATTGCTTTGACAGTTTTGCATTAAATCTTTCATATACTCATTCATGCTAATCAACCAAGCAAATCTCTTGTCAAGCTAGAACATGGCTGTTGAAACTTTTATCGAATCAAATGCTTTACTTTGCTGATGGGGAAAAATAATAATCTATTCAAAAAGTTTTTTAAATGACATTTTAAATATAGTTTAAATACAAAGCAACAAAACCAAACTGATGAGAAGTACTGAAGATATAGACTGATGTAAATTAAATATATACATATATAGAAACACACACATATATGTGTGTATATATATATATCACTGATTCAGATCCTTAGACAAATTGATTATTAAAGTCATCTATAAATACTAAACCTAGTGTACTGCTTCATATGTATTTTCTATAAAGATATATTGATCAAGTCATACTGGTTTTCTTAGTAAGACACCATTCCTTTAATAATTACAATTTCCTAAACATGAGAAGGTGACAGAGGCCCAGTACTGGTTTCAACAACATACTGCTTATTACATTTAGAACATCAACAAGAGTGATAAAGGTAAATGATCCAAAAGAACAAACAAAGGTTTTTATGTTGAGAATCCTTCATGAGCCAACGATGATCTTTAAAAAATGAAAAAAAAGGTAAATTTTTACACAATTGAAATTGGCTACAAATTATGCAACCCTTTACTTGGGTTGCATGGCAAGGGGCAGGACTGATGACATGTGTCCCCAATTAATGATAAGGTGATAACTTACTATAAATGTAGGTTTACATATTTTTTGCACATATGCAACTGTTACTGATACCATAATGAGGCTTCTATTTAAAAAGCACAAAAATATAAATGTAAAACTCAAGACTAACTCACATTGATTTTTTTTTTTTGGTACTGGGGATCGAACTCGGGTCCTTGCACTTGCTCATCAGGCGGCAAAACCACTGAGCTAAATCCCCAGCCCTCACATTGATATTTATTTCTTTGGGAAGCTAATTACAATTTGGGAAGTCAGCATGAACACTAGTGATTTCTGACTTCCTCACATTATTGTTCTCTCCACAAAGTTGTTAAATATTTTACTTAAAAACATCACATGATTGTTAAGTACAATGCAGACTTAAGTTGATATAAAAAAAAATTGGTTTTTTTTCCTTTATTGAATACCGAGGGCTGATCATACCCTCAACTATCTTTTGAGGGTAACAATGAGGAATAATAAAAAAAAAGAGACAGAGACAATTTTCTAGATATAAAGCAGGATCTGGGGGAGAACTGCCTCTAGAGGACAGACTCAAATAGAACTCTGAGGTTAGCCCGCTTTTATTAGCCAGTGAGAAGGGCAGGAGCAGGGGTAGCACACAGCAACTATAGAGAATGGGTGAAGATTAAGTTAATGAGGAACCAGTTTTTCTCTACACCCAAATGCCTGTATATTGACAACTGTGCTTAGCAGATGCTGTTTTGCCTCAGAAGAGGTTCTCTACATTCCACCCATAGCCAGGGGCCATATGGCCTTCCAATACTTCCCTGTTCCCAGGCAAGATAACACTAACCTGGAGATCTGAGTTATATAGCCTATTCCCCAACAATTGAATGTTTCTGTGTTTTTTCTGTATCACTAAATATCTTAGGTAAAGTTCTAAATAATTCAAGATCAATAGCTTTTACATAAAATTTTCAGCTAAAAATAAACCCATTGTTTCTAATTGTCAAAAATCACCAAAATTACTTTCATATTGTAGTTCACTATAACTAATGTTTCCCAAAAACTGTCATACTGAGAACAAGGATATTCATAAGTTATTTCTATTAACAATTATTTTCCCTATTCCAAAGGTGAACACTTTTTTGAAGAATAACTGAATATATAAATTGACTTATACAGGCCGGGGATTTAGTTCAGTGGTTGGTCCCAAGTTCAATCCCCGGTACCATAAATAAATAAATACATAGAAAGACTTACAGAACCTCAGACTATTCAAACTTTTGGAGTTATTTCCCAGTCAATTCAAGGTTCACTGCAACTAAACAGCCTCCAACATGAAGATCAAGCATATTCTTTAGAATTACCAATGAAATAGGAGTATACAGTTTCACCAGACTCTCACTGTTTTTCAAAGAGCTAACTACATGCTAACTAAATGCTTGGTCTAATGACAAAATATCTTCAGGAAGACAACTCTGGTCAGGCTCCATGTCTATGCTGTGAAGTGGTAATGAGCACGGACATTGGCTCAACTACATGGATTGCCCCTACTCCACTGCTTTCTAATTGTGTGAACTTGGGCTATTTCCTTAACACGTCTACCCCTCAATACCTCAACTGCCAAATAATGAAAATATCGTCCACTTCATCAAGTTATTGTGAGGATTAAATGAGCCAATATGTGTAAAGTTTTTAGAACAGTGACTGGTAATTATTACAAGCTCTATCAGTACTACTACCTACAATTACAAATATCAAAGGAGTTCTGAAACAGATGTCTTAAGAAGCATAACTAAAGTTCTTACAAAGTCAAAACATGTTTCACTGTTGAAAGTATGTCATTACTCACAATTTTTTATTAAGGGTGTGCTCTACTTGTAAAAAAACCAAAGCATCATGGAAAATGATGAAAGTATTCCTACTCCTGTCCTCTCTAGGAGAAAAACAGATGCAGACATGAGTTTGTGTGAGAGGGTCAGCTTGACAGATATCACAGAATGTGACAGAGGAAAAAATGAACATGTAAAACCAGATCAAAGTCAGATTAAGGTCAGGTCAAAGGAAAATTACTTAATGTCTAGTCCTCATCTTTGTCCATTATAAAACTAAAATCAAAATAATTGTCTAGTAAGACTCAACTGAAATAGTTTGTGGAAGCAGTTTACAAGCTAAAACTTCTAAGGAATACTGTGGTTGTGATTGTTACTGTAGGAAGACAGGTTCCTATATCTGACCCTGACCGTACAACCAGGAGCATATCTATATCACCACCACACTATAAAAAAATATTTTCCTAAGAATATCCATTCCTCTGAGTACCTTTGTTTTTTCAATGTTATCAATCAATAATACTGCTATGGTTTATATCTGGATGTTTCTCCAAAGCCTCATGAGATTATAGGTGGGGCTTCTGGGAGATGATAGTAATATAAACAGCTGAAGTAGGTAGAAGTATTGTAGGGGGTCAATGGGAACACACTAAAACTGTGACTGGAGGCATATCCAATGAATGTCAGGCCTCAAAGTTAAGATGAAAGGCCTACTTACCTCTGAGGGATAAACAAAAGCTTGAGTACCACTCTTTTGAGATTTATAAATAAACCATTATATCATTAAGGGTGGGCATCTTTTCCCACCCACTAAGACTAAGACCACTAAAACCAAGATAAGAATAAAACTAGGAATTATTGATCAAGGTTAATGATGTCATCCATATGCACTTGCTACATGACTTGCTTCCCCATTGGATCAATATTACCTAAAAGACTATCCTTATAATCCTATTGGTTTACCATAGGATTTTGTCCCATCCCTCGAGTTTTGTACTCACCCCTCAATTTTGCTCTATAAAAACTCCTCTGTAAGTGGAGTCCGGGGCAACCCACTTTCCAGGTCCCCTCCAGTCTCTCAGGAGCTATCTCACCCTCAATAAAATTTCCTACTCTTAACCTCCATCTTTCCTCAGATTCATTTTTTGATTTTGAGGAACCCAAACTCAGTGCATCAGACATCTAGTAGGTTTGAGAGTTAGATCTATTCTCCCTATATTATTAGGATCTTAGGATGCTACACTCATGGGTAGATCACTCCACCCATGAGATGATAGCTAAGGGCAGTTAGGAGGGTCTGGTCAAAATAGGCAAATAACTAGGGGCATGACCTGGAAGGGTGTATCTATCTCCCTTCCTCTCTTGCTCTTTGCTTCTGTAATACCATGACTGAAGCAGCTTTCTACCACCCAGGCCTTCCTACCATTTGCTCTGCCATGCAAGGACTGAAGCTTCTAAAAGGTAAGCCAAAATAAACTCGCCTCCTTTAAGGCACAGGTGTCTCGTATTTTGTCCCAGTGATACAAAAGTGACTAAGACAAATACTAAATTAATGCAAAAGAGTTGTACTTTTTTTATTGATATTTTCAAGAGACTAGTACTGAATATTTCAAAATGAATTCTTGGATACTCTAAGGCATTCACAAATAACTAATGATCTATTATTTGTTTTATTTATGCAAAAATGCTTATTTGAAGTAAAAAAGAAAGAACACATTAATTTCCTTAACTCCGAAAATGTACCTATAAACTCCAAAATTAAAATTTCAATCTTAAAACAAATTTCCTTGCTCACAATTAATCACATTATAACATATACATTAAAAAGTTAACAATCTTATACAGCAATTTTTAATTAAGGCACATTTAGTATAGATAGTGAAACAATACTTTAGTTTCAGAATATAAGTATTATTTTTCAGTGTTTAATTTATTGTACTCGTCTCATTGTCAAATCTAAAATAATTGTGTCATAAGTACTTTCTAGGATTTTAAGTATCTTCTACACTGGTTTGTTCAAATGCTAGAGGTTTTGAGGTATAATTGTTTATATATTCCATAAAATTATTTTTTCAGAATAACTTATAATAGCCAGGAAGACATTTGAACATTGCCAATATAATTTTCATATGTATAAGTACTTGATGTATATTTTAATAACCCAAAAATAATTCATCATATGAAAAGTCCCATTTATAATGGAACACTTTCTTTGACAGAATAACCAGTTATATAAGATATATCCAAAATAATTACTTACTCCAGGAACAAGTTGTGTAATCACTGACAACTGATACATTTTTCTATGCCTTCATTTTTATAAGCAAAAGTGGGGACTGACAACAACCTATCTCACACAGAATAAAATAATTAAAGTTGAGCACTTTGTACAGTCCCTTCCACATAGAAAGTACTCAATAACTGAGTTCTTATGTTTTAAAAAATGCAATAAAAATAAATCATTGAATACATAAATGAAACTAAGTAAATAAGCAATCAAAATACTAGTAGCCTGAAGACAATCAAAAGAAACATGTTTAACTTCATATATTATTGAGATTATGAAAATATTCAATCTAATATGGTAATTGCTTTTATAAGGATATCAATGTCATAAAGGGAAATAACATATGTGTCTTCAGAGGCTCATATCAGCATCAATAGTGATTTGACAGGCCGGGGATTTAGCTCAGTGGTTTCATCGCCTGCTGCACAGGAGCAAGAACCCAAATTCAATCCCTGGTACCAAAAAAAAAATAGCCATGAAATAGTGATTTGGCAACAGTTAAATACATAAGAACATCACCAAAGTGATGCCACATCCTCAAATTAAGGAAAATTCCTTGTTTTCTAGTGAACTTTTTTTTTTTGGTACTGGGGATCGAACTCGGGACCTTGTGCTTGCAAGGCAGGCCTGGTGCCACTGAGCTAAACCCCAGGCCCCTAGTGAACTATTTTTAAAAGTATGCTATTTTGCCAGATATTTGGTTCAGTGGTTCCGCCGCCTGCCTTGCAAGCGAAGGTCCCAAGTTCGATCCGCAGTACCAAAAAAAAAAAGTATGCTATTTTAAATATAAACTGTCTTTTGAATAAACAATAACAATGTATTTTATGAACATCATCTGGTCATATCACAATTGGATAATATAAAAGTATACTTGTTGGCAGGCATGGTGGCACACACCTGTAATTCCAGCACGCTGGGCAGCTGAGGCAGGAGGATTGCAAGTTTCAGCCTAGCCTAGGCAACTTAGCAAGCACCTGTCTCAAAATAAAAAATAAAAACTGGGTCAGGGGATGTAGCTCACTGTGGTTTCAATACACAGTACTGCCAAAAAAAGTACACTTCTTTATCATTAAAAAAGCAGTTAAGGGCCAGGGATTTAGCTCAGTGGTTCTGCTGCCTACCTTGCCAGCGCAAGGTCCCAAGTTTGATCCCCAGCACCAAAAAAAAGAGTCAAAAGTTAACAAAATTACCAATACTAAATAAAATGTTCTAGCAACACCTCCCTCTTTCATTATTTAACTCATGTCTTTATTATGATCCACTTCTTGTACAAAGTACAAGCTGTTGGACCAAACTTGACAGAAATTAAAAAAGACAGTAACTATCTTTCCAGACTAATTCAAAAGTAACATGCACTGGAACACAGATGATATTAAGACCATACCCTTTACATCTGTTAAATTTAAACATAAGAAAAAGCATAATTTGTGAAAAGTATTATTCTATACTATATAAAATTTTAAAGAGACTTTACATAATAAAGTATCTCTTGCTTTTCTATCCTTGCACTGGAGATGTTGATTAAAATTCTACATCTGTGCTATATAAATTTGGTGCCACATTTCTAAAGATTAGTAATATACATAAATGTTAAAAAATTAGGTAACATAATCTCACATCAAAAAGAACAGTGCTTTCCTTCACTCATTGTTTTTTAACTACTTTAGTTAAATATTTTACTTTAAAATATTTCTCCCATTTAAAGTTGATTTTCTTTCTAAGTCTTGGGGGAGGCAAAAGTGTTGCTTCATAGATACTTAATAGCAGCTTTCAGCAAGTGCCAGCTGTTATTCTATATAACAGTTATCAGATTACTTCAAAAAAATCTACCAGCTCTTTCTTCACTCGTCAATATCACAGGAAAAAGCATCCTGTGACAATACATCATGAGAATGCTTATGAGTGCATGACTGCATAATATAAAATTCTGGTCTTATTTTTCATATTTATCTTTTGCAGATTTTTAGTTTTTCACTGATTTTTATTACAAAAGGATGCTGAGTCTTTTCTCCAGAATATAACTTATCCAGCATATGAAAAAATAACATATACAATTTTCATCACCAGTTACTTCACAGATAGAATATGCATTAATATAGTCAAAACAATTTACAATAGGTAATATGACCTTCAAAGCAATGATTATATGAAGACCATATTCCCCTGGTTCAGCTATCTGTAATCAGCTCCTCATATATATAGATTCTGATCTAAAATAATCACTTTGAATATAACAGATACTGAAAAGTAAAATACAGCAAGTCAACCCAAGACTAGTCTATGAACAATGTGAGTGGAAGTAGGGTATAAAACATAAATCTGAAAAGTGCACGATAAAGAAATGAGATTTGGGGCCGGGAATTTAGTTCAGTGGTGCTGCCGCCTGCCTCCCAAGTGCAAGGTCCTGAGTTCAATCCCTGGTACAAAAAAAAAAGAAATGAGACTTTATCTTAAAGGTAGTAATGTATTACACAAAAGGCATGCAGGCATACACTTATTGTTTCTTTCACCCTTCCAAGTTTTATCATGTAACTCTTTAATTATTTACATGTTACTTTGATTATGCGGCATTCTATAACTGATGAGCTAGCGATCCTATGCATAAAAAATGATGTATTTTGTTTGTTAAATTGCAAAAACACTCTACTTCTCTGACAATTTTAATTGAAATCTAATTGAGGCCTTTGAGATTAGAATATGTTAAAGGTGGAAGGTAACAAAGGAATAGAATTAGCATTTCAAATGTCATCTATAAAACAAATAGAAATAATGTTTTATATTTTATTATCTTATATTTTATCTAGAAGTTAATTGGTTAAAATGTTTTTCTCATCAAAATTCAACTATAGGTAGCCAGAAAAAAAGTGTTCACTAAAATAAAAATAATAATGATCCCAAAATCTGGCAAAACTATTACTCAGGAGTAACTGATTTAGATTAATTTATATTTTGGTTGATTTTTTGAATACTGGATAATAACAGTTAAATTACTGGACTGTACAAAAACACATAATTGATCAAAATGAACAAATTTGGCATTTCATTTCACAAAGAGGAAACTAAGTCTTGTGTTTCCTTTAAAATAATCCAGTCACTTACATGCCATATTTAATGGGAAACAGTAAAGGCATCTCCACACACATAAAATTAAAATTAACCCAACAGATAATAAACTTTTCTTTCTATAATCAAGTTGTCCTGGCAAGAACATGAACATCTCCTAGCTACAACTCGGCCCAGTAGGGCATGGAAGCAAGTTCAGGAAAGTATGAGCTAACTAAAATAGAATTTCAAGAAATAAGTCCAACTGCTAAGTTTAGTAGAAAAATCAATAAATAGAATGACCTGACAAGTAGTTTATATCTTCCACTTTAAAAAAGGTATTGTGGATCCCAGGCTCCTAGGGCAGAGAAGCTCAGCTGGTCCCAGCACCCGGAAGGAAGCTCCCCGACTCCATCTCAGGATCCTAGGGCAGAGAAGCTGAGCCAGTCCCAGAACCCAGAAGGAAGCTCCCTCGCTGCCATCCCAAACTCCAAGGGCAGAGAAAGTGAGCAGCATGGGCACCAGAAGCACGCCCGCCCCGTGGAAATGAGAAGACACATAAACAAGCCTCAAAAACAGACTTCCAGATCACCTACAGCAACCCCAAAGGGAAATGAGATGGAACAATCTGATACTCAACCACCTGGACTCTCTGAACTGGCAACAAAAAAGGATCTGGGAAAAATGAAATCAGAATTACTCAGATAAGAGCAAAGATTGTGCTCATGGTGCAAGACATGATTAATAAACCTAGAGAGGACACAGATGACAAAATAGAGGATCTGAGGAACATGATGGAATCCCAACATAGGAAATAAATGGAATCCATAAAACAGACACAAACAGATTTCCAAGAGATTAAAAACTCCATTGAAAGTCTGTGTAGCAGAATGAACCAATGTGAGGATAGAATTTCACATATAGAAGATAAGATTGCAATTAGTGACCAGGAAAAGAAAAATTGCTTTAAAATTGTAAGGGACCATGAGAAACCAATCCAGCACCTGCTAGACAATGCAAAGAAGAATAACATAAGACTGATTGGAGTCAATGAAGAAACAGGAGAGAGCGCAGATGACATAAAAAAAACTGTTCACAGAAGTGATGGCAGAAAACTTCCCAAGCAGGGGAAAAGAACTTGACATACAGATAAGTGAGGCATATAGGACTCCAAATAGCCTTGATCAAAAAAAATCTACATATAGGCACATAATAGCAAGGATTCCAAAAATCCAACAGAAGAACAAAATTCTACAAGCAGTGAGAGAAAAGAAACAAATCACATACAAAGGAAAGCCCATCAGAATCACAGCAGACCTCTCAATGCAAACCCTCAAGGCAAGAAGAGCTTGGAGTGATGTATTTCAAGCCCTAAAGGAAAACAGCCTCCAACCCAGATTGATGTAACCTGCAAAACTATCTTTCAAAATTGATGGAGAAATAAGATACTTTCATGATAAAGAACACCTCAGGAACTTCATGAATACCAAACTGGCACTCCAAAAAATTTTAGACAATACCCTAGGAAAAGACAATGAGGATCACAACCCCAGGAAACCCAGCAGAATGAATCCACTGGGCGTGACAAATTAAACGCAAAGGGAGAGAATCCAACAAAAAGAAAAAGTCATGACAAGGCTTTTTAAACTTTTAACTTCATCTCCCTAATGACTGCATAATTCCATCTGGTTATTGTACTGATTAGTATTTTTCTGACTCTACAGTTGCACACTTTTCCTTGTGCTATACTGGCTATTTATCATCTTCTTATGTCTACTTTTTAATTGGGTTGTCTATTAATGAGCTCTAAGAGTTCTTTATATATTCTGCTCATAGGTTATATGCATTGTATATATGGTCTGTTTAAGGACTACTTTTCATTTTAATGATGTCATTTAAAGTTCTAAATTTTGATGGACTCTCATTTATCAATTTTTTCTTTTATACGTCATGTCTTTTGTATCCTAGGTAGTTCTTGCCTACCCTGAATTCATAAACATTTTCCCTTACAATTTCTTCTTAAAGTTTTATACTTTTAGGCTTTCATATTTAGGTTCATAGATCCCTTCAAGTTATTTTCATGTATGGAAAAAAAGGGTTGAGGTTAATTTTTTATATACGGATACCAGGTGTTCTAGTGCCATTTGCTGAAGACACTATCTCTTCCTCGGCTCTTGAATTGTTTGTATTCTATAAAATGCTAATGTTAAATAATCTTTCAAAACTCAGTGGACCATATATCTGTGGTTCTATTTCTAGATTCTCTATTTTATTTCAATGATCTATATGTCTTTCCTTACACCAACACTGCCTTGATTACTGTAGCTTTAGAAGAAGTCTTAAAATTAGGTACTAAATGTCTTCCAACACCGTTTTTCTTTTTGTTTTTGTTTTTAACTTTTCTAGGTCCTTTGTACACCTACATAACTTTTAAATTTCAATATCCAATTCTGCATTTATAGCAAGTATACACAGACCTGAATTTTTATATATATCTTGTGTTTTCTAATCCTGCTAAATTCAAGTACAAGTTCTAGGGGCTTCTAGACATTTCTTAGTATTTTCTCTGTAGATGATCATTTCATCTACATATAAAGATTTTGCTTCTGCCATGCCAATCCTATCCTAGTTGTGTCATTTTATTGCCAGACTATTTTGGTGGGAACTAGGTTTCAAAGTTTAATGGACAGATAAAGAGTAAGCATATCTGCCCTTGTTCCCCACCTTAAGGAGAAAGCATTGTATCTTCTCCATTCACATAAGGCGTTCTCGCTGGAAGTATGGAGTACATGTCTTTAACCTGTTGAGAAGTTTCTGTTCTACTTCTAGTCTCCTGATAGCTTTTACCATGAACAGCTCTAGAATTTAGTCCAATACTTTTTCTCCAACTAGTGACAGGATCATATGGCTTTTTCTTTTCCTGTTAAAATGATGACTTTGGGGGTGGATCTTCCAATGCTGAATCAACACTGCCATCCCTATAACAAAACCACTTTCTACATACTGCCAGATCTGACTTCTAATAGTTTGTTTTGTTAAACAAATTTCTATCTATGTTCATACTTTTTTCTTCTATTATCTTTATCCAATTTTAGAATTAGCACAAGGTTGAGTTCCTAAAATGAGGGCAGAAGTGTTCCTTCTTTTTTCTGCTTTAATTGTTTGATATAATTTATCAGTTAAAATGTTTGTGAGCCTGCTGTTGTCATATAGGTAGGTTTTCAAGCTAGGAATATACTTTCTTTAATAGGTGCTATTCAAATTTTATATTTCCTTCAGAGTTAGTTTCATTAATTTGTCTTCCAAGGTACTTCTTAGAAGTTGTCAAATTTATTTCAAAAAAGATTTTTGTAATATGCTTTCTATATCCTTTTAAATTCTGAAAAATCTATGGTAATGTCTCCTAGATCTTAATATTGTAATTTTAAAAATGTATAACTGATATTGTGTAAAAGGAAGAAAAGGTCTAAAAGAGCAGAGGAATTGGGAGGGGTAGGGGAAGGCAAAAAAGGGAAAGGGAAAAATATAAGAAGAGGAAAAAAATGGAAACAAGGTCTTTTCAAATAGGGAATGGTGGAGGGGGTGAAGGGAGGGCAAGGGAAGGGGAAAAAAAATAAGAACCAAGAGACTCATGTAATGGTACAAGATTCCAATGATGAATGTAACTGTATTTATAACTAAAATGTACCAATAAACTTAATGGGGGGGAGGGGGGAAGGTATTATGTAGTTTGGGTGCCAAAGTGTTTTTATGAGCAATAATATTCAGGCTGGTAAAGCAGTAATAGCAAAAGTGATAACAGAGAGGAGAAAAAAATTGATTCTAAGAAGAATATTTGAAATTTAGTTGTTGAAAAATAAAAAGAATGTTAATTTAGCCATTAATCCTTTCATTCCACTAAAATTTACTAAATACCTGATATATACATGCATGTACTTATATAGTGCATGCATGTTTATTAATTCCCAGTGTGCATGTGGAGACTTGCTAAGATATGGAATGAAAGGAACATGTTCTCTATTTGCATGCAGCTTACAGTCTAAGGCTGAAAGAAAGGCATTTATAAGATTTCACAAGTAACAGTAAACTCATAGTTACTTTAAGTGCTATGGAAGAGAGGTGCGTGGTGCTGTGGAAGCTCAATATAGTATGATAAAGTGATGACTGAGTTGAGAGATGAAGTCTGGAAGAAACTGGCTTTAAAAGGCAGGAATGGGAGAGGAGAGCAGGCATAGCGAAGAACGTGCAGGACCATCAGAATTACTCCTCATTGTTATCTCTCCCTTCCCTTCAACTGGGCTAAGCCACAGAACCACTGTCAAATGGGGATGTTGCTTTAAGTCTCTGTGCACTAAGATGCAAGCCTTGTTCACTTTTTACACATCAAACCACAGCAATAGTGAGTGACACACAGTAGATACTGAAAAAATAGTACATAATTTGAAGTATAATTATTTGTTCCACTATTGTGATACATGTCTTTCATTCTAAAAAGTGAATGATAAATATAACAAATGAATCTCCAAAAATAAGACTGTAGCCAAAACACTAAAAATTTATTTAACTTAACAACACCAAGTTCTAACCAAAACCATAATGATTTTTATAAAAATCCTCTATGCCTAAAAGGACAAGCAAAATTCTCAATGAAGAAATATATAAAAAGAAAACAAAGGGAATATATAAAATTGTTCTTTTAAAAAGACGGCAAAGGTAGCTTGGTTAAAAGTTCTGTATAAAGAAAAGGTGAAGGGCTGGAGATTCACAAGCGCAAGGTCCTGAGTTTGATCCCTGGTACCAAAAAAAAAAAAGAAAGAAAGAAAGAAAAGGTAAAGATGAACAAACTGTGGAAATCCATACAATAAGCACTTCCAAAGTTAAAACCATGGCCCACCTACACCAATAAAAGAATATGGGCTACATAAAAGTACTATATCCCTCTACTGAAATTTATATTTGCCTACGTAGTTTGCATTCAGCTGTAGTTATCTGCTGAAGCTAAATATTAATATGCTGGGGAAAAATCATACAGGAGTCAACATCCACATTTTACTAACATAATTCCCCTATTTCTCCGTTATGTAGGAGCTAATTCACATTACAAAAAAACTCACTGTAGCAGAACAGACTGTACTAAATTGTCTGTTGCCAACTAGGTATTGCTCACAACTTAGACTGCCACAAAGCAAACTCCCCAGGCAGGTTGAAGTCGTCACGGAAGCTTTCGTGGAGTTAGACCTGTAATGACAGCTGAGATTTGCATATACAGAAAGGATTAAATTCATGTGCCATGTGGGTGAGGGTACTCTAAGTTACGTGAACTTAACAAAGTGGAAGATCTGTTTGAATTAACAAGATGTGACGAGCTTACGAAGGGCTTCCAAAGCCAGGCAGACAAGTCCATACTCAATGAATAAGGGGAGAGATACAAAAGAAAGCTCCATAATATACAAAAGTGCTATTAGAAATCTCCATCTAGAGCCGGTAAGTATTTATCACCTTATCCTTTATGAAAAGCAAGAACCTTAATAGAACATGACAGTCCACTAGTCAGATCCCTTTCAGTATGGTATACTGAATTACCTTTGCATACATTGGATATAGATATAAAACCTTTAAAATGCTAAAATCAACCTATGCACACCAACACTGTCCACCTGCAGCTGACTTCAGTGGGTAAACATACCTTGCATAATGCAATTTTACATATGACTCATTCTTGAATCCATAAGAATAGGTAGTTGGCATATTAGTACTTACTATAAGCTCTTTTCTCTTGTCATTCATAGGAAAGATGACTTTTAATTGGCAAAGTTGAAAACTGCATATTTTTATTCCTCAAATTTATCTATCATACGAACATCTATTTGTGGTTCTTCCATTACAATTAACACACTTGGCACTTAGCAGACACTGCTTTTGTCATTCGTTTTCTTTATTCAGTTCCATAACAGTGTCCCTTGTACATGGCACATGCCCAATAAACCTGTGTCTAAATGGGCCAATAACTGAATAATGAGAAAATATCTCTGACCAAAGGGATATATGTGTGTGTGTGTATATATATATATATATATATATATATATATATATATGGTGTATATAAGTATATATGGTATATATATATATGTTATATATATGGTGTATAGGGCTGGGAATTTAGCTCAGTGGTTCCAGTGCCTGCCTCACAACCTCACAACCTGCCTCACAAGGTCCCAAGTTCAATTCCTGGTACAAAAACAAAACAAAACAAAATACTATATATGGTGTATATATACATGGTGTGTATGGTACACACACCATATATATTTGGTATATGACTGTGTCGATTTGATTAAGAGAAGCTCAACTAAATAGTGGCTCTGAAACTGCACACCCTAGGGTGTGGAAGCCCCACCCTAGGGCAGGTTGTCACTTGGATGGTATAAAGGGGAAATGAAGAAGGATTTGCTTTGGTTTCTTTGGAGGAGCTTCAGTCTTCGCCTTCACCTTGGACATTATCTCCTGACTTCAGTGCAGACTCTTCAGCCTTTCACTGCAGACCCATCAGGCTCCTGATACAGACTTGGACAGGACACTGCAGTGAGCTCCAGGCCTTCCACTGAATCCTTCAGATGTCCAGTGTGCAGTCAGACCCTCTGCACTCTTCCACATCTGACGCTGTGGCTGGCCATTGTAAACCAATTTTGTAAATTCTTATATACTTGTATATCATGTATTCTATATGTTTCTCTAGTAAACCCTAAGACAGATGGATGGATAGATAGATAGATAGATAGATAGATAGATAGATAGATCTCATGTAAACCAGAAAGGTCTTGATGACGTATTACTCCTCACCCTCTGTGATGTGACAGTTAATTTTAAGTTTCAACTTAGTTAGGCCAATACTTTGTTTTCTTAGTTTGGTCCAACACTGCCCTAGATATTGCTGTGAATGTACTTTGTAGATATATTTTACATCTACAGTTGTTTGACTTTAAATAAAGCATGTTACTTTCAATAATATGAATGGTCCTCATTTAATCAGTTGAAAGCTTTAAGAGCAAAATCTGAGCCTTCCTTGAGAAGGAATTCTGCCTTGAAACAATAACATATATCTTCTGCTTGACTTTCCATCTTCCCAGTCATCTCAGTCATATGGGCCAATTCCTTAAAATAAATATTGTGACAGGTATGCATACATATATACACAGATCTTATTGGTAACGTTTCTCTGAAGAACACTGACTAACCCCTTTAAAAACAAGATTAACCTGGGGATTTAGCTCAGCAGTTTCGCCGCCTGCTCTGTAAGCACAAGGACCCGAGTTCGATCTCCGGTACCCAAAAAAAAAAAAAAAGATTAAAAATATCAAGACTCATTAGAAGCAGCTTATCCGAGACAGATAGCATAAGAAATTACTATTCTATGTAGCAGTGTGTGTCTGTACATACACTTACATACAAAGACCAATCCAAATATGACTGTCAAAAGATAGTCCAGTGAAAAAGATTAATTCTATAATACCTGTACTAGTTTTTGATGAGGGTGAGAACTGCATTATTTTCTCCCTTGGAAGAACAATGTAACCACAGCAAGACTCCATCTTTCCATGACCACACTTTAAATCACAAGCCATCTTCACTTTTGGTCCCTAAGGAGTCCTAAACACCACTGAATGCCAGGAATTCCTAGGGCTACATTTATACAACACAAGTGATTCCATGTCTGCTAAAATTCATCCCTTTCTCCTAACAGTTTCACTACAAAAGCATCTTAACTGTGTGTATATACATAACCAACTTTGAAACAGTTTTCAGAAAATTTTTCTTTTAGACAGATTAAACATAGTTTTTACCTGAGTGTTTCAGCTCCAGTATTACTAGAAAATGGCACTAGTGGCTTTTCACAAAATTTATGTAGATCATATATTTGACATAATTCTAAATGTTTAGTAAAGAAATTATTAGTTTCCCTGTGTTAATTCAGGATGGTTACCAAAACTTCTGTTTTATTCATTATGTTTTATTTTCAAACTTTAAAAGTCATTTCCTTTACACTTATCTATTTTGAACCTATATATATATAATATATATATATATATATATATATATATATATATATATATATTGGTTCTGGGGATTGAACTCGGGACCTTACACTTGCAAGGCAGGTAGCAGAACCACTGAGCTAAATCAATCCCCGGCCCTGATCACCTATATTATTTCTGAGTTATGAATGTGGATTCCCAAGGGAAAATTGCTTAAAAAATACAGCTTTCCTTTTTCTGTCTCATAATTGAACCATTACTGTTCGCAATAACTGAAAGGAAAAAAAAAACAGGAAACAAAAACACATGACCTGCAGAATAGATAGTATATGTACTGTAAAATATGAAAGTTAGATCTATAAAGTGAAAATATTCCCTATGTAAAGGTGGCATAATTTTTTTTTATGGTTCATGCAGTTGGAACACAGGAAATTTCTGACCAAGAGAAACTAAACCTAAACTATTCTGAGATATCGCTATAAGGAAAGATATATTTAAACACACAATTATCAACATCATGTAAAAGTAATCAGGAAGTCAACACCATTAGTGGTAAGATATCTTACATAAAGTGCTGAAAATAAACACACGTTGTGTGGCAAGAGAAGAGGTTGCTAATGTGGTGAAAATTAGTCTACCAACTTTTCAGCTGCCAAGGACCAGAGATAATAAGAGTTCAGAAAGCACGAACTAAATTGCAAGCTTCAGGGCACAGGAATATTTGTTTACTGAATGAAGGAATTCTGCCAGCTTCATATGGTCTCAAATTGGTAGACATTTCAAAACAGGAAGATGGGCTGTGGGTAGTGAGAGAAGATGCCACATTCCAGCACCTTCAGAAAGTGAAGGTGGAGTTGCTGTTCCGCGTTCTCACTTGAGGAAGTGAAAGACTCTCCTTTGACCTGCATTCTCCAAACAAGTTTGCGCTGCTGCTTCTTGCTTTCTGAGATCTCATTGATCCCGAATGCACATGCCATAATTACACCAGTCCTGCATTTATCCAAGACTTTTAGGCATTTTAGGTTACTCAGTTCCAAATTAAGAATGCATTTTAAGTCTATGAAATAGCCAGGGAGGGCGGTATTCAAAGTGAGCTTAGGTGTGACTCAAGACAGTGGCTAGCACTGAAATAGGTCACATAAGGTGACAAAGTTCAGCTTAACCAGTCATGTGTTTATTCACTCAGCTCTCACTTTATGCTCGAAAGAGAATAAAATTAAAAATTCCTGGCTTCGTACAGCATCAAGCACAAGCAAACAATCATGATACTTTAAATGAAGATTTAATAACATTAACACAGAATATAACTGGAACTCAGAACAGAATTGTAGCATGAGTGAGTTTCTTTGAATGTACTAGAACCTACTAGAATCCACTAGATCCACGAGACTAAAAGACAATGAGGCACCATCTGCAATAGCAGTTTAATAGCATAAACAAACACAATATATATCACACTTTTGCAAGACAGGAAAGGAGCACCACAGTACCCTGGATAGCTCCCTTGCATCAAAGGCAACTGGAGAGATTAAGGTTTATCAGACCAGAAGAGGTACAGAAGGATTTCCTGAATTTCAAATTTACTATTCTGCACTGTATTTAAATTATAGCACTGCTTACAAAATATCTCATGCTTATTCCCTGCATTAGACTCCGAAGTCTAGGTCCTTTATATATCATTGTGTGGTAGATCTGACTTTCTTCAGAAATATCTTGGGAAGCAATTCTTTCCATCTCTTCACTGAAAGCTTAGCATTTTGGGGGTCTTTATCCCCTTGGTGTTTCCAGAAGGGCTTTGGATTCACATTGCCCTGTCCCTGCAATCAACTCAGACCTCCCCACTCCAGGGTCCTTCAGGCTTTCAGCAGCTGCAGTGCTGCTGGAGAAGCTATCTCCCAGTACCACAATAATCACACTTTGGGGTATTCTGTAAAAAATACCCCTTAAGGTCAATTTTAGTGATAATTTTGCTAAAAGTTTACATGCTTATGTACTAGTTTGCAATGTTCTCTTTAATAGGCTGATTTAGTAATCTGTATTTTTTAAGATTGATTCAGTAGGTGGTACAGTCTACCTTTTCAAGAAGTCATTTGTTAATGAAAAGTTTCAGTATTCATCTGTCTTCTGCATATTAAATACTGAAAATAATCAAATGATTTATCTTGAGCTACCTGTCCATTAGGTAACAGTGTTTTGAGAATTCAGGAATACTAATGTACAAACACATTAGTTTTGTTATCTATAAATCATATTGGAAATTTACCTTAAATAAATTGATCTTAGTCTGCATTGTAATATTACACCTCACTTAAGTTAAGAGGTACTTCTTTTCCTAACCTTCTAATATGGTGTATTGGGGATACAGGTATGCTTTTCTCCCTTAAAACTTTTCTAAATGTCTTGAAGACTACTGTATATTACAAAGACTCACTTAACATATTTCATATGCTCAGATTTAATGCTCTGGCAATGTATCTATAACATAAAAAGTTTTCTAAAGGAACAATTGCCCAGAATGTTAATGCTTATTTCTGCCCTGTCTCTGGGCATTACAACAATGAACAAAACCATATACAACCATATATATCACATATACAAAACCTCAGACACAACAATACAACAATTTCACATAGTAATTATATGTAACTATTCTCAAGAAAGAGCTCATTTAATATAAATAGGTACATAGACACAAGTTAGTCCGAATTTGATTAATATGGAAGACATACAACTGAGACTTCCAGAAAGGTTGATTAGGGAAATAAACCTGGCTCAACAAAGGCTTCATGAGCACAGGAACAGCGCTGTTTCAACAACCGATGTGGAAGGTAAGAGGTGGCCCCATACCACCCGGAATTTGTTTTTTTTCTTATCCTACATTTTCTAAATGTATTTAAAGACGCTTAGGAAGGAGAACCTGAAAGGGTCAGATGATCTCAAAATTAACAAGTACCTAGAAAAAGGAAAACGGGCAAACTCTAAAGAATTCATTTGTACACACTGGAAATATTTGTATACATATATATCATCTTTTGGCACCAAACAAGACACAGAATAACTTGCATTTCATTTATTGTGGTTATAAGCTCCTCACCAACCATCACAAGTTATTGAGAGTTTATTCTTTAAGGAAACAAAGTCTTTGTAAATAGGGAAGGATGGAGGTGGTGAAGGGAGGGCCAGGGAATGGGGAAGAAATAAGAACCAAGATACATCATGTAAAGGTACAAGATCCCAATGATGAATGTAACTGTACTGTATAACTAAAATGTACCAATAAGTAAACTTAACAAAAAATTTAAAAAGAAGTTGTACTACCTAAAAATAAAAGGTTTGCGTAAATGGGGAAAAAAGAGTATATAGTAGGAGGTACATTCTTTTGAAACTGGTTGACTTACACTTAATAAACGTTTATAGATTATTTGTTATCATTGATAATTAATGAGTATCTCTATAGTAGGACACAGCCAGGAAAGAAATGGTTACATGCAGCAAAATGAACCAGGCTGGTATTGGTCATAAATTTGCAGTCGCCTGAAAAACACTATAGAAACCCAGCTATAAATACTTCCAAGGAGTCCAACCAGTCTGAGGATCTAGGGTCATGGCAACATGCCATAAATGTTTGGCATCGTGAAAATCCAAGAATGAGTATTGAACTGAAACATACATCTAAGAGCTGGCAATGTTTACAGAGCCAGGAAACTGGTTATATTTTCAGGAGTCTGCTGGCAGACAAAAGGGCTCAGGAAATGAAGTGCTTTCAGAGGTAGGAGCCCAGTTTTCAAGGAAATATAGTTAAGACGAAAATATCTTGATGAAAATGTATTTTCCAAGGCTAAATCATTAAATCTAAGTTTACTACCAGTTGAGCAAAGTATTTAAATACAAAACACAGACAAGACAAAACCTTAAATTTCATTCTACAGTACACAATGTCAGCATCTGTCAAACTTTTGTAACAATTACACAGGAGACCCTAAAAAGTTTCTGATTTACTTACTCTGTGGTAAGGCTCCAGATCCATTTAAAAAAATTAACAGGTGTTGCTGTTGCTACTCGGGCAACATATTTTGAGAACAACTGCTCTAGGTTAGGAGTTAGATATTAGAAAGATGTTTCCTTATAAAAGACCTTTGGATTTTATTTAGGATCAGAACCTATTGAAAAAGTTAAATCAGTTGAATTAAAATTTTAAAATTGTGAGTTCAGTGTAAATAAACAAAACCAAAGGTCATGTCTTAAGGAATTTGGCTGATCAACTTCTTTGTCAATTATCTAACTAGAAATCTGAACAATTTTTAATATCCTATCGAAGACTCTCATAAACATTTCCCACCACCATCTTTTTTTCTTTTAATTTAGCTTTCTAGACACAGTTACAATGCAATATGATTGCTCAAAACAGGATTGATAAGACTGTCTTGGTATTGTATCAATTTCAGTTTAGGATGGTCAGCTTCACATTTTACATTTATGTTAAGTTTCATAGTGAAATATATTTCTTTTGTTAGTGTTTCTTCCTCAATCTCACCATCTTTTCCTACTGCTTCTCCCACCCCTGACTTCATGTTTACTGTGAACTGACACTCTTGTGTAGTGAAGATAACATTGCTGATAGAAGCCTATGTCCTCAGTGGAATGCAAATTTTGTCACTATCCAATAGGGAAATCAAGGAGAAACTGTCAGTCATACTGTAGGGCAAGATTACATTATCAAAATCATATCCCTGTGACATATCATCCAAAACCAAACTCAGGGCTGGGGATTTAGCTCAGTGGTTCCACCGCCTGCTTTGCAAGCGCAGGGTCCTGAGTTCAATCCCCGGCACCAAAAAAAAAAAAAAAAGAACCAAAACCAAACTCAAAAGGGACCAATTAACAGTATACTTTGGCTATGTTAGAAATCATTCCATTCTTGCATGAATATGAAATCAGTGATTCAAGAGGCTTTCACTTTTGCAATAACTCTTATCTATGCGCTGTCAACAAAATATATGTGAAAATCTTTTAATTCAACTAATATGAAAGTAATTCCATTTTGCTATTGAAAGTTATATCTAATGTTTGTACAATTTCTTTACAGTCACCAAAACATACTTATGGGCTGTCATATTAAATAGATAGGATCAAAGTGAGTGCTAGTTTTTCCCCTTATGTTCTTAAAATATTAAAAATGCACTTTAAACAGTTTCGTGTTTGTCTAAAATCAGCAAGTACATATCCAAAGAAAAATGACTATGTTTAGAATAGAGACAGGTCACGCTCCTGTTACTGATTCCCAGAAGACAGCCAAAAGATTTTTTAAATTGTTCCTACAATCCTAAAAAAAAATTCTCACAAGCCCAGTATCATAGCTCTATATTCATGTCAAATAATATAAGGTGGACTATTATGTGGATGCACATAATAACGTCAAAGAAAAGCTAATGTAATAGATCTAATAAATGTAGCAACTTCAAAATAAAAATAATATAGAAAAGTGTTATTCACTGGGTAACACATTTCTAAGACAGTAACACGTTACTCATTCAATGAATGCTCACTAATATTATTGTTTTACACAGCATCACACTTCTGAGGTAACCTAAGGCAGTTTGGTTAAGCAAGTACTCTAAACACTCCACTATAAAGAGGTTGTATAAACACAACCTTGAAATCAATAGACAGCTCAACACTTCAGTATGAGGTGTACATAGTTAAATATTTAACAGTTGTGTTTCCTCTGTAAGTACTCTATTGAGGGCCGAGGATTTAGCTCAGTGGTTCTGCCACCTGCCTTGCAAGCGCAAGGACCTGAGTTCGATCTCCGGTACAAAAGTAAATAAATACATAAATAAATAAATAAATAAAAATAAATAAGGACTCTATTGGAGTAGTACAAACATATACTGTTTACCAAAGATTTGTCTACTAAGGTGCAGGAATACTGACAATGAAGTCCAAGCTTTGAATTTACACAATGTGGTACATCAAAAACACAGGCACCCTACCCTTCGCACCAGAATATCTAGTACTATCTAAACCTATTTCAAAATAAATTTATCCTCCCTTATGTCATTTTTTTCCTATAATTCCAAGAGACTTCCACGTTAGACCTTCAATCTCTTCTCAGCCACAGTCTACTAATCCTACTTCTTTAAAATCAAGACCAAGCAAGTCTTACTTACTCTTTGAAGCCCTTTCAGACAAAATCCAGTATGACATGTTATTGTCATACTCTGAACTCCTATAGTCCTCATCTTATTGTCATGGGTTGTTAACTCTATGTTCAAGCATCAGGATCAGATTTCTGCCAAGTGGACAATAGTTTTTAATGGACAGGGAATGAGGAAGCCCTTGAACTTCTCCACAATGCCCTGACAGTACTTACACATGACAGGCTCTTTCAAATGAGTATTATAATGCGTAATAAAATGCCATAAAATGTTGAATAACTTACTGTGAAAACAGAATAAATGTTTCACTTTTCTACTTCCTGAGTGTGATGCAAATTAAGTTAGTATAAATAACTTTTAAGATTTAAAAGCAATTGCTGGTTCTCTGACAGTGTCAAGAACAAAATACTCATAAATATGACTTTCAATGATTGCAATAATGCAGTTCAACAATTACACTACATTCCTAGTTATCTCTATGCTCCAATGGTTTGAAATAGTTACAATATGCTCTCTCAAAATAGGATTTTTCCATCTAAGTTCTAACTTACTATATAAAAGTGTAGATGCTTCAGTGTTGAAAATGTATTTTAAACTAACAGGAACCTAACCAAATCAAAATATCAAATCTTTAAAGAAAACGACCTTCATTCTAGGAGGAAAATAAATAGTTGATATTTTTAATCAAATTCTTTAGTTAAATCAAATGAAAACAATCAGTCTAACAATAGGTCGACCTATTTACTTCTCTTTCTTTGTGAAATTTTTGAAGAGGTGATTACAATATGGAATTTCAACGCTGTAAAAACATTGTTTGGCAAGCATTTAGAAACATCTCTGCCTAAAATTAAATTAAGGGCACTGTCCTAATATCACAATCCAGTCAGCAATTCTATAAAAGCATAGGTTAAGGACAAACGTAAATTTACTAAAGTCCTGTGTTAAACATTGTTCCAAGTCATCTGTAAGCTTGAAGTTATGTCTGGAATTTGTACCTGTCATAAAGCAAACAGAGAAGCCAAAACTAATTACATAGCCTAGAGAAACAGTTTTCTAGGTCTTCCCTTGAAAACTACTTTTTAGACTCAGTACTAACAGGTATAACTCCCTTGGGGACTTGCTTTCAGTCCTCCCCAAGGCTCTTAATGAAATCAGATTTATGCAAAACGTGCGTACATTCTATTTCATGGTTTTGGGGGGAGAGGAGAATGGAAGATGTGCCTTACATTTCAGAAACTATTCTACTGCAAAAACTTCCGAAATGTGAGCTATTTGCTGAAATTAAACGGGGGGCGGGGGGGCGGGGGTCCGACTGAGTGCCTGAAACCGTGAGAGGACAAGAACATAAAAACATTTCAGAGCAAGACATCTGTGACTTCTAAGAACCATTATTTTCTACCTGCGAAAACGGGAGTGATTTTCTCACTTCTTCATTTTATATTAGCCGTCCTACGGGAAGGAGGAAACAAGCAAATTTGCTTCTACTTCTGAGACAGAGGAAAGAGAAAGCGCGAAAGGCTCAGGATACACTGAAGGAAACCCCCGAGAAATTTCACAACTCTTTGCCATAAATAGCCTTTCTTCTCACTCTGGATACCTCCTCCCTTGCATCAGCAAGCCCCAGCCTACACACGCAGAGGCACCATTCACAAATCCCCCGTCACCCTTGCCGCACCCCTTCCCCGGGCTGGCACCTTGTGCTCCAGTCCCCGGGACCCGAGCCAAAGGAAGTGGGGCCTGGAGCCACCTGCCGTTTCAGTTCAGAGCTCACTTTCCGCTCAGGTGAATCAACAACGCCCTGAGTAGTGCAGAGTGCTATCACGCAGGAAGGGACAAACACGCGCGCACACACACACACACGCGCGCGCGCGCCACCACAAAGCAATTTGTCCACTCCAAGTCGCCACCGTCCCTGCCACCGCCGGGCAGGGTACAGCCTCTGACCCGGGAAGCCGGAGCTGAGGACGCGCAGGTGGGGTGAGCGGTCCCGGCCCGCTCCGCGGCGCCCCCGAGCGCCGGCTTCCGCCCTCCGGCCCGCGCCCGCCACCCCCGCCCCCGCCCCCGCCAGGCCCGCAGCCCGGCGCCCCGAGCAGGGCCCTATCTGCGGGACGCGAGCGGCCGGCCCGCGCCAACTCTGCCTCCCGGGGCCGCGCGGGGCAGGACGCGCGGGGGGCGGGCCGGGGCGATGAAGCCGGGCCCGGCGGGGTCACCTGGCGGCGGACGGCGGTCAGCGGTCAGCGGTTAGCGCCAGGCCGGCGACACGCGAGCTGCGGGGTCTCAGCGTGACTACCTGGGTTCCGCGCTGCGCGGCAGGCTGCTCCGGGGCGCGCGTCTCCGGGGCGGGCGTCCTTCCCGGCCCGTGCGTCCTTCGGCCCCCGGTCGCGACGGCCGGCTCTGTCCACTCTCAGTCGCGGAGTCGGGCGGCGTTCTTTAATAACCCTGCTCCCCTCCCGAGCCCGCGGACCTACCAGCTCGGGCCGCCGCTTCGCATATGGTCGCGTCGCGGAGAGGGAGGCGGCGGCAGCGCTCGGTGACTGCCGGCCTGAGGGGAGACGAGCCGCGCTAGAGTGCGCGGGAGGCCGCGGGGAGGTGCCTCCGGGAGCGGGGCCTGAGGTGGGCGGGCGCGGCGGCCTCCAGGCGGCGCCGGGCCAAGTGCGCGGCCGGCTCCCAGCACGCAGACTCGTGCGGTAGCGCGCCCCGTCGCCGGTCCGCGCCGAGTTCGCCTCTCGGGGGAGCGGCGTCCGGAGCGAGGACCGCCTTTCCTCCTGCCCTTCCTGCCTGTCCTTGGTGCACGTCGAGCCCTAGAGCACGGACGGACAGGTCAAGGCGAAAGAACAGTGGGAGTCTCCAGAAAGGGGAACTGGAGTGATGGCCCGGATGCTGGAAACACACTCTCTTTCTCTCCAAGCCAGTAGGGGTATCTTCTCTATCTCTAAGGGAGAATATAATGAGGGGCTTTGCTCTCCTTTTTCCTTGTCTCCCCCAATTCACATCCTGGCAAGTAGTCTCTGTCTAACACAGTAATAAGGAAAGAAACCTGGTTCCCTTCCTTTAAGCAGGTCGAGCCTCCCAGAAACCGTTTGCAGCAATCAATTCTGCAAGATAATGGAAGCATTGCCACTGTGACAGAGTGGGTTTGTGTTCCAACACGTAAGGTCCTGGACAACACAGGCATTACAAACAGATCCAGCTACCAATGTGACATCATGTGACTGATGGCCCCCTGGAGAAAATTTGCCAGTTCAGAGATGGAGAGGACTTCTGATGCATGGTGCCGTTGCTTACCTAATTTATTTTTCCTTGATCCTCTTGCGACTTGCACTGCCTCATTTCCTTTGAGATTTGTATTGGGCCCTGAACTCTTCCCACTCATCGGCTTTCACAGCTCCACTTCTGTTTGTTTATGCCTTTAGCAGAAAGTACATAGATGTAGTTCATTTAGGATTGTGTGTGTATGTGTGTAGGAACCATTTGTAACCCATTCTGGTGGGTTTTAGGACCATTTCTAGGTAGATAATCCATCCCCAACGTTAAATTCTGTTGAGCTTGTACACCTGACATCACTTACCTTAGCCCTTTGTCATGTTTCTGCACAGATTACTATCTTGGTTATCTAATGTACTGCTTTATTGGAAAACAGCTTCGCGAAATCAAGCAACCTACATTTTTTCAAAAGTGTGCATGTGTGTGTTCTCATGTACCCAGACTTCTGAAATCAAAGGAGTATCAAAGGATTACAAGCAAGGTGTACTCTTTGAATAACCTTAGTTGTTGATGTGTATTTTGACATGGGAAAAACTCTGCTTCTGGGAGACAATTTAATGAAAGTTTTTTTCGTAAGTATGATGAAAGACCATAACATTTTGGAGGCCAGAGAGATGGTGGCAAGGTTGAAAATTCGTCTGTCATATACTCCATGGTCTTTAGAATTTTGTCATATGACAGCCCATTGTATATTCTCCACATATTTTATCTTTTTCACATTGAATGTTCTCCCTCCAATTCTTCCATGTCTCATGCAATGAGTTTAGAGTCCATAAAAATGGCTTAACCATATGATTAAGACCTAATGAACTAAAAATATTAATGAGAACATATTAAATAACAAAGTCATATTGGAAAGAAGCAGCAGCCAAATGGATAAAAGGGACTAAATAATAAGGCATAGTTACAGAACATCATAACTTCTTTGATTAAACACTGTAAAATGGATGTATACTAACAAAATGTGTACACTGTGAAACAGCTGTTATTATTTCTTCAATTTTACAGATCAAGATTTAGGGAGGTAAGTAATTAAATTAAGATCTTACAAAAATTAAAAGATGTGGCTTCAACTCCATCCATCTCTCTTACTCAGCTATACTGCTTCCCATTCAAAATTTCTAGTTTATGGCTGGGGATTTTGCTCAGAGGTTTCGCCGCCTGCCGCACAAGGACTGGAGTTTGATCCCCGGTACCAAAACTTCTAGTTTAGCTACAAGTCTTCCATTTTCTTAGAACTTTTGGTAATTATAAAATCAGCTGATCTATATAATCCTTTGGCATTTTCCTTCTACCTCCCTCCTTTTTTATAATGCAAGGAGATTTCATTTTTAGAGTAGGCAAGGATTTTAACAGTCTTAACATACTTGAACTCATAGATGGAAAAAGTTAGGAAACTTTCTCCACGGTCTTCAATAAAATTAACCTATCACTGCAAAAGAAAATTTTACAGAAGAGTTATTTGTGAACATTTGCACCTGGTAAATGAATATGTGGTTCTTTAAGAGCTGTAAATAGACATTTTTTAAAAGTTCTGTTCTCCCTTGAAGGATGCAGTTCAATCATACTGGGCAAGTTTTTGGTGGTTTTGTTGTCCGGGTTCTCTAGTTAGTTAATCGTTATCACTAATGATAATTTGATTGTGACTCTTTAAAGCACATTTCAAAATTACTTATGAGACCAGTTATTTCAAGGGCATTTTTGGTAACCACAACTGATTGTAATTTTCACACTCTCAAATTGCATTCATAATTAGTGAGAAGCATGACAGTCTGTCAATTGCCTTTTTTCGTTAAGGTAGTCAGTGAAGCTAACATTTCTTGCTTATTTTCTGACAATTTTCATTCCATTATAAAGACTAGAATTCATATTTACTAGACCAGAAAGACATATGAAAATATATAACTTAATGGGCCGGGGATTTAGCTCAGTGGTTTCACTGCCTGCTGCGCAAGTGCAAGGACCCGAGTTCAATCCCCGGTACCAAAAAAAAAGAAAATATATAACTTAAAACACATTTATGGAAAGTTGATTCATTTTAACTATTTTGTATTTTCATTGAAAAAAATCTGCATGAGAAGCCCCATTTATAAATTTTAATGAATGACATTTTAGAAGTTTAGTAAATGAATGATTCTCCTTTAAGATTGTTAGTGTTTCAAGTAGAATTTCCCACTTTGCAACACATTCAATGATAAAATTTTTGTTGTGACAGTAAAACAGAAAACTAATGACTCTTTCCAATTTGTTCATTTTCATTTCTTGTATGCTAGCTGCTGTTTGGTTCCCAAGTGCATTTAACTGGCAAATTCATGAAGATTTGGCATTGCACCATTTGATGAAAGCAGAAAAATTAGGTTGCCAATTACATATATGCCCCTTATGTGCATTAAATTCCCACTGAAATAATGAGCCAAATTACAAATTCTTGAGTAGTAGTATCTAAAAAATAAAATTAGAACTCAAGAAAGTTAAGGGGGATCATTTAGCCTTTCAATCCCATTACTAATCATAAGAAATTTTTAAAAATTAACTAACTTTAATACATTTGCAAAACAGTGTAGGTGAGATTTCATTTAAAATTCTCATTTTGTTTTTCCTTTCCTATGTATTTTGTTGTTTCTTGCTTTACTTCATGCTCCATTATAATCATCCAATCATTATAAAGAAAGGTAAGCAAAGATCATTTCTTTCCTTTGCTTTACCTTATTGCTACAGGTTTGTTTGTTTGTTTAGGTACTGGTGATTGAACTCAAGACCTTGCACTTGCAAGGCAGGCACAGTACCACTGAGCTAAGTTCCCCGGCATATTGCTACAGTTTTAACATGTTTCCCAGTATTTGTTCGTGTGTTGGAAATTTAAATCTCCAAATTGATATGTTGGTGATATTTGAAAGTGGTCTCTGGGAGGTAATCAAAGTTAAATGAGGTTATGAGGGGACCATGACAGGATTAGTTGGGGAGAGGGGGAGAAAGAGAAAGAAGGAAGGAAAGAAAAAGAAAGAAAGAAAGAAAGAAAAAGAAAGAAAGAAAGAAAGAAAGAAAGAAAGAAAGAAAGAAAGAAAGAAAGAAAGGAAGGAAAGAAAAGAAAGAAAGAGAAAGAAAGAAAGAAACCTGAACTTGCATGCCCCTCAGCTCTCTCCTGCTGTGATGCCCGCTGCTGTGCATAACACAGCCAAAAGCCACTCACTGGATGCTGACAGCTTGATATTGGACCAGCCATCCTCCAGAACTCAGAAAGAAATGTATTTTTCTTCTCTTTACAAATCACCCAGTCTGTGGTTTTCTCTCATAGCAGCAAAACACTATGAAAAAAAATGCAAGAAAGCATTATAAACATTATAATATACCATTAGCATTCTAGATTTTTCCATACACTAAAAGGTAAATTATCCTTCTGTGCACAAGGACCACTGTAACATGAATGTGGCATTATAGGAATCTGATAGGAGCAACAGGAGTGGTCAATCCAGAGTAGGGCTGAAAATGACACTTGGTTCAAGAGCTCATGCGAAATGGAGGCTGATGGTTTGCTGATGGCCTGTGGTGTAGTTCTGGAGCCAGAGAGAACCAAAAGCTCAGTCTTGTTGTGGAAAACTCTTAATGGCATTCTGCCAAGTAGACAGGGCACAGAAGACAAGGACTTAGAATTCTGTTCCAGAAAACTGCTAGCAGTGACGGTATACATTGTCCTTTTGCAGCAGAAATTTGGCTCAGTGGCAGGAGAGCAGGACCTATTCGTGCAGAAAACTAGGCAGAAGCTTGACCCAAGTTACTGGGCCAGAGCACTTTTTGCATGAGCTGCTTTTGATCTGGGAATCACAGGAACACTTGGGATCCAGCCAGTAGGGCAGACTTGGGAGCATGATGGCGATGCTTAAGGTGAATGTAAGCTACTGTCCTTGTATCTGGGCTACTGTGTTCCAAGTTTACAAAGTGTTGTAATTCTAAACCAACCTATTTAATGGGCCAACAGGTGGGGAAGTAGAGGACACTGAGAAACATCTCTTACCCAGCAACTGAAGTAATCTTGAGTTTCCAGGGGAGACTATCCAGTCTGGGGAACTGAAAAAATTTAAGTTGTAAAAGCAAATGAAAGCTGACAATACCAGCATTCTCTGAATTCACACCTGTGTGGTTTTTCAAGTCAGTAAATTTCATTAAAATAATATTAATTAACATAAAGCAGAGGAATCTATACAAGCGCATTCACTATTAGAAATAGTTTGTTTTCTAACGGTTTCTAATA
Source organism: Heterocephalus glaber (assembly GCF_053883595.1). Lineage (NCBI taxonomy): Eukaryota > Metazoa > Chordata > Mammalia > Rodentia > Bathyergidae > Heterocephalus > Heterocephalus glaber. The sequence continues at coordinate 9,265,088 of NW_028258303.1, forward strand.
TAATTTACATTTATATTTGTTTCTTTCTAATGTTATTAATGAGTTATATGGAGAAATGACTCCAGAATTTGTCTTTATATGAGGTAATTTTTTATGTATAAATACTGGCTTTTTTCTGATTGAATTTTTTTATAATTAACCCAATTAATTAGCTAATTGCTGATGTCTATTAACTCTGAATTAAATCTACCAAAGTGACTTTAAAAAAAAAATTTACTTTTAAGTTGTTCTTTAATTATCCCCAGCATCTCTGTAGTTATAGGCAATTCATTAAAAGAAATAAAAATTGACACATTTTAAAGTAAAGCATCAGTTAAATCATCCCTAAAATGCAGTATATTGATAAAATCTGAAAACAATACTAATTCTAGGTATAAATCATAAAATTAATCTGATTATAACAGAAGAAATAAAACAAAGCTGTAATTGCATTCTTGTACTACTTAGTAAACAGATGATGCTAATACAATAATTTAAACCATATTAAACCAGTACCACAGCAGGCTGGAAACTGGTTTTGCCATCTGTCAGTTTCTATACTGGCAGTTTCACAAATGAGATCTCTTTTTAACAAAACATCACAGCAGGAGATACAGACATGTGAATTGTAATTAAAATGTGAAAAATGCATTTCCTAGATTTTATCATTTACATAAATCTCCTCTTATATTCTGAAATCTAGTGTTGTAGTATAGAAAATGGAAGTCATTTTTACTTTGCCAAATCTATATACTATTTGACTAAAATTTTAACTTCAAAAAGAATGCATATGAATTTACAAATCAGTCTGTTTTCCTTGGGTCTGGTTCACTCAGTAATGAGTTTCAATTATTTTTTAATCACCCAAGTATAGAAGTTGAAAAGAAATAATTTGTATGTTTTTATTGCAGTCAGTCTACATGTGCTCAGTTCTAAAGTTGTTGCTTTAAATTTATTTATATTATACTCTGTAAAAGAGTATCAAATACTGTTCATTTCCTAGAAAAAAAATAAGCCTAAATCATTTAACTTAACTCTGTAATAGAAAATTTGCTAACCTTTTACATCTGAGTGAAAAATAGTATTCTAGTTTCTTAGCACTTATACATCAAGGAAACCAAAATATACAGCATATGAAATGTGACTGATGTTTATGATATATATTGAATAAAGTGCTCCAGAAAAACAATATTGTATTTCAAGTTAATGACATAATAACTAAAATTAAAATAGCACATTTATATTAAAAAAAAGAACTAAATTTATATTCTCACTCATTTTTAATAGCTTTGGTGTTTCCTGTAAATGTAGGTTGATTTCATAGTTAGTGAGAATTCTTTATATTTGTTATTATAGGATTTACTGTATATGTGTGTGTTTTATAGTCAAATATATTGTACCACTAACCTACCATTAGGGTATAACAATGTTTTTCTGTGCACTGTCATTATTTTCAACTTTCAAATGTTAAAATTTAAAAATACAAAATGGATATCGGCATAAAAGTGACTTATTAAATCAGCATGTAATTGCACTTTCAAATATAGCTGTCACAAATTTCCATCCCACACACTTCTTAAAAAGTGATGTTAAAACTGGTGAGATTTACGTCCCTTCCTCTTGAACCTTATCTGACCTTTGTGATGGCCTCTCCCAATACAATAGGAGTGAAAAGTGATATTCTGTGATTTTCTATAAAACTTCCATTCATTATCTCATTGTTCTCTTGAAATACTTGTTCTTTTAATACAGCTGCCTGCTCTGAGGTGGCCAAGCAACTAATGTACATGGAGAAGAACCAATGCTTGCCATCCTCAGAGCATCTCACAGATCCCAAAAAAGCAGCCAGTACCAGTTTTCCAGCCATGTTGGAAAAGGTTGGAGCCACCTTGGAAGTAGATCTTCCAGCTCTGTTTTTGTGGTCTACCCAACCATGTGAAGAGGCGATGAACTATATTAGTTTTCTACTGCTGCATAAGAAATTACCACAAACATAATGCCTTAAGATAAATGCCAATTTATTGGTTGACACTTCCATGGGTCAGAAGTCCAGTAAGGTAGCTAGATCTCTGCTCAACATCACAAGTTTGTAATCAAAGTATGTTAGTTGGAATGAGTTCTTACCCGAAAGCTCTGAGTTGTAAATACACTTCCTTGCTTTTTCTTGTCAGCAGAACTCTGTTTCTTGTTGTCAGAGAATTGAGGTCTTTGTTTCCTTGACACATGACTCCCTCTGTTTTCAAGCCAGCAGTGGCATCATCAAATCCTCATGCTTCATATCTTCAGCTTCCTCTTCTACCAACCAGAAAATGCTCTGACTTTAAAGGGATCATGTGATTGTCAGTCCCATCCAGCCTAACTGTGCCATATAACATAATCATGTAAACAAAATCCATTATACCCATACATACTAACTAATCAAACTGAGGCACATTATGCAAGGGTGAAGGTTACTGGGGTCATCACAGAATTTTGCCATCACATTCTGACAAGTCTTTATAAACCATTATACTGTAAGCCAATTGCAGGTTCATGACTGATTTGCATATCATTATATCCCTTGTGCCTAGTACAAACAAAATAGTAGTGATAAATGAGATAAGGAGTAGTGCATGTGACCATAGATTATTGTTTATCATTTCCTGAAAGCTGTAATAATGGTGCATTTTTGTTGATTATCTATTTGAGAGGCTTTATCTTCCTTCAAACTATTGGCAGCCTTTTTTCTCTGATCATCTTTCATAAGTTATCTTTATTCTCTTTATTTTATTTTATTTTATTTTTTAGACAGGGTCTCACTGTATAGTCTAGGCCTGCTAGAACTCAAGCTCCTTCTGCTAGCATTGGGATTACAGACAGTACCACTACACCCAGGGAGCTATCTTTTTTCTGAATCACCTTTAAGAATGAGTGTAGCACAAAGGAATATTATTTGGCCATAAAGAACTAAATTATTGTCATTTGCAGGAAAATAGATGGAATTGGAAACCATCATATTAAGTAAGATCAACTAGACTCAGAAAGTTAAACATTGCACATTTTCTCTTGTATCAGCAGTCAATGGGAGATGACAGGAGACTAAAAAGTAGAATTTCAGAGATGAGTAAAGGCATAAGGTGAATGGGGGAGGAAAAAGAGAAAGGGTAATTAGAATGAAAATAACAATATATGCACACACCAATATACCAAAATGAACCTCATTATTCTGTATTACTGATATGCACTAATAAAAATGGGTGTTCCAAGTTATTAATGGAGGACTCAATAATGTAATATTATGTCATAGGAATGATTTCAAAACCTACAGTAATTTTATTAATTTCTCACTGATTTGATGTTGTTTAGAATCTATAAAACATCTTTAGAATCTCAGAAAAGTTAAATTTGAAAAGGACCTAAGTCATCAACAAATTTGGTATTGATGATTCTAAAGAAGTCAAATATTAGTGTTACTACAATGGGAAAAATTGTCTTGCACTGAGAATTTAGAAATGGAATATAATGTGAAGTGCAATATAAAACACATATAAGCAGTTACTCCTTGCTTCCCAGGAAATCACAATCCAATGATACACACTACAGTGAACAATTAGAATATTTGACTTTCAGTCTTCACTTTGGCAGATTCTGGATGGGAATGTTGGCACTGTGTTGATCTAACTCAATTGGAACTGTTTCCTAGAATTCCCTCGTATGGCCAGAAGATAAGTCTTCATGAGGTTTAGAAGAAAGTAAAGAAGGAAGGGAGGGAGGGGGGAGGAAAGGAAGGAAGGAAGAAAGGAAGGAAGGAAGGAAGGAAGAGCAGAAGCTTTATTGCATGCTAAAAGTAATGAATGAGGTTACAGTTCATGCTTAATGTTGTAGATCAGCCTTGCTAATTAAGCTCCCTCAGTTCCTCTGAGATATTGCACCCTTCTTTAACTACCTAAAATGCACATATACAAATGTATGGCACACTCCCTTGAGAAGAGTGTCATGTCCTTCTGCATATCACTTGTCTTGTTGAGGTAAGAGGTGGCAAGAGAAAGATGTATTAGCTCATGTCTTCAGAACTATGAAGTTTGTCCTCAGATAGCTTTTCTCCCTACCGCTCCATTCCATCATCAGGTTTAGTGGCAACAGACTTCCATACATGTCTTACAATTGCATAAGATCTGATCCCTATCATAAGCCCTTTGTTCCATACTACAGAGATTAATTCTGGTCTTCTGATGAAACACACACTTACATGAATACATTTAGTAGAAAGAACCAAAAGAGTGGTGAGTATTAAAGATAATGAGGAAAGAAAAGAGATCAAACTATGATAAATTAACACAATTACTTCGAATTTCAGTCCTCTTATATGGAAATATTCCTCCCATGTTTTGACCTCTGGGAGCTCAGTGCCCTAGTTTCCCCCACCCCCATACGCTGTCCACACTCTGTTTGTGTGTGTGTGTGTGTGTGTGTGTGTGTGTGTCTTTTTCTGTACTTTCTCATGTTACACTTGATTCACATATATGACCTTTATATTTGGAATATTCAAAGACTCAAGATTGAAACTTCAGTCTTCTATTACACACTATTTGCTGAGGCCATGTAGGCTCAGAGTTTTGGTACCACTTGAATGCTGATAATATGTTCAAAAGCCCAGCCCTGAACTTCTCTGTGTCTAACTGCTCACTCAACATCTCTGCTTGCATAAAGCATCTCATTTATAACATATGCAGAGCCTTCTGTAATTTCTTTCTCTCTCCCTCCCCCCCCCCCCCTTGTACTAGAAATCAAACTTAAAGCCTTGTACTTGCCAGGTAGGCTCTGTGCATCTGACCTACATCCCCAGCCCCACATAATTCCTCTCAAAAGCTCTTTTGTATGTGTTTGGTCTTCTTCATCCCAGTCAGTAGCAACTCTATTCTTCCAGCTGTTTGTGTTGAAGAGCTTTAGATCATTCTTAGTTTTTCTTTTCCTCTTACAGTGCACATCCAATGTGTCAGCAGATCCTGTTGGCTTCATCTTTATATTACATATTCAACCACTTCTCAAAATTTCCATTCTTATGTCCTGGTCTAAGCCATGATCATCATTCACTTGGATTATTTCAAGAGCATCATAACTGATTTCTATTCTACCTTTGCATCTTACACTATATTCTCAGCACAGTTTTTATATTAAAATCTGTCACATCAGGTCACAGTTCTACTCAAAATCCTCCAATGGTATCCTTTCTCACTGAGATCGGAAGCAATTAGAATGATGTACAGGATCAGCATTTCAAGTTCCCACCCCCAGCCACCACTATTATGTATTACTGCAGTTCTGTCTGTGGGTTCTCTGCCTGGGTACAAGCAAAGTGATTCTTTCTAACTTTGCCTAAATATAGATTTATTAGAATTGGGGTGTTCCCTGAACATTGCATCTATAATGTTCATACTTGCAACTATTTTCAAGCTTTTTTTCTGGCTACTTTGTTTTTTCTAAATACTTATCACTGTCTAAAACACAGTATATTCTGTGTACTTATTCTTTATTATTTGTTTCCCCCACTAATATAAATGATACCAAGGATGAGGGTGTCTCTGGTTTTGCCTGTGAGAGCCAGAAGAGAGCTTTGCACATAGTGACCCTCAATAAATTCCTTTAAAAATGAACGATACATCACTGATGAACAATAAACAATATATCACTGATAAAATGAACAATATATCACTTATAAAAGCACAAAACCATATATTCCACGATCAAAGCACATACAAGAAGAACAACAGAATAGAGAGTTTTATTACTATATTCACTGACTTCTGAAAAAGCAAAATCAAATTTTTGGCATTTAGAACACCTTTGAAAAAGATTTTTGTATGGGATTTTTTTCTAGTAAATCTCAATATTTATAAGGCATGTGGTAACTGAGAAATGTGGAATATATTATTTCCACTGATTCTAAAAAGTAATGGCATTCATTAACCTATTCACTCAGTCCATGTCTCCATTTCTTAATCAGGGCCTTTCAGAAAAAAAGAAATGATCAGATATAGAATAAGAAATGATAGATAGATAGTAGAAGATCAAGTATTATGGAGACTCTGAGGTTCCACAATCTGCCATCTGCAACCTGTAAAGCCAAGCAGGCTGATGGTTAAATTCAAGTCTGAAAGCCTAAAAACCAGGGCAGGGAACTGGCCAGCTTAGCTCAAAGAGTCATCTCACTCTTCTCCCTTTTCGTTCTACATCAGTCCTCAGCAGTTTGGGTGGTGTCTGCCCCATTGGCAAAGATGATATTTTTAAAACTCATTGTACTGATTCAAATGCTAATCTCTTCCAGAAACACCCTCCTCACAGACACACCCAGAGATAATATTTTAGTCAGGTAATAGTCCTGCTTGAACTGAGTGCTTTAGTTCTGTATTGATCTTAATCACTGGGTAGTCACATGCAGCTACATGTCACATAAAGGACTGTGGCCCCATAAGATTATAATGGAGCAGAAAAATTCCCACTGCCTAAGAATATCTTAGCCATCATAATATTGTAGGACAACACATTACTCACCTGTCTGTGATGATGCTGCGGCAAACAAACATACTCCCTGCCAATTATATAAAATATAGTGCATATAGTTATATATAGTACCTAATACTTGATAATGATAATAAATTACCATGTTTCTGGCTTATGTTTTACTATGAATACTGTATTTTAAATATTGTTTTACAGTAAACTTCTACTTATAAAAATAAAGTTTATAGTAAAATAGTATTCATGTTACAGCGGCAGCAGCCCCATCTATTTCATATTTTCTGTGCCTACTGATTGTAAGAAGAAGCCACATCAAGTGCTTCAATTATATGATCTAGACTTTCAAAAGCACACTATATGATGTTCACATGAGGATGAATTTGCATAATTATGCAGTTCTCAGTATGAATTCTCCCCATTCAGCCACACATGACTATATAAGGAGGGACCCTAAAGGATCTCCTATGTTGTAAATATACTCTTCCTTATGTCTATTGTGAATCAGTAATTGAATTTTCTTTGATAGTCTGATTAGCCACCCCACTCAAAACCATTACTCTTTTCTTGGCCTCCTGGCTGAGAGTGTGAGGAGCCAAACGTGTCCATGAAGCAGTCTTAACTTCCAGTTCAACAAAATCATCATTGTGTCTCCTGGTAGAAATATTCCTCCCTCAGGAACTAAAATCTCTAGGCCAGAAGAGCATAAAATCACAGTAACCAGATGCAGAATTTTGTTTATTGTTCCATTCCCATCTTTCCCTTGACTCCTGGACCCATGAATCTTAGCTTTGGAGAAACAGCACCATATATATGAAGTAATAGTTCCAGAGCATATATAGTGTTCTGGAGAACCTCACTGCAGCCTCACCTTGCTGTCACCACCTTGCTGACTTCTCATTTAGCCTTCAAAAAGCCATTCCATTGTTTTGTCAAGAAAGCACTTCACACTTGCAGAGAACTTACTAAGACCAGAAAATTCCATGACCATGGGCCTACTGCCTCACTTCTTTTCCTACTATGGAAACCAGGGTCAATGCTGTTTGGAATACATTATGGTGTAAGTACACAGATATTAGCTTAAGTAGAAGCATTGCAGGAAAGGAAAAGACTACTATTGACAGAACTGGTTTCCACAGAACAGGTCATCCTAACTGGGATCATAAAATTCTTCCTCTGTTAAAATCAACCTCTACAGAACATATACACAAGTCACAAATATCATGTGTATTTGTCCATTAAGAGGTCTCTCCATCAAGGCATGGTAGTGCCTGCATGTAATCCCAACATTTTGGGAAGCTAAAGCCCAAGTTCAATCCTAGCCTAGAAAATTTAGAAATTTCACAAGATCTTGTTTTAAATTTTTTTTCCAAAACAGGTTTGAGATATAGGTCAGTGTGAAGGTCCTGAGTTTAATCTCCGGTACTGCCATAAACAATTAAATAAATAAATAAATAAATAAATAAATAAATAAATAAATAATTGTATGTTCCCTCCCTATGCTTTTTCAAATTTCTTCATCATCAGTATTCCTGTCCTGCTCCTTTCAAGACCCTGACTATCCAGCATTGAATATGGCCCAAGAATTAGTATATAATCATTTATCTGGCTATCTTTCCTTCCAAGAAGAATGTACAACTAAATATTTTGTAGAGAGTTTTGCCCAGTGGGAGGATTTCAGTTCACCACTGCCCTTTAGGGATACCCAGAGAGGGGCTGTAGTGTCACAACTATCTACTTGCAGAATCACTTGTAAACCAGTTCCAGTTTCTCTTGCTCTGTCAATTTATCATAGGGAACGTCTCTTAAGGCCACAGATACAGGTAAGAGAAAAAAGACTTCAGTAAGAATGAGGAGTATAGGCCTTTGGACCATTTCATCATGTAACTTGTACATTTAGGGCCTACTCAGGCCCAATTACATATACATATACACATGTAACTGATGATAGAGAGTTGCTACATCCATTCACCTTTATGTCTTGGTGCATCAGATAACATTGCATTGATGTTGGAAAACATAAATTGCATGGTACCTTGGTGGATGCTGGTCCAATCAGCATGATGTCACCAATATAATGGAACAGTATAACATGGTCAAGATCCCTCTGTACTAAGTTATGACATGGAGCTGGAGAATTGATACCTAAAGCAGGACAACTAAGGTATATTGCTGACCTTGATAGATGAAAGAAAACTCCTTCTGTTGGGCTTTATGAAAAGGGATGGAGGATGTATCCTGCAAAATTATCTTTCAAAATTGATGGGGAAGTAAGACACTTCCATGACAAAGAACACCTGAGAAACTTCATGAATATGAAAACAGTACTCCAAACAATTCCAAACAGTATCCTAGAAAAAGATAATGAAGGTCACAACTCCATGAGGCCCAACAAAACAAATTCATCAGCCAATGCAAGAAATTAAAAGGAGAGGGTGAAAAATAAAAAAGAACCAACAACAGGAAAATAACATGACAATGATAAGTCAATACATATCAGTTATAACCATCAATGTTAATGGCCTCAATTCACCAATCAAAAGAAATAGACTGGCAGAATGGATTAAGACGCAAAATCCAACAATATGCTGTATACAAGAAACACACCTAGTTCAAAAAGAAACTCATAGACTGAAAGTAAAAGGATGGAAAACAGTCTCCATGTGACAGGAACCCAGAAAAAAGCAGGGATAACTATCTTATTTGCAGACAAAGTAAATTTCAAACTAAAACTGATTAAGAGAGACAAAAAAGGTCACTACCTCCTTGTAAAGGGAACAATACAAGAGGAAGAGATGATAATCCTAAATATATATGCACCAAATACTAATGCCCCCAACTATACAAAACAAATATTAGGGGACATGAAAAACCAAATAGGCACTAATACAATTGTACTGGGGGACCTCAATACCTCACTGTCACAAATAGATGATCTACACAAAAAATCAACAACAAAATACTAGAACTGAACCAAGCTATGGAACAAATGAACTTAATAGACGTCTATAGAATGTTCCACCCCACAAAATCAGAATATGCATTCTTTTTGGCTTCACACAGGTCATTCTCCAAAGTAAACCACATACTAGCTCATAGAATATGTTTAAGTAAATGCAAAGGAATTGAAGTTATCCTGTGTATATTATCAGACTGTAGTACAATTAAACTGGAGATCAATAGCATAAGAAACCTCAAGAACTTCACAAACATGTAGAAATTGAATAATATTCTCCTGAACAACCAATGGGTCACAAAGGAAATTAAAGAAGAAATTAGACAGATTTTACAAACAAATGATAATGCCAGTACAACATACAGGAATCTATGGGACACAATGAAAGCAGTTCTAGGAGGGAAATTCATAGCAGTGAATGCCCACACTAGGAAAACAGAACTAGCTCAAATAAACAACCGAATGCTGAATTTTAAACTCCTAAAGAAGAGCAAGACAAACCCAAAGCTTGTACAAGGGAGGAAATTATAAAGATCAGAGGAGAAATCAATGCAATGAAGACTAAGAGAATGATAAAAAACATGAACAAATCCAAGAGATGGTTTTTTTGAAACAATAAATTAAATTGATAAAGCCTTAGCTAACCTTATCAAAAAAAGGAAAGAAAAGACCCAAATCCATGCAATTAGGAACAAAAAGGTGAAGTCACAACAGATCCAGCAAAAATCAAGAGGATTATCAATACCTACTTCATGAACCTGTGCTCTAATACAATGGAAAACACAGAAATGGACAGATTTCTACATACATATGAATTACCAAAGTTGAATGAAGAAGATATAAAAATTCTAAACACCCCAATTACAATCAGTGAAATAGAAAACGTAATTAAAAATTTATCAACAAAGAAAAGCCCAGGCCCTAATGGCTTCATTGCTGAATTCTACAAGACATTTAGAGAAGAACTGTTGCCACTACTCTTTAAACTTTTCAATTAAATTCAAAGGGAAGCAATACTTCCAAATTCATTCCTGAAAGCAAGTGTTACTTTGATTCCAAAACCAGGGAAAGACCCAACCAAAAAAGAGACCTGCAGGCCAATCTCTCTAATGAACATAGATGCAAAAATCCTCAATAAGATAGTGGCAAAAAGATTACAGAAGGTCATCAAGAAGATCATACACCCTGACCAAGTTGGATTTACCCCAGGGATGCAAAGGATGGTTCAACATACGTAAATCGATGAATGTAATACACTATATTAACAGAGTCAAGGACAAAAACCATAGGACCATCTCAATAGATGCATAAAGAGCATTTGACAAAATTCAATACCCATTCATGATAAAAACCTTCCAGAAAATTGGAATAAATGGTCTTTATCTCAACTTGATAAAGGATATTTATGAAAAACCAACAGCCAATATCATACTAAATGGTGAAAAACTGAAAACTTTCAAGCTAAAATCAGGAATAAGACAAGGATGTCCACTATCACCACTCCTGTTCAATATAGTTCTGGAAATATTAGCCACAGCAATTAGAAAGAAATAAAAGGAATAAAGATAGGAAAGGAAGAATTTAAACTGTCATTATTTGCTGATGATATGATACTTTACATAGAAGACCCAAAAGACTCAACCAAAAGACTTCTAGGCTTAATTGACAGATTCAGTAGAGTAGCTGGATACAAGGTCAACAATCAAAAATCAATAGCCTTCTCATACACAAATAACAGACTCACTGAAAGAGAAATTAGGGAAACAATCCCTTTCACAATAGCATCCAAAAAAAAAAAATGAAATATCTAGAAATCAATCTAATGAAGGAAGCAAAAGACCTCTACATTGAGAACTACAGCACTCTGAAAAAAGAGATCAAAGAGGGTATAAGAAAATGGAAAGACATCCCCTGTTCCTGGGTAGGAAGAACAAATATAGTGAAAATGGCCATACTTCCAAAACTGGTGTAGAGATTCAATGAAATCCCAATTGAAATTCCAATTCAAATCCCAACAACATATTTCACAGCACTAGAGAAAAAAATCCAAATGTTCATCTGGAATCAGAAGAGACCTAAAATATCAAAAGGAATTCTAGGCAACAGAGACATGGCAGGGGGTATCACAATCCCCAACTTGAAACTATACTGCAAAGCTACTGTGATAAAAGCAGCATGGTACTGGCAAATAAACAGACCTGAGGATCAGTGGAATAGATTGGAAGATGCAGAAACAACTCCAGACATACTCAGCCACTTATTTATTTTGTTGTTGTTAAATTCTTTTTTTGGTACATTTTAGGTATGCAACACAATTAGCATCTTCTAATCTGTTCCACTGGTCCTCAGGTCTGTTTCTTTAACAGTACCATGCTATTTTTATCACCATAGCTTTGTAGTACAGTTGCAGGTTGGGGATTGTGATACCCCCTGCCATGTCTTTGTTACCTAGAATTGCTTTTGCTATTCTGGATCGCTTCTTGTTCCAAATGAATTTTTGGATTGTTTTCTCAAGGTCCATGAAGTATGCTACTGGGATCTCAATTGGAATTGCATTAAATCTACATAGCAGTTTTGGAAGTATGGCCATTTTCACTATATTAATCCTTCCTAGCCAGGTGCAGGGGATGTCTGTCCATTTTCTGATATCATCTTCAATCTCTCTTTTCAGAGTGCCATAGTTTTCAGAGAAGAGGTCTTTGATTTCTTTCCTTAGGTTGATTCCTAGGTATTTCATTTTTTTGAATGCTATTGTGAAAGGAATTATTTGCCCTATTTCTCTCTCAGTGAGTCTGTCATTGGTGTAGAGGAAAGCTATTGATTTTTGTGTGTTGACCTTGTATCCAGCTACTTGACTGAATTTGGTTATTAAGTTTAGAAGACTTTTGGTGGAGTTCTTGGGGTCTTCTACATACAGTGTCATGTCATCTGCAAATAATGACACTTTGACTTCTTCATTTCCAATATTTATTCCTTTTGTTTCTTTCTCTTGTCTAATTGCTGTGGCTAATATTTCCAGAACTATATTGAACAAGAGTGGTGATAGTGGACATCCTTGTCCTGTTCCTGATATTAGTGTGAAGGATTTCAGTTTTTGACCATTTAGTATGATATTGGCTGTTGGTTTTTCATAGATGGCTTTTATTAGTTTGAGGTAGAGACCATTTATTCCAATTTTTTGTAGGGTTATTATCATAAATGCATGTTGGATTTTGTCAAATGCTTTTTCTGCATCTATGGAGATAATCATATGGTTTTTGTCCTTGGCTCCATTGATATAGTGTATTACATTGATTGATTTGCATATGTTGAATCATCCCTGCATCCCTGGGATGAATCCCACTTGATCAGAATGTATGATCTTCTTGATGATCTTCTGCATTCTATTTGCCAGTATCTTATTAAGGATTTTTGCATCTATGTTCATTAGTGAGATTGGGCTATAGTTCTCCTTTTTGGTTGGGTTTTTCTCTGCTTTGGGGATCAAGGTGATGCTTGCTTCCAGGAATGAATTTGGGAGTCTTGCTTCCCTTTCAATTTCATTGAAGAGTTTCAACAGTAGTGGCAGTAGTTCTTCTCTAAATGTCTTGTAGAATTCAGCAGTGAAGCCATCAGGGCCCAGGCTTTTCTTAGTTGATGAGTTTCTAATTACGTTTTCAATTTCATTGGTTGATATTGGGTTGTTTAGAATTTTTTGGTCTTCTTTGTTCAGCTTTGGTAATTCATATGTATCTAGGAATCTGTGCATTTCTTCTGTGTTGTCCATCTTATTGGCATATAGGTTCTGGAAGTAGGTATTGATGATCCTCTGGATTTCTGCTGGGTCTGTTGTAATTTCACCCTTTTCATTCCTAATTGCATGGATTTGGGCCTTTTCATTCCTTTTTCTGATAAGGTTGGCTAAGGGTTTGTCAATTTTGTTGATTCTTTCGAAGAACCAACTCTTGGCTTCACTGATTTTTTGTATCGTTCTCTTAGTCTCCATTGCATTCATTTCTCCTCTGATCTTTATAATTTCCTCCCTTGTATGAGCTTTGGGTTTGTCCTGCTCTTCTTTTTCTAAAAACTTGAGATTCACCATTAGGTTGTTTAATTGGGCTCGTTCTGTTTTCCTAATATGAGTATTCACTGCTATGAATTTCCCTCATAAGACTGCTTTCATTGTGTCCCATAGATTCCAATATGTTGTATTGTCAATGTCATTTAATTGAAGGAACTGTCTGATTTCTTCTTTAATTTCCTCTGTGACCCAATGGTTATTCAGAAGTGTGTTGTTCAATTTCCACGTATTTGTGAAATTTTTCCAGTTTCTTTTGTTATGGATCTTCAATTTCATCCCACTATCATCTGGTAATATACAGGGGATAACTTCAATTCCTTTGCACTTACTTAAACATGTTCTATGTGTGAGTATGTGATCTATTTTGGAGAATGACCCATGTGCAGCTGAGAAGAATGTGTATTCTGATTTTGTGGGGTGGAAGACTCTGTAAACATCTGTTAAGTTCATTTGTTCAAGAGTTTGATTGAGTTCTAGTATTTCATTACTTATTTTTTGTCTAGGTGATCTATCTATTTGTGACAGTGGGGTGTTGAGGTCCCCCACTACAATTGTATTAGTGCATATATGACTTTTCATGTCCGTTAGTATTTGTTTTATATAGTTGGGTGCACTAGTGTTTGGTGCATAGATATTTATGATTGTCATCTCTTCCTCTTGGATTCTTCTCTTTACAAGGATGTAGTGTCCTTCTTCATCTCTCTTAATCAGTGTTGGTTTGAAATCTACTTGATCTGCAAAGAGGATAGCTACTCCTTCCTTTTTCAGGTTCCTGTCACATGGAGTATTATTTTCCACCCTTTAACTTTCAGTCTATGAGTTTCTTTTTGAATTAAGTTTGTTTCTTGAATATAGCATATTGTTGGATTTTGCTTCTTGACCCATTCTGCCAGTCTATTTCTTTTTTTTTTTTTTTTTTTTTTTTTTTTTTTTTTCAGTACCGGGGATCAAACTCGGGCCCTTGTGCTTGCGCAGCAGGTAGCAAAACCACTGAGCCAAATCCCGGGCCCCATCCAGTCTATTTCTTTTGATTGGTGAATTGAGACCATTAATGTTGATGGTTATAACTGAAATGTATTGACTTGTCATTGCCATGACTTTTTCTTTTTGTTGGGCTCTCCCCCTTTACATTTAATTTCTTGTCATGCCAGATGGATTCATTCTGCTTTGCTTCTTGTGGTTGTGATCCTCAATGTCTGTTCCTAGGATATTGTGTAAAATTTTTTGGAGTGCTGATTTGGTATTCACGAAGTTCCTAAGGTGCTCTATGTCATGAAAGTATCTTATTTCTCCATCAATTTTGAAAGATATTTTCGCAGGGTACATCAGTCTGGGTTGGAGGCTGTTTTCTTTTAGGGCTTGGAATAGTGGGACAGCATCAGCCACCTCTTCTTTGACAAAAGAGCCAACCATCCTCACTGGAGGAAAGATAGCCTCTTTAATAAACGACTTTGGGCCAGGGATTTAGCTCAGTGGTTCTGGCGCCTGCCTTGCAAGTGCATGGTTCTGAGTTCAATCCCCAGTAAAAAAATAAAATAAAATAAATGGTATTGAGGGCTGGGGATTTAGCTCAGTGGTTTCGCCGCCTGCTGCGCAAGCACAAGGACCCAAGTTTGATCCCCGGTACCAAAAATAAATAAATAAATAAATAAATAAATAAATAGTGTTGGAAAAACTGGATTTCAATTGCCAAAGATTAAAACTAGACACCTATCTTTCTTCATGCACTAAACTTAAATCGAAGTGGATTAAAGATCTAAATATTAAAACAGAAACACTAAACTTGCTGGAAGACAAGTTAGGTAGAACTCTCGAAGATACTGGCATAGGAAAGGAGTTTATGAACAAATCCTCAATAATACGAGAACTAGCACAAAGAATCAACAACTGGGATCTCATCTTATTAAAAAGCTTCTGCACTGCAAGAGAGACACCAACAGAGCTAAGAGACAACCTATAATGTGGGAAAAAAATTTTAGCAGCTGTACCTCAGACAAAGGTCTACTATCTAGACTATATGAAGAACTCAAAAAAATCAGACCTTCCAAATATAAAGACCCAATTCAAAAATAGGCATCTGAAATGAACAGACATTTCTCAGACAAAGTAAAAGCAGCAAATAAACATATGAAAAAATGTTCAACACCACTGACCATATGAGAGATGCAGGTGAAAACAATGCTGAGATTCCACCTCACTCCAGAAAGAATGGCTGCTATCATGAAATCAACCAATAACAAATGCTGGCGGGATTGTGGGGAGAAAGGAACCCTTCTTCATTGTTGGTGGGCATGTAGACTGGTGCAACCACTGTGGAAATCAGTATGGAGATACCGCAAAGAAGTAGGATGAGAGGTCTCATTTGACCCAGCTATTCCCCTGCTGGGTATCTTCCCAAAAGATTTAAAAGAATCATACCACAGTGATATATATGCACCCATGTGTACAGCGGCACATTTTGTAGTAGTTAAAACTTGGAAGCAGCCCAATTGCCCATCAACTGGAGACTGGATAAAGAAGATGTTGGTTTGTTTGTTTTTTTAATAAAATGAAGTACTACTCAGCCATAAAGAATGAGAAACTAGAGACATTTATAGCTAAGTGGATGCATATTGAGGCCATACTCTTAAGTGAAATAAATAGGACACACATGTGTAAATACCATATAGGTTCTCTGGTCTGAAAAACTAGAAGTGTAAATAAGAATCAAAATGTATAATTGATTTTGTGAAATAGGAAGAAAATGTCTAAAGGAATAAGGGAAGTGGGAGGGGAAGGGGAAAGGAAAGAAGGGAAAAGAAAAAATATGAGAAAAGGAAAAACATGGAAACAAAGTCTTTGTAAATAGGGAAGGGTGGAGGGCATGAAGGGAGTGCAGGGGAATGGGGAAAAAATAAGAACCAAGATACATCATGTATAGGTACAAGATCTCAATGATGAATGTAACCGTATTGCATACCTAAAATGTACTAATAAACTGAAAAAAAAAAAAAAGAAAAGGGATGGAGGATTTGCTAGATGAATAGCTGCATAGTAAGTACTATGGAATGACTTAATTTGTGCAAACTGTGAAGCATTTCTGGTATAGTGGCTTCAATTGGAGTGATCACTTGTTAAGCTTATGATAGCCAACCTGAATTCTCCAAGTTTTGTCTATGTGCTTCATAGGACACACAGGTGAATTCAATGGAAATATTGTGATTTTTCACTATCCCTCCCATCTTTTTGTTATGGAAATCTGGGAAAGAAATACACAGAGACATAGAATTTGGATGAAATAATAAAATTTCTTCTCGCAAGCGAGCAGGATGACCAGAAACTGGTCTGGTCAGTATCCTTGCCCTTTGTTCAGCATTTCCCTTTTTATATCCTTTTTAGCCATTATCTCATTCCTAGTGGTCTTTGATGTGAAAATACAATTCCAGTTCCTATTTATAAGTCACAGACACAAGATGGACCATATACATTGTAAATTCATCCTGGCATGGAAACTTTGTTAGGTTAATGAAGTTACCAGTCAGAGTCAGATAATCCTCACCTTAAACAAGGAGTTATGGGAAAAGCAAATCTTAAAAGAACACATTACTTATTTTGCTTCTACAACTACCTTAATATTCAATCTATTAAGTTATCTAAAACTTTTCTGTATCATTTTAAGTCCCTTGTTGGTACCATTAATCTTTGCAATACTTACAAGGATGCAGCATTTCTTTTGATCTACTAATTTCCTAGGTTAAGGCAGTTCTAACAGTTTCTACTGGCATCTTGGACTAATAGCCCTCCATTTACAGACCAGAGAACTAAAGAGTGGGGGTTATGACAGTGGCTAAATATGACCTTTCTAATTATGCTTCCTGGAACTGGAGAGATAATCATAGGGTTGGTTTGGGTACACACTGTGCCAAATGTGAGATGCAAGTAAGTTAAAACTCTATGGATCACCTGACCGCCATGAGCCCCTATGACCGGAGAACAAAGTGGTATTTTGGGTCCTTTGAATCAGAGCTCAGTATTTCCCACAGAATTACATATTTCTTCATCCCCTTATGTACATTTACCCTGGTAAAAGAGCAGGGAGGAAAGCTGAGAGAACACCTAACTATAACAATTTGTAGTATACTTGGCTCCTTACTGGAGGGGATCCTGCCTCCCTTCCATTCAAGGGATTCCAGCTTTGAGAACAGACTCAACCATGAGCATTGACTGTGAGACCATGACTTTCTTTTTATGATTTGATTTAAGATTTTCTTCACTTGACCCGGAACTTTTCTGCTTGTACAGATCAAGTAAGAATTTAGTCAGCTTTACCTCTAATTTACTTCTTGGAAGCCATGATTACTTACTCAACAGCAAATGTCTGTATGAATCATGTTATTCCAATAACTACTTTAACTTTTGTTATCCACTCTAGTAAACACATTCACCTTGGGTGATGCCATTTGGCTTCTACCACCCTGGTATTCAATTACTCTATTGCATTTAGGTTTTTCAGACCAGTGGCTGCAGTTCCCACTACAAGGTCTGGCTGACAGAGGATAGCAAACATGGAGTTCATCAAGAATGGGGCACCAACCTGGGCTACATAGTTAGTTCAAAGCCAGCCTAAACTATGAGGTGAGACCATTTCTCCAAAAAAAAAAAAAAAAATGCTGGGGCTCTTCTCTCACAAATTTACTCCTCAAAGATTGTGTGGATGTGTAGGTCTTAAATATCAAATCCACTCTACTACTCCAATCTCTCTTATCCTTTGAACCTCTTTTCTCTCTATTACCTCAAGATAGGCTGGGCATTTCAAGTTTCCATATAATAGGGGTCTTGATCTGTTTTGTGTTGCTATGACAAAATACTTGAGGCTCAATCTCACAAAGAAAAGAGTTTATTTATGTCAAAGTTCTGGAGATTCCAGTGCCTGGTTCTAGTATCTGCTTTATTCTGGCAAGGCTTCATGGTAGGTGGAGTCACAATGATGGAGTCAAAGGGGAAAGCAAAAGAGATTCAAGGGAGATTGTAGAACTCTTATAGCAACTCATTCTCAAGGGAACTAATTCCTTCAAAACCCAGCCCTCACTGAGATACTAGTATCAACCCATTCATGATGTTTGAGCCCTTACAGTTATAATTATCTTCTATTACCCCTACCTCGAAAAGTCCCAACACCTTCAACCCTGCCTCACTAGTTAAACCATATCCAGATGACCACAGTGGGCCATTTCTTGATCCACCTTTGCTTTATAACTCCCCAAGACACAGCATTAAATATAGAATAACTGTTAAGTGAGTCCACAGAAACAAACTTGGCATGATCCAATTTTATGTTCCTTTCACCATTACCACATACTCTTAACGTCTATTTCTACATATATTGCCCAGATTTCTGCCATAGAAATTAGAAAACTCAAGTAGTTCCTTTTGAGTATAGTGTATCTCCTTGCCTCCCAATCAGTACCTCTGCTTTAGGATTCTGCTGGAATTTAAGCAAAGTTCTAGCCCTAGAAGCAAAGAAGGGTGTTGGCTCTGAGTCCTTAGGGCATCAACGTCAACTCTACAATGTTAAGCCTGTCATAAAGAGGCAGAAAACTGATACCAATGTGCGTGGAGAGGCCACTTCCACTGGTGAAGAGGGTGTTCTTTTGGGGGATAAGAACACCAATTCCACTTAGAATGGTGAAGCCACTTTTACTGGTCGTAAGAGGGAAATTTTTCTGGGGCTGGGGAGGATGCTTGTACTTGCAAGAAAGACTCATTAGAACTTAGCTTCATTTTTCAGATCACTTTTCTTAGCTTCATCAAAGAATTCCTGTATATATATCACCCCTCTCAGTGTTCTTAGAACCACATTCATTTAATGCCCTTACTTCAGCAGTAAACCTCCTGTGACACTGATTGACAGTTTCAAGTTGTATTGTAATTCAGCCAATCCCAGCATGAGGTCTGTGTTTTGTTTTCAGCAGTTTTATTCCTGCAACTACAGGAAATAGGATTTCCTTCTTGAAACTCTTAAGTTATTTATGTGGCTCTTGAGTTGGGGAATTTCTCATTGCATCTTTTTCTTTCACTACTATGTCCAAGACACTAGGAGCAATCAATTAATGTTTTTAGTTTTCCAAAAATATTAAAAAGTAACATATAGAGACAACAGCACCTTGTTTCTCATAAGTGGTTGATTAGGAGTATCCAGTGCAGATATTTTGCCTCTCTCTGTTATAGTTTATATCCAGATGTCCCCCCAAAGCCTCTTGTGCTTATAGGTGGGGTTTTAGAGAGATGCTTGGATCAGGGAAGCATAGTACTCATCAGTGAATCAGCTGGGTATGATGTTGGGAGGGAGCCTGGTAGGAAGAGATGGGTCACTGTGAGAATGACCTGTAAGAATATATATCCCTCCTCTTCTCTTGGACCCTCTCTGCTTCCTGCCTGCCATTCCATGGACTCTTTCTCCTCTGCCACACCCCTCTGCTATGCTACCCTCCCTTGGAATCAGCTGACTATGGACTGAAACTCTACAAAGTATGAACCATAAAATTCTCTCCTCCTTTAACTTGTGGGTGTTGGCTATTTGTCCCAACAATGATGGAGTAACAAGGACACTCTAAAAACAATTCATGCCATGGACTATCACTACTCTCTCTACTATTGGAAATAGAGACAATAGCATCTTTAAATCTAATAAGATTAGAAAGCCAAATCCATAAGCCTCAAAACCAATTGAGAAGAGTCACCCTGAAAATTCTGTTCCTTTAGAACCACTGTCAGTATAAAAAACTCTGTTAGTCAAAGTCCTCCAGGAAAAAAGAATACATACATACATGTATATGCAATATATATGCATGCATAAGAGGATATATACATAAACACATAAGTGCATGTATATGTGCAGAAAATATACAGGATAGATATATACAAAATATATGCATACACATGATATATTTATATATAGGATATATATAAGGTGATATAAATATGATATATAAATATATAACATACATTAATATAATATATATGATATACACACACACACACACACACACACACACACATATACAAATTTATTATGGGAATTGGCTCACTGACTATGGAGAGAACCAAATCTCTAATCTGCCCTCAGCAAGCTTGGGAAACAGGAAAGCCAGGTGAGTACTTCAGTCAGAGCTCAAGGCCCTAGGCTGGGGTGGGAATAGGCACAGTGATGGGATAAGTCCTCCTTAGAATCCAAGGGCTGAGAACCAGGAGTCTCAATATCCAAAGGGCAGGGCAAGACTGATGTCCTTCATTAGCATTTCTGTTGTAGATCAGACCTCCAAAGATCAGATGGTGTTTGCTCACATTAGTAAGGGTGATCTTCCTAGCATACTGATTAAATGCTAAAATCTTCCAGAATCACCCCAGCAGATACATCCTGAAGAGCATTTTACCAGCCATATGTGCATTCATGAGCCCAATGGAGTTAATACAGAGAAGTGACCATCATAGTCCTCAAATATTTGATTGAATACTATGTACTAGAAGCTACATGTAAAAGTTACAAATGTAGTTTTTATTAACTTTTACCAAAGATTGGCAATATACTAGGCATGGTGCTAGATGATAGAGGTTTAAATATAAAAATTGCTGCCCACAGAAATGTCTCATAAGAAAGATGGATAAGTGGATAGGAAGTTACTAAGAAAAGTAAGTATTCTATAGATGAATGTTCTGCATTATATAACAGGAGTGTAAATAATGCAAATTTAAGGGTTGGGTTGTAAGGGAAGGGTTAGTAACAGATGTACTGTCTGGGCTGGGCTCTTAAAAAATCTTGCTTGACCATATAAACTTTGTTAGATTAGTGACACTACAATATGTATACTATTTATTTGTTCTTGGAGTTTAATAAATATCTGTTAATTTTGTACACTGAGCTATATCCCCAGCTCCTTAAAATGTTTTGAGGCAGGGTCTCCCTCAATTGCTAAGTTGCTCCAGGTGGGTTGGAACTTGCACTGCTCCTGCCTCAGCTTCCCAGAGTGCTGATTATAGACCTTTATCACAATATGTGACATTAAACTTAAAGTATTTTTTGTGTTTGGGAATATTACTTTAATAAATGCTAAATTTATAAAGTTATCTTTGATCTTTATGTTTTGTCTTTTACTTGTACAACTAATCTAAAATGAGATGAAATTAATTATTCAGAAGTCTTAAATGTTTTACAGATTCATGTGGATATAATGGAAAATATTTACACTACCTATATATTTGAAAATCTCTGTCCACAGACAATAACACAGTGAAACATATTCTTAAGAATTGTAAAAGTGAAAAAATGACAGTTCTGTATTTTGTTTTCTTGAGACTCAATAGGTGGGGAAAAGTCACATAATTTTCTAGTCATCTTCTAATTTATTTCATTTTGTATTTAGTTCCTGACATCAAAAGCATTAGTTTTTTGCTTTTTAAAACCCTATATTTAAATAAAATGCCTAAATAAAGACTATATTGTGCTGTCTGGGCTAATCATTGTGTGTTGGAAAAGTCATTTATCTTTTCCTGGTCATTAATTGCAATCTTATTTTTATCTGAAATTCTGTCCTCACATTGGCTCATTCTGCTGTGTAGACTTTCAACAGAATTTTTCATCTCCTGGAAATCTATTTGCGTCTGTTTTATGGATTCCGTTTGTTTCCTATGTTGGGATTCCATCATGTTCCACAGTTCCTCTCTAGATTTATTAATCATGTCTTGCACTAGAAGCACAATTTCTCCTGTTATCTGAGAAATTATTTCTGATTTCATTTTTTCTAGATCCCCTTTTGTTACCAGTTCAGTGGGTTCAGGTGGTTGAGTATCAGAGTGTTCCATCTCATTTCCCTTTAGGGTTGCTGTAGGTGATCTGGGAGTCTGGTTTTGAGACTTATTTATGTGTTTTCTCATTTCGACTGGGGGGCGGGGGGTGCTGTTGGAGCCTGTGAGGATTACCTCCTCTGAGCTGGGAGAGGTAGGACAGGGGCCGGGAGCAGAGGTAGGGATGGTGTCCCAAAAGCCCTTTCCTCTGGGCTGGGAGCAGCAGGAGGGATGGTGGCCGGGAAGCCCCTACCTCTGGGCCGGGAGCGGCGGGACTCAGTACCGTGGTCTGGTGGTCCAGTGTCCTCTGCGTCTCTGTAGTGTGGAACCAGGTGGCTGCCTGTCTGCAGCGGGCTGATTCGGAAAAGTCATTTATGTGTTCCATGTAAACTCTAGGGCTATACTCAGGACAGACGCAGTTAGAAGAGAAACAATGAACAAGTTTAAATAGCATTACTATCCATCCTGAATTCAAATGGTTATGCTAATATGAGTGTTTCCCCCAATATTTTATATGTCATGTTTTTTGAAGCAGTTCTATTTTTATTTATATCCAGCCTCAAAATATAGGTCACAGTGTTACTGACTGTTTAGAGCAAGTAGATACTAAAGAAATTTCTTAAAGACTTAAGCAAAGAGAGATAGGTTTTTGGATTTTTTTGTTATGTAGCTGTCAAAATATAAATCCCTAAAAGCCTTTATCTTTTATATGTGAACACATATGAACAGGGACTCTAAAGAGGGAAGAGCTGCTTAACAATCTGTGATTCATGTCCAAATTTTTAAGCCTTATGCACTAACGTGGACCTTTGAAACTATTACACCTGGATAAGACTGGGTTTTTTTAGAAATACTCCATGTCAATAAGGTCAGATTTTACCTCTACAGCATAAGATTACCTACAAAACATAATTTTTTCCTTGTAATTGTGCTGCCCAGGTTAATGCTGTGATTTCTGCAACAGCATGATTCACCTGCTCTTTCAATTCAGAGCATGAGACTGTGCTTCTTATGTTATCCTTTCAATTTGCTTTTCTTTTCTTTTAATGAAAAGGCACCTGTGTTCTTTGTCAATGTTTAGTACTCTCCCAGGAAAAGTATGCTTACAGCCTAGATAATGAACTACTTACTGAAAAACATTTTTTAAGAGGATGACATAAGTGCTGAAGCATGTAGAATATGCTTCCATATTAAATATGTGTTCATTAACAAAAATAAATTAAAATGAGAGTGGTTTTACATCTCCAGGGCAATGGCAAGTTATGCCTCGACAATCTGCATGAATTTGTGCCCCTAAATGTTCTTTCACTTAACACACTATAAACCTATAGAATCATACTAGCTCACATGTGTTTCTGGCAGACACCTCTAAGTGGTTACTCATTTCCTCTTCACTGTTAAAATTTTGAGGTGTTTGGAGATGCTTAGTTTGAGCTATAACCAGAATTTGATTTATTTGCAGACTAAGTAAAGGTATGCAGATACCTTCATATAATATTTTTCAGAGAAAAGAATTCCTGACTTTAAAAAAATTATGTTTAGCAAATACTTTATGTAAATATATTTCTTACTTGTTTTCTATATGTTCCATAGCTTCCTCTCTGCCTCCTCTCCCTTTGCCGTAGCTCTTTGTTTTCTTCTCCTATTACTGTCTCTTCTCCTATTTCTTTCTCTTCTTTATCATCATCATAGTGACTATCTTCAATGGTGCCCTTATTCACATGGTTGATAATGTGCTATTTCTTCAAACTGAGTATTTTAAAAATTAGGGTCAGGGATGTACCTCAGTCTTGCCTCACCTGGCTAGCAAGCGCAGGAGCCTAAGTTAGATCCCCGGTACCAAACAACAAGCAAACAAACAAAAAAAAGATTTTAAAAATTATTTTCTAAACTTGATACACAAATTTTGTGTATTTACAGGGCATCATGTAATGTTTCAGTGCCTGTGTACATTGTGCAATG
This sequence comes from Heterocephalus glaber, assembly GCF_053883595.1. Classification (NCBI taxonomy): domain Eukaryota; kingdom Metazoa; phylum Chordata; class Mammalia; order Rodentia; family Bathyergidae; genus Heterocephalus; species Heterocephalus glaber. The sequence goes on from NW_028258303.1 coordinate 9,289,360, forward strand.
GCCAAATCAGGGTAAGCATATCTATTTACTCACAATTTACCAGCACTTTGTGCTGAAAACAAAAAATCCAAAACCAAAAGAATTCAAAATCCTTCTACTTGCTTTTTAAAAATACATTATCAGTAGTTATCTCTAGTTACCCTACCGTGCAATAAAACATCTGACCTCATTTTTCCTATTTAAGTATTACTAGTACCTGTTGGTCGACCTTTCTGCATCTTTCCCTTCCCCCTGCTCTTCCCAGCATCTGGTAAGTACTACTCTACTTTCTATTTCTGTGAGATCAGCTTTTATTTTTACATTGCATATATGTGTGAGATCATGGGATATTTGTATTTCTGTGTCTGGCCTTTTTCATTTAATGTACTGATTTTCAGTTCTATTCATGTTAACACAAATGACAAGATTCTGGCATTTTTATGACTTAATAGTATTCTGTATATGTACCACATTTTTTTATCCATTAGTTATTTGATGAACCCTTAGATTGTTTCCATTTCTGGGCAATTGTTCATAGCAATACAATAAGTATAGGCTTGTAGATCTTCCACAAACTGATATCACTTCCATTGGATATATACCCAAGAATGGGAATGCTGTATCATGGGGTAGTTTTACTTTAATTTTTTGGAGAACTCTCATACTATTTTTCCATAATGCAAAATGAATGCATTTTGAAATAGAACCAAACACAAAATAGACTCCATAATGTTAATTCCTTTTACATAAGTGTGCAACTCCACTTACAAAAATTAAGCCTCACATTGATGAGCACATTACTTCTAGTGTTTATGAGCCTGCCCCCAAATTCTTAGAACAGTGTTCACATTGGATAGTATAATAAACCTGAGAGAGATTTTCAGGGAATGTATGCTGGTTAACTATGTGCTAGTATTGTCATAGAAGTATGTATGGTCCCATTTGAGTTATTTCCCTTCACATTATTTTTGTATTCCCACACTTCTAGGCCATGGTATTAACCATCTTGCAAGGAAAAATGTGCCATTGTTTAAAAAAGATAAAATGTGAATACAGGTTACACATCTCTACTTCAACAAAACAAAACAATAACTAAAAATAAAAACTGGGGGAGGAATGCCATATGCTTGATTGTTGCTTAAACTGAAGGCATGGTTTTGAAAAATAAAGATATGGTTCTATTGTGTAAGTAATAAAATGTATATAAAAAGATAGCTATTCCAATAAGAAGCTTTAAAATGAAGTGATTAAGATCACTGGCTTTGTAGATCCTACAGAAATGGCCTCAAATCCTTGCTCCACATTGAATGGCTACATAGATCAATTTTGAGTAAGTTACTTAACCTCCATAATCTTTGATTTTCAAATGTACCACCTGACAGTAGTGATCATATTTAACATTATGAAGAGTTTGAGGAATTAAATGAGATGACATAGGAATATTTAGCAGCATAGTACCTGAACAAATATTCAGTAGATGTTTCTTGATATTAATATATATTTTCTTCATTTAACAACCATTCCTGGGGCTGGTTTGTAATATGAACCAGTCGCTAAATGAGAAATTGTAAATAATATGTACATTCCAACATTCAGAACAAAGAGATAGTCAAAGGAGACTCGAACTTGATGACTTTACTTTCATTTACATAACTCTTATACTGTATAATAGAACATAAACTACAGTACTGTACTATACAGTAAAATCAGCAAAAATTATAGTACTGTATAAAGAAGGTATACTGTACAAAAGAAGACATTGAGGCTCTATAAATAAGATATACAGAACTGTACAAACAAAGATGGGTCATAAGTCTGAACAATCATTAAACAGGCAGGCCATTAAATGAGGAATGTGTGTATGCACTAAAGCTGAATTGCTAATTATTTATTATAAATAATTTAAATATAAATTCCTTCTATCTACTGGACAACTATATATATATATATAATAGCTCTGTGTTACCCTCACTAGTAGAAATAAATGATGAAGAAATAAATGGAAGATTTTTTTCCTTATGCCAGAATAGAGTTAGTATTATTTTCCAATCAGGAGACTTATTAACAAGTACTTTGCTGGGCCAGGGATGTAGCTCAGTGCTGCCATGCCTGCCTGGCAAGAGCAAGGTCCTGAGTTTGATTCCTGATACAAGAAAACAAAAAAAACCAAAAAAACCCAAAAAAAAATAAAAGAAAGAAGTATTACGCTTCTGAATGTTCAACAATATTTATTGACCATCTGAGACTTGTCTATCGCTATCCTAACATCAGACTGGAGGTAAAGCACTGGAGAAGGTAGATGGGATTCTTGCTCTCTTAATGTTTACATTGTAATTCATAGAGGAACAGAGGGGGGCAAGGAGACAGACAACAAATGAGTAAGCAAATACATAAATAATATAAATTTGTGAAATGATCAATGCTATGAGAACGAGAAATCAAAATGTTACTCTGTGTGAGGTTGGGATTTTTTCTTGGTTTGGGTGTGTTGTTACACTGCAATCTGAATGATAAGGAGCCAGCTGTGAGCTAGAGCACAAATCCTGAAGAGGGAGAAGGTCTATAGTATTCTTAGGAGGAACAGAATTTAGGCCAGTGTGTCTGGCAGTCAATGGTTTACCAGTGGGAAATCTTTGAATAATTTTTTTATGCTTCCATTTATTTTCCCCTTTATGGCTCATTGTTCACTTTCTATTTAATAAGTATGTTTATTATTAACGATAGAGCAAAAACATTTCCTTTTAATCCCAAATACCCATAATATTTTAGAATTTGCTCACAATACATTTTGATGTCATTGACAAAGTTAAGAATTCAACAAAAAGTATATCCCTGAGGCAGGGAGGGGATTACTCCTGAGGTTTTAGATAGGCTGGAAACTATTGTCTTACAGAAGCTTAAAGATCTTATGTGAAAACTATCAATTCTGTATCTCAGTAATAAATTTTGCCTCGGCTCTTTCCAGCTGTAGGACCAGAGGTGTGAGGAAGGGTACACAGAACACAGAACTGCTAGCCTCACCCCACCAGGGCACCACTGTACTGAAGCCTGCACAGCCAGGGGTCCCTGAGCAAATCATTTCCATTACTGTTCTGTTCTAATAACTTCTCTGCCGACTCAGCTACCTGAATGTAAATATCACAGAAATGACTGGGAAATAAAAGTCAATCTGAAACAATGAAAAGACAGCTAAAAGAAAATGGTTCTAATATATGCCTTCAATATTCATAACTCTTTGATGAAAAATCAGGTTATCAGTGAAGTCTTCTGACTCTATTTGAAGCTAATAGATGAAACTAATTCCTTTTCACATATGTTGGTAAACCCTCCTATCTTGAAGGACAGCTGTTTTATCCCGTACTAACACAGTGCATATAACAAAGCTTTTAATTATATAAATATGTATATACTCTGTTTGAAATTGCCATAAATATCAAAATTGCCAGGGCAAATTCCATAGTATGACAGCTAAAATCCTTCTTTGTTTATTCAACAGAAGTCTTAGTGGGTGGTATTCAGGTACAAATGAGATCACACACTGTTTATTTGTGACACATTGGAAGTATTTTACTCTGGGCTGGAGTTTGTGTTTGGTCCTATATTCTCTCTCCCCAACTAGCCCCCCCAGTAGCCTTTTAATACTACTAGCTGTTGAATTTAAAGACTGGCCTCAAGGGGAAAAACTCCTTTGTGTGATCTGCATAGTAACAATATTAAAGTGAAATGTAGTCTAGCATGTAGTTTTTGAAATTCACTCAAATAATATTAGTGATGTAGTCTGAATGTTACCATAGTCATATCTAAAGTACAAGATACAAATATGATTATTACAAGTGATTTTTATTCAAAGCTGATCAGAGTAGGTTTAAAAGGCTGGAAAATGGCAGAAAAGTAAGCAGCTGCCTTTAGAAATATCTTGAAATTAATATAGTATTGAGTTGAAATTCCATCACAATTAAAGCTAAAATAGTAAAATACATTTTAAAACATAAAAGCTTCAAGAAAGGGCATTCATGATGAAAAGATAGAGCAAATTTGTGGCTATTACAATAAATGAGTTGCACTGAATCATACAAGAATAAATTATATCCCTGACTGTGCAAGTGGAATTTTAAGTAGTTTCTACTATTCTTTTTTATATATATTTAGTTCATCCTTTCTTGGTTTGGTAAAATGTGTGCACATTTTTAAAAAGTGCACAAATTTCCAAAGCTCTTTTGCATTCATGCTGACAGGTCAGGTTGAACTTATATAGGACCTGTTTAATGATCAACAATGTTTTCTTTGGTTACTAAGGGCATGCATAAAAGCTGAAGTGGAAGTCACCCTGTGGAGATAGTTCAATGTGTGTGTGGGGGGTGGGGGTGGGGGTGTAGAAAAGAAGCCAACTATTTGCATCGGACTTAGTTCTTGCCTTCAGTGGAAGATAAATTACAACATTAATATTGTTTCCATAAATATCTATTTCTGCATTTGTTGCTTTCTAAATAGTGTAAGTATTTTTCTGTTTTATTGTTGCTACTATTTGCTTCACGGAATTTATAATCTAGTATAAATATTCTAAAGGAAAATAATTTCTTCTAGAAGTTTTTATCTTTTTTTCTAGACAGAAGCTACATGAAAATTACTAGAGCTAAAAAATAGGAAACAGTAGTTAAAGCATATATGTTAGTTAAAATAGGATGCTTCATTCAGAAAGGAGATAGTGTGTACTATTTTGTTAGTCTTTGCAGAAGGAAGGAGTAAGGGATATTCTGCCCTCTGTTTTATAGATGGAAAACAGGTTCAAAGAGGTTAATAACTACAAAGAAACAAGACTGAAATTCAGACTATGCAACTTCCTGTCAAACCTGGTCTGCTATAAGATTAAGGTTAAACAGTTTTAGGAGAAGTTAAAAGACAAACACTCAAGATGAAGCTCTGATTGACTTTTTAGAATTGTCCATTGATAATATTTATCACTCGAATCATGCTATAGTAAACTTACACAAAAGTTCAAAGGCCAAAAATTTCCCAAAGCTAATTGTATAAGACTATTACAACTAAGTCTTTATTCTGAAAAATTACTAACCACCAGCTCAAAATACTGACATTCTAGTTGTGGTTTTCTATTTTATTGAAGGCTAGGAGGAACCAGTGAAGCTCTTAATTCTGTAGTGTTTCACTTTATGAATGATATAGGCATAGCACAAACACAAAGATAAAGTAGGACATTAATCCATATATATATATATATATATTATTTTTTTTTTTTACTTAAGAAACAAAGGAAATCAGTTTTCAATTCAACAACACAGTCTTCTTTTAAATTAAAAAAAAGGACTAACTTTAAAATAACCTCTTACTTCACTGATCTGAACATCAGCAAACTAGGGCTTTGTTAGAAAAAAAGGTAATTGTGGAGTCTCCTCAATCCTGGAAACTGCTCTCCTATTATCAGCATTCTCTCTAATTTCAGCAGTCAGAATAGAGCATGGGAAAGGTGACCTTGGATACTGTGTCTGCCTATCCCTATTTAGAATATCTGCCAAACCCAAGAAATTTTGCAAACTATAAGGAAGGGAACATTGAATGAAAAATTTGAAAATTCAAAGCAGATAGAACCTCTTTTCAGAGCTCAATCAGTTCCCTTCTCTCCTCTAAGTCCGTCTCACTGCCTGATGGATTCCTATCATATCATCCTTCTTTGTTTTCTTGGTTTCCTTTGTTCTCTTTCTCTCTCCATCTTTGAATCAGTCTTTATCATGAAATCCACATTTATATGTTCCTTTAATGAATCAGGTTTACCCCTATTTTGGTACTTTCAACTTCCTTTTTATTTCTTCTTGCTTTTTCCTAAATGACTTATAAACATATATCCTCAAGAAAAGTCCTAAATTTATATCCTAAATTGTAAAGGAATGCGAACCCATCTAAAGCACATATGTACACACACACAGTAACTATAGCTATGGAGCACACTACAAATTAGGGATCCTGGTCAAAAGAGCAGGAGAAATTGCAGCTAGGTATATTTCAAAGGTCTTATAGCCTAAAGAGTAGATAGCCCTGTAATATAAAATGGCTCCTCAACTAGTGTTCAGTGATGTGTTTCTTGGCAAAGTTACAGACAAGCCCTACTGTTAAGCCTGCTCTTCCTGGTATTCTGTTGGTCCCTTACTATGCCCTACACTAACCTCCCTTCTAATGAGAACTCTGAGGTATTACTTCTATATAAAAATGTAAGCTAGATTTGTGCAGAGTTGTATTTCCTCACTGAAGTTACTCTCAGGCTCCCTCCTTCAGTAAATACTGGAAATGAGAAAATTCACATTGATAGTTACCTTCTTTAAGTTGTATTGAGAAATAAAATTCTTTTAGATAAACTTGGAATTTTGAACAAATGTAATTTCTTTACCAGCACTGCAGAAATTGTAAAGCTTTTGAGAAAACCTGAAGGAAAGAGTTTGTCTGCTATCGAAGACACTGAATGGACTTGTGCTTCCAGTGGTCAAGGCAGTCAAGCCAATCAGGAAGACCTGCCACACTGGTGGTTCCACTGCATCTTCAGTAGCACCTGTACTAAAAAGCAGAAGCTGTTGCTTAGCAGAAGTTTGATGCCTTTATTAGATGAATTAATAAAAATGAGTGAGTGAATTAAATAAATTCAGTCTGAGAAGCTGAGTAACACTTTAAAGGTGTTTGAGATTATTCTTCAGGAAAAAAATGATTTTATAACTCTTCTGGTTTGGCTCTGTTTAATATGTGACATAGCCTTTATAGCGAATGGAAAGAATGTCACCTTGGCATCTACACCCTGCCTCTACACCATACCACCTCCCCAGTCCATTCCACTGTGCTTGCCCTGAGCTTTCCAGGTTCTATGACCCACTCCTTTGACTCCTGTTCTCAATTAACTTTAATGCTTAAGTCTCTCTCACAACTTAGGCACAAACATGCAGATTCCCAATATCTGCCCTCCATCCACCAGAAAAAGGACTGTCTGTCATCTCCCACTTCAGATTCCATGTGGAATGAAGTGATCAGGTCTGCTCCTTTCCGAGGGATTCCAGTCTGGGATGGTCCAGCCAGCCCTTTCTCTGAAAGCTAAACATTCCCAGGTCTCTCCCCTTGTACAAACCTGAGGTACACTATATAAGCAGTCAACATTGGGGATTTTCTAGGGTGACATTCATGGCAGAAATTGAAAGATAAAACCAATCTCTATATTTTACATATTTTATTAATAGCTATAACAAATTTTTCCTCCTTTAAATTTCAGTCCATGAGTTTGAACTCCTGAATGAGCATAATTAAATGAATCAAGGTAATTAGTAGATGCATATGAAATCATATTTGTGAAAATCTGGTTTTAGAGTTATCAGAATATAGAATATGTCATATTCAATAATATAAAATTTACATTATGCACATTTTAAATTTTATGTTAATTGGGTATTGTTTGAAAAGAAAATAATATTGTTCATGAGAATCCTTTCTATTTTTTCTATGTAACATTAAATTGATTTATAGTTCATTGAAGTTTATAATGAGAAGTCCATTATATTAATTATATGTTCCTCACATCCCTTCCAAGTGAAATTAATTTTAACTTCAATGATAAACTACAGTAAATCAATATGATTGTTTTATTTAATCTGTTAAATTTATGATTTTAGCATCATAAATTATCCAAAGAGTACATATAACTCTGAAGCACTTGGTTTTATATAAAATAATTCTCCACTTTGTTTCTTATATATTCATTCATTTAATCAAAAATTAGATTCAGAAAAATTAAGAAGAATTATCCACTTCAAGCATTTAACAGACTCAGGTCTAAATGAAGGTCCACACCAGGAGTATGGATAATCCTTGAGAATTCAATCTGAGGCTACCCCACTCTCCTATTTCCAAACCCATAGCCTTTGGTTCACATCAAAAAGTGCAACATGAGTACATTCGTCATATACAAGGAGTGATCAAAATATATGGTCAATATTCAAACTAAAAAAATTATTACAGTGAAAGACACATTTCTACTAATCCCCCTCAGAATATTTTCCCTTACTTCAAACAAACTTATTCTATCATTCTTGCCACTTTAGAAGTCCTCTTTTGTGAATATCTTTAAGACCTGTGATAGAAAACATATTGAATGCTATTGTCTAGTGCCATCCAAAGGAAAGGCAGGCTTGTGAAAACATTACTGTTTATCTTCATCCTCTTATTTACTGGTCCTGGTAATCGTGTAATGTCTGGCTCTTCCTCAAATCAAAATGACCACAAAACAGAAACTTTTTGAATCAATATGGGTATCAATTCAGGACATTAAAGCAGTCATAATAATGCAAGTAATGACCCTCATGAAAGTGGACTTCCAGAACTGCTTCAGAAAGTGGCAAGAATGATGGGAAAAATGTGTTTGAAATGAAGAGGAGTATTCTGAGGGAGAATTAATGTAAATGTGTCTTTCATTGCCATGCATTTTTTTAAAAAATTAAATATTCACTAAATTTTTTGATCATGTATGTATTTTGTGTATCCACTGAAAAGATTTTATTCTTATTCCTTATGTGGACATATATAATAAGTTCTAACATAATAAAAACAGCTAATACTCTGCTTACAATTTGACAAGCACTAATTGCAAGGAAATCCTATGCATTGCTTCATTTAATTAGAACACAGATGTGTGAGGTATGTATGATCATATATCCATTTTATAGGTGGGAAAACATTTAATAACTTTCAAGGCCCACAGTCATTGGAACTGAACACAGTTTCTGAAGTTTATTTTCTTAATGATGTCACTGTTTTTCCTGTTTGCAAAGAGTGTTAAATTTCATATGTCTTTTAATTCAAGGATTTAATTTTTGGAATGAATTTTGATTCTAAAATCAAGTAAAGCTCTCTGACTTAGGGACTGTTCCTTTCTCTGCCATTATTCTAAGAATGGTTCCCACTGAGTCAGAAAGAGGGGAGCTTTAAAAGAATATGTTTTGTAACTTCGTTGTGTACTTCTCCTTTCTTCCCACTCCCCGATCACCTCCATGGAAAATGAACAAATCTCGAACATTTCACATGTAATGTTCCTATGCCTCCCTTAACATGAAATATTCAGATTTGTATTTCCACCTCATTTTTAATTTAAAAAAATTAAAATAGTTCCTATGGGTATTAAATTCTAAATATAAGCTTAAAATAATTTTTCATTATTCATCTAATATATAAAGAAACAGTTGACGATTACAAAACTACTCTTGATGTGATAAATTATAACATATTGTCTTATCTTTGGCTTAGAAAGATACTCTAAGAACAGTTTTTTTTTCAAAGAAATATGACTTTTTTTTTTGCTACTTAAAAATGATTCTTAGACTCCTATGGTCTACAAAGTGCTGACAAAATTTAATTGGACTGTGACATTTGTTCTTAGCAAACTGTATCCAAAGTTCTTGATCTAAAATTTTCCACTCTATTTTGTAAACCAATGTTGTCAAAGAGTATCTTCAAAATATTTTAGAAAAAAGTATTTCTGCTGCAGAATCTAGTGTCAGTGAGTTCTTATTTCTCCCTCTTGATAAATTATTTCTATATATATAAATTGAATAAATCACTAAGTACAACCCTCAAATACTACAAATCAACAATATATCTGTAGTTAGGGCCAGGGATTTAGCTCAGTGGTTCCACCACCTGCCTTGCAAGCGCAAGGTCTTGAGTTCAACCCCTGCTACCAAAAAAACAAGAAACAAACAAACAATATATCTGTTGTCTTACTAAGGTATATTTGAGATATCTAATCAGGTTTTATCCATGGTGTAGTAATTTCTTGTCTTGGTCAGTCAGTTTCGATCATTTTCCAAACTGTTCTCTTCTTTCCTTCACTTAAATGCAGATTATCCAAAACATTTTGAGTCAGCATTGATTTTTTTTCCAAAAATTTGGAAAAGTTTTATAAAGACATCATATCCATTCAATTAAGAGTATAGTGAGTCTCTTGAAAATAATGTTTCAGTGAGTTGGGTCAATTATTTATTACAAACTTTATAATACCTGAGCAAGCTAATGAGAATGGGCTGTTGGTAAGATAGAAATTAGAAGAAAGAAGTCTTACAGAATTGCAGCAACGTCCTAACGTTGGCTTTCTTATGATGATCCAGATGAGACAGGGATGAGAAAGGATTGGAAGACATGAAAAAGAACATCTAATTTGCATATACCACTAAAATCTGCAATTACCAGGGTCAATGACCAGAGTGACATTTGTAGAAATATCTGGCAGGCCTGTTGGGAAAATCATGATTGTAAGGCTCAGTTGACTTTAGGACTGTGGTTCTCAAATGATACGATGTTGTTCTCCAGGAGATACTGGCAATGTCTGCATACATTTTTGGTTTTCACACTGAAAGCATGCGCCTAGCATTTCAGTAGATGCCTGGGATTCTAATAACTACTGTACACTGCACGAGACAGCCCCCCACAGTAACAGATTATTTTGTTCTAAATGTGAGTAATGTAGCTGCTAAGAAACTCCACTCCACAGTAATGGAAACAGAAATGAAATTGAAGAAAAGAGGTCACCATTTGCTCCCGTTCTCTGGAGGGAGTGCAGGGAATAAGCAGAGGTCACCGTCCTGCTGTGTTTTGTACCTCATTTCAAGGAGGTCACCTGCTTGGCAGGAGAAATGATGCTGATCTGCAGGAGATGACCGGCTGTTTTTCACAGGTAACTTGTGTAACACTGTGATCTACCTCTTAGTACTCTCTTGCCCACTGGCAAATGCGGATGGACAAATAAAACCACCTAAGCCTCACAACTTGAGAAGGGTTCTGAGATAGGACCAAATGTCTCTGACCAACGTGTAAAGTATCTTATAGTCTGAGGGAGGGGAAGTTGTGGCTGTTCACTGTCATTTTGGGCGCAGAATCAAACTATGCCATACGTGTCTATTTCATGTAAGACTGGCACTCTGTTTCAATGGCATCTCCTCCAGCTACCCACCTTCTCTTAATTCCAGCACCACATGGCCCTATTATTCCTATCCCTAGCTTATCCTCTTGCTGTTTGTTCACTATTCCCTGTGATTTCTCTCCCCTTCTTTTTGTGCCCTCTAGTTTTGGAATAGTAAGCAAATTCCTCTGTATCCTCAGTCTCTTTGTAACATATTTTACTCATGTTGAGTATAGTCTGGTTCATTCCAGAGGGCGCTCTCTGTGCTGAGGATCATCCATGCATACTCTACACACTTACGTGTTGGGAGTGAAAGTCATCTTATTCTCTTCTTCATTCACAGTATGGCTTCCAGATGATTTTCTGCCTCCTTTATGTCGAATACTTTGTGCCTTTGACCTAAAGACCTCCCAAAATGGGTCGTCTTTTAAAAGCTTCTCCAGCTCTCAGTAGAGCCTCCCAGGGGATCAGACCTTTAACATGTGGGCCTTTGGGAAACATTTCAGATTCAAACTATAGCAGGGACCGTTTAGGACCTGTCCCTGGAAGGTATGTTCAGATGCAAACAAGAATAAATGTAGTACTGTTGCTAATATGTCTACTATGGTTTAAACATGCTCCTTCTAAAATTCACAGTGAAACTTGATCCTGAATCTAATGGTATGAAGAGGTGTTGCCAATAATGAGAGACCTCATTAATTGTTTCCAACATTTCTGGCATCAGAGATATGACAAGAAATCTGTCATAAGTTACAGGAGGCTGGCAGCCTGATTTGGACTTTCCAGCTTCCAGATCTGTAAGAAATGTATTTATACTTTTAAAAAAATTATCTAGTCTCAGGTATTTTATTACAACAGTATAAAAAATACTAAAAAATGCCTCCATTTGCATTGACAGGTTGGTGATGTTGAAGAACATTTGAATTACATGTACCTAATTTCTGGTCAGCATTTGACACCATTTATAGAGAATAGGCATTAAATTCTATGTACTTAGAAAATATTTAATCATTCATACTAAGCCATGATTTTATGTTATTAATTCTTTAAACTTCTTGGTTTGAGTTAGGCCATAGTCTGGTTTACATCTACCTTTCTGCCTCCTTAACTCAGTCTCATTGTCGGCCTCTAGTCTGCTTTTTTCTTAAGTGCTTTTCAAGATGCCACCCTTGGCCTCTTTCTCTTAACATTTTTCCGCTCACCTTGGATGACTTTGCCCATTTTTATACATTTAATTTTCACTTCACACCATTTCTTTATCCCAGACAGTTTATATAACTCAACAGAGGAGGTCTCTTACTCTCTTTCATGTCCTTTCACACATTTCTTCTTGCATTTTGAACAGTTTGTGTGTGTGCCTTTAAAGTGGTGTTTCAAGACTTTGAAAAAGTCTTTAAAATATTGGTGATATAAAAATGAAAAATTCAAATCAAGTCAAATTTAGAATTTTGCAAAGAATTAAGACTATTCCTCTTCAAACTGATGTTCTTAAGTTGACATAGATATAATTAACGAATCAGAGTGATGTGAGATATGTCAGACAGCTGAAACCAAAGCTCATTATGTGGATGTTGTTTTCCTGCAATACACACAAAAAACCTACATTAGTTCTAGGGCCGGGGATTTAGCTCAGTGGTTTCACCACCTGCTGCACAAGCTCAAGGACCCAAGTTCGATCCCTGGTACCAAAAACCAAAAATACAAAAACGAAACTACATTATTTCTTTGTTTCCTTTTTGACGAACATATTACACCTTGTACTAATGATTGTTGATGTAAATATCATTTCTTTTCTCCAAATGCATGATTTTCAGTCTTTCATAGATTTTTATGAGTGATGGGAAAATTAACTGTGGCCATCATAACTTTAAAGACCACTTTGGATGAATTTCAGGACAGAATGATGGATGAATATATATAGACTTTATGATGAACTTTTTGTAACAATACTAATAAGATGAGAGCAAGATAGAAACTGATTTTGAATATATGACAATAGACATTTTAAAATTGTTCATGTGTTTAAAATCTTTTTAAATGAATATTGGGTACCTAGAGAAGTGTCAATTCTCTCAAGTCTCTTAAAATTATTTCCTGGAGATATAGACTTCCTCTGCCTAAAGATAGTAGTACTAAAGTTTGAGTTAGGATTGCTAGGAAGCATACTCAAAAACTGTTCCAGTTTCCTAGATTATAAAACATATCAATTCACTATATTTACTTATTCTGTGCTTCTATAATGCCTTGTGCACATCTGTGGCATTTTACTTCTAAACTGTGCTACGTAGATCTTCTCATATTTCTGTTTTGCCCATGAGGTTGAGAATTCTGAAGAAGAGGCTGTTTGTATTCATCTTTGTATCTCTTGCATGTACCTTTATGCCTGGCACACATTTGATGCTCAATAAATTTTAATGGAAAGATTAGATGAATGAACAACTTTATGAGGTTGGAGGCAATTTTTTTCTGTTTGCTATACAGTGGAGTATGACAGAAACATCAGGCTTAGGGAGAGGAAAAAGAAGTGAAACAACTGGAGTTACTGAGCAGTCTGCTTATATTAATAGTAGCATGAGCATGTCCTTTTTTGCATTATTTTCTATTAATTTTAAGTGTTAACTTTATCTTCTAAAATTTAACTAGTTACTGAATAATCTTGTTTCTTTGCTAGTCACTCTTTGGCTCTAAACCCTTTTTCTCCTGGTGATGCCCAAAGCCCTCTTACTTTGCTGACTTCATCCACTAACCTTTGCTGATGTACTTCCTGTCCTCACTCCCTGCTCCTGTGCCCATGTCAGGTGCAGCTCTATTTCAGTGTAGCTTTCTGCCTGAAAGGGTCTTCACCTAGAAATCCCATGTCCTGCTCCCTCAGTTCTTCAGGAGCTTCTCTAAGCACCCTCTTCTCAGTGAGAACTTTCTGCCTGAACCCTCTCAGCCCCTAAGAAAGCCTCTTGATACACATACACTTTCCTTACCACTTGCCCCTTTACCTTTGTTGCCATTTATCACAGCTAAACACCCTTTATACTGCACTTACTTTTCTTACTGTTATCCCATCATAAGGAAAAGCTTATCAAAAGCTTTTTTCTCCTCATCTTTTTGTCTGTTTACTCTTTTGTGTTCAGTGTTATAAATTCCAACTCCTGGAACAATGTCTGAAATGTGGTAAATGTGATAATTAATTTTATGTGTAACTTGACATGGAAATGGGATGCTCAGCTGGCGAAACATCATGTCTAGACGTGTCTAGGAAGGTGTTTCTAGAAGAGATTAGCATTTGAATTGTTGGATTAAGTAAAGCAGATAACCCTACCCAATGTGGTTGGATGTCACCCAGCTCATTGAGGGCCAGAGTAGAACAAAAGTTGGAGGAAGGTTGAGTTTGCTCTGTTCTGACTGCTGACCTGGAACCTTGATTGTCCCTTGTATTTGATGCTCTCAGATCTCCATCTTCAAGCTTGGACTGGAATTCACACCTTGGGCTTTCTGGCTTTCGGGGTTTTGAACCGTACCAGTATTCCTAGGTCTTCAGATTGTGAGGAGCAGACCATGGGACTTCTCAGCTTCCATGTTCACATAAGCTGGTACCTGATAGCACTTCTCTTTATAATACATATGCATGTATGTCTGTATTATTGTTCAAATCCAAAATGTGCCCCATCAAAGGTTCATTGTGCTGAAAGCCTGGTTGCTGATTGGTTTAGGGGAAGTTTTTGTGTTGTGAAGACCCTAAATGTGGCTCAGTCTACTAATGAGATCATAATTTGACAGCATTTTGGGAGGTGACAGAAACAGAAGACAGTGGTGTTGAAGGGAATGAATCATGGCAGTGTGACCTTAGGGACTGTATCTGGTTCCTTACCTCTTAATTTTGGGCTCACTCACACTCTACTTCCTGGGTGATATGAAGTGAGCACATTTCCACTACCAGCTGCTTTTGCCGCAGTGTTTCTGTCTCACCACAGGCCTAAAAGCCATGGAGCTGGCCCACCACGGGCTGAAATCTCTGAAATTGTAAGGCAAAAATCCATTCTACTTTAAGTTGTTTATGTCACAGCTATTGAAAGCTGACTAACACAGTAAGTATGTATAAATTTTCTATGATGTCTATTTCTCTGGAGAGTCCTAATATTGTAGACATTTAAAATTGTTAAATTAATGAAAAAATAAATAATTGATAGACACATTTTGGCTTACTCTGTTTTCCAATAACATTGTTTCTATCTTAAGACATATATTCAAAGAAGAAAAAGGACATTCATATTTGATATATAAGGGAAATTTCTTATGTATCTTAATTCTAGATACCAAAACTAAAATTTCCAAAATACTTTGTCTTTTGCAAAGCCAACAGGAATAAGTGTGGCATAAAACACTTTCTGAACCCTATTAACTGGACTTTCAAAAGAAATACTTGTCTTTTTAGTAGTTTTATTCACTTTTTAGTCATTTTTATCCTAAAGAATGTCTGTCTAGTAGGTATGAACATTGGTTCTGTAAAGGATATTTCTAAAGTCCCTCACCATAGGATCACAACCGCAAACAGTAAAATAGCTACCTTTAAAACTACTTAATAGAATGCAATACACCCCCAAAATCAACTTTACGAAAAAGACCACTAATATGTCAAATATTCCTTTTTAAAAAAATTAACAATGCATCATGCTGAAAGCTAAGATGTAAGTCAATGACAAGGAAACGATAAACACCTTTGCAAAGTTCATCTGTTTCCCAAGACACTAACTGATTTTTCTCATTTATCGTAGATTTCATGTGTTCCATGAGAATCAGCTGTGACCACCACATCATTAGATAAAGGACATATACTGGCAGCCAACAAACAATTTGGATGGCTTCCAAAGATGGGGGAAGGAAAGGTTTAACACACACTACCCCTCTGGTCAGAGAGTAAAGAGAAAAAGACTATAATTGTGTAAAGCATGATTACACTTCCTAAAATAGTGCAAAGATTTTGTTTTGTTTTAAATATGAGTGCATAAGGGAAAATACATGGAGGGTAAGTGTTGGAATCAGGCTAGGTAGCTTTGCTTGCAAGACCTCATGCCTTTTAATGTTTTTTTAGCCTTCTGGCTAATGAAATCAAGATGTGTACACTACCCAAATACCTAGTCTTGCCCTGTGACCTCAACTTGGTTAGCAACTAAACCCTCTACCCTCAGCCAAATAAATGCAAACCCTTTAACAACAAATATGCCTTTGAGCCAGGAAGACATTTAACAATACTGCCCAGATTTATTTGATGTTTGTACAGCTGAATGTTAGTCATCTGGGCCATAGATTAACCCCGTCCTGCTCTCTCAGATAATGGCTATGTTGAAGTAATTTGTTCCACAACTTTGATAAAATCTTTGGTTTAGTTCAACCTCCACCCCCCTCCCCCATCTCAGTAGGCAGAATATTGCTTGGAGCACATGTACAGTCAACATTGGTTCTATTTTTCAGGGCTCCTATTGACACAGATCAGAAAAAGGGAAAAAATGTGCATAGTGGTGTACTTAACTATACTGAACTCTTTAATAGAGTGTAAGACAATGATTTTTATGTTTTCTCATAAAATATAAAGATATCACATGGGGCAAATTTCATAGCTCTTCTAAGAACACATATTTCCTCTTGATCTATTTGTTTTGTTTTCTTCTTACTTTACATTTTTCTTTTTCTTTCCTTCCCTCTCTCTTTCCCCCTCTCCTCCATTCCTCCCTGTCTCTCCTCCCTCCTAGCCTCCCTTCTTTCTCTCTTTTTCTTCCTTCCTTCCTTCCTTCCTTCCTTCCCTCCCTCCCTCTCTCTCTTTCTTTCTGTTTCCTTCCTTCCTTCCTTCTTTCCTTCCTTCCTTCCCTTCTTTCCTAGGTATTACTCTAAGAATATGCCTGAATTTCAGGAGTTCTCCATAAAATGAAATTTGATGAGCCACCAGAAAATCACATTTTTATAGAGAAAACAATTTCAAAATTTAAAATTATTTTCAGTTAAGAAAATGTCAGTTTTTGAGTACTGGAAAAAGTATTTCTTTATTCTGTTCCTCAACATATCAGTTATGAATAATCATTGTTTCCATATATATCACCCATCCCCTATTCTGCCCTGTCACAATTCAGATTATGACAGGGAATAGATGTCATTTTGAATAAAATAAAGCCCATAACCATGCTAAGGTGCCTGAAAAATATTCTCTCATTTAAAATCCTCATAAAAGAAATATGTCTGGTAGTTGGTAGATTCAGAAAAAAAACCCCTTAGTTATGACATTAATTAATTCCCAGTTGTAGCTGAAGACGGCAGCATTAAGCTGGAATAGGCTGACATTAGAAATTATTAATTGATGGAAAATGAAGGAAATATATTTGGAGAAATGTGTTGAAAGAAACTACATGCTCTTCATTTAAGAAGCAAATTGATAAGGCTAAAGAAAGAAAAAATAATGATGCCTGAATATTTTATTTTAATCTGATTTTCTTTACACTGAAGAACCAAAGAGAGAATCACATAAGATCCTTTGTTACGTGTAATAACACTAGGTGCCTGTTATGGTTTGGATCTTAATGACCCCTCAAATCTCATGTGTTGGGAGCTTAGGTCCCAGCTGCTGATGCTGTGGACAGGTGGCGAAAAATCCAGCAGACAAAGCCTAGCTGGAGGAAGTGTGTCACTCGCACTGGGTCTTTGAAGGGAATATTTTGTCCTTAGCCCTTTGGTGCACTCTCTTTCTCTCTTTCTCTGTCTCCAGCTGCCAGGAGGTGAGCCTCCTTTCCACCATGATCAACAGCCTCCTTGCAGGTCCAGAAATAATGAAGCCAGCTTAAACCTCTGACAATATGAGTTAAAATAAATCTTTCTTCTTTAACTTGTTTTTCTCAGGTATTTTGTCACAGGGATGGAACACTAACATAGTATATAAATTGAGCTAAAATACACACATCAAGTATGATCAAAAAATTCAGTGATTGCATAAATGTTTAAAGTTTATTAGAGTAAAAGACATGTTTCCATGAACCCTCTTCAAAATATACCCCCTCCATTTGAACACAATTATCCATCCTTCTTGGCACTTTGTGAAGCAGTTCTGGAAGTCTTCTCTCATGAGTGTCTTAGTAATGCTGTCATGGCTGCCTCTATGTCCTGAACCAATTCAAAACTGCCTTTTTACGATCATTTGACTTTGGGGAAGAGCCAGAAGTTGTATAGTGTCAGATCTGGTGAATAAGGTAGATGAGGACTAACCATTATCTTTTACTGTGATAAGTTTTAAAAAAAAATTTAAACATTCACTGTTTCTTTCTTAACCTCTTGTACATGAACAGTGCACCTGCTTCTTTTACCACCCATATCTCACTACAGCATTGTTGCCTGCCTGAACTAAGAGTTGCCTTTATTACAATGACTAATAATAACCACCAAAATTTTCTTTGATTTTGAAACATTAAACTTTTTCTTGTGCTCTAGTTTTTTGGTAAGAACATAAGAATCTCTCATCTTTTCCCATGTCTCCTATTGGAATAGATTTACTTTTTTGTTAGAGGCATCTAGCCCTCTTAATACAAGTTCTGGCAAATGAGGACAGTGCAACACTACCCAAATGGCTTCCTAAGCAGGTGAGATTCAGTCTCTAACTGCAGAGTTTACTCATCTGTAACAGATGGATACTTCTGCATTCTGTTTATGAAGGCAATTCCAGCTTATTTCATGTTCTCGTTTCAGGAATTCAGAATACTTCATAGCAAAGAATAGATTTCAATACCCTTTGAAGACAGGTTTGGTTTGACCACATTATTTGCAGAAATAACATTGGATAATCTCCATGTTTTATTTCTATGATTCATTTAAGAACAATGTACACTGGCTTCATTTCAATATTTTGCTGCTATGAAATGATTCTTTTGTAGCCTAGTTCCTTTGGAAATTCATTCTTAGTGTTCATAAGAGTTACTACACAGTGGTGTCCATTTCCTGATATTCCATGAAATCTATAAATTATTTCTGATACTTCTTTGCCTACAAATTAATGTGCTTTTTCTTCATGGAATGTAGATCAATAGCAATATAGAAAAAGCAAATCTCTAATCTAAATATTTTGTGCATGTGATGCACAATTAAGCTAAAAGTTACACTTAGATCTGAGAAGAAAGATATTTGCCAATTTTTCCCATAAGTAATAAAATCCTTTTCATGTGTCACTACAAACAAGCCAGACATTACAAAATTTCAAGGATGTCATGAAAAAAATTTATTTCAAGTTTGCAATGGGAAAAGATAGTTTATCTTTTTATTTGCAATAGTATAGTGACAATATTAAGGAACTTCTACTTTAAATATTTTCAGTAACAAGTGTGTGTATGCAATCAGAAAAATATATTTAGGTAAGTCTTGGTAAATTTTCACCACTGCATTTTCTTTTATTTTACTTACTAAAATCAAAAATGAAAATAAGCATAAAAATATTGCAAAAGCTAATTGAGCAGTACTCTAATATTTATTTAATGTGTTCTTGTTTTAATAAAGGTAGGCTGGAAATAATTTCTTGTATATGACACTAAAAGCACAAGCAACAAAATATTAATTTGACTCCATCAAAAATGCATTGAGAGTAAAAAGCCAACCCACAGAATGGAAGAAAATATTTGTAAATAATATATCTGAAGGGCTGGGAATTTAGCTCAGTGGTTCCGCCACCTGTCTCGCAAGCCAAGGACCCAAGTTCAATCCCCGGTAACAACAACAACAAAATAATAATATATCTGATAGAGGAGTAGTAATCAGACCAAATAAAGAGCCCCTATAACTCAACAAAATTTAATTTAAAAGAATTAAAAAACAAAGAACTTCAATACACAACTTTCCAAAGAAGAACAAATAGCCAATAAGCACACAAAAAGATACACAACAACCTTAGATATGAGCCAAACACAAATTGAAACCCGTATCATTCGTGGTCGTTTACATCTGCAATGTGGCCCCCAAAATATTTGGTCCCCTCTCTGTGCTCTGGTGCGAGTTTGTGGAACCTCTATGAGGTAGATCCTATGTGGAGGAAGTGAGATCCTGGGGGAGCCCTTGAAGGAACTATTGGGACCAAGTCTCTTTCCTCACTCTCCCTTTGCTTCCAGTCACCACAATAGGAGCAGCCACACATTCCTGCCATGGTGCACAGGGTCACCAACAGCCCAAAGTCACAAGACCAAGCAGTCATGAGTAAGACCTCTGAAAATGCGAGTCAGAAGAAACCTCCAATTCTTATAAGTTGATTTTGTTAATTTTGTCAGTGAAGGAAAGCTAACTAATACATCATTTCATTCTCATTAAAGAAACTGTAATTAAACCAAAACAAAACCTATAAATAACAACTATTGATGAAAATGTAGAAAAATTAGAACCTCTATGCATTTCTCATGAGAACATAAAATAGTGAAGCCCGGCCGGGGATTTAGCTCAGTGGTTTCTCTGCCTGCTGCGCAAGCGCAAGGACTGGAGTTCGATCCCCAGTACCAAAAAAAAAAAAAAAAAAAGTGAAGGCACTATAGAAACATGTGGTTTCTGAAAATAGAGCACAACAAAAAACATAAAACATAGCATTGCCATATGATGCACAACTTAT
This sequence comes from Heterocephalus glaber, assembly GCF_053883595.1. Classification (NCBI taxonomy): domain Eukaryota; kingdom Metazoa; phylum Chordata; class Mammalia; order Rodentia; family Bathyergidae; genus Heterocephalus; species Heterocephalus glaber. The sequence continues at coordinate 9,309,885 of NW_028258303.1, forward strand.
ACTTCTGGATATGCACCTAAAAATACTAAGAGAAGGGCTCAACACTTGCAGGTGAATGTTCATAGCAGCATGTTCGTAAGAGCCAAAAGGTGGAAACAATCTAAATGCTTATTGACAGATGAAAATGATTTTTAAAAAAGATTTTATATAAGTGTATACCTGTGTATACACACACACAAATAATTGATTATTATTGTTATTGTTATTATTATTATTATTTGGTACTGGAGATTGAACTCAGGATCTTGTGCTCATGGAGCCACTGAGCTACATCCCTGGCCCTATAATGGAATATTATTTAGCCTTAAAAAGAAATAAATTTCTCAAACATGCTAAAACATAGATGAGTCACTAGAATATCATGGTAAGTAAAATAAGCCAAGACCAAAAGAACAAATGTTGTGTGATTCCATGCATACTAGTAACTTAGAATAGTCAAATTCAGAGACAGGAAATAGAGATAACCGAGGGCTTGGGGAACAGAGGAATGGGAGTTACTATTTGATGGGTTCAGCTTCTATTGGGATGACGTAAAGTCCTGGAACTGGACAGTGGTAATGGTCATATGGCATTGTGGATATACTTCATATCACTGAACAGGCTGAATTGATAATTTTTATGTTATTCATATTTTAATACCAATTTTATATTGGAAGAATTTTGAGAAAAATAGACTAAACAGTACTTTCAACTGCTTGTCTTTGACAGATCTTTTAGGAAGTGGGATGCACTGGATCATCTCAATCCAGGGAATGAACTCTGTTCTGAGAAAGTCCATAGTTTCTGCATCTTTTCTTGATTTTTAGTTCCCATTTTGTTCTGGCTTGGATGACTGCATAGATGGTGGCTTTTGCATTCTCACATCTCCTGTTATACTAGGAATGGTATCATGGCTCTGACTTTCTTCCTAGATGTCACTTCTATTTTGTAAGCCTGCTGATTCCATGACTTGCTGGTAAGATTTTCACAATACACAGCCTGACGACATGAACCAGATAGTACAGTGTTTGCTTCCATAGAATTTATGCTCATGTAAGTGAGTTACAGGAGGAAAATGAGTGGAAAGAGTTGTGAACATAAAGCTTATCTGCTGTTTACTCCATGGATTCATGTAATCTATAATAGTAAGAAGCTTAAAAAGTCCCTTGAGATTTTAATGAATGAGACTTCAGGGCAGCCATAGCATTTAAGTAATTTCTCATTACTGCCTTTTCCCTGAATTGATCTGTTCATATTTTTATTTCTTACATAAGATTCAATGTCAGAGACTACATTTTATTCATCTTTATATCTGCAATGCTTAACACAACCTTTAATAATAACTCTTGGTTGATTTATACTATTTAGTAACATAATAATACTGATATTTAATGTTTCCAATTTCATGCATTTTTCACTTATTTAATCTAAGCTGAAATAATCCTTAAAATTAAGTACTATTATTATCATTAATAATTATAAATGAGAAAAATGTAGCTTGCAGTTTTGACATCTTGAGGGTAAACCATCAACTGAATGGTAGAACCAGCCTCTCACTTGAGGCCTCTTGATTCAAGAATACAACATCTAGCTGGGTATAATGGCACACACCAATAATCCCAGCACTCTGGGAGGCCGAGGCTGAAGGACAACAAGTTCAAGCCCAGTTTGGGCAACTCAGTGACTTAGGGAGACCGACCCTGTCTCAATTTTTAAAACATAGACTGGGGATATAGCTCCGCATGAAGGCCTTGGGTTCAATCCCCAGTACCACAATGAAAAAACTGTTTATTCAATGACATCATAGTTCCTTCTCTGAATATGATTCACATTGTTAGGGCAGAGCACTTCCCTACTCCCCAGGTATTTTTCTGTGTTGAAGCACTTGAATTCATTTTGCCCGAGGGGAAATGTGTGATTCATTTGCTTAGTTAATCTGAGAAAAACAAGTTGAGTCTATATGGCTTAAATCAACTCATCCTAGGGCTGGGGATTTAGGTCAGTGGTTCCGCTGCTTGCCTTGCAAGCACAAGGTCCTGAGTTTGATTCCTGGTACAAAAAAAAAAAAAAAATTAGGTAATAAATCAGCTCATCCTGCTTCCTCTGGGAGCCTGGTACCTGAGGAGAGCGCAACTTCTTTTCAGTGCTCCTATGCCACAATTCTTACCCAGAACACGACTCTGGCATCTATTTAAATTTGGATTTTCCTTAGCAGCTCATTCTTCTTATGCAAAGTACATTCTCCAGCTTACTGTGAAGTAATAAATACAATAATAAAGCTGAGGCATGGTTCTTCATTTGCCTTCTTCTCTACGAATTTGTTCAGATTTCATGTGGGTTCTTATTTATTAGGGCCCGACAAACATCCCCAAAACCTCCATGAATAATTTAGACCATTTTAAGAAAGGAGTGGAAGTTGTGGGAGAGCATTGGTTAAGAAATTCTTTAACTCCCTGAACTTCAGTGATTAAAACCTGGAAATTATCACCATGTAAAAGACATACAAATCTAATAAAACTAATTCTAATTTTCAAAATGCAGGCATGTGAAGGACTCTAACCCTGGCAGAGACACTGTATGGATTTTCAAAATAGTGTCCGGTAGTCTTTATTTATTCTACTAGTACTGAGAAGTACAGGGCACCTTAGTCACGAAGTTAAGTGTTTAGGCAATATGGTGAAGAAGGTTATTTATTTATTTATTTATTTGTTCATTCATTCATTCATTTATTTATTTATTTTAGAGGTGGTACAGGGGATTGAACCCAGGACCTTCACATGAACTCACATCTCCAGCTTTAAAATTTTTTCTTTTTAAACTTTGAGACAGGGTCTCACTAAGTCAATACGTTACCAGGCTGGGCTCAAATTTGTGATACTCCTGCCTCGGCCTCCCAGAGTGCAGGTGTGTGCCATCATGCCTGGCAATGTAATATACTTTCAATCAGCAGATTACAAGTACCGCCCAGAAAATACCAGAACCTAGATGCTCATCATATGTGATGCAAGAATGTGTTGCTTTTTAAATTGAACTGCATTTCCGACTTTTTTTTTTTACATGAAAAGCATATTTATAAATCTTTTTTTAAGTAAGTTGTAACATATATAACACATTTCCTGATTATGATCAAATCTTTCCTTCATCTGACCATGATATTATCTGACCATGAGATATTATCTCATAGAATTCCTTCTTATAAAACCTCTTCTGGGGCTGGGGATTTAGCTCAGTGGTTCCGATGCCTGCCTCGCAAGCGCAAGGTCCCAAGTTCGATCCCTGGTACCCCCCCCCCAAAAAAAAAACCCTCTTCTTGGATATACTAGTGTGGTATATGAATAAGCCAAATTTATTTAAAAAATAAATATAAGACACTAAAGCAGTTATTTAATTTCATAAAATATTGCTGGTTTAAATTTATTTATTGCTAAAGGTATAAAAAGTGGATACTTGAATTTATATAATGTATCAAACTCCTTAAACTGTTACCCTAAAATAAAACTCTCAATTTTCTGAATTACTATACATTTTATCCTGAACTCCATAACCTGTAACAACATTATCACCACCAGATGATTTATTTGTTTGATATACTTGACATGTAAAACTAACTCAAATCACTTTAGAAACACCATCAATTAAAAGAATCTTGTCAGGGATGTAATATCCTTCAAATTAAGTTTAGTTCAAATGAAAATACACTCAGGAAAATATTTCTATATACCAGTATGAAGTTCAAAGAGATTTTTAACTTTATATTTTATTTTCAACTGTCAAATGAAACACCACAGAGGATAAGCAAAACATATATCATTTCTAAATCAGAGTTTCAAAACATTTGAGTAAATACATTAATCAGTTACTACAACACTGCTCCAGGGGACCTATAGACTGATATATATTGCCATTCTCCAGGAGGAGATAGTAGGATGGGATTTCCCTAATTTTGACCAAACATCTAGAAAGACAAGTTTGAAAATACTTATTTTAGAAAATTCTGTTCTAAATCATCAATCCGAAGTGACAAATACTGAAATGAAAATCTACCTCTTCACTTGTCAGTTTCAAGTGAAGCTGTGATTAGAAGCTAAATGTTTCAATCTGGATTGTACACACTTAATACCACTAAGCTATGATATTTGTTGTTTACAGTTTGAAGAGTCTAATAAATTCTTTGAAAATGTGAACTATACCTTAACTACTTTTATTCTAATTTACATACAGCCAAACTAGTCTGGTAGAAATGTAATTGCTTTAGAAAAACAATACAAAAATATTTCATTGAGGAATAAATTCTCAAAAATGATAATCTGACCAAGGATTACACCCAAATTTAATATAATATGAGAGCAATTTGACCACCTAGAATTTCTCCCCCTTTGATTTAACTTGATTTCTTCAACAGGTATATGTGCCACTTCCTAGAATAATTTAAAAACCAATAGCTTATAAACATAACATATAAACATTGACTATTTTGCACATTTTTCAGTGTATGTTTAGCTAGTGTAGTATGGAGAACTTTTAAAAACACAGTTTTCTTAAACTGACTTCTTGTGTATTGTTATTTTCCTATAATTTTGTCCTCAGGCTCTCTCAACAACACTGCCCCCACAAACTATTTGTTTCATTAGCTATGTATTTTAAATAATTGTTCTAATAGCAAAATTAAATTATTTTTCTATTTATTTTGATTTTAAATAAAATCCAGTGTGTGGATTGTAAAGAGGATTAACACTGAAAACATACTTTGTGCTTATGAAAAAGAAGAAAAGCATTTTCAAATAACTTTCTACTTGTTCTAAAGAAAACAGCATTTCTGGGGCCCAGACCAGGAGAGGTGGCAGCCAGAGCAGCAGCCTGTGCCCTCCCTGCCCATGCTCAATCTCTCCTCCTCACTTCCTTCTCGTCTTCCTCCACACACCCAAGGGCGCCTGACTACCTGCCTGCCTGCCTCCAGCCCCTATTGTTCTGCCACCACAGCCACCAGCCTCCTGCCCTTCCCCTTCTTACTGGCCTCTTTTCCCCTCAGTCTGCTGCAGCAGTTTTTAGCTTTGACCCCTACCTGTGACCAAAGATTTGACCACTCAAAAGCCAGCTCCCCACAACACTAAAGGTGGACACCAGTGTGACCGAATATCACTCTTGCCATCCAGGTTCTTATACATGGGAAGGAAGTTAGCAGTATGGGCAGAAGAAAGGAGAGTAAGTGAAGAAGGTGCTCGAGGAGAGCTGTGCACTATCAACTCTGAGTGTAGTTGTCCTGAGAGAGTTATCACTATGGCTGGACTCACTACTGCCATCTTCAAGAACTTTGCTATGACCATTGATAAACTGGTAGAGGACATCAGCAGGTCAATGACCAATAGCACAGCTACAGTAGACCCTCCACCCTCTGAGCCTGGGGGTCCCTGCACATCAGTGCAACTCTCTCAGTTGTAAGATCAAGGAAATATGAATTCAAGGGCTCAGGTTCAGGTGGCAGGGGATATGCGCCCCAACTCAGTAGTGCAGGCCATCACTATCGGTGGCATTCTACAATCCATCACTGCCTGTGTTGGACAGATCTGAAGGGCGTGGCCATCCTCTACCCACCCAAGTGTTCAGGTTCTCCAGTCATCTTTGCAGGTGGTCAGGATAGATGTAGCACACTCAGCAACAGAGAAAGGTTTCCCCACCACACTGGCATATGCCTCAACCCTGACCTGGAGGGATCCCCTCTCAAGGCCTGTACCATTCAAGGACAGTATGCCATTACACAGACAGATTCGACTGAACTGTACCAGTTGGCAATGCAACAGTCTCGTTTTCCCACAATGCGTGGCAAAACTGGATTCAGTGCAGGTTTGCATGTATCTGCTCAGACTATTTCTCAAGCGCTCACCATCCAAATGATTTGATTGGCTGATAATTGGCCCTCAAGGCACCAAAGTCAGTGGAAATCAGTCAGGTGTCTGGGGAGCAGATCAAAATTTCAAACTCCGTGGAAGGATCCACTACTGATAGTCAATTTGCAATCACTGGATATGCTGTCGGCTTTAGCCAGGTTCAATAGCTAATCAATGTCAGGCTTCTCTTGGGAGCAGGTAGTGTGGGGAGCAGCTAGAGCAATGCATAATCCCTTTCTGCTGTTCACCACCACCCATGATCCAGCTGTGTGGCTTCTGAACAGTCAGAGATACCAGGTTTTAAATAGTTGGTAAATAGATTCTACACACTTTATCATCCACTTGTGATTTTTTAATTAAAGTATTTTAATTCCTTAAAAAATAAAATATTTTTTCTGAGAAATTGTCTAAAAAGTCTAAAATTTTATGTGCATTGAATAAAAGACTCTGGGGTGGAAAAGTGATTGACTTCTACTTCCCACAGTATAAAATGAAAAACCACACAAGTGTTAGGTCAGCACCAAATAATTCATATACTCTCTATAAATACAGGACAAATGTACTACTATCATGTCCAAATATTTATACTAATGTAATTTACTTGACTGATATTTTCATATATCTTATGCTACAACAAAAACAAGCAAAAAAATTCCAAAATTTTAAAACACTACTAAATTCCCTTTAGGAAATTTTACACTTTAAAGTAGGTAGATATATATATATATATATATATATATATATATATATATTAAATTCTTTTATTGGTACATTGTAGGTATACAACACAATTACATTTCTCATTGGGAATTGTACCTTTACATAATGCATCTTGGTTCTTATTTTTTCCCCATTCCTAGCCCTCCCTTCATGCCCTCCAACCTTCCCTATTTACAAAGACTTTATTTCCATTTCTCATCACTTTTCCTTTCCCTTCTTTCCTTTCCCCTGCCCCTCCCACTACCTCTACCCCTTTGGACCTTTTCTTCCTATTTTGCATTATCGATTATTAATTCCAATCATTGGTACATTTCAGGTATACAATATAATGACATTCATCATTGGAAATTTGTACCTTTACATAATCTCTCTTGGTTCTTATTTTTCACCCTTGCCCAGCCCTCCCTTCAACCCCTCCATTCCTCCCTATTTACAAAGATTTTGTTCCTAGTTTTCCATTTCCTCATATTAATCCCATTCCCTTCTATCCTTTCCTCTAGCCCTCCCACTTCCTTCCCCTTTGCCTCTTTTCTTCCTATTTCACATTACCTATTATACATTTAGTCCTTATTTACACTTTCATTTTCTCACACCAGAGAAACTATTCGGTATTTACACGTGTGTCCTATTTATTTCACTTAAGAGTATTGCCTCAATGTGCATCCACTTAGCTATAAATGTCTCTAAGTTCTCATTTTTGATGGCTGAGTAGTACTCCATTTAATAAAAAAACACATTTTCTTTATCCAGTCTCCAGTTGATGGGCATTTGGGCTGTTTCCAAGCTTTAGCTATCACAAACTGTGCTGCTATGAACATGGGTGCACATATATCACTGTGGTATGATTCTTTTAATTCTTTGGGGAAAATCCCCAGCAGGGGAATAGCAGGGTCAAATGGGACTTCCAGTCCTAGTTCTTTGAGGTATCTCCATACTGATTTCCACAGTGCTTGCACCAGTCTACACTCCCACCAGCAGTGGAGCAGGGTTCCTCTTTCCCCCCAGCCCCGCCAGCATTTGTTATTGGTTGATTTCATGATAGCAGCCGTTCTTTCTGGAGTGAAGTGGAATCTCAGCGTTGTTTTCATTTGCATCTCTCGAATGACCAGTGATATTGAACATTTTTTCATGTATTTATTTGCTATTTCTGTTAAGTAGATTTTTAAAGGCAAGTATGAGATTCCTAAATATATGGCTGAAGGTCTAATAGTTTTCTAAATATACAAAAGAGTAGTAATTCAAAGTATGGTCTTTGAAAAAAACAATTTGAGTTGCTAAGCCTTGCTTTCTACTGTCAATCTGTATAACCTTAGGCAGGTTATGCATCAGATTTTCCATTTAACAAATATAGTATAAAAATGTATAGCCTTTCTTCAAGGGTTACCATAAAAATTCAATGAGATAATAATAGTAAATATCAATCATTACCATTTCATTTGTATATACTGGTAATTATTTAAGACATCATGAATGTAAAGTGCTTTGCAGAGTATCATATATACAAGGAATAAGAGCAAACTTAATAAGTGAATATAAATTTGTGTACAATAAAAATAATAGGCTGTCTATAGTGGACATTTTGATTAAATATGATATTGTGATAATTTAAAATGCTATGTCAGCAATTCCACCTTTCATTATATGAGCAAAAGAATTAAAAACAGTGATTCAAACATACTTTATACCATTATTCATAGCATTATTATTCACAATAAACAAAAGGTGAAAGCAACACAAGCATCCATCAAGAACTGAATATACTTTATAAAAGAGTAGTATATTCATATAATGGAATATTATTTAGCTTTAAAAAAAGGGCTGAAATTCTGGTACATGCTATGGCATGGATGAACTTTGAAGACATCGTGCCAAATAATCTGGACACAAAAGAATCACCACTGTGTGATTCTACATGAAGGTACCTGGAATAGGCAAATTTAGAGACAGAGAGTACAATGGTTGCCAGAGACTGAGCTAATGGAAGAATGGAGTGTCATCAATGGCTGCAAGTGTTCTGTTTGGGATGATGACAGTGCTCTGAAAATAGATCATGGTAGTGGTTATACAGCTTTGTCAATGCACTTAATGCCATTGAATTGTACACTTAAAACTGGCTAAAAGGGTAATTTTATCTGCATTTTGCCACAATTTTTTAAGGGTAAAAAAATGTAGGGCCGGGGATTTAGCTCAGAGGTTCCGCCACCTGCCTCGCAAGCACAAGGACCCAAGTTCGATCCCTGGTACCAACCCCCCTCCACCAAAAAAAGTAAAAAAATGTTATTGGAACTTAGAAGTCTAAGTGTAGTAAATTGTTCAGGGTCAATGTTTTGATAATAGTCTTGTATTTATTCTCTATTTATGACTTTGAGTGTCTGGTATATTTCTAGCACCAACATTTCACCAAAGCCACATATTAGCAGACTTATGGCTGTTGTGATCCATCCTCAGAACTGAAAATCTTCACCAGCTGCTGGGAATACTATAGCCTTGATGACTCTCCCTTTTCAACTTTGTCCTAAAGTTGCCTTCAAGTGGAATGAGGCCTGCCCAAGGTTGAATCTCCTTCCCTCAGAGAGCTTCCATAAAGTGAGCAGTTGGAGAAGGCCTGCAGGGCTGCCCACCTCGCCATCATGTGACATAACTTGTTGAATAGGCTTCCACTCCTTGTGGGGTTAGCTGAGGTCTTTGTTGAAACTGTGCTGCTGTCCACTCTCCTCTCTTCATCTTGTTTCATTAGCTGCCCTTCCATGAGCACTATGTCTAGCATACCCTACTAAACTTCCTGTATGCCAATTTCCATCTCAGAGTACTATTGAGGAAAAGGGAACATTGGGTAGTAAATAATCTTGACCTGTTTGGCTTAAAATGATCCAGCTTGTCCCTGAACCCCAGTGGTGATGGTCCTACTTCCCAAATGTATACTTGAATTGGACTATTTGGTAGTCTACATTATTTCAATTACCCTAGTCGTGTCTCAGTGTGTAAAGTCAAATGAAACCTCTGAAACTGCTTTCTCAGACAAGACTGTAAATCAAAAACAATATTGGGCCAATTAAAGGATGGCAAAAATTAGGGTGGATCAAAGAGGCAGGGCTAGTGGTCCCCAACCTATCTCCATCTAAAGCACAACTATGGCCCTTACAAAGCCTAGTGGTTCCTAAAGAACAATCAGCTACTGCAACTCAAGTAGTAGTCCCATTGTGATTGTTCTGCTGGATGTGCTGCCTTTGCTAGGAGAGATAATGCACTCAGGTATGGTATAAGGACTCAGGTCTGGTATGAGGCACTCAGGTATGGTATGAGGACTCTGGTCTTAGAGAAGAGGAACAGAAACAATTTGCATTCATTGGAAGTGACAACAGTATGGGTTTTCAGTCTTGCTAAGGGCTGTGTCAACACTTTCTCTCTGTCAAAGGGCCTGGATAGCTGTACCTCCTGCTGGGCCCCTGGACTATAGACACCATGCTAATGGAACCACACAAGTGAGATCGATGTGCTCCAATGTGTAGGAGATAAGCCCAGCAAAACCTTCAGGGCCTGTCCTAACACTTTGGAAGGTCCTGTATTCTAAGGAATGCTGGGGTAGTCCTTCAAGGAAAGGGGAAATTACTGCACCTGCCATCTCAGGCTACAGAGAGAGAAGCAAAACATGTGAACCCCTGAGGTTTGGGAGCCAGCATATGCCACATCTGGGAAATGACTCTGCTGCTCACCCCTAACACCTGTACACGACAAGCTGCCAGTTGTGATTATAGCACAGAGCAGAACAAGAATTCTGCAGCAGATCTAGGATGGAGGGCAAGGACTTTTGCTTTTGAGGTCAAATGACCTGGCAGTCTTTATGAATATATATATATCTTAGGTGAGAAAAGATGCCACGTGGTGTTCACAAAAACCTCAGGAGGATAAGTGACAGTGGATTCTGGGACCATCTTCAGAGGTGAGTGCTTTCACTTTTGGAAAGCAACCCCTGGTTTGTTTCTGGGTCCTGGTGAAGAGGCAGTGGCTGATCATAGGACTTTAAGTCAACATGAGCCAGTTCTAGCTTTCTGGCCAATTCTTCAAAGTGTTATTGATCTTAATCATGAGCAGACATTAGGGCTGGGCCTATAGAAAATCTCAGGAAATTTAATAAATTGTAGATTCAGGTTCAAACCTGTTTTGTAATTTAAAAATTGGGTAATTTAAGGCAAAGTGCTTAATACTTTCAAGACTGAGAATTCACAAATGTTTAATAGAGTAAATGGTAACTGTCTTATAAGATTATTTTGGTAGACTGATGTCCATCCTGAGAATGAAGGATGAAAAGAATGTGGGAACTTTTGGTTATGATCACAGGGCTAAGGAGCCCAACAGGGGGCAGCCATTGGGTAAGCAGGACAGAGTGGAGTATTTCCCTGAAACCATGGCACCACTTTTCTTGTGTTGTCTTGGAGAAGAGATGATGTAAATTGAGTCTAAAAGCCTGGAAATTTTTATTGAAAGACACTATGTTTTACATAAAAAGACTATTACATTTTTGCTCAAATTATGTTTAAATTGGACAAAGCCTACCACCAGAAAGTCAGGTTTTTAAATTCAGGTTGGTAGTAGACAAAAATAAATAGATTATACTTCCCCTATACATTTAAGTTGTGGGGTGAGTAATTCTGTAGCATCATTTGATATATTTGTGCAAGTAATTTCTTTTAAAAAATTAGAGGTGAGGAGAGGAGAGGAGACATTCAAGTTAATTAAGGCCTATTTCACCATAATAGTCTCAGCAGAAGTTTATTGTGTATTTTGTAGTAAGTACAAAACTCTTTCAGAGGATGCAAATAAATTCATTACTTTTATTCTTTGACCAAAAAAAAAAAAGCATTAAGATGTGGAACAGAATAGAAACTGGTTGAATCAACCCAGGATATTTCACTTGAAAGGTTAAATGGTCAAATAGTTTTAAAGGTAGTCTGCTATACTTAGCAGACTTACTTGTAACTAACAAGTTTTATTTGTATATTATATATTGTATGTATATGAATAAATTCTCCACGTTGAAGGTTATCTGGTTTAGTAATATGTTTATACATCTATTATACATATGATATGGATGCCAGCTGAAGGGTGTATATATCTTTCAATGTGTGTGATAGATTTTTAACATATATGCAAGTTCTAACCAGAGCTAACCAAACACAAGAATGTTAAAAACAGATTAATTCTAGGAAAGTATTGCAGAAATCATGACAGGAAATGAATGCCAGATTGTAAAATTTAAATGATTACCTACTGCCAAAGAAAAATCTACCATGTTTGATCCAGAACCTACTTTTGTTTAAAGATGTTTTGGGATAAGAACAGAGTATTTGTCTCTAAGTGTGAGCATGTCTTATTTAAAAACATAAGAGTAATACTCTATGAACAACTTGACCATCATTGCCTTTCTAACCCCCTCATTCACTTTGAATCAATTTATTACACTTGATTTTTGATCAGCTTGGGTGAATTTATAATGCATTTATAATTGCATTTGTGATGTGATGGGTTAGATAAATTCTGGCATTGGAAAAATTGCACTATCTAAAGAAAACAATAAAATTATATACTGGTAATGAGAACAAATTTTGCTTGTACAATTTTGTACCTTGCTTCAATCTTGCATCAAGCCCCTTTGAGCTACACATACAACTCTTATTACCACTAATGGCAGTTTCACTACCGGGGAACATCAAAAGCAGAGAAACAGACCTCTTTTGTTCTGTGGGTTTTGTAATCCTTTTTATATTATATAATGAGATTCAATTCTACTTTCTCATATTTTAGGTACTGGATATTCTTATCCCATTATTTACCTATATTTAGTTTTCCTTCATCATACCTTCTGGAAATGTTCAGATACATGTATTAAATGAAAATAGTTAATTGTATTTTGGGGGGATATTATTCTTCATTCTAAAATGAAAAAGAAACCTTGAGAGTATTTATCTGTACATCTTTAGGGTTAGCATAGCTAAAAACCCAAGGTAGAATTTGAGATCTATGTAGGAATTTAGTAATGTAAAAAATTTCAGAAATTAGTGCAAGATTTGTATTCCTATAAGTGTAACCTTTTCTAGCTTTAAACACAGTAAGTTTTAAAACCATCACTATCACAGTTCACAGCAGAGAGGACTGAAATGAGGGTACCTTGTTTTGAGATTTGTTGTTAGTCTCTATCTTGAGCCTCAGCAAAACTCCTCAGGCCTTTGCACAGGTAAATATTTGTGCTCTACAAACCCTTTCCAGACCAATGCAATGTCTCATGGAAAGGGAAGGCAGAGCTCATCCCCACCCCTCCTTTCCAGAGATGACACTCACTCATTCTGTCACACAGAACAGAAACCTCACGTCATCCTTCCACCCTCACTTTGCTGCTCTTTGTTCCCCCTCTGTCACAGACTTGGAAAAGTTTTAACTTCTGAAGTGCACAGGACTCCACAACTCTTCTTACTATTACTGCTATCCAGGGTCATCAAAGCTCCTTTAGCCTTGTGCTCCCTTTGGCAGCACATATATAAAGCTCCTTTAGCCTTTTTTTTTTTTTTATTAAATTCTTTTATTGGTACATTGTAGGTAAACAACACAATTACATTTCTCATTGGGAATTGTACCTTTACATAATGCATCTTGGTTCTTATTTTTTCCCCATTCCTAGCCCTCCCTTCACGCCCTTCACTCTTCCCTATTCACAAAGACTTTATTTCCATCTTTTCCATTTCTCGTCATTTTTCCTTTCCCTTCTTTCCTTTCCCCTGCCCCTCCCACTACCCCTACCCCTTTGGACCTTTTCTTCCTATTTTACATTTTTGATTATTCATTCTAATCATTGGTACATTTTAGGTATACAATATAATGACATTCATCATTGGAAATTTGCACCTTTACATAGTCTCTCTTGGTTCTTATTTTTCACCCTTGCCCAGCCCTCCCTTCAACCCCTCCAGTCCTCCCTATTTACAAAGATTTTGTTCCTAGTTTTCCATTTTCTCATATTAATCCCATTCCCTTCAATCCTTTCCCCTAGCCCTCCCACTTCCTTCCCCTTTGCCCCTTTTCTTCATATTTCACATTACCTATTATACATTTAGTCCTTATTTACACTTTCATTTTCTCACACCAGAGAAACTATTCAGTATTTACACATGTGTGTCCTATTTATTTCACTTAAGAGTATCACCTCAATGTGCATCCACTTAAAAGCTCCTTTAGCCTTAGTTCTGGATGACTGCAAATTCCAAACTGTGACCTCTGCATCTACTCTGTCACCTCTCTCGTCTCACAGTCCAAAAAGGTATCTTGCTGAAAATGCAAAGATTATACTTCCTTCTTGATTAGAATACTGCAATGGTTCCTTATTGCTCTTCTGATAAAAGCAACATCTCTGTCAGGCTGCAGCCTAGACAAGCTCTCCTGCCACATGTGGCACTGAACTGCCCAGGACAAGCTGTGATGGTGTCCTGGCCTTCTCTCCTTCCTTGAATTTGGCCTGTTTGGTCCTCCCATAGGCCTTTACACACAGTCCTCCCTCTACCTAAACCTCCTTGCTACACCTCTCCCCGTACATCCATCCATCAGAATCTTACTGTTTTTCGAACCTCATTCATTCTTCAGATGCAAATCTTCCTTAAATATCTCTGATTTCTCATAGCCCGTGAAATATATTGTCATATCTTTCTGCTTTACTTCCTTCAAAAGCTGCTACCTTGTCTTCTTTCAGTAAATATTTAATTAGTAATTTAATTATGGATACACATGCATGATTACAAGCACTGGGGGCCAATAGTCAATTAGGTAAGAACCCTGTTTCTCAGGACCTTCTATTTTAAGGGAATACATATCATAAATAAAGGAAAAGCAATTAAACAAACAAATAAGTGCTATCAAGAAACTAAATTAGAGTAATCTGATAGAGGGAGATGAGGGGAGGAGGCCACACTGTGAATGGAGATGACAAGGGCTCCACTAGGGAGATGACTTGCTGAAGCGTGAGGGACAAGTCAGTTACATGTACTTGTTTTAGTACTAGACTGACTTGTTTCCCCTCAACTGTAAGGTCCATCACAGCAGTGTCTATGACGATTACCTCAGAAATTCTATATCTTGGTAAACCCTCTACAAGTATCTTTGAATAAATAAATGAATGCAAATATATGTCCCAATTTTTTAGTTCAAGCTTATCTGGATTCAAATCTCGATTCTCACCTTCTATTTGGTCAAATTTTAAAATTTCTGATCTTTAAGTTCCTCATCTGCTAATGAAGTAGTAACATCTACGTGTCAGTTAAAGCCTTATACATCTCTCAACCTTATCGGTTTGTGATTTTAACTGTCATAAATCTGAAGGTGTGCAACCTTATTTTGATGTTTCTCTGCTCATGTTTAAGTCAAGAATATGATTTCTAAAAATTCAGTGAAAGCTTCCGGCATTTCATTTTCTCATTTGTCAATTAAAATAATGATATCTACGTCACATGGTAATTCTGAAAAATGAATGAGACATTAACTTATTAAAGAGCTTAGGTCAGTTTGGGGGATGTTAAAGAATCAGAATTTCATTTTATTTCATTATGAAAGTTTCAAACTATTGTATGTGCAAGCACATAGAATTATTATCAGGCAGCAGTTATAAAAACCAACTTTCTGTGAACAAAAAGAATTAGATTCTGACAGTATCTGTTTATATGGTCAGAATCCAAATCACAGATTCATGCCATAGATTCTTATATATGTAGGTACTTCCTGAAAGAGATATACATAATTTAGATTTATATATTGTTTGCAAAACACTTGTATAAATATTCTCTCCTTAGCTCAATAAAAAACCTACCAGGCCAGTATAGCAGGGTATAAGGAGCCTCCAGCAAGCAGTGGCCAGGCTCTTGGGTTACAGTCTTATGAAGCTCTCAACCCAGCACACTGCTCTGGTCTGTCAGCAGGAGTTGTTAGAGAAGGCTCCCACTCAGCCCTGGGAAGGCGGAGAAAAGGAAATGTAACCTTGTTGCTGCCTTCTGAATATCGCACTGGCAACACCTTCAGTGGGTGACAGAAGATAGATTTTTTTACCTTCACATTCTCTTAGTCTTTTACAGTTCACTGCCTGAGCCTGTTTGGAACTCACATTTATTTAATCCTTCCAGCAGAGAACAATCCCTGAACACTTCCCCACTGACATACTTTTATTTGCTGAATGTTCATTCTTTGCAGGTTGAGAATATAAAAATTGAAAGAGACAATGTGGAAACTACTGTAAATCATCTCTCTGACTCCATAGAGAAACAAGGTAGCCACCTCAACAGCAGTTGATAAGTATTTCCAGGAAATGTATTCTACAAAATACGTGAGCACTTCAAGAAAATCAAATAAAAATACAGCTAACCTGGCAATTTCACAGATCAAAATGTTCATTCATGTAATATCTGCTGAAAAGCAGATGAGTGTTGATGACCTGAATGATACTACATTCATCACATTCTCTTCTGATCTACAAAAAGAGATTGTGATTTGAGTAAAAATTTTTAGTTGACCTGATTTTGAATCTCTATGACAAAGTAAACACAACTCAATTCATCTCTTGTTTCTAGCATTTGCAAACATTTCTGCTTGATGTTGAATGCTTATATTTCTGAAAAAATATATGGGGATTTTCTTTTTTTTTCTTCTTTTTTTTTTTTTTTGGTACCGGGGATCAAACTGGGGTCCTTGTGCTTGCGCAGCAGGCCACGAAACCACTGAGCTAAACCCCCGGCCCCTATGGGCATTTTCTTACAGTGAACAAATTATGCTTGTAGATGAAGGTAGATAAAGGGAACAGAAATAGCATATTTAAAGTCTCTAATTTTCTATGATTTAATGATTCCATGATACATTGTGATAGGTCTCCCACTACCTCAGTAGCTAGTATGTATAGTAGCTGCCCTCTTCCTATGGTGCCTTGCCCCCTCCCCTGTGTGACTTCATGCCAAGATGGTTGCTCCCACCAAAGAACAAACTCTTCTTCCCAGCATGCCCCTGTTCCCGCCTAGAGAATAACCTAATACTGGCTTACCTCCTACCATCTAGCGACGTCACTGGTTCCTCCATTCCCTAGTCACTACCTCACTCAACCCCGCCTCAGCCCTTACAAACCCTACCCAGTCTCTATAAAAGACTCTCCCTGCCCCGGCCATATTGCTTTTGTCTCTCCTTTGTTCAGAGACAGCCTGGCAGATCTGTTCCCCTAATAAAGGCTTGTTGTGGCCTGGTCTGGTCTTGGTTTTCGGCCCTTTTACCTGATATATTGTTATTTGGTTATAATTTACAAATATTTTATGTTCATGATATCTCAATTTAGATACAAAAATGTTTAGATATAATAATTATATTACAGTATTGACTGCAAATTGACACCAGAGAGAATTTTTGAACAATTGACGTTTTCCCCGGTCCAGGCTGAATTTTAAAATGCCGTGATGAGAAAAAGAAAAGGTAAAGGCTTTTTTGCAGATGTATCTGAGGTCCAAAATCAGTTTAAGTCAAAGGAAAGGGAGAAAAATTATCCTTGATGGGCTTGACTTAATCAGAGACAAACTTTAAAAGAGGAGTTTCTGCCAGGAAAAGTAGCACACACCTGTAATTCCAACTATTCAAGAGGCTGAAGCAGGAGGAAGTTTCAAGCAAGCATGGGTAACTTACTGCAACTCTTGACTCAAAAAAAAGGCTGGTAATATGACCTGGTGCTGCCTGAGTTCAATCCCCAGGACAGTAAATAAATAAGTAAATCAGAATTCCTACCTGATGGACATAAAGAGATAGGCAGCTCAGCGGTTCCGCCTCCTGCCTCGAAAGCACAAGGTCCGGAGTTTGATCCCCGGTACCAAAACAAACAAACAAAAAAATCAAAGAGATAGGCGGCCCAGTGATGGAAGGTCTGTGGGGATCCCCTTGGAGGCAAACAGCAGGCTTCAGTCTTACAGCTGCAAGGAGCAAAATTCTGTCTGCAGCCACATGAGCTTGGCAGGGGCTCCTGAAGGAACCAGAGTTTGATCTCCGGTACCCCCCCCCCCCAAAAGCTGTCAGTGAATTGTGACTTCTGCATTAGATAAACCCCCATAGTATCTTAGATTGAATTATTGTGTATAAAGTGGCTAGTGTATTTCAGGCAGTGCAGTAAAACCGGGCAGTGTGATAGGTATCGAAGGCCGCATTTATGAGTATAAATGAAGCCACTAAATAGCTATGAGCCTTCCCCCCTTGGATTCAGTCAAACAAAGCAAAAATATAGTAGTTTCTACCTAATCTTTGCTACCTTGCTCCAACTTCGCCTCTAACACATCTCCATTTTTTGCCTCGGGGTACTGTATGCCAACTTCCGGGGTTCTCTTTCCCTGACCTAATTTCATGCAGTATATTTTAATAAAAGAGCACAGCACAAGCCCCTTGTGTTCTGGGATCACAACATAGACTTGACTCTTTTCTCTCTTTTTCTTTCTTTCTTTCTTTCTTTCTTTCTTTCTTTCTTTCTTTCTTTCTTTCTCTTTCCTCTTATTTTTACCACCTTTTTATGTTATTTCACCAACTTCTTAAAGTTCTTTCTACATGTTACAAATTGCCCAGTGGATTTATTCTGCATAATTTCGTTCCTTGATTTAAAGACTTGCTTTCTTGTGCTAATGGGCCCAGACTTCCCTCTGAAGTCTCTTCCATCTCTTCAGATAGCAACTCTTGCTGCCTGAATCCCAATGAAGCAACCTGGCAGGCCCTGGGGTCTCCCTGTTAAGCCTGCCCTATTGCTCCCTATGTGGTCTCTTGATCATGCTGCTGCTAATAAATAGTAAAGAGAGATAAAACTTATTCCTTCTTCAGTTTTCACCTTCTGACAATAGAAATTTATTTGCACCCCTCTAAGGAACTGGGATCAGATGTATTTTGATAAGATTTTTCGTTTCAGAATTAATTTTGAAACAACTTGGGAAACTAAGTTCTAGTCATTTTGAGGTAGAAGAAATAAAGATAGGTAGAAAGGAGACAAGGAAAATCATAACTAAAAATTGCATTTTTAAGAAGCCTACAACTTCTGGGACCCAATCTAAGTTGCCCAAGATGATCTGTATCAATGTTCTCTTGGTTAAATTTAGGCTCCTTTCCTTCCACACCACCACACCTAAAATTCCTCAGAAACAATGAAAGTCCACAAGTTTATTTAATTGAGAAGGTGAAGAGCAGGAAACTGATCTTAAGATAATAGAGTAGGTTAAGAGAATTCCAAGAATGTTTAAATTACCTATCTTAGAAACAAAAAACCAGTATCATGGTCCAATAAGTACCGGGGAGGGGGGATCATTTTCCCCAGGGTTTCTACTCCTTTAAGAGAAGCATAAATATTTCCCCTTCCAGGAAATAATGTGTCCCCCTCTCTCTCTCCAGTGCCCACACTCTGTTTCTTTAAGTGTGTACTTTTGAAACTGCCCAATAAAACCCTTCCTGTGCTAGTCAAGAAAATTCTTTGTCCAAAATGGAAGTGAGTGAAACTGAAATTATTCTACAAGTAGGACCTGGTCCAGTGACAATTTCTGTGGTAAACTGGTGTTTTTGAGATATTAATTTAAATTCTACTTTAATTTCTTCCTGTATTTCCCTGTTCTTCCCTTTGCCTTCAATTGTACAAAACACAGAGGCCCCTGCATTTCTTGCCACAGAGAGCATTTGAAACAGGTCAGAAAAAAAAAAAGTCATTTACTTTTCTTTTTATCTTTTTTTCTCTCTGAAAGTTTGTCTATACTGGAATTCTTAAACATAGTTATGGGAAGTGCAAATGTTTTTTTCTGAACTGGGAAGAAATTTTCCAGGGCTAAGGGGAGAAAAGCCATAGGCCCTGGGGACAAGGGATGGGCCTTTGCTACCCCACACTGGTGTCACCAGGAAACAAATAAGTTCCCAGTGAAGAAGGCCCACAAAGGTTGTCAGCAGCTGGGACTCCATGCGGCCTTGCACACTATCTGTGCTCTGAGGGCAGCACAAGGGCACAGCACACAGATTCCCCCTCTGGGCCCTCCCTTCTCTCAACCTGTCCATACCCTGCTCCAGAGCCCTGGGTCCAGGGAGCCTTTCTCTTCAGCTCATGCCCTAGGTAAGGTCGATCCACTGAGCACCATCTTATTTTATTGGAGTTACTCATTCAGCCCTTAATCCCACTGCTTTCTAGCCTGCCATCTGATGCCTAATTATTTAAATTTTAATCTATTTGGGGTTTTTTGTTTGTTTGTTTTGTGGGTTTTTTTGGTACCGGGGATAGAACTCTGGTCCTTGAGCTTGCACTTGCGTAGTAGGTGGCAAAACCACTGAGCTAAATCCCCAGCCCCTTATTTGTTTATTAATTGAGATCAATGTGAAGATTCTTTGAGCAAAGGACAGGGTTTTAAAATTCTTTGTTATAAGAGTACACACAACCCAATTAGTAGAGATGTGTACTAAAAGAATACCAAAGGTGCTCTAAGAAGAATTACACTATTCTAGCTCCCACATCAATCTTGAAACATCCATAAAATAGAATTTTATGGTCAAAATACAATCACATTAAGGTTTCATACATATAAATACAGTGCTATGGAATCAGACTTATTTATAAGCACAGGGTGGAGCATAGAGATTTTTATGACAGTGAAAGTATTGTGGATGATAGTGCCATGGGCATATACGTCATCATCCGTTTGTCAAAGCCCACAGAAAGATATTGCACAGAATGAACTGTAATGTAAACTATGGACTTTATCTAATAATAACATATCAGTAGTGGATCAACAAATGTAACAAGGGTATTACACTAATACAAGATGTTAATTGGAAAGTGTTTGTGTGTGTGTGTGTGTGTGTGTGTGTGTAAGGAGGGGAAGAGTGTACGGGAACTGTACTTTCTGTAAACTTCATAGTGCTCTAAAATAACTATCGTAAAAAATTTTAAATACAGTTATTATAGAATTAATAGCTTGCTATTCTAAGAACATGTAAAATCCTACCACAAATAATTCTTAAGCCAGCAAAATCTGAAATTTTCACACCATGATTCTTTTTTGTATTTGATTGCCCCTTTGCTCCCTTTGCATTTTATTACAACAAGATAGTGGCAGTTGCTAGCCAGATGTGTGCTACTACAGCAAGATCATCATATCTTATTTCTACTTAAAAATCATGCCTGCTAATTGCCATGTATTGATTTACATAAGCATCCAGGGTTGCTGTGTGAGAAAGATAACACTTGGCTCTAGGGGGCCTGGAAATTCTTTACACTGTCAGTGACCTTGACTGCAAGGGTAATTAATCTGAACCTCCGGATGGCATTAAGAGACTTAGACCTTTCATTCTTTGTGAAAAGCCTCATCTTTAGTGATGTGAGCACACAGTTCTATTGACTGAGAAAACATCTTGTATTAACTTATCTCCTTCACTTTTATGATCAGCTATCAGAATTGCAGATTTTCTGCAACAAGGAAGAAAAGAAGAGAGCAAAAGGACCTAGTATATTGTGAGGGATTTGGTTTTTTCTTTCCAGCTGTGTCTACTCATCTACTTAGTAGCCGTGTGGCAATGCCAGGTCACTTTATGTTCCCATCTAGTATTTTCATGTGCACAATGAAGTAATAAAAACTTGCATTTTTATGAGACTAAAATGAAACAATAAATCAAAAGATATTTTAGAAGTATAAGTTCAGCATGTTTTCTTTTTCTTAGATTGTCTTTTTGGCTTTACAGAACCATCTGAAAGTCAAAATACATCTAGATTATCTTTGGGATCAGGTATTTAACTCAGTGGTTCTGGTGCCTGCCGTGCAAGTGCAAGGTCCTGAGGTCGATCCCCAGTACCAAAAAAAACCCCCCAAAAAACCCAAAAATCAAAATACACCTAGATTATCTTTGAAACTCTCTTGACTACCTTCTTCATTTGCTGCTTGGCTTCCTGAAGGGTGCAAGAGAAGTCAGATATGGTGACATAATTATGAAAACAAACAAACTACAAAAAACCAAAAAGTCATGGCAAATTTAAAGCAACATGTAAACTTTTCAAAAAGTAGAAATATTCTGAAATAATGTGTTCTTCCATATGTCATAGTAACTGTACTTTGATTTCAAATAGAAAAAACACAAAATTTTTCTCTTGATGAAAATTTGTTGTGTGTCCTTGGTATAATTAATACTTGTAACTTACCAAATGACATCTTTTTTATTTTTAAAAATATTGAATTATTGATTACAGCTGACTTTCACAAACCAGGCAAAGAATGTGTAGAGGAATTTATGAGTTACCTTAGAAACTTCTTGACTTCCACAGCCTCTCAGGCAATCTATTTTACTTAAACTCAAGTGCGTTTCTAATCGTTTTTTATACTCATCAGCCAGCTGCCAGGCTGAGAATTCTGTGGCTTTAAGAATTCTGAAAGAAACCATCTTCCTTCCTCCTGAGTATTTTACTTTGTGAAGCTGATATTTCTGCTTATCAAGTGTCAGTTCTAGAACTACTGCCCTGACTCTTCCTCTTTATATTTCACTTCCCTCAGTGGTTTCATGAGGGTGTATTTTTGCATGTAGATATGTGTGTTATTTTTCACCCTAACAACAATAAGCAGTCACCAATGATAGTTGGGGCTAATTTACTGTGGAATAACATAACATATTCTGTACCTGTAGGAAAGCACTGACATCTATTTTGAATTGCCTGACTGAATAATAAGCAACAAAGAGAAAATGGAGTTGTAAGGAATGGGAGTGGAGCAGTAGCTACTACCAGTCATAGTGGTTTTTAAATTAAGCACCTTGTTAGCAGTGTAGCACTAAGGGTCCCTTTGAGTGTACATACCTAAGCTAATGACAGCAGAGTGCCACAGAGCCCTGCCTTTTCCCTCTGTGGCTCATAATATGAGGGTGTTGGGTAGAGAATGAGAGGAGAGGCAGAGGCAAGCAGGAGAAGAAAACAGCCAGTGTCCTTAGTTTCCTCCATCGAGATGGCCAGTGGGTAGAAGAGCAAATCTCAGCATGGTGAAGCACAGGTAATATAAGCAGAATCTGGCTTCTCTCAGTACCTAGAGTTTTATTTATTGAAAGATAGTAACTACTTATCTTAGGCTGTTCAGGCTGCTCTTACAAAATACAGTAGGCTGAGGAATTTACAAATAACAGAAATTTATTTTTCATAGCTCTGGGGGCTGGAAAGAAAAACATCAAGGTGCCAGCAGATTGAAAGTCTGTTGAGGGTCCTGCTCCTCATAGCTGATGCTTTGTTGCTGCATTCTCTTGTGGTGAAAGGGACCCACCAGCTCACTCAGGCATCTTCCATAAAGGCACTAATCCCACAACCATCTCCCAAAGGCCCCATCTCTTAACACTATTTTATGGGGGATTAAATTTTAACACATAAATTTTGGGGAGACACACACATTCAGATCATGATATTACTAAGCTTATTTTTATTACAATAAAGGTATATAATCATTAATACTAACAGAATTCTAAAATGAATTTGAAAATCACAAAGTCCCTAAATCTTTTTTCTCAGTTCTGCATGGCTCTGTGTGTGCATTCTAGTTTGACATATGTATGAAAATATTTTGTGCAGAACTCTTTTTTTAATAGTCACTATATACCTAGAAATTGGTGAGGATAGAGGATAGTAAGAAAAAAGTCCTCAAAACAAAAGAATTGATTACTTAGGTCAGAGATAATCATGCAAATATGATACCAGTCAACTTCTTCCAATTGGTGCTTTATAAACTTGCTGTCATGACATGTGCACATTGTTAAAGTCTTGAAAAATATAAAAAATAAGAGGAAAGGAGAGTAATGAGGAAATAGGTACTTGATTTTTCAAGAAGTTCTCAGGAATTGGCCTGTACTTGGGTGGATTCACTACCCACTTTAGGGTATGATGTGTAGGATGAGAACTTCTCTTTCTTTAGTTTATAGAAATAGACCCATATTCACTGACGAGAATACCAGTTCCTTACTTTACCAGTGTTACGCCAGCAGAGAGGTTGGAGTCAGAGCAAGAGAAGTCACTTCACCTTAATCGACCTTTAGCTCAGGTATTTTGAATCATTTTCTCATAATAGAAGGATGCACTTGCCAAAGAAATCTTCATCCTTTGGTCTGCCTGGCAAAGATCCATTCTACCCAGAGAAGGGAGTGGATGCCCTGCCACCGTTTGCTTTGGCCTTTTGATTTCTTCAGCGCCCATGGCTCAGCACCTCTATTCTGCTTCCACAGCCTTTCTCCAAATAGATTCAACTGATTTTGCTTCCATGTGGTAGATCATACATGCAAACAATATCATCTCTGAAGGGGGATTCTCAGATCTCCTGTATTCTTTCCATTAGCTCATACTTTTTAAGGATGGTATCTTGATTTTCTAATGCAGTTGGATAATCATAACAGCTTCACTTTGATTTGATGAGTTGAGCAATCTTATGATTGTGTTCCATTTGACTCACCAAAACCCCTATTATCCTAAGAGTAAAGCAAATTAGTGGAATATTATTTTTTATTTCAAATGTCCACATAAGTATAGGAATAAATAAACAAGTAATACCATGTTAAAAATCATGATTAACCCCTGGAAAGCAGGTTGGCATAGTGGAAGGCTTGGGCTTCTGATAAAGATTCATAATCTATTTAGAGCATATTTTATTGCTGTGACCTTTGACAGGTTATTTAAATTTTCTTTTTTCATTTCTAAAATTAGAAGTCTTGGTAGTAATGCTTGCTTTCTGGAATTGTTATGAGAATTAAACTGTTTCCTAATACAATGTAAATGCTAGGTAGATGATAGTTTTTACTAATTATAAATAAAGTAGTTACAGCTTAAACAGGTCCATGATCCAAGCATCAAAAAATTTTGTCTTTTTAAAGAAGAAAAGAAAACATTTCTATGCCTTTAGCCATCAATTGCAGTGTCTTGTTCTCCACTTTTTTGGTCATAAGATCTTTTTCAAAGACATGATAATATGATAAAGAGGCTAGGATCAAAGATTATAACATTACTTTCTCATGTGAAATAAGTTTTTTCCAGAAGTGACAGGTGTCTAGCAGGTTAAACTTATCTGGCTTTCTCTTAATCTTTAGATAGGAATTGTTGCTTAATTTCCCTGACTCTGTATCTAGACTGGAAATATTGCAAGGGAAGGATAGACAGAAGGTGAACTTTACCTATATGGCTCCTAACACTTGACCTAGAATAGTTGTACTGTCAGTAACGACTAAAGTGGCTATCTTCTTAGTACTTCCTTCTTCCTCAGGCAATGTGGTTTTTGGACTATCTGCTAGGTTACAAGAATTTGATGAGTCAGTCCTAAGAAGGAACAAAGAGGTAAATTGTGGACCAGGAGCACTTTGTGTTCCCCTTCTCCTGGGTCTTCTGAATTACTTCCCAGGGGGGAAGAGTTATGTTTATAGTAGGAAGAACCTAAGCAACATATGATATGCTTCATTTCTCTTACCACCAAACTCTCAAACATGCCTAAATTGCCAGACAGCTGGATCTCAGACACCTAGAGTTTTTGTGATTTCTTTCAATATGAAAGTACTAATTCTAGACCAAAAAATCTATGCTGAAATTTTAAATGAATAAAGAAACAAAGAATCGGCAGTATTTAGACACATGTATTCATCAAGCTAGTATGTACTGGAATATAACACACATCCAGTATAATTTTCTTAAGAATGCCTCCTGTTCACCCTCCAAATGGTTACATCTCCTTTAATAAGGGCCCCTAACTCCCTGTCATTGCTCTTCAGTGGCATATGTGGGAATAATCATAATCATTTGATTAGCATCTCAGTTTTATGAACCTTGTTAAAATTCAAGCTATTCAATTGAAATAAAAGGGAAATTATTGCAAAGATGTCAGTGTTTGTCTAAGGCTGATAAAGTCAGCCTCCATGCAGATTGGGTCCAGGACAGTTATGTGGACCAAAACAGCCAGCACTTGCCTGTCTTCCTGTAGGTACCAGTATAACATGACTTACCTTCAAATAACTTCTGAAAGTCCTTGGCCCTCTGTTTCTCTTATCCTTCATTAGACTAATGATAATGGGTAACTAGAATGTGAACCACTATGACTGGCTTAACCTGTGGTACAGTCATGTAGATAAATGATGATGTGAAAAAGGTCCTGGAGCCAAATTCCAGGTCTCATTACAAATTCCATGAGAACTAGAAGTGTGTGTGTGTGTGTGTGTGTGTGTGTTTGTATATTTCATGGATGTCACTAGCAGGAGAGCAGATATCTATTAAGAAGGATGTTCAATAAAACCTTCTAGAATAAATTAAGGACACAATTATGGCAGAACAGAGATATCATTATTCATAAACACATTAAAATCTATATATCTATATATTCTTTATACTTGAAACATTTTTTCATTGGATGGCTGAGAGTCCAGAATTAGCAAGATTTTATTTATGCTATGCATTAACTTATTCCAGTTCTTAAAATTCATATTCACCTTTGAATGTGACTTAACCAATCCTCTGATATTTTACTGTGAATGTATTCCTCGTAACTTTTTCTTTGGCACTGGACATTTGAGATATCAAAGTCTGAGAAAAGGATAGATAAAAATTATTGGGTTTGGAATGAATAGAAAAAACAAAAAACAACAAAACATGTTTTTTGCCAAAAGTCAGCTGATATAACAAATACTTGATATTTATGGTTTTGCATCCTCAAAATTAAAGCATTATCCATAAATAACCAATGACTTTCTTTTGACCAAAAACATAATTGTTTCTGACTTACTAATATTCCAATTATTTTGCTGGCATAATTACTCCTAGTTGACATAATTAATACTGTCACACCAGGGAATATTTTGCATAGTCTAATTTTACTGGTGAATCTCAGCAGCTATGCCTTCCATCAAGACTCATCAGAGCTATAGTCTTCTTTGCCAGTGTTTAGGATAGGTCCTTGCCTGGATGAGTCTAACACTCCTGATATCGCACCCTAAAGATCCTTGCCATGTAGTATACTAGGATTTATTATAACATAGACTTCATGGAAGCAGGAAATCTCTTTTTATAGACAGTCTGTGTGAAATAATGCTATACACATACTTGTTGTGCAATAACTCCTTGTTGAATAAGTGGATCATAGTAGAAATTGGATACCGACCCAGGCAGATCATAGACAGATCATAGTAATGGGAACACTAAAAGTGGGAGTCTGGAAGTTTGCAAATATCAGTTATTTGCCCCTGAGGCCAAATGATATTCTGCCAAGTGAATCAAATAAATTACTTTAGAATAAGAGCTTCTTCCCTGAAAAGTTTACATGAGGTAGTTCTAGAATACTTTCCTAGCATTCAGAGTTCACAGACCTTTGTAGCTCATAGAACCCAAACAGACCTTGGTCCTAACTCTACAGATGAGGAGCCCTGGTCCTTCATTTCCTTGAGGTCCTAGTTAGAGTGTATGCAGCAAAGGAGAATTGAAACTCAGATTTTCTTACACTTATTCAAAGATTTTCGCTCCCCTTATGACTGAGATGTTGTCTGATCTAGAAGTATAAATTAAACAAATTTTATTTTCTGAATGACTCCTCATTGTTATAGAAAATTAAACAATCAATTTTTATTAAGGTTAAGATTGTGATAGCTTTGCCAGTGCATACTATGGTGAAGTTTTGGGTACAAATGATATTTTATTCCTTTTAACAACTCTGTAAACAAAGAAAAACAAAACCTCTATCTACTGTGAGCAGAAGAATGAAAATAAGAATTTGTGTGTTTCATCACTATACTTAAGGTGTTATTACCTCCTGGGAGAAAGATAAATTATAAGTTTGAGAAATGAGTTCCCATGTCAAATTCCTTCTTTGTGTATCTGTGAAACCTAACAACAACTTCTGACATAAATTTCCAGACTTTTAAGTTGTCTGAACATTCCCCAACCCACCAGTAAACACAGCTATTAATTTAAGAATATTGGATTACTTAAATTAACTAGTTGTTTTTAAACCTTGAAAAGGTATTGTTTTCCTTCTTTAGAAAGAAAATAAGTTTCTTTAGCTTATGAAACACTCTCTACTCTTTCTCTCTTGTACGCCCTGTAGGTCCCCTAATATAATTTCCTCCCCAATTTCTGCCTCCACTGTGGGTTAAACCAGACTTTCCATTGGTCATTGATGTATATAACCTTATTTTTTAAAACAGCTCTTTATGGCCTGTGGGCTAATATTCACATACATTCTTTTCTTACTACATTCACTGGCTGTTTTCCCAGGACAGAATAGTCTACTCAGGCTGGGTAAAGCTTTGTACAAAGCAAAGCTTTTGGAAAATTTGCCTTGTCCAGACATAACCTAGGATGCTTGTATCCCAGAACCCATTCCCTCTAATGGAGCATTTACATAAACCCTAGGCATTACTAAAATGTATACCAGACTACGGTGCAGATTATGTTCCCTCCCTCTCCTATCCATTGCTGAGCAGTGGCGGCGAACCTCGGCACCAGAGCTGCAGCAGTCACACAGAGCCCTCTCTGACAGCACTCCAGCCAAGTCGCCACCAGCAGCTGAGTGTTGGATAACAGAGCACATGGGTGCCACGTGTATGGTTGGAAAGGAGGAGGGGCCCAGCTGTTTGTATCATTGAAGCCTCTGTTATTGTGTTTTACTTCTAAGATAAAAGATGGCAATGTATGAGTTGTTTTTTCTAAATTAAAACCTCAGTATTCAGGTTTAATTGTAGTGTTGGCATTTTGTGATAAATAAGTGAGTTTTGGTAGGGCATGGTGGCGCACAACTGTAATCCCAGTGCTTGGGAGGCTGAGGCAGGAGGATCGTCAAGAATTTGAGGCCAGCCTGAACTACATAATGAGATTGTCCCAAAAAACAAAACAAAACAAAACAGAAAAAAACAAAAAAGAGTTTTGCGTTGTAGTTTGGGCATTTATCTCTAAAAGGTTTGCCATCACTGCCCCAACCTAGAGGTTCCCTAATATCCCAAGGACTTCAGGCCTATTGACCTCAAAGGGTGTATGTTATTACAAGTGTAAATTCTCTGATGTTTTAAAAATATAATTAATCAGTTGTACTGAAAGAGACCTTAATAGGTGGAAAACAGAATAAATGGCTAACATAAGAGATTTTTTACAGCTTTCTCCCAAGGCAAAGAAAATCCTATTCTTCACTCTCTGAAATTTGAAAGCTTTAGTTTTTATTGTTGATGGTGGTGGTGTTGGCTTTTGTTTTGTTTTGTTTTGTTTTGTTTTCTGATCCTTAGGACACAGAGACAAGTAAAACTTTAGGACTTTCCCTCGATTGCAAGAGTATAGATTTTTAGTGTTAGTTTAACAAATTTCAGAATTTCTTCAGACGGAAAAATCTCTTACTTTATGTACATATATACCTAGGTAATTGGTGGCACATAAGAGTTACATTAAAGAGACTTTCAAGTGATTTTTTTAATTCAAGACTGATTTCTAAATTCTGTGAGCAAACACAAATATTTAAATGGCCCATGTGCATAATTCATACTACAAAAATATGATGAATAAGATACTAGTTTATCTTGAATTTTAAAATGATATTGAAATTTAAATATCCTGAAGAGGTACAATATTTAAAAATAAACTTGGTTGGGCTGGGGATTTAGCTCAGTGGTTCCGGTGCTTGCCTCGAAAGTGCAAGGTCCAGAGTTCGATCCCCAGTGCCAAAAAAACAAAAAGATAAAAATAAACTTGGCTGTGACAGTTAAAAACTAACGTTGTCTTTGAAGATGAGAATGTTAAAGTGGTGCATTTAAGAAAGTTTATATATAAGAGCTGGGGATTTAAAAAGCTCATTTATTCCTCATTTTAGGTGTGTGGAAGTCACACAAACAGACTTTGTGATTCACACCTGTCTAGAAGTGAAGACAGAGGGAATTTAACTTGAAAGGTGCGGCTATATTTCTATAAATATTTAAGAGATTCCCTCTTAAAATAAAACATAGAAGATTTTTCTTCAAATCTAAGAAGAATTTCCTATGAAGATCAAATATTAAACATCCATGTAAGCAACATTTACATAATATTAAGAAGATAATAAATATTAATGTTTATAATTCATTATATTTGTGCTTTTGCTTTAAAAAAATCTTTTTAATAACACATACTTACATTGTGCTTTTGCTATTCTTCCTTATTTCTTTCTTCCTCCTACCCACATTCTAATCAGCAGTTATTTACTAGATTTTTTTTTTTTTTGGTACTGGGGATTGAACTCCGGTCCTTGTGCTTGTGAGGCAGGTGGCAGAACCACTGAGCTAAATCCCCAGCCTCCTAGATTTTAAGTATTATTTGCTGGTTTTCAACAATCCTCCTAAGATTCAGGGAAGTAGAAAACTTTTGTATTTGTTTGTCCAATGACCCCCATAAAAATGACAAAACTTAATACCTTGATTTTACTCTAATAGGCTGATTTCCATAGTCCTAATTTCAATAAAATATGTGGCTTTAATTTTTGGTAAATGTTTAACCAATATCATTTATGGGTTGTCCATAATTCTTTAAAAGTTTACTCATAATGTGCATGATTTATTACTAGTTTCTTCTTGCACAAAATCAGTGACTGTATATCCTTTTGCATACAGGAATCCTGGCTTTCTTAGAAGAGGTCCATAATTAAGTTCTTTAGTGGTCATGAATTTCATTCTAATGGAGGATATTTCTATTTTGGTTAAGATAGCTTCCCATTATAGAACCTATTCACTTTCTGATTATACATGGTTTAGACCTTTTGGGTATTTTGAATATTTATGACAATTTTGGAAAAGAAGAGTGGTAGAGGAAGAACAACTTGTAATATAATGAAGTATTGAAGTCTTGACTCTACCAATAAACAGCAAACTAGCCATTCTTAATCTCAAATTCTTCAAGTTGGGCTAGGTTATACTACGTAACAAACTCAAAATTATAGTGGCTCAAAATATAAAAGTTGCCAGGTATAGTGGTTTATTCGTGTAATCCCAACACTTGGAAGGCTGAGACAAGAGTACATAGTAAGATCAAGGCCAGTAAGAAGTCCATGTCCTTTCAGAATTATCAGGAGTCCCTCAAGAGAGTCAGAACAGCCACTTTCTAGAACATCGTATTACCACCTCAAGAGAGTACCTTTTGTGCTACGGCACAAAATGGTGCACACTATTTCCATTCACATTCCTTGGAAGTTGGCATAGTTCTAAACATATATGACAGAATTAGTCCTATGTTTCACATACCTTTCAGGGCTACAAGAAAGGCAGTCCTATAAGATGTGCAGAAGGTGGAAAGTAGGAAATGCTTACCTCTTATGACTACTTCATTAAGATTCTGTAAGATCACCACCTTACAGAATCTATATCCTCTATTTTCCTTCTAGGTTCTCACTGCATTAAGTATTTAAGCTAAATACGACTTGTAGAGGAATTTAAAGATTTGTTAATAGAATTCAGCATTGCAATCACACACACACAATGATAGATTAAGGTATCTTATTTTTCCAAATTCATCTATGTTTTTACAATGGACTCTTAAACAACAATCACAATAACAATAAAATCTTCAGAAATCCAATTAATGAATCCTTGTTCTCTACATTTTGGAATCTTGTGATTTAATTTTAGAGAGAGATTTTTAAGCAAGCGAGTCTGCTTTTCACTTCAGCTAACAGCAAATGGTTCTCTTTTATAGAACACAAAGGTGAAGTAGATGTGTTTAATTCTCATTACTTCAGAGGTTGAATTAGCACCACACCATGGATATGTAAAGTGTTCTGAGTAAACCATTCTCAAACTGGGAGCTCAGGGGCCAGGGATTTAGCTTAGTGGTTCTGCAGCCTCCCTCGGAAGCGCAAGGTCCCAAATTCAATCTCCGGTACCAGAAAAAAAAAAACCTGGGAGCTCAGAGGTCTATACTTCAGAGTCAACACAAGTAGTAACTTAAAATGATACAACACAAACGTAGAATGGGACAAAGTTATTAGTTTCATTTCTCTGCTATTGTTTCAGCTATTGCTTAACCAGATGTTTCATATAAAGCGTTGCTTATTTTTTTCTTATTTAAAATAATCTTTTTTTCTTTACTATTTTCTTTAAAATTATTGTTCATTTTGATAGTTCCCCCTGAAACAAGCATATAATGCTTTGTTATATACATAATAAGCTTCTTTTGTGCTCTTTAAACTACTGTGACCTATTTCCATTTTTCAAAGGCCAACTATAAGACAAACCAAGTCAAGCTAAAATAACACTTGTTGAAAATTCTTTGAGACATAGTTTGACTATTTTTCCTTTCAGTAATATACAATATGTTTTTGTTTTGTTTTGTTTTTTGTTTTTTTGTGGTACCGGGGATCAAACTCCGGACCCTGCTCTTACAAGGCAGGCATGTTGCCACTGAACTAAATCCCTGGCCCTAGTAATACACAATATGATGAAAATTTACCTTCTTTCCTGAAAGCAATGGGAGATGATTAGTGCCCTATTAGCCAGCACAAAGCCTTCCATCAGCTTGTCATACAATAATTTGAGTCCAACAGAATTTTTTTTTAAGACCTTAATCTAACTGAAGACAAAAATTGACAAAACATTAAATAATATGTAATATTTACAGACTATTCTTGTTTATGTTTTGATAAATAACCTAAAATTTTAATCTGTGATTATGTTGACTTCTTTTACTATGTCTATGGGAAAACTTCTCATTTTAACTGAAAGACAGTTTTATTGAATAAGACATCAGTGTCTTAGATAATTAGGTAAGTTGAGGCAAGGTATCAGTAAAATAAGATGATGTAGACTGGTAAGAAAAGAAAAGAGGATAAAAAAGACTCGATAATGTAAATAGTCCATATGTGCTAAAAGATGTCCTCTATCATCAGGGATGAAGTATAGGAGGGAATTGTCGAGTCTGTACAGGAGCAAAACTTATAGGAAAAAGGATTGAGCACAGGAAACAAAAATTTTTTTTCACTTTCAGTTTAAAAGAAATGTGTCGATGCAGACAGTACTACATTCAGGTTGAGATTAGATGTGTTATGTATGTCCCATATTGTGGCAATCAAGCAGACAAAATCCAATATGCATCAATAGTAAGTACAAAGGCTAGATTTTTGTTGTTGTAAAATTGTATTTTTTATTGGCATTTGAATGTTACCCAGTATATAATCTTCTTGAATAATTAAGAGATGGACAGAAAGGAGCTTAGAAGCTAAAAATAAATGGTAAAAAAAAATCACTTTTATTACTACTGAAGAAAATATTAGGGAATGTGGCCTGTGCTGTGGATAAGCAGGCCTGCTGATGGCTCACGACTGAAATGGACACAACACCTCAATCCCAGGCAGCGGGCTCATCACAGGCTTCTACCCTCAGCAGAGGTGGAGCCTGGTGGATGCTTCCTAGGCAGGAAAAGGGGAGGGGGTGGGGTGGACACTGGCCCAGCTCCTCATCCCACACATCAGTCAGGCTGAATCAAGCTTTCTTCAGGAACAGTAAAAGTTGGAGGAACAAAAGCTGTGAGTGGTACTCAGTCTAGTGTTCCCCTTATTAAGGGAAGAAAAAGAGAAAAACGTTTTTTAAAAACCCACAGATTTAGGGAAGAAACATTAAACATCATTTGTCAGTCTTAATGTAGTTGTCATCCATAAAAAATAGTCTTCCTCTAAAAGAAATAAATTTCCTAAATTTGAAAATCACTTTCCAGAATTACAGAAATTTACAAGTGAAAGGGAAACTTACTTTGATCCCTTTCCTTTAAAAATAAACAAATTGAGGCTACAGAAATTACGCAAATTGATTAAATGCATATAGGAAGTTTTTAGCACACACAGTATTAAAGCCAAATCTAATTTTTGATCTCTGTTGATTCTCCAATACCTAATTTTCGACATATATTCTAAGAAAAACATTAGACTTTTGAAATTAAGATTCACACTGTTCCGTTAATTATAGACACTATCCATACAGAAAAATATTCATTTTTCTCTGAACACACTAGCTAGAGAGGTAGAAAAACAAAGACATAAGCAGATAAATAAAATATTTGCACTAAATAGACATATGCTGCAATGGTAATACACATGTGGGTACATGTTCAAAAATTATAATTAATTTTGAGTCTGAAGAAGGTAAATTTTGGTGTGTTGCAGAGTAGGGTAACTACAGATAATGATAATGTACTGTATATTTTTAAAAGCCACAGAAAAATTTTGAATATTTCTATCATAAATAAGGTATAGATGTTTGTGAAGATTAGATATGTTTAGTTTAAAGGGTATATAATATATATAAACAGCACACAGTACCCCATATGATGCAGATTATGTACAATGTTGATGTTTTTATGTATTAGTTAAAATACACATTTTTGGGGAGAGCAAATCATTTTATTGGGGGGCTTTGAGGTGGGGAGAAGGCACTGAAAAGACACATAATACAATGAGATCCATTGTCCTTGGCAGGGCCTGATTTCTCTAGTTCTGCTGTTGCCAAAAGCTAAAATATACATTTTTTAAAACTCAAACTGTAATTGACCTATAAATGATTTGATCACCAAGATTATTGGTATGGCAGGAGGGAAGACAGGGTGGGGTGATATCTCAATGTTCTTACCATGGATTATGGATGAGGGCAGGTAACTCTTGGTGACCACATTTGGATGGCTTCCATTTCATAGTATGTATGCCCACTCTGAGGTAAAAAACATAACACTAAAAGTGCATAAGTGGCAGGAAGTCAGGTAGCCAGAAATTAGGATTGTATTCTAGATTTAACAAAAAGGTGTGGAGGGATTTAATGATGGAGCTGAGGTGACCGGACTGCTGAGTGAAGAACAGGCAGGAGTAGGATGAGGTAGAAAATGGAAGACCAGTTAGGATGCTATGGCAGAAGTTCCAGCAGAAGAGCAGTTCAGTGTTGAGATGAGAATGAGGGTGAAATCTAGCAATGCTGAGGATATGTGAACACAGGTAAGGGAGGTGGCAGCTAATGGTGGTATGGATTATGACTGTATGGTGATGGGTGCAGATCAATGGAAAGTGTTCCAGGAATCCTACCTGCTCATTCTACCTGTCTTTTCCTTAACATTTTTCTCACTTTTAAGTTTTTCTTCATAGCACTGCAACAATTGAAATAATTTATTTGCATTACAATTTTTTTAGATTTTCACTCTTCTATTGTACTATTGTACCACAAGGAATGAGGGTTGTTTCTGTTTTGAACTGTATACTCAGTACCTAGGATGGGGTGGGCACAAAGTCGGCTTTCAGTGAGTTTTTATTAAAATACTGAACAAACAAAAAAATGTGCATTTCACCTAAATCTTAGATAGAAAATGTACAGGAGGCAGCATTGAGCCTTATACAGATCTCTTTGTGTCAACCTCAAAATTCTAAGAAAAGATAAAGCATAGTGTTAAGTTGGAAGTCATTTATCTATTCTAGGCACTATTTAGATTAGCCACAGTAAGTTTCCCAGGCTTTTTCTGGAAATTGTACACATTACTTGAATTACAGTTTTTACCTAAATCAAGTACATGCTTTATAAGCTCCTGACTTCTTTTACCAGAAAATTTCTTATTTGAGGGAAGCAGGACTAATACATTCCCATTTATGCTCTCTGAAGGAACTGGATTTAAGGGTAGGATTTAAAGAGTCTATTTTTCTTTCCTTGGAACTTATTTCTAACCCCTGACAATACACTAGCTTTAAAAAAAATAATTAAGCTGTGATAATAGTGTTTGCAAGGGGCATGTCTAAACTATTTAAGAGAATAAAATCTAATGACAACATTAATAATTAATAAGCAATGATAAATGGGAAACTATATAAATCATTCTCTTTTAACTATTAAGTCAGTTCTTTTTAGGTCATTTATTTGATATGAATGTGTTAACCTACTTTTGGTTTCTATTTGAACATAGTAAAACTGTAATTCTTTAAAATTTTTCTTATAATTCAGAATTCCATTAATTTACTACTCTTCCTTTTTCACAAGTCTTATTTTACTGAGATCGTTCATGATTTTACTATTAATTAAGGACAACACAAAATGATTATTTGATTTTTGCTTTCATTAGATCATAGTATTATAGAGGCAATATTAACAAACTTTTAAATTTCCTATGATAAAATTACTGAGAAATTGTTTATTAGTGTACAAGCTTGACACAGGAATTTATATGAAAACATTTTGATGGAAAATATACATTTTAACAAACCAAATATTTTAAGCTTTCATAATTAAACTGGTTACACTGCTATTTATTTTTAGCATTTGCTATTAGTCCACATTCTAACATTTAACAAATGTTCATATACAGTATGCATATATATGACATATATAGCTAATAATACTTAAAATATTAATGGGTTATATATTACATTAAAAATTCCCTAGTAATACTTTCTTTCTTTCCTCTATTGGATAATTTAAAATGACATTCTCAATTTTTCATGACTGTATGAAGTAAATGAGATTCACACTAATATGTTCCACGTAGTCAATTAGCCCAGATAAGTTTCTTATGGATTTGTGTTCTAAAATATGCAGACAGAATTACACATATATGAGAAAATGGTGTTTTTTATGCTACTACATGATCATTCTAATGGTAGATATCATAGATTAGGAACTAGGGGTTTGTGGTAAAAAAGAAAAAACAACCTATTATAATCTAATCAAGATAGTAAAATTGTTAGTTTCCTCTGATTAAAAAATTGTAAGCTTGTCTCAGCTACTAGGAAGTAAATGCTATTCAAGTCAAGAAGAGCAATGCTTGGAAGCATAATAAATTCTCTATATGCAAATAAATTATCCTTATTAGGCAACTTGTTATTTTCATTGTTTTTATTTATTATGTCAGTTAGTAATGAACACTATAGTCAATTTGCAAAGTAATGAATAGTTTTATAATAATGAAAAGAATATAGGCACAGATAAAAAGGGAAAAATGGAGTTTTGCATCATATTTTATAGTCCAGAAATGAGGAATAGATTCCTAGTTCTAGAATTTTTAATCAACAACTTCTTTTTTTATTGCCTTTATTCTCCTTTCAAAAATACATTTTCTAAAGTATGTCTTTTGTTATATAATATTTTATTAAAATATTTGTAATCTTTGCAAGGCACCATGGTCCCACAGTAAAATATTAAGCTAAGTAAATGCACAAAAGACTAAAAGCACTGAGTTGCTAAATTTGGGGTGAAGGTATGTACTGAGTAGGGTAGCTATAGTCAAGAAAGCTGCTTGAATTTAATATGTTCTTGTTACATTTATTGAGAATCAAAACATACCATACACACACACACACACACACACACACACACACAGAGGCAAGCACAATGATATGTTCCCAGAAGATCCATCAATCAAAGGACACATGTGTGTGTCATTTAAGTTTGCAGAGGTTTCAGTCCATAGTTAGCTGGCTCCAAGGCCAGGCAGCATGGCACAGGGGCATCACAGTGGAGAAACAGTTCATGGCAGACAGAAGGCAGCAAGCATTGAGGAACAAGCCTGACTTTCATTTTTCCTTTTGATTCCATTTAGGCTAAAAGCCTTTTGGGTGGTGCCACCCACACCCAGGGTGGGGCTTCCATTATCCACATGCAGAATTGTGCTAAACCAATTTAATTATCATACACCCTTAATCGCAGTACCACACACCCTAATCCAGCATCACATCACATGATCCAGCTACCTGTCAAAAGCCCCACCTATGCACCCATGAAGATATGGGAGGACATCTAGATACAAGCCATTACGGAGAGGGAAAGAGAGAGGAGAAGGAGAAGGAGCAGGTACAGGAAGAGGGAGAAGATGAGGAGGAGGAGGAAGAGGAGGAAGAGGATGAGGGAGGAGAAATCTTTGCTTTTTATAATGAAGTAAGATTATATATTTGCAAACAACTGGCATCTCGCGCCACCATCCGTGCAGTGGCAGGTGATATTAAATATGTCTATCAAGCATGATAGAAAGCAATGTGAAGATTTAGTAAATGGGAGAATCACATCTTCGAATCAGCAATACCATGTAAATGGAATTCATTAATATTTTTGAAGTACCTAAACTTCATTTGTAAATTTTTTAAACAGTATTTCTTTTGTGTTATTTACCTCATAGATTATTGTAAGTAGGTTTTTTTTTTTAACAAGGTGTTATTTTTTTTCTATTCCAGTCTTCAAGCTGAGAGAGAATAAACATAATAGCATTTACTCACAGAATTTTGCAACTAGAATGCCTATATTTACATAACAGGAAACCAAGGCTTTAAAGCCACTTGAAGATGCTAATTATTCTGTACAGGACCCTTTCCTTGGTAAAGAAGTAAAAAAATAAGACAGCCAAAGAGCCCCAGGAAGAAGAAATAACAAGTGAGAATAAACAAAAGAACAGACATATGCCAAGAGAAAGGACTTTGCCATAAATTAAATGCTTTTCTTTGTCTGAAAGCTAAATAAAGCTCCTTATCTGTCTGGATTGTTTAATTCCTCAGAAAAAAAGAAGGTCTGAATTGGTCTCTAGTTAAGTGTCTTCAGCAAAAATTCATTACAAATCAGGTTATTATTTAATGAATTGGTTTAATTAATTTATGTGTAATTTTTTTGGTAAATCAATAAGTATTTTATTAAGTACACTTTTGTTGTAATTTCCATTCTTCCTTTTGTTTTTCCAAATTCAGAATAAATAAGATATGACTTTGCTATGTTGGAGACCATCTGGAGTAACATATAGCCTTCCTTTGTCAACGTCATAGTATTTTGCTTTACAAAATTCTGGATTTTATATGATTGAGAGCAACTAAATTAATTCAAATAAATTAAAACAAAGGGCATTTTTTTGCAATTTCTGTATTGTAGAACAAATGAAAATCCTTACTAATATCAAGACTGATACAAATTTTTCAGATTTTCAACTGAAAGTGTAGAAAACCTTGGAAATATTGAAGAATTTTATAGATTATTATAGTTATCCTTTTCAGATTTTTGCTTTATAGTTTAAGTTAAAATATGTAAAATTAAACCTAGAAAAGCAGCTTTCCAGCTGTGATTTTATGTCTCATGCAGTTGTGGCCCACCTGCCCCAAGCATCAGGGATTTGGATGCTGGGCATTCTTGGCTCAATAATACACTTGTTAGAAAATGTTAAAGCAATTAGTAGAGGCAACTCGAAAGGGAAGACCCAGGAGAATAATGTCAGGAAAGCTGCTGAATAAAACATTAGATCTTAAAATTTTTGCAGTTTGTTTTTTTCTGTATAATATTAGCACAACTAAAAGAACATGCTAAACTGGGCCTTCAGTGAGCTATTTATAGTCCCTCAATTAAGCGCTATTCCTATAGCCACTGTCATTAGTTATCATTTCCATAACAATATATACTTCTTAACACAGTACTTTCTTATGATTTTTAGAAGTTTCTCTTCTCAGTGGTTTTATGAGGTAAAAGTTAATCTACATAAAATTTGCAGGAAAGTACAACAAATTATATGAATCCTACATTTCATGTTGAAATTTCCTACAGTTAGCTTTGCCACAAGCCAACCTAGATAGCAGTTCTAGTTAGAGAAATGAAAGGAAATGTGAAGAATTTATGCAAAGTCATATCTGGGCTGAGGTAAAGACCTAGGCATAAAACTTTATCTCCTCTCTAGTCTTATGCTCTTCTCCCTCCCAGTAACATCATGCAGGCTCAGGTTCCAATTGGCAATAAAATCACGATGTGAGCACACACAATTAAATATACCATCAGAGAAGTTGCCATTATTGACCTTGCATAATGCATGGCAACCATGAATACAATTGGAGGTGAGATAAGATCCCAAAAGGCCAAAGAAATTGGAGCACTAAAGTTGGATAATGTTCTACAGGGGACCGTTGGTTACCTGAAGCAGATTGCTTGAAAATCCTACATTTTTTTTTTTTTCTTCCTGGTGGCTGTTTTAATGTAAAATTGAAATAGAAGCAATAGTCAAGGCATTATATGCCAATGGATCTTCAAAAGTCAAGTTCAATCATTAGAGAAAAAGCCTAAAAATGCTGATAAATCTGATATTTAAAATCTTTAAAGCAGTTGCTTTGAACATTCAGAAATATATGGTCTCCCCATCTCTTTTATGTTTACTTCTCAGGAGCTTCCAAGTGCTAAATGTTTCTTGACTTAGAATTTCTTTCAAAAGTCTCCTTTGGCTTGCTCCTTTCTCTTATTTTATATCAATAGTAAAGATTTGCCTGTAGAAATATGATAAATCTTTTATCTCTTGCTTATGTGTGCCTATTTTAATGTGAGAGGAATGTATAGGGAATCATACAAAATGTTATTTCCTTACTGAAAAGAAATCTTTTGAAAATTACTTATCATTTACTTATTTTTCTTCCTAATGTTCTATTTCAGGGGAAGGTAGTATATGGTTAAAATATAAAATGTCTCTCAAGGACTCATGTATTAAGAGTTTGAGTCCTGATGCGGCTATGTTCAGTGGTAGAACCTAGAGAGGTTACTGGATCATGGGGACAATAGACTCATCAGGGATCCATTGATGACTTCATAAGAGAATGAGCTATTGGGAAGTAGGTCTCTGGAGTTGTGCCTTTGAAGGATGTATCTGGTGCCTGGACTTTTTTCTCTCTAGTTCTTTGCCTTTCTCTCTCCATTTCCTCACTGCCATGAGCAGCTGTCCTCCACCATGCCATTCTGCCATGGTGTTTCTACCTTGGAGCCCACCAGCATAGGATGAAACTTCTGAAGTCATTAGCCAAAATAAGCATTTACTCCTTTAAGTTGTTTTTCTCAAGTATTTGGTCATGGTGATGAAAAGTTAACACAAATGATGCTTGCCATACCCTAATAATCATTCTTTCTTGAATTCACTGAAAATTGAAAACATTCAAAGATCCTTATTCTCATAGTTTTCTCTCTAACCAGTTATTGTTAAAAAGCAAACCTTAATTAATTCTGTATTAAAATGCTTTAGAAGGGAAGGAAGAAAAATAAGCCAATCTAGTAATATTGGATCTTAACAGATCTGAATCAACAAATTGGGACTGTACCAGATGACAGAAATCTCACTTTCCAAAAATGTCTTTTATATTTCAAACCATAAATTCTTTTTTTTCCCCCTGGTACCAGGGACCTTGCATTTGCCATGCAGGTGCGGTGCCACTGAGCTAAATCCCCAGCCCATAAATTCTTAATGTCCATTTCCACCTGATGTATGTTTTACACATCTTTACACTTCGTATCTAAAATCTACAGAACAACATCCAGCTTGACTGAGAATCACAAAACTCACATAGAGTGTAATCAAAGACTCTCAGAGCCTGAGAATCCACTGCCTCTTGAGCCAGTTTCTAAGATCAGTCCTTGCCTACTCTAGAGCCACAGTGGCAGCTGCTGATTGTATACAAACTTATATCATTCCTAAATACATAATTTTCTGTGGCTAGTGATGACCTTTTTTCTTCTGAGTTGTTTCCTCAAGTCTTCTTGCTATCCGTCAGTTATGACTTACATGTAATCTAGATGTCCCCGAAGAGCCTCATGTGCTCAGAGGTGGAGCTTTGGGAAGACAACCGAAACATTGTGGTGACGCAGCTGACTTGCTGGTGGGAGATAGGGTCTGGCCAGAAGAGGTTGGTGACTAGGGGAATGTGACCTCAAAGAACAGATCTCCCTGCCCAGCTCAACCCTTTTCTCTCCTTCCAGGCCACTGTGATATGAACAGCTTTCCAATGCCCTGGCCCTTCCTACCTTGGTGCTGGCCAACTGTGAACTAAAAATGGAAGCCAAAATAAACCTCTCCTCCTTTAAGTTGTGGGTGTCAGGTATAGTGTCTCGTCAATGAGCAAAGTGCCCAAGATACCATCAGACCTAGCACTAAGAACCATTCTGCTTATCTCAGATTTCAGTCTACAGGAACTATATGATAATTAAATTATCCCTTTAAACTTGTGATTATTTTTTTACACATTTGTGGTTATTCTTCACACATTTTTTATGAGTGTACACATTTCTGTCATGTGGATCATGTCTTAAATCTATTTTCCTCCACATCTTCTTGGACACTATCCTTAGGAGAAAACATTACATACACCAAAGATTATACCAATTCAACATAATTTAATTTTCCCTTTCTGAAGAAGTATACTTTACTGCCATTAAGAGAGAATGGGTGAAGGCTGAATCTAGCTGCTTCGTGCTGAAAGAGGTCAATGTAGGGGAGACAGCAGTCAGGGACTTTCTCAGAGAGCTAATCTAAGGGCCCTTGGCAGCTAGCTAGTGGAAGGGCCTGAGATATAGTGGGGTGGCCAGCCATATTAATAAAAATTAAGAATAGAAACTCAACTAGGACTTTGACCAGGAATGAACATTCTTCAGGCAACATAGTATGCTGCCCCTTCCTCTTAAGCAGAAGCACTACTACCTACTGAACTCCTGACTTTTAAGGAATTTCAAATGCAATGAACTTCTAATATGAAATGCAGCCTACCACCTCCTTAGGATTTTTGAGTTTACTGTATTGCAAAATACCTGATTTTTTTCTAACATCCCAGGTTACTGTAACACTGTATGAAAGAACTAGGCTAGAAAGCCTGAGTCCCAGCTGGTCATTTCACAGCCACAGTGCCACCTGTGAAGGTAACCACTAAGTGATTAAGCAATTC
The DNA here is from genome assembly GCF_053883595.1 of Heterocephalus glaber. Lineage (NCBI taxonomy): Eukaryota > Metazoa > Chordata > Mammalia > Rodentia > Bathyergidae > Heterocephalus > Heterocephalus glaber. The sequence goes on from NW_028258303.1 coordinate 9,352,132, forward strand.
CTGTACTTTAGTTGCCCATGGGTAATTCTAAGTTGAGAGGTCATGTGGCCACCCTATTTGGACCCCTCCTGGATATCCAGGAGCTAGTCTCCTTCTCCTTATTTCCAATAAAAACTCTCCTAACCTGAAAACAAACCAACAACAAAAAAGATCATATCATACAAAATGTTTTCTTCTTTCTTTCCACAGATACATTAGGATCCCCTAATTCTACCATACATTTACCACATTTATTTCTTGATACTTTCATTTTAGCAGTTATAAAAATTTAAATTCCTATATCAAAAGCACCTGGAGGATTTTGTTAGGTTTAGTGTGTTAACACATGCAATTGCTCATCTGACCCCAGAGTTTTTGATTCAATGGGTGGTATGACTTAGATATTGTTTGCATGTGTTCTTTAAGGGTTCATAGATTGAGAACTTGCTCCTCAGTGTGACAGTGAGGGAGGTGACACAACCTAGAAGAAATAAGGCCTAGGGGAGGTGATTAGGTCACCAGGGGTATTGTCCTTGGAAAAGATTAAGCAATTCTTATAGGACCACACAATAGTTCTCACGAGACTGAGTTGATATAAAAATGAGAATACTGGCCCCTTCCCTCTATCTTGCTTCATGTCCCACCACATGACTTCTTCCTCACACCTGTGCTCCCACAATGATGCCATATGCCATGATGTGACACAGCTAAGGGAGCCCCACCAGAGCTGATGCCCTGATGTATAGAGAAATAGCTTTCAAAACTGTTAGTTCAGGGCTGGGGATTTAGCTCAGTGGTTCTGGTGCCTGCCTCACAAGCACAAGGTCCCAAGTTCGATCCCCAGTACCAAAAAAACAAAACAAAACAAAACAAAAAACCTGTTAGTTCAATAAACCCATTTCCTTTATAAAGTATGCAACTTCAAGCAATTTATTACAGCAACAAAAAACTAACACAGTAGGTCTAATGTAAGGTAGAACTTTCTAACAAATTCTCAGGAGATGCTAATACTGATATATAGGTGAATGTACTTTGAGAATTACTACTAAGTAAAGTCAAATGATTCTTTTGCCCATAAAGTATTTTGTCTGCTCCTTTTTAGCCTACTTCCATGTTGACTCATTTATGTATACATTCTTCCATGAGAGAGTAGAAAGATACAAAAATAGATATTTCCGTGAATTTTTTTTCATGAATATTTTGATGAAAATGTAGGTTAATGAAATTATGTGGTGATTACCTGTGATAATATTTCTCAGTAGGGGAGCTGTTGGTATTTACCATGAAACAATTCTTCTTCATGTTAAATGTTATTGTTTTCCCTGTGTACTGAGGAATTTACTATCTCTGGTTCTTGTCTACCAAATGCTCAGGGAACTCCCCAGTCTGTATGACAGCCAACAGTGTCCCATTCATTTCCAAATGTCCCTGCAGAGAGTGTGCCACACTAATTGAGAACTATAAATCTATGTTATTCCAGTTTCTATGCTATTCTTCCCTATATTACTAAGGATTTTCAAATTTTGTTCTCATGTTTTATTCATATCTACCAGTTATTCTAAATATTTTAATTAATAGAATATATTACTGAATTAACTCCCTGAGGCCACAATCAAGAAAAATGTGAAGCTGATACCAGGAATTGGCTCATTCAAAAATGTATTCCATCCTCTTTCAAGTATGCAGGGTCTGGGAAGTAAAGACCACATTTATCAGGCCCCCTGAGGTTTTCCCATATGATTTAATTTCCACCAGTGAGACACACCATCATGACTTAAAATACTTAAAATTGGAAGAGATACATATATGAAGAGAAACTGAGCAGGAAATATTCATTTTATCTGTGCATATTATAGTAACAGAAATGTAGTTTGGAGCCAGATATCGTACCATCAATAGCTTCCTAATTTACCAGTCAACTTCCTGATTTCAGAAGTTCCCAGTATTTGTGGGCCAACAAACTCATGAGAAATCCAGCTCTAGCTGTACCATTCCATCCTGGAAATCATATCACTTTAGCACTCATTGCTCAGAGTTCAACCCTGACTCAGTTTCATCATTTCCCAAAATTTTGTAGCCATTTAATAGCCAGGTTCCCTTATATTTGATCAAGTCTGGTGGAGTCTCCCTTCTATGATTGAATTCCTTAATACAAAGTACAACTAGAGCTAAATAATACTAAAGAAAAGTCATGAGTGTGTTTTTGTTTTAAAATCTAGAATCAAACCAAGATATATTATGTAAAGGTACAAATTTCCAATGATGAATGTCATTATATTGTATACCTAAAATGTACCAATAATATTAATTAAAAAATTGCCCCACATACACTGCCTATTTTCATTGTCATTTTTTCTTTATGAATTTCTCCCATTCCTATTTTTCTTATTTCATCAGTGGGAAAGGAAAAGATGATCAACAAACATACAGAATTCAGGTGGACTTGAAAATGATTCACACAAAGCACAGGAACAACCTGGTGACTCAGTGAACTAAAAGGCAACATAGAAACTTAGTTTGTGAAAGGGTCAATCTAGTGTAGCTGCTTAATTTCTATTACTGATTAATTGTTTCCTGTTTGTCAAACTGAACAATCAACATGATTTAGAAAATGTCTTAAGCTATTGTAATCTATAGCAAAAGTCATAAGAATTATATAGAATGTGTTAAGGGAAATAATAAGGAAATGGGTTGTGTGTGTGTAGGGAAATGTCCTAAATCTAAGAATCAAGATAACTCAACAGTAATTAACTCTCTTGAGAAGAAAAAATTTAAGATTTTTTCTTTGATAGAAGTCTTGTGACAAGTTACACAGGCAAGAATAAAAACAAAATTGGCTATCAGTACGTTTTGCAAGAAAAATGAGTGGATCTGGAGGCCATTATTTTGACCAAAATAAACCAGACTCAGAAAAATAAATATTACATGTTCTCCCTAATATGTGGAATTTAAAAAAAGATGACAAGAAAGTAGAAGAGAAACTATTACTAGACAGCTACAAGCCCTACCTGGTCCTCAGGAAAGGAGAGAAAGCCCTGTGAGATTACTGAACATTCCAAACATTCACACACTGGCTTATCAGCCAATCTTATCTAGTGGTTAATTATCAGGCTTACACTATGATCAGTCTTGTTTCCCCTTATACAGTTAAACTCATAATCTTGTTGTTGTTGTTGTTGTTGTTTTTTTGGTACTGGGGATCGAACTCGGGTCCTTGTGCTTTCAAGGCAGGCAACGGAACCACTGAGCTAAATCCCTGGCCCTTAAACTCATAATCTAATGCCGGCTTCTCTGTAGGAGACCATTGCCCATAAAAGATCAAATTATACAATGTTTAGATCTTATATTTTTTCAGTATTTCTTTTGGGGTTCTTATTTTCATTAATGTTCTAAATTATTAATTTAAAATATATACATCTCTTAGTTTCTAACAGTCCCTTTTGCTTATTTGATATACAAGCACACAGAGAAAATTTCTTTGAGCACGGGGGAAACTTTTATGGATAATAGATCACTACAATGTTGTGGCTTAGAAATATATACATTGCTGCAACCCAAACTGAGTTGAATATGAAGTAATAACCTTAAAGATTCCTCACATATTTCCAAAATTCATGCTTTAGCCTATTCGGTTTCCTTGTTCACTCTTTACCTGCTCTCTAGTTTCCCTTCCTTTTCCTCTCTTCCTGGCTCATCCTAAAATTTCTTCTCTTCCTTTTACTTGTAGTACTTCCTTTTCTTCTTTGCCACAATGAAAAGCAAACAAACAAACACAGTATTCCATTTTCTTATGACAGTGGTTTCTTGGTATTGGTGGCGGAATGGTTTAAGGAGCCCTGCCCTACAGATACCAAAATTAGTGAATGCTCAATCAAGTCTTTTATAAAAACTGGTGCAGTATTTTCCTATCACCTGCACACATCCTCCTGTAATTCTGAATCATTTCTAATTTGCTTATACTATTTGCTGTTGCTATAGAAGCAGTTGTTATATGGCATTGTTTAGAAAATCATGGTAAGAGCAGATTGGATGTGTTTTTATTACAGATGCAGCCATTGAAAGCCTAACCACTTAGTGCATGGTTAGTGGTTGGTTGAATCTTCTGAAGGTTTGGAGGTGGAGGACTGATTGCATTCAGTTCTCTTTGGTCCCCACTCCCAAATCCAGAGTTTTTGTATATTCTGAGAACTTGTCTCAGAAATCAGAAATCTCCATCTTATAGGCTTTGATAACCTGGGTTTGAAACTTGCAAAGGTAGCAAGAGGGAGAGTCCATGGGTGAGTTTGAAGGATTTGAGGGGGATGCCTTATACTCTAGTTACATAAACTTTATCTCTGTTATTGTTTTTGGAATAAAATAAATTAAATTTAAATGTTTAGTAAGATAGATATTTTAAATTAGAAAATTGAGGAGAAAATATGTAACTATAGGCCTTATACAATGGGAATCAGCAAATTAAGTCCAGTGGATATTGGCAGACAAAGGGTGAATGGTTTCATTATGTATCTTTTCATACATGGCTGCAATCAAATTCTCATATTTTCTATGTAAATGTTTCCAAGATATTTTCCCACACCAAGAACTTTCTAAAAGGATATCAATACTTTAATTTATTGTTCTAATGCTCTAGTGCTATTTGTATGCCTTATAAGGTTTAGCTATATTCTACCTTCTCATGTCAGTGTACCTATTGCTGTCCTGAAATCTTTCATGACTTATTCTGTTGCCAAATCATTTTCTGTTTTCTAATCACAGCGTGACAGGATGCCATTCTTCTTCACTTCACTACCCTATTCCAACTGCATTTGGAATTCTCACAGATAATGAAAATGAACCTAATAGACATGCTTCTCAAGTCTAGTAATGAGAAGGAAAAAATTAAACTGTCTCATTCATGAGTTGAAATTACTAACTGTGAATTTCATCATTTGTTTCATTTAATAAGGTAATTCACATGCCTGCACATTTAAAACTATGCAATGCTATGTAAATATTGGTTATTATTTACAATAATAATAACAGCAACAACAACCTCCATCACAAAGTACTTTCTTTTTCCCTTTGTTATACCCTTTGCAATATAATTTAGATCATAAATATTATAAAACTTGTTTTTATCCACTAAAGTCTAGTGAAGAAGGAGCTTAATTAAACCTAGCTTCGATGGAAGTAGAAAGACCACCTATAGATGACAGACCTTTAAAAAGAGTATCTAGATCTAGGGAGATACTTTTTATATGAAAATGTTTATATAAACAAATAATATGATGACCATTCAAACAAAGAACAATGAAAATTTATTTCAGGCTTACATTAAAGTGCTGGCTGCTCTTTAATGTAGCAATATAATTCATGTAAAAACAGTCATTTCATGTAGCAGACACATTTGAATTCCCTTATATTTTTAGAAAAAAGTACCTATAATATCTGTAAAATAAAGCAGGGGGGAAAATAAATGAGTATGGAACAGGAGCAAGTATTTGTCTCAGAAATTTTGAGCTTGCTCCCAAACCTATAAGTAACTATTTATTAGAGTAAACTGGTAGGCAGGCCACAAGGTTTGGGAGTGAAAGTTTGCCAAGAAACAAGGATATGTCAGGAGTAAGAGGAGCTATGCATGCCTCAGTCCTCCATCTGCTGGGTATTCCCCAAAGTCAAATGTGTTAAGTATTGACACTACCCTAAGGGGTCACCTTAATCATATTTTATTTTCCTAAACAATCAAAAGTCTTCCTAATCATTTTTTTTTGTTTTTCAAAAGAGACCATTTTAATGTTTGTATGATAATGTAATGTATTTTATAAAAACCCTTACTCTAATCTGTTTGATTATTCCTTAATTCAGTTCTCTAGTAGGGGCTTTCTTTTGGAAGGAATATGTCTAAAAGTAATGCCAAGACCTACAAACAATGCAAAACAAAAAATATAAAAATCTGAAAATATTGTTGGAAAAAAGAATACCTGGCTAATATTCTAGCTGTAATGTTTTAATGATTCTGAATAGGCAGTTTGTTGACTTTTTCCTCGTCTCTCTGGTTAATTTTGCTGCTAGTTTGTCAATATAATATTTCAGTTTCAAACTGAGTTTTAGGTTCACGTCACATCCTGAAATCTTTCTTTGAATTCAGTTCTTAAATCACTTTGGAATATTATGGATACTATTTAATATGGTTATTTTGATTTAAATGTCTGCAACATAGTATTTTAAATGATCTACTCAAGTACAGATAGATCCAGTTCTTTCTTAAATAAATTGATTTCAGCTACATAAAAATTATAAGATAAAAGGATGAAGGCAATAATAAATATAACTAGAGGTGGACAAAATCAAGAAAAAATGAGTTTCATAGATAAATGCATGAAATAATCAAATTTACAAGGATTTTTATGATGGTATAATTAATGAACTGCAATTTTACATTAGTCTCAAGCAAAAAAGAAATATGGAGGAATCAAGGCAATTACAGATTAAATGAAGACTGTGATGTTATAGTAGCAGTATTAGAAAGCTGTAATGGAATTAAGTTTTATAAAGGGAAATTCTAGAAAGATAGAAAATAAAACAATACAAAAAAACAAGCTAGTCAACCATTGTAAGAAAATTGTACCTGTTAACCTTACATCACACAAAAATTTTGACTTATAAAAAATACAAACATAAAAAAGAGATATTATCACAATATAAATAAATTATTAATTTTAGAGGTATTGAAATTTTCAAGTATCTTTGTTATTGGTTTACTTTTTGTTTTATCAGAAACAATTCTGATAGAGTTTACGTATGGGGAACTAGAAGTTGATAGAAATGAAATAATTTTCCAAAGGTATAGACATCTGTTAAATAGAGCCATGGCCTTAGACTTGAACTCAATCCCACCTTTCCTGATGCTTTCTTAATTTCCTGCATGACAACCTAAAACCAATTCTGGTGCATTAACTCAAAATAAATTTATTCAGTTCACATTTTCTTTCTAATTGATTTTAAGATGAACTTATTTCAACATTGCCAGCCTTTTCTCATGTTATACCATGTTGGAAAAAAAAAATCACTTTCTAATTCAATTTATTTTATTGGAAATGAAGTCATAAATATTATTTAAGTTAGTACTGTCTTATGGCATTTCTTCTTTTTTTTTTTCTAGAAGAGAGTAAGTCTTCATTTTTCCAAAGAGGTGAATTGTAACTAGAAAGAAATTGGTGATAAGTAATTTGTTCTTTTACTAATGTAGTCACCCCTTTTTATACATATTATAACAGACAAGAGATATTCATATTTTTGAGGATATAGTTTCTTTCTGTACAGATAAGAATTAACATATGAAATTTATTGGCTTTTGAAGAACTTCAAAGAAAATATTTTTATTTACTTGGCAAAATAAAAATATAGGATAAGTAAAGTATGCAAAAATGAGATACTGATGTAGGTAAAAAGCTGTTTTCATTACTAAAAGTTTTCAAAAATAATATTGCACTGTAACATATGATAATGATATAACTTTTATGTATAATTGTTTTCTTGATTAAAAGTTTATGCTAAATGGTAAGAAGATTTAAGAATATTATGTATTTTTTGGTAAAAACAGAAATTGTAATTTTAAGTGAATCTTCAAGAAGTGATTACCTTTCATTACACAGATGCCTTGAGGTGAATGGTTTATATCCAAACCAGAAAAATAATGAGAAAGAAAAGCCATTGTTTCCCTTACATAAAATACTTCACATCAAAGAGAAATGGAATTTAACAATACAGACATCATTCTCATGTGCTTATATAGTAAGAGACCTTGGCTGTTGAAAATGTCATTATCATTGAAAGGTAGGTATCAGTCTAAAGAAACAATGGTAGTTGAGCTAGTTATTCTCTCCATAAGCATTTTAATTTTTTTGTGAAATGTGAATTAGATTTTTTTCCAAAGAATTCATGACAGTAGTTAAAGTACAAGTAAATATAAATTAATCATTTAAAATTTAAAATACTGAAAACATAAGGAAAAGGGTAAAGAAGGAAAACAAGAAAAACAACTAGTATTCAAGGCCTTTGTCTTAGTAAATATGAGCAAATAAAGAAATGCTCTCTTGTGTTCCTGGATGAATGTTTTCTGTGACTATTGCTTTCAGTTTCTTTTCAGGCAAGAGAATGGAATAAAAGACCCAAATTGGACACTATGTGAGAATTGATTGCTTCATGCCTTTTAAAGTCTCTTTGAAAATGAATTGGTCAATAAAATTCCCTTTTTGTTTATTAGGGTATAGGGAGGCAGGCAGGCCTTTAGGCAAAAACAATAAGAGATGGTAAGGAGTATATAGTGCCCAACTTTCTTTTTCCTTAAGGAAGATTTAAATTTAAAAGCGAAGAAAAATATGAATTCTCTTTATTTTAATAGTTTCTATTCCAGAAGAGGCTGGTGTTAAAGACCCTTCCAAATGTCACAGGTGTTTGTATTTAAATGCAATCACACAGATTCTGGCTTGTCACAGGATGGAAGTCCTTCTCAGAAGCAGGGTGTCACAGATTTTCTTTAAATCCTCAAGCCAAACATCAACTGTGGCTAAGCTTTTACATTTTTCTCCCTGTATTTGAAGATCTCTTGGCTCATGCCCACAATGATCACTTTGTTACTTAAATCAATTTATTAAAGTAACACTGGAAAAAATAAAGGTCATCAGAAATTGCATTACTGTAAATAAGGGTTTGCCCTACTGGATACAAAGAGATAACCAGAGCCTGATCAGACCTATTTCCACTGGCTTAATCTCCTGAGAGTTTGGGGCCTCCAACTCTACTCAAATAGTTCTGTCCAAGAGCAACTGAAGGGAAGCCCTATGTCTGCCTTAATCCAGACAATTTTTATGCTAAGCACTTCCCCAGCAAAAACACAATGCAGAAGAGATTATTAATGCCCATCTTCGCCTTATCCCAGAAAGCTGACTGTTCTCTCACTGCTCTGCATCTTCCTCTGCGTTATTCTCAAATCTTTTATTTCCTGGACTTCTGCAGGAAGAAAACATTTTATCTCAAAATACATAAAATCTTCATGTACACATCTTGAATTCTGTAGAAATATTTAGGTTGGGAGAGACTGATACTTATTGGGCTCCCTGCATGTGTTTAGTTGTTAACTCTAATAAAAACCAAGTGATGTTTATATTATTAGCTATATTACTCAAGGTCACAGTGCTATGTGCCAGGCACTTCAGTATTAGCTATTATTATCATTACTTATTGAGAAGAAAATGATGACACTGTGGTTATTTACTTGTAGTAATCATTGTCATTAAACAGTGTTAGAGTAAACAGGCATATATGACATAAAAAAAAATTTGGGCCACAGTTTTTGTAAGTACTGTATTATAAGGAATTTAATAACTAGATAGAGATTGGGAAAACGAATTATGAAAATATGGTAAGGTCAGGTTCATAAATTTAAATTTAAACAGTTGTCAGGATTGTGTGGCTCAATAGAAATTATTTCACAAGCAAAATTGTGTGCACTTGGTATCTCATAGCACTTAGTAACTGCTTAATAAATATATATACATATATATATATATATATATATATATTTTTTTTTTTTTTTTTTTGGTACCGGGGATCGAACTCTGGTCCTTGAGCTGGCACAGCAGGAGGCAAAACCACTGAGCTAAATCCCTGGCCCAATAAATATATTTTTTAAAAATCTGTCCTTAATATTTTTAGGTAGGTAACTAATATTCCAGGGGCCATTAATTTCTATGTACCACCTCCAATTATACAAATCAATTCAGAAATTCTTCTGATCTCTTATCTCTTCATCACATCTAAATCCACCTCCTGGCAATTAATCTTCATCTAGATCTCTAAAATGGCTGGAAAAACTAGACTTTAATGCCAATCCCAAGGTTGCTGTTTTTATTTTTTATTTTTTTTTGGTACCAGGGATCGAACTCAGGTCTTTGTGCTTGCATAGCAGGTGGAGAAACCACTGAGCTAAATCCCCGGCCCTAAGGTTGCTGTTTTTAGAAGTGACCATAATTCATTGGCTTGACTTCTTCAGTTTCTGGTTCAGAGTAGAGATATTTGTAGATTTTAGTTTAAATATAAACCATACATTTGTTGGATGGTTTATAGGTCAGAGATGCTGCACCCTAGACAGGCAAGAGGAAGATGCATTCATTCAAAATATAAAGACTTCTTTTTCTATCCAGCCTGTATTTTTGTTAAAGATCATCTGAATTATTCAGTTTGTGAATATTTAATAAGCCAATAACATTTCGGTGATACTTTGTGAATGTCAAAATTGAGCCTGTTATTTATGAAAATACTACATAGTTCATGAATTATAAATGCTTCTAAATTTGCATATATTATATTTGATAATTCTTTCTCTGAATTTAACAGATTATGTTAAGATCTGTATGAAATGATGGTCTATTTGGCAAAGGCAGTTAAAGGTGATGTTCGGGGACCCAGACTGTGTATCCAGTTGACCTGTGTTCTCATCTTGGCTTTCCATTACTTAGGTGAACTTGGTGAAGTTACTTGACCTCTGTCTGTCTCAGTTTATACATCTGTAAAATGGTAGTAATAAAGCGTGTCCCCTAGAGAGTTACTGAACAATTTAGCAAAAGATACATGGAAAAAAATTGGAACAGGGCCTGGTTTTAACAGTGTTTGTTATGTGCCAGTCACTTTGGGGTTCGCTATTATTATCCTTTTACTTATTCAAAAGAAAGTGATAACACTGTGGTCATTTACTTGTCAATAACCACTGATGGTAGTGTATTAAACAGTGCTAGAACAATCAGGCATACATGAGATTACAGATAATAATGTAGTAATGTCTTTTTTGTGATAAGGACTGCTTTATAAAAGCTATGTGGTCATTAGTCATTAAACAGCTTTGGATGTGCTTCCCTTCTATTTTACCTTATCTCCTAAGAAAGTGTAATAAATTACAGAGGGAATTTCTGTTGAAACATAATAATAATCCCACAGTTGTATGAGACTGAAGGAGAGTTTTAGATGGCAGGTCAATAGTCACGCATTTAGCTGAGCAAAAGCAATTTTGTCTCAGTTTTTAAGAGCAGCATTTTGTTCCTTATTAGAGTAATGTGGCATTTTTCTGACTTCTACCTCAACATTAGAATCAGGATTATTATCTCATTAGTTTTCACAGTCTCGGAAAAAAAGTCAATATTAACAACTTTTGTAATGAGGCACCTGCATGACAAAAATTTTAGTAATTTGTTCGCTGCTTTAAATGAAAGAGAGAAGCAAGGCTTTTAAATTCTAGTAATGTGTTCTTATTATTATCATCACTTTAAAAACATTATAAATTCATAATATTGTTCTCGGAAACCCTAGTATACATATATTTGTTTTGTAGGTCATCAATAAGGAACAAGAAACTAATAGAAAATTTACCTTCTTCACACCAGAGTTCCTCAATTGTAGTTTTGGCTATGTAGTTTCCCATTGCAGTTTTGGCTACAATGGATTACGCTGTTTATCTATCTCATCTATTTTTCTTTGTATTAACAATTAATTAACAATTAATTAATTAACAATTAATTAATTGATAATATTTCTTCTTATGCACAATTATATGTTTGAATATGTTGAAAACTTGAATTTTAAATTATATCTGCTTGTTCTTTTGTTTCTTCTTAGTCTTTTCCAAAAATAAACATTATATTTGGTTTATATCTCTTTTTTATTTCTATTATTTGACTCACTACAAAACTATTTCACGATGGAATTTTCTAAGTCATTCCAAGAATTCTGTCTTACTATATATTGTATAAAAATGTTTTGTATTAGCTTATCATGTCAAATATAATGGGTTTCCAAAATTTCCCTTACAAACTATTTGTTTTCATATACAGAAATATTTCATGAGGCAAATTTTTTTGTTTGCATGTGTACGTCAGCAAAGGCTCCAGTTAGATGGATGGTAAGACAGGAAATGTTATTGAAGAATCTTTAATTAGGATTAGCAGGAAGACATAGAACTTCTGTGGATACATATGAAGCCAAGGACAAAGATGTAAATGCACTGTGGTCAGCATCTTGAAAGATCAATGGGGTGTAGACAAGTAGACCAATGTGTGTTTGTTCTTCCTTTGCTATCCTGCTCTCTTCTTCCTGACACTTCAGAAACTGAATACAATTGAGTAATGGAAGACACAAAGCACAATGTAGTACTTAATTTATAGAGGATTTCCCCAGATCATGGAATTACAGCTTTTTTGTTTCTTTATATGAACCTTCAAGAGCTATCAGACATACTTGAGTTTATATTAAGAATTCCAGATCATCTATCAAGGATTTTTCTCAAGTATAGCCTTTGTTATTTACTGGCTTGTTACTATAGAATAAGGGCTCTGCTTTGCTCATATTTCATAGGCTCATTGCTGCCATTCAAAGAGGCATTTCATGATGGTGTTGACACATTCTCTTGTGTTTTGTGTTTGTACTACATATCAGGCATGTGCATTATTTCCCTTCAATCCTCTATGTGGTGTAGAAAACTATTACTGAAAGTATCCAAACCTATTTGACTCCAATTTTTTTTTAACAGAAAAGCATGCTTTCAATGCAGATCCAAATATTTAATAATAATGTAGAGACTACTACTGTTTTATTAGTCATATGTATTTATAAGCAGAACTGTATATGCATAAGGCAGGAAGCCATCTGTTGAAAACACAAAAGGAATCGTGTTTACCTTCTCCAAACTGCATATGCATAAGGCAGAAAGCCATCTGTTGAAAGCACAAAAGGAAACATGTTTACCTTCTCCATGTCTCCTCATGAACTTTATGTTTGACCAAGCGGGGAGAGGGAAAGAGCAACTGTATAACACTCTTCTGCTTGGTATGTGGTACTTTGGTATTGTAAATTTTGCTTTATATAAATCATAAGGCCCTACTTCTTAGAAGTTGGCTGTAAATTCTATCACCAATTATTATTTTACTTCAGTATATAATTTAGCAACATGTTTTGGTAAATACTTATTATTTTTGTCTTTTAATTTCAGTGCTTGGCTTGAACTGAGGGCCTTGTTCTTGCTAGGCAAGCACTTTACCCCTGAGCTATATCTCTAAACCCACCTAGATTTTGAATTTGAGTCATAAAAACTCTTCTCTGCTGTTTAGGACAGGTAACTAAAGTCTGAGCATGAAATAAATTGTTTGTGAAGCTCCTGGAAAAAGAAACCTTAGACATTATTGTAATGAGGTATTTGTATAAAATATTTAGAAAATTATTTTAACCAAGATACTCTAGAGTGAATTAGAATTGTATATCTGAATATTTGATGAAAGAAAAACAGTCTATATAAGTCACTAAGGAGATAACATTTTAGATTTACTTTTACAGCGGCTTATATTTATTGATTGATATAATAACTGGATACAATGAAAATTAGAAAACATAGATGATGCTGAACTAGAAATAAAATCTCGACTCTTCAGGATGAGGGGGCTTTGAGCTGTTTGAGTTTTTTGATATTGTAAAGATTCGGTTTGGTTTTTTGACATTTCCTGACATATAGCTTCTGAAACCCTTGAAATCTCCAGAGTGATGAATGGTTCTTTTTACTTTTTTATTTTTGTATGTTAATGAGAAAACCAGCAGCTGGGCACCCCTGGATCACTTTAGGATGCTGGCCAGTCACTGGGAAAGACAAGGGATGATTAGAAGGTTGAAACTTTCATCCCTACTTCCTGACCTCCATTTAGGGATCAGCTGAGAGATTGGGTTCAATCAATAACAGCCAATGACTTAATCAGTTATGCCTATGTAATGAGGCTTCCATAAAAACACAAAAGGACTGGTGTCTGGGAGCCTCTGAATAATCGGGAGGTGTCTGAGCCTGGAGAAGCTCCTTGCCCCTTCCCACATACCTTGCCCTGTGCATCTCCTCAGTCTGCTTCTTCATCTGTAGCCTTGTGTGATATCCTTCATTATGAACTAACAGCAGTGTTTTCCAGAGTTGAGTGAACTACTCTAGTGAACTACTCAAGTCCCAGAAGAGCACACTTTCTCTTATAGAGTCATTTAGTGCATTCTGTGCTGCTAATCTGTGACTGGGTCATATATAATGAACATAAATTACAGTTCTGGAGGCTGAAAAGCCCAAGATCAAGGTACTGGCAGGTTGGCTGTCTGGTGAGGGTTTGACCTCTGCTTCCTAGATGATGCCCTAAATGCTACATTCCCACATAGTCAAATGGAGATGGGCTCAGCGGACAAACCTGCACCTCTAATCTCATTCACAAGTGAGGAGCCCTCATGGCCTAGTCACTTCTTAAAGGGCCACCTCTTTATACTATCACACTGGCAACCCCTGGATTTTGGAGGGAATACATCCAAAACAAAGCAACCACAGTCCTTGAACTTTTTCAAAGGGACAGTGGAAGTAAAATCCAGACATGGCACTTGTTTTTTGTAGCAGCCACACTGCTCTATGAAATGTTTTTAAGGAAGTTTTTTTAAGGCAAAAAAACTAAAAGCAAAACCACAGAAAGAAAGGAAGAAAGAAAGAAATAAGGAAGAAAGGAAGAAAGGAAGGAAGAAAGGAAGGAAGGAAGGAAGGAAGGAAGGAAAAGACTTTCCCCAGAGCCCTTGACATCCCCAGGGATCTTTCCTGGCTCACACGTCACTGTACTGTTGCAGAGGAGAAGGGAAAGAAATAGCTGAAAATGTGTCTATGACCAATTCTGCTGTCCATACCCTGGCCTGGATTCATGGAGTGTTGTGGCCTGTGCCATTGCATTTGAAACATTCAGTTATCTTCTTCTCTGAATTAATAGTAATTTTTGAACAAGAGAAATTTTGTATTTTCATTTTGTATTGGGACCACAAATTAATGTAGCTGGTCCTGATTCTTGCTAATGTGGACTTTCACTGTAAACTGAATTTCCCAAATAACACAGAATGTGTGTATATGCACATGTGTTTGCTTGTTATATTTTATTTTTTATGACAAGTAAATGATTTTATACCACTTACCAAAAAAAGTGTAGCAAAAATTAAATTACATTAGCATGGAGTATATTTTGGTCTTGTGTTAATTTTATTTATTTGATTTTTTGCTTAATGCTAAATCTCTTTTTTTTAAAGAAAAGCAGAAATAGAAAACAAACATTTCCACTGAATCTAGAGAGATGTATCAATAAACAAAGAGAGTAGAATAATTGTAAAACTAAAAATAATAAAAGTTTGGAGTTTTTTTTCCAATCCCTGGTAAATAACTTACATTTTGTATGGCTTTGAGTAAATAATTTCTGTGCCTTGATTTTCCTCATTGAAAAATAAGGGGATAATAGTAGTAGCTATTTTTGTGGGTTTTTAAAGAAATGATGAGCTAGCATGTATAAAAGACTTCCTTTCCAAAAAGGAAGCACTTAATATTTTGTGATAGTAATGTTTCTGAATGCCCTAGTACATTGTCTTGTATGTGGGAAGAGGGAAAATAAATATTTAACTGATAAATTAACAACTGAAAGAAATCATTATATCACTATTAAAAACATTTTTCTTGAAAAAAATTCTATGAAATATTGTTTTCAATATTGCTGTTTGTTGGTGTCTGCAGGGCATCAGTCTGGGACCCCACAGATACCCAAATCTGCTGATGCTCAAGGATGTTATAAATGGCATAAAATTTACACGTGGCTGATGCAAAACCTCCATGCACTTTAAGTCATCTCTAGACTGCTTTTAGTGCCTAATAAAATATAAACTCCATGTAAGTAGTTGTTATGTTGTATTGTTTGGGGGATAATGATAATATAGATACAATCATTCTAGACCTAGTTCTATAGCATGAGATCCGTGGCTGGCTGCATGTACAACTGTGGAACCCGTAGATGTGGGTGTGGACATGGACATGAATAAGGATATGGATATGGATATGGATTTGGATTTGGAGGGCCAACTGAACTTCATGATTCTTTTACCAGTGGTTCAGCCAATTGTGACATTAGAATACTGACTTTTTTATTGTTTATAAAGCCCTTGGATTCCCACTAAAGAAAGTATACATAAATTTTTATACATCAGATAATAACATTGAACTTCTTTTAATAATTCCATCAGTTTTTAAAAAATAAAAGCCAGGAGGATGTAAAAAATAACTGACAGTCCTGACTAGTGTTATTTTTAGTTGTCAAATTTATAAAATTGACTAAGACTTATAATTGTATTGAAATGTGTTTGTATGTGGCCTGTATTCATTCTGTGTAAAATAAAAACAACTTCAGACTATTCCCCACTAAGAAATATCACAAAGTTTCTTCAGAATCCTCTTGATAAAGGGTATAGCAGGAGAACCAGTTATCAGTGGACCCTTGTACACTCGTATGGGATTTGCCACAAAGGCTTTGAAACCACAAAGCCTAGAAGGCAAATGAGAATAATAATCATAATCCCAATCATTAACCTAATAACACTGGGGTGATTAAATGTCACTCTCTGGGGAAGAAATAGACTGATTCTGTCTCAGGAAAGAAGGGGAATATATTTTCCACAAATATAGCATTCAATGTATGACTAAAATTGGTTTCAAGTGGAGGCTAGCAAATTGAAGACAGATAATTACTTCTCTGAGGTCTTAGCACTTACCACATGCAGAGGTGGTTATATTGACTAAGCATCTAATTTGGTATTAGCACATTTTAGCTGCCGAATAGATATGACCTTCCTTTTGTTTCCAACCTGCTAGTGACCGCCTAACTAGATTCTATCATTACACCTCCCATTACCACTACCAACAACGCCTTTCTGCTAAATACATCCCCCATGTTTTAAATAACTCAAAGTTGCAGCAGAGCTCACCTGTACCCAGAGCCTTTCACTGTGTCTTGGTCTTCAGCCAGCTCCATTTCTTTAACTATAAGTTATATTAGATTTAAACAAAATAGACCTAACTATGGGTGCAGCATTTCTTTTCCTCCTGTGGGCCACATAATCAGGAAGTCATGCAGAAGAGGCCCTTAAATGTTGAAATTCAGTATTAACTCACGTATTTTTTACAAAACCCATTCTCACTCCCATTTTTCTCATCTGACCATTGTATAGGAAGGGAAGTAATAAACTGATCTCATTTGTTCATGTCCTTTCTTGTAAAGATTTTTATCACACTGTAATTGTACTGTTTAATCATTAACACAAAATCCTTCCCACAGAGGTTACAGAATAACTATTTCAGTGTAACTGGTTTAGTTTGCACTGAGGCAGATATGAGACAGGACAGAAATAACTATACATATTCATGCTCTCCCTTCAAAGATGAAAGTGATGGACAAGGTGAAGGGAATTCATATTGTTTTGAACTATTTGTATTAATATAAAATCTACCTAGATAATTAAAGAAATATGTTTTTCAGCTTTTTCAGGTAGAAGTATTGAGTAGGCTTACCACTTGAGTCACAGCCTGAGAGGTAAAAAACTAAAACATCAATAGTGATTTAAAAATGAATTTAAAGATAAAATGATAGATGCATTCATGTAATTGGTGCATGTATAAATGTTTATATTTTAGTTCTTTATTTCAGGAGAAATCATACAGTGGGGAGTAAGTCCATACCTTGAAGAACTGTAAGTCTCTTTTTATTTCCATATTACTAAAAGAGAAGTTAATTGTTTTATATTTGAAAATGTCTGTACAAACCAGAGTAGTACAAATTTAAATATGTAAATATATACTATATTATGTAACCAATCATAATATGCTACACAAATATGAACAGGGTTTTTGTTGCAGTTTGTTTTGTTCTTTGGTTTCCATAAAACTGAGAGTTAGGGGTGATTGGTTTGTCTACTTCCATAACATACATTTTTAAATTAGGAACTTTAAATCCTGATCTTATATCTCCTACTTTAGGCCCTATTGCTCAAAGCATGCCCTAGGATTATTATGTCAATTTTCATGTATTGATATGGTTTTAAAGTAAAATGAAATGTAACTAAAGTATTAGCTCTAAGATTGACAAACTAATACTATATCTCAGTTTTGAAAATAGTGAAAGGAGAAAGAAAAAGAAGGAAGAGAAAGAGCACAAAGAGGAGACAAATTGTGGCATCATTTCCATTTCCTGGATTATATATTTAATGTCTTAAGACTGCATACTCTCTATTTTATCAACAAAGCAAAATAACATAGTAGAGAGATAAAATCATTACAATGTAATGAGCTGCAGGGTACTAGTTCTTTTTTAAAATTAATACTAATTATCACTTACAATCTCATATTTAGAGGTTAAGTATGTACATATTTACACGTGTAAATATGCAAATTTGAACTGTCCAAAATTATATATGCTTAAGATGTTTAGTATTGAAAAAATGTTTAGTGTAATTAATATAAACCTAGTGGCCTCACATTCATTAATGCTGCCAGGAATCAAACTGGGCTTCAGACTAGGCCAAGACTTTATCTGAAAAAAATATCCCAAAACTCTTTATAATGGAAGTCATCATATATTCTCAAAATGCCTTTGTTATTTGTGTCTGGAGCCTTGACTCTACAATTATAACCACATTTGAGTGCATTTCAAACGAATATTTAAAAACTAATGGCACTCAAGTCTTGAACATTTTTTTTTATTATTACATGTTTGCAGTACCTAGTGTTTACATTCCTTGTGTGGACTTGGTACATGTACATAACACATCTTAATTCTTTCTTTTTCATAAACTATCCTTCCCTTCCCTCTTTTCTCTATCTTTTTTTTTTTTTTGGTACTGGGGATCGAACTTGGAAACTTGGGCTTGCGAGGCAGGTGCCAGAACCACTGAGCTAAATCCCTGGCCCTTTTCTCCATCTTTTGTTCCCCCTTCCATTTAAGAAAGTTGTCTCCCTACTTCCTATTATTTCTTTTATTTTGTTTTTATTTATAATTTGGATCTCTCGTATAAAAGAAACCGTGTGATATTTAAGCTTTTGTGTCTGATTTATTTCATTTATCATTATGGTCTCGAGGTGCATCCATTTTCCTATAAATGACTCGTTTTTTTTTATGTCAGAGTAGCAATTTATTTACTTATATTGTTACTACTATTTTTCTGTACTTAGGGTTATACTTTAAAATTAAGTCCAAAGTGTTCTGATTTATACAACTCAGAATAAAATATCACTGTAGTTTGTGTTCCAAATGTGCTAAGATTTAGCATAACCTATACCAATTAGTATCAATTATCTTTAGCTAATCCTTTAGAACTTTTTAAAAGTTGGCATAGAACTTGAACTGCCATTTGTTAGTTCTTGGTATATTGTTTGATGTAAGTCAGGCTGTATGGTGGCTTATATAATGTACTTACCACTTTTTTGTAGGTGACATACTAGCTTCTGAGCCTGTAACATCCACTTCTTAACATTAGTTTTCCATTTTAAAAGTGTAATGTTTTGATGTGTGCAGACACAACCTCTCTGCAATTACATAATCACCTGATGGATATGAACAGTGTTGGAATTACAGCTGCTCCTCTGCACTCATTTTGCTGACAATGTAAAAAAAGCCATGGTTCTAATGTTCATCAGAAGTGGGCAGAGGATTACAATGTTCACAGGCGTTCTTAAGCCATTATCCACAGTGGCCAAGAGGCCAATATCCAGTGCTGCAACTCCAATTTTCTTTAAAAACATTCTTTCAAACATTTAAAAAATCTGTTTTATTAATTTGAAATTCTATACATTATTTTTGTTAACTTAGGGCTAAAATAGATTAACCATTCAAATTTTTCAAAATATATAAATATTATTTGATTGCTACTTTGCTAATTCTAGGTCCAGAATTGAATACCAAAAGGAAAGAAACAAGAACAAACATAATCAGAACAAAATGAATTGTAAATGTTCCACAAAATTTTATAAAGCAAAATATATATATTAAATTAATTACAAATTCAATGACAGTATTATAAATATTACTGATTTTCATTCAGACATTAAAGTTTCAAGAGAAAATATGAACGGGGTGGTGATGTTTTCTTTTTTGTTCAACTAGACTCAGTTCAATAAGGTGAAACCTCAAAGAACCTCAAATGTGTCTTAAAAAAAAATTCCCTTTTTGAAGATTACAAGAAACAAAGAAGAATATGCGTATGTGCCCTCTGCTGGCAAAGTAAAGATCATAGTCTTTTTCTAGAGACAATAGAAGCAAAATCCTGAAAGCAGAATGGCACGCTACACTCAAAGATGTTTTACAGAAAGAACAAAACAAATTTGAATGCATTAAGTAAATGTCTTGAATGAACTGCAGACTAGTTTAATATTGTGACTTATAGCAAGTTGAAATGAAGTCAGTGGAAAGTAACAATGCTATATTTTTGTCATCTTATTTTTGTATTAATTTGTTAAAATTATTATGCTTAAACATCTAGTTAGATTAATCCCATTAGCATTCTAAGGGATATAATAAAGCTGGCTTACTTTGTGATATTAATTTAGATTTTGCAAGTTTTTGGCAATAAATTTAGAGCATTTATCTCTCAGTCTTAAATACTAGATAAATATAGTATTCCTAGTATTATTAGAATGCTGGCCCTTTTTTAACTGAATGGAATTAACTTAACATTCCATGGTTTTAAAGAATTAGAAAATAACATTTAAAATCATTAATTTGTATTTCCTTATCAATTTAAAGAAATAAGACAATCTTTAAAAATAATGACACCAAATTAATCTACCTCAGAAATTTTGTAAAACATTGACAAATGTACCCCAACTGAAAACACTTGTAGAGAATATAAATGAGAAATGGAGGGGTGATCAATGCATTAGTGTCATCTTGGGAGAATGTGACAAATGGTGCCCTGGAAGAGCTGATTTGGGGCCTGGGGTTGGTCTATCTTCTCATCAGTTGTCTCTAAGTTAAAATATAGAGCACACTCTTTAAATATTCAAATGGCATTAAAGAGCCAAAGATTGATTTAGTTCAAACTTAGAAAATGATGTTTTGGAGGTAAAAGTGTAGCAGGTGTTAATCTATGCAACTCTTTATTTTACAAATGAGAAAACTGAGGCCCAGGAAGATGAAATAAGTTGAAAAGTTTTAAAAGAAACTATACTTAAATGAAGAAGCAATCAGATAAAGAGTGAATGCTAATGAAAATAATTGTGGAGCTTTGTATTGTGGGGAAGAAATAAAAATATCTCACAGGTCTGGTAGAAAACAATGGTTTCAAGTCATAACTCATCACATGTTGGCCATGAATCATTAATGTGAGAGTACAGTATGAAAAATTTCTCAACAAATAAAAATATTAACATATTGGAGGGAATTTAGAAAAGGAAAGAAAATTTATGGCAAAAAAAATGTATACCTGTATCCAAGGCCAGAGGAGTGATTCCTTATGCTGTTTCTTACTAGCCTTAAACTGGATTGGTGGTTACTATTCAATTTGCCCCTGATTTCCTAAATGCAAGTGATCCCTGAATTACTATGGATAAAGTTATAATTTTTTCCACTTTAGGGCTTGGAAAAGCAATACACAGTCAGTAGAAGTGGTACTTTAAAATTTGATTTTTGATCTTTTCCCATGCCAGCACTGTATGGTTCGATATTCTCTTGTGGCAATGAGGTGCAGCTCCCACTCAAGAGGATAAACAACTGATACTCTCTACTGTGATGTGTTGCTAAGCTGTAATGATTGGTAGGTTAGGTGTATGAAATACATTTTCAACCTTTGATGGGTTTATCCAGATGAAACTCCATTGTAAGTGGAAAAGCACCAGTATATACGACAAGCTGGACATATAGGTGAGCACCCCTATTAACCTTTAGTGAACTGTGTAATGGCTGAACAACATACTAAAAGTGGGCTTTCTCTACATATGTGGGATATTCATAAAGAACATCATACTTGCTTTAAAACTATATAAGCTTACAGATTCAGCAAATAGTCACAAAACTAATGTGCGGGAAAGAATGGGGTGTTGTTTGTTTTTAGAGAGTTTCAGGTAAGTGAGGAAACAGAAAAGAATATGGTAAAGTCATGGCATAGGAGCTTTATCACTACAGTGTCAAATATTCTAAGTTCTTCACTTTTAATTTGAAAAAGCAGTGAATGGAAAAGGAAACGATTTTGTTAAAAGTTAATGAATGGCAGAGAAGAGGAGCCCAAGTCTCAGTGATTTACATCACCCTTAGTAAAGTAACAAGCTCTTGGTAAAGTAACAAGTTACTGTGGTTAGTGACAGGATTAAAGCATAAGGGAACTTAATTGCAAAGCACTCTCTCTAACCTCTTTTACAGAAAAACAAACAAAAAACCTTAACATCTAGCATGTAGCAGTCTGGACAATCAATAGGAATTATTTGACAATCCATTTCTTATATATTTTTTAAATCTTCACTTCCCTTGCAAATTTTCTCAATGGTGTTAGATATTAATCTTTGTTAGTTACAGCTGTAGTTAAGATTTGGATATTAGGTGAAATTTTCTAAGGGAGGGTAATGGAATATATTTTATGTAAATCTACTGAGTTTACCCCAGAGCTGTGCTATGTCAGTTGATCACAAGACAGCAGACAGTACAGCCATCCATGGGCTTATTACTGGCCTCTTTATAGACATCCAGTCTGCTTATATTTCATGTTTATGTTTTATGAAGCAAAACATAGAAATATGAATCTGCTGAAA
Organism: Heterocephalus glaber; assembly: GCF_053883595.1. NCBI lineage: Eukaryota > Metazoa > Chordata > Mammalia > Rodentia > Bathyergidae > Heterocephalus > Heterocephalus glaber. The sequence goes on from NW_028258303.1 coordinate 9,374,738, forward strand.
AAAGATATTGTGCCCATTGACTGGAAACTGGATAAAGAAGATGTGGGTTTTTAAAATAAAATGGAGTACTACTCAGCCATAAAGAATGAGAAAATAGAGTCATTTATAGCTAAATGGATGCATATTGAGGCCATACTCATAAGTGAAATAAATAGGACACACATATATAAATACCAAATAGTTTCTCTAGTGTGAGAAACTGAAAGTGTAAATAAGAATTAAAATAATTAAAACAAATAATTGATAATTTGAAATAGGAAGTAAAGGTCCAAAGGGGAGGGGAAGGGGAAAGGAAAGGAGGGAAAGGAAAAATTATGAGAAAAGAAAAAAATGGAAACAAAATCTATGTAAATAGGGAAGGGTGGAGGGGTGAAGGGCGCACAGGTAATGGGGAAAAAATAAGAACTAAGATACATCATATTCAGGTACAAGCACCCAATGATAAATGTAAACATATTGTGTACCTAAAGTGTACCAATAAAAGAATTTAAGGAAAAAAAAGTGATATTGAAGTAATATACACTATAATATATAGGAAGTGCATACATAATAAACAAAATCCCCAGAACACAGGTGCACATTGTTCTTGGTAAGTGAAAAGTCTTAAGGGGCCATTTCCCAGATGGAAGGATAATCAGCAATATGTAAAAATGGCTTAGAGAAAATACAGCAAGCGATGTGATACAGTTGGATTAGAAAAAGGACTACACAGAGGTTTAAACTATAGTGACCACAACAAAATAAGGTTAAGTTATATATCGAATAAAGAGAACGATAATTCAATGGGTAACAGCTTAATTTTAGGTCACAAATGCATAAACATAGAAAATCACTTATTGTATCTTATTGGTTTTCATATTTTTTGGTGAAGATGTTAGAAGGACTGAAAACCAAATTCAAAACAATGCATAATACCCATTAGCAGACAGAGGGTGCCCAACCAAGGAATGATCAGATCTTCATAATTGTAGGCTATGTTTTGGCATTTATGTTATTCTAGAATAAAGCTAGATTTCCTCTGGAATAAGAAGGAGTCAAATAGGGAAGCATGTCTTGTAGTACTATTGTTTACTTTCAGAAAGAATAAGCAAACAAATCTTACTGCCATTGGAAATTTTGCTAGCAGCCAGAATATGACCTTTTCAGTTTGCCTTGTGAAGGCAATGTGACTATGCTTTTTAATTTTACTTTCAACATCGTGGAAGTGATCTGGGGAATTACAGCTGGACATTCACGTCAAGAACATAATTGGCAGTTTGATGTCATTATTAAGATAAATAAGGAAAAGGGATGGGGATTTAGCTCAGTGGTTCCGCCGCCTGCCTCGCAAGTGGAAGGACCCAAGTTTGATCCCCAGTACCAAAAAAAAAAAAAAAAAAAAAAAGATAAATAAAGAATAAGATTGAGGAGTAAGATTAGGTATTCTGAGATTTTGCTTTTTTTCTCTATTTTTTCTATTGACTTGGTAATTTTAGTTGCCTATGAAACTCAGTTATACAGAGTAGTTTTAAAATTCACAGTTAATGATTTTCATGTTTCTTAAAAATTACAATATTCAAATAAGTTTAAGGTTTGAACACCAGAACTGATGTTCAAATTTTAAGCATTAGCTTTACCAAGTATCCATATGAAAAGGAAAAAATCATACCCTTTTTTATTTGGGCAGGACTAGTTTTATAATATAGTTTCTTTGAGTACTATAGTCAGGTATGTTAACAAATTATTAAATTATTGTTAATCAAGCCAACCTTTTACTTCTATTCACAGTATCTGGGTTACAGATTGCTTTTCCTTGTACATTCTTGAGCTTATCTTTTTAATATTTAATGCCTGGAGATATAAAACAAATGATAATAGGCTGAACTGCATTAAGTGCCAGTACCTTGGCTTGATTAAAATTCTTACCAACACCACACATTGTAGGTTTGTGCAAATTTCTCAAAATTTGGCTTCTCTTACCACAATTGGGAAACAATGCTGGGAAGACCTAAAAAAACAAAATATTTGTACCTCCAGCTTATAGCTGCTAAACTTGAATCAATCTGTTTACCCCCTCACCCCCACCCCTTATTTCTTGGATGGTTTAAAAACCTTCCCTTCTCCCAGTAGATAATCCTCATTCCTTTCTAATTGTTACACAATGAATTTTATCATTTCCTCTTTTTGTCAAAGAGGCTTGGATATCATCAAAGATTTCTCTAAGTAACAAAGAGCAGATGTATCCCAAGTATAACCTGAATAAAATATTATTCCCCCAAGATCAATATGCAACCTAGGATCTCATAAATAATTTTGAGTGAAATAAACATAAGCTGTTGCTCTGAGGAGATACTAATCTGTAATAAGTATAGCAGTCAATTTGTTGTCTAGTGAAATTATTCTTCCATACAAGCGTGCATTTTTAGTAATGGTATTGGTAAACGCAAAAATGAGAACAATAGGGACCTTTAACTTTTAATGATATCTTTACAGAAAAAAAAATAGCCATGAAAATTGTATATATATATATAGAAACTGCATTTTTAGTAAGATAAAATCTGAATGACAAAAATTAATTTCCAGAATAAGTAAACCAGAGAAATGATCTGAACATCAATTTACACATTGATCAGGGAGTACTCTAAAGGCTAAAAATGAGAAACAACACATTTAAGAAACAATAGAATAGGCTAATAATATTTCACTGTGATTGTCAGGCAAGTCAGCCCAAAATTATTACAAATCCTCTCATAAAGCAGAGAATCAAGTCATTATTTCCTTTTAAATGGAGACTATTGTCAATATGCTAATAATTAGTCATGTGAGTAAAAGCTTTAATATTAAAGCTAATACTAAATAATACTAATGTCATGTTTTAATATTAAATAGAAAAATATAAGGCTATATTTAGATGTCTAGTTAGGCAATAGTTATATGCTACCAAAGAAGGAATTTTCTAAAAACTTTCATTTCTAAAACAAATCATGATTTCTACTCACATTTAATGTCAGTGAAAACCGAGTTTATTCAAAATAATTTGTGCATGAGATCTAGCTTTCAAAGAATCACATTTCATTTTAGGACTTAAAATAATTCATAGATTTATTGTTTTCCTATCAAAATATAAGATAAAAAGAACAATAATTTAGAAAATCATCAATTCATTTTGAAAAAAATTTGAATGCTGGTTACAAAAATATTTCCAATTTTAATAAAAATTAAAATATTAGATTCAAATTATTTATAATTTGAGGAGGATTATTGTTGCATTCACAAACGGAATGGAATATCACTTTTGAATTACTATATGCTGAGAATATTAAAAATATAAAACCATTACAGGTATATGTGAATAAATTTTCATTTCTCACTATTCTCTTGTAAAGAATATATTTGTAACTGGGCATGGTAGTGCATCCTGGGAGGCTGAGAAAGGATGATAACAGGTCCAAGTTCAGCCTGGGCAACTTAGCTAGACCCTGTCTGAAAAAAAAAAGATGAAAAAGAGGCTGGGGGAAATAACTCATTGTGATATCCTGGGTTAAATGTACATTATCACTAAAGCAAAACAAAATAGCTAGCATGTCTTTGTGAGGTATTAAGAACTTGTGAACCTGCTTTCCCGAACAATGCCCATTAGGACCATGAGACTGGGTAGCTCTGGATGGTTCATCAGGCCAGTAATAATGCATACAGAAATCTGACTAGCTAGGGAATCTTAGCAGAATCATTCAACCTTTCATTTTGTATTCTTTATTGGTAGAATACTCAGAACTCTTGAAAGTCTCTTTTAGCTGAGATCTATAAAAGATCACTGGAGCATGAGTATAACAAGTGAAAAATCAAGAGTTGCTGTAAATCTTAAGTGGGGAATGAGTGAACGTGGTGAAGTTTATTATTATTAAAACTATTTTTAGAGCAGTTTTAAGTTCCCAGTAATACTGATAGAAAGGGGCAGAAATTTCTCATATATCCCACCCCATCACAGTCTCTGCTTATGCATAGCCTCCCCCCTCAATATCACACATCAGAGTGTTGCATTTGTCACACCTCATGAGTCTGCACTGACCCATCAGCCACCCAAACTCCATAGTGTAATACGTGGTGTTGAGCATTCTATGTGTTTGGACAGCACTATATCACACGGAGTATTTTCACATAGGTGACATTATGTAATATATAGTCCTTTCAGATTGTCTTCTTTCACTTCATAATATGCATTTAAATTTCCTTCATGTCTTTTCATGGTCTTGTAGCTCTTTTCTTTTTATTACTGAATAATATCCCATTTTCTGAATTAACCAGAATGTACCTATTCACTCACCTACTGAAGGACGTCTTGATTGGTTCTAAGTTTTAAACCAAGTTAGTTACAAATAAAGCTGTTGTAAACACACATGTGCAGGTTTTTGTGTGGTCCTAAGTTTTCCAGTTCTTTTGGGTAAATCCCTTGAAGAGTGATTACCAGATAATATTGTAAGGACACGTGTACTTCTGTAAGAAACTGCCAAACTGTCTTCCAAGGTGGCTATACAATTTGCACTCTAACTGGTAATGAATGAGAGTTCTTGTTTTATATCCTTGCCAAGGTTCAGTGTTGTCAGTGTTTTAGATTTTTGTCATTCCAATAAGTGTAGTTGTGTCTTGTTGTAATTTCCAATTCTTTATGACATATGATGTGGACTACCTTTTCACATATTTATTTGTCATTTGTATATCTACGATGCAGTATCTCTTAAGATCTTTGGCCCAATTTTCAATCAAATTGTTTGTTTTTATTAAGATTTAAGAGTTTATCTTTTCCCCCAATACTGAGGGATTGAACCTATGGCCTCCACACTGAACTACATCCTCAGGCCTACTTTTTTAACTTTTGATTTTTGAACAGAGTCTCGCAAGACACTAAGTTGCCCAACCTGGGGCCTGAACTTGGGATCCTTCTGCCTCAGCTTCTCAGAGTTCTGGGATTATAAGCATGCAAAAAATTTAGTTTTAATGAAATCCACATTATCAATTATTTATTTCATGGATCATACCTCTGATATATCTAAAAAGTCATCACCATGCCAAAAGTTATCAAAGTTTTTTGTTTTATTTTGAAGGAATTTTACAGTTGAGCAGCTTACATTTTAGTTTTATAAACTATTTTCAGTCAATTTTTGTGACAGACATACAATCTGTGTCTAGATTCACTCTTTGAGTGTGAATATCCAGTCATTCCAAAATCATCTGTTGAAAACATCATCTTTATTCCATTGTGTTGTCTTTATCAAAGATCAGTTGACCATATTCATGGGCTCTCTATGTTCTGCTTCACTGATCTATTTGTTTATTCTTTTATCAATTATCACATGTCCTGACTATTGTAACTTTATTATAAGTGTTGAAATTAAATAGTACTAGTCCTCCAACTTTATTCTTCGTTATCAATATTATACTGGCTTTTCTGGGTATTTTTCCTTTCCATATAAACATCGGCATCAGATAGCTAATATTCACAAAACTAATTTTCAGGATTTATATTGGGATTGTTTTGGAACTATTGATCAAGTTGGTAAGAACTGGTAATGTGACAACATAAAGTCTTCTTATCAATGGTTCTTATTTGACTTCTTCTGCTAGAGTATTGTGGTTTTCCTCATATAGATCTTGTACATAATTTGTCAAACTTATGCCTAAGTATTTCTTTTTTGGAGTGTGTTAATATAAGTGGAATTTTGTTTTAAAGTGAAAATTTCACTCATTCATTGCTGGTATAGAGTGAAGTTACTGACCTGTATATATTAACTTTGCATATCCAGGAACCTTACCATAATTATTTAAAAGTTCCAGGAGATATTTTTGTAAATTTTTTCATATTTTCTACACAAATGACCATGTCATCTGAGTACAAAGGTATTTTATTTCTTTCTTCCAATAGCCCATTTTAGTACATAATTAGTACTTAATACTTTCAGTACAATATTGACAAAGATTGCCGAGAAAAAAATTCTTGCCTTGTATCTGATCTGAGCGGGAAAATTGGGGTTTTCACTGTTTAACTATGATATAAACGGTAGGGTTTTTTTGTAGGTATTTACATATCAAGTTGAGGAACTTTTCTGTATTTGTAGTTTACTAAGTTTTCTATGAGTATTAGGTTTTTGTCAAATGTCTTCTCTGCCTCTCTTGATATGAGCATATGATTTTTCTTTTTTAGCTTGTTGATGTTGATATTATTAACTGATATTTGAATGTTGAAAAAGTCTTCCATTATCTGAGATAACTCCAACTTGGTTGTGGGATATAATTATTTTTATACATAGTTAAAATTGACTTTCTAATATTTTATTGAGGATTTTTACATCTATGGTACATTTTGAAAGTTATTGGTCTATAGTTTTGTTTCTTATAGTATCTTTGTCTGGTTTTGGTATTAGGGTAATGCTAATCTCATAGAATGAGTTAGGAAGCATTCCTCTCTGCTTCAATTCTCTGACTATAGAGAATTGGTCTTATATCTTCCTTAAATATTTAGTAGAATTCACCAGTGTTGGTTGCTTTCTACTTTGGAAAGTTGTTCAGTATTGCTTCAATATTTTTGATAGACATGGTTCTGTTCAAATATTTTATTTATTCTTATGTGAGCTTTGGCAGCACATGCTTTCCAAACAATTTGTCCCTTTTTCTCTATGTTATCAAATATGTAGGGATAGAGTTTTTATGGTCTTCTTTTGCTATCTTTTTAATATGTAGGCAATTTTCTCTACAAATTTTTAAATTTCATTGTTTTCTGTCCTAATTCTTTAAAAAAATTTTTTCTTACTTTAGATTCCATTTTATCTCCTTTTTCGAGTTTCCTGAAATGGTTGCTTAGCTTACTGATTTCAGATCTTCTTTTCTAATATGCTTTCAATGAATTCAATGCTGTAAATTTTCCTCTAAGCACTGCTTTTACTACATCCTCTAAATTTGGTAAGTTGTGCTTTTATTTTCATTTAGCCCTAAATGCTTTAAAATTTCTCTTGAAATTTCTTCTATGACTCATGTATTATTTAGGAATATGTTGTTTAATTACATAAATTTGAGACTTTTTTAGGTTTCTTTCTGTTATGAACTTGTAGTTTAATTTTTTTGGATGTTTGAGACAGAGACCACACATTAAATTTCTTCTATTCTTTTAAATTTGTCAAAATGTGTTTTATGACCCAGAATGTGGGCTCTCCTAGTGAATGTTTAATGTGACTCTGAGAAGAATATGTATTCTACTATTGAAGTAGTCTAAATGTCAATTATGTGCAATTGATTGATAAAACTGTTTTGTTCAATTCTGCTCTTATTGATTTTCTGTCTGTTGGATCTACCCATTTCTGGTAGTAGGGTACTGAAGTCTCCAAATATGTTAGTCAGTTTCACAATTTCTCCTTGTAGTTCTATCAGTTTTTGTCTCATATAGATTTATACTCTATTGTTAGATGCATATGAATTAAAGATTGTTCTCAGTTCTTGGAGAATTGACTTTTTGTCATTATGTAATGCCCTACTTTATTCCTGATACAATACCTTTCTTTAAAGACTTTTCTGTCTGGAGCATCCAGCTGGTGGATGGTGAGGAATCTGGCCGCGTGGAGCCCTGCTCTATCCTGCCCCTCTGCCCCCCAGCGACCAGCTTAGTGGCAGGGGTGTCTGCAGCACTCCCCCATATATGTTAATAGCTTCAATTAGCCAACCAAAAGAAATAGACTGGCAGAGTGGATTAAGAAGCAAAATCTAACAATATGCTGTATACAAGAAACACACCTAACTCAAAAGGAAATTCATAGACTGAAAGTAAAAGGATGGAAAACAGTTCTCCATGAGACAAGAACCTGGAAAAAAAAAGGGTAGAAATCTTATTTGCAAACAAAGTAGATTTCAAAAAAAACTAATTAAGAAAGACAAAGATGGTCACTACATCCTTGTGAAGCAAACAATCCAAGAGGAAGAGATGACAATCATAAATATATATGCACCAAATATGAATGCCCCCAACTATATGAAACAAATATTAGGGGATGTGAGAAACCAAATAAGCACTAATACAATTGTAGTGGGGGACCTCAATACCACACTATCACAATTAGATAGATCATCTAGACAAAAAGTCAACAATGAAATTCTGGAACTGAACCAAGCTATTGAACAAATGGACTTAATAGATGTTTACAGAGTGTTTCACCCCACAAAATCAGAATACACATTCTTTTCAGCTGCACACAGGTCATTCTCCAAAATAGACCACATGCTAGCTCATAGGACATGTTTAAATAAATGTAAAAGAACGGAAGTTACCCCCTGTATATTATCAGGCCATAGTGCAATACAATTGGAGATCAATAGCATAAGAAACTGCAAAACTCCCACAAATACGTGGAAATTGAATAACACTTTCCTGAACAACCAATGGGTCACAGAAGAAATTAAAGAAGAAATTAGACAGTTTCTACAAGTAAATGATTAAGCCAGTACAACATATAGGAATCTATGGAACACAATGAAAGCAGTTCTACACAGGAAATTCATAGCAGTGAATGGAATATTAGGAAAACAGAGAGAGCTAAAATCAACAACCTAATGCTGAACCTTAAGCTCCTAGAAAAAGAAGAGCATGACAAACCCAAAGCTCATACAAGAGAGGAAATTATAAAGATCAGAGCAGAAATCAATGCAATGAAGACTAATAGAATGATACAAAAAAATGAATAAATCCAAGAGTTGGTTTTTTGAAAGAATAAATAAAATTGATAAACCTTTAGTCAACCTTATCAAAAAAAAAGAAAAAAAAAGGCTCAAATCCATGCAGTTAAGAATGAAAAAGGGGTGTCCTATGTCAGAGCCACTGCCACTGCGGAGCCGCCAGGGAGGAGCATCCACTGCCGCCCAGGACTAGGCCCTTAGGGAGGAGGAGGTGAGAAGATGGGGACAACCCCAGTGCTGCCAACAGGAACGTGGAATTCTGGAAGATCAAGAAGCTCATTAAGAGCTTGGAGGCGGCCTGCAGCAATGGCAACAGCATGATATCATTGATCATTCCTCCCAAAGACCAGATTTCACAAGTGGCAAAAGTCTTACCAGATTAGTTTGTAACTGCATCTAACATTAAGTCATGAGTAAACTGCCTTTCAGTCTTGGGAACCACTACATCAGTACAACAAAGACTCAAACTTTATAACAAAGTACCTCCAAATGGTCTGGTTGTTTACTGTGGAACAATTGTAACAGAAGAAGGAAAGGAAAAGAAAGTCAACATTGACTTTGAGCCTTTCAAACCAATTAATACATCATTGTATTTGTGTGACAACAAGTTCCATACAGAGGCTCTTACAGCACTACTTTCAGATGACAGCAAGTTTGGCTTCATTGTACTAGATGGTAGTGGTGCACTTTTTGGCACATTCCAAGGAAAAACAAGAGAAGTCCTGCACAAATTCACTGTGGATTTTCCAAAGAAACATGGTAGAGGAGGTCAGGCAGCCTTGTGTTTTGCCTGTTTAAGAATGGAAGGCTGCTGTCCCACCACTCCCAGCTTAGAGGAGAGGCTTCCAGGCTGCTATCCGTCCCACAAATCCTGGCCCAAGGAAGGGGTTTCTGAGCCATCATCCCACCACTCCTGGCCCAGAGGAAGGGGCTTCCAGGCTGCTGTCCCACCACTCCCAGGTCAGAGGAGGTGAGACGTGCGGGTGCTAACACTACCCTGGCCCCCCTCAGGTCAAAATGAGAAGACATGAAAATAAGTCTCAAAACAAGACTTCCAGATCACCTACAGCATTCCCAAAGGAAAATGAGATGGAACATTGATACTCAACCACCTGGACCCTCTGAACTGGCAACAAAATAGGATCTGGAAAAAATGAAATCAGAAATACTTTCTTAGATAACAGCAGAGATTGTGCTCCGAGTGCAAGACATGATTAATAAATCTAGAGAGGAGCTGAGGAACATGATGGAATCCCAAGATAGGAAACAAATGGAATCCATAAAACAGATGCAAATGGATGTCCAGGAGATAAAAAAAACTCCATTGAAAGTCTACACAGCAGAATGAGCCAATGTAAGGACAGAATTTCAGATGTAGAAGATAAGATTGCAATTAATGACCAGGAAAAGAAAAATTGCATCAAAATAATAAGGGAACATGAGAAATCAATCCAGCAGCTGGTGGATGATGCAAAGAAGAATAACATAAGACTGATTGGGCTCAATGAAGAAACAGGAGAGATTGCAGATGACATAAGAAAACTCTTCACAGAAGTAATGGCAGAAAACTTCCCAAGCAGGGGAAAAGAGCTTCACATACAGATAAGTGAGGTACATAGGACTCCAAATAGCCTTGATCAAAAAAAATCTACACATAGGCATATAATTGTTAAGATTCCAGAAAACCAACAGAAGAACACAGTTCTACAAGCAGTTAGAGAAAAGAAACAAATCACATACAAAGGAAAGCCCATCAGAATCGAAGCAGACTTCTCAACACAAGCCATCAAGGCAAGAAGAGTTTGGAGTGACCTATTCCAAGCCCTAAAAGAAAACAGCCTCCAACCCAGATTGATGTACCCTGCAAAACTACCTTTCAAAATTGATGGAGAAATAAGATACTTTCATGACAATGAGCACCTTGGGAACTTCATGAATACCAAACCAGCACACCAAAAAATTTTAGAAAATATCCTAGAAACACACAAAGAGGATCACAACCCCAGCAAGCAAAGCAGAATGAACTCATCAGGCATGACCAGAAATTAAATGTAATGGGGGAGAAAACAGCAAAAAGGAAAAGTCATGACAATGATAAGTCAATATGTTTCAGTTATAACTATCAATGTTAATGGTCTCAATTCACCAATCAAAAGAAATAGACTGGCAGAATGGGTCAAGAAGCAAAATCCAACAATAAGCTGCATACAAGAAACACACTTAATTCAAAAGGAAACTCATAGATTGAAAGTTAAAGGTTGGAAAACAATACTCCATGTGACAGAAGCCTGAAGAAAAGCAGGAGTAGCTATCCTCTTTGCAGATCAAGTAGCTTTCAAACCAACAATGATTAAGAGAGACAAAGAAGGACACTACAACATGAAGTGATGACAATCATAAATATCTATGCACCAAAAACTAGTGCGCCCAACTATTTAAAACAAATACTAACAGACATGAAAAGTCATATATGCACTAATACAATTGTGGGGGACCTCAATACCCCACTGTCACAAATAGATAGATCAACTAGACAAAAAAGTAGTAATGAAATACTAGAACTCAATTGAATGCTTGAAGAAATGAACAACAGATATTTACAGAGTGATCCACCCCACAAAATCGGAATAAACATTCTTCTCAGCTGCACATGGGTCATTCTCCAAAATACAACACATACTCACACATAGAACATGTTGAAGTAAGTGCAAAGGAATTGAAGTTATACCCTGTATATTATCAGATCATAGTGCAATGAAATTGGAGATCCATAGCAAAAGAAACTGGAAAAATTTCATAAACACATGGAAATTGAACAGCACACTTCTGAATAACCAATGAGTCACAGAGGAAATTAAAGAAGAAATGAGAGAGTTCCTTCAATTAAATGACAATGACAATACAACATATTGGAATCTATGGGACACAATGAAAGCAGACTTATAAGGGAAATTCATAGCAGTGAATACTCATATTAGGAAAACAGAATAAGCCCAATTAAACAACCTGATGCTGAACCTCAAGCTTCTAGAAAAAGAAGAGGAGTACAAAACCAAAGCTCATACAAGGGAGGAAATTATAAAGATCAGAGGAGAAATCAATGCAATAGAGACTAAGAGAACAATACAAAAAATCAATGAAGCCAAGAGTTGATTCTTTGAAAGAATCAACAAAATTGACAACCTTTAGCCAACCTTATCAGAAAAAGGAAAGTAAAGGCCCAAACCATGCAATTAGGAATGAAAAGGGTGACATTACAACAGACCCAGCAGAAATTCAGAGGATCATCAATACCTACTTCCAGAACCTATATGCCAATAAGATGGACAACACAGAAGAAATGGACAGATTCCTAGATACATATGAATTACCAAAGCTGAACGAAGAAGACCTAAAAATTCTGAACAACCCAATATCAACCAATGAAATTGAAAACATAATTAAAAACTTAACAACTAAGAAAAGCCCGGGTCCTGTTGGCTTCACTGCTGAATTCTACAAGACATTTAGAGAGGAACTACTACCACTATTTTTTAAATTCTTCAGTGAAATTGAAAGGGAAACAGTACTCCCAAATTCATTCCTGGAAGCAAGCATCACCTTGATCCCCAAAGCAGATAAAGACCCAACTGAAAAAGAGAACTATAGGCCAATCTCACTAATGAACATAGATGCAAAAATCCTTAATAAGATACTGGCAAATAGAATGCAGAAGATCCTCAAGAAGATAATACACCATGACCAAGTGGGATTCATCCCAGGGATGCAGGGATGGTTCAACATACACAAATAAATCAATGTAATACACTATATCAATACAGCCAAAGACAAAAACCATATGATTATCTCCATAGACCCAGAAAAACATTTGACAAAATCCAACATGCATTTATGATAAAAACCCTACAAAAAATTGGAATAGATGGTCTCTACCTCAAACTGATAGAAGCCATCTATGAAAAACCAACAGTCAGTATCATACTAAATGGTCAAAACCTGAAGTCCTTCACACTAAAATCAGGAATAAGACAAGGATGTCCACTATCACCACTCGTGTTCAATATAGTCTTGGAAACATTCACCATGGCAATTAGACAAGAGAAAGAAATAAAAAGAATAAAGATAGGAAATAAAGAAGTCAAATTGTCATTATTTGCAGATGACATGATACTGTATATAGAAGACCCCAAGAGCTCCACCAAAAATCTTCTAGACTTAATAACCAAATTTAGTAAAGTAGCTGGATACAAGGTCAACACACAAAAATCAATAGCTTTCCTCTACACCAATGACAGACTCACTGAGGGAGAAATAGGGCAAATAATTCCTTTCACAATAGCATCCAAAAAACTGAAATACCTAGGAATCAACCTAACAAAAGAAATCAAAGACCTCTTCTCTGAAAACTATAGCACTCTGAAAAGAGAGATTGAAGATGATATCAGAAAATGGAAAGACATCCCCTGTTCCTGGGTAGGAAGGCTCAACACAGTTAAAATGGCCATACTTCCAAAATTGCTATATAGATTCGATGCAATCCCAATTGAAATCCCAGCAGCAAACTTCATGGACCTTGAGAAAACCATCCAAAAATTCATTTGGAACAAGAAGAGATCCAGAATAGCAAAAGCAATTCAGGATAACAGAGACTTGGCAGTGGGTATCACAATCCCCAACTTGCAACTATACTACAAAGATACGGTGTAAAAACAGCATGGTACTGGCAAAGAAACAGACCTGAGGACCAGTGGAACAGATTAGAAGATGCAGAAACAATGCCAGATACACTCAGTCATCTCATCTTTGATAAAGAAGCCAAACACCCTCACTGGAGGAAAGATAGCCTCTTTAATAAATGGTGCTGGAAAAATTGGGTTTCAGCTTGCTGACAATTAAAACTAGACCTATATTTCTCACCATGCACTAAACTAAAATCAAAATGGATTAAAGATCTAAATATTAAAATAGAAATGCTGAATCGGCTGGAACAGAGGTTAGGTAGAACTCTTGAAGACATCAGTGTAAGAAAAGATTTTGTGAACAAAACCTCAGTTGCCCATGAACCGGTACAAACAATCAACAAGTGGGATCCTTTCTTATTGAAAAGCTTCTGCCCAACAAAAGAAACCACCAGCAGCGTGAAGAGACAACCCACAATGTGCAAAATTCTTCACCTGATTTTCCTCAGACAAAGGTCTACTATCTTGAATGTAGAAAGAACTGGAAAAGATCAGACCTCCCAAATTTAAAGACCCAATCTGAAAATGGGCATTTGAAATGAACAGACATTTCTCATACAAAGGAGTAGAAATAGCAAATAAATACATGAAAAATTGTTCAACATCACTGGTCATTCTAGAGATGCAAATGAAAACAACACTGAGATTCCACCTCACTCCAGAAAGAATGGTTGCTATCATGAAATCCACCAATAACAAATGCTGACAGGGCTGTGGGAAAAGAGGAACCCTGCTCCACTGCTAGTGGGAGTGTAGACTGGTGCAAGCACTGTGGAAATCAGTATGGAGATACCTCAAAGAACTAGGACTGAAAGTCCCATTTGACCCTGCTATTCCACTGCTGGGGATCTTCCCCAAAGAATTAAAACTATCATTCCACACAGTGATATATGTGCACCCATGTTCATAGCAACACAGTTTGAATGAGCTAAAACTTGGAAACAGCCCAAATGCCCATCAAGTGGAGACTGGATGAAGAAAATGTGTTTTTTTAATAAAATGGGGTACTACTCAGCCAAAAAAAATGAGAAATTAGAGACATTTATTGCTAAATGGAATAACATTGAGGTGATACTCTTAAGTGAAATAAATAGGACATACATATATAAATACTGAATAGTTTCTCTAGTGTGAGAAACTGAAAGTGTAAATAAGGACTAAAAGCTATAATACATAAAGTGAAATAGGAAGAAAAGGGGCAAATGGGAAGGGGAAGTGGGAGGGGTAGGGTAAAGGAAAGAAGGGAATGGAATTAATATGAGAAAATGGAAAAATGGAAACAAAGTCTTTGTAAATTGGGAGAGATGGAGTGGTTGAAGGGAGGGCTGGGCAAGGGTGAAAAATAAGAATCAAGAGAAATTATGTAAAGGTGCAATTTCCAAAGATGAATGTCATTATATTGTATACCTATAATGTACCAGTGATTAGGATGAATAATTGATAATGTGAAATAGGAAGAAAAGGTCCAAAGAGGTAGGGTTAGTCAGAGTGGCAGCGGAAAGCAAAGAAGGGAAAGGAAAAATTATGAGAAGTGGAAAATATGGAAACAAAGTCTTTGTAAATAGGGAAGGGTGGAGGGGGTGAAAGGAGGGCTAGGAATGGGGAAAATATAAGAACCAAGATGCATCATGTAACGGTACAAGTTCCCAATGAGAAATGTAAATGTGTTGTATACCCAGTATGTACCAATAAAAGATTTTAAGTAATAATAAAAGAAAGAATGGAAAAGTGACACAATTATGTTCAGAAAGTAGCAGAAACTGCTGCACAGCTGTTTATTTCTGGGGACAAAGTGAATGTGGCTGATCTTGTTTTAGCTAGATCAGCTGACTTTAAAACTGAACTAAATCAATCTGATATGTTTGATCAGAGGTTGCAATCGAAAGTTTTAAAGTTAGTTGTTATAGCCTATGGTGGTGAAAATGGATTCAATCAAGTTATTAAGTTATCTACTGAAGTCCTCTCCAATGTGAAATTCATTCAACAGAAGAAATTAATAGGCCAATACTTTGATGAAATTAGCCAGGACATGGGCAAGTACTGTTTTGGAGTTGAAGATACACTAAAAGCTTTGGAAATGGGAGCTGTAGAGATTCTAATAGTCTATGAAAATCTGGATATAATGAGATATAGTCTTCATTGCCAAGGTACAGAAGAGGAGAACATTCTCTATTTAACTCCAGAACAAGAGAAGGATAAATCTCATTTCACAGACAAAGAAACAGGACAGGAACATGAGCTGATTGAAACCATGCCCCTTTTAGAATGGTTTGCAAACAACTATAAAAAATTTGGAGCTACATTGGAAATTGTCACAGATAAGTCACAAGAAGAGTCCCAATTTGTGAAAGGATTTAGTGGAATTGGAGGTATCTTGCGATACAGAGTAGATTTCCAGGGAATGGAATACCAAGGAGGAGATGATGAATTTTTTGACCTTAATGACTACTAGGTAGTCAACATGGGTTCTGCAAAACGTGCCTCACCCTCAAGCATCCAACCCAAGAAGCATACCCATGGTGGAATCCAAACAGATCCCTGCCTTACAGTTGGAATATTTCCAGAACTTAATCTGTGAGCGTTGGATACTGAAAAGAAAACCGAAACAAAACCAGACCCAGCCCTATACTTTGGTTTGTCATGGTGTCAGCACAGTAGCCTACAAGTAAGTTCCTAAGTGCCACTTTGGACTAATTTAAAAAAGAATCCCAGTCTTTACTTTTACTCAATGGTGAAATTGGTTGCTTTTGTATTTTATGAAAAAAAACGACTTTTTTAACCTTCATACATAGAAACAAAAATACTTTAACTGCTGTAAACCTTCAAAAGTTAATAGAAATGATATCGTCTGGTTTGTTTCTGATTTTGATTGGAGAAAAATTAAATTGCTGCATTTTGCAGTGACCCATTTACATGGCATTCTCAGCTTAGACTGCATAAGAAGAAATACATGTGGTGAAATGTCAGAACTATTTCTCTCCTGGTCTGTTTAACGTTGAAAGGGTGAGCTGATAGGAAGCAATTTCAACTACACTCCCTCACACCCCTTCCCAGACTGTCAGTTTCAAGGATGCAGATTGCAGTCTAACATCAAGCTGACTCATGAAGCATCGGGCCCAGTGCACTGTTTACTTCCATCTGTTTGGCAGACACATTTGTGCCCAGTGTTTGGGAGCCTTTGTATCACTCACTTGCTTTGAAAAGGGTCCTCAAATATCAGCCTACTAAAAACTGGTTTGGGATGGATATGATGAGCCTTCTGTGCTATTGCTGGGATTGGCAGAAATAAAACATGCAATATAGGTGGAAGCTAAAAAAAAAAAATGAAGTCACAACAGATCCAACAGAAATCCAGAGGATCATCAACACCTACTTCGAGAACCTGTACTCTAATAAAATAGAAAACACAGAAGAAAGGGACAGATTCCTAGATACATATGAATTGCCAAAGTTAAATGAAGAAGATAAAGAAATTCTAAACACCCCAAGTACAATGAGTAAAATTGAAAACATAATTAAAAATTTACCAACAAAGAAAAGTGCGGGTCCTGATGGCTTCACTGCTGAATTCTACAAGGCATTTAAAGAACTATCACCATTACTCTTTAAACTCATCAATGAAATTGAAAGGGAAGCAATACATTCAAATTCATTCCTGGAATCAAGTGTTACTTTGATTCCAAAACCAGGGAAAGACCCAACCGAAAAACAGAACTACAGGCCAATCTCCCTAATGAACATAGATGCAAAAATCCTCAACAAGATACTGGCAGACAGAATACAGAGGGTCATGAAGAAGATCATACACCCTGACCAAGTCAGATTTATCCCAGCAATGCAAGGATGGTTCAACATTCATAAATCAATAAATGTAATACACTATATTAACAGAGCCAAGGACAAAAACCATAGGATCAACTCAATAGATGCAGAAAAAGCATTTGACAAAATCCAACACCCATTCATGATAAAAACCCTACAGAAAATTGGAATAGAAGGTCTTTATCTTAACCTGATTAAGGCTATCTATGAAAAACCAACAGCTAACATCATACTAAATGGTCAAAACCTGAAAATTTTCATGCTAAAATCAGGAACAGGACAAGGCTGCCCACTATCACCACTCCTGTTCAATATAGTTCTGGAAAAATTAGCCACAGCAATTAGAAAAGAGAAAGAAATAAAAGGAATAAAGATAGGAAAAGAAGAAGTTAAACTGTCATTATTTGCTGACGATATGATATGTTACATAGAAGACCCAAAAAACTCCACCAAAAGACTTCTACACTTAAGTAACAGATTCAGTAGAGTAGCTGGATGGATATAAGGTCAACACTCCAAAAAACAATAGCCTTCTTGTACAAAAATAACAGAGTCACTGAGAGAGAAATTAGAGAAACAATTCCTTTCACAATAGCATCCAAAAAAATGAAATATCTAGGAATCAATCCTACAAAGGAAGCAAAAGACTTCTACACAGAAAACTACAGCACTCTGAAAAAAGAGATCAAAGAGGATATAAGAAAATGGAAAGATATCCATTCTTCCTAGGTAGAAAGACCCAATACAGTGAAAATGGCCATACATCCAAAGCTTCTATATAGATTCAATGCAATGCCAATTGAAATTCTAATAATGTATTTCACAGAACTAGAGAAAACAATCCAAAAATTCATTTGGAACCATAAGAGACCTAGAATAGCTAAAGCAATTCTAAGCAACAGAAACATGGCAGGGGTTATCATAATCCCCAACTTGAAACTATACTATAAAGCTACTGTGATAAAGACAGCATGGTACTGGCAAAGAAACAGATCCAAGGATCAGTGGAATAGATCAGAAGGTGCAGAAACAACTCCAGACATGCTCAGCCACCTCTTCTTTGACAAAGGAGCCAACCACCCTCACTGGAGGAAAGATAGCATCTTTAATTAATGGTGTTGAAAAAACTGGATTTCAACCTGCCAAAGATCAAAACTAGACCCATACCTGTCACCATGCACTAAACTAAGATCGAAGTGGATTAAAGATATAAATATTAAGCAGAAACACTAAACTTGCTGGAAGGTAAGTTAGATAGAACTTTTGAAGATATTGGCATAGGAAAAGACTTTATGAACAAAACCTCAGTAGCACGGGAACTAGCAGAAAGAATCAACAACTGGGATGTCATCTTATTAAAAAGCTTCTACACTGCAAGGGAAACCACCCACAGAGCTAAGAAACAACCTACAATGTGGGAAAAAAATTTTAGCAGCCGTACCTTAGGCAAAGGAGTACTATCTAGAATATATAAAGAACTGAAAAAAATCAGACCCCTCAAGTTTAAAGACCCAATCCAAAAATGGGCATCTGAAACGAACAGACATTTCTCAGACAAAGAAGTAGAAATAGCAAATAAATACATGAAAAAATGTTCAACATCACTGGTCATTTGAGAGATGCAAATGAAAACAACACTGAGATTCCACCTCACTCCAGAAAGAAAGGCTGCTATTAAGGACTCAACCAATAACAAATGCTGGCGGGGTTGTGGGAAGAAAGGAACCCTTCTCCATTTTTGGTGGGAATGTAGATTGGTGTAGCCATTGTGGAAATAAGTATGGAGATACATCAAAGAACTAGAACTAGAGGTCCCATTTGATCCAGCTATTTCCCTGCTTGGTATCTTCCCAAAAGAATTAAAAGAATCATACCACAGCAATATATGTGCACTCATGTTTATAGCGGCACAGTCTGTAATAGCTAAAGCTTGGAAACAGCCCAAGTGCCCATTAACTGGAAACTGGATAAAGAAGATATGGTCTTTTTGGGTGTTGTTTTTTTTTTGGTACCGGGGATCGAACTTGGGACCTTGCGCTTGCGAGGCAGGCACCGGAACCACTTAGCTAAATCCCCGGCCTTGATCTTTTTATAAAATGGAGTACTACTTGGCCATAAAGAATGGGAAACTAGAGACATTTATACGTAAATGGATGCATATTGAGGCCATACTTTTAAGTGAAATAAATAGGACACATATGGGCAAATACCAAATAGTTTCTCTGGTATGAGAAACTGAAAGTGTAAATAAGGATTAAAATGATTAAAATGAAGAATTGATAATTTGAAATAGGAAGAAAAGGTCCAAAGGGGTAGGGGCAGTGGGTGGGCAAGGGGAAAGGAAAGAAGGGAAAGAAAAATTATGAGAAAAGAAAAAAATCGAAACAAAGTCTTTGTAAATAGGGAAGGGTTGAGGGGGTGAAGGGAGGACAATGAATTGGGAAAAAATAAGGACCCAGATACATCATGTACAGATGCAAGTACCTAATGATAAATGTAAACATATTTTATATCTAAAATGTACCAATAAAACAATTTAAGCACAAAAAAAGACTTTTATGTCTGAAATGTATATAGTTAATATTGTTTTCTTTTGGTTAGAAGTAGCATGGTATAACTTCTCTATCCATTTACTTTTATTTTTTGTGTATAATATTTAAAAATAGTTTCTTGTTGCTGACCCATAATTGAATCTTGCCTTTTGGATCCACTTTCACAGTCTCTGCCTTTAATTGGTGCATTAAGACCATTGATGTTCAAAGTGATTATTGGTATAGTTGCATTAATACTGTGTCTACTATATTTGTGGCTGATTTTAATTTACTGTTTTTGTTTTTTGTTCTGAGTTTTGTTTTCTCTTTCTTCCTTTTCTGGTTTTAATTTAGGCATTTCTGATTTCATTTTCTCTTGTATTTTAGCATATCAGTTATAGTTCTTTTTATTAATTTTGGAGTTGTTTTAAAATTTACAATATACACATAACTAATCTATGATCCCTTTGAATAAAGCACTATACCACTTCACAGGTAATGAGATTACTTCATAACAAGACTATCCTAATTCTTCCTGTATTGTTTCATTATTGTCATTCATTCTACTTTTATAAAAACTTACGTAAGTATATCCATTTTCCAGATGATGGGCACTTGGGCTGTTTTCAAGTTTTAGCTATTACAAACTGGAAAATGGATAAAGAAGATGTGGATTTTTTTTTTTTTATAAAATAGAGTACTACTCAGCCATAAAGAATGAGAAGCTAGAGACATTCATAGCCAAATGGATGTATATTGAGGCCATACTCATAAGTGAAATAAATAGGACACACATGTGTAAATACCGAATAGTTTCTTTAGTGTGTGAAACTGAGAGTGTAAATAAGGATGAAAATGATAAAAATGAATAATTGATAATTTGAAATAGGAAGAAAAGGTTCAAAGGTGTAGGGGTGGCAGGAGGGGAAGGGGAGAGATCAGAGTTACAGGCTGGAATCTGGAAAGAATCCATATATAGATTGTGTTTAAAACTATAGGAAGAGATTCAGATAGAGACTAGGCTGGAGCTCATCAGTGGGTTGGGAAGGAAGAGTCACTGAGATCAAAGGAGAGAAGGATGTGTTTCCACATACAACTATGTTCAGTACACAGTACTTGATAGTGTGATAAATGACTGTTAATATTTTATGTACTTATCATAACACGCTGTTTTTC
Source organism: Heterocephalus glaber (assembly GCF_053883595.1). Classification (NCBI taxonomy): domain Eukaryota; kingdom Metazoa; phylum Chordata; class Mammalia; order Rodentia; family Bathyergidae; genus Heterocephalus; species Heterocephalus glaber. The sequence goes on from NW_028258303.1 coordinate 9,395,700, forward strand.
ATCCTTTAGAACACAATCCTACTATAAAAGAGTTTACTGTAAAACAGTGTGCTGCTATGCCAGTGTTAGCCTCATGCATCTCGTGTTTAACTGCGTATTTGGATAATATCAAGGGGCCATCACAGATGATTGACATGTACCTTCTCAGTTTGCACTTAGAAGTTGGCACTCTGTGTGGTACTTTGCGATAAACACAGATCAAATTGCCTAATAGCATTTTTCTCAGATTATATTTCCATCAAGTGTCACATGACTGTGTTGAAATTTAAATTTAAAAATTTGGCCTATATGGAGTCTACTAACTAGAATTTTTTTGCAGACCACTATTTGTTCAATATTAGTTTTGAAAATCTTTCTAAAACAAATCACATCCTTTGATGTCTTGTTAATAATTGAGATTTTAAAAAATTATATGGAAAACTGTTTAAGTACTTTTCAGTTTTGCTTTGGTTGAGTTCTATTTGAATATTATTATAGTTTTTTTCCCTTGGATTGCTTTTCTTTGAATAATTTTAATTTTTGTATATATGTGTGTTTAGTGAATAATAAAGTTATACATTTAAAAATATATAGAAAAGTTTCTACCAAAAAAACCATACATAAGTATGTATAATTGAATGTTATTATTTGCAAGGTACTATTATGTTTTAGATCTATTAAAAATAAGAAAATTTTTATTTTGCCTTCAATTATTCCTTCCTTCATGTTTTTTCTTTATGTAGATATGAATTTATGACCTATAGTGTTCTCCTTTTATTTAAAGAATTTTAAAAAATATTTTCTGAAAAATAGGTCTACTGGCAACAAATTCTCTCAAGTTTTGATTTTATGAGAAATTCTTATTCACTTTCATTTCTGTATTTTGGGACAAAGTCTCTCTATGTTGCTCAGGTTGGTCAGGAGAACTCAAGTGATCCTCCTCCCTCAGCCTGCTGAGTAGCTGGGATGACAAGCATATGCCACCAAGGCTGCTCTCCTTCACTTTTAAGGGACAACTTTGCAAGGTACAAAACCTAGGTTGGTGAGTTTCTTCCCTTTCATACTTTAAATATTTCACTCTGTGCTCTTCATTACATGGTTACTGAGGAGAAGTTGGATATAATTCTGATCTTTGTATTTCTATAGGTAAGGTATTTTTCTCTTTTTGTTTTTCCAGAGTATTTCATCATCTTTGATGTTTTGAAATTAGAAAACAATATGTGTAGCTGTACCTTTTTTTAATCACGTATTTATTCTTACCTGGTATTCTCTGTGTTTTCTGGATGTGTGGGTTGATATCTGAATTTAATTTGGGAAAAATCTTGGTCATTTTGTTTGAAATATTTCTATTTTTTCCCCCTCTATTTCTGGGATTCCTATTTTGTGCACCTTGCACCCTTTATGGTTGACCCGAGGTCCTTGGGTATTTTAGTTTTGTTTTTTGTTTTCTTCAATCTCTGTTATCTTAGTTTTCCAGTTTTGAAACTTTTTTGAGATCTCCTCAGGATCACAGACTTTCTTCATCTGAGTCAGCTATTCACAAGCCCTGCAAAGTCATTCTTTGTTTCTGTTGTAGTGTGTTTAACATCTAGCATTTCTCTTTTTGTCCTTTCTTGTGATTTTCTTCAGTTGGCTTGCATTATGCATCTGTTTTTTCAAGTTCTTCATCCATTAGAGCTCTTAGTAGATCAATCATAGTTATTTTTAAATTACAGGTCTGATAATTCCAACATCCCTGACATGTTTAGTGATGATGCTTGTTTTTCACTCTGAACTGTATTTTGTCTCTTTTGCTGTGCCTTGTCATCATTCTCACAAGGTGTGACCAATAAATCTTTAAAAATTAAAAAATGAATTTATCACAATGAAAGACATAGTGCCATGAATTCCCCTCAAAATACACTCGTGGTTTCAAGCACACTTATGCCAATACTCCTGTCACTTGCTAACGCAGTACTGGAAGTCATGTTTTATGAGTCTGTAGTTGCTCTATGAGTCATGGGGCCCCCAATATCCTGATTTGATTCAAAATATTTACCTTTCATGGTCATTTTGACTTTGGCTATGAGCCAGAAGTCACATAGTGCCAGATCCGTGCATACCCTTGATGAGGACACACTGTAATCTTTTACGAGCCTGCCTTTTGCTTGGATAGCATGCCTTGGCAGAATTTACTCTATTTTTATCACACCTCTTAATGACACTCACAAAAGAGGACTTTCAGAACTGCTCAGAAATGGCAAGAATGATGGGACAAATGTGTTTGAAGTGAGGTGGCATATTTTGAGAGAGATTAATGGTAATGTGCCTTTTACTATAATAAATTCTAAAAATTAAACATTCACCATATATCTGATGAGAATGAACCAGGGAAAAGGATCTGCTCTAAGTGGGTCTCTGGTGATGTGGTGGTGAGATGTGTGAGGAGGGAAGCATTGTAAATTTCGATAATTAGCTTTCAGTTTTTATTGAGCCTTTTGCCTCTCTATCTTAAACTTCATCAACATTTCACATTTTTTCATTCACATAGCCAAGGGTGGCTAAGATGGGGTGCAGTTGTTATCTAGACCTTTGGGCTCTGATAACCTCCAGATAGGTTAGGTGCTGGTCACCAGTTTACCCAAAGGACAGGCCTTGTTATGAAGAACAAAATGCTCTGGATTATTTCAAAATGTCTAGAAGCATGAGGACATTTTTCTCAGGTATTTATTTTAGTAGCCTGTCCTTGCTTCTTTTGTGAGGTAACACTCACAAAATTGTGGGGGCTTCCATGACTGGGTGCCTCAGTGTTTTTAACCCTTCAAAGCTGTCCAAACTGAGGCTTCCACAATTCGTTGATTACAGTTCAGGTTTTCCTACATTAATACTGGTTCTTGTGGTGGCTTTAGTGTGTCTCTGGCTTCAGGAAACCATGTCTCTCACTGTCACTCCAGGAGACCATGCTTCTCATTCTTAGGGACAGCTATTTGTACTGTGACTTCATCTCTCTTTTGGATTCTAAGATAACTGTTGATTTTTGGCTTTCTTCAGCTTTTTACTGTTAGGATGGAGTGACAGCTTCTACACATTTTACATACAGAGCCAGAAACCAGCTGTCTCAGGAATTTGTTAAGGATATGTTAGTTTGGTAAGGCTGCCACAATAAAGTACCACAGACTTCAGAGCTAAAGCAACAGAAATATATTTTCTCTCAGAGACTGGAAGTCCAAGACCAGCCTTCAGCAGGTTTGGTTTCTTCTGGAGCCTCTTGTTGGCTTGCAGATGGTGGCTGCCTTGCTGTGTCTTCACATTGTTCCTTGTCCTATATTATTTGTGTCCTAATCTCCTATTCCTATAAGGATTCTATTTAAAGCAGGACATAAAGAAAACAAGTTTTTCCTAGTTTTGGGCAGCCTCCCCTCGTCCTCTCCCCTTCCCTGTAACTGTAACTCCTTATTCTGGTAAAGATAAAACTGGCAACTACGTCCTGTAAACAAAGTTTATATCATCTTGTTCTCACAAGATTCACAAGGCTCTGTCTTCTTTCAAGCCTAGGTTACAAGGCTATCACTGCACGATTAATTGTTTTGTCTGCTTTTGTCTATAACCTCACTTGCCCATTCCACCCTCCAGCTACACAACACTAGAAAAATGACTCCCTCAGCCACAGGTATAAAACTAGAACCTTTCCTTTGTTCTTGTCTCAGCCTTTGGACGTTAGTCTGCTGAGTTGGCGTACACCTAAAATCCTGGAATAAATCCTCCTGTATCACCTTTTGGTCTTTCCTATCTCTTAAAATCCTGCAACACAGTCACATTGGATTATCACCCACCCAAATTACCTCACTTTTCCATAATTATCTCTTTTGGGCTGTATCACCAAATATAACCACATTCTGAAGTCCTGGATTTTAGGGCTCCAATGTATGAATTGATGGTGGGAGAGCAATTAAATACACTACAAAGTATATTTAAAACTAATATCTCTGTTTAAGTGTATTTGAACAATTAGTAATTAGATCACATACTATATATTCTGTACTAAATTATATGTCTTCAATCTATTTTGTGGGCAGCTCAGTCCTATTACCTACTTAACATGGCAGAAATGGAGGTCTGGCACATGGAAGTGATTTGTTTAAATCTGCTCTGCTGTGAAAGTCCATGCTTAATATGTGCTTCATTTAATAATTAATTCAACACAAGTTATTGCATATGTTTAGTTTTCAACACTGTGATATATGCCGTGCATTGTGGGGCAAGCCCAGGAAGAAATAGTCCCAGTCCTCATGGAGTTTATAGCCTAATAGGGAGTCACATATTACAAAACAATCATGCCAAAAATAGACAGCACATCTGCTTTAAATAATATGGGAGTGATACACTGTTCTATGATAATCTACAGTAAGATGTTTACCTGACCTCATCAGGAATGCTTTCTAGAAGTAGCAAATGAGTTGAGATCAGAATAGTGAGCAGGAAGTAACCAAATGAGTGAAGGAGAGAATATAAGAAAAAAGACTCCCTGGCAGGAGGCCTCTAAGACACTACCTGCTCTGTAGCCTACATTATCTCTGTGACCTGTCTCAACCTAGTCTCTCTCTCACCTGCTCAGCATCCATCACACTATCTTTCCTGCCATTCTTAGAGGACACTAGGCTTGCTCCCCACTTTGTGTGTCAGGGTCTTTTCACCAGCAGTCTCCTCTATCACCTTCTCCAGATGTATTGGATCCACATTCTCAGTGAGATCTGGCTTGACTGTCCTATTTTTCATAATAATCTGACCTTACCCTACTCCATCCTCTAGTACTTCTTTATTCTGCTCTATCCTAATTTTTGTTCATGGGATTTTTCACCTTTTGCACAGTTTATAAGTTACTTGTGCATTTATTGACTCCTAAGCTAGAACATCAGCATTAATTGATGGCAGTGATCATTGTTTTGTTTGCTGATGGATGCCTAACACTATGGACAGGTACAAGTAGATACTCAAAAACATACATTGATTCATTTGACTGATTTATTGATTGCCAAAGGGAAACTTCTGTCTGAAGTACAACATTTAGAAGAGTAGTTAGGGGCCAGTTTTTGCAGTCTTGTGGGTTGTGCATGTGTTTATGTGTGTGTGTGTGTGTGTGTGTGCACGTGAGAGAGAGAGAGAGAGAGAGAGAGAGAGAGAGAGAGAGAGGGAGAGACCCATGATAGCAAAGTCATCGAAGGGTTATAAGAAAGGGAAATAACATAAGCAGATTTAAATTTTGCTATAATAATTTAATACGATAGTAGCCAGATGGGGAACAGAGGAAGAGTTGAGAGAAATTTAGGAGTTTTGATTAAGTGAAGGAGTATGATATAATCAAGAATGCCTGTCTATTTCTTAACCCCTAGTCCAAGCTCTTTTTATTACAAGGGAAACAGAGAAAAGAGCACAGAATTTTATTCAACAAGTCTTGACTTTGGGTGACTTAATCCTTGTGGCCCCAAATTATTTTCTAAACCAAAGTGGTAATGATTGCAACTTGTCAAATTTTCTGTAAATATCAAACTTAAAAATGTATGCTAAGCAATTATTAGTCATTAAATAGAAGTCATTCTTAGTAGCATAAGTCTCTGAAGAACAGCTCATCTTCTTAAAAAAATCTGTTTATAAGATTTGACATGCACTTTGGCTTTTTCTTCAAAAAGACTACTCTTGTTTGTTTTAATGTTATATTGCCCTTGTGCTACTACAGTAATCATGAGTCTATTAAAATTGTGACCTCCAACAGTGCATACCATTTATGGTAGACTTTTACAGTAATAGTTCCTGATTTGTCTATGTGCATATGCACATGTGTGGAGTCATTTCCTGTATGGACTGGGTTGGTCACATGACTTTGTTCAGTGACAGTCACAAATATGACTTAAGCACAAACTTAGAGTACTTGCATTGTGGGATATTTTCTTCCCTCTTAGCTGTTGCTGGGATAGCTGTGGCTGCCCCTATGAGGAAATACAAGCTAGTCTTTTTTATTGTTGTTGTTCTTTTATTGGTACATTTTAGGTATACAATTCGTTTACATTTATCATTGGGTGTTTGTACCTGTACATGATATATCTTGGCTCTTTTTTTCCCCATTACCCACTCTGCCTTTCCCTATTTACATAGAATTCATTTTCATTTTTTTTCTTTTCTCATACTTTTTTCCTTTCCCTCTTTTCCTTTCCCCTTCCTCTCCCTTCACTCCTTCATCTTTGGACCTTTTTTCCTATTTCAAATTATCAATTATTCATTTTAATCATTATAACCCTTTTTACACTATCAGTTTCTCACACTAGAGAAACTATTCGGTATTTACACACGTGTGTCCTATTTATTTCACTTAAGAGTATGGCCTCGATATGCATCCATTTAGCTATAAATGACTCCAGTTTTTCATTCTTTATGGCTGAGTAGTACTCCATTTTATTAAAAAAAACACATTTTCTTTATCCAGTTTCCAGTTGATGGGCACTTGGGCTGCTTACAAGCTTTAGCTATTACAAACTGTGCCACTATGAACATGGGTGCACATATATCACTGTGGTATGACTCTTTTAATTCTTTGGGGAAGATCCCCAGCAGGGAAATAGCTGGGTCAAATGGGACCTCTAGTCCTAGTTCTTTGAGTTATCTCCATAATGATTTCCACAGTGGTTGCACCAGTCTGCACTCCCGCCAACAATGGAGAAGGGTTCCTTTCTCCCCACAACCCCGCCAGCATTTGTTATTGGTTGAGTCCTTAATAGCAGCCTTTCTTTCTGGAGTGAGGTGGAATCTCAGTGTTGTTTTCATCTGCCTCTCTCGAATGACAAGTGATGTTGAACATTTTTTCATATATTTGTTTGCCGCTTTTACTTCTTTGTCTGAGAAATGTCTGTTCATTTCAGATGCCCATTTTTGAATTGGGTCTTTGAATTTGGGGGGTCTGATTTTTTTCAATTCTTTATATATTCTAGATAGTAGTCCTTTGTCTGAGGTACGGCTGCTAAAATTTTTTTCCCATATTGTAGGTTGTCTGTTAGCTCTGTTGGTGGATTCTTTTGCAGTGCAGAAGCTTTTTAATAAGATGAGATCCCAGTTGTTGATTCTTTCTGCTAGTTCCCGTACTACTGAAGTTTTGTTCATGAAGTCTTTTCCTATGCCAATATCTTTAAGAGTTCTACCTAACTTATCTTCCATCAAGTTTAGTGTTTCTGTCTTAATATTAATATCTTTAATCCACTTTGATCTTAGTATAGTGCATGGTGATAGATATGGGTCTAGTTTTAATCTTTGGCGGGTTGAAGTCCAGTTTTTCCAACACCTTTTACTGAATAGGCTATCTTTCCTCCAATGATGGTGGTTGACTCCTTTGTCAAAGAAGAGGTGGCTGAGCATGTCTGGAGCTGTTTCTGGATCTACTAATCTATTCCACTGATCCTCAGGTCTGTTCCTTTGCCAGTACCATACTGATTTTATCACAGTAGCTTTGTAGTATAGTTTCAAGTTGGGGATTGTGATACCCCCAGCCATGTCTCTGTTGCTTAGAATTGCTTTAGCTATTCTAGGTCTCTTATGGTTCCAAATGAATTTTTGGATTGTTTTCTCTAGTTCTGTGAAGTATATTTTTAGAATTTCAATTGGCATTGCATTGAATCTATATGGTAGTTTTGGAAGTATGGCCATTTTCACTACATTGGTTCTTCCTACCCAGGAGCAAGGGATGTCTTCCCATTTTCTTGTATCTTCTTTGATCTCTTTTTTCAGAGTGCTGTAATTTTCTGTGTAGAGGTCTTTTGCTTCCTTTGTAGGATTGATTCCTAGATATTTCATTTTTTTGGATGCTATTGTGAAAGGAATTGTTTCTCTAATTTCTCTCTCAGTGACTCTGTTATTTTTGTACAAGAAGGCTATTGTTTTTTGGAGTGTTGACCTTATATCCATCCAGCTACTCTACTGAATCTGTTACTTAAGTGTAGAAGTCTTTTGGTGGAGTTTTTTGGGTCTTCTATGTAACATATCATATCGTCAGCAAATAATGACAGTTTAACTTCTTCTTTTCCTATCTTTATTCCTTTTATTTCTTTCTCTTTTCTAATTGCTGTGGCTAATTTTTCCAGAACTATATTGAACAGGAGTGGTGATAGTGGGCAGCCTTGTCCTGTTCCTGATTTTAGCATGAAAATTTTCAGTTTTTGACCATTTAGTATGATGTTGGCTGTTGGTTTTTCATAGATAGCCTTAATCAGGTTAAGATAAAGACCTTCTATTCCAATTTTCTGTAGGGTTTTTATCATGAATGGGTGTTGGATTTTGTCGAATGCTTTTTCTGCATCTATTGAGATGATCTTATGGTTTTTGTGCTTGACTCTGTTAATATGGTGTATTGCATTTATTGATTTATGAATGTTGAACCATTCTTGCATTTCTGGGATAAATCTGACTTGGTCAGGGTGTATGATCTTCTTCATGACCCTCTGTATTCTGTCTGCCAGTATCTTGTTGAGGATTTTTGCATCTATGTTCATTAGGGAGATTGGCCTGTAGTTCTGTTTTTTGGTTGGGTCTTTCCCTGGTTTTGGAATCAAAGTAACATTTGTTTCCAGGAATAAATTTGGAAATATTGTTTCCCTTTTAATTTCCTTGATGAGTTTAAAGAGTAATGGTATTAGTTCTTCTTTAAATGTCTTGTAAAATACAGCAGTGAAGCCATCTGGACCTGGGCTTTTCTTTGTTGGTAAATATTTTATTACATTTTCAATTTCACTCATTGCACTTGGGGTGTTTAGAATTTCTATATCTTCTTCATTTAACTTTGGCAATTCATATGTATCTAGGAATCTGCCCATTTCTTCTATGTTTTCTATTTTATTGGAGTAGGGTTCTCAAAGTAGGTATAGATGATCCTCTGGATTTCGGTTGGATCTGTTGTGACTTCACCTTTTTCATTCTTAATTGCGTGTATTTGTGCCTTTTCTTTCCTTTTTTTGATAAGTTTGGCTAAAGGTTTATCAATTTTATTTATTCTTTCAAAAACCAACTCTTTGATTCATTGATTTTTTGTATTGTTCTCTTAGTCTCCATTGCATTGATTTCTGTTCTGATCTTTATAATTTCCTCACTTGTACGAGCTTTGGATTTGTTATGCTCTTCTTTTTCTAGGAGCTTGAGGTTCTGCATTAGGTTATTTAGCTGAGTGTTCTCTGTTTTCTTAATGTGGGGATTCACTGCTATGCATTTCCTGCGTAGAACTGCTTTCATTGTGTCCCATAGATTCTGGTATGTTGTATTGGCATTTTCATTTACTTGTAGAAACTGTTTAATTTCTTCTTTTATTACTTCTGTGACCCATTGGTTGTTCAAGAGGGCGTTATTCAGTTTCCATGTGTTTGTTGGGGTTTTGCTGTTTCTTATGTTATTGATCTCCAATTTTATTGCACTATGGTCTGATAATATACAGGGGGTAACTTCAATTCTTTTACATTTACTTAGACATGTCCTATGAGCTAGCATGTGGTCTATTCTGGAGAATGACCCGTGTACAGCCAAAAAGAATGTGTATTCCGATTTTGTGGGGTGGAACACTCTGTAAATATCTATTAAGTCCATTTGTTCAATAGCTTGTTTCAGTTCTAGAATTTCCTTGTTAACTTTTTGTCTAGATGATCTGTCTATTTGTGATAGTGGGGTATTGAGGTCCCCACTACAATAGTGTTAGTGTTTATTTGTTTTTTCATGTCTATTAATATTTGTTTTGTATAGTTGGCGGCATTCTTATTTGGTGCATATATATTTAGGATTGTCATCTCTTGCTCTTGGATTGTTCCTTTCACAAGGATGTAGTGACCATCTTTGTCTCTCTTAATTAGTTTTGGTTTGAAATCTACTTGTCAGCAAATAAGATTGCTGCCCCTGCTTTCTTTTGGGTTCCTGTGGTGTGGAGAACTGTTTTCCATCCTTTTACTTTTAGTCTATGAGTTTCTTTTTGAGTTAGGTGCGTTTCTTGTATACAGCATATTGTTGCATTTTCCTTTTTAATCCATTCTGCCAGTCTATTTCTTTTGATTGGTGAATTGAGGCCATTAACATTGAGGGTTATAATTGAGTGATACTGATTTATCCTTATCATGATGTTTTACTTTTGTTGGCTCTTTTCTTTTTTATTTTTTCCCCCTTTCCCTTTAGTGTCTTACCTTGCCTGGTGGCTTCCCTCTTCTGGGCCTCATGGAGTTGTGATCTTCATTGCTTTTTTCTAGGATATTTTTTAGAATTGCTTGTAGTGCTGGTTTGGTGTTCATGAAATTTCTCAGGTGTTCTTTGTCACGGAAGTATCTAATTTCCCCTTCGATTTTGAAAGATAATTTTGCAGGATACAACAGTCTAGGTTGGAAGTTATTTTCTTTTAGGGCTTGAAATACTTCATTGCAGGCTCTCCTTGATTTGAGGGTTTGTGTTGAGAAGTCTGCTGTGATTCTGCTGGGCTTTCCTTTGTCGGTGATTGTTTCTTTTCTCTAACTGCTTGTAGGATTTTGTTTTTCTGTTAGGTTTCTGGGATCTTGACTATTATATGTCTAGATGTAGATTTTTTTTGATCATGGCTAGTTGGAGTTCTATATGCCTCACTTATCTGTATGTCCAATTCTCTACTTCTGTCTGGGAAGTTATTTACTATTACTTCTGTGCACAGTTTTTTATGTCAATTGTGCTTTCTCCTGTTTTTTCATGGACACCTATCAGTCTTATGTTATTCTTCTTTGCATTGTCTAGCAGTTGTTGGATTGATTTCTCGTGGTCCCTTACTTTTTTTAAAGAAATCTCTATTTTCATGGTCTCTAACTGCGATCCTGTCTTCTATATCTGATATTCTATCTTCAGATTCCCTTAATCGGCTGTGGATACTTTCAGTGGAGTTTTTGATCTCCTGAATATCTGTTTGAATCTGTTTCATGGATTCCAATTCTTTCTTATGTTGGGCTTATCATGGTTTCCATTTCTTTCTTATGCTGGGTATTCATGGCTTCCAGCATGTTTCTGAGCTCATCTATTTTTTTTTTTAATCTGTTTCTGTTCCAGATCCTCTAATCATGTCTTTCACTCTGCTCACCATCTCTGTAGATATCTGGGAGATTATTTCTGCTTTGAATTTTTCTAGAGCCTCATTCATCTGTTTTGTTACTTCCTGTGCTATCAGTTCAGAGTATCCAGGTGGTTGGTTATGGGACTTTTCCATCTCATTTCCCCCAGGATTTACCCTTGGTGGGGTGGAAGTCTGAGTTTGTGCCTTGCTTAAATGTCTTCTCATTTTTGTTTTTGGTACTGTCCTTGGTTTAACTCCTGGGTTGATAGTTTGAAGTTGCTTATTATAGGTATCTTTGTTGCTTGTAATTAGAACCCTTATGGAATGATTGCTTCTCAGAGGTGTCTTCCAGATATAGCTGGTCTTTAAGTTTTGAGTCTCTAATGACTATAAGGCTATCTCATTTTCCTTATACTAGGAAGGTTCATTGACTAGAACAATAACAACACCTTAGCCCAAGTGATACAATCTGCAACACCATTGCATCAAGTACATCTTTGAAAATGACATTTTGTGGTAGTTATTAATCTATCACCTTTAGCTGTGTGAATTAAATCAAGATCAAGGACCAACCCAACATATAGTGGATAAACTCTTCAATATAACAACTTTACCCTTTGGGATGGGGAGTTAGAAGGGGTTGGGGAGGGAGGGACAGATGGGAAGAAGGATAGGGGAAGTTTAGCAGTGTGGTCAGAGGACACAGGTGAGAATGAAAAAGAGAATAATAGGAAAATAAAGAAGAACTCCAAATGAGGCCCAAAACAGGGACTAAAAGGGAAGATGAACAATGTGGGAGAGCAAGAGAGTGAGTGTAAGAGAGAGATAAAGGAAAGAGAAAAGAAAGAAGAAAAGAAAAGAAAAAAAGGAGAGAAAAACAAATATTTGCAAAGAGTAGGAAAAAAAATTAAAGATAAGAGGAGCAAAAGAAAAGAACAGAGAAAAAAACCCAAAGTAATAATATTAATATTGGGAATAAAAAATAACAATGAAGATGAAGGACCTCTTTCAGGGTATGTCTCTGTTGTCACAATAGACAAAGTGGGTAGCAGTGTACAGATATAAGTCTATCAGTCTCAGCAAGCTAGTCACAGACCTATGAGATTCAGGCAGATTTCTGGCTGCAAGTCCCAAGTTGAAGTCCCTATCCTCCTGTAGGGTTGAACTCTGCAGAATTGTATTGCAGGTTCCAGCTGCCCTTCCCCTGAAGATACTCCCGGTCCTGATGGGAGGTGAAGATGACTCCAATTTACCCAGTACAGTGGTCTGGTGGTCCGGTGTCCTCTGCGTCTTTGTAGTGGGGAACCAGGTGGCTGTACAGAGAAGAGGCCAGAGGAGCAGGGGTGTGTATGTGTTTGTGTGTGTGTGTGTGTGTCCAGTGGATTGTTGCCAGGGAGCGGGCTGATTCAATGTGTTCCATGTGACTCCCGACCTTGGTACAGTGTCAGAATTTGAATTTGGGAAGACAAACATCCAGTCCATAGATAGCACCAGGAAAATATATTTCATATGCATATCTACATATTCCCTTAAAATATGAATAGATATGTGTACAATTCACATATAGAGAGGGTTAATTTTTGCATTGTTTTTGAAGATCAAAGAAAATTAGAGTGTGCCATCTGGAGCATAACGGCAGTAAGATGAAAAGTCAGTAGGAACCAGACTCTGAAAAAATCTGAATGTACCTTGTAGGCTGATGCCTCACTCAGAAAATGTGATTATGATGATTTACAGAGCCTGATCTTGTCCATGTCACTCTCTGACTTCATTCTGAGCTGCCCACTTTCTCATTCAGTCCACTATAGTGCTGTGGATATTATTTCTGTTCTGTTCTTCAAGCTTGCTAATCATGTTCATGGCCTTGGAACTTGCTAATTTAGATGCTAGGTCATTTCATTTCCTACAAGTTTTGGCTCAAAATCCATTTTCTCAGTGAAGTCTGTCCTAGTTGGCCATTTAATTTCTCACTTCTGTGATTTCTGTTTTCTGCTCAGTATGTGCTACTGTTTCACATCCTATATATTTTACTTCTTTTATTATCTGCCTCTCAGTCTAGAATATAAATCAAGTGAGCGCAGAAAGTTTTATTTGTTTTGTTTACTACTCTATCCTCAGCACTGAGAATAGTGACAGCCGTAGTATAATAGAAGATCACTAATATGTGTTGAAGTGCTGAGTGAGTAAAAACAATGCAGAAGTTCTTAACCCTATGTATTTTTTTCAGTGAATCTGCAAATCAGCTGGAAAATAAAAATAATTGCAGTTTCTCAAAAAAGATTATAAACTTTCATCATATTCAATAATTTATTTGTATAGGAACTGAAAGTGGTACAAATAATTGATCTAAAGAATCTAAAATATATTATTTTTAAAAGGAGAGTTGAAAGTCTGAATCTTTTTCAGAAGGATGGTGGCCGTAGTAGAGTAGAATTAAAGGAAATTAATCAGATAGAATGATGGATTCAAGTAAGAAAGAGATTAAAGGCAAAGGGGCCGGTCAGGAAGTTTCTGTAGTAAATAAGACAAGCAGTAATGAGGACCTGGATTGGAAGCACTGTTTGGCAAATGAAAAGCAGAGTTCTGCTTATTATGTGCAAATACTGTCAGTACTGCTGCTGTACTACAAAATGATAGCATTGCTGAAAGGGAAATCAAGCATCAAATTAAGAAAGGTATGTTCTTATTTTTAACCAAAGCAAAAACCTTCAATGGTAGGAGTGGTGGGCTGGCTGCATTAACAAGAGAGTTTTCTCACCATAAAGTGCCAATCATTTTGACCTTAATCCAAAAGCCATCTCTTCTTTTTGCCTTCTAATGCTACCAAAAGTATATTTTGTCATGAGAGAAATGATGGGCATTATATGCTAAGATTCCTAAGGATAACAGAATATAACAAAGTAGTACATTAGTTACTGCTTTTATTCTTGATATGATTGACCAGGATTGCATTTGACACTGTTTAATTTTCATCTAGAAAACCTAAAGTGATTTATTACTTGGAAAATGTCTCAATGCAACAAATTCAAGATATTTCACTGATTTTTTTAAATAGCACAAAGGAATAAACATATAGACTATTGATCTTTCACATTCAATTAATTCCAAACCCTATGGTGATGTACATTCTTTTTTTTCCATTTAGTTTATTGGTAATTTTAGGTATACAATACAGTTACATTCATCACTGGGGCTTGTAGCTTTACATGATGTATCTTGGTTCTTATTTTTTCCCCCTTCCCCTGCCCTCCCTTCACCCCCTCCACACTTCCTTATTTACAAAGACTTTGTTTCCATGTTTTTCCTTTTCTCAGATTTTTTTATTTTCCCTTCTTTCCTTTCCCTGATGTGATTCTATCTCATATTTTTTCTTTTCCCTTCTTTCCTTTCCTTGATGTGCATTCTTATCAATAATTTATCTGCGTGATTTTGATGTAAATGCTACTTAAAATTATTTATTGGTTAATACAGAAAAGTTCTTTACGAACAATGATACTGCCTTTAAAAAAAAAAAAAACCCAGCACAATATCACACACTCAATTTAGGAGGAAATAGCCTTGATAAGAATTATTTTTATTTTTTCACTTGTCAAAAAAGGATCACAATAAAGTGAATCATGAACTATTAGTATTTTAAAATTAAATAAAAGAAATGATGGCTGTGATCATCTGAGAAATTCTTAGTGCAGCAGTGCAATCACGCAATTGGACCTTGGGTAGGTGCTCCTCATTTCTGAGTTTCTTTCCCCATAACAATCCCTTTGATGCCTTCTCATTGCTCTGTTTCCATAGGCTCAACCCAGGAGGCTCCTCTCTTGTTATATGTTATGTGTCATCAATTGCTATGATTTGATAAACAGCTGATCCAAGGCATGCCTCCCTGGTACTATGTTCATGATTGTTCTCCAGAAGAAAATGCCCATTTTTGAAAATGTGTATATTTCTCTCTACTGTTCATTTATGGCCCTTGTTTCCACCCTTACTAGCCTTTCTCCCCTTCACCTAGCTCTTGGCATCAATCCCAACTGGCTTCTCAGCTCTCAGCATTCAAATTAATCTTCCAAGTTACTGGATATCTGTTCCTACTATTTCCTTGCTAAAAATCTACTAGTGGTTTTGCAAAAACAATAAGATAAAAATTTCAATTATTCATGGAATCATGCCCATCTCTCCATGTCTATCTTTGCCTTCTGCTCATTTCACATTTTGATGTTTCCACAGGTTGTGCTTTTCCATTCTTTTTTTCCCCCAAACAATGTGCCTTTCATTTCCCTTGCTAAATGTACTCATTCCTTAAGCCTCTCTCTCAGTGATTTTCTTTTTGACTAGACATGTTCATCCTTTTCCATTTTTCAGAGTTTTGTATATTCTGTTAGAGCACTATCCCTGCCATGCAATAACGGTGAGACAAGTTTCTAGCCAATTTTGTATCTCCAATGCCTGGCAATGTGGCTGGTGTTTAATTTATTTTTTGCAGAGATAAATTTGTTCACCCAAAGAATGACTTTGATGACTGAAATTCCAAGGAACAAATAATCTCTTATGTTTTGCAAATAGTACCGCTTAGGTTTAAGACAAGCTTAATTGCTGCTATTCCATTGCTACATTTGGGAAATTTCAATCTGTCTTTGCTTGCTTTGTTACAGAAATCTCAGAAAGAAGTACACAGAGACACAGAATTTGGATAAAATAATAAAATTTCTTCTCACGAGCGGGCGGGAACGCCAGAAACCAGTCTGGTCAATATCTGCCCCCTTTTTTTCAGCATTTCCCTTTTTATATCCTTTTAAGCCATTATCTCATCCCTAGTGGTCTTTGATATGTAAATACAATTCCAGTTCCTATTTACAAGTCACAGACACAAGATAGGCCATATACATTGTAAATTCACCCTGGCATGGTAACTTTGTTAGGTTAATGAAGTTACCAGTTAGAGTCAGATAATCCTCACCTTAAACAAAGAGTTATGGGAAAAGCAAATCTTAAAAGAACACATTACTTATTTTGCTTCTACAACTACCTTAATATTCAATCTATTAAGTCATCTAAAACTTTTCCATATCAGCACCTTTCTGGGTGCTGGCTCCCATAATGGGGCCATGTCGACATCTAGGAATGAGACAGAGGAGAAAGAAAAGGTGTTGAGGAATGAATTGAAGAAAGTTCAATTTGGCTTCTATCACTTCATGCAGAATGCTTTCTGGAGCCACAGATAGCTTGGCAGGAGAAGCACTGGCTTTCAAAGACATAAACAAATGCCAACCAATTTAGTCTATGCTGTGACGATGCAGGCAAAAAATTAAAAAATAATAGTAGCAAAAATCCTGCCTCTCAACAAAGAGCAGTTGCTACCCCTGTACCAAAGAAATGCTACCAGCCAAGGTAGCAGCCTTCATCAAGCTATTGCTTTTCTGGAACATAAATATTGGACCAAACTAGTAAACTTTGGCTGCCTGACAAGAGAGGCTTCTAATCTCACTGTGAACTCAAGCTCACCATCTGGAAGTAGAACCTGCTCACCAAGATGATTCACACCAGGTGCCTGACACCCAGACACAGACTGATATGAAAGCCCTGCCCCACGCCAGGGTCCCAGAGGCTAAATCTGGAAGCATACAGTAGGTCCACTGCTAGAGCTACAGAAAATGCAATAAGATTGCTGGTATGGACCTCCAATCCCATGGATATCAGACTCAACTCCATTTGTTAAAGGGTCATGTTTTATTAAAAATGAATTAACATTGCTGAGTATCATGGTAGATGGCTATAATCCCAGCATTCTAGGAGGCTGAGGCAAAATGATTTCAAGTTCTAGGCCAGCCTGGGCAACTTAGTGAAACCTTATCTTTAAATAAATAAATAAATAAATAAATAAAATAAAATAAAATAAAACTCTGACGACATAGCTTAGAGGAAAGGCCCTGGGTTTAATCTCTAGTACAACAAAAATAACTAAATAGTTGTTTTGTCATTTTAAAATAACATAATACATTCTCATGTTTAAATACATGCCCTATTATTTTTGCATTAAACCAAACTTAAAAGAGGAGGCAGAAGGCACCTGGTAGAGCGCAGTACTTGCCTCATGCAGGATGGAAAGCAAAGAAGAGCAGGGGCTGGGGTCCAGCTCTCCCCTCCCCAACACCCCAGGGACCTAACTTTCTCACCAGGACCCACCTTCTAAAGGTTCCCTCACTTCCCAATAGCACCACAGGCTGGTGACCAAGCCCTCAGTACATGGCCATGAGAGACATTTCAGAGCCACACGGTAACACAAAGCATATATTCATCCTTCTCTTTCTTTCAAGGTTTGTATAACAGTTATGAATTTATTAAAAACAAAAAAAGCTGTCCCCCTTTGGGAGAAATTATAGCTATTGATTAAAACTAACCTTCACCCTGAAAATGGGAGGAAGAATTGGTCAGACCAGGTGGAAACAGTTTACCTTTTGCTTACACATTTCAGCTTAGGAGAATTTTATAGTAACTAAAAGCAATTTCATTTGAACTTTCCTGTGACCTTTATAAGATTAGGTATTGGCAGCTTGAGTCCACATCTTAGAGAACCTGGCCATATTTCAAAAGCACCAACATAATTGGCACTCCTTTCAATAGCCTTTTCAGTCACAAGGTTAAATGGAAACAGAAAAAACCAAACACTTAGAGCAGTCTTTCAAGATGTAGGTTAAATTCTTCTTTCATTTGTTTTTTGTTAGTTTTGTTTTATTTTGTGATTTTTTTTTTTGAAGAAGGAGCTTTGCCTATATTTCTGTCAATCTAAAACACTTCAGAGCGATGGCAGTAGATCAAAGTCAATCTAAGCATTACATTTATTTTCTGTGCTATTTACAATCATTGTGAACAATATGAAACAATTATCAATTTCAGGCCAGAAATGTAACTTCACTGTCTTTTCACAGTCAAAATGCTACATATGGGAAATCTAAGTGGTGAATGTGGAAAAAAATCATGAGAGCTTCTTTTCTTTAATTGTGGTGATAAATTGAACAAATGGTATGAAAATTATAAGGCTGACAAAGTATCATTCTATTACTCCACAATTTGGAAATTAGTGGAATATACCACAGTAAATTAATGAGAGATAATGGAGGTTTTGTTTTTCTTTTATTTCTTTTTTCTTTTCTTTTCTTTTTCTTTTTTTCTTTTTTCTTTCTTTCTTTTCTTTTTTTTTAATATCCCAGGCATAGGGAGAATGGAATCGCTCCCACTTCTGGCCCAATGTGCTTGCCATCTGGACTGCTTCTAACTGGTGGAAGTGTCCCTTTCTTCCCAAAGCAGGAGTTGAGGGGGATAAATGAGTCTGAAGGATTCCTTCTGCCTGTTTAAACATCATTTTCTGACTATACACAGTAGTTCCTGCTCCCCCTCCCCCTTGTTCCCTTCACTTCCCTCCCTCCAACTAACCTGACAAGGGGAAAGAAAGAAAGA
Organism: Heterocephalus glaber; assembly: GCF_053883595.1. Classification (NCBI taxonomy): domain Eukaryota; kingdom Metazoa; phylum Chordata; class Mammalia; order Rodentia; family Bathyergidae; genus Heterocephalus; species Heterocephalus glaber. The sequence continues at coordinate 9,414,187 of NW_028258303.1, forward strand.
AATCTTGCATTTACCACATTCCCATTACGATGCCCAGTGTGTTGCCATTAAATAGTCCCTTTAGTGAGTAGGTCTAATTGGCCAATATATGGTGCTTTCTATTGATGCTTTTTAGTCACAGCTGAGTTTGATATACTTACATGTATATAATTCATCATGTGAAGGTCATTTTCTTTACCCTTATTGTTCTGCCATTTAAATTGTTATTCTACGTGAATTTCCATGTAATTAACTGGTTTGGTCGCAATTTCAGGCACTTCAGAAAGACAAAAGGAAAATGGAAAAAAAAGCTGCATGTGTGAATTGGTTTACATTCAGCAGCATTGCTCATGGTTCCCCTGGACCACCAGATGTCAGCCTAAATTGAAGAATAGAAAAGAAATTGTGTATCATAACATTACTGCACCAGATGGAGTTTTACACAACCCTGCAGGAAGAGCTAGCCAGCAGTCGTTAACATTCAGTGTTAGAAATAGCACAAGTGACACTGTATGCACTGTTGCATTTTTTAGTATATGTGCTGCTGAAGCAAGCACAACTGTAGCATTTTTTGATTATGGAACTTAATTATATCATAGATCACTGATAGCTTAATTTATGAGGATTGATTTTGTTAATTTGAGCAGTTCAAAAGTCACTTTTAAAGCTTTAGTCCATTTAATTGTATCTGACTTAAGCTCTACTCATGCTATTGGAAGACAAATGGCTGTAAACGGGCAATACATTTTTTTTTCCTGCTGTTCGTCCATTTATTTCTACATGTGTCATTTACTTTGATTTATGTTTCAATAAGCACTACTGTATATAGGGTATGAAGGCATTTTTTTCAGCTTTTAGCTGAGCTCAAATGAATGCAAATATTAAACTATTTTAAAAATGTGTCACTTTTAATCACACAACAATGGGAGTAAGAGGAACATGAAATGTTAAGATTTTCCTCTAAATATAACCACTCATTTCAAACTGGAAGATTACAGATGTTACTTTTCAGTACTAAATAGCTGTGTTTTGGACTAATCTAATAGAAGTACTTTGCTATATTTTTCATTAATATATGCGACATTAAACACATAGGGAAATTCCATTAACACTTCCATTAAGAAAACCAGTCAGAAATGCAATTAGAGTGATTTTACTTACCCTCAGCTTTTGAATTTAACATAGTGAGATGAGTAATACATTAGATAGAATAACAGAGGAATGAACTTGAAAGACTGTGTGTGTTTGTGCGGAGGAGACAGGAGAGAGAGAGGGAGGAGGGGGGAGGGGGAGGGGGAGAATGTTGTTGCTCTGATAGTCTATTTAGGGTTCAATCTTGCTCCAGCTGGTTCTCACAACTGATGTATCAGTGACACAAGGTTTTTCTACCTCTGTCTCATCAGTTTCTCCTTGAATTTTTAGCTCTGACATTTATTTGAACACCACCAGCCAGGTTCTTATCTTTTTCTCACCCCACTGAGCTATGAAAGCAAAATTCCCTTTGAAGTCAATAATAATGATAATGATAAAACCTCACATTTGCTTTTCATTCTGAGAATAGAAGAGCATAAGATACTCCACAGACGTGATCTTGTTAACCTTATAATGAAGTCTTTTTTGACATAATGCATACGAATTTTGAAAAGGTTAAAAGACTACTCTATGGTTGTGCAGTGTATCATTGGCAGACTCAAATCACACTTCATAGGATCTCTCAAGAATGGCTTTGACATCATTTTAAAATCAGATAATCAGAAAAGAGGAAGAAAATAAGAAACTGGTTCCTTATAGAATTTTCTTAATCTGTAATAAAAGTCTGTCCTAGTGACTTTGTAAAAAATGAAACCTGCAGGCTTAGGTTTGCTTACACCCCACAGATTAAATTTGTAAACTTTGAATCTCAGTGATCTGAACTATACCCCTTCGTCTTTAACAAATGCTGTGATAACCTCGAACCTTGTTAATCTCTAGCATATTACAAACAGTTTAGGGTATAGGTTTTGATTATTTCTAAAATAAATAATCTTCAAATTATGGGGATGTTAATGTTGTAAAATGGATAGGCTATTCATATTTTCTGCCAAACATAACCCAAACATATAATAGGAGAGGAAATTAATAGATTTGATATTTATAATTTTAGTAAAAAATTACAAAGAAAATTGGCAAAATGTCCTTACAAGCTTATTCAAGTTACTCATATCAATAGGGGTGGATGTAAAATAATGTGCCCTATTTCCATTGGTGTAATTACAGACTGCATGTGAACAGATGTTTTCAGGAATATAAATGAAACGATATACCACACATAGTGGTTTGGTTTTATTTTTGCTTATTCTTTGATATTCCCACCCAAAGTGGTACAAGAAACACGTAGATTTTCTTTTCCCTGTCCATGATCCCCAAAGTCTCAAAACAAAAATAACAACAACAAGAAAAAAAACAAAGGAAACAGAAAAGCTTCTAAGTAGAGGCCACAAAATAGAAGAGAGTAATATTTGACTAATTTTGAATTGGAAGTAATTGTTTAGATCACACATAGCTTTGGGAAATTCCCCAAGGACCTGCTAACCTAGATCTCCACACAGCGTTTTTGCAAATGAAACTCAGGACTGTGGGGCTACTGTCCTTTCCTAAGCAATCCACAATTAGGCCAGCTCTCTATACCACAGGTGAAAATGTGTGGTTATTTCTTCCCAAATTAATATTGCATAACTGTTGATTTTGTTGTTGTTGTGCTTAAATAGGACAGGTGTTCCCCGAACAAAGGAGACAAGGAGTCTCAGGATTTAATCTATGCCCTCTCCCTCACTCTGTCCTCCTTTACTAACAATGTGTGGAATGGACCCTCCTCTTACCCACTCTTATCACTGCCAGGTGCACTGGGATAGCAAGGGAGCTCCAGGGATGTCTCCAGCTGTGAGAATGGCTGCTAGTCCTTATCTTACACTAGAAAGAGAGCCCCTAAAACTATGACCCAGTGGAAAGTTACCAGCCCCTAGGCCACCCCTGGAAAGCATGAAATCTAGTACTATTCTTTTGTTTATGAGGCAATCTGGTCAGCAGAGTTGTTCTTCCTTTAGTTCTTCGAGCTAAAACCCCTTCTCTATTTGTCCTTATTTTCTGACTCTAATAAATCTTGCTATGTCACTCCCTGTGGTGTCCTGTAATCCATTTTTATGATAAAAATTGATAAACCTGTTCCATAGGGATGGGGGTGGGGCACATGGGGACCTCATCTTTTTGAGGGACCTCTTCTGACACTGTCTGTAAAATGCCAATTTTCTGATTTCATCTGAATTGGGTGAAAGAACCCTTGGTTTATTCGTGTGATTCTAATCTTCATTCTGTTCTTTAGTGAAGCAAAATATTTAAAATGACTGTGATCCTCTTTGCTATCTGCTCACTCTCCTTGCCTTCCCATTATGCATCTTTACATACCTGAAACTTTCTCTTCTTATTTCTGATTTAAGGATTTTCAAAAACACCTGCTGTCAGGCAATTCAGGAGGGATTCTGCATGAGTTACTCTTTGTGGAGTCCACAGTTCAGCAATAACTGCAGACAGTGTTGTTAGTGCTTTATCAGAGCAACACAAATATGTTAGATGTGCCTAGCAGAGGGCATGCTTTTTCTTCCCTAGAATAAAGACATTTCTGGGAAAGATCCAGCAAAGCAGCCAAAAGGTAAGATTGGGAAGTTTCCAAGTGATTAGTTTGAAAAACATTATCCTAGATAGTAAATGTATGTATAGGTAAAGATACAGAAGATGTTTGGAGAATGTTGGCTTATAGTTTACTAGGGCAATGACAGACCTTACCTTTGCCTTTCATTGCTCTACTTAGCTAACTCACAAACTTTCTTTTAAAATGAATTCATTTAGGCTGGAGATTTAGCTCAGTGGTTCTTATTCTAACCCCTATTTAACACCTAGTGAACACTAGACTCTGGGAGGATACATACATCTCAAATTCTGCAGCATTTTAATTCAATTTTCTTCCATTCTTTATAAACATCACAAAAATAATATTGTTTTTTTCAAACTTTTAAGACTTAATGAAAGTTAAAGGTTTTATCTTTACTGCCCATTAATATCACCTAAAGAGTTCTTAAAAATATCCAAATTCTAAAACCTCCTTGGATTGAGTAAGGCAGATATTTAGGTGATTCTCATGTGAGAATACCTCATGTTTGCTTATCTCTGACAAAATACTGGTGAAATGAAAGATTTCATTTAAGAAAAGAAAGATTTATCTTAGCTCATGTTTTTATTATAGGCAGCTAAGCTGGATAGAAATTTATATACGGTCAGAGAGGGATTGGGCTCTCAAGGAAGTTAGCAGAAAAATAAAGACATCAGAATTGTGGCTGGAGGCAAATCTGAAGCAGGCCAGGCCTCAAGATAAAGAGACAGTGGCCAAGCCTGCATGCTTCCCTATGGGATAAACAGGAACTTAGAATTATTCTGTAATTAGCACTACCTGGTTCAGTAAGTCCAGATAGATATCAGACGCCCAGGTGGGTGACCAGAGCATCTGGACCCATCCCTTCCCCAAATTGCCTTTGTTCTTTCCATGTACCCTTGCTACATGATTTGCTTCCTTATTAGATCAATATTAGCTAAGCAGTTGTACTTGTGATCTTATTGGTTGATTATAGTTTGGCCCACATAGTACTCACCTCGTGATTTTGCCCTATAAAACATTCTTAAAGAAATGACCTCAGTGGCAACCCATGTTTGGGACCCCTCCTGTCTCTCAGGAGCTGTTTCTCAATAAATCTTTCCTACTCTTAACCTCTGATGTTCCTTGGAATTCATTCTTTGATTTCAGGAAAACCAATTTGGCATATCCAACATCTAGCAGGTTGGGAATTCTATTTCTCTTGTATCAGTTTCAGGGGCCTCAGTGCCTCCTCAGCTGGTCCCATTGCCTGTGATGAAGGAGAACATCATAGTGGTATGGCAGGGTAAAGTTGCTCATCTCATGGTAGCCAGGTAACAGAGACACATGAGCCAGGGATGAGACACTGTATAGTTCCCAAGGACATGCCCTCAATGATCAACTCCCTTCAACCGGGTTCCACTTCCCAAATTCACCACACCTGGCAATAGCCCATCAAATTGTGAACTCATCAATGGATTAATTTGTGGATGAAGGCAAAGCCCCCATGATCCAAGCACTTTTTGAAAGCCCCATTTCTGAGCTTTGCTGAATTGGAGACCAAGCCTTAAACCTATGAGACTTTGGGGAGCATTTCACATCTGCACCATAACACTGTTAAAGAAGTTCTGGTCATCTGTGTTGTATGTAACTAAGGCTGCAGGAAGAATTTTTAGGACACACCTCTATACCTGCCCAAGGCTATAAGTATGGAACAGGTTAATCTCAAATAGTCTCTTACAGTCTGAACTTCCATCCTACCTGTTTAGCTTATTCTTCCAATATTTTTCATTGGTTGCCATTGACTTCTGTATAAAGTAGCATTCATAATGAACATGTGATTCTTCATTAATGACCTACTATATGAATGTTCATACTTGGCTGTTGCTACAGGGCACCAGAATACGTCACCCCAAAATACAAAGGATTGTTGAGACGAGGTCTATTAAGAATAAGTAGATGCAGGAGGGCGCTGCACCTTTCTTCATTGCCTCCAGGCCAGACATAGATTCATAGACAAACAAGGTATCCCTACTGAGAATAAAGTCAAGCACTGAAGACCACTGTGTACCCCAACAGATCTCCAGGTGGCACCAGAGGAATTGCTATAAAACAGCCTGACAGTGGCTTTCCTCCAATTTGCAGCTCCTGTAGATTCAAAGTCATTTTCCTTTTTTTGCATTTTTCTAAAAATTTACTGTTCTTGTAGAAGATGCTGAGTAAAGCAGTAATAGTGTCACCTCTTGGCAACTACTCATTCCCTGGATGTCTCCCTTATATATATGGGAGTATATATGAAATTTATATATACTAAACTTATGTTCATTTTTCTTACTTATTTTTCTTTTTAACATTTTTGTTTTTATTAGTATATGTTAGTCATTAGTATATGTTTGCAGTACATAATGATTACATTTATTGTGGGCAGTTAATACATGTATCTAACACATCTTCATTCTTCTTACAACCCTTTTATCTCTCCTCCCTCCCCCTTTCTTCCATCTCTTTGTCCCCTTTCCATTTGCAAAAGATCTATATCCCAATTTCCCGATTATCTATCTTTTATTTTTCTTTTTAATTTATTTATACTTTGGGTTATAAGAGAAACTATGTGATATTTAACCTCATGTTTCTGGTTTATTTCACTTACCATTATGATCTCAAGGGACATCCATTTTCATTAAAATGACTCAAATTTATCCTTCTTTAAAGCAGAGTAGTACTCCATTGTGAATAAATAACATATTTTTTTCATTTGTTGATGGATGTATAGGCCACTTCCAAAATTTAGGTATTATTAATTGTGCTGTTATAAACATGGGTTTATATGTATCCCTGTAAATTGTCTTTAACTCTTCTGGGAAGTACACAGAAGGGGAATAGCTGGGTTGAATGGAATTTTTATTTTTAGCTTTTTGAAGAATCTCCATATTTATTTCCATAGTGATTATACTACTTTAAATTCCCACCAACAATTTAGAAGGACTCTTTTTGCCTTACAGTCTTGCCAGCATTTGTTATTATTTGATTTCTTGATGATAGCCATTCTTTCTGGAAATAAGGTAGAATCTCAGTGTTGTTTTAATTTGCATTTCTCTAATAGCCAGGGATGTTTAGCCTTTTTTTCATGTATTTATTGGTCATTTTTATTTCTTCTGAGAAGAGTCTATCCATTTCAGTTGCTCATGTTTTTTGATTGGGCCTTTTATCTTGGGGATCTATTTTTTTTAGTTCTTTTTATATTCTAGATATTAGTCCTCTGGGGCTGGCAAAATTTTTTTCCCATTCTGTCCATTGTCTCTTCTCTTTGTTGATTGTTTCCTTTTCTGTGGAGAAGTTTTTAATTTGATACAATTCCATTTTTTAATTTTTGATGTTATTTCTTGTGGACCTGGTGTTCTGTACAGAAAGTCTTTTCAACTTTACCTATTTTATCTTCTAGCAGGTTGTTTCTGTTTTAATATTTAGATGTTTGATCCATTTTTATTTTAGCATGGTACATGGTGAGAGAAATGGGTTTAGATGTAATATTCTTCATGTGAATAGCCAGTTTTCCCAGCAACGTTTTCTGTATTTTGGGAAAGATGTCCACTAAAAAAAATTTAAGAAAGTTGATGGAAAATGTTTTATTTCTTATAGCTGTTATGAGTGCGTGTATATGTGTACTTGCACATACAAATACCTTTTTTGTCCAGTGACGTAGACACGTTTGTCACTCTGTATTGTGCCTGGATCCCTCATAACTTCCAGATTGGCATATTTTATTCTTTCTCCCTATCCTGGCCTTTGTCACTTTTGTTTCACACTGTGTATGCCTTACTCATTCTTTTAGGTTCTAGAGTTGAAAGTGCTTAGTATGTAACACAGGCTCAAATGCCTAATGAAAAAGGAATTATATGACTTCATTAAAATGTGTCACTATTCTCAAAATTAATATTTCTAAATACTGCCATTGAATAATTTTTAAACCTTTGGCACATTTAAAAGTCAAATTTTTGTGGCATGTTTTAGCTATTGCTAGACATATTCATAACTTTGTGTATAAAACACCTTAGCTTTAGATTTATGTTATTTGAAAATTATTGTATGTATTTTCAAAGTCAAATTATAGGCTCAGGAAATGTTAAATAGTGCAGTGATTTCTTTGGTATATTAGTAGAAATTAACTGGATAACTTTATTTGGAAGGAAATTGCATGCTGAGAAATAAGGTCTTTTCTTGAATTCATTGTTTATTTCAGGTTTAATGTGAAGGGAAATGAGAAGGATATTTAAATTGAATAAGCAAACTATAGATCAGTGAGAAAGAACTTAAATATCCTTCAAAGATTCTTTTGCCTTCAGTTTTTTTCCATCAAAAGGGTAAGAGAGCATTGAAATTGCATAAATAATCCCGATTAATATTTAATGAATGATTGACCAAATGCCAGATGTGAACCTACTGTGACCAAAACCAAGGAAATAACTTTCAATGGTTTTCAAAGCTAATGTCTTTTGGGAATAGGTTTTCAAATAGGTTGTTAGAATATTCTTAGTTTTCATACTCAGGCATTTATCATTTGCATCTATAGTAAGATGAGAAATAAGAATATTTGGACTTATAACCAATGAACTGAAAATCATGTTTCTGAAAGTATAACATTTTATACCTCAAAACTTCTGGAAATACAAAGATAATTTAAATTGTACTATGTAATTTGACTGTGGTAGAGAAATATTTCCAGACAATTATGGAACTTTTTTATTTGGATAATTTTTAAACAGTTTTATTTCTATCAGTTATCCTTTAATTTCCTATTCCTTAGTCTTAAATTATGAAGATGGTTCAATTAAAATTTTCATTATTAAATATTGAAACTCTTTGTTAAATACTTCTATACTTCTCTTATATTGTTTTTTAGGTCTCAACAACAGTTTCTCTTTCAAACATCACTACTTTGTCTTACTCATTACACACTTGTAACTAATAAATAGTTGTTAAAGAAATGAATAAATAAATGTAGGTGGGTTGTTTGAAAAGCATAGTCTGAGATAAAAGTTCAGTTGAGGAAGTTTATTAGAAATCAGAGTCTTGATTAACGACACGGTAGTAGTTCCACAGGCTGCATAGCTTATAAACAACACAGTTTTATTCCTTATAGTCTGGAGGCCAGAAGACCAACATCAGGGTTCTGGCGAGGGCCCACTTCCTCCTGCATAGATGATGCCATCTTGCTGTGTCTTCACATGGCAAAGGAGTGCTCCAAGATCTCTTTGACAAGGGCAGCAGAGCCCTCGAGATCAGATCAAACCCCAAAACCCCAACCTCCCAACATCTTCATAGTGAGAATTAGGATTTCAACAGATGAATTTGGAGTTCAATATTTAAAGGAGAAAAGCTGGATCCAGCAGGGGGAGAATCTGAGCTGTAACATAGTCACAAAAAGACGTAGGCTCAGTTAGGAGACCCCATGGGGAAATCGGAGGCTGAAAGGGCCATCTAAACTTCTGAGTTTAAGCGATGGGCTCCATATAGACCAGGCATTAGATGTGAGCTGCCCCTAAATCGGGATCCTGACTGTGGGCATATTCAAGGAGATTCTTTCCACACGAGCCGATTTCTGAGCTGACACCCAAGGGCTCATAGCAACATTACCAATACCTGAGGAAGAAGATCCCTAGTCCTGAATGGGCATCTTGGTGAGGCTGCAGAGCACCCAGTGCAAAGGACAAACTGGTTCAAGTGTGCATTTCGCATAGAAGGCTGGGTCTATCCTTTCTAAGGGAACATAATGACTGCTGGTCACTCAGCAATTTAGATAACTCTATGATGTAAGACAGGAAATCACTATGATAATAAGCCAGAATGGGTCTCTATAAAACTGGAACAATTGAAGAGGCTGAATTGAGGGGGAACAAGCACAGAAAATGGGATGGGAATGAGAAGGACAGAGTAAGAGAGTTAAAGTTTGGGCACTCTACAAAACAAACCACCAAGGAGAAAATCCAATTGGCATAGTAGACAAAGGAATCTAGCTGTCAGTGTCTTATTGGAAGTTGTTGACACTGATTCAGTGTAAATCTCCCTCAACTACATAACCCTCATGTTTTTAAATAGATCTACTTTGTGCATGTATGTTGCAGGAATGATGTAATTTTAGAGGAAACTAAGTAAAAGCTTGAGATTCATGAGTGGCTTGGCATTGTATGTGTGTAAATAAAAGCCTAGAACCAGAATTGGACCATTTGGAGATAAACTCTAATGACTTCATAAATTTTAGCAAAGGTTTTTATTTATACATGGGCATAGAATGGAGTTTCATTTTATCTTAATAGATTTCAAGGGGTGATGAAGTTTATTCTTTTGAGCACAAATAGTAGATTTAAAATAGTTAAGCAGTGAAATACTAGCAATACAAAATTTATCAAAGAAGTACCTCTGGAGCTGATTTGCTACTGAATTGCAAAGACACACTAAGTATAACAAAGAAAAATTTATTAATAGTTTTTTTTCAACCACATGTAACTCAGAAGATTTTTTTTCTTCCATGTAACTTAAATGTGATGGTGGAAGCTTCACTTCAGTCACAGTGAAAGTTACTTGTTGGCAAAAATACACAGAGGACCTCTGAATTGTGTTTATGGACCTGGCAAAAAATAACTGTGAGAATTTATTTTCTTGTATGGGTGTTTAACAATCTGTTAAAGGAATAAAACAAGGGGGACTGGTTTAATAACCCATGCCTGAGAAAGAAAATCATTGCACTTTTGAGATTGGACCGAGAGCAATTGAAGGGAGAAAAGAAATGAAAAAGAAAGCTGCCATTTATCAAATACCATTGTGGCTCAGGTGGAGTGCAAGGTGTTTCGAATCCTCCTTCTGCTGTGAAGGTCAGATAGTCTCTTTTGCAGTGAAGGGCCTGAGTGTCACAGGGACATGTCACTTGCCCAAGGTCACAGATTTGAATTCCACACTCTGATTCTTTGGGCTAAAGGTCTATGTTTTCTCAATTGCTAAGGAGTATTAAATTTTTCTCATCGATTCTCAAAAAAGGAAATCATAAGTTTAACATGTTTTGGGAAAATTCTGTGTAGGATATAACTTTTATGAAATGCAGAAAGATAAGATGAGAGAATAAAAGATCCTCACAGAACCATTGGTCATTTGGTAAAGGTGTCTTCAGTGGCTAAAATGGATTTGGTAATTAGCAGGCACTGTATTATAATATTTCCTGTGCATTATTTGAATTTATTATAAACAGTTATTGTGGTTAGTAATTTATAACTTGTTCATTTCTTAGTGTTTGTTAATGCCTATCTACATTCTTTTATTGAACTTAGGAGAGATATCTGCATTAATGGGCTAAATGTATATTTGTGAACTGTAAAAATTTATATAATCTATAGTTTTAAACTGGTAGAGAAGTGAGCTGGCCAGTCAAGCAATTGTTATTAATTATTAATAATTATTAATTATCTTTTAATTAATAATGTCTAAATCTGGTGTCTCTATGCTCAATTTATACTCTATGCTCTAGCTTATACTGTAGTTTTATTGGTGTCAGAAAAACACTGTTTTGAGAAATTCATTATGGATATAATAGAATTTACTTTAAGAATATGTATTCACATGATATTTATAAAGTTTTATTTAAACTGAGAGATTTAAAAATTGATTCATGCTGTATATGAACAAAAATTCCTATTTAAATTATAAAGAATTGATAGTGGAGTTTCTACAATTAGAGCATATACTTTAAAATTTTTATAACATTCTTTTTTCCAATGAATCATTTTGCAAAGCTCTGTGGTGTCTCTGCCACCTGCCTCGCAAGTGCAAGGTCCCAAGTTTGATCCTCGGTACCAAAAAACGAAACAACAAAAACTATGTGGTGCCCTTACACAAACTTGTGTTAATACTTATGCATTCATCACTACCTTGCTCTGGTACAGATCTCCAGTATTTTTCCATTCTCTCTTCAAGGCACTACACAATTTTCTCTGCGACATGTATTTCTATCTTTATTCACCTTCTGTTCTGACATTCATAAAAATTAAATGACTAACTGAATCACTGGAATGGTTTCCTATCTCAAAGCCAGCTTTGGTATCTTCATCATCAATACAAGATATTACCACGGTGTAAGAGGGCAGATATTTACCAATTAAATCAGAGCTGCCACTTATATAGTCTAATGCCACAAAACCCTCCACCTTCAATTACCCAGCATCAGGTCTCAAACATCCCTTTCTTCTTTGGCAAAATTTCAGTAACTGATGCCTTGTATACAAGACAGGGCACCTTTGTCTTCCTCTTGAACAGGATTCAAGAGAGCAGTACTTCTCTCTTGGCTTTTGCATCCTCCAAGCTGTAACGGGATGATAACATGTGTCTGCAGTCCTTCCTAACTTTGTCAAAATGCCTGAGTCAAGTGGAAGCAAGACCATGGCTGCCCACATTCTGCATCTGAAGTCCAGCTTGCATTTCTTAGCGGGAGTCTTTAGGGACTCCTTTTCCTCTCCTCTCCTCCTCCCTTCCCTCATCTCCTGGTTTCCTTCCATTTTGCAAAAGATCTCTCTCTGTCTCCCTTTCTCTCTCTCTCTCTCTGTCTCTCTCTCTCTCTCTCTGTCTCTCTCTGTCTCTCTCCCTCTCTCTCTCTCCCTCTCTCCCTCTCTCCCCATCTCTCTCTCCCCCTCTCTCTCTGTCTCTCTCTCTGTCTCTATCTCTCTCTCTCCTTCTCCCTCTCTCTCTCCCTCTCTGTCTCTCTCCCTCTCTGTCTCTCCCTCTGTCTCTCCCTATCTCTCTCCCTCCCTCTCTGTCTCTCTCTCCATCTCTCCCTCTCTCCCTCTCTCTCCCTCCCTCCCTCTCTCTGTCTCTCTCCCTCCCTCTCCCTCCCTCCCTCTCCCTCTCTCTCTCTGTCTCTCTCTCTCCCTCTATTTCCCATTTTCTATCTTTTATTTTGCTCTTTATTTCCAAGAGAAATCATGTGATATTTAAGTTTGTTATCTGAATTTATAATGAAGCTTGTTTTTCATTTAAAGAAAGTTAAGTTTCCATAATATGGTGATATGATCTTCTACACGTGGGCCTTAACAGAGCCAGATCTTTTGTAATCACTGACTTAAGAGGAGTAAGAAATTCAATTTTGTGAAACTAGAAAAGTACATATGTGAAAGAAATCATTAAAACCAATGAAACCTGCAAAACCAATGATTATATTTAATCACAGAAACCTTTGATTGAAAGATGGCCAAGGGGGAGAGAACAGGTATTTATGAGGATGTGGAGAAATAGAAATCCTTGTACATTACTGGAGATGTAAAATGATGCAGCCACTGTAGTAAATACTCTGGTAGTTCCTCCAAAAAATTAAAAATATAATTGCTATGTAACGGAACAATTTCACTCTTAGAGAGATATAGCTTAAAAAACTGAAATCAGATGTATTAGGAAATATTTGTACAGAAATGGTCATCATACTGTCTCATTAGAATAGCCCAAACAGCTTAAATGTCTACCAGTAGGCAATGGGTAAACACATTGCAGTATATACATATAAGGAATATTGTTTAGTAATAAAAAAGAAATGAAAGATTGATATGTGATATAACATAGATGAACTTCAAAAACATTAAGCTAAGTGAAACAATTCAGATATGAAAAACACAGATTTTATAATCCCTCTTTCATGAAATATTCAGAATAGTTAAATACACAGAGTCAGGAAGCAAAGTGGTGGCTGCCAGGGTGAACTGGAAGTAAATGTTTAATGGTGTTCTTTTCTTCTGAGATGATAAACACTGTACAATTGGATATAAACAGGGCTTGTACAACACTGTGAAGACATTAAATATTACTGAATTGTTTGTTTAAAATTATGAATTGTATGTGAGGTAAATTTCATTTCAATAAAAAAGGGATGAAATGCCTTATTTTTTTTTTTTGGTACCAGGGATCGAACTCTGGTCCTTGCGTTTGCAAGGCAGGCGGCAAAACCACTGAGCTAAATCCCCAGCCCAAAATGCCTTATTTTTGATAACAAAAAATAGGTAAGCTTTTACTTGACAGTGCATAGAAATATATTTTTTCATAAAATTTTAATATTCAATTCTTATTTGAATAAATACATGAAAATAGAGTTGTCATTCTCTGAAATTTTATGTATCATTCACTCACTTAATGTTACACTGAGCCTACTATGTTTTTGTAAAATATCATTTCAATTCCAAGTGAAAATTTTACGTAGAAATTATGTTTTTTAAAGCTATTTAAAATTTTTCTTTTAAAATAAATGTTTTATTCACCTTATGAATAAGAATAATCTCAAATTTATTTAAAACACCTTTTCACAGAGTCATGGACTTTATTGGGAAATGTCAAGGATATTTACATTAAAAGTGAATGAAGTTGAACCTGGATTCTGGCCTCAGTCATTCTCCTTCCTTCCTTTCCTTTTTTAAAAATGTCTTTGTTATTTAAAAATGACTAAACTTGACATATAATAATACTTTATAATTGATTGTCACTCAAATTTAAATTTTTATTAACATGCAATATATTTGAACATAAGTGGATGAAATATTTTCCAAATGGTCCATTTTTTTCTATCCTTAGAAGACCAGTAGTTTTTAAATTTATATTAGAGCAGCATCCTGTTTTTAAATTTAATCTCATGTAAAAGCTCAATTTATAAAACATAAAAATGGAGCTGCTCTGGCAGAAGCTGCCTCCACTCTGACCTTCTGCAGGTGACCTCTGACCTCAGAACAGTTTGCAAACCACTACGGGTAGCCAGTTCAATATATCTAATGACATTTCTTGTTGTTCTTATTTCTATATAATTTTTTGAGTCTGATACTACAAGAAAGGAGCAAATTGCTCATTTTCAGTGACACATGAACTCAGGGATTCCTCCAGAATACATTTAGTAAATTACTTCTAGTGAAGTAAATTGTACGTTAGTGGCTTGAAAGACATAATGAAATTCAGAAGAAAAAAAAATCTATGTCTCATTCAATTCTTTCTGCCAGGTTCTGGACATGTTGTGCAGTTTGGGCATTCTAAGGTATTGTTTTAATTCCCAACTGAACAGGTCAAGGGTCACATTCTTGATCTCTCTCTTTATTTCTTCATCTTCCTTTACTATTAATGTCATAAATCATCTGCCAACCATACCTTCACCTTAGCACAAATGACTTCAAAACTCACTTTTGGGAAATGACCAGAAAAAACAAGTAAATGCAACAAGAAGAGAAAGAGGATACATTTGCTGATTCAGTTGATATATTCAACAAGATATATTTCAATATATTCATCAAGACATATTTCCATAGGGGGTGGAGGAAGACAAAAATTGAATTTATCACAGCAGCTTGAGATATTCTATTTGATGTCCTACCAAGATGACTATGTACTGATAAGGAATTCAAACTAATGCTGATTTTTTTCACAGACATTCATCTTCTACAAACAACAGAGACTGCTACTCCAAAACTTGGGTCAGGAAATTACAAATGAGATCAGTAGCTGCCTAGTTGTGCTACAGTTTTAGCCATAAATCCAATCATTCAATATAGAATGTGAAAATTTGGAGAGGTCTTGGTCACCCTGTCTTTCTGTTCTTTTCACCCTCAGCAGCTGTACACTGCTTTGGCTAATTTCATGAAAACAGGTATGTTTTCAGGATCTTCAGTGTTGTGGCTGCTCTTCTGCTGTCCAGCTTTTATTCTTGCCAGTATTTCTAATTGCCTTCTCCTGTTATTTTTCTGTTGCACCCATTTGGAAAAATGATAGCTTTAGATCAATGTAACTCCACCTTTCTTTCCCTACATAGAAGCTTTTGAACTCTCACAATTGCGTAGATTGTGTTATGGTTTGGATCTCAAATGACCCTCGAAGTTTCATGTACTAAAGACTTCGTCACCTGCCTGTGGCATGAGAGGGAGGTGTTAGAAGCTTTCAGTGGTGGAGTCTAGTAGAAGGACGTCAGGTCTTTGGGGGGTACACCTTTGAAGTGAATATTGGAACACCAGTCCTTTCTTCTTGCTTTCTTGGCTTCCTGGCTCTGGTATGGTGAGAAGTCTCCTCCACCACATGTGGCTGCCGTGATGTACTATGTTTCCACAAGTTCAAAGCAGCATGGCCAGTCCACTATGGATGGAAATCTCTGAAACCATGAGTAAAATAATCTTTCTTCCTTTTAAGTTGATTATCTCAATTATTTTCAGATATCACAGCAAAAGAAAGGTGATCAACACAGATTAATACTACAGCAAATTCATGGTGTCCGACAGACTCTCATTGTTGTGAGTCTCTTGATACTTCATTGTCTCAATAATCATTAAGTCCCTACTTTGTGTCCAAAAATGCTCTGGTACAGTGGAAGAAAACAAAACCAGAAGGAAGCCCTTCCCTCTAGGCATATTTCAATTTAAGAGATAAAATATAAACAAGGGAACCAGTAACAAAGGTAATATCAGTTACTGTTTACTGCAATAAACTAATCAGGTAATATGATAGAGACATACAGGTCATGATCAGAGAAGTTCTCTCTGTCAAAGAGGTGACATTTCAGATGAACCTGCAAAGCAAATAACAGACTAAGTAACTCTAGAGGAGGTGTTGCAATGAAACAAAGACTTTTATATTGGAAAATGAAGCCAATGTTCCTAGGTAAGAATATATAATAATAAAGTAGACTGAGTGCAAATCTGAGCCTACAGACCATTATTTTGATATTATTCTGAGTAAGAAGAAAATCTCATTAAAGGTTTTAAGTGAGTTTTCCAATATCAAAAAAAAGTTACAAATAAGCAGAGAGAAATGCTAGAATAAGCCATGTAGTATTAGACTCAAATCAGTGCCAGAGGGCACTGATTAACAATATATTTCTACAAACAGACATAAAGTAAACTTGAGTGTGTGTGTAAATGTTAGTTTATATACATCTATTTCCTGGTCTGAACATTTGAGGCAGGGACTAGAACAATATCAGAGAGCACATCTAACATTCAGATCTTGGTTTCTAGATACATTCTGTGCAAAAAAGAATCAGTGCTCCTTGGAGAAGCTGTCATTCCAGAGCTATTGCTTAAATATACAAGAAAGGCTTAGAGTAACTTGTAGGGGTCAGAATGAATTAACATGCTAAAAGAAGAAAAAAAGATGAGAGTCAGATTGAAAGAAAATAATAGTCAACATAAAAAAGTTCTCAATGGTCAAATCTGAATGAATTGAACAGCAATATAAAAACAAGACTACCAGATTACCATCCATAGGATAAAAATAAATACCCATGTGCATATACCAATATAAATGTTTGGGTTAATGAGTAAAGAAACACATAAAAGAAAAAGAAAAAAAAAGCTTTTGTTACAGAACAACACTACTTAGTAAATGCACAAGAAGAAAAGAAAATCACCATTATAATACAACAGGACTGAAGGTAAAGGCTGAATTTAGCAAAGAGTGCTAGTATAAGCAGATAGTTTTAAGGAGAAACAGGAGATTTTCATGATCTCAAAATATCTTCTTAAAGTACTGATTAATTATAAAAAGAAAATAATAACGAGAAATCCACAGATCCCAAATGATCAAGGTTAATATTACTAGTAATGAGACATATTTTACATCATGTACTCCTGGTATGATGCTCTGAAAGGGCCAGCACTTCTGCAGCATTTTCCCTCAAGACCCACAACCTCAGTTTAATCACATGAAAACATAAGGTCAGCAGAAGTTGAAAGACATTCTTCAAAATAACTGATAGTACTATTCAAAAATGTCAGGTTGTGACTGATAGGTCTTCCACTACCTCAGCAGCCATTATGTATAGTAGCTACCCTCTTCCTATGGTACCTTGCCCCCTCCCCTGTGTGACATCATGCCAAGATGGTTGCTCCCACCAAAAACCAAACCCTTCTTCCCAGCATGCCTCTGGTCCCACCTAGAGAGTAACCTAATACTCGCTCACCTCCTACCACCTAGTGACGTCACCGGCTCCTCCACTCCCTGATCACTACCTCACTCAACCCCACCTCAGCCCCTACAAACCCCACCCTGTCTCTATAAAAGACTCTCCCTGGCCTGACCATGCTGCTTTTTTCTCTCCTTTGTTCAGAGACAGCCCGGCAGATCTATTCCCCTAATAAAGGCTTGTTGTGGCCTGGTCTGGTCTTGGTCTTCGGCACTTTTACCTGACAGTGACAGATCCAGAAAGGCTGAGTTATTGTCACACAGTGGAGGGAATAAGAAGGCACAGAAACAGCTCCTCACAACATGGTATTCTAGATTGGATCTTGGAACAGGGAGAGAGAAGCAGTAGGAAAACTGGGCAAGTCAATATCATTCAACTCTTACAGCTTAGTTGGTTATTCAGTTTCTATACTTTAGCTTTTGTAATTATACTGTGGTTATGAAATATGCTGACAATCAAAGAAACTAGTTAAAGGGCATAGAGGAACTATCTTTACTATCTTTGCAACTCTTCTTTATGTCTAACATTGCTTCAAAATAAAAAATAAAAGAAAAATAGTGCTATGATTGTTACGTAGAAAATTAGTTTTTGGTGTAATTGTGATTTTTAAAACCAGAGCCACTATTCCTTTCTCCTGTTGGTCTTTGAATCCATTTTCTGGAACTACTTCTTCCCTAAGGTATGGGTGAAATCTGGAGTGGTAGACCCCATGATATTTCCAGGACTCTCAGATAATGGTTTTCCAGTGAGTTAAGGTTCAATGTCATGTAACAGTAAAAATTTCAAACTTTGTTTAAAATTAATCCCATATTTCAGTGTGTTAGTTTGCACCCCTTGAGAAGCCTACTAAGACAGCATTAAACATGCAAAGATGTTCTTAGAGGAGTGACACGTGAGAGAAAAATGGTAAAATAAATTGGGCAAGGTTGGGAAAGCTTTAAGCATAGGGCTCACAAGAACAGTTGATTAAAAGCATCCTAGATTTCAATATAGTTTAAAGAAGGTTTGACAAAGCCATTGTGGAGTGTTTGAGCCACAACTCATCTGTCAGAGGACTCCCATATCTCTTAGCAATAGATCAGCCTAGGTGTCCCTGCTATGCTCTGGACATTGATGGGAACAGTTCATAGTAAGCCTGGGAAATGTTGTAACAGATTTCAGAGCTCAGCAGTTGGGAAGTGGGAGTTCATCAATTTCACATCTTGCAGTTGAAGGCCTTCTGGCTACCATAGCCTCCTTTTTGGAAACTGAATTAGCTGAAGACCTAAGTGTAGTTGGTAAAGAAAAGTCTTCTCTCTCGGTCAATTCTCCCACACACTTGGTAGCTGTTGCTTCTCTCTCCTCCAGGGTTGGAATGATGTGTGGAATATGAGAGGCGAAGATCATGAATCATCTTTACTGATATGGCAAAGTTTTAGATAACTTAATAGATTGAATATTAAGGTAGTTGTAGAAGCAAAATAAGTAATGTGTTCTTTTAAGATTTGCTTTTCCCCTAACTCCTTGTTTAAAGTGAGGATTATCTGACTCTAACTGGTAACTTCATTAACCTAACAAAGTTACCATGCCAGGGTGAATTTGCAATGTATATGGCCTATCTTGTGTCTGTGATTTGTAAATAGAGACTGGAATTGTATTTACATATCAAAGACCACTAGGGATGAGATAATGGTTTAAAAAGGATATAAAAATGGAAATGCTGAACAAAGAGGGTGTGGATACTGACCAGACAGGTTTCTGGCATGCCGCTCCCCAGAAGAAATTTTATTATTTTATCCAAATTCTGTGTCTCTGTGTATTTCTTTCCAAGATTTCTGCAACATTACCACAGCATCAAGGCGAGAAAGCTACTTTTTGTTATGGGTTAATTTTTGATACTTTTTATACTTGGCAGATGTTCAAAGCTGTTTTTCCCTCTTTGGAGCACTTTTGTGGGAATTTGTACAGTGCATATTTCATTTACCTGATATCTTAACTTATAAACAACAGAGATTTGTTTTTCAAAATTTTAAAAACTTGGAAATCCAAGATCAAGATGCCAGCATATTCTAGTGAAACTTTAGAATACTGTAAATAAAAAGAAATTTCTTCTATAAGCCTGTGGGTAAAAAGAGGGAGGTATAACAAAGGGTCAAAGTGATTTCTATTGTAGCCACACTGAAAGTCATGGAGCAAGGTAGAAAGATTGCTGAAAAAAAAAAGATTCTAAATAGGGAATTTTAAATCAGTCCACACTGAAAGATTGAGAATACAGATATTTTAGTAATGCAGAGAGCAAAACATTATGTCCTTATTAAAATAAGGAATTTAAACATGAAAGATAAAATATGGAATAGATTGAGTTTGAAAAGACATAAAGAGATTCCTATTATGAGTGGGTGAGGCAGAAGATTAGGGTGTGGCAAACTAGCTGGGCAAGTAGGCGTGACCTGTCAATAACAGAGATCCAGGAAATTCACAGATAAATGGTTGTCAAAGTCCTGCACCTAAGACCAATCAGAAAATGCTGTCTTCAGTTCTTCTCATGAGAACTCAAGCAGGTTTTTGATGGAACAGCCTTGACTTGACATCAGCCTGAGGAGCAGGAGATACAAAAGATGGCTGCCACTGAGCTCTCAGCTGTGCTTTCTTTCAGTGTTTGGCTCTCATGCTGCAGAGTAAACTTCTTTTTCTTCTTTTAATTGACCCACACTCACTCTGAAGAGCATGTTTCTCTTCCTATTATTAAAAAACATAAAACCTTGCTACATTTGTGCTTGTCTTGACCAGTTTTTTGTTCCAGACAAAAGAACCTAGAAAATATCTCTAGATGGAGACCCCAGGACCTCAGAATCCAGTAACAGGGGAACAAAAGTTTCAGGATGACCACTGAGTACCAGGCATAGGTGGCAGTGAAATGAGATTGGAGTCAGAGAAAGCTGACACAGAGATAATTAAAAAAAAATGAAATCAATTAAATGACTTGTCTGATCATTTAGAAGATTCAGACAATGAGAAAGGCTTTGGGATTAAATTAGTGTTAAGTATAGAGAAAAGTAAAACAAGCAAACAAAGACAAGATGATTACTAACTGGGGAAAACTCATCTGTGATTAGTATTTACATAATCCTCATAACAGAAACATAAAATATTAATCTAATCAAACAAATGATCTAGCTACATTGGTAGGTTTGGTAGGGGAAAAATGTGTGTTAGTGGAGCCCAGGGCAAGAAAGTTAAATGCTCATCTTCCACAGTAGCAAGTGAAGAAATTTCTATAAATGCAATATCAGGAAATAAAAGTATAAGCATGATCATGAGAACCATTTATTTATCTTTTAAAAATTTCTGTGCAGGTAGAATCTAAAAAAATAAAAAAGCAAAGCATAATGAAAAGATTAATAAAGACCAATGAGGTTCTTCATAGGACTTAAAACCTCATGGGAGAAGCAAGCAAATGGTGTGAGACAGGTAAAGATTACTGACCCTGAGGGACAAAGAGGGTCTAAAAGGAGCATGCTGTGCCAGTTATAGTTAAATGAAGAAGCAAAGACTTCAGTATATACTACATTTGTAATCATTTATTAGGCATCAGGCCTAAAGAACAGCTGTCTATTTCTAAAACAAGGCATAGAGCATTTCTGGTTGTCATAGCCTTGGGCCCAGTGATAGCAAAAAGGGAACATTTTTAAAGACCCACCCACCTTGGGCAGGAGCCTAATTTAGATTAGAACTTTTTGTTTTGTAGATTTTATACTTGATTAAGGCCTCTAAAGGAATACTGACCTTCTAAAATAAACCAGGAAGACATTTTTCAATTCCAAAGTAAATTCCAAGAAAAATGTTGGTAAGTGTCATAATTGCCATACTTCCCTGAACTTTTGTGTGCATAACAAATTATCCAAACTCATGCTGGATGCAGATGTCTACTAGGTGTTGCCTCAGGTCCCACTTTCTCACTTGAAGGCATAGATCTGTCTATATCTACTTTAAAATAAACTCTACTTATACTTCTGCAAGGTGCCTACTTGTCATGACTCAGTTTTTATCAAAAGCACAAAGGCCTGAAGACTGGGCATTCTGGTGATAGTAAGTACATAATAAAACAATGAAACTAGTTCTGATTAGTGCTTTTGTTAGATGTTGTTTTAGATGCAGGGTCTCAGAGGCCTTGTGGAGCTTCCTTCCAGGTTCTTGTTGTCCCAAACAAAGAGTTGGACAAGAGACAGAAAAAGGTGGTGAGGGTGTATATTTATTGAAGGCAGAAAAGAGGTACACTCTAAAGAGTGAGATTGTGCCAGTGAAAGGTTCACAGTGGCCCTAAGAATTAAGGGGAAATGCAGCTTTTTTATCCAGTATTACAGGTTTGGTTTCCTCCTCATTCAAATAAGGCATTAGTAGATTGTCCTATCAAAAAACTTGCCTGACATTATACCAGGTCTAAACCTTTCTATTGAAAAACTTGCTTGGTTCCCTGCTGGATGAAAATGAAGGATCAGGAACAATGTCTTTTGATTGGTTGTGCCAACATGCAAATGAAGGACTGAAAAGATCATCTTCTGATTGGTTCTGTGAACAGGGCCAAATTTAAATGGGGACTGAAATAGCACTTTTCTGATTGGTCCACAGTGCTCAGCCATAAGCTTGATGTCATTTTGGGTCCCAAGTTCTACAAATGTCCTCGTTTTAGGAAACATTTCACCAACCCGAGCCAAGAGCAAACAAGACCTTTGAAATATTCTACAGAGTTTAAGACCTTGAAATATTGTTGGGTTTGCTCCAGCCATAATCTCCCATGTCACTTTGAGGGGAACAAACTGGATGTTCTCATAGAGACTACCAAGGCAAAGTTTTCTTTTCTTTTTCTTTTCTCTCTCTCTCTCTCTCTCTCTCTGGAAGATAAAATGTGAATTGAACACAGAATAAAATTAATAACTACACGTGGATATCTAGGGTGGAAAAAGACAGGGTTCCATGGAGAAGGAAGTATCAGTCTAAACATATTGAGGTAGGATATTTTGAAGTTTTATAGGATTTGAGAAAAGACTTGAGAACTTTTAGTGGGAATGATGGAAATTTTGAGATAAGTTTGGAAAAAAACTGAAAAGGGTTAAATCATTCACAGATTTTAAAATAAAACCTATTTAGAAGAGATTAGAATGGTTTTTTTCCCCCTGATTAACTTTATTGGTACATTTTAGGTATAAAATAGTTACATTCATCATTGGGCTCTTGTACCATTACATGAGTATCTTGGTTCTTATTTTTTTCCCTTTCCCTTGCCCTCCCTTCACCCTCTCCACCCTTCCCTATTTGCAAAGACTTTCCATTTTTTTTTTCCATTTCCATTTTTTTCCTTTTCTCATATTTTTTTCTTTTCCCTTTTTTCCTTTCCCCTACCGCTCCCACTTCCTCTGCTCTTTTAGACCTTTTCTTCCTGTTACACAGTATCAGTTATACATTTTTTAAATTACAATATTAAGATCTAGGAGACATTACCACAGACTTTACAGAATTTAAAAGGATATAGAAAGCATATTACAAAAATCTGTTTTGAAATAAATTTGACAACTTCTAAGAAGTACCTTGGAAGACAAATTCATGAAACTAACTCTGGAGGAAATATAAAATTTGAATAGCACCTATTAAAGAAAATATATTCCTAGCTTGAAAACCTACCTATATAACAACAGCAGGCTCATAAACATTTTAACTGATAAATTATATCAAACAATTAAAGCAGAAAAAAGAAGGAACACTTCTGCCCTCATTTTAAGAACTCAACATTGTGCTAATCCTAAAACTGGATAAAGATAATAGAAGAAAAAGTATGAACATAGATAAAAATTTGTTTAACAAAACAAACTATTAGAAGTCAGATCTGGCAGGATGTAGAAAGTGGTTTTGTTATAGGGATGGCAGTGTTGGTTCAGCCTTGGAAGATCCACCCCCAAAAGTCATCATTTTAACAGAGGAAAGGAAAAAAGCCATATGATCCTGTCACTAGTTGGAGAAAAAGGACTAAATTCTAGAGCTGTTCATGGTAAAAGCTATCAGGAGACTAGAAGTAGAACAGAACCTTCTCAACAGATTAAAGACATGTACTCCACACTTCCAGTGAGAACCCCTTATATGAATGGAAAAGATACAATGCTTTCTCCTTAAAGTGGAGAACAAGGGCAGATATGCTTACTCTTTATCCGTCCATTAAACTTTGAAACCTAGGCCCAACCAAAATAGTCTGGCAATAAAATAGCACAACTATGATAGGATTGGCATGGCAGGAGCAAAATCTTTATATGTAGATGAAATGATCACCTACAGAGAAAATACTAAGAAATCTCTAGGAGCCCATAGAACTTGTACTTGAATTTAGCAGGATTAGAAAACACAAGGTATGTATAAAAATTCAGGTCTGTGTATACTTGCTATAAATGAAGAACTGGATATTGAAATTTTAAAGTTATGTAGGAGTACAAAGGACCTAGAAAAGTTAAAAACAAAAACAAAAACAAAAACAGTGTTGGAAGACATTTAGTACCTAATTTTAAGACTTCTTCCAAAGCTATAGTAATCAAGGCAGTGTTGGTGTAAGGAAAGACATATAGATCATTTGAATAAAACAGAGGATCTAGAAATAGAACCACACATATATGACCCACTGAGTTTTGAAAGATTATTTAACATCAGCATTTTATAGAATATAAACTCAATTCAAGAGCTGAGAAAGAGATAGTGTTTTCAGCAAACGGCACTAGAACACCTGGTATCCGTATATAAAAAATTAACCTCAACCCTTTATTTCCATACGTGAAAATAACTTGAAGGGATCTATGAACCTAAATATGAAAGCCTAAAAGTATAAAACTTTAAGAAGAAATTATAAGGGAAAATATTTATGAATTCAGGGTAGGCAAGAACTACCTAGGATACAAAAAACATGATGTATAAAAGAAAAAAATTGATAAATGAAGTTCCATCAAAATTTAGAACTTTAAATGACATCATGAAAATGAAAAGTAGTCCTTAAACAGACCATATTTCTAATGCATATAACCTATGACCAGAATATATAAAGAATTTTTAGAGCTCATTAATAGACAACCCAATTAAAATGTAGACATAAGAAGATGATGAATAACCAGTATAGCACAAGGAAAGGTGTGCAACTCTAGAATCAGAAAAATACTAATCAGTACAATAATAAGATTGAATTATACACTCATTAGGGAGATGAAGTTAAAAGTTTTAAAAGCCTTGTCATGACTTTTTCTTTTTGTTGGATTCTCCCCCTTTGCGTTTAATTTGTCACGCCCAGTGGATTCCTTCTGCTGGATTTCCTGGGGTTGTGATCCTCATTGTCTTTTCCTAGGGTATTGTCTAAAATTTTTTGGAGTGCCGGTTTGATATTCATGAAGTTCCTGAGGTGCTCCTTATCATGAAAGTATCTTATTTCTCCATCAATTTTGAAAGATAGTTTTGCAGGGTACATCAATCTGGGTTGGAGGTTGTTTTCCTTTAGGGCTTGAAATACATCACTCCAAGCTCTTCTTCCCTTGAGGGTCTGCACTGAGAAGTCTGCTGCGATTCTGATGGACTTTCCTTTGTATGTGATTTGTTTCTTTTCTCTCACTGCTTGTAGAATCTTGATCTTCTGTTGGATTTCTGGAATCCTAACTATTATATGTCTATGTGTAGATTTTTTTTGATTAAGGCTAGCTGGAGTCCTATATGCCTCACTTATCTGTATATCAAGTTCTTTTCCCCTCCTCGGGAAGTTTTCTGCCATCAGTTCTGTGAACAGATTTTTTATGTCATCTGCACTCTCTCCTCTTTCTTCATTGACTCCAATCAGTCTTATGTTATTCTTCTTTGCATCATCTAGCAGCTGCTGGATTGATTTCTCATGTTCCCTTACAATTTTAAAGCAATTTTTCTTTTCCTGGTCACTAATTGCAATCTTATCTCCTATATGTGAAATTTTATCCTCACATTGGTTCATTCTGCTGCTCAGACTTTCGATGGAGTTTTTTATCTCCTTGAAATATGTTTGCATCTGTTTTAAGGATTCCATTTGTTTCCTATGTTGGGATTCCATCATGTTCCTCAGATCCTGTATTTTTTTATCTGTGTCCTCTCTAGATTTATTAATCATGTCTTGTACCATGAGCAAAATCTTTGCTGTTATCTGAGTAATTATTTCTGATTTCATTTTTCTCAGATCCTTTTTTGTTGCCAGTTTAGAGAGTCCAGGTGGTTGAGTATCAGATTGTTCCATCTCATTTCCCTTTGGGGTTGCTGTAGGTAATCTGGAAGTCTGTTTTTGAGGGTTGTTTATGTGTCTTCTCATTTCCACAGAGGGGGTGGGTGTGCCTCTGGTGCCCACTTGGCTCACCTTCTCTGCCCTAGGAGCCTGGGAAGGCAGTGGGGAGCTTCCTTCTGGGTGCTTGAGATTAGAATGTTTAATTGGGCAAGTAACTGATCAGGAGATTAACCTGGCTTTGATGTAGAGAATGGACTGTAAACAGGACAAATTGTAAGGCAGAGCCCAATTAGATGGGGTCTAGACTAGAGAAAATGATAGCAATAGAGATGAAGAGAAACGATTATGTATAAAATATATTTGAGACATAGCATACAAGATTAAATGATGGATTCAACAAGGAACAGATGGTTAAGGATCATTCTCAGATTTCTGATTGGAGTAACTTGGTAGATGGTGGTACCTTTTATTAATATAGGGTAAGTCAAAGGAAGAACTAATGATATGCACAAAGAGAAGGATAAAGTTCTTGTTTCCCAATGTGAATTTAAGATGCCATTAGATATTTGAGAGGAGCTATGAATGTTACAATTATATTTGTAAAACTGAAGTACAGATGTATTAGTCAAGGAGTTAACAGAATTTAAAAGGCATTTAAGCAATGGAACAGATAAGACCATCCAGACTGAGAGGGTAAAATATAAAAGAGTATTCAGTTTGAGCTCTGAGTAATTCTAAAAATTAGAGGTAGAAGATCATAAGAGTAGACTGAGTAGGTATAGACAGTGAAATAGGAAGACTGGCAAGAGAACATGATGATCTGGAAATCAAAAGAGAAAATCATTTTATGGTGAAAGAAGGGAGTCAGTTACGTTCAGTTCTGCAAGCAATTGAAGTTAAGAGAACAGAAGTACAGTATGTCTCTTGGATTTGGCTGCATGGAGGATATTACTGACATGGAGAAAGAGTTTTATTGGAGTGATAGAGGTAGCAACCCGAACAGAGCTAAGCAGGTTAAAGAGAGGAAGGTGAAGAACTAACAACACTAAAAGGTAGCAGAAGAGTGAATTTCTGTGAAACATTTAGTCAGTGAATTTTACACCCAAGCAACTAATGGATCTGTCCTTAAATGGGAAATGTTGAGCAGAAAATGTTGGGCAGGCTACAGGAAAGCTGTGGAGGAAGGGAATGACAGCCGTTAGGAAGGCTGATATCACAGGGAACTGTAGTCTGAGTGTCATAAATAAAACATTAACAGTTTCACTAATAAACTGTTAATAACTAACAGCTTCACTTATTAACAGTTTATATTAAAAGAGTTATAGACTAGCAACAAGTTACTGTTTTTATTGGCAAAGAAAAAGGAGCTGGGTGTGGTGGCACACAGCTATAATCCCAGAGTTCTGGAAGGCTGAGGCAACAGACAGGCAAGTTTGGGAACTTAGATTCTGTCCCAAAATAAATAACATTTTAAAAAGGAGTTGAGGCTGTAGCTCAGTGTGAAGGCTCTGGATTCAATTCCCAGTACTGTAGTGAGGGTGGGGGAATGGTGGTGACGAGGGGAAAAAGAACAACAATTAACACATTCACATAAAGTAAAAAAATCTGAGCCAATTTCTCAGGAAATCAGTCACAGATGTTGAAGTCCAACGTTCTTGGTATCTGCTTGTACTTTAGATTTTTAGTTAGTAAAAGCAAGTCATTCCAAGTACTTTTTAAAGATTTTCGTGTCTTCAGTTTGCTATCTATACAGTTTTATACCTGAAAGGGTCCTGTATGAGTTTCTTATGGCTGCTGTATCAAATTAGTGCAAACTTTTTGCTTAAAACAAAAGAAATTTATTTTCTCTGAGTTCTGGAAGTCAGAATCTGAAATTAATATGAGGTGTCTGAAGTTAAAATCAAGCCGTCAGCAGGGCCAGGATTCCTATGGAGGCTCTAGGGAAGAATATGTTTCTCGCGTTTTCCAGCTTCTGGTGTCTGCTGGTGTTCCTTGACTTGTGGCTGCATCCCTATTGTCACATGGTCTCCTATTACATGTGTAATGAGAGGAGTGATCAAAACATATGGTCAATATCTAAATTTCCAAATTTATTATAGTAAAAGACACATTACCATTAAGTCCCCTCAAAATATTCCCCCTCACTCTGAGCACATTTGTCTCATAGTTCTTATAACTTTCTGACCCAGTTGAGGGAGTCCTCTTTTGTGTCTTCAGCTGTGCTGTCATGGTTACCTTGATGTCCTGAATTAATTCAAAATGTTTATCTTTAATGGTCATTTTCAGGGGAAGAGCCAAAAGTCACACAGTGCCAGATCCAGTGACAAAGTTGTATGAAGACACACTGTAGTGTTTTTCCAAGCCTGCCTTTCCATCAGATGGCACCAGGCAGCAGCATTTGCTGTACCTTTGATCATACCTCATAAAGACCCTCATGAGAAAGGACTTCCAGAACTGCTTCAAAAACTAGCAAGAACTATGGGATAAATGTGTTGGAAGGGAGTGAGGATATCCTGAGGGCGATTAATGACAGTTTCTCTTATTGTAATAAAATGTTTTAATTAAACATTCATCATATATTTTGATCACAGTACATACTGCTCTTCCAGTCTCATAGCAACAACAACAACAACAACAACAACAACAAACTAGTGATTGCATTTAAGGTTTACTGGATCCTGGATAAGTTCTTGCCATTTCATGGTCCTTAGTTTAATCTCATTTGCAAAATCCTTTTTGGCCCTGTAAGATATGTCTAAGGGTTTGGGCTGGGATACTTGGGTTGGGGGCAGTATGTGCATTACCACAAGTCCTTAGAAAACATTTAACTCCATTCTCTATCACTTTTGGTGAGAGACAAGAATGAAAAGTTGAAGCTATCTACTGAGGCTTATACCTAGCCATATACAAAGCTGAAGTCTCTCTTTGCTGTACAAAATTCACATTAAATTAGAAGAATGAGACTTTTTCTTTTCTCTGAACCTAATTTTGTACAGGCAAACTAGTAGGGCTTTTGAATTACAGATAGTGAGAATTGAAAATTTAAAAAGAAATAATAAATGTTATTGCTTTTATTCTCATGATCATTCTAAAATTAGTTTTAACAATGAATTCATATAAAACTTCTCATTTACAGTGTTAAATCATAATTAGATATGTTTTATGAGATTAAGAGTGTAGGGTCTTCCGTTAATGTCTCTCAAAGAGGATTAGTGGAAAATTCCTGATAGTTCTGGACAAGTTGCTTCTTCTTCTTTTTTTTTTTTTTATAATATGATCCCATTTATTTAAAAATAAAGATTACATATTTGCTTATATATGCATAAAATTTTTCTGAAAATTACATAAGAAACTGTTAATAGAGGTTATATCTGGGGACTAATAGTATTGGGGGTAAGAGGTCAGAAGGGGACTTCATTTTCATTTTGTATCCTTACATATTGTTTTGGATATCTTACCATTTTTTTTAAAAGATAAAATTGAGGAATCCTCCTACTCAAGATAATGTATTTTTTAATGCACATTTCTCTAACATTTATATTTGACTTTCTTCAAGACAAACTGACTTGAGGTACTCAATGTTTTTGTAAATGTATTTCTAACAGTAAGGTCACATCTATTTAGCAGGTTTAAAAATTATGTATTGCTGTAGTTTTAAAGATGATAAAACTAAATGGGATGCTTACTTGAGATTTTCTTTTTCAAACTCATTTTTTAAATTATGCAAATAACAGGATCACTGTAGAAGACTGGGAAAATATAAGGGTACAAAAAGGAAAACTAGAATCACATATAATCACTCTTACCAGTATTAATGTTTTGTTGTTTTCTTTCTTTACACATATATTAATATGTAGTTCTATCTATATATAAAATGTATTTACAAAGCTGAGATCATAATGTACCTACAGCTCTGTATCCTGCTTCTTTTCCCTCAACACATAACAGATGCTCAATAAACATGCTAATCTGAATTACTGAATTATTGCACCATTTTTCATCAAAAATTGCTTCTACAGAAGGTATTTAGTTGGTTTCCAGTTTTTAAATAAAATAAATACACTTTATGATATGTTTCAATTTATCTTTATCTGTATGATCATTCCTTAGGAAAAATTATTGGATCAGACTACAAAATACTAAAGATCTATTGGTTTTCACCCCTACCAACAGCATAGCCTATTCTCACTGTATCCTTGCCAACACTGTTATCATTTTAAAAACTCATTGTTATTTCACTGGTGAAAAACAAAGTTTGCCAAGAATTTCTTTCATTATAAAATAAAGTCAAAGCCTTCCTACATATCGAC
The DNA here is from genome assembly GCF_053883595.1 of Heterocephalus glaber. Classification (NCBI taxonomy): domain Eukaryota; kingdom Metazoa; phylum Chordata; class Mammalia; order Rodentia; family Bathyergidae; genus Heterocephalus; species Heterocephalus glaber. The sequence continues at coordinate 9,444,333 of NW_028258303.1, forward strand.
TCAAAAGCGATACCATCCAATCTAAAAACAAAGCAAATATCACACAGCCTTTTTCAAACACCATTAATTTAGTGGTCTCCACTACCAAAATTATGTGACTCAGTATGTTAAGTCAGACTAAGATTCTCTTAATAATAATCATATCAGTAAAGGTGTATCTTTATACTTTTTGTCCTGTACCACAGGTACTTTAGGTCCTAGAAGTGTGGTTACTAAGTATAAAACATCAGTATAAAGGTGAGAGGGAATACCAGGGTATAGACAAGCACTTCTTATCTGTTTTGTATCAGATGAGAACAAAGACCATAAGGTTATACAAAGTAATGCCTCACTGACCTAGAGTAAACAGTAAGTGACATCAATGAGAGGACAAGTTGCCTCTTTTGAAGAAAGTGCTAAAAACACTGGTGTAGATTTTGGTTCCAACAATCAAATATTTTTTTTCTTTCCAAGTACCTAGATATATGAAATTTAGACTGAATAAAGAAAATATGGTTTTTAAATTAAATGGAGTACTATTCAGCCATAAAAAATGAAAAATTAGAGACATTTATAGCTAAATGGATGCACACTGAGGCCATACTCTTAAGTGAAATAAATAGGACACACATATGTAAATACTGAATAGTTTCTCTGGTGTGAGAAACTGAAAGTGTAAATAAGGACTAAAAGGTATAACAGATAATGTGAAATAGGAAGAAAAGGGGCAAAGGGGAAGGGGAAGTGGGAGGGGTAGGGGAAAAGAAGGAAGGGAATGGAATTAATATGAGAAAATGAAAAACTGGAAACAAAGTCTTTGTAAATAGGGAGGGATGGAGGGGTTGAAGGGAGGGCGGGGGAAGGGGGAAAAATATGAACCAAGAGAGATTATGTAAAGGTGCAAATTTCCAATGGTGAATGTCATTATATTGTACACCTAAAATGTACCAATTAAAAAAAAAGAAATTTAGTGTTATGTGGCCATGATCCTTCCTGTTTAGAGAGCCAGGAAAATAGCAGGGTTTACATTCTTGCTAAATCATTTTTACCACCAGACTAACACATACTTTTCCATTTTGTTTATACTTCACACGTAATTGTTTCTAAGCCAAAGTGAGAAAAATTTTAAAACACTGTCTTAGGTAATCAAATCAAACCACAGTAGATATTAATATGGTAAAAATTGTTGTTTTTCAGCCATTGTCATAAAGTTTTTAAAATGTCGTATCAGTGTTGTATGAAAAATCAAAATACAGGAGAAAAATATTCAAATTCAAGTTGATTATTTCATAGTCACTGAAAGCTATCACAGAGAAGGATAAAGAAAGAATATTAGCATATCCTTTTTTGTTCTTTTGTTTGTTTGTTTGTTTTGAGATAGGCTCTCCCAGTGTAGTTTGGGCTGGTCTTGAACTCTGTACGAAGCCCAGGCTGGCCTCAGACTCATGACGATCCTTCTGCCTCAGCCTTAGGAATGCTGGGAGTACAGGCATGCACCATCATGCCCCGCTAGCAGCATATCTTAAAAATGACCAAATCTTGCTCAATACAGTTTGAAACACTAACTTGTGAATCCCTCTTGAAGAAACTTTTCCAGATATTGCTGCACTCAGCTCCGCCATAGCTTGTTTGAAGGGTGAGCTTTGACAATTACCATGTTTTGATTCTCAGCTCTGCATTCAGCAAAACCCTTCACTTCTTCCTCCACCTTCTTACCAATACTTGCTGTACTCAATCACTTCATTTCTAGCAGTCCAGTGATGGGTGTGTATAGGTCATTGTACTTGTTTTGCATTACCCATTGCTGTGCACCCTTTTAAATCTTTATTGTCCACTTGGATATCCTCTTTTGTCCAGGCCTGGTATGAATTTAAATAATAATTGAAAACATGGTTTACTGAGTAACATCAACCTTAAAATAATGAATCTCAGTATTAGAGTTCATTCACAGTTATTTAATGAGAGCTATGTGTTAATACAACATAGTAAGAAAGAGTGGGTTTGGGCATTAGACAGTATTCCTATTCCTCTTCTGACATCTAGTTCTGATTAGTGGGATAGTCTAACATTTATGAGTCTCTCAGTAAATTCTTTTGTAAAAAAGTGATAATATCTACCTGGTTGCCTCTAAAATTATCTATGAGATGCTTAAATAAGATGTTATGGTCAAGTGTTACTTTAGTAAACATTCAAAAGTACCACCAAAATATTTTAAACTGAAGAATTAGTGAAAAGTTCCTGTTGTCACTGTGTCAAAACTGTGTCCTGTTGTTAAAATATCCTTATAACTGTGGAATAAATGCAACTCATATGAGAGGAAGAATTATAAAGCACCAGTCAAATGATGGATAGATGCTCATGATTTTACTTTACAAATGACACCCATGCACTTAATCAGTTTTTAAATTGCTTTTTAAGAGATGAAAAAATCCCCATATATCATCAACATAACAAAGTTGACTGAAAATACTTTGGAATGATGCCCTGGGAGAAAAAATATAACTTAGATTCAAGAAATCCAGAACCACTTTTATTCATTCAGGAATTAAATACTATGGATATTAATGACTAATGAAAAAATGTTTGGCAATATTAAGAATAAAGTAACATATATATTGCATAAGCAAAGACTAGGCACCATTTAAGGAACAAGTATATGCTATTAAGAATGTCAGAGTCCATGATCAAGTACATTAAATATAGTGTGGACATTGACAGAACACCCTTATCAGCCCACATGCACATGACTGGTACACCACTCTGAAAGAGGCAGCCACCAAGCTGTGGGACCATCAGAACACTCAGTAGAGTTTCTCATTACAGTTGTTTGTAATCATGTAAATGTGTCATCAGAACTAATTAAAATGCTCTTGGTTAGAAAAAAATAAAATCAAATATTCTTGGTGATGGAGAAATTGTTTGGTAGGAAATGGTTTGAAGAAAGAGATTTGCATCCTATTATTTTTCAAACTCACAATTATTTTCCAATAAAGATAAATACATAGAAAATTTGACATGCTGACATAAATAAGCTATATAATTCTTTTCAAGGGAATTCACTTCAATGAAAAATGTATATATAGAAGGATAAGATTTGTTATGAAATTATACTAATCATATGTATGTATATTATATACACATATTATTTTGTAAGGGCTGCCCTACAAAATATCATAGTCTGGGGACCTTGAACAACAGGAAATTATTTTTTCACAATGTTGGGGGCAAAAAGTCCAAGATGAAGGTGTTAAAGTTTTCCGAGGGCTCCTTCCTAGGCCTGCAGATGGTCTTTCTTATCATAAAGACTCCGGAGAGGTTGGATTGGGGGCTATCCTAATGGTCTCAACTTAACTCATTCATCTCTTTGAAGACTTATCTCCAAGTACAGTCCTATTTTGAGATATTGAAGGTTAAGGTTTCAACATCTAAATTTAGCCCATAACAACACATTGTGTATGATTATGTATTAACTATGTGTATACTCACATAAATGAGTTTATTACAGTTACTAAGTTTTTTCATTGATCAAGTTTTGTGATCCATTTTCATTTATAGAATGCCTTAACTAATATGAAAATGCTCTAGACTTATTTTAGATCTCAGTTGCTAAAATAGCTTGGTAAGAAGCCTGTAATCTTATCTCAAATGATCCTCGAGTGACACTTTCTGGGAAACTTGAAGTGCTTTGGGGTAAACACTGGCAATCTCAATGTCAAGAGCCTGATATATCTGGCAATTCCTGTTAGATGTAAGCTTCTGAGGATCCTCTCACATGGTGTCTGAGTTGACCCTGGGAGTCCAGCATTTCCTTCTGGGCCTGACAGTCTAAAAGGGGCATTGACAAGCAGCAGCAAGGCTATAGAAATTATTTGCCATATGGTTGGATATGACAGAGCTAAATTAACATGGAAACAACAGAGATAGGAATTTTAGTTCAATATTGGGAATAACATATGTGCCTCAAAGTAGAATGGGCTTCTTATTGTGTAATAATCCCCCATCCAGTAAAATAAAAAGGGACAAGATGAACCTCAGACCACCCCTATTAAGTATTTTTCTCTTTCCATTTCTACCGTTAACATAGCTGAATCATTTATTTGCACATTATATAAGTTCTGAATGCAATCACTAATTTGTTTCCTCCAAGAGAAAAGAAACCTATAATAAGTGAAATGCATGTTTTTTAATATCTGATGGGGTCCAGGATTTCTGAAAGGTTATAATTTGTGAAATGCAGTTGGATATTTATGGTCTATTCTCCTTCTGCTTATTAATACTTTAGGGGTTTTAAATTATAACTAATTTAATACAATTTTTTAAATCAGCATGAGAACTTCTTTTGGTAATATTCTGTATAAATATGTTGTCCCCAAATTAAAGCAATTATGTACTGATGCTTTCTTGGCTTTTCCCCAGAGAATTACTTTACAGTCATTGAGTAGCTAAAAATCTATGATAGTTTTTCATAATATGTGAGTGGATTTCTTTGAATAATTAAAAATATGCCTTTTCTGAATAACCATTCATTCTTGGTACTGTCTCTTCATTCATGATGAATCAAATGTAGAGATCAAATTAAATAACATTTTTATTTCCTAGGTGTCTAGAAACACCTTTGCTTGGTGAAGTCCCTCTCCAAGAGAGAAACAGGCATAAGAGGTAAGAAGACAGGGTGGAAAGGCAAGGGTTAATAAGAGTGATTGAATAGCCAGGGATTTAGCTCAGTGGTTCCACTGCCTGCCTCACAAGTGTAAGGTCCTAAGTTTGATCCCTTGTATCAAAAAAAAAAAAAAAAAGTGATTGAATGACATTTCCCAGTGTGTTGTACACCATAGGTCATGAGTTTGGAAATTAGATTTAGCTTGGAGTAGACCAGTGATAGAAGAAAGAGAGATGCATTTGATACTTGCATTTGTGGACAAGACTCACAGCGCTACATTGTAGTAACGTGATCCTTCTTTCCTAATATATGTTAAGCTTTAGTTTGTCTATGATATTTTGTTACAATAAAGTGGACAAATATCATGTTATGAAAACAATTAAAAATTACTGTTGCAATTCAAAATCAAAGATTTTATAAATATTTTTAGTATCATGAAAATAATTATTAATAAACATATTATTGTTGATATTGATTACTTTCAATTCTAAGAAGAATAAAACATTTGCTTGATTTACACAGTAGTGTAAACCTAAGCTGAATTTTAAAATCCAGATAATAATTTCATACATCTTCCTTTTATATATCTTTCAGTATTCAGTATTTTCCCCCAGTTTTACCACAAGTTAAAGACACATTTAAATTTCAGAAGTAAAAGGGAAATCCAGTGTGTAGAACTATTTTTTTTTAGTTTTTTAACACTTCAACTTTCTCTCTCCATATATATGTATGCATCTGTATATTACAGAAGACACAGTATCTTTTATTACAATTTTATCAATTCTCATCCTACTTCTCTTTCATTTTCTCCTCTCTTTCTCTCCCTCTCTCTCTCTCTCCCTGGTAAATTACAAACCCACAGCACCACCGAGTCAGTCTAAATACAGCTCTATTTCTACCATTTGTCCCCTAATTGCATTCATTGCCAGTTGGTAGTTGGGTTGGTTTAATATGCTTATTCTTTCATCAAGACTTCTTTACTCAGAATATCTCCTTTTAATGGATTTAACTATTCTGTAAAATATCTAATAAGATCATATCTGACTCTCTCCTTGAGCGACACATAATTAAATCAAGAAAGCAGGAATCCTTGTTGGTTAAATTTGAAATCTGTGTATACTCACATAAATGAAATCTGTGATTTACCTCTACCATGTATTCGTAATAGATTACAAGGAGTTGTAATGGAACATTTGAAAATTCTAACTTTAAAAAGATCAATCAGGAAATTTAATGAAACATTTAACTAATTCTATACCAAATAATTTTTATCAATATGAAATTTCTTTGATTTTCATGTAGTTTTAATGAAACAGAACAAGATAGCTTGAATTCGTATATGTTCTATGACATACTGACATTTATGGTTAATATATTATATAAAGAATCTACAAATACTGAATGAAGCCATTTTTAGAAAGTAAGTAAACAGGCAAAAAATGAATTTAAATATTTTCTTATTTATGTAATTTTTTTTCATTTTGGCAATGATTTTTTAATACTACCTTGTAGTATGCCTTCATGTATTCCTTCTAGGTGTGTGTTGGTATCATATAAAGAAAAGTAAATAAAATATAGAATCTGAATTACAACAAATAATTTCCCATTGCATTTTCTTGTTCTTATCTCATTTCCTGTAGCAGCTTATCCTTAGCTTGTACTACCTCAGGATAAAGACACATTTCATGCTACAGGCATGTAATTGAATGTACAAGACTATCTTTTATCTATTTTTTTCTTCCAGTTTTTCAATTTGCAGATTATGGCTGTACAAGTTGGTGCTGATGAATTGGTATCTCTTGATTTATTCATATGTATAAGTTGTCTTACTGTACCAATTCTGTTCATCTTGTTGGTCTTTCTTTTCTTTGCTAAAACTCAAATCTAACAAAAAGGTAGTATTTTGAGCTTGTGATTTATCTCCTTTCTTGTTCATTTTCCTTTATCCTTCAAAATCCTTTTTCTAGGATAATCATCCTAGTCACTCATTTTTGAGGATTTGCTAAATACTGATCATTGTATTTAATATTTTATATGCATTACCACATTCAGTCTACATGATAATCTTAAATAAGAACAAATGAAGAAAATAAGGCAAATAAAAGTCAATTGGAAAATGGCTGGAATTTCAACTAGGTTAATCCATGCATACACAATCCCCACCCCCACCAGTCTACCTTCACATCAAACAGGTGTGACTTTGGGGCTTGACCACCTGACAGGAGATTTCAAGTCTCACTAACAAGAAAGACTTGATTGTTGTAGTACCTCATTCTGTGCTTAGCACTGGTGAGAAAACTTGATTTAAGGTAAATCGGAATTTTTAACAAATGCAAATGATTAAACTGCAGTTTATACTTCCTACAGCATTCTGTTTGGTATTGACTCAGTTCTATAGATTTAATTTTTATCATGGACAGACAGAAGAATAGAGGGAACCCCATTTATGTAAAAAATAATTTTGTAAACATTTAATGATGTGTGTTTACTTCCACACACCTGTACATACGTCTGTTTAAAGAAGCGTTAGCTGCTTTCTCAGGTGACATGATTTATTTGTGTACACCTAAGCCATATGTCCTTATAAACATTCTTACCTTTATTTTTATAGTCAACTATTCAGGAAAAAAACCCCTAAATATATGCCTATTAAATTTGACCTTGTAAATAGTATAAGCAATGACAAAGACCAATGTTAAATCCTTGTGAATTATCTTTAGTAAATATAACCAGTGAGTATTGAAATTACTGAATGACTGATTACATGACCCTTTTTTCCTTTTTTTTCTGGAGTAGCTACGCCTAAATGTAAATACTAAGTAGTAGTGTTCCTTCATGATGAAAGCAATATATATAGAGAGAGATTCAGAAATCTCTTCTTTAAAAAGTTTTAGTCATTTGCAAAGGAGGTTGATTATTTAAAGAGGTCTATAAATTATCCTTTATTCAAAATGGCTGTAATTTTAATCATGTTATTTTAATTGCAATAGGTTGTAAATTTGCAATAAAATAACAAGGGAGGCTGTAACAGATGTTCTGTCAGCACATGTGATTTCATCTCAGACAATCTAGCATTCATCATGCCTAATCTCCATCAACTCAAATATACTGATTTTCAATAATGTGAGCTCTGTACATTCAAAAGGCTTCTGATACTTAGGAAGGAGGTGATTTTGTATAGTGGTTAACTTACCCCAGGACTTTTCTTTGGCCTTGATTATAAGTGATTTTATTTAATTGTGTATTAATTCATATTAGGTGATTTTAACGGTGGCTTTTTTTCTATGTATACAATCTGGTTTTTTGGTCATTTTATGTTTTTTTGTCATTTCGTATCTTTTTGTTTCATGACAAATATTTTACCTAAATTGTTTAAACTAGAATTGATTTTAAAACCACATTTGTAAAAAAAAAAAAGAAAGAAAAAAAGCCCCACATTTGTAAATATTTTAATTTTTTGTTTGAAATATATTACCCAAATGGCAGGTTACTTTAACTTGTTTAGACAGCTAAAGAATAGAATCCTATGGAACAGCACATTTATAGTAATACTCATAAGAAAATACAATTTAGGCCAACTTCAGTACCTTTCAATGGAAAGTAATCTCACTGTTATTAGAGTGGTTTGTAGACTTTTTGGAATCTTATTGGGACTTAAAAACATGAAACATAAATAAGAGAGGAAAAGGCACAGAATGATTATCTGACCTGTACAAGGTCCAAGAGTTCCTTTTGCTTCACCAGACCAGACTTGCACCGCTGACAGAGTTGCGGTAGAGAACCCAGCTGCTGGGTGGCAAGAGGTGACTTCCTCCTTCCAGCTCATTTTCAGGGACAAGCAGAAGGCATGGTGGAAAATGAAGAAAAGTCCCTGTCAGTTGGGCCTGGGGAGAGGCAATTAGGCCTTGGCTGGTTCTGAGGTTCTGCTGGAACCTTTGCAGTTGCTGTGTAAATGGTTAACAGCTTGAGAATCTCCTGAGGCTATGTGGGGAATTGCCCAAAAATGCAAGCCTGGTGAATGTGAATGTGTGGGTGAGAGTAAGCTAGAAAGTGGGTGGTCAAGAAGAACAGAATTGCTCTGACTCTTTTGCCCTTTCACTGAAAAGACTGATAAATAAAACAGGGTATCTTCCAGAACATGTTTCCATTCACTCTGAAAAATTAGCATGGATATTATGAAACACTTTAGGAAGAAAAAATAAGAATATGCCTCTCAGATCTACTCTGAGATTGTATAAAAAACTTTTCCTCCCACATCTCACCACCAATTTATTTCCGTATTTATACATTTGCTTATGAGTAAGATTCTCACTTGTTCCAAAACAGCTGCAGACTGAAATCAATGAAATTTTACTTTAGGTAGAAATTTGTGTTCTCTCTTTTTTTAAAATAGCTTTTTTTGGGGGGGGGGAGAGAAATATATATTGTTGCAGGGTGTTTTCTGATCAGTATTTCTAAAACATACTTTTGTAATCAAGGCACAATGAATGCAATGCAGATTTTTTTTTCTAAAAAAATACTACTCTAAGAAATCTTTAAAAATTCATATACTATTTTCCTCACTTTCAGAATTCAGAGCACACAGAAAAGGTTTAAAAATATCTTTTAGCTTTCTACATTTATTCAGCAATGATGCCAGGGTAGAAGTTTTGGAACTCCATAACTGGAGCTTGAGCTTCATTTATTAACATACTAACTACTGCACCCATCTGTGCCTCTTGTTTCAATGTAACTGGTGCCCCAAGTGACTTCAAAGAGCGGGCTCACCATGCTGATGACCTCATCACAGCAGGAAATCATCTTAGAATTCTAGCAACAGAAAATTTATAGAGCTGGTAAGTTTTTCTCGTTACCAGAAATAAGCAGAGAAAAATGAGAACGCATGAATAAAACTAAAATTTTAAAGTAAGGCTGTAATCTTTGTCCTTTTCCTTCCTCGTCTGTGATGCGAGTATTCAGTTACTCAGCAATTTCACAAAGCTCAGAGGACAACATAAGTTTTAATATGCTTTCAAGACTAGCATACGGGTTTTCAAAATGACAGCTGGAGTAGAAAGAAAGCAATGATCTTTTATTAAGATAAGATCGCATAGGCAGGAGGGAGCCAATGGTGTCAGCATCTTGCATCCTCGGTGATTTTCAGTCTTGCATGCTCTCTGTGGCTATAATCTAGTTTTCAGTGCTGACCAATTTGGGTATCTTTTTTCTTTCTCCTTTTTACTGCTCTCCTCTTTCTCACATTGTCATCTTCTCTTCTTCTCCCACTATCCTTTCTCTTCTTTCTCCTTATTTGTGTTCTACTCTTTCTTCTCCTCTCTCTTGTTCTTACTCTTCTTCCTGTTGCCTCTGTCCTGAGTTTCTGCCAGATAACCACCAAAGATGAAAAAGCAAGAAGGGAAAAAAACCCCAAGAGTTTTCATCCTGAAGTTTGCATTACTTTTGTCTTCACAAATCTAGGGGAAAAATGATACTTTAAACTGTAGTGATATAAAGATTAGTAACTTGGGGTGATGTATACTTCAAAAATAGGTTGGAACTATTGGGTGCTATTGAGCATAGTTTTCTCATGAGGTCACTTGCCAAGGCAATTTGTCCATTGATGAGAAGAAAATATATCTTGTTGGCAAAACTGCACCAGTAAGGTTACAGCTAGGGTATTTAGTATGCATTTGTTAAAACCCAAAGTAAGGATATCTTAAGAAAAATTGATGTCATTGTTACAGGCCTAAAAATCTCTATTCAGTGAAGGTAACAGTATTAATTAAATACAAACACTGTATTTTCTGTACAGATTAAAAACTCAGGAATTGTTCTGGGATTGGTTATAAATTAAAATTTTTTTTGTTAGAATAAAATGAACTTTAATGGGAAAATTTCTAAATTTCATAAATTTCTAAAAGTTTACTCACAAATTTCTAAAATTTTATTTATGAGTTTATATATTTAATTCAGCATATTCTGTGCAATTATTCATCTCAATGTTTTCCCCCTAGTTTTGGTGCCATGAAATTTATCATCAAGTACCTTTACTGACATGGACCCCTGGAATTCCAAGATACTCACTCTATGGGCATTTTAGACAACTTTTTCTTCAGGACGAGACTATGGAATTAGTTTTTAGGTACTAAATTTCTCGAATAATATCTAAAATTTATGTCTTAGATTTAAAAGGATAGGCTCTTTTGCAATGCTCAGGAGAATGTTTAGTGTATATAGATCTGTTGTTGATAATGATTTATTTTTTCTAATACAGAGGAGATGTTCTACTATAAATATCTACATAGGAAGGAAAATAAACACAGTTACAAAGAAATTTAGCGATGATCCTTGGTTATTTCTTCTTTTCATTGAAGAGCATAGAATACTTAGTTTGGTGTTAATACAGAGCTCTGTGACAGGGTGGAACTCACTGACGATCTGTCAGTGCACTGACCATTTAGAGAAATTAGAGCTTATGATAAAAAAATCATGATTCAAAGGATTTAATCATAAGATTCAGAAGGAGCTATGAAAGTCATATTTAAAAGATGCAGTCTTTGGAGAGTCTTTGAATTTCATCTGCAGAATAATTTCCACACTATTTAGCTGTCCCCTCAGCAGGAATAAAGAATTATAATCATGTTCATTAAATAGCAAAACTACATTGGAGAGATAGGGAATAGAGGGCAGTTTGGAACTGAAAGATGTGGAAGACATCTTTGTAGGATATTCTTTGTCAATGGCAATATTATGCTAACAAATTATAAAAATTAGTGCATGTTAATATAGCTAAGGAATCAATATATGAAAGACATGTGTTCTTGACATGTATTTGATGTATAAATAGCAGCTAGATGTTTTAGCCTAAATTTAATATTTTTATCATAAATTGTACATCTAGTCATATGAAGTCATATTTGGAAATGGCAAAATAGTAGAAATAAATATATTTTACTACATATCCTTTTTGGAAAAATTATTGTCATTCTTAATCCATAGATTTCATATAGCAAAGAAATATGACAGTGATTCTCTTTAAAATTTATGCATAATTAAATACTTTGATCATGATTATTGTGACTAGAATGATAAGGGGAACTAAATTACAAAAATGAAAATTAAAAACTGTAGTTGTTTTTATCCTAGTATAAGTCAACTTTTCCATTAGGTAAAGTAAGCAAAGTTGAGCACTATTTAAAAGACATCCCCTCATTGTAGGTTGTATCATGTCCAGATTGAAGAGGTTCTTTTCATTACTTTTATTCATAAATTGTTTCATGAGTTGTCAAAGCCCACGCTTTAATAAAATAATTTTCCAGAAATCAAGGGTCTTACCTCAGCTACCATAAGAAAATACCATTGACTGAAAATACTATTTCACTGATGGATGAATTTCATATAAGCTATTAATTTGAATCCAGAAGAAAAGAAAATTTAAATAAGTATTTGAACCTAAACAACACATTGAAAAAACACCAACTACTAAATTATTTCACGTAACATTTTCAGTGTTATTTTTAGTGAGCTTAACATAGGAATCTACCTAATAAAAACCACACTATAACTAGGATGTAGTGTAGACTGATATTTTAAAAGCTAAAAAATAAAATTTTAAAACACATTTTAATATTATTACATCTGACATTCAGTACTATGGATGCCGGTTTGCATCCCTCGGAAATTCATATGCTGAAGCCCTAATCCCCAAGTGATGGGATTTAGAGGTGAGGCCTTAGGGAAGTGATTAGGTTTACAAGAGATCACAAGCATCCCATACAGAGATGCATCCTCCTACAAGAAGAGGTAGAAACCAGAGTGCTTCCCTGCCCCAGCCTCTCTATGTGAAACTGTGAAATCCATGTCAGCTAGCAGCTTCCTCTTGGATTTCACGCCTCTAGAACTAGAGGACAGAGCTGCTGTTTAAACTCCCAGCCGATAGTATTTTCTTATGGTATATGAGCTGAGACCCTTGGTTTTGGGAAGATGTTTTTATTAAAGGCTGGGCTTTGACAATTTATGAAGCAATTCATGAATAAAAGTAATAAAAATACTCCTCAATTTGGACTTTTCCCAGAGTTCTTGGATTGTTTAATTAGGATGTCAGCTCAGAGAAATGATTACTATTTAACTTCGTTGTTTTCTCTAAACACAAATGCAATAGAACTCATTGAGAATTCTCACTGAGCTATGGTATAAGCTCTCAGGAGAAGATGCTTCTTAACTTTCCCCAGCTTGTTGATGGAAGCTGGGTGTGAAGCCACCGGGCAGAAAACGTCTTTGCATTGCAGGGGAGAACAACAAAATTGTGCATTCAGAAGGGCCAGCCTGTGTTTTTCTTTAATGTGTCCCACGTGTCCCCTGCGATAATAGATAATAGGCAACTAGTTTTGATTAATACCAAAGATTTTGCTACATTCAAAGTTACCTTTGACAAAGACAGAGAGTATGGCTCACTAGTTTGCAGTGTGTAAAAGGTGACACTAATAAACCCAAGCAAATTTTTATTTTCTATAGTACATGATAAAAATCTTGTTACATATGTGTACGTTATAGTCCACCAGAAAGTGTACATCACAAAAAGAAAAACATATAAATAAAAGTTTTTTATAAAAAAATTTACAAAAAGAAAAACTTTTAACACTAAATTTATTGAGGCATCATGAAATTAATACATTACCTTTGGCCTTTACAATTACAAGATGTGCTTAAAGTGGTGGGTGTGAGCTTCCAGACATTTACTGCTGATTTATTACTATTCCAGACATGAACTGCTGAAGTGTGTGTACATTTTTTGGAGGAGTCTGTATATATATAAAATTTAAATGAATACATGCATAGGAAAATAGTATCTAAATCTAAACCATTGTATTTATAGTTATATATAAATTATATAATAGGTAAATATATAAATATGTTTGTATGCTACATAAAGTTGTATTTTATATGATGTATAAGATGTAAATATGTTTATATAAAATTTAACTGAATATTTTCAAGTTAGTCATTTGAGGTAGTGAAATTATACTTTGAAACAAATAAACTACCCATAAAATCTTTAAGAGGACTATGTAGGCAAGTCAACAAAAAAAAGTATGGCTTATTTGAATCATTTCTTAATGCCTAAATAATATTAGTTTATTCTTATAAAATAAGAGTTTTAACTGTTAAAATATGATAAGAAAGAATAGATTTAGGTATAATTGGCTTTGAATATGGATGAAGTCTTAACTCCTGGATGAATCCAAAAGAAGGTGAAAATTTTGTCAAAGGTACAGAAAAAATATGGAGGATGATTATTAAAGATGAATATCCCATTCTTACAGAACTTCCCTTGAACAATAAATACCATATGATTTTGGATAGTGTATTTCAATTTCAGCATTTTTTTTGTAGAGACTTATTTGATATCTATTTTTATACTGTGTGCTTTGTATGATCTATCATGCTTGTCACAGAGTTAGCATTTATTAATAATTGATGAATGAATGGTTAAGATCTTCTCATTACTGCTTAGGGTCTTGACATTTGCTGGGAAAGTAGGTAGAGTGAGAAAGAAAAGCTCTGAAATTGAATTTACAAAGTAATGTAATAGCCAAGATATTTGGTTATCTCCATAGAAGAAATCAAGAAAAATCCCAGTTTGTATTTTTTATACATGAATAAGTAAGTGTGCATGACAAATAAAAATGTATCATTAAACTGTATTTCTTACATTATATTAGATAGCTTTTTAAAATATAGCCAGGCAGGTTCACAGCAACTTTACAGTTGCTATCATGCCTGTTGACTGCTGTGAGCAATTGGTTATTTAATTGTACATTCTACATGTACATATAAAAATAAACAATAATATTAATAGTGAAATCCCAAACACCAAAGAATTAGTTAATGCTAAATGTAAATTACCTAATTATAAAATTAATAAATTAAATCACACATGGCCATAATGACTATTGGCAAATAATTTACTTCTCTCTGTCCTCATACTATTAAAGAAAAGTAGTAATTGAAAGCACTGACATGTATGTTGGAAAGTATATTTGGAAAACAGAAAGCCTGTTTAATTCCTGAGTACCTAAAGAAATAAAATGAAAAACATTTTAGATTATACTACATTTTTAGGCAGGGAATGCAGAAAGTATCAAAACTTTTCAAATGTTTTGCAAAACAACACATTTACACCTAACAGGGCAGAGGTGACTTACCCACTTTGCTTTCAGCTTCTAGGTCACACTGTTCCCTGGAAGACTAAATCTTCCACCCTTGGATGTGACTGGGCTAGGAAAGCCCAGCTACTTTATTTCTCAGCATGGGGCACTCTCATAGATAACATTCATTTGAAGACTTTGTCAAGGTTTTGTGAGCTGCAGTTTGAATTCTTCTTGTGCATTCTATTCTGAGATTCGTAAGGGGTGTAGTGTGTTCATTCCTATTACTTGGTGGCATTCTATTATATGGGTATATGAAAATTTACTTACCTAGTTGTCTGATAATTGGACACCTGGATAATTCTCAGTTTGGGGCTATTATGATCATTCATATATAAGTTGTTGTATGAACATATACTTTCTAGATTTGGAACATTTGAAAATATTTCAAGTTTCTGTTGCATGGAGACGATTGCAAATTCCAATCTAGTCTTAGTGACTTCATGAGATCCTATCTCAAAAATCTATTTGAACTATTTCAAAAGGTGAGTTCTGATAAGTATGTGTGGAACATAATACTATTTTACATGTTGATGGAACTATAGGTTGGTAGAAATACTCTTTTTGTTTGTTTGTTTTGTTTTTTTGGTACCAGGGATAGAACTCAAGACCTTCTACTTCCTAGGCAGGCACAGTGCCACTGAGCTAAATCCCTCGCCTGGTAGAAATATTCTTAATGACAATTTGATAGTACCTACCAAAAGAAAAATGATTATCTTTTGTTCCAGAAATTCTCTTACATTTGTAAAATATTGGAAAAACTACTTCACTCCTAGTACCTTCTATATTTCTCATGGGCAGAAAAAGGCTAATTATATATAATATGTAATTCACATGTTAATACATAATTCATAGGGTTAAATTGAACATTAAATAAATTAATTTATGAAAATTACTTGCCATATCAAAATTTTTTTCTTTATTATTTTTACTATAATTATGGGATTTTATTCTCCAGAAATGCTTTGTCTAATATGAACGGAATATACAGTATTTTAAAAAATGTTTCCTACAATATTATCAAAATAAGAACTGGAGGCAAGGTAAATGCCCATTGATAAGGGCTTATGAAGAAAATTTTGCTCATCTGTAAGAGGAAACATGAAAAGAATGGAGAGGTTCTCTTGTAAACATGAGCTGATTTCAAATGTTGCCTCTGTCCTTATGAGCTGGGAGCCTTTGTCCATTTCCTAACTTCTCTGTGTCTTAATTTTTTCAACTGTGAAATTAATGATAATGCCCACATGACATAAGTTATTGTGAGGAATCAATAAGGCACTACATATAAATTGTTTAGGAGAAAACCAGGGCATAGCGACCATCCCATATTTCATAATGTTCTATAGATTATTAGTCACTTTTTATAAGAATAGGGGCAAATCTGCATGTAGTGTCATTGAAGGATATTTACTATAAAAAGATTTTATATTTTCTCTCTGCAGATATAATGAAAGTAAGCTAATACATAATCTAGTTATGAATTAAATGTAAGTTTTTAAATATGTATCAATGATTATGTTCTAATTACAAGAAGAGAATAGTTAAGTATATTTCACATTTCTAACTCACTGCTCTTAATTTTGATTTTAAATGAAAATTCTAATATACAAAATTGACTGACTCAATAGCAAATAGTATAAAATAGTTTAAAAAAGCATTTAATGGTCTTTGAGTAATTTATTTGAGTTTATTAACCTAGGAAATATTTGTTATATATTTATATACATGGGATACAACAAAAATTGAGTGTTCTACTAGAAAGATTACAGTGACTAACAATATTGTGTGATTAACATTTTATATTACTTTAAATTGAAATGACTTAAAATGAAAGAACAAAAATAAAAATACTTACTCTAAAAAAAAGCACTTTGTTTCTTGTGCCTCTAAATTTCTTTAGGAGCAAGAACTCCTTCATATACAGACTGAAAGATATGCAAATAATTTTATGAAATAAACATACATAGAGCTTCACTCAAATTTTTAAAAAAATTTGGTTTTCACTTAGTGTAGAAAAACTAAAAAGCAGCAGCTGTGTATGCAAAGATAAATAAAAACACTAGCTGTTTTCAGTAAAGGTGATAATCTGTCTTTCATACTAACTTATGTACGATATAACAAGTAACCACTAAATGTAGTAATAGGGGGAAACTTGCCTGGAATTGTTCCTTTTACAAGTCGCAACCACACTTCCTGCCCATAATTTAATTCTAATAAGGCATCCCCAGTCAAAATTCTGTCACAGTGTACTTCACTGTTAATATTTTCAGACTCAAATGCAAACTTGTCTATTCCATCAACCACTAAAAATCCAGAGATATGAGCACTAAATGACTCAATCGTGTATTTGAAAACATACACTCCAAGATAAGGAATATGGAATTTTCCAGTCCTTGGGTTATATGAAGCTCCATAATTGACCTCCAGATTATTAAAAAGGATAGGGCCAGGTGTAGTCATTCCATATGTATGAGATGCAAAAAATGCCACCATTGGTGCATATCTGTAAGATCCTTTGGAAAAATCTGTCAATGGAACAAAATATTGGGAGTTAATTTTTATGATTTTACTTTTTTTATATTGTTATTATTTTATCAGAGTTACGAAAAGACAACAAAATAAGGGGTCCTCCATTGAATTTAACAACAGTGTATGTGTCTGGATGCTTGCTTCTTCTTATTAAATCATTTGACATCACTTAGTTTCTCAGAGCCTCAGTTTCTCCATTTAAATCAGGATACAATGCAAATAACATTTGATATCTCCCTCATAGAAATATCACAAAGATTAATTTGCATGTGGCTTTGATCTCCTCAGAGACAAAGGAATCCAAGGTACTCTGTGACTAGCAGGGTTAGCCTGAATGTTTTAAAGCCCTTGCAGGCACTGAAGCAAACATAATGTAGAAACAAGTTTTCCGGCACCTTGTCAAACAGTTTCTAGAGGGTAAAAAGGAAACTAAATGAAGTCATATTCACTGTAGAGAAGTAGACAAAAGAGATATTTTGTGTAATTAATGCCAAATGTATTCACAAAAGCTGAGAATTAAAAATAGACCAAAAACTTACTCATTGGTATGCAGCATATTTAAGTAAAGCCCCACTTGTAATATGCTTTTGCGGTCACTAAAGATACCATATATTAAATGCTACACGTATTTTCTTATATAAAACCCAGAGATGTTGCATTCTTAAAGTACATGTGAAGCAATCAACACTTTCAACACTAAATTAACAAAACAAAGGCATTATTGTTTGATACTTTGATCAAGTCCCAGGTAATGCTCACACAGTCAAAATGGCACTGTTAGGTTAACCTCCATGGCAACACGCTGCTAAGCACACATTTGAGTGTCATTTAAATGACCATATCTGACATGAATCAAAGGTGTATTTGTTAAGCAATTTCTTTGAAGAAAAAGTTTGTATGAGTCAGACCTATACATCTGATCTTTTAAACATGCACAAGAAAAAACTTGAGGAGGGGAAGGTTTTCAATAAACAGCCTGCAGAATACTAATATTAAAAATGTCAGAAAAAAAAGTCAGCAAGAGCCTGCATATATAAATTTTCCATACAAAAAGGCATTTCCACTTGTAAATCAGGTATATTATTCAACAAGTTTCAGAAGTAAAAGAAGTTAATCCTCATGTGGACCCAGTTTAAGGTGGCTTCAATAGTAATTCTTAATATTTTCCAAACACGTTTCTTTATATGACATTGAGCAAATCCAGAATGGAGACATTTACCTGAAGCCAGAGCAGTTTCTTCCACCAGCTTGATGGTGCAGTTTTTACCAGAGAAAGGATGTCGGCAGGCACAGGTAAAGCTGATTCTCCCATCTATGCATGTGCCCCCGTTCTGGCATGGGAAGCTGCTGCAGCCTGAATACTCCTTTGTTACTGAAAAGAACCATGATAAAGCAGGGTAATGTGGCCTATTTTTCAGTTCATCTCAAATCATAGATCACAGCAGAACAGGTGAAATATTGAATATGAAATAAGAAAATGTGTTCAAAGGCCTAGGTTGCCTGTCAGTGTAGCTTTGGGACTTCATGCAAATGCTTTAGTCCTGATTTCCCTTACCCCTTTTGTGAACTGAGGCTAATTCTGTGACTTATTGCATTTATTTTCATGAAAATGTGAACTGTAGAACACAATATAATTATCTAGATACAGAACTATGTATATTTGGAACTAGTACATGACAAAAGTAGTATTTCAGATCACTGGAGAGAAAAAATGTCATTTCAATGCATAATGCTAATTGGATATATGTAAAAATATATTGAAGTATCTAAAAATACATTTAAAATCCATTTGATTACATTTGAATCAAATAATGGAGTATATTTTTGTAGAGCCTTAAAATTTTAAAAAATGCATTCAAAGCAAACAAAACCAAAAAACAGACATAAGGGAAAAATTTTTCTCTCTTTTTTTTACCCATTAAGTTTATTGGTACATTTTTGGTATAAAATACAGTTACATTCATCATTGGGATCTTGTACCATTACATGAGTATCTTGGTTCTTTTTTTTTTCCCTTCCCCTGCCCTCCCTTCATCCGCTCCACCCTTCCCTATTTGCAAAGACTTTGTTTCCATCTTTTTCGTTTTCTTATATTTTTTCTTTTCCCTTTTTTTCCTTTCCTCTACCCCTCCCACTTCCTCTGCACCTTTAGACCTTTTCTTCCTGTTATACAATATCAATTATACATTTTTTAAATTACAATATCAAGATCTAGGAGACATCACAGATTTTACAGAATTTAAAAGGATATAGAAAGCATATTTTAAAAATCTGTTTTGAAATAAATTTTACAACTTCTAAGAAGTACCTTGGAAGACAAATTCATGAAACTAACTCTGGAGGAAATGTAAAATTTGAATAGCACCTATTAAAGAAAGTATATTCCTAGCCTGAAAACCTACCTATATGACAACAGCAGGCTCATATACATATTAACTGACAAATTATATCAAACAATTAAAGTAGGAAAAAGAAGGAACACTTCTCCCCTCATTTTAGGAAATCAACATTGTGCTAATCCTAAAACTGGATAAAGATAATAGAAGAAAAAAGTATGAACATAGATAGAAATTTGTTTAACAAAACAAACTATTAGAAGTCAGATCTGGCAGTATGTAGAAAGTGGTTTTGTTATAGGGATGGCAGTGTTGGTTCAGCCTTGGAAGATTCACCCCCAAAAGTCATCATTTTAGCAGAGGAAAGGAAAAAGCCATATGATCCTGTCACTAGTTGGAGAAAAAGGACTAAATTCTAGAGCTGTTCATGGTAAAAGCTATCAGGAGACTAGAAGTAGAACAGAACCTTCTCAACAGATTAAAGACATGTACTCCATACTTCTAGTGAGAAAGCCTTATATGAATGGAGAAGATACAATGCTTTTTCCTTAAGGTGGGGAACAAGGGCAGATAGGCTTACTCTTTATCTGTCCATTAAACTTTGAAACCTAGGCCCAACCAAAATAGTCTGGCAATAAAGTTACACAATTAGGATAAGACTGGCAAGGTAGAAGGAAAATCTTTATATATAGATGAAATGATCATCTACAGAGAAAAATACTAAGAAATCTCTAGGAGCTCCTAGAACTTGCATTTGAATTTAGCAGGATTAGAAAACACAAGGTACATATAAAAATTCAGGTCTGTGTATACTTGCTATAAATAAAGAGTTGGATATTGAAATTTTAAAGTTATGTAGGAGTACAAAGGACCTAGAAAAGTTAAAAAAAAAAAAACCCCAAAAGTGTTGGAAGACATTTAGTACCTAATTTTAAGACTTCTTCTAAAGCTATAGTAATCAAGGCAGTGTTGGTGTAAGAAAAGACATATAGATCATTTGAATAAAACAGAGACTCTAGAAATAGAACCACACGTATATGGTCCACTGAGTTTTGAAAGATTATTTAACATTAGCATTTTATAGAATATAAATTCAATTCAAGAGCCGAGGAAGAGATAGTGTTTTCAGCAAAAGGCACTAAAACACCTGGTATCCGTATATAAAAAATTAACCTCAACCCTTTATTTCCATACATGAAAATAACTTGAAGGGATCTATGAACCTAAATATGAAAGCCTAAAAGTATAAAACTTTAAGAAGAAATTATAAGGGAAAATATTTGTGAATTCAGGGTAGGCAAGAACTACCCAGGATACAAAAACCATGATGTATAAAAGAAAAAAAAATGGATGAGATTCCATCAAAATTTAGAACTTTAAATGACATCGTTAAAATGAAAAGTCGTCCTTAAACAGACCATATTTCTAATGCATATAACCTATGACCAGAATATATAAAGAATTTTTAGAGCTCATTAATAGACAACCCAATTAAAAAGTAGATATAAGAAGATGATAAATAGCCAGTATAGCACAAGGAAAGGTGTGCAGCTCTAGAATCAGAAAAATACTAATCAGTACAATAATATTGAATTGTACACTCATTAGGAAGATGAAGTTAAAAGTTTTAAAAGCCTTGTCATGACTTTTCCTTTTTGTTGGATTCTCCCCCTTTGTGTTTAATTTGTCACACCCAATGGATTCATTCTGCTGGGTTTCCTGGGGTTGTGATCCTCACTGTCTTTTCCTAGGGTATTGTCTAAAACTTTTAGAGTGCCAGTTTGATATTCACGAAGTTCCTGAGGTGCTCTTTGTCATGAAAGTATCTTATTTCTCCATCAATTTTGAAAGATAATTTTGCAGGGTACATCAATCTGCTTTGGAGGCTGTTTTCCTTTAGGGCTTGAAATACATCACTCCAAGCTCTTCTTGCCTTGAGGGTTTGCATAGAGAAGTCTGCTGTGATTCTGATGGGCTTTCCTTTGTATGTGATTTGTTTCTTTTCTCTCACTGCTTGTAGAATTTTATTCTTCTGTTGGATTTCTGGAATCCTAACTCTTATATGCCTATGTGTAGATTTTTTTTGATTAAGGCTAGCTGGAGTCCTATATGCCTCACTTATCTGTATGTCAAGTTCTTTTCCCCTCCTCGGGAAGTTTTCTGCCATCAGTTCTGTGAACAGTTTTTTTATGTCATCTGCACTCTCTCCTCTTTCTTCATTGACTCCAATCAGTCTTATGTTATTCTTCTTTGCATCATCTAGCAGCTGCTGGATTGATTTCTCATGTTCCCTACAATTTTAAAGCAATTTTTCTTTTCCTGGTCACTAATTGCAATCTTTTCTTCTATATGTGAAATTCTATCCTCACATTGGTTCATTCTGCTGCACAGACTTTCGATGGAGTTTTTAATCTCCTGGAAATCTGTTTGCATCTGTTTTATGGATTCCATTTGTTTCCTATGTTGGGATTCCATCATGTTCCTCAGATCCTCTATTTTGTTATCTGTGTCCTCTCTAGATTTATTAATCATGTCTTGTACCATGAGCAAAATCTTTGCTGTTATCTGAGTAATTATTTCTGATTTCATTTTTCCCAGATCCTCTTTTGTTGCCAGTTCAGAGAGTCCAGGTGGTTGAGTATCAGATTGTTCCATCTCATTTCCCTTTCGAGTTGCTGTAGGTGATCCAGAAGTCTGTTTTTGAGGGTTGTTTATGTGTCTTCTCATTTTCATGGGGTGGGGGTTCCTTCTGGTGCCTGTGCAACTCACCTTCTCTGCCCTAGGAGCTTGGGACGGCAGCAGGGGAGCTTCCTTCCAGGTGCTGGGACTGGCTCACCTTCTCTACCCTAGGAGCTTGGGATGGTGGTGGGGAAGCTTCCTTCTGGGTTCTGGAATTGGCTCAGCTTCTCGGCCCTAGGAGCTTGGGATGGTGGCAGGGGAGCTTCCTTCTGGATTCTCAATTTTCTCATTTTTGATTGGCTAAGAATTAAAACCCATTTTCAATGAAATATGCTATACCAAGAGCTCAATGATAAGTAACAAACTAAGAGAAAAATTTTTTGTTGTTGTTGTTACTGGGGATTGAACTCAGGACCCTGCACTTGTGAGGCAGGCAGCAGAACCAAGAGAAAATATTTTTAACACACATAATCTAATGACAAATATCTATATCATATAAAATCTCTGATGAATCTAAATAAAAAAGAACGTTATTTCCTAAAAAGAAAAATGAAAGAAAAGAAAAATGGTCAAATGGTATAAGAAGTCAAATCACTGTACAATAAGCACAAAAGCTCACCAAAAATTCTCAAACATACTCAACCTTGCCCCTAAATAAGTAGTAGTAAATCTAACCACAATTAACATTATTTTTATGCCATGTAGTAACATTTAAAAAGAAAATATTTAGGCATAATGATGTGAGGAAAGATGTTACTTACACAAATTTGATCATATTTTTTAGCACTAAAAAGATTCATTTACTTTGAGCCAGAAATTTCTGCTGGCAAAATATGTATACTCCAGACTTGAGGTACCCAAAAGATTATTGGGTAGGTGTCCAAGTATCCAAAGATTATTCTTCAAAAATGTTCTTCATGGAATCATTTTCATTAATTAAAAGTTTAAAGACACATAAATGACAATGATTCAGAACTTTTTGAATAAATTATAACATATTCCCAGCAAGAAATGTTAGACATCAGTTAAACAATGAGGTAAATCCCCAACACGTTTGGTTTACAATATCAGCAGATTACAGTTTACACATTACATATAGAAAAATTTCATTTATTTGTAAAACTTCAAATTATAAGTATGGTTATAAACTTAATACATAATTATGTAACAGTTGAGAAGATGCTGGAAGAACCCATAGCCTATTTGCCAGGAAACCATAGTGGTCACCACACTGACCACTTATTTCAAATTATATGATTATTATGATTTTTAAATTTGAGATTATTTGATTTGTTTGCTTTTTTTTCCTAAAGTGAGATCCATAAATATTTTGTGTACACTCTGTTTCATATCTGCATGTTATAAATTCAGGTAAAATATGATCAAACTATGTTTGTATTATTAAATTTTTTTGCAAAAAAATACCTTAATATATATCTTATGTAATTAGAAAATAACATTATATATTCTACATAATATTCTATATTATCAAGAAAAGTATAAAAATATAGGCAATATTTTTTATGGTTTTTGTGCATGTATATATTATGTGTAATATATTTTAACAAATGTTTCAAACTTACCCACATTTCTTGAACTTCATTTCCTTACCATATGAATAAGTTATCAAACACTTTCATTTGCTGTTAGTTATCATTCTAGAACTTAGCCCATTATTTGTTATCTCTAAAAATATCAGTGTTTCACCATTAGCTATGGTTCTCACATTCTCTGAATCTAGCACAGTGACTGAGTCCCAGGAGGGTGTACCGTTAATATGCTTCACTAGGAGTGAATCAGTTGTGTAGTGGAGTGGGGGAAATTAGTTATGAATTAGTTATGTATTCTGGTCAGTGCTGTAATTCTAAATTTTCCAGATGAGGAAGAATCACTCTCACCTGCGGAGCTTATCCAGGAAATCAGGCATCAAAGTTTTTCTAGGGAGGAGAATTTAAGAAACTGTAGAAATAGCAGACTACTTTGCATTGTTAATGGCCCCATTCTAATTCTTCAAAAACAAGGCTTGGCTGTCTATTTAATGTCCAGAATGAATACTCTTTTTTTTTTTTTTTCTCCTGTGTCCCATTACCTTCTAGGACAGGGTCTTGCTTTGCTCTTGTCCTTTGACATTTAAAAGAATGTTATTTTTCCCTTATTCCAATCTTTTTGTAGGGTCATTTATCTGGAAGAGGAGGCAATTTTAGTCTAATGGAGGGCCTGAACTGTCTCCTGCTGCCAGAGTGGCCCACACTTCTGAGACAGTGCAGACACCTTTCATGGTGCCGATTACTCATCTGTGCTGGGCACTTCATCCACTGCCTGCACTGCTTTTGCTACAAGCTATAAATTGTAAGCTTGGCTGGCCCTGATTGGCCAACTGAAGTTGTATTTAATTTGTTATACAATCAGTTGCAAGTCTATTGTCGTATATCTTCTGACTCATATTTTCCTACTTTATCATTAAAGTACTTTAAAAAATGGTTAGGTGCCTTTATAAATATCTGCTCTTATTATAGCTCACTAAGCTCTTTCTTCTTGAATTAACAACTGTCAAACAATAAATCAAACAGTAGTCATTTTTGACATCTTTCTTCATCCTTTCTGCCAGAGTTCATTACTTGAATTCTCTCATTAATTCCCTGATGTTTTGAATTTACTATCACACTCAACTGCAATTGTTCATGTGACCTTGCTTCCAACCACAGTGGAGCCTTTGTGAGGTCCAGGTCAAGGTTAAGATCCTCTATTTCTTAAACTTTGTGTCACCACTGATTAGTATGGGATGTGATATTCACAAGGGACAAAAATTTGTAAGGATGAATAGACAAATTAATGAAAGATTGAATAGATGGCTATATTCATGTCCAACTTTATCCTTTCTTCCTAGTCTTTCAAAGATCCCATTGAGTTTGATGCTATGACACCATTGGCATGTTTTTCCAAAGACAAAGTATCATTTCAAGCAAACTTTCTACAACTTCCCTCTTATATCAGATTTCAATAACATCTTAAATTCTTTCCAGTCCATTTGTTTTCTTTGATGGAGATCAGCGCTATTAATTGAACCATTCTAACAACCCAGTGTTTTAATATCTTGTGCAAGTAGCATAACTAATCTTTTAAGATTAACTTCCCTGCTCTTAACATGACTAAAATTCCCTTTCCACTGTCTTGGAATATTTCATAAATCTCAATTTGTTCTGGCCTTTGCTTTATGATCCTAATATGTGCTGTGGTTGTACTTTGCTCTTAATCCTACATTCAAATCTCATAAACGTTGATGTTAAATTGGAACTGATTGGAGAGCTCTTTACATTTTCAAAGCACTTTGCATTTGCTAACATTTGTCATTCTCTATTATAATTACTTGCTTAATATATGAGCTCCATGAGAAGAAAAACTGTGTTGATTTTACATTCTATCCACTCAACATTTCTCAGTGCTTATTCCAAACTTAACATAAATTTCACAAAAAAAGAAAGGACAATTTTATTGGCCTCCTACTTTATTCTTATTTTTATTTATTTCACATTTAATATATAATTTATGTAATAATTATAAATATAATGTTTAGGTTACATAGTATTTTACTTTACTTATATTTTTATGTTTATTGCTTATTTCTATTTTAGTATCAAGTTGTTAACTTATTTCTTCATTTAAAGAATAATATGACAAAGAGCAGACACCTCTCATCCTTGCTTGGGACACAATAGATTTCAACAACTTAGTGATGGGTCTGTCATGTTGCCTCTGGGCCAGTTTAGTAGTACACAAGGAAAACACTACACAACTCACCATATAACTTTGTTCCTAGATAATATATCCTCACAATATTAGCACTTTTCTTTATCTTTTCTCCTGATATCAATACACTCTAAAATATTTCCACTCTCATATTTATGAATACATTCTTATCTTTCAGTGCTATTCTGTTAGCCCACTTATCAAATTGTTTCTGTCAAATAAGATTTATCCTTTCATTACTCCAGAAATATTTCATATTTCTTTTTCCAAGAACTTCTAGAAATGTCCATTTTTATATTTCTTTAAAAATGTTCAAATTTATCTTGTAATTAGTCATACTAAATGGTTGAAAATAGTATCTCAATCCACCTTTAATGCTTTTTGTTCAAATTATCAGTTTTTATTTTGTTCTACTTTTTATATCACATCTGCTGTTCTTGAGGTTGTTTCCTGGGATCTTTTTTCTCAATTTTTCAAACATTGCTTAGTTTCAAATCTTAGGTGTCAGTGTAAAAAGTAGCTTCTTGCTTGGGAAAGAACCAAAGCACAAGCAGTGATGTGTAATTGGCACTTGGTATTCTGTTCTGTTGTGTTTTAAGTGTCAGACCAAATGTTGGAAATTTTGATTCTGAAAATGACCAATCACACCCACAGGTTTCTCACTGTTCATCTTTACCCCTGGCCATGTGATTGTGGCAAAGCTGCAGAGAGGTTGTCACTTGTGTCAGCCTTCTCTTTTCACTTGTCACATTCTTCCATGTGAAGGGGAATCATATGGAAGGGTGGGAGGGATTTTCTTCTCTCAGAGAGCTGTGAATGCAAAGTAGTTCATTTCATATTCTCTGGAGCTCTGAAATGTTTTGTTGACACACACTGGGGAGACCACCCTGAGTGGACAGGTCTGCTAACCAACCCTGACACGGAATACCTTTACTATCATGGACAGAAAAGAGTTAGTGTAGCAGGCCCAAGACTGGTGTCTTTAGAAAGGCCAACTTGCATGGTTTTGCTCTCGGATGGCATGTGAGAACCACACTTCACCCCCAAACTGATAAGTGTCAATCACTGCGCCCAGGCTCTGTACAAACAATATGTCTAATGCTGAACATCTGCTTCCCTTCTGAGAACATGGAGCTTTGGTATGTGATATGCCAAGGTTACCTAAGGGACTAAGCCCCATAGATGTTGAGTGTCTAATGAGCTTATCTGGGAAGCAACGCTACATACACGTTATTGCATCTTTTTTCAGCTGCAATAATAAGTAAATAAATAAGTGAACACTCAGAAATATTCCCCTTCAAGGGACAGAGAGAGCATAAAGAAGCCTATGCATGGATTTCTCCAGATTCTGCTAGCATCTTTCCCCTTAGCTGATCCTATTCGCCATGATGAACCTTAGCTATAAACATAACTATATGTCAGGTTCTAGAGTGCTTTTGAGAATCACCAAAAGTGTGCATATTTTGGGAGACCTTCTAAAATAGAACATAAATTCTAAATGCAAGCAACTCTCTTAAAAATTTAGTGGCTTTTATTTAGCCATTTTGTACAGAAGTTAATTAGTTACTTATCTTGAGGTATATATGAAATTTTTTATAATACAGACAATCATAAAAAATTCCTTGGAGAAAATTGTTCTTAAAACATTTCCAAATATATTTTCAGTGTTAATCAATATATGTGTTTTTATATAGTTATCTTTACATTTTTTGTATTCTGTTCTTTTTGGTTTATTACTGTACAACAAGCACGAGCTAAATTACAAACAAATGCTGAGTTTGCTGAGCCACAGTGACTTATAAAAGCAAAAAAAAGATAGGGCAGAATGAAATACCATGAGTCTGTAAATTATATCAGTGTATGGAAATTTTTATATATCAAATATGTAGTGAAATACTGAGAAAATATAAATATTTAATATAGGTAAGAAAATTGCATCATGTATTTATAACTAAATAATACATGCAAATTATATCCTTGATCCTCAAAATAAAATTATAAGGTAAGCATGCTACTTTTTATAAATTAGGAAGTAAGATTTAGAGAAATATATGACCAATTACAAATAAATATGATGCCAGGCAGGACTTGAAACCTGGATTCCTGATTCCAAATTTGGTGCTTATTAGTCAATCACAACTGCCTGCTGGAGAGACACAGAAATGGCTTTAAAGTATTAGAAAACACTTACATATTCACAAGACTCCTTTTTTCATTTTTAAATTGCTTCTAGTCACAAAAATGATAATTTTAAAAAGCTGCATTTGGTACACTAAATTTTTTTTAATGGAATGTAATCTTTCTTAGGAGTATTGGGATAATTATGAATAGAAGAGGTTTACTATGGAGAGTTAAACTGTTGAACAGGGGGAAGTAGCTAAAATAAAAGCGAATGGTCCCAGGCCCGGGGTTTAGCTCAGTGATTTTCCACCACCTGCCTCGCAAGCACAAGGTCCAGAGTTCCATCCTGGGTACCAAAAATAAAAAAAAAAGAAGAAAAGCAAAAGTGAATGGTCTCAAAGCAGGAAGAAGTGAGAAGTGGAGTGGCTGACAAGATGTGGAGGCAGGACTTGAGGACCCTTTGCAAGGCAGACAGCCAAATTCTGGCTGCAGAGAAAAGTCTCCAGTCACCGTGCAAACAAATCGTCAAAAGTAAAATACAACCTCTCCATGCTTATTGGAATATTGTTTAGAAACAAATAAAATATTTAGCAAGTAAACCAGAATAGCTTATCATTAGTGGGCTAGTAGGAATCTGAATTAGCATATCTGAATGTAGGCAAGGATTGAAAGGAAGTTATTGGGCTCAATACTCTGAATTTCACTGTCCTTCCACTCCATCAGGAAGAACTTGTGAAGAACTTATAGCGACTTCCAGTAGTGACCCATTGGCCATATCACAGAAAAGCCAGATGAAAAATGCTACATGTATGTCCCCAGAGTCAAGGCAGAAACTAGATGTCAGTATTTGGATACTCAAGAAAGACAAATTCTCAGGAATATCAACTCTGGCCACATGGAATATTCAGATACAGAGAGACACTGGAAAGTGTATGATATTTGGAACAAGCAGAAGGAAGAGGAAGGCATATGAACAGAGGCATCAATCTCTTTGAGTGTAGTGTTGAGAACTCAGCCAGAGTGCGGGTGATTAGGAGCCAGCTAGAGGCTGAGTGACTTTTGGCAGATAATCTCGCTGAAGGCTACTTAGCTTCAAAATAATAGTAATATAATACTATCCACCTCATACATATTGGTGAATGAAGAAAAGTATACAGTATAAATTGTACAGTACCTAGTATGTAGAAAATGTTAACAGTATCTGTCATATTATTATAGTATTAGTGTTAGTATTAGTGTTAGGCCTCAAAGTAAGTTACCATCTATTAAAAATAAAAATTAAAACTAGATTTAAATGGCCTTTCCTTCCACAAATGGATGTATTTTGTAAATTATAATAATTACAATTTGAGATTCATAAGATGATGAATTATCTTCTGGTTTTAATTGTGTAGGGGTACAATGTGGTTTGGTATGAATCATGCGATATCAAGTTCAAAGGGCACACCCAAATCTAGCCAGTGTATCCCACTTCTGGTATAAGAGTGCCAAAGAAATTACTTTATTTTACATAATTTTATTTTTACAAGAAAATAAAAAAAGCCTGCATCCACTGGTTTCATCAACTTGCCGAGACCTTACTTACTGAGCTGTCCAATGAATATTGCCAGTTCCATGGTCCATGGAAGAAGGATTAGTTTATTGGGTTTGCAAACCCAGACAGATACTCCTGCATAAAGTGCATTTTACTCTGCACAGAAAATTAGGCTAATACATCTCTATGGCTCTGGCATTGTTAATGGTATACTTCCTGAAATATAACAAAATCCTAATTGTTAAATTTGGTTGGCAGGTCTGTAAAAATTCTACTCATAGTAAATGAAGGAAGAGGAAACAATTTTATCAAGGAATCATGGAAAAAATGAGAATCAGAACTGTGTTATTCCTGATTATCCCATTTAACCCAATATTCCATCAATCACCTAAATAGCCAAATACAATTTTTATGTATTCTTTATACTCCCAAAATTTATGAGTTCTTATGTTCTAAAGCAATTTGTTGCTTCAGTTAATTTTGAGATTATTTAAATTTTAAACTAACTATACAGATCCAGATTGCTCTCAATTTAAGGAGAAACAAATGGCCTTCTTTGCCTGGTGTCTGATCACATATACTGAACTCCACCGAAGCTCCTGCTACAGTGTTCACATGAAGACCAAGGATGGTCTAGGGTAGTGTAGAAAAAGAACAGCTCATTACTTTCCTTAAAATTGTTATTATAAGAACATCTTGCATTGTGATACCATATTTCTCTGAGAAACAGAGAATTCTAAATAGTCTATTCTGTGCTCCTGGACAGCTAAGATTAATTCTTCTAAGTCAGATTGATTTGTGGGAATAATACAAAATGTACTAATTTGCATTCATTTCAATATTATTCTGTGATTTTTTTTTAATATTATAAAAACACTCAGAGATTAAATTTGAAAAGTCTTTGGATGTTGGAATAATGAGCACCTTTTTGTTAAAAAGAAATAAAACATAAAAGCAATCCTAGCGGGCATAAAATTTAAAAACATACTCGTAGGAGAAAAATAGCCATTTCTTTTAGTAAAAATAAGCAGCCATATTCATTCAAAATACTATTTGATATACTCATATGAAACATTCCAAAAATGCTTCATTCATACAGAGAGACTATTAAGCAATTTATATACACCATATTGACTTTCTTTACTCCCCAATTTATTCTTCTCCCATGGTGTTTATAACATCTGTTTACCCAACTACAAAACTTCAGAGCATTATTGAGTTTCTCTCTTTTATAAGCACTATGCATTCAGATTGTGAACAGTTGGTGGGTTTTTGTTTTGTGTTTTTTACAACGATGCAATCTGCAACGCTTCTCCTCCTGACCTCCGGAAACTACCTGTTGCAATTCTATCACTTCAAAGGAAGATACTGAGGCCCAGGGAGGTGTACTTTTTACCTAAGGCTACTAAGTAATACAGAAATTTAAAAATGTAAGTAGGATCAAAACCAAGGTCTAAGTCTCAGATTATTGCTCTTTCCATTGCCCCTCTTTTTCTGTTGGATACACATAACATTTCTGACATCTGTCTCCTCTTGCTATGCCCTACTGTTAACTTCATGCTTTCAAATCACAGTTCTTACTACACCAAATTTATTGTTCCAAATTTTCAAAAAATTGTAGCTAAGTGCCTTAACTTGGCATTTACAGCCTTCTGTGATCTACCACAACTTATTCCAGAGCATTTCATTGTCAGGAAGTAATTCAACAGATATTTATTGAGTTCTTATTACATATCTAATATTGTATTCAATGATGCCAAAATGAATTTCTGGTCTTATTTAAGGAGCTAATCGTCTCACAGCCTTTTTTTTTTTAAACATATGTAGACATAGTCTGTATAGGAGTAACTTAAATTATTTTATAGTGCTCTACTCATAAAAAGTAAAAAAAAAAATGTAGACAAGCATATATACCAGAAGTACTTTTCTATGTTGATACCAAACTTACATAAGAATCAGAATCAAATAATATATCAATGATCTATGCCTTATCTGACTATCCAAATTCAAGTAAGCTATATTTATATGTATAGTCTTATTAAACTGTAGGAATATACTAAATATTATTTAAGTAAAAGGGGAGATTAAAAATTGCTTTGTAGTACCTACTTACCAGGAGGATATACAATGTTGTCCGTGTTTCTTTGGGTCCGGTTTATCAGGGTGGTGGTAAGATTCACTGTTGGCTTCTTAAGTGTATTAAGTTTCTTTAGCTTTTTTACATGCTTCTGAGATTCGGCAACATTTGTCAGACTATCAGACCACAAGTGATCTATATACCGAGTGAAATTAGATAGGGCAGCTTGAGTTTTTATTTCAATTATTGATTCTACAAATTCCATCAGACTTTTCTGCACACTAACTGGCAAGGAACCTTCTATACACTTAGGTGTGGTAACATTTAGTTCTGATGAACTTGTAGAATCATTATGACACATCATTAGAAGTTCATGAAGAGTTTTGTTAATCAAAGAGAAATTAATCGAAAGGTGGATGGATTTTGCTTCCAGGGCCTTAAATCTGGAATTTAATACCTGTAGTTGAAGAGCTTGATCTCTCTCATTTGTGTTCATGCTTCTTTTATATGAAATATAGTAAGGTAAAAGTGTCTGGGTCACTTTAGATTCAATGACTTGCAGCCTAGTTTCAAAATTTTTGAAACTTTTAGTGGCTGAGATTAAATTTTCTTCCAGATGACTTATATTTTCCTGATACTGGGAAGTAGTTTTATTGAATATTTGGTAAATTTTTTGAAAGTTGGACTGATGCAGTTTCTCATCTTTAGGAATATCTGCAAGGGCCTTGGCGACT
Source organism: Heterocephalus glaber (assembly GCF_053883595.1). Taxonomy (NCBI): domain Eukaryota; kingdom Metazoa; phylum Chordata; class Mammalia; order Rodentia; family Bathyergidae; genus Heterocephalus; species Heterocephalus glaber. The sequence continues at coordinate 9,476,916 of NW_028258303.1, forward strand.
TGTAAGACAAAATTATATCTCTGATTGTCATTGACCAAAATCTGAATGGAATCATTCAAATGTTGGAATTCAGTAATAAATGTCAAAATGGTTTCCATATTTTGGTTGCATTTGTGATGGACTTCAGGATTACACTTAGTAGTATATAAAGTCTCTTTCAGCACATAGTTGTCTTGAATGAAATCAATGGCATTATTCATAATAGTCACTGTCTTATTTAGGCCATCTTCCATTTCCAATGCATGTTCACTGATACGTCGTTCAAAGGCATTAGTCTGACTCTGTACTTCATTTCTAAGTAAGTTGTGTCGTTTTGTAAGTTCTTTGATTAGAAAATTTAGGCTGTTGACAGCACTGATCAGATTTTCCACTTTTTTCTTTGTAACTGCTGCTTCTTTTGGTTGGTTGTATGTCATCGTCTGTTGAAGTGATGCTCCCCGCTCAAGAAAGGGTTGAAGAATCTCCATGTCATATGCCAAATCATTTAGTTGCTCACCCATTTTATCCATCTTATTGTCCATTGGAAAGAGAACCTCCGCCAATGTTTGGTTTAACACCAGTAAATTCTCTTCTGTGTCCTTAAGTTGAAATTTAAAATCATTTCTGCACTTAGCTAGCATGTCCTCACATTCGCTCCTGATGGATTCTTTCTCCTTCTCCAAACTGATGGTGAGATTGTTAATCTTGCTGTCTTGGATGTGGAAATCATCAAATATTTGAAGCAACATCAAACCTTGCTTGCTTATCTTCTCATACAGAATAGCCATGGATGCGGTGACATTGTTGCTGACTGTTTCTGCAGTGGGAACATTCTTTCTGTCTGACTCTCGTTCAGTAGATAAAAGCTGATCATGTACTTCCTTCATTTTAGCAAGAGTCTTATTGAGGGATTCATAATACAGAACGCCTGTCCTGTGTTGTTGTTCTAGAGCACCTTCTAAATGAGCTTGCTTCACTTCTAGTTCTTTAATAGGCTTCTCACATGTAGTAGTCATTTCTTGCCTTACATTAATAATGCGATTCTTTAGGTCTACTATATCAGTCAAAGTGGGCTTATTTTCTTGGATTAAAACAGACTTTTGCTGGACAGCTATTGAAGCCACAGACTGATTCATTTGTCGAATTACTTGCCTGGTGTTTTCCAGGTCCTCTGATAGACTTGATACAGTCTTGAAGAGCTGTGCCACAGTCTTTTGCATGTCATTTCGAAAGACTTTAAATTGCTCTCTTACTATGTCCTTCACCAGATCATTAATGCTTTTGGATTTTAGACCTAAACAAAGAAATAATAAATATTAAGAAGAAAGATATGATCTTAAAGTCTAAGATTTTGCATATCACTAACAAGATAAAGTTTGAGATTAAATACTAATAATGTACTAATGAAAAATTCTGTAATTTATTTACTTACGATACTTAAAATTATTATTTATAGATGGTGATTATCTTAACTGATAAATCGGACTGAAGAAATCAATTGTGATATTGAACATACTAGAACCACAAACCTAAGAAGATATGCAGAAAATGACCCTTGTATGTAATAATTCTAGATCTAGTCTTGAAGGAAAAAGGGCTTTGGGGTTTGTGCCTTCATAAATAATACCTATTGCAGCTTTCCTCTACACAAATGACAGACTCACTGAGAGAGAAATAGGGCCAACAATTCCTTTCACAATACCATCCAAAACACTGAAATACCCATGAATCAACCTAATGAAAGAAATCAAAGACCTCTTCTCTGAAAACTATAGCACTCTGAAAAGAGAGATTGAAGATGGTATCAGAAAATGGACAGACATCCCCTGCTCCTGGGTAGGAAGGATTAATACAGTGAAAATGGCCATACTTCCAAAACTGCTATATAGATTCAATGCAATTCCAATTGAGATCCCAGCAGCATACTTCATGGACCTTGAGAAAACAATCCAAAAATTCATTTGGAACAAGAAGAGATCCAGAATAGCAAAAGCAATTCTAGGTAACAGAGACATGGCAGGGGGTATCACAATCCCTAACCTGCAACTATACTACAAAACTACTGTGATAAAAACGTCATAGTACTGCCAAAGAAACAGACCTGAGGACTAGCGGAACAGATTAGAAGATGCAGAAACAATGCCAGACACACCCAGCCATCTCATCTTCAATAAAGGAGCCAAACACCCTCACTGGAGGAAAGATAGCCTCTTTAATAAATGGTGCTGGAAAAATTGTGTTTCAACTTGCCAAAGATTAAAACTAGACCTGTATCTCTCGCCATACACTAAACTAAAATAGAAATGGATTAAAGATCTAAATATTAAAATAGAAATGCTGAACTAGTTGGAACAGAGGTTAGGTAGAACTCTTGAAGACATTGGTGTAGGAAAAGATGTTACAAACAAAACCTCAGTTGCCCGTGAACTAGCACAAACAAACAACAAGTGGGATCTCTTCTTATTAAAAAGCATCTGCACAGCAAGAGAAACTACCAGCAGTGTGAAGAGACAACCCACAATGTGGGAAAAAATCTTCACCTGCTCTTCCTCAGACAAAGGTCTACTATCTCCAATGTATAAAGAACTGGAAAAGATCAGACCTCCCAAATTTAAAGACCCAATCTGAAAATGGGCATCTGAAATGAACAGACATTTCTCAGACAAAGAAGCAGAAATAGCAAATAAATACATGAAAAAATGTTCAACATCACTGGTCATTTGAGAGATGCAAATGAAAACAACACTGAGATTCCACCTCACTCCAGAAAGAATGGCTGCTATCATGAAATCAACCAATTACAAATGCTGGTGGGGCTGTGGGGAAAGAAGAACCCTGCTCCACTGCTGGTGAGAGTGTAGACTGGTGCAAGCCCTGTGGAAATCAGTATGGAGATACCTCAGAGAACTAGGACTGGAAGTCCCATTTGACCCTGCTATTCCACTGCTGGGGATCTTCCCCAAAGAATTAAAAGAATCATACCACAGTGATATATGTGCACCCATGTTCATAGCAGCACAGTTTGTGATAGCTAAAACTTGGAAACAGCCCAAATGCCCATCAACTGGAGACTTGATAAAGAAAATGTGATTTTTTTAATAAAATGGAATACTACTCATCCATTTAAAAAAATGAGAAATTAGAGACATTTATAGCTAAGTGGATGCACATTGAGGTGATACTCTTAAGTGAAATAAATAGGACACACATGTATAAATACCAAATAATTTCTCTGGTGTGAGAAACTAAAAGTGTAAATAAGCATTAAAAGGTATAATAGGTAATGTGAAATAGGAAGAAAAGGGCCAAAGGGGAAGGAAGTGGGCAGGCTAGGGGAAAGGAAAGAAGGGAATGGAATTAATATGAGAAAATGGAAAAATAGGAACAAAATCTTTGTAAATAGGGAGGACTGGAGGGGTTGAAGGGAGGGCTGGGCAAAGGTGAAAAATAAGAACCAAGAGAGATTATGTAAAGGTGCAAATTTTCAATGATGAATGTCATTATATTGTATACCTGAAATGTACCAATGATTGGAATGAATAATCAATAATGCAAAATAGGAAGAAAAGGTCCAAAGGGGTAGGGGTAGTATCTAGCTATGGAGCTATGGTAGTATCTAGCTATGGAGCCCATATAAATGGAAGGCATGTCCATTAAATTACAAAGACCAGTAACTATAAGATGTAGGCAACATAACACAAAGGACTTTCTAACGAAAGGCCTATATAATGGTATACTACTACATGAATTATTGCTATATAATCCATTCATGGCCCAGCTCTGATGACTTAGCGTACCCTGTCTCAAAATAAAAAGCAAAAAAGGCTGGGGATATAATTCAGTGCCTAGGCCTTGAATTCAATCCCTAGTACCATCAGAACATCTGTATGTATTACAAAATTGAATATATGATGTATATGATATATGATAACAATGAATATATTTCCTATGTATTTCTATTTTGGAAGCACATTTTCAAAAGTATTTACCATTCATGAAGGATTTGCATAAAAAGAACTGTGAAAGAATAATGGTAATAAAAAACAGGAATTATCCATTGCTTAACATTTTGATATTAATTTGGCACAATGACAAAGCTATAAATGTGAATGGCTGTTCCCAGGGACAAACATGTCCCTAGAAATCTGCATTACTAAAATTCAAAATTGCTACATTAAAGAAAAATTGTATTTTACTATTTCTAAACCTATTGGAAGCTGAAATAAAGTTAGAAATCCCACAAAAATGTGAAGATCAATTTGTATGTAATGGAAATAAGTAATAAAAACATGTAAAACATGGAATAGTCAGTGACACATAGTACCAAAGTACTAAGAAAAGGATAAAATAATATGAAAAGTTTAACCAAAAAATTAGAAACTATACAGAAACATTCTTAAACTTTGTATCTAAGAACAAACTAGAAAGTTTTTAATCTATTTTTATTTACTAAATTTTCGCTAGCATTTAACCAGTCACCTATTTATTCAATAAATTGTTTTTAAAGACATTCTAAATCTTATACAGAAAATGAAATTTGTAAAATTAGACTTCTGGTCTCAAGAACAGAGTATGTTAGTTTCAGTAATTGTAAGGTGCTACTCAATGGTAAAATTATTTATTATTTATTTATTTGGTACCCAGGATCAAACTCAGGACCTTGTGGTTGCCAGGGGTGTCACTAAGCTACATCCCTGGCCCTAGCAATTTTTATTGCTCTTTCTACAGGATAATTTGGTCATCATGTATTAGTTAAAATTGCTTTGAATTCTCATGATCCTCAAAAACTTGATGAAACCATAAAGTATATTTAAGGTTGAAGATTAGATCTTTGAGTATATAAGCTCATGATTTTGACTTAAGATATTTTTCAAGATCAAAAAGGTATAATGGAACTTACACTTTATTGAATTAATTAGTTGTGGTGTTAAACACCACCAAACAAAAATGTATATGACCTGAATCAAAACATGGATAACAGGTAAAAATATGGCACATAGATAAAATTCAGTAAAGAATCCTGATCAAAGTACTTAGGAAAAAATTATAAAAAAAATAACAATACGAAATACTTTAGATGTAATGCTTTAAAATCTCTGCAAAAATACATCGGAGAAAGAAAAAATGATTGTGGTGTCTAAAAAGGTATCAAAAAAACTATTAGCTTAAAATTTTGTTTATGATAAAGATCTTTTCAGATTATATTATTATATTATATTTCTACACTTTGTTACAGAAACATCTGTGCAAATTATTTTGTTTCATGTGATGTCAGTACTTCTACTTTCTTAAAAAGGTAATATTGTATTTGGTGATATAGATATATTGGTTTTATGGCTGGTATTTAGATGTTCCCCTAAAGTCTCATGAGCTCATAGGTGGGGTTTTTCAGAGGGCTGGATCTCCAGTGTGTGAGTGTGACTTATGGGCTTGTGATAACTGAATTAGCCCACTGATTGAAATTAGCATAGTTCTTGGTGTGGTGTGGTTGAATGGATTTACTAAAAACAGAAGCCCCACCCTGGGTTAGTGGGTGGTACTAAACAATAGGCTTCTTACCTGAATGGAATTTGAAGGAAAAGGAAAGCTCACTGCTTTCTGCCTGCCATGCCGTGGACCATTTCTCCTCTGTGATGCCCCTCTGTCATGCCACTCTCTCTTGGAGCCAGATGACTATGGACTGAAACCTCTACAAACTGTGAGCTACACTAAACATTTTATCCTTTAACTTGTGGGTGTCAAACATTTTGTCCAGCAATGAAGAAGTAACTAAGACAATTGGTATCAGATTGCTCAGCCCTTCTGTGGTTGGCAGCGTAGGGCCTTTACATAACACTTGGATATCTTGCAAGGTGTTGAGATACTTAATTTTCAATAGTTTCTATGGCAAGCAGATTAAGCTGTGTTCTTCACCTTGAATGTGAAGCAAACAAGGGAAGAAGTTGTGGTTTTGCTGGGCAATTGGGGACCTTTTGGGGGTGGGCTTGGTTTTTTGTTTCTTTAAGAGTATTCATTAACTATAAGCCCTCTGGTTCTCATGATTAATGACTATGCTCAAGACACAATTAATCCCTACTATTGAGAAGGGAATTACATTATTATTAGTGTATATGTATTTTCCTGTCAGTGCCTGAATTTTTAGTAGGGTAGCAGGTCACAAAAAAGCAGTATACAGGTCTAATTCTCTCAGATTGTGACAACCAAATTTTGGTAAACAAATTTCATTCATGTAGTTACAGCCAATTGTATATTGTTTTTTATGGTTTTTTTCTTATGTTATCATTTTAGAGCAAAAGAAGTTCTTCTTTTATGGGTAGCATTGGTAATTTTGGCCACACCAAATATATAGAACAGGGTTTCTTTCAGTAGCTGAATAGCACCAGTTATTTACATGATTATAAGACAAAAATTATGGTTTAGTTGTAAAAGTTTCTGTACTGGTAAAGAATATGTCAAATTTCTACCTACTTGTCTTTTTCAACTGTGAGCTACAATAGAGAAAAAAATAACTTGTGAATCATAGAAGTAGGGATGTACGGTAAGCCTCAGTTTTATGAATAAGGAACCTATAATCCTGAGGCTTGGAAACATACAGTAAACTCAATAAACTGGCATGCTTCTAGGAACCAAACTAATTCCCTGAAATATTCAAGACCTATTTGAAACCCCTTTGCCTGGTTAATGTCTCTTAATCCCTAACACATCAGTGAGGATGGTTTCTCTTCCTAAAAACCTTCCCTTTTTCTCTTACTCTGGATTTGTTGCAAATCTCAAATGGCACCATTATAATCTTTGTGTAACGCTTTCATAGCAGTCACTCACTATATAAAATCTTGATGGTAGGCACAATATAATGCCCTCTCCTCCCTACTCCCAGAAAGTCATTTCCTACTGTGCTGTACCTGAGAATATGTTATCCTATATGGCAAAAGGGACTTGGCAGATGTGATTAAATTTTTATTTTAATATAATACAAGTAAATATGATGTGATTAAATTTAATGATCTTGAGAGAAGATTGTCCTGGTTCATCTACGTACATGGACCTAATCTAATTCCATGAGTCCTTAGAAGGGAAAGAGGAAGGCAGAAGAGTGGGTTGGGGAGTTATAATGAAGACTCAACACCCTTTAGCTAGCTTTGAAGATGGAGGAAGAAATCCATGAGCCAGTGGAGTAGCCTCTAGCACCTGAGAATAGGCCCCAGTTTACAGGTATCAAAACACCAGGGAGGCCAGGGATTTAGCTCAGCGGCACCACGCCTGTCTCGCAAATGCAAGGACCTGAGTTCGATCCCCAGTACCAAAAAACAAAACAAAACAACAACAACAGAACAACAACAGCAAGAACAACAACAACAAACCACCAGGGGCCTCACTCCTGTAACTGCAACAACAACAACAAAAAGATTCTGCCAACAACTCAAATTAATAGGAAAGGGATTGTTCTATGGACTCTAGAATGGAACAGCTTCTATTTAACCTTGTTTTAAGAGCACAAAATTCAGACAAAGCAGAGTCAATTTATAAAGAAATCAGTGTTTCTATGAACTGTAATATTTTAGGATGTACTCTAATAATTATATACTATGACCTAGACAATTTCTGGAGTAATCACTTCAGATTTTTCATCAATGTCTCCATCAACAATATTGATACAACTGTGTATCTAGTTCCTTTGATATCCATTCCTTCACCACAATCTTTGTCTTTGAACAGGATATTACCCATAATGGATCTGTGGGATCATTTTAACTATAAATAAATAGAAATTAGGCTATAGCTAGATATACAATGTCCATAAATAAGTTGGAATATTCAGTTGAAAATCTGAGTTTATAGTAAAAATATTTTAATGCACTATTTTAAATTATTTCAGAGGTTGAGTGATTTTTAAATATCTCATTCAGACATAAAAAATGTTCATACAACCCAATTTAAAGCAAAAATCCCAAAGTGACTTGAGAAAAGATAAGTAAATCATTTGCCTGTTGTCTTAACCAAATGAATATTTTATGTTACCTTTACCTTTTAGAAAAGATTGAAATTCTCTGTTTTTATCTTCGCTGATTTTTCCTTCTAATGAGGAATATGTGGTCCTTAAGTCACCCACAGCCACATAAATGCTATCCATCATCTTCTGCAGAGTAGTCAGCTTCACTGCCTGCTGGTTCATCTGGTCAGTCAGTTTCTGCACCACTGCTGAAGTGGAGAGAATATTGGAACCATTAAAAAATTCTATGTTTAGAACTACCCAAATATCATGATAGGTTTAAAGGTTATTCATATAAACCATATTTGCACTAATATGTTTGAAAATAGACTACATTCATTTACCAAATGGCAACCCAAAAGCTAAGGCTAAAGGAAGACATTTGTAAAAGGTACTATATTTTTTAATTTCTAAAATGTTGAACATTGCCCAGAATGTCAATCTTTTTTTTTTTTTAATCTCAAAGAGTTATTGTCACACTCTCAATAGTTGGAAAAAACTGAGGGTTGAAAAACAAAAATAACTTGTTTGAGGTTACAGAGCTAATGATTCATATTCTGCTTCTAGATCCAATGACAAAGCATTAAATATGTGCATGCATACATAAAAGAGACAAGCTACACTAAGAGAATTTTGTTAGTTACAGACTCAGGGTTGAGAAAGAATCACTTCATATAGCAATGATACTTTCTATCACTTTATACATGGATTTTAATAACTTAAGTATTTGACTATTTTCTAAAAATACTGAATTCCAATCCCTTAACTATAGTAGAGAACAACTTTTAAGGCATATTCACCTGCATTCTTAAAGAGATCCCCTTAAGTCAAGATTAGATCTACACTAAACACAGTGAAGGGACATTAGCAGTAAACAAACTAATATTCCTAAGGGCAAAGTTGAACCTAAAAGAAATGGAACAGTATTAATGATCAGAAGGAGTAGAACACAGGTGACATGCCAACTTTTGATCAACATGAGGTTCTTAGTCATCATGTTTTCCTGAGTCAGAAAGTAATCCCTATCTCTTGATCTCCTAACCAATGGAAGAGAGGCTTCTCAACACTCTTAATGCAATCAACTCATGTCTTTCATGATCATGCTTCTTTAAGGTAAAAGTTTGCTTTTACTTTGGAAACCTCTTTTTTTCCTTATCATCCAGCATCTCATTTTTATTCTTTTTTCTGTGTTTGCATACAGCTCTACAATAATTATCCACTGTCCTTTCCTGGGGAACCCATAACACACTCAATTTCTCCCTACACTGGGCACCAACAGGAAGGATTGAGAGATATGCTAATGTGTTTCCATCACGCATTTGACAGCCTAGAGATTTCTTGTTTGAAAGTTGAAATATGTAGTGTTGACAATAATTGGGTTAGAGAGATAGTAATTGCAATCCATGACCTGGGTTGCCACAGTCTTGCTGCTGCTGTAGCTGCGTCTGCTCCACTGTTCCTCTGTCAACAGCCGTGTGACTCTCAGCCTGGTTGCTGTGCATCAATTGCTGCTGTTCCTGGGCTAGATGGAAGGAAAAAAAAAAACAGAGAAGAGTGTTAAGCATTGGAACTGCCTCAATTTTTCCAGTCCTGAGCAGTAGTGTGGCTGACATTCATTTTTCTGTGCACTGAAGCATGATGGTCAGGATGATTGCAGAGTAAGCTGCTCCACCCCATGCATAGACCAGTGTGACTGTGACACAATGTTGGAGCTGGAAGTGCAGGACTGTAATTCTGTCTGGGATAAGATGAAATTATTCAGAATTCCTTTAGGCACAAATGGATGGTACTTTGCAAGGGGAGGGGGTGCATAAAGTAGCAGATGTAAACTGCCTGCATAATTTAGTGGAATTTAAAATCTGCTGTGTTAAAAGCTAGAGCAGCCTGACAAGTGGACTGGCACAAATACTGACTGTTTAACAATGCAATTTCCAACTCCTGACTACTGGAAATAAGGGAGAGCTACAGGTTTCTTCCTAAAAACAGTGGCCTTTTACTACTGCCACTTGAGTGGGCTATGCCCAGATTTTTAAGAAATACATAGTCTCCAAAGGACTAAAAGTAAAAATAAACTATTACAGATACACCTCAGTTATTGTAATTTCATAAGAATTGAAATGCTTATATCTAATCTTAAGGAATTCCATTTCCCACGAATGTGTAATATTTTGAGTGGCAATGTAACTTTTAATTGGGAGAAACAATTTCAAGAGAAGATTCAGTAAAAAGGCAATAGATGAAGTAATGTAGAGTCTGAATGAACAAACTTATTCATTGACGTTTTCATATCAGACATGGACAAACAAGAGTTTGGTGTCCCATTAGGCTTGTTTTGATGTGAAATTATGTGCCAATTAAATTCTGTACCTCTGGTCCATATTAATTATGTCCCCTAAGGCGCAGACAATAACACTAGAGTTCTTCTACTCTATAAAAAGTATAATACATTTGACACTAATTTGGGTTAGTCTCTATAGTTAGATTGAATTTGCATTCCTTTTCTTCAGGGCATTGATCTAAATAAATGAATTTTGATTCATGTCCACTGTTTCCTTTTCATTTTTCCTCCACTTTATTATATAAAGTCCACTGTAACTTTTATTAATTCAATGGAAGAAAATAATGTGCAGCTTGGGAAAAAGTGTAATTATTTAGGGGTGGGGTGGGTGAAGGAAAGCATTAATTTTTTGCCAAGTCCTAGCAATAAGTTTCTCAGAGTCTAAATTCAAACTAGTTCATACAAATGTATCTATTAAAAGATTGCATGTGTTCTATCATGCCTTCTCCCTAGATGATATAATAAGATTTTTTCTGCCTACTTGAATGTCACTAGAGAATAAAGCTAGTTTTCAAACCATAATGCCTAGATTAGCAATAACAACAAACCTTGGGAAATTTAGGTGGGCAGCTTCTAGATCCTCCTCCAGACCAGAATGTAAGAAATTTAAGAAATTCTGAGGTTGAACAGCAATCTGTATTTCTTTTTTTTTTCCCCCATTAACTTTATTGGTACATTTTCGGTATACAATACAGTTACATTCATCATTGGGATCTTGTACCATTACATAAGTCTCTTGGTTCTTATTTTTTTTCCCCTTCCCTTGCCCTCCCTTCACCCCTTCCACTCTTCCCTATTTGCAAAGACCTTGTTTCCATTTTTTTTCTCTTCTCATATTTTTTCCTTTCCCTTTTTTCCCTTCCCCTACCCCTCCCAATTCCCCTGCTCTTTTAGACCTTTTCTTCCTGTTACACAATATCAGTTATACATTTTTTTTAAATACAATATTAAGATCTAGGAGACATTACCACAGATTTTACAGAATTTAAAAGGATATAGAAACCATATTACAAAAATCTTTTTTGAAATAAATTTGACAACTTCTAAGAAGTAACTTAGAAGACAAATTAATGAAACTAACTCTGGAGGAAATATAAAATTTGAATAGCACCTATTAAAGAAAGTATATTCCTAGCTTGAAAACCTACCTATATGACAACAGAAGGCTCATAAACATTTTAACTGATAAATTATATCAAACAATTAAAGCAGAAAAAAGAAGGAACACTTTTGCCCTCATTTTAAGAACTCAACATTGTGCTAATTCTAAACTTGGATAAAGATAATAGAAGAAAAAAGTATGAACATAGATAGAAATTTGTTTAACAAAACAAACTATTAGAAGTCAGATCTGGCAGTATGCAGAAAGTGTTTTGTTATAGGGATGGCAGTGTTGGTTCAGCATTGGAAGATCCACCCCCAAAAGTCATCATTTTAACAGAGGAAAGGAGAAAGCCATGTGATCCTGTCACTAGTTGGAGAAAGAGTATTGGACTAAATTCTAGAGCTGTTCATGGTAAAAGCTATCAGGAGACTAGAAGTAGAACAGAAGCTTCTCAACAGATCAAAGACATGTACTCCATACTTCCAACAAAAACTCCTTCTATGAATGGAGATGATACAATGCTTTCTCCCTAAAGTGGGGAACAAGGGCATATATGCCTACTCTTCATCTGTCCATTAGACTTTGAAACATAGGTCTAAACCAAAATAGTCTGGCAATAAAATGACACAACTAGGATAGGATTGGCACGGCAGAAGCAAAATCTTTATATGTAGATGAAATGATCATCTACAGAGAAAATACTAAGAAATCTCTAGGAGCCCCTAGAACTTGTACTTGAATTTAGCTGGATTAGAAAACACAAGGTATATATAAAAATTCAGGTCTGTGTATACTTGGTATAAATGAAGAACTGGATATTGAAATTTTAAAGTTATGTAGAAGTACAAAGGACCCAGAAAAGCCAAAAACAAAAACAAAAACAGTGTTGGAAGATGTTTAGCACCCAATTTTAAGACTTCTTCTAAAGCTACAGTAATCAAGGCAGTGTTGGTGTAAGGAAAGACATATAGATCATTTGAATAAAACAGAGAATCTAGAAAGAGAACCACACATACATGGTCCACTGAGCCTTGAAAGATCATTCAACATTAGCATTTTATAGAATATAAACTCAACTCAAGAGCCGAGGAAGAGATAGTATTTTCAGCAAATGGCACTAGAACACTTGGTATCCGCATACAAAAAATTAACCTCAACCTTTTTTTTCCACACATGAAAATAACTTGAAGGGATCTATGAACCTAAATAAAAAAGCCTAAAAGTATAAAACTTTAAGAAGAAATTATAAGGGAAAATATTTATGAATTCAGGGTAGGCAAGAACTACCTAGGATACAAAAACCATGATGTATAAAAGAAAAAAAAATTGATGAGATTCCATCAAAATTTAGAACTTTAAATGATATCATTAAAATGAAAAGTAGTCCTTAAACAGACCATATTTACAATGCCTATAACCTATGACCAGAATATATAAAGAATTCTTAGAGCTCATTAATAGACAACCCAATTAAAATGTAGACATAAGAAGATGATAAATAGCCAGTATAACACAAGGAATGGTGTGCAATTCTAGAATCAGAAAAATACTAATCAGTACAATAATAAGATTGAATTGTACACTCATTAGGGAGATGAAGTTCAGAGTTTTAAAAGCCTTGTCATGAGTTTTTTTTTTTCTTGGATTCTCCCCCTTTGTGTTTAATTTGTCACACCCAATGGATTCATTCTGCGGGGTTTCCTGGGGTTGTGATCCTCACTGTCTTTTCCTAGAGTATTGTCTAAAATTTTTTGGAGTGCTGGTTTGGTATTCACGAAGTTCCTGAGGTGCTCTTTGTCATGAAAGTATCTTATTTCTCCATCAATTTTGAAAGATAGTTTTTCAGGGTACATCAGTCTGGGTTGAAGGCTGTTTTCCTTTAGGGCTTGAAATACATCACTCCAAGCTCTTCTTGCCTTGAGGGTTTGCACTGAGAAGTCTGCTGTGATTCTGATGGGCTTTCCTTTGTATGTGATTTGTTTCTTTTTTCTCACTGCTTGTAGAATTTTATTCTTCTGTTGGATTTCTGGAATCCTAACTCTTATATGCCTATGTGTAGATTTTTTTTGATTAAGGCTAGCTGGAGTCCTATATGCCTCACTTATCTGTATGTCAAGTTCCCCTCCCCACCCCAGGAAGCCTTCTGCCATCACTTATGTGAAGAGTTCCCCCATGTCATCTGCACTCTCTCCTGTTTCCTCACCGACTCCAATCAGTCCTATGTTACTCTTCCCTGCATCGTCTAGCAGCTGCTGGATTGATTTCTCATGTTCCCCCACAATTCCAAAGCAATTCTTTACCTCCTCACCAATTGTAATCTTATCTTCTATGTGTGAAATTCTATCCTCACATTGGTTCATTCTGCTGCACAGACTTTCGATGGAGTTTCCAATCTCTTCTAAATCTGTTTGTATCTGTTCTATGGATTCCACTTGTTTCCCACGTTGGGATTCCATCACGTTCCTCAGATCCTCTATTTTTTTTTATCTGTGTCCTCTCTAGATTTATTAATCATGTCTTGCACCATGAGCAAAATCTTTGCTGTTATCTGAGTAATTATTTCTGATTTCATTTTTCCCAGATCCTCTTTTGTGGCCAGTTCAGAGTCCAGGTGGTTGAGTATCAGAGTGTACCATCTCGTTTCCCTTTGGGGTTGCTGAAGGTGATCTGGAAGTCTGCCCCTGAGGCTTGTTCATGTGTCCCCGCCCCGTCTCCACGGGGGGGGGTGTGTGCCCCCAGTGCCCACGCAGCCCACCCTCTGTGCCCCAAGAGCTTGGGATGGCAGCAGGGGAGCCCCCCTCCAGGTGCCGGGACCGGCTTAGCACCACTGCCCCAGGAGCCCGGGATGGAGGTGGGGAGCCTCCCTCCAGGTGCTGGGACCGGCCCACCCTCTTGGCCCTAGGAGCCTGGGACGGAGGCAGGGAGCCCCCCCTCCCCGAATGCTGGAACCCGATGAGCCTCTCCGGCCCAGGAGCCTGGGATGGAGGCAGGGAGCCTCCCTCTGGGTGCTGGGACCGGCCGAGCCTCACTGCCCTAGGAGCCTGGGATGGAGGTGGGCGAGCTTCCTTCCGGGTGCTGGGACCAGCTCACCTTCTTGGCCCTAGGAGCCTGGGATGCCAGCGGGGGGAGCCCCGCTCCGGGCGCCTGGACGGCCCGCCGAGCCTCACTCTGTATTTCAATTTTAGTATATGTGCTGCCGAAGCGAGCACAGCAATCTGTATTTTAACAAGCACTGCTCATGATTCTCATGCACATTGGGCTTGAGAAACAAAGGAGTGAAGTGTTCAGGTGAATCCCAACTCACTCTTTTCTGTGCTCTGAGGACTGGAAGAAACTTGTTATTAATTTACTTTAAGTTAATTGTGGTTACATTTAAAGGATGAATTTGGCAGAATGAATGGAATTCCTACCACAGCAATATCTCACAACTGTTTTTAAGAGCTAGCATTTTGCTGGCCCCACGTCATGCACGCAGAGAGGTGAAGCATTCAGTATTCCAGTAGAATCATCAGTTTGCCTCTGCCTATGATTTAAGAAGTGTTGGAACTTCAGAGTTATTTGGTGCATACTTTAATCGACTTGCTCAAATATACTAATTCTTCTGTGTAGTTATTTAATAGTTATAATTCAGGAATTTATAATGAATTACTAAAACCACTGAAAGAGATAGAAGTTTAAATTGTCAAAGCTCTTCTTTCAATACCATTAGCGCAAATTTTTAAACTCTAATAAAAAATAGAAATTTTATCAATTATGAAGCTAGTAATAGAGTAGGTAATGACATGCAAAAATTAGTTATGCTGAAACATCTTTTAGTACATACAGTATCAAATAACATCAAAAGTAAATCAATGCAAAACAAGTAAAGTTGTGTTTCTGAAATGAAAATTAGCTTGATGTTTAATAAAAATTAGTACATTATTTTTACTTGATATAGATATGTATTCAAATAATGCTCCAAATATGTATCATTTAAAATCAAAATTACTACATTTGCTTTTCATCATAACTGGATTTACATTACACTAAGGTTCATTTGCAATTATTAATAATGAAGAGGAAAATATTAGAGAATGTTATAAAATTAGTTTCACAAAATAAACATTTTCAATAATAAGATCTTTCAATAAAAATTTTGAAATAATTGGAAAACTTTAAAAACACATAGCAAATAGGGTTAATAAAATAAATAAAACTCTTAGAAAAATAATACCAGAAGTTTAGACATTATTTATCTTATATTTAAAATATTAGAGAAATTCAGAAGAGAAAATTATTATGGAACTTACTTAATATAATTATTCTGATATAGGTATATCAATGCAAACCCATTTTGTTATTACTTTTATAAAGCATGTAGCTAACAAAATGAGTGAACTAGTTCATGTCAATTTCTTCTAAAAGTCAAATACATTTTAAAAATATTATTAATGATGTTTGAACTTTCTCAAACACAAAGGTTTTCATAATTTATCTAAAATGTAAAAGTCAAAAATTTGAAGGCAATTGCTTTCCTTTATCTCAGGAAATTAGAAGGGAAATTTTTTTTGTCATTACATTAATAATATAGTCATATATGAACTCTAAAAAACAAAATAGTTCCATGAAAATTGTGGACTTTGAAAAGTACTGAATTTTTAGAGCAGATAGAGCTAGTAAAATAATAGTGAGATAGTAAGCTAGGATTTTCAGATAAAATTTTAGATAAATTTCTGGGTTTTAAAAATTTTGGCACTATAAGTTATTGTTTTCAATTATGTCTGACAGAAATAATGATAAATATGTTATTATGTAAAAACCTTTAAATATTTTCTGGATGAACTTCATATTTATTGCCATATATACAATAAAACAAAGAGAATAAATATAGAAGAGAGAGGCAGAGCTGGAGAGACAGAAAACATAGCAGAAATTAAAAATAATAAACACTGAAAAGTATGAATATCAATGGTAATCTGTGAGACTATGGCTAACAAGGCATTTTAATAAATTATTTCCCTTGTTAAACTTCACTTGTTAAATTTCATATGTACTATAAATATTTATATTTGAAAGCTATATATTCTACTTAAAGCAAATATATATTGTTTGAAGTTTCATGTTTATAGATTATTAGAAAATGAATAAAATAATCAGTTACATGAGAAAATAGATGCTTCTAAGAAATTAAATGAAATCAAATTATATGACAAAACTCAGAAATATAATAAATGTTTCTTAGTTTACGTTACCCTCAGTTTGGTCAAATGATGTTTATAAAGCTCTATGAATCAATTATATAGGATATTTCTATAAAGGATTTTCACAATTTAGTTAATAATAAAGATATAAAAGATTTAGAATGTATGCTACTTATAGACTGGAAAAATCTGAATACACCCTCTTTACTTCATTAGAGCCTAATATGTAATTTAATAGGCTGACAATATTATGGATACTAATAGAAATGATCAACTCACAGAGCTTCTGCCACCCAGTGGGTCTAAATTAGATGGGTAAGTCTTTAAAGGAGATTGAAACAGTTCACTATACTAATCATCTCTCTGAAAGGAACATTAGTTAGGTGGGATCCATGTCACAAGAAAAAGGCCACCAACACTTGCTAGAAGTCAATGAAGTATTTTGAAAATATTAGAATATGAGTGATTTGTGTTATGATTTATATTTCTTGGTATATATTTTATGTTACACTTATTATACATATTCATTCAAAAATATGCAATACATTCTTAATCTTTGATTTATACATTAGCTAATTTTATAGAATTAGCAGATAAATGTTTGAATATGATCCCTGCTCCTTTCTACCCTATCTTCAAAATCAGGAGGCAGATTGGTTTGGCTTGGAAATTATTTTCAGGGGTTCAAAATACTTTGCTAAAGCTTTATTGTAAGTAGTAAAGCTTTGTTTTAAATTGCAATATTCTAATGAAATCAAGTCTTTTAATTTCATTATCTATAAAATATTGCATATTATATATTTAATATAGAGATTATTGCATGTATCCCTTGGTACACTTCAAAGAATGGGCAAGCTAGGTTTCTCTCTGTGTCTGCCTGTCTGTCTGTCTGTCTCTGTCTCTGCATGCATGTGCATACACACTCAAAGGAGAAGAAGGAGGGAGTGGAGGAAGAGGAGGAAGAGGAGGAGGAGGAGAAACAGGAGGAAGACACAGAAGAAGAGTATTTTAAAACTTCCTAGGTCCTAGTTGAAATATGAGAGGGAGAATTTCAAGTAATATTTTTTTCTGTGCTACCCAATCCAGGCAAGATTCGAAATAGTGAAAAAGTTAGAGCAAATCTAACTAAGAAATGACCGGAATACAAAGGAAGCAAATTGAAGAGCATCAAAATCTATTTTTCTATGGACCTTCAAAGTATGTATATGATCTGGAAAAATGCTACTGTATTATGGATGAGGGAACCATAAGCGATATGCTAGAGAAAATTAGTAGTTTCACAAAAGAGAAACCAAAACATTAAAAATTTTGAAATCAGTAATAAGTAGGTAAGGATAGAATAAATAAAATCTGTGGGAAAAAAAAAAGAAACTGAAAAGGCTAAAAAATAATACACAGAAGTACCAAGTGGAAGTCTTTTGTTTTTTCACTCATTCTAATATTTGATTATTAACTGCTCCTTATGGGCAAATATACATATAAAATTAGAAAAATTAAACTTCTTTCATACTATTTTGAAGAGTCTGATTTGAAAGAAAATGCAAGAAAGAGAAAACACTAGGTGAAAGACAGTGAGAGAGAAAGAGGGAAGAAAACACTAGGTGGAGGAGAGAATACAGAGAAGAGAGAATACAGATAGAGAGGGAGAGAGAGACAGAGAGAGACAGAGACAAAGAGACTAGATGAGAAAATTTACTCCTAAATAAAAAAATTAAAAATACCTATGAAACATTACAGAAAAATCGTTGGGATCTGGTTGTCATATGAACCTCCTTCCTACTCGATTCATTGGATGAGTTCCCTGCCAAGGCAGTTAAAAACTGGAAATACCTGTTTTACAAATTCAATAGTTCATGTTATCTTTTTCGAGCTCTGTTTGTCAACTGGAGTTCAATACTTGCATTCATCCCAATTTATTGCCCAGGATTTAACTTGTGCCCACAAAGATGTGATAGGATCTCTAACAGTGGGGTCAGTTACTGTCCTGTGATAAAGAGCTTTGTTGATCAATGCTTCTTTATTTTTTCATTTATAATCTTTCTGTCTCCCAAGTGCATTTTCCACCACAAGGACTGCTACAGATTCTAGGTTTTCCAAGCAATCTATCTTCTTTTTCATCTAAGAACAGACCTTTGCATTGTTCCATCGAGTGCAGATTTCTAAGTCTCTTTTTCTTAGTCTTTTCTAAGTGGTAGCTGCATGGCCAGAAGAGTATTTATTTAAATCAATAAATTTAAATGTTTTTGTACAATTCACTTATTTTAAAATGCAGTATACTTTTAAAAGTGAACTTACAGTTCATATAAGGGGAGGGGAGAATGGAATAAAATAAGGTTTATTTTTAAAAAAGTGAACTTCTTTTGTCTTATCTGACAACATGAGAACTCTCCTTTTCCTCTGCAATGGAAACTCTGACCTTGAAGGATCAAGGACTTAGAGAAGCAAGGTTGGCAAGTATGGAGAACAAGAAGAGCAGCTTCCTTATTAGGTACTTTTTTTAATTAGACAAGTTTTATTTGCAGATTTTTTTTCCTTCCAGGCCTTTGAGCCATATGGAAGAAGTCATTAAAGGTAACTCAGTAATGAGCATGCTTGCTCTCTCCCGCTTAGTGCCAGAAAGCCTCCCTGTGTGGCTTGACAAGACAGATTTTCAGCTGATTCTGCAATAGCAAGTGGATATTTGCATGGAAAAATGCTCAGTACACATATGAGTTGAAGTAGGCAGTTAAGTTGAAGTAGGCAGCGTGATGCAATAAAGCTTCAGGGATAGTGTTTAACTAAATGTACCATAGTGTTATTTAGTAAGATGCTTTCAAGAGGTAATGTTCTTTCTTTAAAAAAAGACACAATAAACACCTGTGGAAAGAACTAAATATGTAAAGATACAAGAAGATTTTTTTCCCTTTCTTTAACACTAGAATTTTCATTCATATTATTGAAATACATTTCAAAATAATTTTACTGAAGAAGCCTTATATTTAAAATGCATGTTTCTGTACTTGTTTCATAATTTGAGTTGTTTCATAGCACTTACAAAAATCTGTCAGATTTATAACATATAGTAGGGATCAGTTTATTTCAATACCTATGCATACCTATTCTCATCTTTTCAGCATGTATAATATCTGTGATAGATTTTACAAAATATAAATTTATAAATTACCTTTTTCTTGTATAGAAAATCTGGGTTAAAAAGACTTTTAAAAATAAATTTATATATGTATATGTACCAATTCTCCAAAATGAATGTATTAGCTGACATACATTAATAAAAAAAGATTTGCAAAAAGTTTTTTTCTTAATCATCTTTTCTAATGTAACACTATTTGAACTTAAATTTCTTTTCTTTGTGTCCTTAAAGCAAGCCACGGTTTCCTTGTCTCATTTTAAAATATTTTAGAGACATCTACTGGAAAGATGCATAATTGCAAATTTTATAAAATAAGTGTGAGTGGTGTGTTACTACTGATATTTCAAAAAATGTCTTGAATACCATTTCACAAAATTAGATTCCTTTCTGGAGCCAAAATTTCATGATTCCCCAAAGATATAACAAACATAAAACATACCTAAACTATTAATTTGATATTGCATTTAGTTAAACTATCTTCATTAATATTGTATTCACTTAGACTTTTAAAAAATTGATTTCCTTTTGATAGTAGAACTGATAGTTTAATAAAGTCATCTAAAACTATAGAGTATTTTGATAATCTGAGCTGTAGCTAAAAGGCATATGTGGCAGGTCAGAATATGGTGCAATAAGATATAGAAAAAATTGCCCCCTGGATTGTGAAGAAAAACATCTCTTCATAAGAGTTTGAAGATGAATCTACAGAAAAAGAAAGAGGCAGAAAAATGGAGAAAAAGAAGAGAGTCCAGCAGCTAGCAGCTCCATTTTATGTTTCTTGTGTTCTTAAAAAATTTTCCCAACTACATTCTAAATCAAAGGAAATTGTTATTTCTTATTACATAATTTACTTTATTTGTGGGGAGGAAGCATGTTGGGGAGGCCTCGCTTTGTGCAAGGTATGTAGTACTTTACAAATTTTCTATGAATAAAATAATTTTCTGACACTTTAAGGGACTCACCCTGAAATAACTGCCATGTGGGTAGCAACCAGGTTATTCTGAATTCTTGGGGGGTTCAGAAGAGGTTTAAAGAATGGATGAGGCAAAGTGATTATTCTTGCCACATGTGAGGCAGCCTGTCATATGAGACAGGAAGGGTGGTGTTGTCAAACACTGTTTATTTTTACAGGGGATCATTTCTTCTACTGTAGAAGAACAAAAGACTAGTGGCAAATTTGTACAGTGTAATAGAAAGCGTAGAGAAGTCTTGGCATGTAATTGGGTAGCTTTCGGAAGGGAAAATGTGTAGAAACCCCCCAGGATAGAGATAATGAAGAATGACTCAGTGACAAAGGGACACAATAGTTCTTGTTTCTACCAATGCATCAATTGCATTAATAAAAAATTCAGCAGTTTTTATGGATCACAATAAAAGTGAAGAGAAGGATGGTCAGTGTTGTAGGGAGCCACAGGATATTCTTTGGAATCAAAGGTATCTTAGGACTGATTGCATGACAACACAACACAACTGGGCCTACCTGCCATTACAGCACTATTCTCACCATATGTTTCAAAGACAAGAGATCTTTCCACAGCTACTTAATCAGCAGATGTCTGAATTATGAGTAGTTCCAATTATGTGACTGTGACAGTAAAGTCATAAGCAGATTTGTTGTGGGACATTTTTGTCAGTTTGAATTAAGACAATAATTTATAAATCTGGTACTAAAGGTATCCACAGGATGCTTTCAACTAGAACACAAGGTGTCATTGAACAATTGAAGCTAGAATCACCTGATTATGATTTAAATATTTGATATAATTCTCTTAAAAAGTAGCACTTAGTACGTTATAGATATTCAAAGTTGTCAAATTCTCTGTTTATTGTGTGCATATTTACAGTCATGAAATTCTACATTTCTTTTTTCTCCCACACATATACAGTCTGTCACAGCGATTAAGAATTGATCAACAAGTATAAGAAAGCATGGAGAAATAGCAGTCCTCATCAGCAGAAAATCGTAACAGTCCAAATTTGACCCAAAGACCTTGCTCTCTGCCGCATATATTCAGCCTCTAATGTGCAATAGTGTATGCTACATGTCTAGAGAGTATTCCGTGAACACAGTTGAAACTTCAAAAAATAATAATGGAATCAACATTCCCAAGGTATCATTCTTCATATAAGAAGAGAAATGGAAACCTTAGAAATATAATTCTAAGTACTGTCTAGAATTTTTACTGTTAGTTAAAAATATCGATAAGAAATAAGCATGTTTTAACATTGTGAATGTATTTGCTCAACTCATGGAAATTAGAAGTCCTTTGAAAGCAGGGCTACACTTGGATCTTTTTAGAATATGCTGTATTACTTCATTTCCAAATATTTTAAGTGTGGATTATATTTTCTTTAGAAGTTTATTTTACCTGTTTAATAATGCAGTACATATGAATGCATTGAATTTTATATCGTGTCTGAAATTGAAGCCAGATCCAGAGCAAATAGCATTACAGAAAAATTTGCCTATAGATTCTCATTGTAGGAGCTAGCAAAACCATATATAATAACCCTAACTAAACTTCAAGGTTCCTAGAGCTCTTGTACTATGATTTCTTTTCCATAATGTGAATCATAATGGTTTCTCCACACATATTAATTTTTAATCACAGTCTCTTACACTGTTGATTGAATTCCCCACCCCTGCTAATGCCCTTTCTTGTAATATTCATTCATTTAAAATATGTATGCTGATGCCATATCTTATTTTTCAAAAGAAACCCGTTTAAAGCCCAAAGCAAAATAATAGTCACATGAATGTTAGGTCAGTGCAGGTTACGATGTGTTTGATCAGTTTTACCAGCAGAAAATTGTTAAAATTTCAGTTGAAAAACTTAGCTCCATTAGGATGAAAAAAATATTCATTGCATTCGTGGTTTATTCTTTAACATGTCATTTCACTCATATACATGTTACTTCAAATAATTAAATTAGAATAAAATTAGAGGGAAGTTATTTTTACATAGTCACTTCTAATAATTATTTAATAATATAAAATTTTACAGCTGATATTTTAGTAAGGCATATCTTTGTAGCACTTTGTTAAGAAAAAGTAAGATATTTAGTCAGATATCCATGCACTCTGCATTCATTATATAAAACTGAGCTGACGATGAAAGGTAGAAGTTATAAGATAGCTTATAAGGTGTTAGGGTGCTGAAATAGCTACCAAATTAGGAAATTTAAAAAATATAATTCTAATACTGTAACTACATGTTAGTTTAGCTTTGTTCAATGGGAAAATGGAGCTCTTTTCTTTATGGGAATCAACTGCTTATTCTTCAGATTTTTTAATACTTCTAATTATTATTATGAAATTAATATCAGAGCATACCTGTTAGCTGGCATTGTGGTCCACTGTATCCAGGACAGCACTTCCATTCCAATGAGGTAACAATTTTATGTTGCATCTTGTAGACAGGATTGGATATCCACTGAGATCTAGAAAGAGGGGCAATTGGGGAGAAATAGATTATTTAAGTTATTAATCAGAACTGGAATTGGAATTATAAATACAAAGTATTTGGAACAATGCCCAAAATAGAATTTAGTGTTAGCTGTTATAATAATAATCTTTATCATCAATATTATATTCAAAACTGTCAAACTTAGATTTCTTTGAATATACTATAAAAACATTAGTGGGTATATTGTGATTTTACGTTGATACTTGTCATTATTTTCTAAAGATACTACCTTTTACCCTTCATAATATTTCCTATGTTTGAATTTATTTCCAATTCCAGTTTGAAAGAATTTATAAGGATAACTTACGCTATTTCAATTCTTATTATTTCCTATATCATTACTGTTAAAAAGATCATTTTCTCCACATCACACAACTTGGAACAAATGAGATATTAGTGATCTAACTAAAATTAAGATAACCACTGTCATTTTCAATCTGTACTTCATCTTCCAAATTATAAAAAGATAATACATAAAGACACTTTTTATTTTTTTTTAAAAAGATGAGCCCACCTTGAATCCATCAGGGCAATAGAAATAGAAGTTATTGAGGTAATATTTTCATTATTGAACAAGGAACAATACATTCTCTGGGTCTCATGTTGACAAGGAAACTGCCACTAAGGGAGTAAAGGGGCAAAGCAGAAATGGAGCTCAACTCTCCCAAATCCCTAAGATGTGCTTAATTCTCTGGACCATGAACCTTGGCTGTTCCTCAAGGGGCTAAGAAACACCTTGATTTTATGTATCCTTACTGTGCATTGTTCCAGACTGCTGATATGTCAGATTCATTTCCTGAGTTATATGTATGACAATTTGCATAACATTAGGCATCATGGCCTGAATAGCCATTCTAGTTTGTATTGCAGGCTCTTCAGGAACACCTCCAGCTGAGCTACTGCGACTACATGAATTCAGAGAAAATTTCAAGTGCCCGGTCCTACATTTCAGCACAATGATTCAGATTTTACAAAACATCAAATAATAAAGGTCATTAAAACAGATGCAAGAAGAAAGTTCCCACTTAGCTACTTTAGTATGCATAATTGCAATTAATGGCTTTATATATGTTAGAATATGAGTCCAGTTATGCTTGCACTTCTCTCTGACCTAGCATGAAAAGAAAGCTACCAATGTCTTCAAAATTTTGTGTATATTTTATAAGGAATTAAAAGATTAGTTTGTTGATAAGGTGGTGCCATAAAAGTAATGATGGCTATAAATACAGAAATAAGCAAGAGAGTTAACAGTTATTGAACATTCACAATGAACCGGACAATAGGTTAAGGATACTGTATTACTACCATTATCTCATGTGATACTAAAACCAATCTTATGGTACAAGTTTTACATCTGGATTTTAATTTTCTGAGGGTCATGTATCTAATCTAATGTGATGACCCTCTCCTGACCCTACTATATGTATGTACTTAAGAAGATTAACTTACATTCCCAGCCACAAAGGATTGTGGAGCAGGCAGTAGCTCTTTTCAAGAAACATAACTTACCTCTGAGGACAGGATCCACCCATCCAGACACAGGGTCCTCTCCCACTTGGAACATGGGAGACCTGGTTGTCCAGCACCACAGTGGGAGATAACCTGGTATGTACATAAGCACACCAGTTCCTAAGGGAGAAATTGATACTGTTAGAAAAATGAATGTCAGCAATTATTCTTTTCATCAAAAGTATTTTTTTAGGCTTAAATTGATTTTTACCAGTGTTGTAGGTAAGATACTTTGAAACATTGATATCTAGCTTTAAAATATGATAAAATAAGATATGAGAGACAACTGACATCCCACATTGCTATACTCATGGAAAGTAAAGAAACTAGCAATGATAAAAATGTAAAAAAACTGAACTAAAACCAGAATCTGTACTGTTTAGTAGTAAGATTTCAAAATTCAAGATTGCTTTGGAAACAAATAATAATATTACTACTGAAATAAGAGACTCAGGACAGAGGAAGGGGCTTCCAGGCTGCCGTACCACTGCTTCCAGCACAGAGGAAGGGGCTTCCAGGCTACTGTACCTCCACTTCCAGCCCAGAGAAAGGGGATTCTGGGCTGCCATACCACAGCTCCCAGAGCAGAGGAAAGGGCTTCTGGGCCGCTGCACCACCACTTCCAGCGCGGAGGTAGGGGCTTTCGGGCCACCATACTACTGCTCTCAGCACATAGGTATGGGCTTCCAGGCCACTGTAACACTACTCCCAACCCAGAGGAAGGGGATTCCGGGCTGCAGTACCACTGCTCCCAGCCAAAGGAAGTGAGTCGCGCGGGCACCAACAGCACAAGCCCCCATCCCCTCTCCTGTCGAAATGAGAAGACACATAAACAGGTCTCAAAATCAGAATTCCAAATCACCTACAGCAACAGCAAAGGGATATGAGAGGGAACACTGATACCCAACTATCTGGACTGCCTGGACTGGCAACAAAAGAGGATCTGGAAAAAATGAAATCAGAAATAATTTCTCAGATAACAGCAGAGATTGTGCTCATAGTGCAAGACATAATTAATAAATCCAGAGAGGAGCTGAGCAATATGATGGAATCCCAACATAGGGAACAAATGGAATCCATAAAACAGATGCAAACAGATTTCCAGGAGATGAAAAACTCCATTGAAAGTCTACACAGCAGAATGAGCCAATGTGAGGACAGAATTTCAGATACAGAAGATAAGATTGCATTTAGTGACCAGGAAAAGGAAAATTGCTTTAAAATTGAAAGGGACCATGAGAAATCAATTCAGCAGCTGCTAGATGATGCAAAGAAGAATAACATAAGACTGATTGGAGTCAATGAAGGAAGAAGAGGAGAGAGTGCAGATGACATAAAAAAATCTCTTCACAGAAGTAATGGCAGAAAACTTGCCAAGCAGGGGAAAAGAATTTGACATACAGATAAGTGAGGCATATAGGACTCCAACTAGCCTTGATCAAAAACATCTACACATAGGCATAAAATAGTTAAGATTCCAGAAACCCAACAGAAAAACAAAGTTCTACAAGCAGTTAGAGAAAAGAAACAAATCACATACACAGGAAAGCCCATCAGAATCACAGCAGACTTCTCAACGCAAACCATCAAGGCAAGAAGAGCTTGGAGTGATGTATTCTGAGCCCTAAAGGAAAACAACCTCCAACCCAGATTGATGTACCCTGCAAAAGTATCTTTCAAAATTGATGGAGAAATAAGATACTTTCATGACAAAGAGCACCTTAGGAACTTCATGAATACCAAACCAGCACTCCAAAACATTTTACACAATATCCTAGGAACTGACATTGAGGATCACAACCCCAGGAAGCCTAGCAGAATGAACCCATCGGACACGACAACAAATCCAACAATAGGCTGCATACAAGAAACACACTTAATTCAAAATGAAACTCATAGACTAAAAGTTAAAGGGTGGAAAACAATACTCCGTGAGACAGGAACCCCCCAAAACGTGAAGTAAATAGGACACACATGTGTAAATACTGAATAGTTGCTCTTGTGTGAGAAACTGAAAGTGTAAATAAGGACTAAAATGTATAATAGACAATGTGAAATAGGAAGAAAGGGGGCAAAGGGGAAGTGGGAGGGGTAGGGGAAAGGAAAGAAGGAAATGGAATTAATATGAGAAAATGAATAACTGGAAACAAAGTCTTTGTAAATAGAGGGGGATGGAAGGTTTGAAGGCAGGACAGGGGAAAGGGGAAAAATATGAACCAAGAGAGATTATGTAAAGGTGCAAATTTCCAATGGTGAATGTCATTATATTGTATACCTAAAATGTACCAATAAAATTATATTAAAAAAAGAAGAGACTCAGATCTCGGTCTATTACTTTATATAATGTTCAGTACTACACAAGTAAGTAAATAAACAGTTTATGGATCAAAAACAGTAAAAATAACTATTATTAGCATCAATGATATAGTTGTACCTAATGAAAGCAAAATATTCTAGATGCAAATCATAATTAGAGTTCAATAATGTAATTAACTTTGATATAAACTTCTATATAATTAATAACAAATTAAATTAATTTCACAAGATCAATTACATGTCTGTGTACCAATAAAAGATTCAAAAATGATGCTATGAATAATGTACTTTAGAATAGATCCAACAGAAGCAGTATAAGATTTACTTTATACAAATTTAAAGCTTTAAAGATTAATTTATTGACAAATGTAAATAAATTGTGTTAATCAAAGGGAAAAGTCAATGGAAGTATGTCAATTGTCCTCAAATTTATCTGTACAATAAAGGTACTTTTAGAAACAATCACTAGCTTTATATCTTAAATCAGCTTATTCTATAAATTTTCAATAATAAACTAAAAACATGAAATTTGAAGAGTTCTGTCTTTGGCCATAGCACAATAGGTCAGATACATTGATCTTCTTACGTTATCTCCCGATGGTAAAAATTATGAATCTTGCCAAGATAAATAAAGCAACAGTCTTCAGATGTTGGACTGCAGACCACACATTCACATGATCCTTCAAAGGGAGAAACACCAGATAGGAGCTCTACATTCAGATTGTTTCCTGCCTGGGAACAATTTTCAAACTGCATTACTAGGGAAAGTATCCCGCAAAAGACAGAACACCTAGTGAAGAAAACAGAGATGTGAGCGCAGCTATGAAGGTGGGGAAGTGTGTGAAATAAGCAGAAGAGGCAGAGACATCACTGTAAAAGTCAACACAAGAATCCCCTAGCATCTTGGATTGAATACTATATTTTGCTTGCAGACAATCAAACCCAGACACCTGAGTAACAGTGCAGTGCTCTGCATGAATAAACAAACAAAACTAGAAAGAAGAAACAGGGATATGGAGTAAAACTCCAGTTAACAGAAAACTGAGCAAACAAACAAAAAACAGAGACGAAATATATGTTAGAATTAGCACTCAGTGACTAAAACATTTCACCACTGAATAGAGCAAGTAATATACAGTGTATGAATTAAAAACTGATGTGGTGCAAGGACCCGAGTTCAATCCCTGGTACCCCAAAAAACCAAACAAACCAAAAAACCAAAAAACATAACAAAACTGATGTGGTAATTGAGGTTTGCATATCATAGAAATTAAGATCAATGAACTCGATGGGGCAGTAGAGGCCATCCACACTGAATCACAAAGAGGAGAACATTAAGATGAGTAAGAACTCAAGTGCTCAATGACTGTGCAGGTAGAGTTCCAGAAAAGTAGAAGAGAGAGACTGGGGCAGAATACATATTTAATACAAAGAAAAATGTTCTAAATTTGATATTTAAGAAGCCCAATGAATTCCTAGAGGATTAACTCAAAGGAAAACCTCATTTAAGTACATCATACAAAAATTTCTGAAAATAACATACAAAAAGCAAAAAAAAAAAGTCTATGCTAATTAGGTTGATGCAGTCACTCCATATTGTCATTCATCTAAGGCACCCGCCTAAAGCAGATAAATTGAGAAACATAAAACTTTACGAGGTTCCTCTGGATCAGATGTCTAAAAACTCTGGCCCCTTAAAGAGTGAAAAAGATATGTTGATACATTTTGTTAAAGTATGATGAAATCTGAGGGAAAAATAATACAAAAGAAAGAATTGAGAAAAAACAAAACATAAAAATAGGAGAGATTCAAAATTAAGAGGACCATAATAAAGGGATCTTCAAAAAAAAAAACTAGATTTCCTATGCAAATCAAGTATGATCCTCATCACTGAAAATAGCCAACTTCAGCTGAAGCGCAGTGAGACTGCCTGTCACATGAGTATTTGCTAAATTCCTATGAAAGTGGAGGGGGGAGAAGGAAAATACAGATGTATTACAAAGGGTACATATTTGGGGGTTTGAAAAGAAAAAAATATGTCAGAGATAACATGGCAGTGTCATCTGCAGAGATCTTTGAAAATCCTAAATAATAAAATAATCTTATGACCAAAATAGTTGAGGAGGCAAAGCAGCAGCAGATCAGACTGCTCATGGCCCAGCAACCATTAATCCAGGGCAAACTGAAAGAACTACCCACAGCAAAAAGAGCCCCTAGTGTGACTCATAATTGAGTTTATGCTATTGATGAAATAAGCTCATCAAGGGGTGTTACAAATACAAATATATTTTTAAAAGAAAATGATCTGAAAATATGTTTTAAAAAATACAAATTAAGCAGGGCAAAATCATGATAGGCACTTTAAAGGTAAATGCAATGATCCCTGACAAATATTTTGCTCAAATCCAGAAATCCTTTGTACCTTTCTGGACTGATTATGGTGTAGGCACAACAGTGACTTTGAAGTTGTTCAGCACTCCAAGGGGTCAGAACCCTGCATCCCACAGACTGCATTTGGGAATCACTCTAAGGTAATAGCTCTTGTGCTTTTGTGCAGCAACATGTACTGAAAAAATGCCTGTATTGATTCTTTGGATTTTCTAAGTTGGAAGTTAGAACTTTGGTCTAGGGAAAAGCAGATATCTTTGGTTATGAGTAAAAGCCTAGCTTGTTGAACATATAAAACAGAAGGTGAAAAAGGGTTCTGTTAGGACTTACAAAACGCAGAGACTTGTCTATCATTATGAGGAAAAGGCTTGTAAATAATCTACTGTATTTTTCATTTGGACATCTTAGAAACTCAGTCTTTCAGGAAGGATAATGAAAAGACAAAATTAAGAAAAATTTTCTTTACTTAAGTTTTGGCCCAATCACATCCATTCTTACTGGTGGAGCAACAAGGGTGCTTTTAGATAAGGACAACACGGGATATTTTTCATAAGAAAGAAGGGCAGCAACCTAAGAATTAACATGGTTCAATTATACTAGTCATTAGAACTCAAATTAATAAATTGCTTATCATCTAATCCCTATGAGGCTAAATGATTAAACTTTCATATTGGTAACCCATGGCTTGCTTGAACTGACACATTACAAAAGAATTATATTGCGAGAAGTTGACTCTCCTTGGAAAACCAACAAAATCCCTACAAAAATCCCAGCTATTTTCCTCCAAAATCGGAAAAGATTTTATGCTTGGGAGAGCCTTTATACATTGAAGGATCTTTGTCCTGTCATCTTGTACTGAGATGAACTCAGGAATCCAAAGAGAAGCAAGAGGAAAACGAAACAAAATATGGTAGATATGGCTGCTTCCGAAAATTAACATTCTCATCAAGATACAGGCTGATTGGGTCACTTGCATAAGGACCTTCCACACTTCACCTAATTCACATTCATGCCCTCCTGACTTGAGAAACTGTAAGATTACAAATGATCTTATTTCTTTGCTTTGTACCCCAAAATGAGTACAAATTGCAGATGACAATAACATATACATGTATTAATAATTCATAAATGCCTCAGGAAAACCTAATTCTCTAGTGGATTTAAAGAGAAATATATTAATTGATCCTTTATGAGGAAGTAATTCATTCATATTACCACTAATTTATCACACGAAGAGCTCTATAATTTTAATTATAAGATTATGATTATATGAAAATACTTAACTAAGTTTGACAATTACCAATAGCAAAATTATAAAATGACAGTGTTGTACGTCATTGTATACTAAACTCCTCAAGTCTATAGGAATTAAATCCTCACCAATTCAATGATAATAAGTGGGTTAAACATGTCCTAAATATATAAAAGGTAATGGTGCATTTTTAATGACACATTTACCACTTTGGCTAATTCAACTTGTTCACTTCACTGTCAAGTCCTTCATATGATTCTACTATAATAAATTCCTTCTCTCTTACTTTTGTATACATTAGTAAAACGTACTTTTTAATTTTATTTTTGTTTTTCTGTTTTTGAATCAGAGTCTTTCTTTGTTGCCCATCTAGTTTTCAAGTTGCTATCTTCCTGTCTCAGCCTCATGAGTATCTGGAATTACAGGTGTGTATAACCACTCCCAGCTAGCAATTTGTTTTATAAGGAAAAAACAAGTTTAAAAGAGAGATTTTATCTTAAATCTGTTTTTGTTGATGGTAATAATTATGGAGAAAAACATTCAAACAAAGTTTCATTTGGTCCAACATTCAATTAAGTCTCTGAGGATAAATATGTGGTTTAAATTATTTTAAAAAACAGATTTTAAATCACAACACTACTCAGGGTAAATGTTCTCCTTAGCATAATTCCCCAAACTTAGAAGTAACCCAAGTGTCTACTGATAGATGAATGAAAAAAAAAGAGACCACATTTTACATATATAATAGATAATATTTTATATACATCCACCAAGAAAATTAAACATTATTCAGCCATAAAAAGGAAATTCTGATAGACTTTACAACATGAGTAAACCTTAAAGATATTACACCAATTGAAATAAACTAGCCACAAAAAGCAAATATTGTATAATTTCATAAAAATGATGGAGCTAGAGTAGTTAAATTCATAGAGACAGAGTAGAATGTGGTTGCCAGGAGTTAGGAGGATGGAGGAATTGGGAATTATTTTTTAATAGGCAAAAATATTCAGTTTGTGAAGACCAAAAAAATTGCTACATATAGATAGATGGTGGTGATGGCTGCAGAGCAACAGTTTAATGCCATAGAATTGTACACTTAAAGAAGGTAAAAAAATCAGTTTTATGTATATTTTGGTAGAACAAAAGTAAATACATACATACATACTTATGAATATACCTACACACATACTGGAAAATGCTATGGAAAGCCATAAATAATAATAATTTTGCATACTTCTTGCCAAAATTACAGGGAGTTTAATCAAAGAAGAAACAGAGGAAAAAATAAAAGGAGAGAAGCAAAAGAAAGGGACAGAGAGAAAAAGGGAAAAAGAAAGAAAAGGAAGGGAGGAGAAATGAGGGATTTCTCTTAATACCATAAATAAATATGCCCTTTTTCCAACGCTGTAGGTCAGAATTAGAAAGTCACTTCTGATGAGGTAGGATGCGTTAGTACACAAGATTTCATTCTCTTTTAATCCACACATGGGGGAAAATAAAAAGAGACTTTATATTTGGGCTGTTTATTTTTATTATGGAATAAAGAGGGAGAAGGACATAACCATGAGTAAATAATAATAATAATAATAATAATAATAATAAAAACATTTGCTTGAATAGAATCATGGACACCGTTGTTAACATATCACACACGACAGTGACCAGGGTGGATGTGGAGCTTGGCTACTTGCTTTTAGATCTTGACTCTACAATCGATTATCCATTGCCCTGTCTGTGAAATGTGGTCTCCTCTTCTGTACAGAATGTATGATAATATTACCTACCTCACAGGATTGTTGTGAGATTAAAGGGATTACCAGAAGTAAAACACTTGCTGCTGCTACTGCAGATAACAATTAAAAGATTCAGAAAATCAAGTGGATTTTTTACAAAGAGGACACACACATACACATATCGAGAGAGAGAGAGAGACAGAGAGAGAGAGAGAGAGAAAGACAGAGAGAGCACCCTGAGTGGGCTGCAAATTCATAAATTGGCTTTTCATATTAAAACTCTGAGTCTGCTTATTAGCCCATAAGGGCCTGCCTGAAGAGCCAGCAGCTGATGTATGAGAATGGAACAATTCCTCATGCCACTGGTCACAGCGGAGATCTCAATGATCTGTGAGGCTGTGACTTCTTGGATGGCAAGACAATATTGCAGCTAAGGGCAACATGACTCATGCACAAAACTTCTATAGAAGCAAAAATTAATCTATGGGAAAGAACAAATTTCCCATTAATCAATGATCTGTTCCTGCTGGAATGTCAGGTTCCCTTGTCAGTGCTCTCCACTCCACTGTTTCCTGCACTGCCCCTACCCCTCCAAGAAGCTGTGTGTTCAATAAATAATGAAGCTCCAGGAGACAGTGCCTTAGCCTGATAAGAGCTTTGACCATCTTGGGCCTCCTATGCAGTAAAAATCTTGCCTTGTCTTTTGTTATCCTGCCAATGTACAGGTGATTGGGGGGTCTGATCAGCCCTATATATAAATGTATATTTCCAATATTTTTTCCTCATATATAAAGACATAGCTCTCTTATTTGGCTTCTTTTAATCATCTGATAAATTCATAATTGTTGATAACCATAATTGCTTTTATGTTTTAAGTCAATAACAATTTCTGGAAAACCATTCAGAAAAGGATCATTAACATTTATGTTCAGTTTAGATGATGAAGCTTGGCCCTCGGTAGAGTATACCATTCAAGATATCTCCATAACCTTAAGTAGTTGCAAATATAAGCATTTCCAAAGTGTTATTCCATATTTTATATAATTTTGGTTTTTTAATCAAACCAAAAAACAGTCCTTTGTCAAATTATTCAGGGCTGGGGATGTAGCTCAGTGGCGCTGCACTTGCCTGGCAAGCACAAGGTCCTCAGCGCGATCTCCAGTACTGGAAAAAAAAAACCCAACTTATTTGAAAGGCTGAAATTACATGTATTCACTAGTCACAAATGAGAAAAGAGTCCAAGAGAAATACATATACTATGAAGAAATTATAAAAATGTGAAGCAAAGGCTTATAGTTAGTAAAATATTCTGGGCATCTAAACCACTCTTAAAGTCCTGGGTTTTTTAATATATAGTTTCAGCTAATAGTTCAAAAGACTAGTTTATTTCAGTACTTACTTTATTAAGAAAATGGAAGCTTTATTTTTTTAGATAAAGGAATGATAGATTTTGTGGTTAATTTCTTTTACTGTGTCTTTACAGTCATGGATCATTCTTTTACAAAATTCTTTATAGTATTCAAGATTAAAGCATTAGTTTTATAAACGATCATGTAAATGAATTAATATATAAAACAAATTTTCCAAAAGCTTCAATGCAAACCTCAGATCTTGGGAAACTTTTAATAATTTAATTTTATGGTTAATTTTGGCTTTAAAAAGAAACACCTTTATTGTATACCAACTTTTGCAATTAAAATCTTTTGTCAGGCATCATTAATGTTAATTTGCTTTCTGGAGTGGGCAAGTAAAGTGAATGTAATTGAGTTTTCAATGATAGATAACTTTATAGTATCTAAAAAGTCACAGAATAATTTCTACATATAATATTCTTAATGTAAATTTGTAGGAGAATGAGCTAAATGTGTCCCCATCCCACAGCATCCCTGGAGTTGTTTGGATCTAATCTGTTTTCCAATTTTTAAAGTCAAAGATAGTACTTTTAAAAAGTGGTCCTCTGAATTAAACACACAACATATGTATTTTCTAAGTGATGCTCCATGTGGTCAGCCTTTAATACAACCCTCTGTATAGATTTGTTTTACTTTAGCTAATCGTACTTTATTTAATTCTATTTCCCCTTCAGTCTCTTCAGGGCACTGTAAACTATTTCTGTCCCAGCAGGTGTCAGGCTTTCCCGGAGTGCAGACCACAAAGGCAGGCTAATGCGTGAGGCTTAATTCTACATTTATTCCAGTTGCCTCTCTGAACTAGCTCTTTGAGCACTTGCATCTAGAAATACATTTTTTATATTCTAGTTTTATAATCAGAAAACCAGAACCAGGACTGAATAAGCACTTGTTAAATTCCAACATATAAAATTATATCTATCTATCTATCTATCTATCTCCAGTAGTAACAGAAAGTAGAAATAACAAAGTAATAAAATAAGGTGAATGACTAATGAGAAAAATTGAGATACAGACTATACATCATGATTGTTTTCACTGGCAGTAATACAACAAATATCTGTATTTTCTAAAGATACCAAAAATACTCTTTAATATGAATGTATTTCTCTTTAGAATTTTACAAGAAAAATTCCCTATAGATACCATTAAGCCTAATAATAACTTTGAAAACAATACATGAATCGAACTGATCAATTTTTTGCATGTAAAACTATTCATAATTCACACAAAACAAGAAAGATTAGTATTATGATAAATATTAGAATTAATTTAATTGATTGTGTGACTTTCAAACAAAAGTTTAAATTAGGTATTTAACTTTTAAATTTATGAGTAGCTTAATAAAAATATAGAGAACTTATCCTTTGAGATAGTATATTAGAAGTCACAAATCATTACTTTAAGCCACACCTTTGTCTACAAAACAAGTTACATGGCATGCAGAAAAAAATATAACAAATGAAATTCTAAAAGTAATAATCATTACAATAAAGAAATTAAAATTTAAAAAAATTCATTTTATTTTTCCTGCATAATCAACTTATATCTTTGTTTTGGCCTTCTTATGAACACTTTGACATATTTCTGACTTTTCAGGGTATAAAATAAAATTAAATGAAACAAAAAATAGAAAACTAGAGTAGCTTTGATTTCTGATCTACATCTCTCTCTTTTTCCTTTTATTAAAAACAAAATTTAAAACCTTCTCAAAAAATAAAAAACCTCGACAGAGTTGTGCATAATAGCTGCCTGTCTTTTCCAGTTTTCTTCAAACTTCCACTCATTCAGAGCACAGAGCTCACTGAGCCACTTTTCTTCATGTATGGATACTTTTACAATCTTCATAACGGACATTTTCAGTCCTCCTTTTTTTTTTTTTTAGCAGAATTCTATTCTGTGGATCACTTGCAACCTTGCTAAAATAGTTTGTTCCTTTGCTCTGTCACCACATAGTTCTCATTTTCTTCCTAATGTGTCTGCCATTCCACTTATGGGTCTTTCTCAGGCATCTTCCACTACTACTGCATAAAATACTAGAACTTCTCTAATTTAGATTATAGGGTTATTTCAGTATCATCTACACCCATGAATTAATACATCTCTATACACTAGTACTTCCCCAATTTATATTCATAATCACTCTCTACATAGACTGAATAATTTCAAATAAATGCTATAAGGGAAAAATAAGGGTGATAAGACAGGAACAGTGAGCAAGAGAATGGACAGCTTTTTATCAGATGGTTAGAGAACGCCTCTTAGAGGAGGTGACATGAAGCTAAAACTGCAAATAGAAAAGGAGTCCCTCCACCCAAATGCTGAAGGAAGAGCATTCCAGCAAGAGAGAAAAGGAGTTTCCGAGAGACATCTATTAACTTGATACAATAAGTGATCAGACAGAGGGCCAATGTGCCTGCAGGAAGTGAAGTGAAGTGAGCTTGGAGTGCGACAATGAGTGAGAATCCAAATTTCACAGACTTTAAGGCACACTTCCCTGTGAATCAAGATGTATTTTGAAATCAATGGTATTTTTTAGTCACTATTAGATAGTAGTTTCCACTGTCTTAGCAATACTTTAACCAGTTTCATTTATATTTTCAAGTTTGCAAAAGAATGATATATGATGAAAAACTTAGTCTGAAGGATAAATAAATCTAAAAATCTTAAGTAGATGCCATTCTTTTTCTTCTTTTGAGGTTTTGTTTTGTTTTTTGTTTGTGTTTGCTTCTTTTTATTTTTTTATTTTTATTTTTTGGTACTGGGGATCGAACTCAGGACCTTGCGCTTGCAAGGCAGGCAGCAGAACTACTGAGTTAAATCTCAGGCCCTTCTTTTTCTTCTTAGTAGTATCTAAAATAAGGTGTAACCTAGAATAATGAAGTATTACATTCAGTGAAATGCATTCATCTGATTTAAATGTTTAAACATCTTTCACTTGCAAGGAGCATAAATTATGGGAGGCCACATTGGAAGGCTATGGATCATTTAGAAGATTAGTGGTAGACAATGGTGACTGGAACAGGATGATGATAGCAAAGGTGGAGAGAAGCTGGGGGATTTGGAATACACTGAATGGCCAAACTTGTTGATAGAGTAGACAAAGACTAGGAGAGAAAGAACAATGTGAAGGATACATCTAAGATTTCCAGTTATGGAACTAGCCATTCACTGTGATGGTGGATTAAGATACATGTGCTCAGGGATTAAGGAGTGTGGGAGAAGCTAAGTAGGCAGTTGGGTTATCTGAGTAACTCATTTTACTAATTATCCTCTCAGGCAAGGCTTACTGACCTCATTTAGGATGAGGAAGCCATTCACTTTCTCAACAGCTGCATTCAGAATGTTTCCCAATATTCGATTCAACATCAGCATTTCTGACTTACTGTTTTCCTCTTTCTATCCTTCCTGGCGAGCTGTAGGCTCATCAAGGCACAGTATGGCAGAGTTTTTGTTCACTGTTTTACTATTGCCATAACCAAGGTGCTGGAAACATATTAGACGTTCAGCAAATACTGGTTCAACACATAAACATACTAATCCTAATTTCTTTTTATCCTACTTCAAAGTGCTTGGTCATTTGTGAATACTCAATTTGCCAGACAGGAAACCACAACTCTGTTGTAGGAAAGGGTTCCTGCAGTGCAAAAATGACAACATACAAGAAGACACAAAAATATGTCATAGTAATCTTATAGGAATGAACCTATCATATAAAGAGGTATTTTCTTTTTTAAGAATTATAATATTCTAAAAGTGATAGATGAAGGAAAAATATGATGAGTTCACATCAAATCACCTATATTATTTCATGGAAAATATTTCCTTGGGAAGAATTCTTATTATATTAATATACTGACCCTCATATTTCACATTCAGTTTGGTTAAGTATTTATTATTAACCTAATGTAAGCCTGAGATTTTCTTATCAATGAAAATATGACCCAATAAACAAAGAAACAACAAGTTCATTATTACTGTATGCTGTTATAAGTGCAGTGGAAGAATTAGAGAGCCAGGGGAACACTTAGAAGGGTCAGCTAATTTAGCAGGTGAGAAGCTGTCTCATTATGTATTGTTATGAGGTTTAAAAGTATTATTATTGAAGAAGTATTATTATGAGATTCAAAACAGTAAGTGATGGGAAATGCAGACCATGACATCCAAAGAGAAAAATTAAGAAGAAAGCAGATTATTTATCAAACAACATATTTTGGATCTAATAACTATAAATTTAAATATGATGCAAGTGGCAGAAGATGAGGCTGAGGAAATTGGCAGGAGGTAGGTGAAGGATGGCAGTATATGACTCCCTTGCTGAAGAATACGGATTCTATTCCGGAGGTATTCAACAGCCTCTAAAGGCTCATAAGCAGGAAGTGAACTGCTCATTTTTATTTTCCCATTTGGGATGGCAACTTGTATGTGTCAAGGGAGGGTATTATAGAAGCTGAGTGCTAAGACTCTGAAACAGCCACCTTGGGTTTGAAACTTTGTCTTGCTAGCCAAGTGACCTTAGGTGAGTTATTTAATCTCTTCATAAAAAAACCATGACAGAATCTTCTTCCTTTGGAGTTATGGTAACAGTTAAATGAATATATATATATATATATATATATATATGTGTGTATATATGTATACATATGTATTCACTCAGAATAATATAGTATTAGGAATACATGTTATATAAGTGTTTGAGACTATCATGATTTTTTTCTCTTTTCTTCTTTTTTGGCATAGAGTCTCATGGTGTCCCCCAGGCTGGTCTCAAATTCATGATCCTCCTGGCCTGAGTAACTGGCATGTGTGACCATGCCCAACTCTACTACTATTATTATTTTTTACTAATCAAATGAAAATATTAATGACTTCTTTCAACATTATCAAGGCTTTCTTGCACCAGCACAGTGTCCATAGAGAACCTCAGTTTTCTCTAATGCCTTTGTCATTCATAAGAAACCCTCAGGCTCTCCAGTATGTGAAACTGTGGAACTTTTAAGTGCAGTTGTATTTTCCCATAGAAATTTGATATTATTTACACTGGAAAATCCATATGAAGAAATTCTGTTCAGCTAATTATACTTAATATATGGTTTTCTCATAACATATTGAATTTTTAAAAAATTAGATACTTTGGTGTTTATTTTTTATTGTAAATATTCCTTAGAGGCATAATTATTGTTATTTTAAAAATTCTGTGCATGCTAAGGGCCTAGCATAGTGTTAAGCACCTGACGGACAACTAATAGACAGTGATCAAGGAAATGTTCCCCAGTTTAAAAGGTGAGCAGCTTGTATAAAACTATAACTGAAAGTGTAAATAAGGACTAAATGTATAATAGGTCATGTGAAATAGGAAGAAAAGGGGCAAAGGGGAAGGAAGTGGGAGGGCTAAGGGAAAGGATAGAAGGGAATGGGATTAATATGAGAAAATGGAAAAACAGGAACAAAACTTTTGTAAATAGGGAGGGCTGGAGGGGTTGAAGGGAAGGCTGGGCAAGGGTGAAAAACAAGAACAAAGAGAGATTATGTAAAGGTGCAAATTTCCAATGATGAATGTCATTATATTGTATACCTAAAATGTACCAATTATTAGAATGAATAATCGATAATGTAAAATAGGAAGAAAAGGTCCAAAGGGGTAGGGATAGTGGGAGGCACAGGGGAAAGGAAAGAAGGGAAAGGAAAAAATGATGAGAAATGGAAAAACTGGAAATAAAGTCTTTGTAAATAGGGAAGGGTGGAGGGCGTGAAGGGAGGGCTAGGAATGGGGAAAAAATAAGAACCAAGATGCATTATATAAAGGTACAATTCCCAATGAGAAAAAAAAAAACAACTATCATTCAAGAGCCACTGTTTATCAAATTATTAGTTGTTAGTTTTATTTATGACACAATATGCCACTTTTTTGTATGCTACACAGTATTCAACTTGTATTTCAGTTTGAATTATCTTTGTTATTTTTATTATATTTCCTATCTTATTGAAAACATCTCCTGACTACAACATCTCTGAAAATTTCACAATATTTTCTTATGACTGCCTATGAGTTCTAGTGTAATTAATTGAAGAAAACAAGATTTCAGATGCTAATATGACTAATAGAAATGGTACATGTAAACAGTTTAGAAAAAGTTCTCAATAAATGACATTTATAATTATTATTTAATAGACAACATCCTGTTGTTCTCCCAAATAAGAAAGTTTAATATATGTTTGTTAGTTGTCTGTTGTAGACAAAATCTACACATCTGAAATTAAATATTTGTAGCCATAATATTTGTTTTGCATTTAATTTGGGTTGTTCCAAATTATAAGTGAATAGTTAAAATCAGATTTACTTATATGTTTTAAAGTTCTCTAACCTGTGAAATATAATGAAAAAATACA
This sequence comes from Heterocephalus glaber, assembly GCF_053883595.1. Classification (NCBI taxonomy): domain Eukaryota; kingdom Metazoa; phylum Chordata; class Mammalia; order Rodentia; family Bathyergidae; genus Heterocephalus; species Heterocephalus glaber. Next base: position 9,517,105 of record NW_028258303.1, read on the forward strand.
CTTACAATGAAAAACAGAATACATACCCACAAATTTATTGCCTTCTTCATGTTTTCCTCCTCACCTCTGTATCAACAATAGCTCAGACAAAATACCTTTCAAGTAGTAGGTATCTACTCCCATTCTTCACCTGAGTTTTGTTATACTTTTATTAAAATATTTTACTAATTTAGCTTCTAAGGCTTGTTTGAAAAGTGTCCTGAAATCATTTTACTATAGGTATATGTATTTGTAAGTTTAGTTTTGTACCACTAAACTTCTAGCATTCCCAACTACAGATGACCCTGAGTATTAAATGAATAAAATATTGGTGTGATGTTCAGGTATTTTTCTTTGTTTTTGGTCTGTGGGCCATTTGAAAGCTTTCTAAGCAATATTCCTTTAAACTTGGTTTTATTATTTCAGTTCAACAATTCAAATTCCTCTAACTAAACCAAAATCTGTGAAACACAGGCTCTCTGATTCATCACATTCATGATAACAAACACAATTTAACATAATAAAAGTATTAGCTAAATATGATTTGTTGAGCAGTTTTTCCTGTGAGAAGCATACATCTAAGCACATTCTATTAATTTGAATCTTCATAACCCTGTGAAGTTATGTTTTTTCTGCATTTCCGGTATGGTATTACTATTTTACACATGAAGAATCTGAAACCCAAGAAAATAAGCTGTTTGTGCAGTCATGGATCTAGACAGACCTGAAGCCAGGATTACAGACCAGGTTCAATTACATGGAATTGCAGTGCACAACAACTCAATTGGTTTGGTGTGATCTTTAATAACTGCATACTTTCCACAATATCCCATTCCAATTTTCAAATATGTATATGTCCATATTTTTTCAATTTTTCTTTCATATTTTGGGTATAGTTCTGAGCATAACCAACATTCCCTTGAGTAGAATTAACAGTCACTTTGGTGCTACTTTTGTAGTGACCACCTAGGCAACAGCCCTTGTGTAGGTAAATAGAAAAGGGATTTTGACTATTTCAGCTAAAACAAAATTGCTATATTTTACTTATTCATCTTTTTCTGTTACTTAAGGTAACAACTGTAATGCTAAAATTACAACTATGACCTGATTTTATTTTGAACCTGAAATAATTTTCTTGGAGTAATTCAGTTTAAACTATTGACTTAAAATTTTATAGTCAGAGCAAGAAAAAAAAAGAAAAAAAAATCTTACTTTCCTCTAGTTGTTTCAAAACTGGACTTTTGAGAGCTGGGTCTTTGGCTTCGAATGCTATCACCTCTGCTGAGGTATGTTTCCCTTGGGGATCTATTTCCCATGCCATCAGCTAATTTTAGAGAGTTTGCTTGTTGATTTGACTTTCTGGCAAAGCTTTGAAGAAATTTCAGTGTAGAGTTGGAAAGGACCACTGTCTCTGCTCCAGGTTTGATGTTGATGGTGGGCTTGGTTGGAAAGGCAAGCTTTTGTAACTTTACCACTTCTTCTTTTGTCTTCCCTGTGGCTGTGGGTGTTTGGTTTCTCACACTCTCAGGAGCCTGGCTTGACTTTGAAGGAGGCAATGTTGATTGTAGAGGATTCACTTCAGATGTCCTCAGCATAGGAGTAAGAGAGATCTTAGTCGATGTGTTCTGAGTGCCTGAGAGCATTTGAAAACTTGGTGTGTAATTTGCAGGAGCTGAAAGAGAAGTCATATTCTTGGAGTTTTCATCCGCAGGGGTAGTCAAAGGATGCTTAATGTGGTCAAGTCCAATGCCTCCACTCCATAAACTAGAAAGGAGGATAAATAACTTTGCTCCTTTCATCTCAGTAGTTTGAAGCGAAAAGTTTCATGTGAAGTTGGGAGACAAGTCCTTCCAGACTTTTTGATAACTGTTTCCACACTGAATGTGCTAGGACAGAGTTTCGCCAATTTGGAACGTGTAGAGGAAACAGATTTCTGTGTTCAGAAGTGGACTCAGGAAGCGTGATTTCCTGTTTCTGAAGGGTATTTTTTTGGTGATCTGTGACTTCTTCTGGGATGGATCTTTGGATGTAGTGAAAGACCTCTGATGAAGCTAAGGGGAAATGGCAAAACACATGCAATCATTATTAAGAATGCCCATGAGAAAAGAATGAAGTAACTTTCCTTTCTTACGTGACCTCATGTCTCATTGAAGAGAAAGTTCACGTTGACAATGGGGAGTATGGAATTTTGTTAGTATAGGGTGAAGAGAATACATTAACAATTTGTTCCACTATACAAGAAAATTGAGAAAAAATTTAATTCTTTTCCACCGTGTCATACCCAAAAGCCACATTTTGTTCAAATGTATATCTGTACGTACACACGTAACAAAAACTTGTTTGCAATGTCTGTTCTTCCCTGTATTACGGGGATGAATTTAATATATGTAAAACACTTGCCTTAGTTACTTTTTGTCATTGCTAAAACAAAATATTTGACACCCAAAGTTAAAGGGGGAAAGGTTTATTTGGCTTACAGTTCACAGTTTGTAGAGGTTTCAGCCCATAATGGACTAACTCCAAGGCAATATGGCATGGCAGACAGGCATTGCAGAGGAGAAACAGTTCATGGCAGCCAGGAGGTAGCCTCTTTCTGTCCCTTATATTGTATACAGGCTACCAGGATTAGGGTGGTGCCAAACCAATTAGTGGACTGATTTAGTAATCGCCCACCCTTAGTCCTAGGACCCTTAATCCTAACATTGCACTATAAATCAATCACACACTCTAGATTGAGCCACCCCTAAAAAAGCTCCACCTATGACTGCATGAGGTTTTGGGGGGACCTCTAGACACAAGCCATAACAACACTACATTTATAAAAGTACTTTAGCTATATTATCATTTGAAGTTAATCTCAGTGATTATAAGAAATATCAAGGAAAGCACAAGTAACTGAATAAAAAGGTGTACAAGAAACTCACTTTAAATTTTACTCTTAGAATGTTTACCAGTGAGACCAACTAATACAATAAATAATCAGAATTTTACTTTCTCTATTTTTCAAACTGATATTCTAATGGCTGGGTGTCATTTGTATTTTTTTTTTACTACTGAAAACAGTTGAAGAAAAAATGAGATCCATGAAAAAATTAAAATGAGATCTTATCCAGTGCTTTTTATACTTCTTTCTACTGTAGTCCAAAAAAATATTTTAGTTGTATGTAACACAGAACTGAAATGATCAAGGGGTCTTCTAGGATTATTTTTCTAGTAGATATGCTTCATGGGATTTATAATTTTATTTCTTCAGCAAATCCCGGATTCTTAGGCTTCAATTAAACTTATCTGCAAGATTCCCCTCCAGATACTTTGGACAGATATGTGTTCATTCATTCATTCACTTCCTAAACCCTTTTTGTGCAAGGGATTCTTTTTTAAGTACTGAGATTAGAAAGAAATAAAGAATATTATTAGCTGCCAATTCACTTGGTCTGTAACATGATATTTGAAGGCACAATCTATGTGCAGTTAATCATTCTATCAATTTCTTTGTCAGATATTAAGCTCTTGCTAAATATTCATCATGGAATGTTTTTTTCTCAGACTTGGAAAATTGAAAACTAATCCCTGTTTTGCTATATATTATTGTAGAAATGTACTCTAGTTCTTAATTCTGGACACAGAATATAAGGATTTGATACAAGATTTCATTTCTCTGACTTATTATTTGGCCTTAAAAATCTTTTTCTTCTGCAATCTTTGGCACTCATTGCTATGAGCATATTGCTGACTTTACTAGAGTGTATATAATTCTGAGGTTATTTAACTACAACACACAACAATCAGAAGCCCCAACTTACTATGCTGTATAGTACAATGAGAACAATCTATAAACTTTGCATTAGTAAAAAAGCAAACAGTTCTGGTACAGACTATGCAGTCAGTACATAGTTACTAAAATGAGCAATGAAAGAATGTAACTTTCACAGTAAAATTATTATCAAGAACAAGGCATTGTATCTTCTTAACCTGAAAAAGTGGAGGAATTACATTTGGCTTATACCAGAATAGTAATCCCCCAAAATTCAAGCAAGCTGTTTGTATTTGATGTATAATTTTGAATCCATTTCCTTAGAGTTAGTAGAAGTAAATGTATGGACTATCTAGAACATTTATCAAACAAACTGATGGCACTCAGAGTGGTTTTTAAATTTTGTTTAGCTTCTATGGTTGAGAAGACCACCTTAATCCTGGTCAAAATAAGTATACTTTAGTGATAAAGGGGAACCCAATGGATCTATAATGATATCAAATAGCCAGAAAATAGTAATAAAATTCAATGGAATTAAGCAATTCATTTCACCTCTTGTATGGTATTGACCAATAATGCCTTTTGTTCAACCTCATGCAAGCTCACAAGTCACCCTGTGATCAAAAGGCTAAAGGTTCTGTATCTCATTATTGATCCACTAAGCCGTCCTCGGCTCTGACTCCCCAGAAACTTTCCAGCTCATTTGATGGGTTTAGGCATATGGATCAGCCCTTCACTGGACGCATAAAACATTTGTACAGCAGAAACTATCAGAGGGCTTGCTTCAAATGCTGCTTATTGAGACACATCAATAGTTACCAAACAACAGTTTAAAAAACTAATATTCCTAGAATGACTGAAAAATCAATTCACTCCTTTCTCTAGATACTCGAAATACTATTGTTAAACTTACCACTGATTTTTGTATACTGAGACCTCATCATTCTGCTATACACTCATTTCTCACTAGATCTTTTTTTTTCTTTTCTTTTTGGTACTGGGGATTGAACTCAGGACCTTGTGCTTGTGAGGCAGGTGGCAGATCCACTGAGCTAAATCCCTGGTCTTCTAACTACTTTTATATTAAATTATATCTTACCATTTGGCAACTTACTTTGAAAATTTTATAAGAAATAAATCATATAATTCATTATGGTATATGCTATCAGGAGATTTTTATGTTATTTTTCAGTACACCACTAACACAGGATTGACATATACTACGAAATGGGTTATCTCTAGGTGACATGATAATGAGTTTATATTTCTTTCATTCCTTATAATCCATTTGAATTAATTTTCTAAACACAAGAAAAAATATTAAAACATGCTTATTAAGTTGAAACAAAACACAACTGTGAGTTGAAAGCAAATCCTACGTAAGGATCTCAGTAGATCTTGCTATGGATTATTCAAAGCCGTTTTTATGGCTCCAGAAGTTTTTTATAAAATCCTATGGGTATGAAATAACTTCCACAGGGTTAATAAAATTCTCTGTAACTTCTTCATTTTTCATGTGAGAAATTCTTATTTTCTTAAAGTAGTTTAAAACAATTAAAATATGATTTCATTGTAGCCTTCCTCTGGACAGTTAAAATAATTTTAGAAACCAGAGTTCTAAGATTTCTTCAATTTTATGACTGTTTAAAAACTCTAAAACCCTGTAAAATTTACATATGGAAAAAAGGACTTATAAGTGTTCTGCAAAAAGACTGGAGAAAGGAAAGAATTAAATTTTCCCGTGATTTTGACAATACATTGTACTAGACAAGTTAAATTTGGCATGCTATTGAATTCCAACAGTTGTGCTTTGTAAGTATTCTACTTTCATTTTACTCACAGAAAAGTAAATTACAGAAACTAAATAACTACTTAGAGTGAAAAAAGTAGTAACTGATAGGAAGTACTGCTTAGGTTCAATTCTTAATCTACTATCTGATAGCAAAGACAAATAATAAAGATCCAACAAAATTTAAATCTGAGTCTGCTAGATCTTAGTGGGTTGTCTAAGTTTAGAAAAATTTATAAACAATAATTTTCCATTTATTTTAAGTTCATTTGTCAAATTGCTTTTGAATTCTTTTATTTTGTTTTGACCTCACCCCTAAAATCTACATCGAGTAATCCTAATAATTTAATTGTTTTTATTAGTTTGAGCTTATGGAATTAGAGGGGAACTTCTTTGTTTTTATAAGTTTGCTCTTAGTTAATGATAACAGCTTTTATTTCTTTGGTTGGGTGCCTTTTTGAATTCCTGTGTAACAGGAACAGCTGATGTTGTGCTGTTCTTGACTGAACAGACAATACTGTTTGCGTGTGTTAGAAAGGAGCCCCAGAAGAGCAGAGTACTACTGCACCTTCAGCATCCAAAACAATCTCACTGGGACTGAAAAAATATTTGTTGAATCAATTAATAAATAGATGAATCTATAGATGCCTCTAATATAGAGAAATACCACCAAAAATATTACAGGGTAAATAAATATAACATGTTTGTTCCAGGACCACAACTTTAAAATTGAATACCCTTTCAATCAGATTACCTCCTGCAAGTCCTCCTTAAACAAAATTCAGAACCCAATGGTTTTTACATCCTCTGTTTTCAAAATAAATTTAAGATTTATTTTGAAGCCTTCAAAGCCAAATTGGAATCATAAAGCAAAGACTAAAAGCTCTATGCTAATGACTCATAAAGCAGTAGAGATGCCAGAAAAATCTAAGTCATGAGGACGAATTGAAATTAAGAACAAAATTTAGATCAGAGTGAATTAGCAGGAAAAGGAAAATGGAGGTAAAATAAATTTCATAATTCTTTATATTGAGAGAAGCATATTTGTTTGGTAGGAATAAAGCACAACATATTTAAACCTAACACTAAATTTTAAACTTTATAATTAAGAACATGAAGAATGCACTGATAAAGATTACCAACTGTCCCTCATAAGGAAATATCTGTGTTCATAGTTTGGAAAATCATCCTAGTGCTTGTTTTATATTTCCCATTTAGGTAGAACAGCATCTATTAAACAGTTAATTTCAAAAGTCTTTAAGGCTCATTTCTTTTGATCATCTTAGAAATGACAATGGTTTCCACTCAGAAGAGAGGCTTGCTGGGAGTTTGAGGCCAGTTTTAATTACAGAGCAAGGCCCTAATCTCAAAAAAACCAAAAAACCAAAAAAAAAAAAAAAATAAGAAAGAAAAAAAAAGAAGAAATAACAATGTTTTCATTTTTCTTAATGAAAATTTATGTCTGGCCATCTGGAAATAGGCAATTGCTTCTAGATTAGAAATATGGAATTGATATATTTTTCCTACTCCTTTTGCTAAGTGCATCTAAACATTCTAAATAGCTTCTATAAAGCAAATATAAGAAGACATCAAAAAGTGTAGGAAAAAAGCAGAGTGGCCTGTGCCTTCTTTGTACCTCACAGTTCCATCACTGAGGACTAGGGAATTTTCAAACTAGAAACACAAATGTCTATAAACAAAAAGCTCTTCCAAAAAAAGGCTGCTCTCTCAGCACTCAGCAAAAGGCTAGAAAATTATCAGCCTAAAACATGCAGAAAATTATAAAAAGAAAACTGTTCTACTCCCACCAAACAGAGTAAAAACCACACACATGCTAGTCAAGGTTGTTAGATTTTGTATCTAACAAGGTTGTAGCAAGCTGCTGGGTGCTTTTTTCTCCTACTGGGTAGTGTCAGAAAAGATCAGTGAAAGAGGCCACAATGGTATCATTAAGAAAACACCACTGGATGCCCTGCATAGTCCCCCAAAAGATGGGCGAAGAGCAAGGGGACTAAAATACTGGCCTTGGAGCATGCCAAGTCCTCACTGAGCACACTTCAGAGGAATGGCCCTCCAAAGGCTGGAGGTAAGGCAAAAGGATGGCGAGAGATCATAGAGGGTGCAGAAATCCAAATGGGAGTCTGGAAAGAACAGAGAGCTTAACAGAGACTGATTTCTTGTTGAGAAATAGAACAGCTCCCCTCGCAGTGTTTTAATCACCCCTCTTCACCTTATTAACAAAGAAAGAATTCCCCTGTAGCATCTGGGGATGGATGGATATGGGAGACCAACTCTGGATGGATGAGACCTGCAGCACTTCATGCAAATACCTCAGAACCCTATGGAAGATGTGGCCACATAGGCCACATTGGGGTTACGCTCTGGAGCACAGTAAACAATCAAGCACTGTAGGAGGCAGCCTTTGTAGTATCAAGAGCATGCGGTGCCCCTGGCTCCCAAGGGAGTATGTGGTTAGCTTCATGGAGTAGTTCTATGGGCTGGCAGGGAACTGAAACTCAGGGACAAACAGGAATTGTGCTTGGTCACCTTGATAGGACTTTATCCTAGGGAGCAGAGTAGGGAAGGGAATTTGTGGTTAGTCCATCTGATCTCCTCTGGTTTTAGAGATCAAGGCAGCACACAATATTGCTTCTTAATTTTAGGACTTATGCCACACACAGATCAAAGAGCTTTTTTTTCTTTTTTTCTTTTTTTCTGTATGGAAAGTTAGCCTTTCCAAAATTTTGCCTGTGCTTAGACCTCAAATTTAAAGGAAAGAAAAGAAAAATCTCAATCATGACCTGGCAGTATTTTAAGGCATTGATGATTTAAAACTAATTAAAGCTATAACAGCTTTGGTTTAGACTAGATTTAGCTTAATTACAGACCCCAAATTAAAGACCCTATAGGATAAGAAGATATGTTTCTCTGAGGAAAAGACTGTTTACTACACGATTATTCTTTTGCACATAATGCCTCTTTTAGAATCAAAAACTATGAGACAACAAAATAAGAAAATATGATCCATAGTCAAGAAATCCTCAATTCAAAGGGATCCAGAAAAGTTTCAGATATTGGAAACAACAGAGAGAGAATTTAAAATAATTACATTTGGATATGGTAGAGAAGGTGGGCAACATGTTTGAACAGAGGGACAATTTTAGCAGGAACAAAACTATTTAAAGAAAAATAAACAGACAAAAATAGACATTATATATAATAACTTCATTTCATAAACTTAATAGCACCCTAGAAGTATCAAGAAAAATAATAGGTTAACTTGAAGATAGGTAAAAAAAAAATCATCCAAACTAAAACAAAAAGATATACAGAAAAAGTAGGAGGTGTTTGAGATCTATAGAAAAATATATGCTTTAACATATATATAAATACAGGAAATAAAGGAGAAAAGAGAATAGGACAAATGATAATTTTACAAAGATAATGGGTAGGAATTTTCTAAAATTAGTAAGACACATCATCCTAAAATACTCAAGTTCAGCAAATGTCACACAGAAAATAATGCTTAGGTATATTGTAGGTAAAATTAATAAAAACCAAAGATTATAAGAAAATACTAAAGTATTGCAGAAAAAATCATAAAATATTAACATGTGAACAATTATAGCTGAATGTTCATTAAATCAAATAGATGAAAGAGGACCATAAAATGACAGCTTTCAAAGGCTCAAAGAAAAGAAATGAGTTAAAAATTCTATGTCTTATATAGCATATCTTTCAAAAGTAAAGAGAAAAAAAGCCATTATCAGTAGGCAAAATCTGAATTTGTCTCTAAAAGATCCATAGTGTTAAGACATACTAAAGAACTTCTAAAGAGAACAAGCTAAAGAGAAATTATACCAGAAAGATGCTAAATCAGGAGAAGGATAAATTTGAGTGATTTGTAGGAAAATTGGTGGACCTGAAGACCATAATGCTAAGAAAAATATGTCAGACACATAAGGTTAAATACCAAATGGTTTTTCTCAACCAAAAATAAAAATCCAACGGTACCTTGGTACTTGTTAATTGATTCCATGAGGTGAGATGAGCACTGAAAATATTGAGTATCAAACAAATTGTTTTGGCTGGAAAGGATAACAAGTCATGAGAGGATGGACCCTGGCAAGTTCTAGGGTCACATCAAGTACCAAAAGAAGGACAAATAGTAGGACAAAATTTTTGCACCAAAATGCTTCCAGTAGCAAATTTTATAAGTTTCCAAGCAGTCAAGTACCAAGGTGTGACTGCAATTTAAAGAGCAAAATGAAGGAGGGATGGTAGAAAATAGAGAGGTAGCCTTTTTTGGTAAAGGGAAGAGGTTTTGAGGGAGGTATGAGAGAGTATGTAGGGAATGAGAAGGGGAATAAAACTCACAAAGATATGATATATATATGCCATTATTATGAATCACAAACATATATTAACAAGAAGAAAGAATATAATAATAATGATGAACATTTCTGTATTCCCCACCATACAGAGTAATTAGGACAATGATCACACAGCAGACCTCTATAGCCTTGGACCCCCTGGGATTTTCAGGTCAGTGAAGCCATTCTGTATGACACTATAATGTCAAAACCCAAATAATGTACACAAGTGAACCTTAATAGAAACTAAGGATTTTACTTATTGGTAGCCTTAGCCAACATAAGAAGGAAAACAATAGAAACAAGCAGAATGACTGAAAAGGAGAATATAACATGCTGTTATATAAGATGACTTTTGCATGTACATAAAAACTCTCAAAAGTCTTTTAAAGTTCCTGCTAATTACCATATTTAAGCAGGTACATATGATAAAGGGTCAATATACACAAATTCATCATAGTTCTATATATTATCAACAAACATGAGAAATGTTTTAAAATTTTTATTTATAATACCATTAAAAACCATCAAAAGTTAAGAATAAATTGAACAATATTTGTGCAAGACCTCTGCAATGAAAATAAATATTGGCACAGAAAAAAATTGGAATACTGTGCCTAAATGAGTACAGTACAAACAGAACTGTCTTGGTCACTTTTTCTGTCACTAGGACACAATATCTGGCACTTAAAACTTAAAGGAGAGGTTTATTTTGGCTCAGATATTCTGTCTATGGTGGGCTGGCTGCAGGGCAGGAAGCACACAGTGGAAGATGGTAGATGGGTCTGGTAGAGGAAAGCTGCTCAAGTCATGGCAGCCAGGAAACACAGAGACAAGGGAGAAGCCAGGGAAGGAGATCCACTTTTCCAGGTCAGCCCACAATGACCTACATCTTCCAGCCAGATCCCACCTACCAACAGCACCTTTGGCTCTTATAAGAATGGTACCCCAGCAACCAGTCACCCCCCAAAAAACCCCAGCCTCAACACATGAGTCTTTTGGGGAACATTCTAGATGTCAATCATATAAGAACTATATTATATGCAAGGATAGGAAAATGCAAAATTATTATGAAGTCTGTTATCCACAAATATCTTTATACCCTCAAAGCAATACCAATCTCAGCTGATACTAAAATTAAAGATGGACTACAAAGAACCAAATATGACAATTTTCAAAAGAAATAATTGGATGATTCATATTTATTGATTTCAAGACTCTAGTGATCAAAACAGTGTGATATTAGTTTAAAAACATAGAACACTGGAAAAAAAGGGTGAGTCTAGTAATCAAAGTACATTAATTTTGGACAAAATCACCAAGTTTGTGAAATGTTATAAAGTATTATTACTAAATGATACTGGAACAAATAAGTGTGTGAATTTTAAAAGTGAACCTATATCTCTGATTCACATAAATTTATTTTTCTATTTACACTAAAAGTAAAAACTAAAACCAAGAACTTTTTTTTGGTACCAGGGATTGAACTTGGGACCTTGTGTTTGTGAGGCAGCACCACTGAGCTAAATCCCTGGCCCTAAAAGCAAGAACTTTTGAGAAGCAAATTTAAGAGAATTATCTTCATAATGCTGGTATAGAGATTTTTTTTGATAAGACATGGTAAAGATGAGCCAGTTAAAAAGTCGATGCAGTGAATAGTTTCAAAATGTATAACTTCAGTTCATCAAAGGACTCAATTAAAAAAAAAAAGAATAGTCATTTCATATGTTGAAGAAAAACAATAGTAACTTTAATAGTTGAAGAAATCACCCCATCTATAATATTAAAATAAATTTCAATATATTAGTAATAAAATGATAATACACTTAATAAATTGTTAAAAATCCCTGAACAGATACATCACAAAGGAAGATATACAAGTGGCTAGCATGCACATGAAAAATGTCCAGCATCTTTAGTTAACAGCACAGAACAAAACAATTATAATTATAATTGGATAATATTTCACATCTATTAGAGAAGCTGAAACTATAAAAAAAAATACAATGCCAAATTTTGGGAGGCAGTGAAACAATCAGAATGCTCCTAACATTTCTGGTAGAAATATAAAATGGTACCACCACATCAGAGAATTGTGTGGCGATTGTAAAGTTGAACATACATATCATTCATGTCATAGAAATTTATCTGAGGTATTTACCAAAGAGAAACAATGACATGGGCCCATAAAAAGGTTTTTGCAAGAATATTCATAGTGGCACACATGTCCACTGAGAGACAAATGAACAAAGAATGGGCTATTCCATTCATGCAATGAAATGCTACTCAGCAGTTAAAAGGAATGATAACAGGTATGATTGAAAAATACAGAAAATGTATGAATTGAAAAAAATTAAATATGTGTAAAAGAGATATTGCTATTTAACCCCCTCAGAATACTTTGTTTTGAACGGTGGGAGGCTGCAATATTGATTATGCCCCAATGCAGGGTATAAGCGGTGTAGGCTGTAAAGAGTTAACCCCACAATTAGCTTGTTTATAGAAGTGAGTCCAGCTGAAGACTATGTGCTGAGGTCAAAGTAACTTACACCCAAATTCCATTCCCACACCTAAAACCTTTTTAACTAGAAGGACAATGTTCTAATTACAACCATATATCTTGTCTATTCTGTTCCTAATTCAAGAATGCTTTGTCTTATCCTTAACAAGGCTTGCTTACATTAATTTCCATAGAAACTGCACAATTGAGCATCCTTGCACAAAGTTCTGCCCCTTCCACATAGCTTGCCTTTACCCCCATTGATTACTAAGAAAAATCAGCAGCTTGGACTGTCCAGTGCCTTTGTTGGTTGCACTGGCATTGGTTATCCTGGCACCCCACTTTCTATCTCTCTTAGCTCTGTCTTTTAGTTTTTTCCCCCCTCAGGTCTGTGTTGTACACTGAGCAAGAGAATGGCACCTACTGCAGAGGCTTCCAGTAACATTTCAGAGGCTTCCAGTAGGACACACTTATCTCATTATTCTTGCTACTTTCTGAAACAGCTCAGGAAGTCCTTTTTCATGAGTGTCTTTAGTTGTGGTGTCATGGCTGATTTGTTGGCCTGAATGGATTAAAAACATTTACTTTTGATGGACATTTTGACTTTGGGGGTGATCCAGAAGTCACATAATGCCAGATCTGGTGAATAAGCTAGATATAGGGACACCAATGTTTTTTAAGAGCCTGCCTTCTGTTAGATGGCACTTGGCATAGATGTAGTTGGAAAAACTGAAGTGATCACTGTAGTTTTTAACAAACTGTGTAAAAACACAAAAGAAGACTTCCATAACTCCTTCACAAATCGGTAAGAATGATAGGTTAAGAGTGTTTAAAGCGGGCCGGGAATGTAGCTCAGTGGTGCCGCACCTGCCTGGCAAGCACAAGGTCCTTAGTTGGATCCCAGATACTGAAAAAAAAAAGAGTGCTTAAAGTGAGGGAAGGTATTCTGAGGGTGGTGAAGGGCAATGCAGGCTTTATTGTAATAGTTTTGTAAATATAAGCAGTCACTGCATATTTTGACTACTGGTTATATATGAAACAACATAGATGAGTGCAAAAATCAATACATTGGAGATTTAAGATAGAAAATAATACCTATGTTATAGTTCTATTTATATGAGGTCCAAGAACAGAAAATATTGATTTACAGTAATAGAAATCAGTAATACTAGTTTCTTCTGGGGGTGGAAGAATTGATTACAGGGAAAATGAAGGATCTTTCCAAGATGATGGAAATATTTTACTTTTTACCTTGGGTAGTAGTACTGAGTATAAATAATTGTCAAGCCTACTGAACTGAAAATGTAAAAGCTAGGTAGTATATTGCTTATAAATTAAGCATTACTTTTTTTAAGTGAAAGAAAACATTTGATGGGATTGAAATCAAGAACATATTTCCCTTTCTAGCATTGTGATGATCTTTCTTAAACGCACAGTTTTTCCTTTACCATACAACATATCTAATATTTATACTCTTCTGGAGAACAAATACAGTAGGGCAGAAAGACAACTTGAATTAATATTGTGTTAGTCACCTTTCCATTGCTCTGAAAAAATACCTGAGATAAATAATTAAAAGGAGGAAAGAATTACTTTGACTCACAATTTTAGAGGATTCAGCCCACAATCACTCAGCAATGTCTTGACAGACACACATAGCAAAGAAAAGCTGCTTGCTTGATGCTGAGTGGGAAGCACAAAGGGAGAGGAAGAGGCTGGGGTTCCAGTATTCTTTTCAAGAATAGGATCCCAATGACCTAACTTCCTCCCACCAGGACTGTTCTTCTAGAGGTTGCACTGCCCCCCAATATTGACACAGGTTGGGACAATCCTTTAACACATGGAGCTTGGGGAGAATGCTCCAGCTCCAAATTATAGCAAATATTTAACAGAAACGTAATATGGTAGGACATGAAATGGAGGGAAAAAATAAAGTGGGACACCAAAATACTTCACTGTTAGAATCAGGACTAACATTCAAGTTTTCTTAAACTGGATCAGTAGTTTTTCTATTCCCCTTTAAAATTCAACTAAAGTCAATTAAATGGAGAGCTCAGAAGACTTAAAATTTTATTAAAGGAACATATATTTATATATTTACTATTAAACAGCTAAATAATATTGATAAAAATGTTTCAGTGTCAGGAATATAGATTTGCAAAAAGATAAAAACCTACTAAGTCTTCAAATAACAATCTAGGTATTCTTTCTCTTCTTTTATTTATCATGGAAAAATGCACTTAAAATAGAGAAATTAAGAGGCCACATTTCCACCCATATTATAGGAATTTAAAGAAGTATAGTCATTCTACTGAAAAGCAATTGTAATATATTGATACTATTAAAGTACTGAGGTACTCTTTCTTAGAAGATTATCTTTTTAAAATCTGAATATTGTAAGAGTAGCACAATGGGGGCCCAGAGACCACTCCCCTGCACCCACTTGAATTTGGGCAACACCCAAGGTCAATCTTCCTATTGTTCTGAGAGGAGCAGTAAAGAAAATGCAAGGACCCAGAAAATCTCTAAATCTCCAAACAAGAGCACATGTGTGTTAGATCTCATGGCCTGACCTTTTCCCCACTCAAACTCTGTTAAACATTCATAATTAGGAACTGAATCTCATGTATGTAATTTGATCAGAGTGAACGCTGGGATAAGCTTGTGCACTAGGAACCAACCAGATGACTCAGCACCCTGCCAATCATTCTGGTTAATCTTATCCCAGAGACCCAGTGAGAGGCACTTGGGCTGGACTGAGGTGCACATTCTTTAAATCCCAAAAGCCTGACTTATCTGTGTGCTTTTTACTTTCCTGTCACTCTGACACCACTTTTCTCATCATGCCACATTTTTGTTGGCATGGACCTGCCCAGAGCACATCTTCTTGTGACATTGAATAAATGTAGCTGCTTTTCTTTTACCTTTGGATGTACACTTGCAATTCTTTGCTCATAGTACACAAGAGTCTGGAATCTATCTGTTGAGTTCATCCCACGGTATGAAATATGGCTAATATACTACTCCATTTAAATAAACTTAGCTTAAGTTCAGAGCTTGACTAATAACAGACTTTCATTAATAATAAATTTAGAAAATGTCTAGATGTTTGAAATAAGTGTTATAATTATAATTGAAAGGCTAAATAGTAGTTAATGGGATAAAAATGCAAATTGATACCAGATGAGCCATTACTTGATCTACAGTAATAGTGCTGATTAGAAGAAACATCTTTACCATGGGCACCCTTGACAGACACAAAATCTGCTTCAGTGCTGCACTTAAAAAATAATAGGACATTTGTCATTATGCTCTCTCTCCTCTAGCCATGGCAATTGCTTGGACCCACTCATTCTTGGATTCTTGATCTTCAGGGGAAGGTTATTCTTACTGTAAACATCAGAGAGCCTTGTATATCACTCATCTCTTCTATAAATTCTTGTTGGACAGGTTATAAATTTCTTGAGTTTTCTCCCTTCCCCTCTCTTTTCTCCCTCCCTTCCTTTTGCAAATTGTACTCAGGGCCATTGCCCTTAACTACATCCCCAGGCATTTAAAAAGTTTTACTTTGAAACAGTTCTTGATAAGTAGTCCAGGTTGGGCTGGAACTTCTGATCATCCTGCTTGAGCCAACCTGGGTTCAGGGATCACCAAACCCAGTGAGTTTTCTCTTCTTATGCCAATAAGAAAAGATTAACACTAACTTACCTTCTTTAGATATCTCTCACCAGGCACTAAACTAGAATCAAAATGGATCAAATATTTAAACAATAGAAAAGAAACAATCTGTTGGAATACCAAGAATCAACAAATGGGATCACATCAAATTAAAGAGCTTCTGCACAGCAAAGGAAACCACTAACAGAATGAAGAGACAACCTACAGAATGCGGAAAAATTATTTGCCAGCTACATCACAGACAAAGGATTTATACCTAGAATATATAAAGGCCTCAAAAAGATTAGATGTTCCAAATTTAAACACTCAGTTAAAAATGGGCATCTGAAATGGGTAGTCACTTCTCAGATGAAGAAATACAAATGGTCAATAAATACAGGGGAAAAAAAAGCTCAACATCACTGCCCATTCAAGAAATGCAAATTAAAACAAACACTGGGATTCCATTTCATGGAAGAAAGAATGGCTATCATCAAGAAATCAACCAATGACAAATTCTGGGGAGGCTGTGGGGAAAAAGAAACACTTATTCATTGTTGGTAGGAGTGTTAACTGATACAACTACTATGGAAATCAATATGGAGATTCTTCAAAACACTAAAAATAGAAATTCTATTTTACCCAGCTATTCCATTTCTAGGAATCTTCCCCAAAGTATTAAAGACATCACCCCACAGTGATATATGCATATCCATGTTTGTAACAGTGCAATCCATAATAGCTAAATCTTGAAATAAGCCTATATGTCCATTAACAGATGAATGGATGAAGAAAATGTATTTATATACAATGGAGCACTATTTTGCCATAAAGAGGGACAAATTTCAGCCATTTGTAGGAAAATGTATGTACCTTGAGACCATGATGTTAAGTGGAGTAACTCAGACATACAAACTTAAATATCACATGACTTCTCTTACATGAATATATATTATTTTGTATACATAAATATTGGACTTCTAGATTGTATTCTGAGCTCAATTGTTTTTTATTTCTTTGCACTTTATTAAATTCTTTTATTGGTACATTGTAGATATACAACACAATTACATTTCTCACTGGGAATTGTACCTTTACATAATGCATCTTGGTTCTTATTTTTTCCCCATTCCTAGCCCTCCCTTCACGCCCTCCAGCCTTCCCTATTTACAAAGACTTTATTTCCATTTTTTCCATCTCTCATCATTTTTCCTTTCCCTTCTTTCCTTTCCCCTGCCCCTCCCACTACCCCTAACCCTTGGGACCTTTTCTTCCTATTATGCATTATTTATTATTCATTCTAATCATTGGTACATTTTAGGTATAGAATATAATGACATTCATCATTGGAAATTTGCACTTTTACATAGTCTCTCTTGGTTCTTATTTTTCACCTTTGCCCAGCCCTCCCTTCAACCCCTCCATTCCTGCCTATTTACAAAGATTTTGTTCCTAGTTTTCCATTTTCTCATATTAATCCCATTCCCTTCTATCCTTTCCCCTAGACCTCCCACTTCCTTCCCCTTTGCCCCTTTTCTTCCTATTTCACATTACCTATTATACATTTAGTCCTTATTTACACTTTGTTTCTCACATCAGAGAAACTACTCGGTATTTATACATGTGTGTCCTATTTATTTCACTTAAGAGTATTGCCTCAATGTGCATCCACATAGCTATAAATGTCTCTAACTTCTCATTTTTTATGGCTGAGTAGTACTCTGTTTTATAAAAAACCCACATTTTCTTTATCCAGTCACCAGTTGATGGGCATTTGGGCTGTTTCTAAGTTTTAGCTATCACAAACTGTGCTGCTATGAACATGGGTGCACATATGTCACTGTGGTATGATTCTTTTAATTCTTTGGGGAAGATCCCCAGCAGTGGAATAGCAGGGTCAAATGGGACTTCCAGTCCTAGTTCTTTGAGGTATCTCCATACTGATTTCCAAAGTGCTTGCACCAGTCTACACTCCCACCAGCAGTGGAGCAGGGTTCCTCTTTCCCCACAGCCCTGCCAGCACTTGTTATTGCTTGATTTCATGATAGCAGCCATTCTTTCTGGAGTGAAGTGGAATCTCAGCATTGTTTTCATTTACATCTCTCGAATGACCAGTGATGTTGAACATTTTTTCATGTTTTTATTTGCTATTTCTACTTCTTTGTCTGAGAAATGTCTGTTCATTTCAGATGCCCATTTTCAGATTGGGTCTTTAAATTTGGGAGGTCTGATCTTTTTAAGTTCTTTATAGATTTGAGATAGTAGACCTTCGTCTGAGGAAGAGCAGGTGAAGATTTTTTCCCACATTGTGGGTTGTTTCTTCACACTGCTGGTGGTTTCTCTCGCTGTGCAGAAGCCTTTTAATAAGAAGAGATCCCACTTGTTGATTGTTTGTGCTAGTTCATGGGCAACTGAGGTTTTGTTCATAAAATCTTTTCCTACACCGATGTCTTCAAGGGTTCTACCTAACCTCTGTTCCAACTGGTTCAGAGTTTCTATTTTAATATTTAGATCTTTAATCCATTTTGATTTTAGTTTAGTGCATGGTGAGAGATACAGGTCTAGTTTTAATCTTTGACAAGTTGAAGCCCAATTTTTCCAGCACCATTTATGAAAGAGGCTATCTTTCCTCTAGTGAGGGTGTTTGGCTCCTTTGTCAAGGATGAGATGGCTGAGTGTGTCTGGTGTTGTTTCTGCATCTTCTAATCTGTTCCACTGGTCCTCAGGTCTGTTTCTTTGCCAGTACTATGCTGTTTTTATCATACTAGCTTTGTAGTATAGTTGCAGGTTGGGGACTGTGATATCCCCTGCCATGTCTCTGTTACCTAGAATTGCTTTTGCTATTCTGGATCTCTTCTTGTTCCAAATGAATTTTTGGATTGTTTTCTCAAGGTCCATGAATTATGCTGCTGGGATCTCAATTGGAATTGCATTAAATTTATGTAGCAGTTTTGGAAGTATGGCCATTTTCACTCTATTAATCCTTCCTACCCAGGAGCAGGGGATGTCTGTCCATTTTCTGATATCATCTTCAATCTCTCTTTTCAGAGTGCCATAGTTTTCAGAGAAGAGGTCTTTGATTTCTTTTGTTAGGTTGAATCCTAGGTATTTCAGTTTTTTGGATGCTATTGTGAAAGGAATTATTTGCCCTATTTCTCCCTCAGTGAGTCTGTTATTCGTGTAGAGGAAAGCTATTGATTTTTGTGTGTTGACCTTGTATCCAGCTACTTTACTAAATTTGGTTATTAAGTCTAGAAGATTTTTGGTGGAGCTCTTGGGGTCTTCTATATACAGTATCATGTCATCTGCAAATAATGACAATTTGACTTCTTCGTTTCCTATCTTCATTCCTTTTCTTTCTCTTGTCTAATTGCCATGGCTAATGTTTCCAGAACTATATTGAACAAGAGTGGTGAGAATGGACATCCTTATCTTGTTCCTGATTTTAGTGTGATGGATTTCAGTTTGTGACCATTTAGTATGATATTGGCTGTTGGTTTTTCATAGATGGCTTCTATCAGTTTGAGATAGAGACCATCTATTCCAATTTTTTGTAGGGTTTTTATCATAAATGCCTGTTAGATTTTGTCAAATACTTTTTCTGCATCTATGGAGATAATCAAATGGTTTTTGTCCTTGGCTCTATTGATATAGTGTATTGCTTTGATTGATTTTTGTATACTGAACCATCCCCGCATCCCTGGGATGAATCCCATTTGATCATGGTGTATGATCTTCTTGATGATCTTCTTCATTCTGTTTGCCATTATCTTATTAAGGGTTTTTGCATCTATGTTCGTTAGTGAGATTGGCCTATAGTTCTCCTTTTCGGTTGGGTCTTTCTTTGCTTTGGGGATCAAGGTGATGCTTGCTTCCAGGAATGAATTTGGGAATATTGCTTCCTTTTCAATTTCATTGAAGAGTTTCAACAGTAGTGGCAGCAGTTCCTCTCTAAATGTCTTGTAGAATTCAGCAGTGAAGCCATCAGGGCCCAGGCTTTTCTCAGTTGATAAGTTTTTATTTACATTTTCAATTTCATTGGTTGATATTGCGTTGTTCAGAATTTTTAGGTCTTGTTAGTTCAACTTTGGTAATTCATACGTATCTAGGAATCTGTCCACTTCTTCTCTGTTGTCCATCTTATTGGCATATAGGTTCTGGAAGTAGGTATTGATGATCCTCTGGATTTCTGCTGGGTCTGTTGTAATTTCACCCTTTTCATTCCAAATTGCATGGATTTGGGCCTTTTTTTTCCTTTTTCTGACAAGATTGGCTAAGGGTTTGTCAATTTTGTTAATTCTTTCGAAGAACCAACTCTTGTCTTCATTGATTTTTTGTATCGTTCTCTTAGTCTCCATTGCACTGATTTCTCCTCTGATCTTTATAATTTCTTCCCTTGTGTGAGCTCTGGGGTTTTCCTGTTCTTCTTTTTCTAGAAGCTTGAGGTTCAGCATCAGGTTGTTTAATTGGGCTCATTCTGTTTTCCTAATATGCATATTCACTGGTATGAATATCCCTCTTAATACTGCTTTCATTGTGTCCCATAGACTCTGATATGTTGTATTGTCACTGTCATTTAATTCAAGGAACTCTCTGATTTCTTCTTTCATTTCCTCTGTGACCCATTGGTTATTCAGAAGTGTGTTGTTCAATTTCCACGTGTTTATGAAATTTTTTGAGGTTCTTTTGCTTTGGATCTCCAATTTCATCACACTATGGTCTGATAATATTCAGGGGATAACTTCAATTCCTTTGCACTTACTTAAACATGTTCTATGTGTGAGTATGTGGTCTATTTTGGAGAATGACCCATGTGCAGCTGAGAAGAATGTGTATTCTGATTTTGTGGGGTGGATGACTCTGTAAACATCTGTTAAGTTCATTTGTTCAAGAGTTCGATTGAGTTCTAGTATTTCATTACTTATTTTTAGTCTAGTTGATCTATCTATTTGTGACAGTGGGGTGTTGCGGTCCCCCACTACAATTGTATTAGTGCATATATGACTTTTCATGTCCTTTAGTATTTGTTTTATATAGTTGGGTGCACTAGTGTTTGGTGCATAGATATTAATGTTTGTCATCTCTTCCTGTTGGATTGTTCCCTTTACAAGGATGTAGTGTCCTTCTTCATCTCTCTTAATCAGTGTTGGTTTGAAATCTACTTGATCTGCAAAGAGGATAGCTACTCCTGCTTTTTTGGGGGGTTCCTGTCACATGGAGTATTGTTTTCCA
Source organism: Heterocephalus glaber (assembly GCF_053883595.1). Taxonomy (NCBI): domain Eukaryota; kingdom Metazoa; phylum Chordata; class Mammalia; order Rodentia; family Bathyergidae; genus Heterocephalus; species Heterocephalus glaber. The sequence goes on from NW_028258303.1 coordinate 9,538,389, forward strand.
CCCTTTTACTTTCAGTCTATGAGTTTCCTCTTGAATTAAGTGTGTTTCTTGTATGCAGCATATTGTTGGATTTTGCTTCTTGACACATTCTGCCCGTCTGTTTCTTTTGATTGGTGAATTGAGACCATTAACATTGATGGTTATAACTGAAACGTATTGACTTGTCATTGCCATGACTTTTTCTTTTTGTTGGGTTCTGTCCCTTTACATTTAACTTCTTGTCGTGCCCTATGGGTTCATTCTGCTGGGCTTCCTGGGGTTGTGATCCTCAATGTCTGTTCCTAGGATATTGTGTAAAATTCTTTGGAGTGCTGGTTTGATATTCACAAAGTTCCTAAGGTGCTCTTTGTCATGAAAGTATCTTATTTCTCCATCCATTTTGAAAGATAGTTTTGCAGGGTCCATCAATCTGGGTTGGAGGCTGTTTTCTTTTAGGGCTTGGAATATGTCACTCCAAGCTCTTCTTGCCTTGATGGTTTGTGTTGAGAAGTCTGCTGTGATTCTGATGGGCTTACCTTTGTATGTGATTTGTTTCTTTTCTCTAACTGCTTGTAGAACTTTGATCTTCAGTTGAGTTTCTGGACTCTTAACAATTATATGCCTATGTGTAGATTTTTTTGATCAAGGCTCTTTGGAGTCCTATATGACTCACTTATCTGTATGTCAAGCTCTTTTCCTCTGCTTGGGAAGTTTTCTGCCATTATTTCTGTGAAGAGATTTTTTTTATGTCATCTGCACTCTCTCCTGTTTCTTCTTTGAGCCCAATCAGTCTTATGTTATTCTTCTTTGCATCATCTAGCAGCTGCTGGATTGATTTCTCATTTTCCCTTATAATTTTGAAGCAATTTTTCTTTTTCTGGTCACTAATTGCAATCTTATCTTCTATATCTGAAATTCTGACCTCACTTTGGGTCATTCTGCTGTGTAGACTTTCAATGGACTTTTTCATCTCCTGGAAATCTATTTGCATCTGTTTTATGGATTCCATTTGTTTCCTATATTGGGATTGCATCATGTTCCTGAGCTCCTCTCTAGATTTATTAATCATGTCTTGCACTAGGGGCACAATTTTTCCTGTTATCTGAGAAATTATTTCTGATTTCATTTTTTCCAGATCCCCTTTTGTTGCTGTGAGACCTAACTAACTCCATTTTAAAGTTTGACTCCATTTTAAAATAAGCCAGTGAAGTGGCCTTGACATAAATTCCACTTCACTGAAATCAATTATTCCCCTAGTCTCCTTTGTGCCCATAAAATAATGATAAAATGTCCTTGCTGTGGGACAACAGATGAAAAAAAGACACAGCTCCTAACTCAATCCTCTGTCTGCCCAGAAAACAGATGCTCCCGGGCCCATTATCTACAACATTCTGTCAATGTGCTGATTGCTCCTTTTTCCCATAAACTCTACATGTAGCCACCCCTCAACCCCCCATGCTTGCTAAATATCAACCAATCACGTAACTGCTAAATGGAACATCCCCAAACCTTGCGGTAGCCACGATAAAAACCCTGCTGATTTGGAATTCGGGGCTCTCAATCCTGATCCGCTGCGTCGGTGACGGTTGAGTGCCCCTGCTCGAGCTTGATTAAACGACCCTCCTGTGTTTACATCGGAATCGGCTCCTTGGTAGTCTTTGGGGACTTCGCGATCTGGGCACAACAGTTGCCAGTTCAATGGGTCCAGGTGGTTGAGTATCAGAGTGTTCCATCTCATTTCCCTTTGGGGTTGCTGTAGGTGATCTGGAAGTCTGGTTTTGAGACTTATTTACATGTTTTCTCATTTCTACTGGGGGGCGGGGAGTGCTGTTGGTGCCTGTGAGGATTACCTCCTCTGAACTGGGAGAGGTGGGACAGGGGCCGGGATCCGTGGTAGGGTTGGTGGCCCAAAAGCCCTTTCCTGTGGGCTGGGAGCAGTGGGAGGGATGGTGGCTGGGAAGCCCCTTCCTCTGGTCCAGGTGCAGTGGGATGGCAGCTCAGAAGCCCCTACCTCTGGGCCGGGAGCGGTGGGAGGGATGGTGGCCCGGAAGCCCCTTCCTCTGGGCCAGGAGCAGCAGGACAGAAGATGGCCCAGAAACCCTTTCCTCTGGGCTGGGAGCAGCGGGAGGGATGGTGGCTGGGAAGCCCTTTCCTCTGGACCAGGAGCAGTGGGACGGTGGCCCGAAGCCCCTACCTCTGGGCCAGGAGCAGCGGGTCTCAGTACCGTGGTCTGGTGGTCCGGTGTCCTCTGCGTCTTTGCAGTGTGGAACCAGGTGGCTGTACAGAGGAGTGGGGGAGGGGTCCAGTGGATTGTTGCCGGGGTGCGGGCTGATTAGGCGTGTTCCGCCCTACTCAGGACCTCGGTAGGGCGTGCGCAGACCTGCCTGTCTGCAGCAGGCTGACTCGGCGTGTTCCAATGAATATATATTAACTTTTTACAAAATAAAAGTCAAGTAATAAGAAAGAGAGAGAGAGAGAAAAAAAGGTATTGTAATCCAACTCAGACTATGTATCTAAAAATGTACCTCTACTGAGTACAATTATCTTACATGTTTTATACGTTCTTTGGCCTATAGTCTGGTTTTCAATCTGTATATATAATTAACTTTATAAGGTTTTATAAATAAATGAATCTGATGATGGAAAAATAAAAGGGGATGGAGGGAAGGAGCAAAAAAAGAATTGAAATGTGTTAATGTGCCGGTACTGATTCCCTACAGTGACTATAATCATTATGTAATGCAAACATGTGCTAGTAAAAGTCCAAAACAATCAACCCCCAAAAAATCAATACAAAAGAAAAGAAATTCTAAATATATATGGGAAATATCAATAAACTGAATAAAAGAAATTATTAAAAAGTGTAGTAACTCTTGACTCTTCTTGTGTGTGTTACTTTGTTTTGTTTCCTCTTTGTGACCAAAAAATACAAGGTATAGCAGCTGAAAAATGATGTATCTGTTATTTAAACCCAGTGCTTTCCACATTGAGGGGTTAAGCCTAGCCCTCTTTCCAGAGTTATCTGGATTTCATGTATTAATTTAGATTCTTAGTAATTTCTTTTATACATACAAGTCAGCTTATGGTAAATTAGGAAAGTATTTAAAGCAACAAATCCAGACTTTGCTTCAAAAGGAAAGAGAGAAGCTGTATTTGTAAATATACCTCCCCAAAGTGTCCTCTTTCAGGGTTTCTGGACCCAGGGCAAACAAAATATCTATTATAAACCAGGAACACATTACATCCAAAAAATTAAATTTCACTAGTACAAACTTAGTTTACTTAGAATTTGATTCAGTCTACCAATGAAAGTGCCTTAAGTGATAACAGTTTTCAACGTAAACCCTTTTCTTGAGGATATTTTCAGGTGTTCTGTTAAATTCTGCCAGATTTTCCCTGCACACTCCCACTGGATTATAAGTGCTGCACATTTTAAAATAAAAATCAGTTCTTTAAAAGAAAAAGTCATTGTATCTTCACAAAGTGCTAAACCATTAATACTTAAAACAGACTTGTTATTTTGTTAGAAGTCACAACAGCGAACTTTTATTAAAAATTATGCATAATGTTAAGTTTTAAAAAGTAGCTCTTACCTTAATGTCTTGTGTCCCCATGTACAATCCAGATGCTAACATGTGAAAGCCTCTGTTTGCCTCTAGGATGTTGCCAAATACTCTCTTACTTTCAGAAGCAGAGAAAAGGGAGTTTAAGAGGGGCGGGGAAAACCATGCTTACAATAGCCCTGGCATTATTCTTTCTGTGAATGCCTAGCAACAGAAGTCCAGAGACCTAGAAACTAAGACGCCCAGGGGCACTGACCCCCAGCCAGCCGGTGGCCTTTCCGCAAGTTCATGATCCTAGAGCTCTTACTACAAGCGTTATCCAACCTGAAGGTTAGCTGCAAATGTGGTTAGTGTTCAGAATAATGTAAGATTAAGAGAATTTTCTCAAAACTATTGAAGATGTTATAATTTGTTAATTAATAATACCTAAGCCAGTATTAAAAACAGGCATAATATATAAATCTCATATACTAATATTTAGACAGTTATTTCTACTCAGAGGAAAAGAAAAAAATTAATGGAAGCTAGGATAATCTGCTTTAGGTTTTTAGTACCATTATTGCAGTCCCAGGTGGCAATACTCGAAGCATTTCACGGTCATCAACAACACATTATTAAATCTCCAGAACTAAATGCTAAATAAGTATTTTATAGTTTATTATACATCTTTTTAAGTGAATGGAAAACAAGTTGTTGGTAGTTTTGTATCACAAAGAAATTTCAGTGGGCTCCAGTCACCTCCCTTCCTTCACACTTACTTGGTGTCTTTGTGGCAATATTTTTTGTTGAGTAGAACTTCCTCTGATAACTGATTGTAGAAAGGGAGTTGTGCTTTGTTCATCTCTTTCAGTAGCAAAGGCCCAATTGTTCACTTGATAAGTGATCAATAAATATGTTGAATTAGTCTCTTCCTATTTGCTTTAGTGTCTCAAAATAGTGGAAGCTGAAACTACTTGAGTTCTTCTCCGTAGATATTTTGCTGTCTTACAGAGTTTTCTCTCTGATTGCTGAAACTCTTCAACTAAGCACATTGTTCAGTGTTGAAAATGTCTCTAGAATTTAGTGTATTCAGATCAGTCTGCCTGAACACTTTTGAAACTTTAGATACAAATCGATGCAAATGTCCTTGCACCTAAATTTCAGTAAATACTTTAATATTCTGCTTTTGAGTGACAAAGAAAAAGAAAATCATTGTCTATTTAGGGGAAGACATTAGAATATAATTTTTTAATGAAGAAAACATTATGAAATGAGTAGAACTATATCATACTATCATCATTATCTCACACTAAAGAGCCCCAAATCTGTCACTTCAACATACCAAAGTCATAAAAAACACTTTGTTCAGCTCTTCTTTATGTGCTACTAACCTGCTGTGTTTAGAGTCTGGGTACAAAACTTACTGATTGATTTATGAATATATTATCCCATTACAAGTAGAATAAGTTAAATAATGAGTGATAAGTAAGTCATAAGTAAATGTCTTGACAGTAGTGTTACACTTGAACACTCTGTTTTAAAATAAATTATCTTTAGATATATTTTCATTTACAATTAAAAAAAGGCAAAGATACTTAAAACAATAATTGTCCGCTAAAATAAAAATATAAAATTAATTTTTTACCAATATATAAACAGAAGTCTGTGAATTCTATAGAGGCCATTATGTGGGCCTGATGCATAGTAGAGTGCAGGTCACAGTCGAGATTAAACTGTGCAAATTATCCTGGAAAACAACATTTTTATTAAAAAGTTACAGAAAACTTGAAAACTTCTTATAACATTTCATAATTTTGTATGTGGTATAAATTATGCAATATAATATAGTGCAGTATATAATATAGAAATTATATACATGGTATATATGTGTATTCTTTGTATAATATATACACATATATAGATAATATTATGTATCGAATATAGAATATATCAATCTAGAAAGAGGCACAATTATGTGTTTAACAATTGTTGAATAAAGGTTGAAAATAGTTCTAAAAAGCTAAAGCCTTTTCAAACCCCTAACATTGCTTTCTCTACTGCAGCCCAAGGTAATGAATGCAAACTGTCAAACACATTATGTGGTTCCTGTGTGTGTGTTAAATCCTCATCTTCCTATTGTGGCTAACACAACCCAGATTCTCAGGCAATGAATGGTCTTCATACCACTCCAGCACCACATCCTCCTTTGCTAACTATGCCCCAGTAATGCTGGCATTTTTTAGTTCTCAAAGTTGTTACTTCTTGAATATTTTGTGTCTCCTGACAAGAATCTTTACACTCCCCAGGGCTGCTTCCTTTTCAGATTACATAGCTCCCTCTCCCCCTTGAGCATGTCCTTTAAAAACATACTTCAGAATGAGTCATTTATTTCCTGTTTATTTCTACAGAGCAGATGTAGGTGTTATTTTACTTATTTACTGGTTTTAATCCTTCTCCCCATCGCTAAACTGCCAAGAATCATGTCTATCATATTAATTTTTTATTATGCAGATTGAACATGCCGAATATGAAAATCTGAGATTTGAAATGCTCCAAATTCTGAAAATTTTAGAGCACCAACATAATGGTATAAGTGGAAAATTCTACAGTTCACCTTATGTGACAAATCACAGTCCAAATGCAGGTCAATAAAAATATTGTCTAGAATTACCTGCAGGCTAATAATTAATTTCAAACCTCCCTTCAATAGCAGCTTGCTACAAATGACCAAAATTGCAATATTGGGACCCAGCCCTCTCATTCCAACTAGAGACAAATCTAAAGTGTCATTCTTGCTCCAGCATGCCACATGCAATTGGTACCACATATTTGTCAAGACTACAAGGAAGCTCTGCTTCCTTTCACTCATGACTGCTGTTTTCCCCAACCTTCTAGGTGATGTTCCTGAAGGCACTTGTTAATACAATTTCCTTGCCAATTAATTACTATTATAGAGTATACTTCTACCCATGGATAGGCAGTTTCTCTGTTACTGTAAAATATCAGTTAGCTGAATGTGTCCAGAGTTGTTCCTGCATGCTCTATTCTGTTCCATTGATCTACATGTCTATTATTATTATTATTATTATTATTATTATTATTCCAATGCTATTTTTATCACTGTGGCTTTGTGGTATCACTTGAAGTCTGGAATTGTGATACCTCTTGCTTTGCTCTTGTTGCCCAAGATAGGTTTTGCTGTTCTATGAATTTTCTGGTTTCAAATGAATTTTAGCATTGTTTTCTCTAATTCTGAGAGGAATGCTATTGGTATTTTGATTGAGATTGCCTTAACCCATTCCTACCGTCTTGAACCACTTATGGTACTTGCATGACTATACCACTGGGTGGCTTGTACCACTGGTGGTACAAACAGATCTAATCACTTTCGTTGGTCTTTTTCCTAATAAAAATAATAAAAAGCCTATAAATAGACTGATTGTAGTTAGTTGCTTGAATTTGAATAATTACTGCCCATATATAAATATTAAAAGTATTCACATCAAACTTATTAAAATTATCAAGAAATTTATTTATTTCATCAAATTAAAAAGTATTTATATTCATGCATAGTTTATTAATAATTAATTCTCTAAATTTTAACATGGAAATCTTACAAGTACCCCAGTTCTGGAGAATATAATATTACTGTACCACAAATTAGCTCTATGTTTTTCTTAAGAAATTGTAATAGGATGACATTGGGGTAGCTATATCAATGCCTTTTTTTGCATTATAATATTCAAAAATCCCCCTGGGAAGTAGTATAAGCCACCCCTTGGGGCAATCATGCATGTACCACCGGTGGTTCAAGCCAGGAGGAATGATTGAACTCAAATCAGAGCAGCCCAGTAGCAAGACCTACAAATTATGGCCCTGTTGTGACCTTATCAAATTTAAGTGTCAGTTTTAGAAGTATGGCCATTTTGACAATATTAGTTTTGCCTATCCAGAAACAAGAGATATCTTTCCATTTTGTGATGTCCTCTTCAATGTCTTTTTTCAGAGTACTATAGTTTTTGTTGTGAAAGAGTTTTACTTCCTTTATTAGGTTAATTCCAAGTATTTAACTTTTCTTGATGCTATTGTAAATGTTATTGTTTTGTATTGTAATGTTTTTCTGTTGGTGAGTTTATTATTAGTGTGCATGCACACTATCTTTGTGTGTTGACTTTGTTTCCTGCTATGCTACTCAATTTTGTTATAAATTTTAGGAGTTCTTGGTGAAAATTTTTGGGTCATCTATGTAGAGGATAATGGTATCTGCAGACAATAATATTTTGAATTCTTTCTTTCCTATACATATCCCCTTTATTTCTCTTGCCTGATTGCTCTGGCTAATGTATCCAAAACTATATTGAACAGGAATAATGACAGTGAACATCTTTGTCTTATTCATGATTTCAGAGGGAAAGCCTTCATCTTTTCCCCCATTTAATATGCTATTGGCCATTGATTTGTCATAGATAGCTTTTATCAGATTAAGATAAAGTCCTTCTATTTCTATTTTCTTCTTGGATTTAAAAATTATGAATGGATGTTGGATTTTATCCAAGACTTTTTCTGCATCTACTGAGATATTCACATGATTTTTTGTCCTTCCTTCTGCTTATGTGATATGTTACTTTTATGGATTTGCATATGTTGAACTCTCCTGCATCCTTAGAATAAATCCTACTATGATCTTCTTGATGAATTGCTACATTCTGTTTGCCGGAATCTTGTTGAGGATTTTTGCATCTATGTTCATTAAGGAGATTGGTCTGTAGTTCTCTTTATTGGTTGGGTCTTTTTCTGGTTTTTGGAATCAGGGTAGTCGTAGCTTCCAGGAATACTCCTTTTGCAATTTTGGAGTTTGAGAAGTATTGACATTAGATCTTCCCTAAAGTTCTGTAGAATTTGACTCTGAATCTATAGGGACCTGGGCTTTTCTGAGTTGGTAAAATTTTTTTATTACTTCTTCAATTTCATTGTCTGTTATTGGAATGTCCATGGTTTTTATGTCTCCTTGGTTCAGTTTTGATAATTCATATGTATCTAGGAACCTATTCACTTTTCTGAGTTTTCCAGTTTATTAGAGTACCAATACTCAAAATAGTTACTGATAATATGGATTTGGGTGCTGTCCATTGGGACTTCGTCTTTTTTATTTCTAATTACATTGATTTGTGACTTTTCTTTCTTTATTCTTTCAAAGGGCCAACTCTTCAATTCTTCCTTTGTAGTTTTAAAAAAATCTCAATTTTGCCGGGGATTTAGCTTGGTGGTTTCGTTGCCTGCTGCGCAAGCACAAGGACCCGCGTTCCATCCCTGGTACCAAAAAAAAAAAAAAAAATCTCAATTTCATTAATTTCTGCTTTAATCTTTATGAGTTCTTTTCATCTACTAGCTTTGTGTTTGGATTGTTCTTGATTTTCTAGAAATTTGAAGGGCATTATTAGGTTATCTACTTGGACTTGTTCTATTTTTCTTATATGAGCATTCAGAGATATAAACTTCTTTCTTAAGACTGCTTTCATTGTGTCTCATTGGTTCTAGTATGTTGTATGGGCATTATTGCTTTATTCTAGGAATTAATTGCTTCTTTTGTTCCTTCTGGGACCGATTTATTATTCAAGAGGGTATTGTTTAATTTGCATAATTTCTGTGTTTTCTTGTATCACTTATTTCTAGTTTCCTTACACTATGAACTGAAAATATGCATGGGATAATTTTCATTCTTTTGCATTTACTTAAGCATGCTTTATGGTTTGGCATATGTTCTATTTTGGAGAAAGTCTCATATGCTGATGAGAAGAATGTGTATCCTTTTGTTGTTGAGTGGAACATTCTATAGATATCTATTAAATACAGTGGTATCTTGGTATATGAACTTGATTTGTTCCATGATTCTGGTCATGAACTGAATTAGTTGTAAACTAAATCAATTTCCCCATAAGGTTCATTGTAAATAAGATTAATTCGTTCTAAGCCATGTGTATTTTTTTAACTACAAAAATAAGAAACAAGGTACATTACAGTTCAGTGCAGTATGAAGAGAGAGAACACTATCCTTGCTTGAAGCAACTTCTGGAGTGGAGGACAGAAATGTGGATGAGGAAGAGGTTATTATTTGGAGAGAAAGTCCCCCTCCAAAAGGACATCGGGGAGATCTCCTTCAGGAGTTTCCTGTCTTCTTTGTCTCCCAACTGCAGTGCCAGTTTTGACAAAAAAAAAAATCTGTCTAATGTCACCCATTTTTTTCCTGCACTGCATAACCCTCTAGAAATGAGACCACATTATCATTCATCAGATTCAACACTCTTTTCAGTACAGTTATATTGAGGTGGTGCTTCTCAAAGAAATCCTGGCACCCATTCCATTCTTCCATAATGGATTTTATCACATCACTGCTAACCTTATCCCTGTCTTCCTCTTCCTCAGTGGAATGCTCCTCAACAAGAGCCTTTTGCTGCTAATGCTGGAGTTAAGCAACTTCTTCCATCATCAGCTCCTCCTTATGATCCTCACCAAGCTCCTCTATGTCTGCATCATTGATGACCAGACCCATATTCTTGCCTATGGACACAATCTCCTCGACTACCTGTGTATCAGATCCTTCAAAGTCACATTCAGTGACACATTCTGGCCACAGTTTTCTCCAGGCTGTGTTTAAGGTCCAATATATGACATCTTCCCAGGTTTTGTCAGAGGCTGATGCAATGGAAAACATTGAAATCTTTGTTACAGAACTCTTTCAGAGTCAAGGACATCTCTTGAATGACATTAAAACACCTATGAAAAGCACCTTTGTGTACAGCTTCTTGAAGTTGCAGATCACTTGCTGGTCCACAGGATGAAGAAAAGGTGTCATGTTGAGGGGGAGGAACTTGACTTTTATGAAATCATACTCAGTATCCATATCATCCACCAAGGCTAGAGGGTGTGCTGGGGCACTGTCCATCAGAAGAAGTCATCTTTAAGGCAGTTGGTTGTCAGAAAAATATTTCTTAATGGTGGGTGAGAACACCTCATGCAGCCATTCTATGAACAATTGCCTTGTGACTCAAGCTTTTGCACTGGCCCTCCACATGACAGGCAGTCTGGCTTTGTTCACAGTCTGTTCCTTGAATGCATGAGGGGTCTGGGAATGGTACAACAATCAATAGTGGCTTAATCTTCAGATCAGCACTTGCATTTGGACACAGCAAAAGATTCAATCTATCTTTCATGGGCTTGTGCCCAAGCTGTGCCTTTTCCTCCTGTGTAATATAGGTTCTGAGCATCTTCTTCTAGAAAAGCCTTTTTTCATCACTAGTTGAGCAACATATCCTTCTGCCTTCCTGAGTTCTGTGAATTCTTTCTTGTAAGCTCCTGCGGTGGCCTTGTCAGAACAGGAAGCCTCACAATATCTTATCAAACTGTGGATTCCACTTCTTTTGTGGAATTTACCAGACCACCCTCTATTGGCTTTACTCACCATTTGTTGCTCTTGTAGAGAGGGTTTCTGCAGTAAATCATTGTACAATTTCCTGGCTTTTTCACAGATCATAGTTTCACCAATGCTATCACCTGCAAGCTGTTTCTCATTCAACCACACTAAAAAAAGTTTTTCCACCTCTTCCAGAACTTGTGTCTCCTGCTTGCTTAACATCATTACTCCTCTTGACACATCAGCTTCTCCGATGGCATCTTTATTCTTCCAAATTTTAAGATTGTTGACTTCACCATCTTATACTCTGAGGCCAGATTAGTCACACAAATACCACACCCATGTTTTTCTACAATTTCCTTTTCAATTCAATGCTTATTTTCTTCAAAACCATTCTTGCTCTGCACTTTCTTTTTACCTTCATTATTACTCTGCACATTCTTGTCATCTTCATTACCTCTCTGAACTTTCTTTTTATCACTATGGTTGCTCTGCACTTTCTTTAGAGCTATGCTGGATTGAATAATACTATACAGTACTGTATGTGCTAAAATATTGCTCAAAAAATTTCCACAGCAAGTATGCACAAGTCTGTTTGTGACCACAATCTCGACTAGAGGAAGCCATGACCACATATCAGAGCCAGATAGATGGCTGCAATTGTGTTTGTCAACCAATGTGGAGTTTGCAAATGGAAACAAAATGTTCCAGACAGAAGTTCTCATGAACCAAGATATTATACATTTGCTCACTGGTTTGTTTCAAAGCTGATATTTCTTTGTTGATTTTTTTTCCAGTTGATTGGTTTATTTGTGATAGTGAGGTATTGAGGCCTTCAACCATAATGTAATTGTATTTATATTCATCTGATCTTTTATGTCCAGTACTGATTGTTTTATGAAGTTGAATGTGGCATTTTTTTGTGCATACATGTTTATCATTGTTATCTCTTCCTGTTTAATTGCTCCCTTGACCTATATGTAGTGACCTTCTTTGCCTTTCTGATCAGTTTTGATTAAAATTCACTTTGTCTTAAATTATGATAGCTACTTCTGCTTTTTCTCAGGTTCCCATTGCATGGAATATTGTTTTCTATCCTTTGATTTTTAACTTGTGAATTTCTTTTTTAATTAAATGTGTGTCTTGAATACAGCACCCTATTGTATTTTGTTTCTTGGTCCATTCTGTCAATGTATCTTTTGACTGGGGAAGTGAGGCCATTCACTTTGGGAATTATTATTGAAATTTATTGACTTATTCTTTCATTTAATTAATTTCCTGTTGCTGATCTCAATCTCATTGGCTAACTGCTCATCCTGCCTAGTGTATTTGGCTTTGTTAGCTCCATTGTTTCTTTCTATCTAGGATATCCTTGAGTTTTTTTGTAGTCTTGTTTTGGTAGTCATTAATTGTTTGAGGTGCTTCTTGTAATGCAAATACTTTATTTCTCCAACAATTTTAAAAGATATTTTTGCAATGTATATAATTATGAGTTGGAATATGTTTTCTTTTATGATTTAAAACACATAACTCCAAAGACTCCTTTCCTTTAATGCTTGTGTTGAGAAGTCTGCTGTAATTCTTTTTTTTTTTCCTGTACTGAGGATTGAACTCAGGACCTTGCACTTGCAAGGTAGGTGTGGCACCACTGAGGTAAACCCTTGGCCCCTAAGTCTGTTGTAATTCTAATTGGTTTACCTTTACAAGCAATTCATTGACTTTTTGTTATACCTGTCAAGAGTCTGTCCCTATGTTGGACTCCTCAGATTTTGACTATGATGTGTTGTGGAGAGGTTATTTTTTGACTGTGTCTATTTGGTGTTCTATACACTTCACTTTTCTGTATGTTTAATTCTTTCTCTACATATAGAAAGCTTTTTTCCTATTATTTCTGTAAACAAATTTCTTAAGCCATTTGTGCTGTCTTCTGGTATTCCACTAATTTCAATTTGTCGTAGATTAATCCTCTTTGCCCCATCTAGCAAATGGTTGGATTAATTTTTCATGTTCTTTTGCTGTTTTTAAATTATCTCTAAATAATCGGTTTCTAACAATAGCCCTATCTTCTAGTTGTGACTGACACTCTGCCCTAACATTGGTTGCTTCTGCTTCCCATACCTTTAATAGAATTCTTAATATGAATTTCTGTTTGGAAGATTTTTGAAGACTCTAATTCTTTGATAAATTTACCAGTATTTTTTATATCATTTTGTTTAGCTCAACTATCTTTTTATTGTCTGTAAACTCCCTGATCTTTTTGTTTAATATATCCATTTATCTGTTTAATTGTATTTTCTTTGAGCTTACTGAGCATCTTATTAATCTGTATTTTAATCTCCTTTGTTATCCTTTTAAATAATAACTGTCACTCTTGTTGTCCTTCTTTTTGATGACTCATTGAGTTGGAAGTTTTTGTAGGCATTTTTTTCCTTTGTTTTCATGTTTCTACCATGCTCAAGGATCCATGGTCAGCCCAGCTGGAGACCCCCAGGAGGGTTTAAACAACTAAGGCACCCTGCCTGTGGCTAGAGGTCAGGCTCAGCCTGAATCACTCTGGATTTAAGTCACAGAATTGTCACACTCACCTTAACCCGACAGCCTGCTGGTGACTGCATCTACCACAGATTATGGCTCTGACTGCCATCTTCATCTACTATCTTGAGCAGGGGCACATCTTGAATGGACACTGCCCCAAAATTGTAGATCTTGGAAGAAGACTACACATTCAAAATCACAGAGAAAGTTCATTTTTGTTTGTTTGTTTGTTTTCTTGGTTTTTTTGGGGGGGGTTGTTTTTTTTTTTCAGAGAGTGTGCACTCTTTTTTTAGTTTTTCATTTAGTTTTGCTTTTCTTTTTCTCTGCTTTCCTTGAACCATTTCTTCTTCATTAGGTTTCCAGGGCTTGGGAAATCTTCCTTTTTCCTTCTAACTTGCTTCTTATTTTTTTTCCTCTATTTTTCCTCTTCTCTAATTTCATTTGTTTCTATAATTATTTCTGTCTTATTTTTACATTCTACATGCTTTCTTTTTTCTCACTCTGTTTTCTTTTATCTTCTATATATTGCCAGTTTTTTCTTACCTTTAATTTCTATAAACATCCTTCTACCCCACAATAAGATGATTTATAACGCTTCTTTCTTCTCCCCATATAATATAGTTTAAGGTTTCAAAGTTTTCCTCTTCCTATCCCTCATTCTCAAACTCTACATCTTTAATGATATATCCATAATACTTTGTTAATCCTTCGATAATTAACTGTAAAATTATAGTGAAATTCTGCTCTACCATTAGTGGAGATGTAGTTTCTTGCATTTAGTATATATTGGATGTTAAGCAGTACCTGGGTTGTCTAAATGTTTATACCATAATTGTCAATTTCTTCTCTAGGTTTAAGGGAGGTACAAAATTGGGCCCTAAGGTATATCTATTTTCTTATGTGATACTACTGTAGCTGACTCACTTGATATTAACAGGGTCACATAATTGTTGCAATTTTTCAAGTTACCTTTGTGACATTAACAATACTAGAATATATTTCCAGAGAACTTGGTTGCTGGGGTAACTACATTGCACTTCCCCTCCCAAATTAACCAATCTTGGTTGGATCTTGGGGCTGTGGCAAACAATTATAGTTAGTTATTCTGAAAGTATATAACTGAAAAATAACTATACTAACAACAAAGTCTTTAGGGTTTAAGAATTCACAAACCTCAGCACAAAACCAAATAAATAAAAGCAATAGTAACTTGAGAAGACAAGGCACCAAAATGCCTCCCAGAGCTCCAAACACCCCCAAAGCCAATCCAAGGCTTATTAAGGAGCAGAGTAGTGTAAGCCACACACTCAAATAAGTTGAAAGAATAGCACAGAGGAATTAGGGAAACAATACCTTTCACAATGGCATCAAGAAAAATGAAATACTTAGGATTCAACCTAATAAAAAAAGAGATCGAAAAATCAGAAAATGGAAAGATACACTGTTCCTGGATAGGCAGAGCCAATATAAGTTAAAATGGCCATATTTTCAAAACTGTTACACAGATTTAATGCAACCCCAATCGAACTTCCATTGGCTTTCTTTACAGACGTAGAGAATGCAATCCTAAAATTAATGTAGAAAGAGAAGAGACCTAGAAGAGACCCAGAATACCCAAAACAGTTCAAGCAGCAAAGGCAAAGCAGGGGACATCATAATCCTGGAGTTCACATTGCACTGCAAAGCTACAGTGATATAAAAACAAAACCATAGTATTGGCAAAAAACAAAACAAAACAAAACAAACAGCTTGTTGACTAATGGAACAGTAGAGAGGCCTCAGAAACAATATAGGGCTTACTCAGATATGTTATCTATCAGAGAAGAGTCAAATAGTTTTTGTTTTTGGTACTGGGGAATCAAACTCAGGACCTTGTGCTTGCAAGGCAGGCCTGGCACCACTGAGCTAAATGCCCCGCAGGTCAAATACTCATGTTGGGGGAAAGATGGACACTTTAACAAGTGATTTTGGGAGAATGGTATCCACTTGCCAAGATTGCATCTAGACTCGTATCTCTCACTATGCTCTAAACTAAAATAAAAATGGATCAGAGATCTAAGCAATAGAACCGAAATACTTAACCTGCTGGAAGACAAAATAGGTAAAATTCTTGGAGACATAGGTGTAGCCAAAGACTTTCTGAACAGAACCCCTATGGTACAAGAAAAAAATACCAAGAATCAACAAATGGGATCACATCAAACTAAAAATCTTCCCTACAGCAAAGGAAACCACCAAAAGAGTGAAGAGAAAATGTACAGCAGTGGAAAAAAATTTTGCCAGCTACTCCTCAAAGAACTGATATCTAGAATATTTAGAACTCAAAAAACAATAGACCCCCCAAATTTAAACACCCATTCAAAACAAAACTAGGAATCTGCAATGAATTGATACTTCTCAGATGAAGAAATACAAATGGAAAATAAATACATGAAAAAATGTTCAATGTCACTGTCCATTGAGGAAGTGAAAATTAAAACAGTATTGTGATTTCAGCTCACTCCAGAAAGAATGACCATCATCAAGAAATAAACCAGTAACAAATGCTAGTGAGGGTGCAGGGAAAAAGGAATCCTTTATTGTTACTGAGAGTATAAATTGGTACAACCACTATGGAAATCAGTATGGAGATTCTTCAAAAAATATAATAAGAGATTCCACTTGACCCAGTTATTCCCTTTCTAGGTATCTTTCCCAGAGATTTAAAGACATCCTACCACATTGACTTATTCATCATATCCATATTTATGGAAGCATAATTCAAAATAACTAAATCCCAGAGACAGCCTGTATGCCCATCAACAGATGAATGGATAAAGAAAATGTGGTATTTATATAAAATGGAATACTATTCTGCCATAAAGAAGGACAAACTTGAGTCATTTGTAGGAAAATGAATGCACCTTGAAACCATAATGTTAAGTGAAGTAACTCAGACACACAAGCTTAAACATGGTTTCTTTTATGTGAAAAAATAATATGTAAAAATGCAAGATAAAAGACATGTAAGAGAGAGAGAGAGAAAGAGAATTGTAGTCCAGCATGGACAATGTATCTAACAGTGTATCTTGATTTAATATAATTGCTTTGTATATTTTTGGCCTAATTAGTATGGTTGTTAATCTACATGTATGATAACTAACTTTATAAAGTTAATAAATGAATCTGACGGTTTCAAAAAAAGGGAAATGGAGGGATGGGGAAATGAAGAATTGAGATGTATTATGTACGTGCACCAATTTTCTACAATGAATGTAATCACTGTATACTCCAACACATACTAATAAAATATTTTAACAAGAATAGCATATAGCAATACTAAAAAACACTGTAAGGAGATAAATGGCAAAAAAAGAATAAAATACCCCATTCATTCTACATGGAGATCTCAGTCCTCCAGCAAAGTCTAATGAGAAAACAAGACCCTAAAGTGAACTCTAGGAAAATTTCACCAAGGGACTTCTAATCAGCTGATGTTACAGCTAGTCTGTGTATGCTCTTTTATTGATACAAGAATCTAAAAGAAAAATGGTCACTGTTATTTCACATTTACATTATTATTAAGCTCAAAGGTAAATTTTTACATTTTTCTTTGTTCTTTTCTGTGGTTCTTCTCATTTTCATTTGTAAGTAATATATTATTTTTCATATTTGTTTTTCAATTTTGATTATTTCAATTTTGTAAATTTTTTCCTTTTAGAATGTCATACACACAAAATAGATGATTCAGCAAATAAACCTGTAATCATCTCATCAGAGGAAAAGGTCATGATCCATCTAATTACTTTTCAAATGAAGATGTGTTAGAATTAGATGGATATAATCTTGTGGCCAAAATGTTCAATGGATACAGAGTGGATTTGGATATGATGGCAGATGATCAAGAGGAAAAATGCCTACTGATAACAGAAAAAATCCCATGCACACAGAACTACAAAATATGGACGTTCTAATAAGAAATATGAATTACAGTGATCGTTTTGCATTGTATAAAGTATTCGTACCTGTTAATATACTTGAAATTATAGTTGAAGAAACAGATGTGCTATACAATGCACTTTTAGTGTAGAAGGAAGAAAGACTTGGCAACACTGGGAATCTGTTACAGTTATCAAGAAGAAAACTTTTTAGGTATATTATTAATTATGTGGTTAGTGCCGTTACTACATATTAGATTATATTGGTCTGAAAATAATATGTTTACCAACAGATGTATAAAGAATGTCATGCAGTGTGATCCATTTTTGGCTGCTTTAAACTGTTTATATTTCTCTGACAATGCTACATGTAGAACCAAGGAGCCCTTGAAGAAATTTAGAAAAATCATGGAAAAAATTATTAGTACATTCAAGAATGCAGTAAAGCCTGGAAAAATGTGGTAATAGAAAAATACAATTTTATGGTGAGGATATCTGCATTTTATCCAATGCATCAAAGGAAAATGGAACAAATATCCAATAAATTTATATAAATTATGTTTGCCTAATGTTTACACCTTTGATTTTGTTGTCTGCTGGAAAAAGTGCAAACCCTTTGATGCATGGCTGTTTTTATGATGTTCTTTTAAAATTAATGAACAGCTTTTTATTTGAACACTGCCCATTGTATGCAAATAGTTATTATAGATATTCCTCCCTCATTTAACAACCAACCTGTTAAACAACTGTTCAGACTTAGGACCAAGGCACACTATTCGGACATGTGACCCACCACTTGGACTAACAACCTGCATTTGGACTTACAAAGCCTTAGGTGTCTTCTTCTTACAGTAATTCTGCTGCCTGTACTTACAATACTGTACTGTAGCTTTGTGTTCTATTCTACACTACAGTACTGCATGTAAGAGTTATACAAATAAAAGCAAAGTCATCAAATTGGAGTTTCCTTTGAGCATTTCTTTGTTCTGAATATTGCAATATACATACTATATACAATTCCTCATTTAGTGACAAATTCATTTAAGGGCCTAGTCATGGGAATGGAACTCAATCATTAAACAAGGGATGTCTGTATTTGAGTATATATCTTTTCATAAGAACTTTTAAAAAGGAAACATAATTTTGTGGCACAATACAGCCAAATCAAAAATTGTCACCTGTACAAGAAAAGACAAAGCAAAAATGTGGCTAAATTCTAAATTGTCACCTGTATAAGAAAAGACAAAGCAAAAATGTGGCTAAATTCTAAATTTTGGACATCATTTTGTATAAAATTTTTAAATGGACAGATAAAGGAGCTTTTTGTATGTTAGTGACTTGTAAAAATCATGAATGTACATTGATTGAAAGAAAACCTGGAAATAAAACCAATCTTGCTTTTGATTACAATAGTGCAAAGAAAGGCCTTGATTTAGCAGAACACATGCCATCATATCACAGTTCTTAAAGGAAGTAATAAATTTGTTTATTGTGATATTTTTAGTTGGTATAAATAGTACTAATTAATATTTATATTTGTGTAGTAATTACTCAAATTCATGCAATTAACTATATTCAATTCACTTATAGACTTTTCATTACTTTTATCAGAAAAAGACTGATAAATGTGATTAGACCTATCTTTACCACCATGAGCTACCTAATGGGGGAGTCATGCATATGCATGTACCACCAGTGCTACCAGCCACCTGATGTGAGAGTCATGCATGTACCACTGGTGGTTTGAGCTAGTGGAAACGTGTTAAGTCCCGTATATAGTGGCATTTGAGTAAAGTCTAATTCCCAGTGCTCCTGAAGGTATGTCCCTCTCCTACATAGTTTCTAACAAAGGAAGTGGTCTGGGCTTGCCAGAGTTACTGTAGGCACAGAGTGGGCAATCTTTGCAGACTTGTTTGGTGGTTGCTGTTAGTCTTACTCCTGTGAAAATTTGAGTGACCATTTTCTATGCAGCATTTCTTCCAAGTAAGATAGCAAAACTCATGGTTGAACGTTCAACCTTTAAATTGAAATGTCAGAGAGGTGTAAAGAAGCTTCGACTAGGGCTCCCCTCAATCTCAATTATTACTATAGATCTAGAGGAGAGTTTTCCAGAAAAGGAAGTTAAAACAGAGTAAGCCATCCCTGTGTTGACTAACAATTGAATTGTCTTATCCATGACTGCTATGGTCACCTGGAGTTCCCCACAGGAGATGGAGATGTTCACGAGCAGGGGCATTGCAATTTGACCTGGGCTTCTTCAGTCCTCTTCATCAGAGCAGGAGGTGAGTGTTTTGGCAGGCCTAGCTCCTCTCTGGGAGCAGGGACAGATAACTCTCAAGTTCAATGACTCAGGCACATTGACAGCCTGACACATACAGCAGGGCTCAGGTAGTGGCTTAGTACAGTCACATGCCAAGTGTCCAGTTTCCTTGCATTTGTAGCAGGAACTCTTTCCCTGACCGGCCTTGGGTTTTCTTTTGGATCCCTTGGGTGTGCTTATAGCATTGCCAGTTGTTAAAGCCATAATTTTGGCCCATCTTTTTTTCTAGGCCCTTCTTTTTTTTTTTTTTTTTTTTTTAATAGAATTGAGTATTTAATTTTCCCCCACAGTAAGCAAAGTAAACATCATTATTCTTGGTATATCAAATTGACATCTAGGAATGTAATAAAGTCTGCCTTGGAAATATTACATAGAAAAAGACTGAATTAACAAACAATGCATTGTTTAGTTTTTTCTCATAACTATACATTGACATCTACTTATCTGACAGCAGCTCTTCGGGTTTTGACTTTTTTGTTTTTTTTCCTCCTTTTTCTAGAGGGAATGCAGAATGGCAGTATTATCTTTGGAACAAATAAGACAGAAAATAACAAAAGAATAACTTCACATATAGTCTTAAAGGGACAAATAGATAATCTATTTCTGGAAAAAAAAATACACCTCAGATGTGCTTTACTCAAGGTATACTGTGTTTTTTGTTTGTTTGCTTTTCTTCACCACTGGTACAAAGAATTAAACTCAAGACCTTGCGCTTGCCAGGCAGGCGCAGCGCCACTGAGCTACATCCCCGGTCCTGTGTTTTTTATTATAGCGTCATTACAACTTGTGCAGGAAGAACAAAGCTTGAGGCTTGTTTCCTCCTCCACATGAGAGGCACTGTGTAGGTAAACCTTGGGAGATGAACCACTGGGGCCAAGAGTGACGCAGCACGTTTGCTATCTTACCAACACATATTCTAGGTTATAATAAGAGACTCACCAAATATTTGATGTCCAATTTTTATACCCAAACAGGTTTGATGATTTACATTCTAAGCCTCAGAAAATTTGTTTATTTAAGAACATAATCTGATCTGAGCATCTTTCTTGTGGTCTGGGATGACAAAGACTACAAAAAAATATATAATCTAGCTTTTTTAAAGCTATGTTATTAACTTTCTCTGTAATCTAAAACCAGTTATGAGTCTTTATGTAAAAAGTAAGTTTTATTTATAGAAGGAATTACTTTAAAGGAAAAAAATCTAAGGCCAAGCTGTATCTTTTATACACTTCTATATTGCATGTCTATTTATGTTACATAATTTGTTATTCCTTCAAATTTCCTATGCTAGGATGATAGGCCCTTCTTTTTTAAATCTAATCTAGGTCTCTAATTTTGAACACAGAAAAGGCTATGTCCAGCAATTGGGTCATAGGGAACCTGAGAGCCCATCTAATGTTTTTGTAATTTGGACTGAATATCTGGGGCTGACTGACTAGTGAAATGCAATCCCATGAGTACCTGTTCATCCTCAAAAGATAGATCTAGCATATTGGCAGAAAACTTCAACAAATTGGCTATGAAAGATAGCCAGATTTTCTTCTTTGCCCTGTGTAACCTCTCTCAACCTTTCATAGTTAGAAGTTTGTCTAGTGCATCTTTATATTGGATGATAAGAGCAGTTAACATTTTAGACCTCATGTCTAGTCCACCACTAGAATTATCGTCTCAATTTGGTTCAGTCAAGGGGACAATAAGCTCTCCAGAGTGATTCCCTTCTCTTACTGTAGCATATTGCTCACCTGCATATGTCTTAGTTAATTTCTCATTGCTGGTTTAAAACACCCAACACCCACATATTAAAGGAGGAAAGGTTCTTTTTAGCTCACAGTTTGTAGAAATTTCAGTTCATAGTCAGCTGGCTCCAATGCATGGCAGCAAGAAAGAGTGGAATCACAAAGGAGAAACAGCTCATAGCAGGGGAGGCAGAAAAATGTGAGCCTGCCTTCTTTCTTTCCCTTTACATTCCATCCAGTTTACAAGCCTATTGAATGGTGCCACCCACACCTAGTGTGGAGCTTCCCTCTTCAATAATCCCATCACCCACAACTATGCTCAGCCAAGCAGTGAACTAATCCAGTTATCGTGCACCTATAATCTAGTATCACACACTAATGATTCAGACACCTCCCACAAGCTCCATCTATGAGCACATGAGCCATTGGGAGAACATCTAGATATAAGCCATAACATTCTGCCCCAGCCCCCAGAAAACTTATGAATATTTCTTTATGTGAAATGCATTTAGTCCACCTCTAAGAGTTGTCAAAATTCTAACAGTTTCAGTATTGCTGAAAAGTCCAAGTCTAGTCTGAGATTTAAGGCAAACTCAGCTGTGGGGCCTCATAAAAATAAAAAGAAAGTTAAACATTTCCAACATACAATGGCACATGGTAATTATTCCCATTGCAAAAAGTACAAATACTGGGATAGAAAGGAATAGGACCAAAGCATGCCTAAAATCCAGTAGAGCAAATATTAGATCCCATAGTAGCAGGTCCAGCACCCAGGGGAATCTGTGGTAAGATGTGCTTAGGTGGCCTCAGTCCTGCAGCACTGCTGGAGGTTGTAGTCCTCATCACTACTCTCTGAGTCTGATCTTCCTCATTCTTTGCAACTGTCCTCAAATGATCTACATCCTGGTTTCTCCAACCTAGTGAGGTTGCCAATGCACTTTGTGCTTCACACTCACATCTTTGCATATTGCCCTCTCAGGGGCACACTGCTTGATGTCTCAGGCCTTCTACTGACATCTGGGAAGACGCCTTCCTGACTCCACATTTCTTGCATTCTGCATGTGCCTAAAACCAGCACCATGTGGAAGATGTCAAGGTCTGCCACCATCTAGAGCAGTAGCCAGGCTTCATTCTCTCTTGGCTGAAGTGGTCAAATTCCTGGATTCCTGGGCACTCTAGACCCAATCCTGAGAAACAAATTCCCTAGATCACCACCATTCTGGAACATAGTGCTCTGGGGTCTCTCTTCCCAAAGCAAAGCAAAGTTTTTCACCTTTGTAATTTTGAGGCTGTAAAGGGTAGGATCCTGCTGGCTCTTGCAATGCCCTCAGTTCCTTTTAGTGATCAATTTCTCCTCTGCTCCATTTATGCAGCCCATAACTGTACCAGAGCTTTCTGTCTGGACAAAATCAAAAATACCTAAAAAATTCCGCTGGAGTGTTCATTCTTGCTTCTCAAGGTGGAGGTGACTAAAAGCCCCCAACAATAGCCATGCTACCATTTCATTAGACTGCCTTGAAATTTCTTCTGCCAGATTAGTTAGCTCACTGCCCTTAGCCT
This sequence comes from Heterocephalus glaber, assembly GCF_053883595.1. NCBI lineage: Eukaryota > Metazoa > Chordata > Mammalia > Rodentia > Bathyergidae > Heterocephalus > Heterocephalus glaber. Next base: position 9,561,389 of record NW_028258303.1, read on the forward strand.
CAGTTTCTTGTAGTGTCTCTGGACATGGGCAAAATATAGACAAATTTTCTGCCAGAGCATAACATACATGGCTGGGAATACCATTGCTAATACAGTCTTTGTTCCCAACTGAAACCTCCTGAATCTGGTCTTTCCTCATTGCATTTCTATCAGCATTCTGATCTTCTTAACTCTGTCCAGAATCTCCCATCAAGCTTAGCTCACAACATTCTATGGCTGTTTTTCCAGCTGGCATCTCCACAGCTTTCTGGGCTCCTTCTGCATGCTAGCTCCAAAGGACGCTGAACCATATTGTCAGGAAGTCACAACAATAACCCTCTCCTGGTACCAAAATGTGTCTTAGTTACTTTCTCATTGCTGATTCAAAATACCAGACACCCAAAAGATAAGGAAGAAAAGTTTATTTAACTTACAGTTTGTAGAAATTTCAGTCCATAGTCAGATGTCTCCAAGCCAGGGCAACATGGAAGAGGAGCATGGCAGAGGAGAAAGAGCCCATGGCAAGGCAGGCAGAAAGGAGTGAGCCTACCTTCCTTCTTTCCCTTTATATTCCATTTAGGCTGCAAGCCTATTGGTAGGTGCCACCCACACCCAGCATGAGGCTTCCCTCTTCAGTAATCCCATCACCTACAACTTTCCTAAATCAATCAGTGGGCTAATGCAGTTATCATGCATGCATAATCCAGTACCACACACCCATGATTGTATCACCTCCTAAAAGCCCAACCTATGAGCACATGAGTCTTTAGGAGGACATCTAGATATAAGTCATAACAGTATAACTCCTGATTTCTTCTAGGATTCTTTATTTTTGGTCCAGAGTATAGCAAGTGGCTAAACAAATTAGACCTCTTGCTCTAAGAGGTCAATAGGAAGAGTCAGAGTTGAAAACCCATCGGCAAACCTACCAGTGTCGTCCGAGAATCAACCTAACCATTCTTTGCATTGTTGGGTAACTGCCACTAAAAAAAAAAAACCTGAACTTGAGTAGTTCCTTCTACTCCTGGGACTTCTCTTAGGAGCAGGATGAGCTGAGTTCAGAGTGAGAAAGTGCAACCTGAGTGTGTCTTGTGGGTCTAAAAGCTATTTGAGGAACATGAAGACAGTGCTGGGGAATACTAGGCCTCTCTGGGGAGCTAGCCTCTGATGGAATTTCTGAATCACTTAAGGAGGATGGGACAGATTTACTGGCCTGAGGATTATAAGGAGGAGTTTGAGGAAACCAGTGTGGTCATTTTTGTTAAACTGGGGGAGAAAGCCATGTCCCCTTCAGAGAGAGGCAGGTGTTTGAGGACAGGATCATTAATGGTATCAATTTTCTCTTCCTTGGAGGCCTCTCTAAGTATCACAATTCTCAGGCTTTCATAGAGCCATTAAAGCCTAAACAAAGGTCAATACTTTCCTTGCCTTCTGCAGAAAAGATATAACTGAAGAATACTATTATAATTTAGAGCGTCATTCTGTATCCATCCTTGCTACTTCCTAGATCACAGTGTACCCAAACAGTATGGCAATAGAAGATGAACTTTTCCTTTTTCAGATTGTCAGAGTCAATTTTTTTCTGATTTTTCAGGATATAACCTAATGGTGAAGTCACTAGGATCTGCAAGGTGTTTCCCATGGCATGTCACAGTGCTTGTGGAAAGAGAGCAAAAACTGGTCTGGAGTCTGAGGGCATCCCCACAGGAGAATGGGGTCATGTTGTGTCCCCAGATGTCTCCCATGAGACTCAAATTATACTACCAGATGTCTCCTATGAAGCAAGCAGTGCTGGTTCCATTTCCTTAGACATTTCCATAGTCTGTGTCCCACTGTAACTCTTTAAAAATCAGAGGGAATCCCCGCAGAGGTTTCCTTTAGCCACTTGAGAAACCATATCCCTCCCATTTATCCCAATAATAAAAACTTTGGTAATTACTTTGTTTAAAGCAGTAGATATGGAAACCTCTTTTTTAGCATTTAAGAGAAAAAAGGAAAAAAAAAACCTTAGAAAATTCTAAGAACAAGAATTGGATTTGTTATCTATTGATTCCAGCTTCTACCCAGTTCAGTTGACCTTCACTAACTGTTCTTTTTGTTCAGCTCAGGCCCTCAGACACATATTTCTAAAGTACAAATTTATGTTAGAAGAAAAAGAGAGGGAACCTAACCATATTTAAAAGAGAAGAGAGTAGGAGGCCCCTATGTTCCCTGAAAGTGGAGGGTTTAGATCTTATTTATGAGGATAAGATTGCCTGGTGTTCATGAGGGGAGGTGAAAAAGAAAAAAATGCTGCGAAAACATGGCTGAACCACATAACTGACCCACATGATGACCCAAAATGTCTGACAGACATGACAAAAAGACTGGGATGGCTTCCTGAGGTCTTAAGAAACATAGTCTCAGAAGGCAACTTACTATCCAGAGTTAAAAAACCATCTAGGGAAAAAGCACTGATGAGTCTTTGAGCACAAAATGGGGTAAGCTGGGGCAGGCAGCTACTGAAGCAGAAGAGCAAGTTACCAATAGCTATTTCTCCAAAAGAGCAAGAAAGTGGAAGAAAGTATTGAGAAGAACAAAAGAGAATGATCTGGGCCCCAACCCCTATAGAGACAGCACAAATGGCGCAGTATGTCTTGGCTCAGTTCAAAGGAAAAAGGGAACTTGCAGCCAGATGCCAGACCACAGCAGGGTGCAGGTGATGACCCTATTGCTTACTCAAATGTGTCCTGTCCCCAGGATATAGACCATACTAGGAAACTGTTCCAGAGAAACGAGATAATTCCTGACTCCCCAGAATCCAGCAATTTTTTTCTCACACTCAAACAAAACTGCTTACCTCTTGACTGGGCTTAAGAAGAAATATGTTCCTGGGGTATGGGGTTATGTAAACTTTCCAGGGATTCTTTCCAGGTTCTTGGTGTCCTGGACAAAGACTTGGACAGGACACATTAAAAAGGTAGTGAGATTTTACATATATTGCAGGTAGGAAAAGAAGTATACTGTGCAGAGTGAGTAGGAGCCAATTAAAAGTGGGAAAAGAGACACACTTTGCAGAGAGAGCTCACAGTGGCCTAGCTAGGCATGCTTTGACTGCTTTTAGGAATGCTGGTTTTGTGGTCATGAATTTGTTTAGATTCTTGCAGTTGTGAAAAGTCTATTTTCCAATCAATGTAAAAGGATAATTTTTCAGGATAGAGTGATCTCATTTGGCAATTGTTTTCTTGTATAGTTCAGACACGCCCACTCTAAGCTACCCTAGATGTTAAGGTTTGTGTAAAGAAAATTACTGTAATTCTGGGAAGCTTTTATGAGTTTTGATATTTTTCCTAACTATTTTTAGTAGTCTTTCTTTGTGCTGAATAACTGGAATTTTGACTGTAATATTTTATGGAAAGTTTCTTTTCTGGTCGTGTTTACTTGGGGTTTTAAATATCTCATTTGTGTGCATATTAATTTCATTCCCTCGATTGGAACTTTTTTTTTTGATGAGCAACTCTTTGCCATTCTTTTATGTATTTTTTTTCTTGTATTAAATTCTTTTATTGGTACATTGTAGGTATACAACACAATTACATTTCTCATTGGAAATTGTACCTTTATATAATGCATCTTGGTTCTTATTTTTTCCCCATTCCTAGCCCTCCCTTCACGCTCTCTACCCTTCCCTATTTACAAAGACTTTATTTCCATTTTTTCCATTTCTCATCATTTTTTCCTTTCCCTTCTTTTCTTTCCCCTGCCTCTCCCACTACCCCTACCCCTTTGGACCTTTTCTTCCTATTTTACATTATCGATTATTCATTCTAATCATTGGTACATTTTAGGTATACAATATAATGACATTCATCATTGCAAATTTGCACCTTTACATAGTCTCTCTTGGTTCTTATTTTTCACCCTTGCCCAGCCCTCCCTTCGACCCCTCCATTCCTCCCTACTTACAAAGATTTTCTTCCTATTTTTCCATTTTCTCATATTAATCCCATTCCCTTCTATCCTTTCCCCTAGCCCTCCTACTTCCTTCCCCTTTGCCCCTTTTCTTCCTATTTCACATTACCTATTATACATTTAGTCCTTATTTACACTTTCAGTTTCTCACACCAGAGAAACTATTCTGTATTTACACATGTGTGTCCTATTTATTTCACTTAAGAATATTGCCTCGCTGTGCATCCATTTAGCTATAAATGTCTCTAATTTCTCATTTTTTATGGCTGAGTAGTACTCCATTTTATGTATTTTTGTTCTTTAAATTCTTATATTGGTACATTTTAGGTATGCAGTACATTTACATTTCACATTGGGAACTTATACCTTTATATGATGTATCTTGGTTCTTATTTTTTCCCCATTCCCAGCGCTCCCTTCACCCCCTCCACCCTTCCCGATTTACAAAGACTTTGTTTCCATTTTTTCCATTTCTCATAATTTTTCCTTGGGCTTCATTCCTTTCCCCTAACCCTCCCACTTCCCCTACCATTTTGGACCTTTTCTTCCTATTTCACATTATCAATTATTCATTTTAATCATTGGTACATTTTAGGTATACAATATAATGACATTCATCATTGCAAATTTGAACCTTTACATAATCTCTCTTGGTTCTTATTTTTCCCCCATCACCTGTGCCCTCCCTTCAACCCCTCCATCCCTCCCTATTTATAAAGATTTTGTTTCCATTTTTGTTCTCATATTAATTCCATTCCCTTCTTTCCATTCTTCTACCCCTTCCACTCCCCCTTCCCCTTTGCCCCTTTTCTTCCTATTTCACATTATCTATTATACCTTTCAGTCCTTATTTACACTTTCAGTTTCTCACACTAGAGAAACTATTCGGTATTTACACATGTGTGTTCTATTCATTTCACTTAAGAGTATGGCCTCAATGTGCATCCACTTAGCTATAAAAGTCTCTAATTTCTCATTTTTTATGGCTGAGTAGTATTCCACTTAAAAAAAAAAACACATTTTCTTTATCCAGGCTCCAGTTGATGGGCAATTAGGTATTACGAATTGTGCTGCTATGAACATGGGTGCACATACATCACTGTGGTATGATTCTTTTAATTCTTTGAGGAAGATCCCCAGCAGGGGAATAGCTGGGTCAAATGGGACTTCCAGTCCTAGTTCTTTGAGGCAGCTCCATACTGATTTCCAAAGTACTTGCAGCAGTCTACACTCCCACCAGCAGTGGAGCGGGGTTCCTCTTTCCTCACACCCCCGCCAGCATTTGTTATTGGTTGAATTCATGATAGCAGCCATTCTTTCTGGAGTGAGGTGGAATCTCAGCGTTGTTTTCATTTGCATCTCTCAAATGACCAGTGATGTTGAACATTTTTTCATATGTTTATTTGCTATTTCTACTTTGTCTGAGAAATGTGTGTTCATTTCAGATGTCCATTTTTGTATTAGGTCTTTAAATTTGGGAGGTCTGATCTTTATAGATTCTGGATAGTAGACCTTTGTCTGAGGAAAATCAGGTGAAGATTTTTTCCCATATTGTGCTGGTGGTTTCTCTTGCTGTACAGAAGCTTTTTAATAAGAAGAGATCCCACTTGTTGATTGTTTGTGCTAGTTCATGGGCAACTGAAGTTTCGTTCATAAAATATTTTCCTATACCAATGTCTTCAGGAGTTCTACCTAACCTATGTTCTAGCAGATTCAGCATTTCTATTTTAATATTTAGATCTTTCATCCATTTCAATTTTAGTTAAGTGCATGGTGAGAGTTATAGGTCTAGTTTTAATCTTTGGCAAGTTGAAACTCAATTTTTCCAGCACCACTTATTAAAGAGGCTATCTTTCCTCCAGTGAGGGTGTTTGGCTCCTTTTTTGAAGATGAGATAGCTGAATGTATCTGTAGTTGTTTCTGCATCTTCTAATCTGTTCCACTGATCTTTGGGTCTGTTTCTTTGCCAGTACCATGCTGATTTTATCACAGTAGCTTTGTAGTATAGTTGCAGGTTGGGGATTGTGATACCCCCTGCCATGTCTCTGTTACCTAGAATTGCTTTTGCTATTCTGGGTTTCTTCTTGTTCTAAATGAATTTTTGGATTGTTTTCTCAAGGCCCATGAAATATGCTGCTGGGAATTCAATTGGGATTGCATTGAATCTATATAGCAGTTTTGGAAGTATGGGCATTTTCACTATATTGATCCTTGTTACCCAGAGGCAGGGGATGTCTTTCCATTTTCTGATATCATTTTCAATCTCTATTTTCAAAGTGCTATAGTTTTCTTTTCTTTTCTTTTTTTTTTTTTTTTGGTACCAGGGATCGAACTCGGGGCCTTGCGCTTGTGCAGAAGGTGGAGAAACTACTGAGCTAAGTCCCCGGCTCAGTGCTATAGTTTACAGAGAAGAAGTCTTTGATATCTTCACTAGGTTGATTCCTAGGTATTTCAGTTTTTTGGATGCTATTGTGAAAGGAATTGTTTGCCCTGTTTCTGTCTCAGTCAGTCTGTTGTTCATGTAGAGGAATGCTATTGCTTTTTGTGTGTTGATGTTGTATCCACCTACTCTACTGAATTTGGTTATTAAGTCTAGAAGACTTTTGGTGGCATTCTTCTATATAAAGTATAATGTCATCTGCAAATAATGACAATTTGACTTCTTCATTATCTATCTTTATTCCTTTTATTTCTTTCTCTTGTCTAATTGCCATGGCTAGTGTTTCCAAAACTGTTTTGAACAAGAGAGGTGATAGTGGACATCCTTGTCTTGTTCCTGATTTTAGTGTGAAGGATTTCAGTTTGTGACCATTTAGTATGATATTGGCTGTTGGTTTTTCATAGATGGCTTTTATCAGTTTGAGGTAGAGGCCAACTATTCCAATTTTTTGTAGGGTTTTTATCATAAATGCATGTCGGATTTCATCAAATGTTTTTCTGCATCTATGGAGATAATCATATGGCTTTTGTCCTTGGCTCTATTGATATAGTGTATTACACTGATTGCTTTGCATATGTTGAACCATCCCTGCATCCCTGGGATGAATCCCACTTGATCAGGGTGTATGATCTTTTTGATGATCTTCTGCCTTCTATTTGCCAGTATCTTATTAAGGATTTTTGCATCTATGTTCATCAGTGAGATTGGCCTATAGTTCTCCTTTTCGGTTGGGTCTTTCTCTGCTTTGGGGATCAAGGTGATGCTTGCTTCCAGGAATAAATTTGGGAGTATTGCTTCCCTTTCAATTTCATTGAAGAGTTGAAACAGTAGTGGCAGTAGTTCCTCTCTAAATGTCTTGTAGAATTCAGCAGTGAAGACCTCAGTGCCCGGGATTTTCTTAGTTGATGAGTTTTTATTTATGTTTTCAATTTCATTTGTTGATATTGGGTTGTTTAGAATTTTTAGGTCTTGTTAGTTCAACTTTGGTAATTCATATGTATCTAGGAATCTGTCCATTTTTTCTGTGTTTTCCATCTTATTGGCATATAGGTTCTGGAAGTAGGTATTGATGATCCTCTGTATTTCTGCTGGGTCTGCTGTAATTTCATTCTTTTCATTCCTAATTGCATGGATTTGGCCTTTTTTTCCCCTTTTTCTGATAAGGTTGGCTAAGGGTTTGTCAATTTTGTTGATTCTTTCAAACCAAATCTTGGCTTCATTGATTTTTTTTGTATCATTCTCTTAGTCTCCATTGCACTGATTTCTCCTCTGATCTTTATAATTTCTTCCCTTGTATGAGCTCTGGGGTTGTCCTGTTCTTCTTTTTCTAGACACTTGAGGTTCAGCATCAGGTTTTTTAATTGGGCTCACTATGTTTTCTTAATATGAGTATTCACTGCTATGAATTTCCCTTGTAAGACTTTCATTGTGTCCCATAGATTCCGATATGTTGTATTGTCATTGTCATTTAATTGAAGGAACTGTCTGATTTCTTCTTTAATTTCCTCTGTGACTCATTGGTTATTCACAATTGTGTTGTTCAATTTCCATGTGTTTATGAAATTTTTTGAGTTTCTTTTGCTATGGATCTCCAATTTCATCCCACTATGGTCTGATAATATACAGGGGATAACTTCAATTCCTTCGCACTTACTTAAACATGTTCTATGTGTGAGTATGTGGTCCATTTTGGAGAATGACCCATGTGCAGCTGAGAAGAATGTGTATTCTGATTTTTGTGGGGTGGAAGACTCTGTAAACATCTGTTCAGTTCATTTGTTCAAGAGTTCGATTGAGTTTTAGTATTTCATTACTATTTTTTTGTCTAGTTGATCTATCTATTTGTGACAGTGGGGTGTTGAGGTCCCCCACTACAATTGTATTAGTGCATATATGACTTTTCATGTCCATTAGTATTTGTTTTATATAGTTGGGTGCACTAGTGTTTGGTGCATAGATATTAATGATTGTCATCTCTTCCTGTTGGATTGTTCCCTTTACAAGGATGTAGTGTCCTTCTTCATCTCTCTTAATCAGTGTTGGTTTGAAATCTACTTGATCTGCAAAGAGAATAGCTACTCCTGCTTTTTTTTTGGGTTCCTGTTGCATGGAGTATTGTTTTCCACCCTTTAACTTTCAGTCTATGAGTTTCCTTTTGAATTAAGTGTGTTTCTTGTATGCAGCATATTGTTGGATTTTGCTTCTTGACACATTCTGCCCGTCTGTTTCTTTTTATTGGTGAATTGAGACTATTAACATTGATGGTTATAACTGAAATGTATTGACTTATCAATCTTATGACTTTTTCTTTTTGTTGGGTTCTCCCCCTTTGCATTTAATTTGTTGTCATGCCCAATGGGTTCATTCTGCTGGGCTTCCTTGGGTTGTGATCCTCAATGTCTGTTCCTAGGACATTGTGTAAAATGTTTTGGAGTGCTGGTTTGGTATTCACAAAGTTCCTAAGGTGCTCTTTGTCATGAAAGTATCTTATTTCTCCATCAATTTTGAAAGATAGTTTTGCAGGGTACATCAATCTGGGTTGGAGGCTGTTTTCTTTTAGGGCTTGGAATATGTCACTCCAAGCTCTTCTTGCCTTGTTGGTTTGTTAAACATATTAATTTTACCTGTTTGTTTATTTACATCTTCTTTGAGCTCAGTGAATGTCTTAGTAACTGGAGCTTGCATTTGTTGATTTCAACTTTGATCTCTTTATTTACTTTAGCTATTTTATTTTTGAGTTCTTTGGAAATGCCTTTATTTTCTTGTCTATGAGGTAAGGTTTTTGGGAGTTGTGAATTTCTGGAGGCATTTTATTGATGTATTTTCTCCAAATTCTTGTGTTTTTGTGCTAAATATTATTGATGCATAGGGAAAGCTCCATCACTATACTACAGCTTTCTTTCGTATGTCAGTTTCTACCTGTACAAGGTCCTTGTCTTTGGTTATGAGTCAACTTGCAGTCATCTAATCTACTAACTCAAAGAACTGAGTTCAGTTTCAATCATTGCCTTACAGGGAGAGAAAATTTACTACTAATAACATTTGAAGAACCAATCATACATCAGCACTTAATTTAAAATTTGTTTGAGATGTTTAAAACTCTTTCAACCACGTAGGGAAGACAAAAGAGTAGTAGTAATGGAGTATATGCTGAGAGGTAGGAAAGAAAAAGGGAAAAATGGGAAAAAAACATAATAAAATGCTAGTAAAAAGGAGAGGAAATTGAGAAAATAGGTTTGATGGTATTATTATTAGTGGTAGTATTTTTCTTTTTGGCTTGTTTGCAATTTGGTTATTCATGTGTCTGGGAATTTCTCCACTTTTTTGACCTTATCCAATCTATTAGAATATGTTTTTGAATAGTTTCATATAATTCTCTGAATTTCTGTAATGTCTGCTGTGATTTTGCCTTTTTCATTTTTAATTTCACTGATATGGGATTGTTCTTTTATTTACTTTGGTAAATTTAACTAAAGATTTATAAATCTTTATATTTTCAAAGGACCAACACTTTGATTCACTGATCTTTAGTATTATTTCTTTAGTCTCAGCTTAATTTCCTTCTCTGATCTTTTCATTTCTTTCCTTTTACTAGTGTTAAGTTTATACCATTGTTTTTGTAGGACCTTGAGATGCATCATTACGTTATTTATTTGAGATAAATCTATTATTTTAATGTGTGCAATCATAATTATTAACTTCCAGGGCAGAGATTTACCTCAGTGGTTCCACCACCCTCCTTGCAAGAACAAGGTCCTGAGTTTGATCCCTAATACCAAAAAAAAAAAGAGAAAAAAGAGAGCTCCTCCAAAACTGAGGACCAGAGGCCCCCCCCCCCGAGCCAAGAGTCTTTTGGGTTGCCGAACCACTGCCCCCAGCACAGAGGAGCAGAGTCCCCCCAGTGCAGAGGAGGTGAGCCACTTGCAACCCCCTGCCCTGTCAAAATGACAAGACAGGTAAACTAATGTCAGAACCAGACATCCACATCACTTAAAGCAAGCCCAAAGGGAAACAAGATGGAACAATTGGATACTCAACACCTGGACTCCCCAAACTGACAATGAAATAGGATTTGGAAAAAATGAAATCAGAAATAACTTCTCAGATAACAGCAGAGATTGTGCCCATAGTGCAAAACATGATTAATAAATCTAGAGTGGACACAAATAAAAATAGATGAGCTGAGGAACATGATGGAATCCCAACATAGGAAACAAATGGAATCCATAAAACAGACGCAAACAGATTTCCAGGAGATTAAAAACTCCACTGAACATTTACATAGGAGAATGAGCCAAAGTAAGGACAGAATTTCAGATATAGAAGATAAGATTGCAATTAGTGACCAGGAAAAGAATAAATTCTTTAAAATTGTAAGGGACAACAAGAAGTCATTCCAGCAGCTGCTAGACAATGCAAAGAATAATAATATAAGAATGATCAGAGTCAATGAAGAAACAGGAGAGTGCAGATGAAATAAAAAAAACTGTTCACAGAAATGATTGAAGAACACATCCCAAGCAGGGGAAAAGAACTTGACATACAGATTAGTGAGGCATGTAGGACTCCAAATAGCCTTGATCAAAAAAAATCTACACATAGCCATATAACAGTTAAGATTCCAGAAACCCAACAGAAGAAAAATAATTCTACAAGCAGTTAGAGAAAAGAAACAAATCACATACAAAGGAAAGCCCATCAGAACCACAGCAGACTTCTCAATGCAAACCCTCAAGCAAGAAGAGGTGGGAGTGATGTATTTCAAGCCCTAAAGAAAAACAGCCTCCAACCCAGATTGATGTACCCTGCAAAACTATCTTTCAAAATTGATGGAGAAATTACATACTTTCATGACAAAGAACAGCTAAAGAACTTCATGAATACCAAACCTGCATGCCAAAAAATTTAAAGAACATCCTAGGAAATCACAAAAAGGATCACAACCCCCGGAAGCACAGCAGAATGAATCCATCAGGCACAACAAGAAATTAAATGTAAAGGGGGAGAATCCAACAAAAACAAAAAGTCATGACCATGATAAATCAATACATACCAGTTATAACCATCAATGTTAATGGTGTCAATTCACAAATCAAAAGAAATAGGATGGCAGAATGGGTCAAGAAGCAAGATCCAACAATATGCTGCATACAAGACACATACTTAATTCAAAATGAAACTCATAGCCTGAAAGTTAAACGGTGAAAAAATACACTCCACGTGACAGGAACCCCCAAAAAAGCAGGAGTAGCTATCCTCTTTGCAGATCAAGTGAATTTTAAAACAACACTCATTAAGAGAGACAAAGAAGGACACTACGTCCTTGTAAAGGGAAAAATCCAAGAGGAAGAGATGACAATCATAAACATACAGGGACCAAATACTAGTGCACCCAACTATATACAACAAATACTAATGGACATGAAAAATCAAATTAGCACTAGTACAATAGTAAGTAGTGGGGTACCTCAATACCCCACTGTCACAAATAGATAGATCAACTAGACAAAAAATTAGCGATGAAATACTAGAACTCAATCAAACTCTTGATAAATGAACTTAACAGATGTTTACAGAGTGTTCCACCCCACAAAATCAGAATACACAATCTGTTCAGTTGCACACAGGTCATTCTGAAAAATAGACCACATACTCTCTCATAGAACATGTTTAAGTAAGTGCAAAGGTATTGATGTTATCCCATGTATATGATCAGACCATAGTGCAATGAAATTGGAGATCAATAGCAAAAGAAACTGCAAGAATTTCATAAACACATGGAAACTGCACACACACTTCTGAATAACCAATGGGACACAGAGGAAATTAAAGAAGAAATCAGACAGTTCCTTCAATTAAATGACAATGACAATACAACATATCAGAATCTCTGGGACAGAATTAAAGCAGTCTTATGAGGGAAAATCATAGCAGTGAATACTCATATTAGGAAAACAGAGTGAGCCCAATTAAACAACCTGATGCTGAACCTCAAGTGTCTAGAAAAAGAAGAACAGAACAACCCCAGAGCTCATACAAGGGAGGAAATTGTAAAGATCAGAGCACAAATCAATGCAAAGGAGACTATGAAAATGGTAAAAAAAAAAAAAAAAGAAGCCATGAGTTCTTTCATCAAAACAATAAACAAAATCGACAAACCCTTAGCTAACCTTACCCGAAAAAGGAAAGAGAAGGCCCAGATCCATGCAATTAAGAATGAAAAGGGTGAAATTACAATGAACCCAGCACAAATCCAGAAGATCATCAATACCTACTTTGAGAACCTATACACCAACACAGAATCTAGGACAGAGCCCTAGATACATATGAATTACCAAAGTTGAATGAAGAAGACCTAAAAATTCTAAACATCCCAAGATCAGTCATTGAAATTGAAAACGTAATTAAAAACTTACCAACTAAGAAAAGCCCAGGTCCTGATGGCTTCACTGCCAAATTCTACAAGACATTTAGAGAGGAACTACTGCCACTACTGTTTCAACTCTTCAATGAAATTGAAAGAGAAGCAATACTCCCTAATTCATTCCTGGAAGCAAGCATCACCTTGATCCCCAAAGAAGAGAAAGACCCAACCAAAAAAGAAGACTATAGGCCAATCTCACTAAAGAACAGAGATGCAAAAATCCTTAATAAGATACTGGCAAATAGAATGCAGAAGATTATCAAGAAGATCATACACCCTGACCAAGCAGGATTCATCCCAGAGATTCAGGGATTGTTCAACATATGCAAATCAATCAATGTAATACACTATGTCAATAGAGCCAAGAACAAAAACCATATGATCATCACAATAGATGCAGAAAAAACATTCAACAAAATCCAAAATGCATTTATGTTAAAAAACCTACAAAAATTGGAATACGTGGTCTCTACCTCAATCTGACAAAAACCATCTATGAAAACTCCACATCCAATAACATACTAAAAAGTCAACAACTAAAATCCTTGACCCTAAAATCAGGAATACAACAAGAATGTCCACTATCACTATTCCTGTTCAATATAGTTTTGAAAACGTTAGCCATGGCAATTAGACAAGAGAAAGAAACAAAAGGAATTAAGATAGGAAATAAAGAAGTCAAATTGTCATTATTTGCAGATGACATGATACTCTATATAGAAGACTCCAAGAACTCCACCAAAAGTCTTCCAGACTTAATAACCAAATTTAGTAAAGCAGCTGGATTCAAGGTCAACGCACAAAAATCAATAGCTTTCCTCTACATGGACAACACACTCACTGAGAGAGAAATAGGGCAAATAATTCCTTTCACAATAGCATCCAAAAAACTGAAATACCTAGGAATCAACCTAACAAAAGAAATAAAAGACCTCTTCTCTGAAGACTATAGCACTCTGAAAAGAGATTGAAGACGGTATTAGAAAATGGAAAGACATCCCTTGCTCCTGGGTAGAATGAATTGACATAGTGAAAATGGCCATACTTCCAAAACTGCTACATAGATTCAGTGCAATCCCAATTGAAATCCCAGCAGCATACTTCACAGACCTTGAGAAAACAATCCAAAAATTCATTTGGAACAAGAAGAGATCTAAAATAGCAAAAGCAATTCTAGGTAACAGAGACATGGCAGGGAATATCACAATCCCCAACTTGCAACTATACTACAAATTTCCTCTGATAAAAACAGCATGTTACTGGCAAAGAAACAGACCTGAGGCCCCGTGGAAAAGATTAGAAGATGCAGAAACAACTCCAGACGCATTCAGCCATGTCATCTTACAAAGGGGCCAAATACCCTCACTGAAGGAAAGATAGGCTCTTTAATAAATGGTGCTTGAAAAATTGGGTTTCAACTTGCCAAAGATTAAAGCTAGACCTATCTCTTACAATGCACTAAATTAAAATCAAAATGGATTAAAGATGTAAATATAAAAACAGAAACACTGAACAGGCTGGAACAGATGTTAGGTAGAAATCTTGAAGACATTGGTATAGGAAAATATTTTATGAACAAAATCTCAGTTGCCCATGAACTAGCATAAACAATCAACAAGTGGGATCTCTTCTTATTAAAAAGCTTCTTCACAGCAAGAGAAACCACCAACAGTGTGAAGAGACAACCTACAATGTCAGAAAAAATTTTCACCTTCTGTTCCTCAGATAAAGGTCTACTATCTAGAAACTATAAAGAGCTTAAAAAAAATCAGACCTCACATATTTAAAGACCTAATACAAAAATGGATATCTGAAATGAACAGACATTTCTCAGACAAAGAAGTAGAAATAGCAAATAAACATGAAAAAATGTTCAACATCACTGGTCATTTGAGAGATGCAAATGAAAACAATGCCGAGATTCCACCTCGCTCCAGAAAGAATGGCTCCCATCATGAATTCAACCAATAACAAATGCTGGCAGGGCTGTGAGGAAAGAGTAACACTGCTCCCCTGCTGGTGGGAGTGTAGACTGGTGCAAGCACTGTGGAAATCAGTATGGAGATACCTCAAAGAACTAGGACTGGAAGTCCCATTTGACCCAGCTATTCCTCTGCTGGGGATCTTCCCCAAAGAATTAAAAGAATCATACCATGGTGATATATGTGTGCCCATGTTTATAGCAGCACAATTTGCAATAGCTAAAACTTGGAAACAGACCAATTGCCCATCAACTGGAGACTGGATAAAGAAAATGTGGTTTCTTAATAAAATGGAGTACTACTCAGCCATAAAAAATGAGAAATTAGGGACATTTATAGCTAAATGGATGCACATTGAGGCCATACTCTTAAGTGAAATAAATAGGACACACATGTGTAAATACCAAATAGTTTCTCTAGGGTGAGAAAATGAAAGTGTAAATAAGGACTAAAAGGTATAATAGACAATGTGAAATAGGGAGAAAAAGGGCAAAGGGGAAGGGGAAGTGGGCAGGGTAGGGGAAAGGAAAGAAGGGAATGAAATTAACAGGAGAAAATGAAAAAATGGAAACAAAGTCTTTGTAAATAAGGAGGGATGGAGGGGTTGAAGGGAGGGCACAGGAGAAAGGGAAAAAATAAGAACCAAGAGTGATTATGAAAAGTTGCAAATTTCAGTGATGAATGTCATTATATTGTATACCTAACATGTACCAATAAAATTAATTTTAACCCCCCCCCAAAATTTTTGAAGAAGTGAATGTGAAGAAATTCTATTGTCTTTCTATTTCATGTGAAGTGAATATTGGAATAAAAGCTTCACTAATAATATTCCCATAGATTTATGAATTAATAAAGTTAGTCTAAATTTCTTGTCCAAAATTTCTTTTTTTCCCATGATCAACATATTTTTACACACATGCTGAGGACAGAAATATGTTAAAATGTAGGAAAATGATTAGGAATTAGTCTACCCAAGTAGTAATTCTATTTGCTTGATATCTGTGTTCTTTAGGCACATGTTCTACTGCAGAGTAATCATTTCCTTACTAATACATATAACGTGAATTTGTGTGTATGCATGCACATGTGTACACACACACATACACAAGCCACAAACAGGCATTTCCAAAAAAACAATTATTAACTTCCCTGTTATCATTGATTTCATTGTGTCCTGTATTTTGTGTTATGTTGGGCTTCCATTGTAATTTGATTCTATAAATATTTTAATTTCCCCATGATTTCTTCTGTGATCCATTGACTCTTCAATGTTGAATTAATCTCCATGTGTTTGCATAGTTGTTTTTTTTAATCATGAAAAAAATAGAAAACATTTTGAGAATTCTAAATTTGTGTAGTTGCTAAAAGACATAAAAAGCTGGAAAATTATCACTGAAAGAAAAATCAATGAAAGGAAAAAAATCCAAATATGTTCATGTTCTTATCTCAGCTTCTATGATGTCAAACATGAAATTTTGGTTGGTGGAAGGCTTAGAAACAGCAGCAATAGGGGTTTTTACCAAGTTGTACACTGAAATACTTAGACCCAACTGGCCAATGCCCAGGCTCACACAATTTTACAACTAAAATATCTTTTGTCTACATTAACAAATTCCACTGTCTTCTATAGAATAATCAAGCTGTTTAGAACTCCCAGAATATTTCTTTCAGAGTAAGAATAGTGAAATTCTGCAGCAAACATTTAAAGTAGGAAATATATGGCTCAAAAAAACCAGTCAAAGGAGAGTTAAATAATCTTTAGGCACTGTGAAGACTTGAAATTAAAAATGTGCCATTTATGTTCAGAAAAAGACCTCAAAATCACCACTATTTTGCTTTTACAATAACATGCATCTTAAAATTTCAGTTATACATTAATTCTTGAGTTATATATAGAAAAAAAATTGCACAAACAAAAATAACTGTTCACTGTCCCTCATTCCTGGTTATAAGACTATTCTTTCTCAAGTGGAGGGAAAAGTGATTCACAAGCCCTCACCTGGCATTAGGGCACTTATGAATTCAAAGCAACCAAAGTTGGAATCTCTCCAAACAAAAATTCACAGCCTTTTAAAATGTCAAGCTTTTTCTTATTTAGGAAGTCATTGTCTTTTTAAATTAAGTACATTACATACTTTTGTTAAAGAGCAGAAAACAAAACAAAAAACGCATCTCACATAGTGAGATGGTATAATTAGCAAAACTTGCACAAATATAAACCTAACTTCACTAGCTGAGGAAGCTTGTAACTGAGGAACTTTTAAAACTGCCAATTGGAATTGCAAA
This sequence comes from Heterocephalus glaber, assembly GCF_053883595.1. Classification (NCBI taxonomy): domain Eukaryota; kingdom Metazoa; phylum Chordata; class Mammalia; order Rodentia; family Bathyergidae; genus Heterocephalus; species Heterocephalus glaber. The sequence goes on from NW_028258303.1 coordinate 9,578,451, forward strand.
CTGTAAAACCTTTGGTCAAACAAGATTCAGGCTGGGGATGTAGCTCAGTGGTGTAATGCTTGCCTAGCATGCCTGAGGCCCAGATTTCCATCCCTAGCTCTGCAAAGAAATGAAACAATAATTCAGATGCAACACAAAGTAAAAACAATCTTAACTCAAAGTTTCCTAATGTTACAGCAAACCTAGAAACCTAGATTGACTATCAAGTACTGCAAGTATGATACCCAAAGCCTTAGCTTAAATATATGCCCTTTTAATCAGAAAATAACGCAATGCTTGATTTTGTTTCTGCTTTCAGTTCCAACTGTAGCCTTTTGACAAAACATTTTCCCATTAATTGAATTGTTAAAAAATACAACCAAGCTTATGCTCATTAAATATACATGTATATAAAAAACATACAAAAAGTACAAGATTGTTAGGAAACTTACAGTGTCAATGTCCTGTTTTCTCTAAGTCTTTAGTAAAGGGCCAAAGGTCAAGTCTTTCTCTGCACCAACACTCAGTATGTCCAGAACTCTGAATGCAGTGTCATGCCTATGCCTGCTATGCACAGAATCTTAATATGCAGTCCTTAAAAAAAAACAACAAAGGACAAAAAAGTAACCAAAAAACAAAAACACACCACAGGACAAAAAGTTCTTCTTAAATCAAATTCTATTTGTGAATTCAGCAAAATAATTTCTATAAAATAAAACAGCAAAATATTTAAATAGAATAGGGTGGGCTGTATCTGTTTGCAGGGGGTATTTGGTGTTTAGACAGTTTCCAAAAAATTACACACATTCAAGCCACCAATTCTTTTAAATACAGTATTCACTGATTAGTTCCTTGTCTTTAATCATGTTTATTCTGAAATTATGATAACTCAATTAACTAACCAGTAGTTTCTTTTTTAATTAGACCCTGCTGTGAATGTTAAAATTTTTGGAATAATGAAAGGAGCTAGGACAATTCTTGCTTTCAAGTAAAATTGTGACTGAGCAGAAAATCAGCCAGACATCTTGGTGCAGAGGTACTCCAAGTACTGTGGGATTCTGATAACTTCCACATCACTGGGATCCAGCAGAAGGAAAGTTGTAGAAGATTCACCTAATAAGCTCTAAGAAACAAACAATTACACCAAATACAGTCTTCTATTATGCTCCAGCATCCTGGCATAGCAAACTGTTTGCATATTTGTTTTAAATTCCCATTACTGATATTTAAGTGTTCTTCATCCCACCCAGAGACTCAACTGTTAAACAGAAAGAAGGAGCCTACGTGCAACTGAAAACGGCCTGTTTGTCACATCTCTCCCTTATCTCATATTTTATATTCTAGGTGTAAGGAGGAAAAGCTGACCAATTCAGCCCTCACGCCAAGACAGCTGCAGTCATTGTGGTAATTTTGTCCTCATTGGCTACACTAACTTGGTGTGAAGCCATGCTACATGTTGCAGCATAACTATAGCTTCAAAGTGATTAACCTAATATCAGAATAAAAAAGGCAATGAAAAATATCTAGAAACAATGTTACATCACCAATTTCCTCATCAACCAAATAAAAGTTACCAGCCTTACATTGCTCATAGTAAAAGTGATTCCAGTGGCAAAGAATTAACAAGAAACTATTGGTGTGGCTGACATGAATGGGCTGTTTTGTTGCTGTTGGTTTTTGTTTTTGTAAAGGAGTTGATCCAATTGCCAAGAGGCAGGCAAACGCTTGTAGTTTTTGTAGATCTGGGAGTCTCATCAAGAAAAAAGTTTCTTGCTTAAGAATTAACAGTCAATATTAATATACTATATACACCTTTGCCATTTACACATTAGCATCAGGCCATTTATTACAAAATGCTATACACTTTCCACTGCAGGTGGGTTATATATTGACAGCAAATTTCTGCAGATAAGACAGTGAATAAACTCTCCACTCCATGTTGATCAGGAATATTTTTTCTAGTTTTAAATATTAGCTAGACACAGAAAAAAGGTTGGACTATAAGGCCTGGGTGCACAGTCTAGAGGGAACCAGTTTATTATATGCATTTCACTGATCCTTGGTTTGAGGTGGGGATACTTCTTCACTGCCTTCGTAGTTTTCCTGTGCTTGCTGGCCAATTCTCTGAGGGTTGTTCATGTGATGTGCTGCTGGGCCTGTATATGGCTGTCCATGCACATGTTTATTCTGTTGATACTGAGATTCAGGTGAATGGAGGTACAATGGAGCCTCTTCAGGTGGAGGTGACTCATGCTCATCTGGGGCATCTTGGTTGTCTGGATCCTCCTCTGAACAGAGTTCACAAGCTTTTGCAAGTGTCATCTAGCACTATGTGACCTCTCCAAGAAATAGCCATTTGAGGTTTCATTGCTCTGCACTGGAGGAGACCAGTTGTAAGTGTATTGAGGATTGGCAATGTATGGTCTTCTTTCAAGTTCATCTCCAAGCCATTCCACTGCCCAGGTCCACTTCCTTTTAAGATCTCCATTGCCCTGTAGGATTTGGTAAGCAACAGGACAATTGCTAAAGAGTGCTACCATACATTTTATACACTGGTATGCTCTTTTTTGATAGTGATTCATAGAGCGCTGGATTGTGTCAAATAGTCCGTCTCGGTCATCTGGAATTCCTTTAAGAGCATTATGAATTCTGTGAGTCTGCCAGGAATCCTCAATCAGTAAGATTTGCAAAAGTAGATCCAGATAGGGTCAGAGTTCATAGGTATAGGAATAAGCAACCTGCCAGAGAAGTTCACTGAGGACAGTAGATGAGAACTGAGGATTCTCCCAGCAGCAGAAGTGAAGTAATTTGACAGTTTCTTCTGAGTTACTGCTGTCTTCGATAATTTTCTTCACATAACTTGTTCTCACAAATAAAATGTCTGCCACATTCTGCTGATTTGGCATTATAGGCTGTGATAAGTTAGGATCGCCAAAAGGATTGGGAAGAGGAGGATTACCATTGATTGAAGACTGTATTCTTGATGAGACATTGCAACACGGATTAGCTGTGATACTACCGAGTATAATTTGCCTAACTCAGCATACTGATACTTGATCGGAGGGCCTGGGCTGTCATCTAAAGACACAAGCATAAAGGTAGCAGGTACTCTCAGTTTCAGCAGCTGTGTCTTCTCTGCCACACCTAAATTGGCATACATCACAAACAAGTTGAAATACTGCTGTAAATGACGTCCATGTTCTGAAACTTCCCTTCTTAAGAGATTTAGGACTGCTCTTAGTAAGTGATCACTCAAGCTTACATTGTCATAAGCCTGACTAGAAGGTCCAGGAGATGCAAAAGGTGAAGGACATGGTCCATCTTGCAAGGAAAAGTGTGCAATAAAAACTATAAGTTTTGCAAATGCACCTCTCACTTCTGCACTAGGGCATTCCAAAAGGCATTCAGAGAAGCGATTTGAAACATTAAAAAGGACATTATGAACAAACCCAAAACGTACATTCTTGCTGTGATGAAGGAGAATACACAACGCATCATACCAATCGCTGGCAGAGCCACGGACTATTTTCTCTGTGTGAAACCCTGTAGTAAAGAGGAACCTAGCAACAAGTTGAATACTAATCATAGTAATTTCTTCTGCTTCAGGCAACAGGTGATCTTGCCCTGGAGGAGGGTTTAAGTAAACACCATTACATGTAAGCAGTTTTTTCATAAACTGGAAATACTCCAGACTGTACTGCATTCGGTTATGCATGAATTGGACATTCTGTCTGTGTACACTTCTCTCAATGGCTGATGGCATAACAATCTGATGGGGTCTTGTGGTGACAGCAAGCTGATATATATCTTACCAACTCGTTGTCTTGGTCTATTGTGTCCATTCGTTCATAAAAAAGTATATAAGCATTCCACCACCTTTTCTGATGCCTGTATGACATGCGCTTTATCATGTGATCAAACACTTCACCCATGTACTCTTCACCAAAACACTGGTTTTTCTTTTTTTTTTTTTGGTACCAGGGATCGAACTCGGGTCCTTGCGCTTGCAAGGCAAGCGATGGAACCACTGAGCTAAATCCCCGGCCCAAAACACTGGTTTTTCATTTCTTCATCATCATCCATTTTACACTCTGTTACATCTCCATCATCGAATTTATACCAGCAATTTCTCTCACCATCTCCACCATTCCTCTGAATTATGTAAGAATAATACTGTCCTCCACTTGCTTGACCACTGTGTACAAGCACACCCATAAATCTGTACTTTGTGCTTCCTGCTGTCTCACGTTCAGACTGCTCATTCTGTTGTATCAACTGACTCTCAGGGTTTACATTATCTCCCTCCAGCTTAGCAACTCCTGCAACTGTGTAAGGTTCCATGTCCAGCTCTTGGGGAAATTCGAAATAATCATTGAACTTGATTGCACATTCTCTTTCCTAGTCATAGTCAAATCATTTGAGTTGGATAGCAAGAACAGGAGGTAATTTTTTAATTAGCAAGCACTTACAGTATCAACCATTTTATTGCATTTTTCACAATGATATGCATTTGCACCATCCAATAAATCTCCTTTGAAATACTGTTCCAAAAAATCAAGAAGGTTTTGGTGATTTCTAATGTCTACATTCAGAGTCATAAAAGATTCTTCACATTTGTACCTATGTGGGCAGCCTTGGCAAATCTTCTGATCAGCAAAGGAGCCTCCTAAGACTTTACTGAGCATAGCTGGATGTCCTAAGGCTTTTAAAGCTTCATCTAAACTATCCACCAATGAATTAAAAAATTCTAAAGCATCATGTTGTTCACGGAGGTTAACAGGCTCACCCCAAAGCCTGAACTGTTTCCAAAGTCCTCTGGGCACATAGTATTGCAGTCGAGAAGCTGCTAAATGGCCAAAGATGACCTGAAGGTGTCTTAAGATACCAATATTATACTCTTTCCTATCTTCTGTTTTACTTAATGCCGGTTTGTCTTCAAACTTTTGAGGGTATCTAAATACATCATCCCTGGGATCAACATTGCTGTCATTGTCCTGCTTCTCATCCCCAGACATATCATCTACATCACTACCTGTGCCTTCAATTGCAAGAATACCATTCCTGATGGAGGGAATCATGTAGAGTTGTTGAATGACAGAATTCATGTAACAAGTAGCACCAGCATTTTTCAGCCCCACAAATCCTTTTGGTGGGTGGGGTCCAACAGGTGGCAGATATTCCCACTCAGTAAGTGCTTCACAAGTAGTTATTGCTGTGCCAATGTAATACATTTCAGTCAAAGAATCCACTATCTGTTTGAGATTCCTCACACAGCCAACAGCCAAGGCCACAAGTAACTCAAAACCAGCATTAATTGTAGCTAGTGAACTACAGACTGGGATAGCCTGTTTGGCTAGGAGCTCTCCATTTCTCATATACTGCAGGTAAACACTGGATGCAGGGAAGACGAAATCATCAATTCTTTAATGAGATTAGCACCTTCTTTTTCACAACCAATATGAAACTTCTTCTCAGGAGTTTGAAAGGCCAATAACTCTTCTGTTACCCTAAGGTGGCCTTCCAAGATTGTCTCTTCCACACCCGTTTCACCTGTTCTTTTAACATCATCACTAATTCTTTTAAGCCAATCAATTTCATTATTAAGAAGAACTTCAGCATTGGGTACATTAATATTGCAGTTGTAAGCATAATTAAGAAGGTGTCTTAAGAGAGTGAACTAGTCCCCTGAATGTTTAGCTCTTTCTCTAGCTGTGCTCCTCAAAACAGTAAAGAGCACAGTAATGAAGAGAAGCAGAGGCCTGTGTCCCATACAACATCTGGTACACATTAAAAAGAACTGCTCCTGTGCCACCTGATGAACAGTTTTGCTGTGACAGTGCAACAGTAAGTCAATAATGAATGTCTGCCAAGCCTTTTCTTTATTTAGAGCATCCAAGGCTGTTGGAATCAAAGCAAAACACAACGTCATCACTTCCAATGCTTCACGGCAGACTTGTTCATCTTCCAAGTCCAGCTCATTGCCTACATTGGTCTTCTTATAAATTTTAGTGATTTCTTCATTTGGGCTAAAAACTAGCTGTAATGCCCCACATCCTGATGCCCAGATAATTTTCTGAATGCTCTAATCACACAAATATCAGGCATGTATCTTGAAGCCTCATCAGATATCTGCTGAGCAAGACAAACTGACACATTTCTAAGCATACACTCAGATGACGGGTTAGGAATGCTCTGAAGGGCACTTTGCAGCACCACTGCTTGATCATGAGTAACTTGATTGACCGATGTCATGGGATTCATGCCTTCTACACCTGGCTGACAAGCTTCTGCCATAGCCCGAATGTGGCCATAGCCAATGGCAGTTAGCAACAGTTTGGCTATTTTAAGAGCATTGAGGTAGGCACCCCTTCGAGTTTCCATATCTGCATTTGGTAGGAAGTTATTTCTGGTTAGCATACTCAGGACAGGGGATAGGGCACCACTTTTCAAGAAGTGAAACTGAAAATCAGAGGAATCATCTGCCAGAGGTGCACCAGCAGGCATTAACAAGGCATAGACTACCTCTGTTAGGTATAGCACTTGTGAAGCTGAAGGACCAAAGAAAAGCGAGTCAAGAGATGGGCTAAGGCTGCTTTCTCCAAGTTTGGCATGGTCTAAACAAATAGCTCTTAATTTTTCTATTGTTGTGCTATCTGGTGGCATAAGTTTCATAAGCACTCTTGCTCCATCTCTAAGAGGTGGCATATTTAGGCTGCTACCTACGTCTGCAACTTGCCAAAGGAAAGAGACATATCTGGGATGCAGTGACATTATCACTCCAGGTAAACAGCTTTCTACTTCAGGATTAGGACCATCACTATAATGATTACCATGGTTTCCAGGAGATCCAGTTGAAGAATCAGATGAGCTATCAGGGCTTGAAGGCATATTGGAACTGATTTGTGTAAGTTTGGCTGTAATTAGCGATTTATCTTTCAGGTTTAGTTGTCCAATCAGCTATCATCTCCAGGATCTATCAACTCTCCACCCACAAACAGCTCAATTTTTGTATGGGCAACATTGGCTTTAATGCGGTTAAGAATACATCGTCGAACTGAACCAACTGTATCATTTATATGAGACCATACTTCCAAGTCATCTACCTGTCTGCCCTGGTTTGGAAATCGAACTATAAAAGAGAGGTGTTTACCGTGAAAAGCTCTTGACATAGGTAGAATGGTTCTTTCTTCATGATAATCGCTGTCACATTCATTTATATATTCTCTTAAAACAGTTAATACTTGAACCATTTGAACAGCTTCCTGTCTTGCACAATTAATACTGTCTTTGTCACCATCCAAAACACACAATGTGTCATAAGAGGCTTTCAAATGATCAAAGCAAGACTGAATGAAGTCTTTGTGGATCACCACCTGATTGACCTGCAGCCTTGGAGCAAGGTTCATACATATCTCTTTAAGGAGATCTATAGCTCTGCTGGCAATATCATCATTACTCTGAATCACGACCCTCCAAAGATAGTCTAATCCTATCAACTCCAAATCATCCATCATATAGGCTCTCCTTTTCACTACTAGTTTTCCTTCTCGACAATTCACAGCTTTGAAGAATCGCTCAAAACATTTCATTCCATTTTCAGTTAATAGGGTAGGATCAAGCTGAAGCTTTCAAAGAAGTCCTTATTAATATCAGGATCTAAGTCTGGTTCATCCCCCATTAATTTGGAATACCATTTAAAACAGGCTTTGCAATCACAAAGGTAAACTGCATTCTCAGCTAAGCATTTCCATATTTGTTTTGCCTGAGGGGCACATAGCCACAGTTGGCCATCCTTCAGTAAAAATCTAAGGAAGTTTAGCCATTCTTGGACTTCTTAAACATGACTGTATCTGCTTCCCAGCCTCACAGTTTGTGGGTCATAGTCTTTGTGGTCTCTAGCGTACAGTCTCATGCTTTCCATGTAAGTTGCAAGGTTTTCTGCTACCAAAGTAACTAGGGCATGATTGTGCTGAAGTTGATTAAGTCATGGAGATAAAATATGTGAGGACTTCGCTGAGTTTGACTCAAATTTTGAGGTGCTTCACCAAACAAAACTACAAATTTCTCTAACTTGCTTCAGTGCAGGAATGACCCATTTGTCATTTGTGCGAAGTTCTTCTATAAAGCGATTTATCCACTGGATCTTTTGTATGTCACGGTCCTGGGAACAACTATAATCTAGTATTTTTATGTGGGCACTAAGAGCCAGGTCCATGATATCTACAGGCATATCATCGCTGTGGGCTAGATTCCACAGAAGGTTCAACACTTTGTGTGCCATCACACCATCTTTATCGTCTTCTGTAAGACGACGAATCAGCTCAAGTAGCTTTTCATGTTGCTTTTTACTTGCGTTTGTCCAATTAGCCTTAAAGCAATAAAAAAGATGATCAAGTTGTTCAGGTGAAAAATCCCATGCCAATTTTGGCAGTAGATCATGTACATTCTTCACAATGGCTTCATGTTTCCCTGCCTGTGCTGCCCAGATATTATCAAGATCTTCCAAGGTCAGAGCTTTTTCTTTGATGACAAAACTAAGAATCTTCTCTAGCTTCTCTGCATACTGTGGCTGATGAAGACTATCTTGCAAGACTATAGATAAAATATTGTTCTGCTGTATCCATTCTGCCATTTGTTCAGCTGTGAGCCACTCTTCCTCCTCAGTATTACCATGCTGCTGGGTGTAGCATGATACACTAGAAATCACCTTATTAACTTCATTCAGTGCATTCATCTTCCCATTGAAAGAAGAAATTTGTAGTAATCTAAGTATCATTTTTAACCTAAATATTTCTAAGTTTTTTACAGTTTCTTCTTGTCCCAGAACCCTTGAAGCTAAATTCATCAAAGATTTAATGATCATGGAAAGGGCATCATTTTTGGTTTCATTCTTTGCTTCTTTCTTCAGTTCTTCATCAGTTAACTTTTCTAAAAACTGTGGAACCATTTCTATTATTGGAAGAAAGTACTTTTTCACTATATGAAGAGTGAGAAACTCATAGCATTGTCCAAAGGGTTTAATAAGGGCTGCAATTATTTGGACGTTTAATGCTGATCCATTAATAAATCGATCATGCAATATCTGGAACCCATTTAAAGTGCCAAATTTGTTAAGAAGATCCACTAGCCAACCTTTTGGTGATCGAGGGTTTGGAGAAGGAATTCATCTACAGGCAACTGAACACTTGAGGAAGCTGATTCACATGGGTGTGTACCATTGTAGATATGAAATTTGCAATGAGGATTTAAGGCCATGGCAAGTTCTAGAAGTGGAAACCAGTCTTGGGACAGCTTGGCCACACATAACTCCACTAGCCAATGAGTATTATTAATAATACATCTATGAATTTCAAACTTCCAGCCACTCACTGCTTCATCTGTAAGGATTTTAGTGAATGATATTGTTAGCCCATCTCGAAAGAATCGCTGACATGCTTCACTTTTAACATCAAGGCCTTTCTTACTAAGATCAATAGCAGCTTCTAAAAGTACTTCTAATTCCCCTTTTGGCAAAACTGGAACCACCCATTGAGGCCTATCGATCATATCATCCAACTTTGCCAAGTCAGTATGTGGAAATGCAGGTTCCTCATCTTCAATCCGTGGTGGGGCATCACCTTGCCTTTGTTCATTTGGGGGAGTTGCTGGGGAATTTTCATTGGAAGAATCAGGTGATGAAGTCTGATTCTGTTGGAGGGGGAGCTGAGACTGGCCATCAGGAGCCTGGCCCTGGTTGTCATTCCCATCGACTGGAGAGCCACGAGTCGTGGCTGTCATACTCTACACAGGACAGATCTTTGCAATTTTGTCTGCTTATGTAGTTGTCTTGACAAAAGAAATTATAGTCCACTTATAGAAGATGAAATACCAGCATTTGTCAGTCTTAGAAAGCTCCAATTCAAGAATAAACCATCTTGCAGAGACCATTGCATAACTGCACGACTCGGGTGTCTACTTCGAACCAGGGCACTCAGAGGCGGGGGCACCACGCAACGGCTAAGCTCGGTCCGGTCCGCAACCTAACCTGGGTGCATCCCAGGTCCGGGGGTGACGGGCGACAAAGTGTGTCGAGGGGCTACAGCGGCAGGGCTCGAGACTGCGGGAGTGAAAACGAGGGGCTGCACCTGGCGCCCCCGAGACTCGCTCCTCACCGCGCCCGCTCTGCAGCAGCGGTGGCTGAAACCGCCTCCACCTCCTCGGCCGGCGACGGCCCTCTTCCCCTACTCTTCTCAAGATGCACTCGCTGAGCTCAGACGGGCTCCGGGCGGTGCGTTTGTCCTGCACTTCCTCCTGCTCCTCCTCATGCAGAGGCAGCTTCACCTTCCCTCAGCTGCCGCTTCTGTCCCCGCTCCTGGCCTGGTCGCTTTTCGGTGGTTGGCTCCCCAATCCTGGCGCCGACCCGAGCGAGCACCGGGCGCTAAGGCGGCCGCCTCCCGTGAGAGAGAGGCGGCAGCGGCGGGCTCCCGCGAGGCCGGAGAGCTGTGCGAGGCGGGAGGGGGTCGGCGGCAGAGGCCCGAGAGGGCCGGGTAAGGACAGATTTCGGCTCCGGCGGCGGCGCAGACGCCTACTAGCCCCAGCACCGCCCAGAGACCCTAACCCCGAGGTTCTCCGCCGTCAGGTTCCATCCCTCAAGGCCCCGCCTCCCGGCCCTCCCCTTTCCCCCGCCCAGCCCCCGCTCGCTCAGCTGCCCCGCTCTCCTCCCCGGGCTGTGGAGCCGGCTGGACCCAGTGAGCTTCCTGCGAGGGACGCTCAGAACCCGGAGAGTAGAGTAGGGGAGGGGAAGACAATGCAGTAAAGAGTGTTCGCGAAGCACCTTTCCTTCCGGTCAGCCCCTTCAGGGTCATGGTATGGCCAGACCGGGCGTTCCATACCCCTCGGCTCGGGAACAGGGCGGGGGCAGAGGTGGCACGAGGACGGGCAGAAGTGGGGGAAGGGACACCGGAAAGAATGTGGCATACTACACCGGAGAAGGGTCTGGGCGGTGGGGACTGGCAGTGTGTAATGGCCAGGACAGGGTCAACTGCGTGAGCGCAGCCGCGTCGCTCTGTTTGCATAGTTTTTTAAACTTCTTTTCCTGTTGATTTCTAGTTTCATTCTGCTGTGATCTGGTAGTATCCAGGAGATTATATTAATTCTTTTGTATTTACTTAAACATGCTTTATGGCCTAAGGTATAGTCTATTTTGGGAAAAATTCCACGTGCTGCTGAGAATAATGTGTATTCTGTTTTAGTTGGATAAAACCCTATGTATATCTTCTAATTTCATTTGTTCAATTTCCAGGATTAGAGACTGAGAATGCAATCAGATCACTAAACCTGTTTTACTCACTGGCTTCAGGTAGGATTCAGGGAAGAGCCAATGATCTACCCTGTTCTAGACCTACTGTTTTAATAAGAACATTTTTATTTTGGTGCTGGTATCGAACTTGGGACCTTGCACTTTGGAGGCAAGCGGTGGAACCACTGAGCTAAATCCCGACCCCCAGACCCACTGTTTTTAGCCCTCCAATTTTCAGGACCTCTGTTCTCTTCAGGAGTCTTGGTGAGGATTATGTCTGCCATCCAGCAAGTTTTATTGTGGGTTCTCTGCCATAAGCTTTCAGACAGCTTTCCTCAATCTTCTTCTGTGTGTTTGGAAAGCTAGGCTCCCTTCTCTCAGCTTACTCAGTCCTCTGTGATTTAGTTGACTTCCTGGGGTTAGGGAGGAGGTTTCTGGAGAGGCAATAACCATGGAGGGAAGGGCCCAGCTCTCATTGCCCATCCCATGCCTTTTTCTAAAAACTTTTGAGCTTTTTGTGAGGTATTAAGGACTCTGGGCCTGTGTTGGGCTCCATGCTCATAGGCCAGGATTCTGTTTGCTACCATTATTACAGATTCTGGGCTATGCCCTGGAAGGGAAATAGAGGAATTCCCCTAGGGATGGGAAAGAAAGTCTTTTGCACTAATGTCAGTTGCAGTGATCCCCTTGCCTCCTTTTCTGGAGAGTTTTGGTATGTACAGTGTGCCTAAATCTCCAGAATTTGACTGGGAACAGCATTAGTGACTTGGGAGACTGCTGTTATCACAGATTCTTCTTCAGGAGCTGAAGAATGCCAAGTGGCACCGTGGTACTGTTAACAATAAAAATCTCTGGGATCTGAGCTGTGTGAACAGCTGCACGTATATACGATTTTGTTCCTTGTTCTAAGTTTCTGATTTTCTGCATTTCATCAAGTCATTTTCCCATTCAAGGTGTAAAGGATGGTTGGATTCTCTACCATCTGTTTTAGGGGCACTCTGACTAACCTTGGAATATAGCTTGGAGCTTTCTGAAAATACTGCTTTCTCTGTGCCACGAAGATCTCAGTCCACTCAATATTTTACATTTAAAACAGATCTGTAAAGGTGGAAAAACAATTTTGCTTCTAATTGATATTTTAATACCTATTGCATGTCAGAGATCAGTCTTTATCATAAAACTTTAGTGACTTGACTGTGTCAGAATTTTTGAGTTCCATCTTCCAAAAGAACTCTTCTAACGTTGAATGAGATGGATGAATCTCTTATCAGTCAAAATAACTGTTGGAAAGAAAGGATGGAATGATTAATTACTGCTGAGTCTCTTTGTTTGGTTCAGGTTCAGTAATGTACAAAAGAGAATGACATAAAATCATATTTTTTTCTGGAATGATGAATGGGATCATCGTTACTGAATGATTTTCTACCTGGTCTACATCAAGAGGTTTGTTTTGAAAAGGTATTTTTAAAAGGTGAAGAAAACTCAATATATTCATAAAGACAGAGATGTTCTTATTGATTTTGAGCAAAGAAAAAAGAGAAATTTTTTATTCTTATGAAAAGTGTATATAACTTTTAGGAAAATATATAAAAGGAAAATTGAGGGCTAAGAATCCTGACAGATTTTATTACTGAGTGTTCATGTGGCAAAATGCTGCTTTGTAAACATGTTGCAATAATGCTAAATCTAAGCCCTAACCTTGTTAATTGTAGATGTGGAACAAATGCTTATTTGAAAGAATGCTGGGCTTCCACTTATCTCTGCCAGTACCATTTTCATTTTCTATGCTTTATTATCCTCACTAGAGTTACTTTTAAAATTTTCTTCTTCCCATTTTTTGTGAACTTTAAATGTATCTAAGTGGTATGTATGCAAACTGTTAAGCCCTCTATAATTTACAAAAAAATAAATCAGATATACTATTTAAATTATAGTATAATAAATAAGTTGTATAGTAGAGTAGACCCTTGACTTACGAACGCAATTAGTTTGGAAGGGCTGGTTGTAACTCAAGTTGTTCAGTGAAGGCTCAGGCTCTTCTACACAGTCTTCAAAGTCTCTCTCCTGTCTACAGGCAGATCTCAGTGTCCTTAGAGAGACACTGGCCCAGGATTTCTCAATTAACCCTCCCCAGGAAAAGATATTGTAATATTCCTTCCAGAACTCTTTAAGGGTGAAATCTTTATCTGAGACCACCTGGAACCACAAGTGGCCAGCATTCAAGTTGTAACTCAAGACTTTGGTCATAAGTTAAAACTAAAATTCCAGTCATAACCCAAGTTATTCATATGTAACAATGGTCATAACTTAAGGGTCCAGTGTAATAATAATAAAATCATACACATGTACTATTTGATTTGGGTATTTTCATGTGAAGTCTGACATAGTATTGATTTCAGGATACCTGTAGTTATAACTACTCAATACCCTCCCTAGTTTAGTATTTTAGTAGGATTAAAATATTTTTCAAATAAGATACATTCAGTAGGCACTTACATGGACAGTGAAATCATTACTCTTCAAAAGGTGCCATCAAATTTGTGTATTGGTTCACTAAACTAATTGGCAAAAGACATTTTGAGAAGATTAGAGAAAGCTGGTTGTGGATTGGGTGTTAGATAAACATGAATAATTTTTATTTACATGTGACAATAATGTGCAGTTATATAAGAATATGGCTGTAGTTTTAGAGATGTGTGTGTGCTGAAATATACGGGTGTAATGACGTGAAACTGCTTTAAAATACTTCAGAAAAAGGAAATTAATTTTTTGGGGGGTCAAAATCTTGATACCTGCATCTGGTTATTAGGTTATGAGAGTTTATTTTACTATTTTCTCATATGTTATTTTTTGGCATTTGAGTTTTTTATTTTCCATCAGTTATTTATAGTCACATGTATCATTTCTGATTATTCATCCCATATCAAAACACTTTTATTGACTTGGTTTATTGGCTCTGGAAAAGAAATTTCAAACAAATAAAAAGCCAACCTTCAGAGACATACATAAGGAACCAGGAGATTTGTATGACCACAACCTGAAGGTCCTACTTCTGCCTCCTGTAGAGTAACCATTGCCATCCTATCATTAATTCTACTAGAACATGTCTTCACACTTCAGCCTAGATTAGTTAAATATTGGGTTATGTTCTGTAATGAAAGCAATAGCAGTGAATTCTCATGATTATTTTTGCCTTTGCTCATTGCAATACTGTTTAAAACACCAGTTTATATTTGTTTTTACTCATTCGGGTGTTCAACAGATGTGTGATTTTTTTTTTTCTTTTTGGCTTTAATTTTCATTTATTGTTTTATTAGTTCATGTTTGCCATACATAATGATTTCATCCATCATGGAGAATTTGTGCCCATACAAAATGTATCTTAATTCTTTTTTCTCTGTTCCCCTCCTTTCCCTTCAACTCTTACCACCCTCTCCATTTACAAAAGCTAGGTTTCCTATTTTTCTCCCATTCTCTTTTAAAATCAATTTTCCCTTCCTCCCCCTCCTCCTCCCTTGTTCCCCTTCCCATTTGAACATTTTCTTCTTACTTCTCAATATCTATCTTCAATTTTGTTCTTTATTTGCCCTTTGGATTTTTTACACAAAAGAAACAATGTGATATTTAAACTTGTGTGTCTTATTTATTTCACTTAAAGTTACAGTCTTAAAATGCATCTGTTTATCGAAAAATGTCACAAGTTTATCCTTTATGGAGGAGAAATGTCAGGTAAAAGGGCCGAAGACCAAGACCAGACCAGGCCACAACAAGCCTTTATTAGGGGAATAGATCTGCCGGGCTGTCTCTGAACAAAGGAGAGACAAAAGCAATATGGCTGGGGCAAGGAGAGTCTTTTATAGAGACTGGGGTGGGGCTTGTAGGGGCTGAGGTGGGGTTGAGTGAGGTAGTGATCAGGGAGTGGAGGAGCCGGTGACGTCACTAGGTGGTAGGAGGTGAGCGAGTATTAGGTTACTGTCTAGGTGGGAACAGGGGCATGCTGGGAAGAAGGGTTTGTTCTTTGGTGGGAGCAACCATCTTGGCATGATGTCACGCAGGGGAGGGGGCAAGGCACCATAGGAAGAGGGCAGCTACTATACTTAATAGCTGCTGAGGTGGTGGGAGACCTATCAAGTAGTACTCCATTGTATATAAATTCCACATTTGTCTTAATCCTGTCATCTGTTGATGGTCATATGGGCTGTTTTCAAGATTTAGTTATTATAGCTGGGGATTTAGCTCAGTGGTTTCGCCGCCTGCTGCACAAGCGCAAGGACCCGAGTGCGATCCCCGGCACCAATCAAAAAACCCCTAAAAAACCAAGCAAAAACAAAACAAAAAAAAGAGATTTAGTTATTATAAACTGTGCTGATATAAACATGGGTTGCATATATCACAGTGCTCTGATGCTTTTAACTCTTTTGGGAAGACACTTAGAAGTGAAATAGCTGTGTCAAATGGACCCTCAAGTTTTAATTTTTTGAGGAATCTCCATACTGATTTACATAATGGTTGTAAGAATTTGCACTCCCACCAACAATGGAGAAGAGTTCCTTTTCTCCCCCAGCCTTTTCAGCATTTGTTATTGGTCATTTCCTTGATGATAGCCATTTGTTGTTTGTTATTGGTCATTTCCTTGATGATAGCCATTCTTTCTGGAGTGAGATGGAATCTCAGAATTGTTTTAATTTGCATTTCTCAGATGAGCAGTGATGTCAAACATCCTTTCATGTATTTATTTGCTGTGTGTACTTCTTCATCTGAGAAGTGTCTTTTCATTTCAGATGCCCATTTCTTGGGTCAGATCTTTAAATTTGGGTGATTTTTTGATTTCTTTATATATTCTAGGTATCAGTCCTTTGCCAGAGAAGTAGCTGGTAAAATATTTTTCCGATTCTTTGGTTTGTTCTTCACTCTGCTAGTGGTTTCTTTTGCCATGCATATGCTTTTTAATTTGATGTGATCTCAGTTGTTAATTCTTTGTAATATTCCCTGTGAGATTAGGTTTTCTTTTTTTATAAAATCTTTGCCTACACCTGTATCTTCAAGAGTTTTACCTATTCTATCTTCCAGCAGATTGTTTCTGTTTTAATACTTAGTCCTTTGATCCATTCAATTTTAGTTTAGTGCATGGTGAGAGATACGGGTCTAGGTTTAATCTTTGGCATGTGGAAAACCAGTTTTCCCAGCACCATTTATTAAAGAAATTATCTTTCTTCCAGTGAGGTTATTTGGCCCCTTTGTCAAAGACAAGATAGCTGAGTGTGCTCAGAGTTGTTTCTGCATCTTCTGTGGTGTTCCATTGATCCTTGAGTCTGATTTATTGACACTACCATTTTGTTTTTATCACTGTACCTTTGTAGTATAATTTGAAGTCAGGGATTGTGATGCCCACTGCCTTTTGTTGCCCAGTGTTTCTTTTGCTATTCTAGGTCTCTTCTGATTCCAGTAGAATCTGCTTTTGTTATTCTAGAATTGTTTTCTCTAGTTTTGTGAGGAATGCTATTAATATGTTCATTGGGATTAAATTAAATCTCTGTAAGAGTTTTGGTAGTATGGCCATTTTCATTATACTGGTTCTATTTATCAAAGAATAGGGAATAGCTTTCCACTTTCTGATATCCTCTCCTTTTTCAGAGTACAGTAGATTTCAATGTACAGATATTTTACTTCCTTCATTATATTGATTCCAAGTATTTCATTTTTCTTAATGCTATTGTAAAAGTTATTGTTTCCCTAATTTTCTGGATTCTGTTTGCTGGTATGTTATTGAGGATTTTTGCTTCTATGTTCATTCTCTTTTTTGGTTGGGTCTTTCTCTGGTTTTGGTATCAGGGTAATGGTTACTTCTAGGAATGAGTTTGGGAGTATTGCTACCTTTTCAATTTCATTAAAGATTTGAGAAGTAGCCTTATTATTAGATACATGTGATAGGCACAATTGTTAAGATGGTGCTCTTGTGCTCTTATGTGTATGCCCTACAGACCCCTTGGAGTTACCTTTGTTAGACCTGGCTTAATCAGGTGGGTCCTTTATAGGACAAGGTCCTGCTGAAAGAGATTCAAGGTATGAGAGGAATTCTTCATAAGGGGAATTCCTTATTCCTGGCTTTGAAAATGGAAAAGAACCATTAAGCAAGGAGTATAGATGACCCCAAGAAGCTGAGAGTGGCTCCCAACAGATAGCTACCAAAAAATGGGGTGACTCTGAGCCAAGCAACTATCCCATGGTTGACTGTTACTGTACCTGACAATGTGGTTCAGGAGCCTTTGGAACTGGCTTGTAGGAAGAGTTTGATAAGATTTTGAGATGCAGGCTGAAGAAGTAGTCCTAGGATGTTATAAGCTGAACTTGATGGGAGATTCTGGTCAGAGTTCAGAAGACCAGAAGTCTCCTAGAAATGCATCCAGTAAAGCATAGGCTCAGGAAATTTTGGTCAGGAACAAGGACTGCATTGACTGTTGAACTGCAGACCACGTGCACTATGCTTTGGCAGAAAATACGTGTGCATTTTGCTCTTGTCTAGAGACTTTACCTGAGACTGAGATTAAAGCCAGTGGACTATATCATCTGGTGGAAGAAATTTCAAGCCAGTCTAATGTTGAGGTCATGGCATGGCTACTGTGGAGGACTTTTTAGCCAGACCTATGTTGAGAATAAAGAGCAAGGAGGCCACCAGAATGACTTAAAATGTTTTGAGTTTGGCCAGAAAGGAAGCTCCAGTAAAGCTGGGAACTGCAAAAATTGGTCACTGAGAAGAAACAGGACAACAGAAATGATGGACTGAGGATATCACAAGAACTAATAGGACTCCACCTTTTGCAGTCTCAGAATTGCAAAGATGAAGGACTTTGCTCTGAGAAGAGAGCCCCAGAGAACCATATTTCAGAATGGCAGTAGGCTAGAAAAGTTGTTCCTTGGGATTTGGTTCATAGGTACTCAACCCCTACAGGAAGAGAGACGTAAGGCTGGCTACTGCTCCAGCTGGGGGCAGACATTGACATCATCCATAAGGTGAAGGTTTTATGTGCATGAAGAATTCAAAAGTTGTGGGGTCAGGAAGGCTTCCATCCAGATTTCAGAAGGGCTGGGAGGCTAGCCAGTGTGGGCTTGAGAGGGCAGTGTGTGAAGCTGTGAGTGGGAAACTAAGCCAAAGGTGCAGTGGATATCTCGAAGTTTGGAGAAATCAAGATTGTGGATGTGAGAAAAACTGTAAGAAGGGAGCAGAGCTGACTTAAGAGAGAAGCCCTTGGAGCTATAGCCACCTGCCATTCTGTAGGTATGGAGATACTTGAGTGTCGGGAGCAATGCTACATAATTTTAAGGTAAAATCATTTGGTTAGCCTAGTTCTCCTGCCTAGAGCCCAGCTATGGAATTCCGAGACATAACTCCATTTTGGCCTCTGGTCACAATTGAGACCTCAATGATCCAGTGATGCTGTCATTCTCCAGGACAAGAAACATCCTGGGAGCTGAGAACATCCTGGGAGGAACAAACATCTACTCAGTTCCTCCTTGATCTTGGATTGTTACATCTTATTTACGCAGGATGTACTGAACTCTCTGCAAGTCATTTGTTACATTTGTTTCTCCCAATGTACTGAGTACTGAATAAAAGGTGCGGTAAGCTGGGGGCTTTCATCTTTGCCGCCCAGAGCAGCACTGATCAGACCCAAAGCTCAGCTTCTCAGTCTCATTTTTCTACCTTTCCTGTAATTCACCTTGTGCTGCCGTGGCTCACAGGAGACTAGGACTTACTGCTGAGGTTCTAGTAACATCTCCTTTCCCTGTTCCCTACACTTAAACACTTTGGAGTTCACATCTTGCCACAGATTTCTCTAGATGATGCATGTGGAACTACAGGATTTGTTTACCCTGCTGGTATTTTGACTTGCTTGGGTCTCATTCCTTTGAATCCCCCTATTTGTACCTTTTGAAATGGGAATGTGTATCTTTTGCCATTGTATGTTAGAAATGTTTAACTTTCTTTTCATTTGTACAGGGGCTTGTAGCTAAGAGTTTGCCTTAAATCTGAGGAGACTTTGTACTTGGACCTTTCAGCAGTGCTGACACTATTAAGACTTTGGCAACTCTTAAAGATAATGTAAATGCCTTTTGCACAGATGGATTCATATGAGTCTTTTGGGGGCCAGGGGCAGAATGTTATGGCTTGTTTCTGGGTATCCCTCCAAAGCCTCATGAGGTCATAGATGAGGAGGTTTGAAAGTGGCTGGATTAGGGTGTGTGAATGTGAATTAAGGGTGTGATACTGGGATTAAGGATGTGGGTAATGGAAACCCCACCCTGGGCATGGTTGGCACCAATCAATAGGTTTACATCCTGTATGGACTACAAAGTGAGAGTGGGAAAGCAGGCTGGCTGCTGCTGCTTCTTGGAGGAAAGATAGCCTATTCAACAAGTGGTGCTGGGAAAACTGGGTAACAGTTTGCAGAAGGTTGAAACTGGACCAACATCTCTCATTGTGTACTAAATTAAAATCAAAATGGATCAAAGATCTAAACATTAAAACAGAAACACTTAACCTCCTGGAAGATAAAATAAGCAAAGCACTTGACGTCATAGGTGTAGAAAAGGATTTTCTAAGCCGAACTGCAGTAGCCCAAGAAATAACAGGAAGAATCAACAAATGGTACTATATCAAATTTAAATGCTTCTGTATAGCAAAGAAATCAATTAGTAGAATGAACAGACAGCCTACAGAATGAGAATAATTTTTTTGCCAGCTACTCCTCAGACAGAGGACTAATATCTATAATATATAAAGAACTCAAAATACTATACCACTTAAAATAAGAGATCCAGTTAAGAAATGGGCAAGTGAAATGAACAGACACTTCACAGAGGGAGAAGTACATCTTACTCCTGAAAGAATGTCAATCATCAAGAAGCCAAAAATATAATAAATGCTGGCAAGGCTGTGGTAAAAAGGAATCTTGCTACATTGGTGTTGGGAATGTAAACTAGTATAACCATTATGGAAACCATTATGGAGATTTTGCAATGCACTAAAATTAGAAATTCTGTATGATCCAGCTGTACTCCTTTAAGATATCTTCCCCAAAGATCTTAAAACATCATAATACAGCAATACATGCATGACAATGTTTATAGCAGCACAACTCATAATAGCTAAATTTCAGAAGCAGCCTATATACTCTCATTGGATAATTGGATTAAAAAATTGGTGTCTATATATGATGGAATACTACTTTGCTATAAAGAAGGAATTACAGGAGGCAGGAGGGAAGAGGAAAGGGAATTTTTAAAAAAGGAACCACGTTGTATTATGTATATGTACCCACTCTGTAAGATGATTGTAAAATGCATGTACTACACACATGTACTAATAAAAAATCAAATAAGAACTTCAGTTCTGCAAGTGCAAGGAATTTATTATTGTCACAGTGGTGTGGCCATAGGAGAGGACTATGAGCACCAGACAGAAACAAGGCTCAGCTGGTGCCTTAATTTGAGCCTTGTGAAACTGAATAGAGGTTGATGTGTCCAGATTTCTGGCCTACAAAACTGTGAGCTATTAGTAGGTACTTTTCAATCGATTAAGCTTCTGATAATTTATTATGCAGCAACAGAAAACTTACACAGTGCACAAATGTTTAAGATTGCTATGCTTTCTTGGTTAATTGAATGTTTTACCATAATGAAATGATCTTTGTTACTGGTAATATTTTTACTTGAAATTCACAGTCTGATATTAATATGTTCATACAACTTTCTTTTGGTAAATGCTAAGCATGAAATATTTTCTTCTGTTCTTTTACCTAAAACCTAATTGGGAATGTTTGTATTGAAATTGGATTTATCATAGGCAGCATATGTTGGGTTTTGCTCTTTTATCTCCTCTGGTATTGTGTGTTTTTAATTATAGTGTGTTAGGAGTGTGTAGGCCTTTGTATTTAATATGACTAATATACAGTTGCATTTAAGTATACCACTGTATTTATCGTCTATGTTTCATATCTGTTTCTCCTTCCTTTTTTTCCCTTTTTCTACCTTCTTTTGAATACATAGAGTATACTTTATGATAGTACTTATGATTCCCCTTTGATGGCATATTAGTATAATTCTTTATAATCTCATTTTAGTTTCTGTAAGGTTAATAGTATTCACCTTTAACTTATCACTGCTTACATTCAAATGATATTATACTACTTGTAAATTATAAGAAACTTAGAAATCTGCACTTCTTTTGTACTCTTCCAGAATGTGTGCAATTGTTAGAATCAGTTTTCCTTCCATATATAGTATTAACTAAAGAATATATTATCATTATTTGGGTTAAACAATCATGTTATCAAGTTTTTAAAAATAAGGAAAGGAGCTGATATATTTATTCATTTCAGTATCATTTTTGGTGCTCCTCATTCCTTTGTATAGATCTATATTTTCATCTGAATTTTTTCTGCCTGAAAAACATTAGCATGCCTTGTAGTCAGGTGAGCTGCTGATGAATTCTTTCAGTTTTTATATCTTTGACAAAATCTTAGTTTAGTATTATTTCTGAAAGACATTTTGGCTGGATGAAAAATTTCAAGTTAACAGTCTTGTGTCTTTTCTTTTAGTACTATAAAGGTATTACTCCAAAGTCTTCTAGCTGGCATTGTTTGTGGAAAAAAACCGACATCCTTATTTTTGTTCTCATCTACAGAAAGCATCTTTTTTCTCAGATGCTTTTAAGAATTTGTATCTCTAGTTTCAAGTGCTTAGATTATGATGTGCTTTGGTGTGTGTTTTTTTACTATTTCCCATACTTAATAGTTACTGGTTCTTTGTATTTAAAGTTTCTATCAAATTTGGAAAAAATGACTTATTTCTTCAAATATATTTTTCTTTGAAAATTCCAATTACATATAGATTTGGCTGCTTGAAATTATCCATAGTTCATTATGTGGGGTTTTTTTTCCAATTGTGTTTCACTTTGTGTTTCATTATGGATAATTTCTATTATGAAGTCCTTGAGTTGATGGGCTTTTTCTTTCCCAAAGTTTTTTCAGAAGAGTATCTTTTTTTTTTTTTTTTGGTACCAGGGATCAAACCGGGACCTTGCGCTTGCAAGGCAGGTGCTGGAACCACTGAGCTAAATCCCCAGTCCTCCCAAAGTTTTTTCTAACATTAATCCTATCCATTTCATTTTTCAATTCAGACATTGCTCAGGTGGAGTCATCTTTGTATCTTCTAGGCGTATACTTACATTTAATCTTAATTTATCTTCTTGACCACATAGCATACAGCTTAATCTTTTTAATATCTTTGTCTACTAAATATCTACCTTCTAATTAACTTCTATTTTTCCTCACTATGGGTAGTATGGGTAGTGTTTTCCTTTATCTTTGTTTGCCTGGTAAATTTCAAATGTATATCAGACATTGTAAAGTATTCTATGTTGAATGTTAGATATTTTATATTCCTTTAAATAATATTGAGTGTTGTTCTGGGATGTGGTTAAGTAATGTCGAAATAGTTTGTTCCTTTCGGTTCTTGCTTTCATTATTTTTTAGGCATAAATAGAACAACATATTTAGTTAAGGGTTAATTTTTCTTAGTGAGGCAAAAACAATTCTTATTATTCTAATGCCTTGTGAAATATGTACTTTTCCTTTGGGTCCTAGAAGTAGGCACTATTCTTGGCCCTATGTGACCTTAGGAACTTTTTTTCTCTAAATCTTTGATGTGACTATTTCCCTGCCTTTAAACTCCTTCCTCATATGTATGTTTGGCACTAGTCAACTAAATATGTAGAGAATAGCCATATACAGATCTCTAGAGTTTTCTCTGTATACAGCTTTCTTCTTCCTAGTAGTCCACCCTGCTGATTTTAGCCTCTTTGGCTTCCCCAGAATTCCAGTTTTATCCCCTTAACTTGAGGAAAACCCCCATCCCTTTCTACATGCCTCTCCTTGTGCTGTGGCCTGGAACTTCCTCCAGGGCGTAAGTGGGGCATCACAGCACGCCCTACATTCATAGTCTGTGTCAGGAATCACAGCTGCCTATGTCCAATGCCCAGAAAGCCAATGCTTGCTCTATTTTCTGGCTTTTTAGTTACATAAATGTAACTAAAATGAGAACAAATGTAGCCCCTGTAATTTTAACTTGGAAAGAAATGAAAGAGTACTAATTCAATTTCCTTTGGGATTTATATCTGCTTAAGAGATGTAAGATTGAGGATTTGCTTAAACATTTGGATACTTATAATGATTTACCAAGTTATTCTTAAAACACTCCAAAATCAGTTCATTGCTGCACATTTATTACTAATTATTCCCTTAGAGATAAGAGAGGAAAAAATGTCTGAAATATTTTCTTATGGAAGCTACAAATAATTTCAGGAAGATTAATGTATTTCTTCTTGATGAATATTCCAGTTTTTACCTTTTAAGAGCAGAATAACTATACAGCGAATTCAATTCTAAAAGACTGCTTTTTCATCTTTTATCTTTTCTGAGCACTCTTAGAATAACTGAACAGAGAATCTAATTTACATTTCAGTATTTAAACATAACCTGAAACCAGGCATGGTGGTGCACATCTGTGATCCCAACATTAGGGAGGCTGAGCAGGAGGACACCTGGAATTTTAGGCCAGAGTAGGTTACTTAGTGAGTTCAAGACCAGCTTGAACTACATAGTAAGACTCGGCTTCAAAAAAAAATAAAACAACCTCTCCAAGCTAGGTATATTTTTAATAGTTGCTGACTATTATGCATGCTTATGTAATATTTATAATAATTTATTACTATCTCATATTATACAGAATAAAAGAAGTGACACACACATACACTTGCATTCAGAAATACTTCGAGTGAAACACTATGGCTTTAACTTCTTAATATATTGAGAATATAAACAAAAATACCTTTTGATATTTTTTCTTGAAAGCTGTCAGAAAAATTATACCTTTGAAGCACATGTAATTTTGTTTCTAAACAACAGATGGCACCATAAATTTCAGATTCACTTTACATTTTTTATTTTCCTTCTTTTACAGAAATTATAATAACTTTTAGCTTCAGAAACAGTTTGATTTAATTCAAGTATTACAGTCTTTCTGACATTGCAATATTGTGAAAAAATATTATTTGTTCAGAATTAATATGAAAATTCTTGGAAAGTTGCTAGATTGAATTTTAAAAGCATTGACATCAAAACAAATAAAATTAAGCATTTTTATCTCACTGATGGACAATGATAGAAATGGGATGCTACACTTTTAAACTAAGATAGTGTCCCCTGAGCAACAGTAGAGATCAGGATGGTCTGTGAGGGAAGAGGATAACTAAACTAGAACCAAGGACCCATTGGGAAGACCATCCCTGACAGCTACATAGACTTTGAAAGGTAAAATAAAATAAAAATAATCAAAATTTCAACTATCTTCTTTCCCTCAAGAACCATGTAGCTTGTAGAACACACAGAAAAGTGAAGAGAAACAAGAAAGACAAAACAATAATTCAGTTCTCACAGAAGGTAGATAACCAGTCTGATGTAGAAAGAGCAGATCACCTACTGTAGAATTTTGGCATGTACATGACTCCTTTGGTAGAAATGTTAGAGTCACCAGTTTTTGATGTTGTCTTAGTTACTTCCTTGTTACGACAACAGAATGTCCAGTATCCACAAGTTAAAGAAGAAAAGTTTATTTTAGGTCACACTCTGTAGAGGTGTCAGTCCATAGCTGGCTGGCACCAAGGCAGGGCAGCATAATAAGGGGATATGGAGGGGAGAAACAGTCTGTGGCAGGGAAGGCAGGAGGTAATGAAGCAGCTTTCCATTTTTCCCTTTAGGCTATGAATCTATTGCTGGTGCCAACCACATACAGATTGGGCCTTCCCATTGCCCATACCCAGAACTATGTTAAACCAGTCAGTGGACTAATTTAGTAATCACACACTCTAGATCCAGCCACCTCTGAAAATCCCCACCTATAAGTGCATGAGGTTTTTTGGGGGGTGGAATTTAGATACAAACCATTACAGATATCTTCTTGTTTTGATCCATTCTGCCAGATAGTGCTAGGATAGTGTTGTCAACAGCATCTATTTATCTGTTTATGTGATCTGTTACTGCAGTCCCACTTTCAGCAATTCTAGTGGTATACCATTGTGTTGTGCTAAATGTTCTTTTCCCTTAGAACACCATTCTAGAAATTTAGCCTCAGATAGTCTTGTTTTATCATTAGTACATTTCTCTTGTTTATGTCTATCCTTTTTCTTTAAAATGCTTTTTGAAATCTTCAATATTTTCTGTATCATTCAAGGATAACTTATCACCTAACTTTGTTTCTATCACTTATCAAAATGTAAGTAATGAATCCTTTTGCATTATTTCATTTATTTTTAAAAATTCACTGTGCTTGGAAAAGTAGATTTTGATTATAACTAAAGTGTTTTAATTGTCATTAAAACCTTTTCTCTTTCAAAATTTATCTTCATTGGTAGATTAGAAGAGACTACTACTTCAGTTTATATGTTCACTATTTGCTATTTAATTTGCAAATGGATGGCTCAATTATTTTGAGTGTAGGAAGCATATTATATATTTACTAATTTAGTAACATTGAGAATATGATTTAACTATTTTTACCTATTTTCCTAAGACTGAAAACAAAAGCCTTTTATAGTCACTCCCCACTCCTGATTGTGAAAAGATCTAGGGCTTTATTAATTACCTTGGAATGTCTTGATGTTCTCAAAAACAAACCAAAAAAATCCCAACAAATCAATGAACAAGCAAACCCTGAAGGAATATCTAAATTTGATTGAGAGCTCTGCTTAGGAACCAGGTAAGGGTGGCTGTAGGACATTGTTGTAGTCATTGGCTTCCCATTGACAGTCTAGAGTTTACCAAGGGAGAAATAGCTGTAGCACAAGTAGCAAGTCAAAGGGTCACAGGTGCCAGATATGCATGTAATGAATAAGAAAAGATCATTTTCTTTTGAAAAATTGAGATATTTAGTGAGTGCTCTTTTTCATATTCCCCTCTTCACAGAGATGAGACATGTTAAGATTACTTTAAGCTGAAAATAGCAGAATGGATGCCAGATAACAATGGCTTTAGAAAAATAGAAATGATCTCTCTCCTGGAAACATTCTGAAACAGTCAAGAGTGGTATGGAAACTCTGTTCCAGAAAGTTCTCAACGATTCAAGCTACACCAACCCTCTGCTGTGACATCGCTAACATATGTCCCATGTTGTCAGGGTCCAAAATAGCAGTAAAAGCTCTTTCTATCACATCTGCATTTCCAACAGTTAAATGGAGAAATACAAGGAGAAGAAGAAGAGGCAAAAAGGGTCTGCAAGAAGACCAGCTGTCTTTTGAGGAAGGTTCTGAAAATTGGCCTGTGACACTTCTGCTAAAACTTAATCTCATGTTATGCCAAGATGCAAAAGATGCTAAAATAAGCTTTTCTCTACTCAATCTGGGTATTATCTGAGAATATTTTTCAATGTTGAAGTATTGTATGGTATTTCTCATGTCTA
This sequence comes from Heterocephalus glaber, assembly GCF_053883595.1. Taxonomy (NCBI): domain Eukaryota; kingdom Metazoa; phylum Chordata; class Mammalia; order Rodentia; family Bathyergidae; genus Heterocephalus; species Heterocephalus glaber. The sequence continues at coordinate 9,605,221 of NW_028258303.1, forward strand.
TGTAAACAATATTAAAAAGTAAGAGTGGATGTGAACCTAGTTCTTTATCTTTGAGTGGAAATATAAATGCTGTATTAATATCCTCTTTCTGTCTATCTCTTATTATTGGTTGTGACAGTCAAATACAAATGAATATAATTGAAAGTAAAATCAAGGAAAATGCACTATACTCTGTTGTTATGGTAACTGAAATGGCTGAAATGTATGCATTATTTTCACAGAATAAATAATACATTTCTAACCATTCATTTAAAAAAATTGTGACAGGTTTGCATAATGGCTAGAGTACCAAAGACTATTTGTTTTTCAGTTGGCAAGAACACAGTCTTGACTAATTTGACAGTTTTTTTGAAGATCTGTAATTTATTTTATTTAATTATATTTTCTTCATGTTTTCAAAATAAGTTATTGGCAATAAAATTTAAAGGTTTAAACAAGAGAAATTTAAATTTGACTTTTTTGGTGAAACTATTTACAATTTTACTAACAAAATAAATAAATAATTCTCCAGTAGATCTGAAGAGAGAATATGCCAACTACAATGTCACCCTGAATTAAGACTGTCTATCTCATAGTTATCAAAATGTTCTCACTTGTGTATTTGGAAAAACATTTTATTTATTATGTGTATAGATATGAGGCATCATCAGGATGCACAGATGCAAAATTGTGAAAATTAGGTAATTGTTAAACTGTTGTCAACAGTTAAAAATTTCATTTTTCAAAAATAACAAAATGTTCGGCTTTTTATAAAATTAAGTGTATCATAGTTTTATGAGATATTAACATTAGGGGAACTGAGTGAAAGATATACAGCAACTCTGTACAATTATTTTTAAAATTTCATAATTTAAAAATTAAATGTGCTTAGCCTTCAAATATATTTGGGTATATATTTTATAGAAAGTTTTACTGGTGTTAAGGTGAGTATATTAATAATATTACATGCAAGAAGATGGAAGACTGAGCATAAGGTATGTTTGAATATAACTGATTTTAAGTCTTTCACATTTGACTTCACCAGCTTTACCTCAATCACCTCTCAATTTAAACACATATAAAGTGAACGGGAGCTCTGGAATGTCAAAGGTTCACCATGGATCAAGAAATAATAAAGTTCCCTAGCTCTGAGCACATGTACCAGACTATCCTAAAGAGAGAAGATCAGTAATTCATGAATAGTGATCTACGGATTTGCAAGGCTAGTAAGTGGAAAAATGTATTTCCTAGAGAATCATTAAAATGCTGCAAAAGAGAAAATTGAAGTCAGAGCAAATGTTTTCTTCTTGCCTTTTTGGTCACAATTAAAGCTGCCAACATTTCTCCCGATGCTCAAGAGGAAAAATTAAGTAAGAGGTGTAGAGACACAGGTTTGTGATTTACATTCAATTTTCCTTTCCTCTCATTTTCTGTTCAGTTTGCTCTGGTGCTGAATTGTGACATCTACTGCCACATAGTCTCAACTTCTTCAGTATTACACAGTTCATTCCATAAAGCCTCCCTCACCCCAGATTTTTCTGGTGCCCATCAAGCTCTCTAGGTACCTCCAGAAGCACCACACCCTCCAATGCACACAAACACAGTTAAGCATTTTAAAGCTCAATACTGAACTACAGCATTCTCTTATACAAAGAATACCATAGTTCAACTAATAAAAGCATATTTCATACCAGGCCATGGGATAAGCAATTTCATTCACAAAGAACTGAAATCAAATTCCTGCGATTGAGGAAAATAGTGAGGAAATTGACCAACAGCTGACCTCTTTCTAATTCTCCAATTACAAAAGTAGATTTCTGGGAATTCTGTAGATATGCTCCATTTATTTCTTCCCCTAACCTAAAATGCCTATGTTTTTTTCATTGTCTTCTTTTCATTTATCTATTAGATTTATTTGAAGGATCTCTATTGGAAAATTTCCTCTAAATTCAAATGGTCTATTTCTTTTTTTTCAAGAGCTTATTTACCCAATTAATAATATCTATTGAGTCTAGTGCCCAACACACATAAAAAAGAGCATATTCATTTACTTAAACATTTAAATGTTTAAAACCTCAAAGATTATATAAAGTTTCTCAACAGTAATTTCTGGAAACTATTTAGCTATGAAGAAAGCCTTCCTATAATACATTCTACTTTATTCTAAAATTATTCTTGTATGTGCTTTTCATCCTCTACTAGTTTGTAAATTTTTTGAAAACGCAGATACCCTTTAACTTATTTCTGTAATAATTTCCACATATTCTCCACACAACTATGTAATGATCATTTTTGTTAAATATATCTTAATCTATTTCTCAATCCAATAAGAATGATAAGCAACATGTTAGGAGACATTTCCTTTTTAGGGTGCTTGCTATTCTGCATGTCACAGAAGCAAATACTCATGCTGATTTTATTTCAGGATACATTTTCAAGGGTATTTTTTATTGAGAATGCCTTATAAAATACAGATATAAGGAGTCTCCCTCTAGAGCCATCTCCACAGAAAATTTAATTACAGCATTGAAAGATAGCCTTCATGTCTTAATATAGGGCAAAGGGCCAGCATGCATTTTCTCCATTATAAAAGATTTAGTTTTTTAAACTTATTATTAGAATGTAACCTGCTGGATGTAAAAGTGACATATTGCCCTCTTTGTGTTTTGCTGTTGAACTGAGACACAGGGCCTGGAGCCAATGCAGACACTCTCGCCAGTGCTGTTGCTACTTGTAGTAAACTGTCTTCTATTTCACACCTGGGCATCTCGTGTCTTTTGCTAGACTCCATGAAACTGTGGCAGACTAGTCAGCTTAAAAGTAAGATAAAAATCTCACACCCTTCACAGTTCTTAGCATTTTGAAAAGCTTCCCCCTCCCACCAAAAAAATTGGAATTACAAAACTCAGGTACATATTATAAAATTGTTTTTCAGACTAGCTAAAGTTTAAAAGTATTGACAATTTTTATACACTTGATTATAAGTGCACTTTTATGGAACTAGTTTGGAAAAATGAGTAGCATTTATTAAACCTGAATATATGTATGTCCTATGTCCAGCAATCCTACCCTAGATAGTGAACTCCTAAAGATGTCTATATTCAAGGCCTTGTGATCTGAAAATTCATTATCTTATGTAGCAAAAGGGATTTTATAGGTATGATTAAAGTTAAAGATCTCAAGATGAGGAGATTTTCCTGTATTACCTGGATGGACCCAAGGTAGTTGTGTGACTATCAGTGTAGAGTTTTTTCTGTCTGTAGTTAGAAGGAGATGTGACTCTATGGAACAGTGATGAAACTGCTGCAACGCTGTTAAATTTGAAGTTGTAGAAAGAGTGGCACAACCCAAGGACTATGGATGGCCCCTAGAAGCTTGGAAAGGACAGAACACAAATTCTCATCAGAGCCTTCATAAAGGAACACAGTCCACCCAACTCTTTAATTGCACCCCATTAGACTTCTAACCTACAGAAGTTCAAACATAATAAATTTGTTATTTTATGTCACTAAATTTGTGGTAATTTGTCACATCAATAATAGAAAACTAATACAATATCTCCCCAAAACATGTGAGATTAAAGTTACATAATAAATTAATAATAATAGTAAAATAATCTCTATTCTTGAATGTGAGGAAAGTAGTCACCCTTAAGGGTGATTACTAAAAGAAGACAAGAAGAGTTAGGATCATGAGTATTATGGAACTATATCAAGCAATACATTTATGATATGTATACTCTTTCCATACTTATAATTCAAATAAATATGAAATACACCAGTACAAAAAATACAACACTAAATTGGATGTATCAGCTGGATGAATTTGAGCAAGCCCCTGCACTTCTTTGTGTTTCTGAGCCTCGGTTTCCTCAACATAAAAGGATGCTGCTGCTGCTGGTGCTGTTGCTGCTACTACTACTACTACTACTACTATCATACTTAGTTCAATAATGTCTTTTCAAAATTCATGGAACTTCAGAATGTGACCTTATGTGCAAATAGGATTTTTTCTATATTATGAAGCTGAGATGAAGTTATATTTTAGTGGATACCAGAGACTTTAGAAGGAAACAAAAAAAACAGATTTGAGGAAGAGACACAGACCATGTCATACAGAGGAGAGACAGCCTTATAAAGACAGAGGCAGAATTATAATGAGGCAGCTAAAAGCCAAGGACTACCAAACATGACTGGTGACCACCAAAAGCTATAGAAGGAGGCAAGTACAGATCCTTCAATGGACATTTCAGAAGGAGCATGGCTCTGCCAATACTTTAATTTCAGAATTCTTGCTTCCAAAACTGTGAGAAAATAAATTTCTGTTGTTTTAAACTCCCCAGTTTACAGTATTTTGTTAGAACAGTTTTAGTGAAAAAATACAAATACCTGTCTCTTGGACTTTGCATATACAGTGACTGTGTTTGGAAGGTACCGCACATTACTTGATCTCAACATTCATTAGTTTTGCAATAAAAAGTCTCAAGGTAGAATGTATTCCTCTCTGCTACATAAGAGAACAAATCTTCCATGTAAGAATAACAGAATGAAGTGAAGAGTGTTTGAGAAGATATATGAAACACCCAGTTGATTGGAATGTTCCTTATGCCTTTGATCTTCAACTGTTCCTTTTTATTATCCTCACATCTAAAGACAAGCTCAACGTAGAGCAGTGCATTTCTTTAGCCAGATTCAGAAGCAACTGAGAATAAGGCAAAAGAGAAGACAGCAGAGGGGAAATTGAAATATCTATATTAATAGTGAAACCTAAGTTAGAAAATAAAGCTTAATTTAAGAGACAAATAAGGCTATGTTATGGCTTGTATCTAGATATGCCCCAAAGCCTAATGTACTCATAGGTGGGGCTTTTTGGAGGTGGCTGGATCTAGGGTGTGTGAATGTGGATTAATGGTGTGATACTGGGATTCAGGGTGTGTGGATTAGGCCACTAATTGGTTTATCACAGTTCTGGGTGTGGATAATGGACATGCCACCCTGGATGTGGGTGGCACCAATCAATAGGCCTATAGTCTACATGGAATATAAAGTGAGAGAGGGAATTCAGGCCTGCTGCTTGGTGCTTGCTACTTACTTCTGTTGCCTTCTCCCTGCCATGCCATGAACTGTTTCTCCTTTGCAATGCCCCTCTTCCATGCCACCCTGCCTTAGAACCAGCCCACTAAGGACTGAAACCTCTACAAATTATAAGCTAAAATAAATCTTTCTTCCTTTAAACCTGTGGGTGTTGGGTATTTTGCCCTAGCAATGAGAAAAGTAACCAAGACAGCCTGATATCTGAATTAAAGAATTTAACTAATTTACTCACTTGGTCCTCTGCAGCACCAAGCTGAAATGGGGCCCACAGAGAAGAGGCAGGACAGGGCCATGTCTAGGTAGTGCTGGGTTCCTCTCCATGCATATATGCTATGCAATCTGTAGGTCCATGTGGGGTATAATGATTTATTGGTAGAGATTTAAATTAGAAAAGAGATATTTTACTGTTCAAGTAATATATATGAAGATTCTTGATAGCATGCAGGATTTGTTCTTCCTGTTCAGGCACAGGAAGTATGTCTACAGGTTGTTTGTTGTCAAATGCATCATCTTGGCCAATTCAAAATTCTTACCTGAAGAAAAGGTAGCAACACTTCTAACTATTCACAAGGCCACGGCTCTTCAGATTCTGTTTGTATTGTAACGAAATGCATCTCCTTGCTTCCACAGTCCTCTAATGTCATTTATTTAATGCTGTTTACATAATTACACAGGATGTGGCAGCATGTACCACAATGCATGTGAACACTGGCTTTCAGTGACTCTTATAGAGTATTCTTACACCTTGGTCATGAGGACCAAGTAAGTGTACAAGTCTTAGAGTATTCAGGAAACTGAGAAACAATTGTTTTTGCTCCTCATGTTACATTTATTCTTTAGAGTTTTATACTGAAAACTAGAATGATACATTTTTCTAGACATATCTTGTTTTGAACCCTTTAAACCATTATCCCTGAATTTCCAGAGTGGCCTTTACTGCCTCTCATGGATAATTACCAGCATAGAGAGTAAAAACAGGGTGTGGACAAAGCAAGAATAGAGGTGATATTTATGTGAAAATGTCCATTCCCACTTCCAGCATGACTACAGACCAACTCATGAACAACAGCTTTACCACACTAAAGAGAAGACATCAAACAGAAGGTCCTGCTATCAACAGGTGGCGATGATTTTGAAAGCACTCAGAAGAGACACACATGAGCCTCACACTGAAGTTTGTGTGATGAGCAGGAAGGTGCACATCAGGTAAAAGATGCCTTTTCTCACCCTTTCTCTGGTGGAGCTGTAGACCTGAAGTGGCTCCATGAGGGAAACATGGAAGACAAGACCACGTGCAAGAGCCCAGAGCCACTGCTCAAGCCCCAGGGTTGATGTGAGTCAAAAACTAGCCCAGAGCACTGACCCAGTCCTGTGTTCTGCAAGAGTGGGCCACTCTAACAGGCATGACAGCCCAGCTCTGACTGCCTCATCTTCTCTACTTGGAAGGAAGTGACCCACTGGCCAGGTTGTCCTTCTGGATCTGACCTGACCCTGGACTCCTAGAACAATTCTAGACATATGAGCTCCAGAGTTTTTCTAGCCATCTGGAAATGTCCACAGGTGGTGAAGAAAATGGCCAGAAAACAACATCCAAAGAGAGAAAGGTGAGGAGTGGGCCATGGTGATCCTGTCCTGGGCTAGTAGCTCCTCTCCTAGAAAGTACTGCAGACACCCCAGGGAGGGGGTTTGGGAAATCATGAGGAAGTTACTGTAAAATGTGGTGGGCACTTATGTCAAAAAGAAATACAAGAAAGACAGCTTTTTCCCAAGTAGCTCCCAAGTTGAGCCTAGTTTAACTGAGTGTTCTCAATTTTACCTATTTTTTTAAACTACCCATATCCCCTGAGCAAAGAGTAGGGAAAGATTTCAGGGAAAATGCCTCTTCATGAAAGACCAAGAAATGTGGGAAGATTGTCCCTAACAGTAGAGGTAAGTACATTTTCCTTCAATAACCAGAATTAGACTTATTAAGTTCGTACACTTCTACTTACCTGCAACCACCTTGGTCCTTATTTTCTCAAGTGCATCTTAAAGCAATATGCATATGATAGAAATTGTTTGCTCTACCTCACTTTTCAATGCTTGTTCTCTTCTGCTCATCTTGTAAATAATGTCAAGGAAATTGGCTTATTTAAATTCCAGTTTTAGCTCTTCACTGCCCATTTGGAGGTGCATGTTCACCTCTTTTGTTAACAGTTTGATGCTACATATTTAAAGATACCCAGTTAAAATCATTTGGAAAAGGCTAAATATTATTTATTTCCTAATTCATGTGACTTTTGGTTTTTGACTGATTTCAACCTCCAACCTCTCCTCACCTCAAACTGAAGTTTACAGAACGATCATACATTCCTGAGAAACACCTTCTAACTGGCTTGGGAATCACTGGCACAGAACCCATCAATAGGGTTTTACACCAGGCTCTATTATTGTCTAGGGACAAAATTGTAGGCTGTAAAAGTGAAATACACAATTCCCACTGCCATTTAAATATGTAAATATGTACAGCAGCTCAGTGTTCTTTTTACTGGATTAACAACACGGTGTTACACAGTGATGCTGCCAAAGGACCTGATATTTCAAAGCCAGCTCCATCAGTGCTAGAAAAAGAGGAGCATCAGCTCTCACAATCCCTCTGTGAATATAGTGTCTGCTTCCTTGTGCAAGGCAGAAGAGAAGAGAAGAGAAGAGCATGTGGAGGAGAACAAGATTCTGGATCAGCATAGCCTGCATGCTTAGCTCCAATCTATGACCTTTGGGATTCTATTTCCTCATCCATAAGGTGAATAGCATTATGAATATCCAACACAATTCAGAGAATAGAGTCAGGTTGCTTAATCTAAGGCATTTACTGCACAGTCTGGGCCATAATAGGGTATCAATAAATACTTTTTATTGATGTTAGCAATCTTTACTTTCACTTGGGTGGTGGAATGACCATATATTTATAACTTACGTGTTTATAGAATTAATGTAAACAAAATTGAGTTTTATAAAATTTAAAAAATGCTAAAGTAAATAAAAGTTAATGTATTGAGATAGTAACTGACTTGAACTTGTCTGTATTTATTTGATCCCTACCACCTGGACATTTGAGTTCCTCGGTGCAGTAGCTCTTCAGTTCTGGTTCTTGGGATGGCAGCATCAGCATCAGCTGGGGAAGGAGTCAGACGTGGAAATTCTCACATCACTACTGCAGGCCCACTGAGAACCACTGATATGGAGGAGAAAACCAGTTGAAACATTTAACATCATATGGGAAAAAAGAACTCTGATATGATAGATATTTTCCTTACCTTTAAATGTTTCTTCTCATAGAAACCAGATCTGATTAGATTATGTTATTAAAAATAAAATTGTAAACATTTTATGATGTATTTCCTGTATTTAGAAGAATGATCATACTGAAACCCAAATGTCCACTCAGGATCAACTTGTTTTCTATGTGTATGTCCTTCTTCTGAACTCCCTTCCCTGTTGACCCCTACTGTCCTCTCTTGCCCTCTCAGGATCCTTTTCTCTAGAATATAGCCCTGATTTATCCTTCCACCTCAATGCACTTTTCAATACACTATTACTCTCTTTCCAAGTCTAGAGTCTGTAACCTCCATTGCAACTTTGGTACCCAGAGAAGCTCCAAATACATTACCTCTAATTGAATTCTCTGTAAGGAATGGGATGGGAGACCCTCTATCCTAGTTTCTGTGCTTTATTTCCCAAAGGTTCGTGTTTTGAAAGCTTAGTCTCCAGTGTGGCAATGACTGAAGGTACTAAAATCTTGAAGAGGTAAGACCTAGTGAGTTATAATTAGTCTTTGAATGGATGCTTTCAAAAGAAATCAGTAGTATTGGTCTTTAAAAAATGTTTTTTTCATTAAGTTTATTGGTACATTTTAGGTATACAATACAGGTACTTTCGTCACTGGGAACTTGTACCTTTACCTTTATATCTTGGTTCTTATTTTTTCCCCATTTCCCTGCCCTCCCTTCACCCCCTCCACCCCTCCCTCTTTACAAAGACTTTGTTTCCATTTTTTCTCTTTTCTCATATTATTTTCCTCTCCCTTCTGGGAGGGGTAGGGAAGGAAAGAAGGGAAAGTAGTATGGTCCTGATGAGTCAGTTAGATCTCGCCATAGTAGGTTGTTAAAAAGCAAGATCAGAACCTTCATGCTCTCTGCATTCAGACAGGAAGACTTATGATTGCTCCCTTTCACACATGGACCCAATGCAATGTCACTCACACATCATATCTCTGTGACACAACCGATCAAGGAGTTCAGAGTACTTTGCATGCACGCGTGAATATGTCAACACAAAATCCACTAGTTATTTTGTATAATTAAAAATGCACTAAAAATGTAATTTTTTTCCACAGTGTATTTCTTGTGTTTAGAGAATATGAGAAATATACAGATTCTCTGCTATTGGATTACAAGCAGAGTCCCTTTTTCAATACCACACTGAAACATTGCACATAACAGGCACAAAACAAATGCCAGCATTTTGACAGAATTTTGAGATACTTTTTTCCTGAAACAATAGTGTATATCTTGTTTCTACTTGGGTTTAACAAATATTGAGTTAGTGCCTAATGCTTCCTGGGAATTGGATGAAACACTGGGTAGAAAAAGTGATAGCTTTTGCTCTCTGTACTGGAAGAGTGTGCACATATAGAGTGATTGTTAATATGGAGGTCAATTTGAGAGATCAGGAAAAGTTCTCAGAGGGAAATAATGAAGAAGAAATCTATTTTTAAGATTGTTAAAGATTTTCAAATTCAATAGATAGTCATATTTTCATAAATATTATAAATAGCATATTTTATTCAAATTAGTTTATTTCCATTAGTAAAATAAATTTCTCATTCATTTATTTTTTACCTCAAATAAAGTTTATTAAGTTGGAAGTAGTACCAAATATGTTTTTGAGCCATCTTCTATTGGAGACTCTTATCCTCATATACTTCTTTTTTTAAAATTAACTTTATTGGTGCATTTTAGGTATACATTGTGATCACATTCATCTTTGGAAATTTGTACTGGTACATGATATATCTTAGTTTTTGTTTTTTCCCATTCCCCTTCCCTCCCTTCCACTCCTCCACTCCCTCTCCCCATTTACAAAAGTTTTGTTTTTGTTTTTTAGTTCTTTTCTCAAATTCTTTTCTTTCCTTTCTTTCCTTCCACCCTCCCCCCTTCCCTTCCCCTTTGAACCTTTGCTTCCTTTTTCACATTATCTATTATACATTTTGGCCCTCATTTAAATTTTTCAATTTCTCACACCAGAGAGACAATTCAGTATTTATACACTTGTGTCCTATTTATTTCACTTAAGAGTATGACCTCAATATGAAGATATTTAGCTATAAATGTCTTTAGTTTATCATTCTTTCTGACTGAGTAGTACTCCATTTTATAATAAAACCACATCTGTATCCACTCTCCAGTTGATGGGAAATTGGGCTGTTTCTAAGTTTTAGCTATTACATACTGTGCTGCTTGTTATAAGATGGCTGTGCATATATCACTGTGGTATGATGCTTTTAATTCCTTTGGGAAGATACCCAGAAGAGTAATAGCTGGGTCAAATGAGACTTCTAACCTTAGTTTTTTGAGGAATTCCCACACTGATTTCCTCAGTGAGTGCACCAGTCTACACCGCTAGAAGATATGTTAGGTAGAACTCTGGAAGACATAGGCATAGGAAAAGACTTTATGAACAAAACCTCAGTCACACATGAACTAGCACAAAGAATCAACAATTGGGATCTCATCTTATTAAAAAGCTTCTGCACAGCAAGAGAAACCATCAACAGAGTGAAGAGACAATGCACAATGTGGGAAAAAAATTTTTTTACCAGCTGTTCCTAAGACAAAGAACTATTTTCTAGAATATATAAAGAACTTTTAAAAATCAGACCCCCCCCCCAAATTTAAACACCCAATCTGAAAATGGGCATCTGAAATGAACAGACATTTCTCAGACAAAGTAGAAATAGCAAATTAACATATGAAAAAATGTTCAACATCACTGGTCATTCGACAGATGCAAATGAAAACAATGCTGAGATTTCACTTCACCCCGAAAAGAATGGTTGCTATCAAGAAATCAGCCAATAACAAATGCTGGTGGGACTGTAGGAAAAGAGGAACCCACATCCTCATATATTTCTAACACAAAAATCAGTAAGCCATTTTGACATTTTCCTTGCTCTCAATTCTCATATTCAGATTTTTTCTTTGCATTTCCAATAGTTTTCAAACATTTTTTTCTTTACTATTTTCCTCTTAATATCACCATTGCCCATGGTTTTTCTTTAGCTTTCATAGTTTCTTTTAAGATTATTTGGGGCCGGGGATTTAGCTCAGTGGTTTTGCAGCCTGCTGCACAAGTGCGAGGACCCGAGTTTGATCCCCGATACAAAAAAAAAAAAAAAAGATCATTTAATGTTCTAACTGTTTTAGCTGAATCTGGCTTTCTTTCCCTCCAAACATTTACAGGATAACCCTGTATTTCCCCCAAAATAAGACCTAACTGGAAAATAATCAGCCTTGAAAGCTGGAGATCAAAACTGCCAGCCCCCATCCTCCTGTCCTTCCCTTACCTGCCTCAGGGAGGAGCCAGAGAGCGCGAGAACAGTGAAGGTAGGTCCGCGAGGATAGGCGGATGGAGGCTGGCGTTTGTGATCTCTAGTTTTCAAGGCTATTTTCTAGTTAGGTCTTATTATTGGGGAAGCAGAGCTAGAAGACAGTTTAAGCAAAACAAATTGGGTTGCACCTTTCTCTTCTTGAAACCCTTTATCATCCCTCATTCCTCACTAGAATAAACCTACTTCCCACTTTACCAAATGCACAGACTTGTTTTTATATTTGTTAACCTACTTTATTAGTAGTGTCCTCTTTCAATATCATAAGTACATTTTGAATAATAAATTAATATGATTACATTCTCACCTTCATTAGTTTGAATTCTATAATCTTACCTATTATGAAGTCTTCATTCGTAGTACAAGCCCTGCTACTATGAGAGGTCAGTCGATCCTACATGCTGCTTTATCCCTGTATAATCTGAGCGCATCAAAATCATGAGCTGTGTTTTAAACGTAGCCAGTATTCATTATCATGACTGGCATTAAATAACTACTTAACAAGACTACTGCGGGGTGTGGTGGCACATGCCTGTAATCCTAGCACGTATAAGACTAGCAGGAGGATTGGCAGGAGTTCTGGGCTACATAGTGAGTTCAGGGCCAGCCTGAACTACAAAGTGAGACCTTGTCCCCCCCCCCAAAGAACCAAAAAACCCCCCAAACAGTGACTATTGAATGTTGAATAGTTGCATTTAAAATTAAAGTTTTTGTTAATAATCATTTCCTAAATGCATCATCTTTAAGTTATTGAGTGTAGTCATACTATTTTGTCATTCTTTTAACATGATAATTTATTCATTCATAAAACTAACAATGACCCCACCTAATATACTACTTGGACAATGACATGGAGATGCTTGGAAGCAAAGAAGCTGAGATTACAAAGACATAAGTTAATAAAAGGGCACAAGTTTCATAAGAAAATTCCATAATTAGATTCAAGATATTGTGAAGGCACAAAAGAGAAAGAGATGAACTCTCAAGGAATGGAAGGAAAAGAACAGCTTTATGAAAGAGGTGGCTCATAAGGGGGTATGGTGACTATAATTCCAGTAATTTGAGAGACTGAGGCAGGAGACTGTAAGCTTTAATCCAGCCTAGGCAACTTAGTGACACTTTGTTCCAAATTTTAAATAAATAAATAAATAAATAAATAAATAAATAAATAAATACGGCTGATGATATAGCTCAGAGGTAGAGTGCTTATCTAGCCCTGAGTTCAATCAGAGAGAGAGAGAGAGAGAGAGAGAGAAATGGCTTAACCTAAAGCTAAGTGTTTGAAGATGAGCAATTGTTTCTCTGACAGACCACACTTGGGGAGGCCATTCCAGACCTGGGCATGAAGTTATGAAGAAACTAGGAAATTTCAAGAAAATGCAAATATTAGGTAGAACTGGAGAGTGACCTAAGTGAATCCATAGGTGAGGCAGATGGGTCTACAGAAGCCAGAGGATTCTCTGAGAGGATTGTTAGCCATGCCCTATGGACAATGGTTAGTCTCCGGTGTGTGTCCAAAGAGGAAGATGGTTGAACAGAAAGGCAGCCTGGCAGCAATGTGCCAGGCATATGGCAAGGAGACACTTGCCCTAGGACAACAAAAGATCACGTCTGAAACCCAAAAAAGCAAAATAGGCTGCAAATTTAGGCTTTACTATAGAAAATGGAAGAAGATCATTAATGAGTGAAATATTAAGAAGGTAGCTAGAAATTTGACAGGTTAGTCTAGAATTATAAGGAGTGAAAATAAGAAAGATTCACATATGGGTATCTGAATTCAATAATGCATCTGCAGAATCAGTGAATAATGTGTAGAAACTTGTTTAATTGTATGTATCCCATACTGACTGGGCTCCAGGCTGAGAACTGTGAATGCTGCCCTGGGCAGGATTGTGATTGATTTGAGGGCCCCCAGCCCAGAAAGGCAGGTCAGACTCAACACAGCAGCCACTTTGAGAGCCAACTTCACTTGACTGAATATAAATGTGCATGAAGCTTTTTACAATTTTCTGTATTAACTTTGACCATACTGTGCTCACTTCACAGAATCTGAATGGAAATTGTAACTGAAACTTTTCAGTTATTAAACGTATTGCAGGAGATGTTACAGCTCTGTAGTATAACCAATCCAAAACTTCCTCTTCTCTCACACTAGGCCAAACCTGTGTGGCATCACTGGAGACAATTCCTCCTTCCCTTCCCCTGGGAGTAAGCACAGATGAATTCATGGATTGGCTGCCTATATGTAGGATGAGAGTATCGGGGCCTCAATTTACTGTGTTGTGCATCCCTCAGCTGCTGGTAGCTCTGGATTCTCAGGGGCTCCCTGTGCAGTGTTCACTGGCAGTGCCAGACACTCTTCTTGCCTCAGGTTCCTCACAGAAAATCAGCGTCATCCGCACCAAGGATTTTCCCTTTCCAGCTCTTTTCCCATGCCCATGACTCTCTGGAAGCCCCACGGCCCCTCCTGCAGCCTCTGCCTCCTTCCTGGAGCCCCATGTGCCAGGACTGCAGGAAACCATAACACAGCCATAAGGCTAGGTCTTCTCAGGCTTCCACCACCACCAGGTCTCTTCAAAGCCTTCAGTCAGGTGTTTCTTCCACCTTCAGACCTCTGGATCAAAAACAAGTCTCAGTCTCCAAGTTCGGGATTCATGCCAAAACTCACTCTTGTTGAGCAGATAGGAGAGGCCTTTAGATTTGGCAGTACAGTGACTCAGGGCAGCAGGCAACAGCCTCTTCCTGCCACCCGACTCTGGGAGATTCTCTTTTAGCAAGCTCCAGTGTAGCTATTCAGACCTCCCCATGATGGAAGATTTAATGTAAAAAGCAAAATGAGTATGTTTTAAATTAAAAACTAGGGCAAAGTATGTAGCACTCACTAGTGGTGAGTCTCTTTATAATGCATGTGCTCAATCCTTTTAGTTCTCAGTTTGGCATCTCTGAGAATATTCTGGACATTAGGGAACTTTACACTCAACAATCTGTTAAATAATTATAAAATGCTAGGTTTCATATGATTTTATTAATAAACTCTTTATCTAAATGATTAATTGCATGGGTCTGGAATTGGAATGTGTTGTTTTAATTACTAGAATTAGATTGTATGGGATTGACAGATTATAAAAGACATATGGAGTTTTATGACTTGCCTCCTCCTTGGTGTAAAATTCTGACAGCTACTGTTGGGGACAATATTGCGTTTAACCAGTAGTTCAGCTATTCTAAATATGTGCATGTACTACCCCAAACTCAGTCCTTTCCAGTAATGTATGTTGTGTTTTAAGGATGGCTGATTCCTTGGTCTGGACTGGTCCTAGTTCTAAAAGGACAAATACTGGAAAGGCACTTATCAAATAGACATAGGTTTGTGGAAGGAGGTGGAGATGGGAGAAGAGAAACCTCCTAACTCTGACCCTGCCTTATCAGCAGGAATGTCTAGAGCCAGGACCAAAGAGGGTCCCTGAGTAGACTTTCATAGAGTTAGTACCTTGGAGGGAAACTTCTTACTTTAAACCACTTCAAGTAATACATCTTCTATACCTTCTTGTGAACATTCAGCACTTATTAAGAAAGTTGAGGAAAGTGACCCTTTGTCTGAATAACTTTAAAATGCAGCTTAAATCTGGTATTATAAATTCAATTCTTTCACTGCTAGTTCCTCTGAATTCAGCATATTCTCTGGATAGAAACTGTCTGGCACTTTGTCCTGTGGGAATTCTTCATACTTCAAGCAAACACTGAGTGATAATGCACTCCAACTCTCCTCTTGCCACTTTGAGATTTTTAACACCTTGCTAGCATTGAAAGTTAAACCAGGTGAAAAACACTGCAGTCTTTTTAAAATATAAATCTCAAACACCTTATAACATACTTCAAGATTTAAAATGTTGAAATATTTTCAATACATATTAAAGAATAATTTGTTGTTTTAAAAAAGAGGAACAACAAAGATGAGTGATATCACGTAAACATTTCAACAATTGTTCTGTTAAATTCCTAAATTGAGTTAAAGAAACATAAAATCATACTACAGATTAATATACATGACTGTGAGAAGGGCATGGGATAAAGCTTTTTCATAATAACCAATATTAAACATAGTGTTTGTTTAGATACAAATGAGAACTTAATTAGGATTCTTAATTAAAATCATAATTCACATTATGTGCCAATTAAAAATAAATGGGACTACTGTTATCTCAGCCATTTAAGAACTAATAAATGATGAAAATTATAACAATTCTTATAAATTCTAATAAATAGATCATAAATATGTATAAAACAAATGGTACATGAAATTTTAAAAAGAACTATCCATTGGTGTAAAAGCAATTCTTAAACTTTCCACAAGTTTTAAATGCAAATTTTATTTTTATTTTTATTTTTATTTTTTTGGTACTGGAGATCAAACTCAGGTTGTTGCACTTGCAAGGCAGGTGGCAGCACCACTGAGCTAAATCCAGGCCCCTAAATGCAAATATTTTAGAAATGAATGAAGAGAAGGTAGAAGAGAGAAGGAAGTGGAGAGGGAGAAGAGGAGGACGTAGAAAAGAGAAATGGGGAATAAACTTTGGATAAATAAAGTGTGAATAACATGTGCATTCTGAAAAAACATGTGACAGAGAATTGACCCAGATTGGCAAATAGAGGTCTGACTTGTTTTTTTTTCATATAATGACTGTAATAAGGACCAGCTAGGTTAAGAAGTTAAAGACTGGAACGAAATGCTGCTGATGGAGAAGTCACAAGCATTAGAGACCTACATGAACCTACATGAAAAGCTCCCTACGGATACAGTTTCTTCATGTTTCAAAAGGCAGAAAATAATTTATAATTATTACCTCAAAGGTTGATGGAGGTTAAATTCTATATGAAGTCAGGAGCATATAGCCTGCTTTAAGTTAGTGCTCAAAAATGTTATCCCCTTTCTACCTCCATATGAGTGGTGGTGGGTTCTTAATGTGTGTACATTTTCTTGTTTGTTTTACACACAGATAGAGGAGAGTAAAGACACTACCTTGGTTCATCTTAATTTATGATATGGAGAAAAGATGCTTTTTAAATTTATCTTTGTCCATTACATTTGCTGCGTGAGGTAGTAAGTGTTAGTTTGTATATTTTGGTGCAGCAATAATAAAATAGAATTCTATGTGTCTACAATTTAAGTGGAATTTGTCTTGTAGAAGTCTAAGACTTTTGTTGTTTAGGCTAGTTGTGGTGGTGCATGCCTATAATCCCAGCACTCAGAAGGCTGAGGCAGGAGGATTGCCACGACACACTGAGTTCAAGTCCAGCCTGAACTACACAGTGAGATCCTGTCTCAAAACACCAAAAATAAAATAAAATAACTAAAACAGTTTCGTAATTTAGACCCTCCTACTTCAAGCTTTTAATCAGTTATGGAGCTAGAGACTAAAGTTTATTTTCTATGGCACTATTATAAAAAATATAAAATAACATTGAAAACACATATTAGAAATATTATTGCTCACTTGATTAATAGTTTTATAACTGATTACTTAAGGCAAAAAATAGACCAATAATATAAAAGCTCTCTTTATTCAATCTTTTTTATGTTTCTAAGATAAACATTTTATAGTTTAATTTTACTTCCACTAATTCTAAGTAGGATATGCTTAAAATACTCATTTTATCAAAATCACTGAGTATATAAGTAAAGTTTTAGGAGAACAGGAACAAAGACATGTTTTCCAAAAAGGAGAATTTAATAGTTATACCTTGATACTTGACTGCTCTGAGACTTTTCAAATTTGATACTCAACACATTTTGACATGAAGATGTTGTTCCAGGGCTTACCGTTTGTATCTAGAACATGTCAGTGTCAGTTATCATGTGACTAATGAACCTTTCCAGCCAAAGCAATTTGTTCAGTACTTTTTGGTTTTGGAACTCCTCATGTCTCCAGGAAACAATTAGGGAAAAGTACTGAGCTGCCACTGTGTAGAAATTGGTTCAATTCTCTTGAAGGACCACAGAAGGACACAACAGGGTAATACAAACTCTAGTACCTGTAGAAAGCAGGGATCCCCTCTAAAGTTGGGGCCAGATGTTAGGGTTATCAGAACCAAAAAGCTTAAAGCAAGAGTCCTGAAAGGTGGCAGTCACGTCTGAGAAAACTGTACCACCAGGCTTGTGTCAGCATCCCAATGAGAAGGAGAAGCACCTGTCTTTCTCATTTGTCCTCATGCTGGTTTTAGGGGGCATAACTGGGCTGAGAGCCAGCACACCCCTCCCTTTGGCTCCTCTTTGCACACCCATACACCCTGACTGCGACATTTTGCTTTAGTGTCCTCCCTGGCTAGCAAGCTGCCAGTCTCCACTCCCACATGAGTGCAACCTGAAAGACAGCGTGGTGCCCTCTCCCATTCTCGTCACTTCAGTCCATACTGTTACATTTTTGAGAACAGACAGCACACTTAGGAGTAGCTAAAATCAGGAAGGGAGGGATCTGGCCCCCTTATGTTCATACCCAGCATTTACAGCAAGATTGTAAGATTCCCTGGTTTCAAAAGATTCCTTGGTTTTGGCCTGACCCTCACTGAAACAGGCCTGCAAGCTGCTACATAAATAGTACTTGACAGGCACTCCTTGGGCTTTATTCTAGGAAGGCTCTCGCCTATGTATTAATTGCCCCGTGCTGCAACACAAACCCTGATAAAATGAAGACTCTCTCTGCTGTACCTGTAAACTTGCTTGTGATTTATTTCTCAGGTAGTGTGAGTTCCAAAAGTCCTGTGAATCTACTCAGGAGTTCTCCTGAGTAGTGTGGACAGAGTGAAAAACAGAGGCATTAACACTGAAGAGCTCCAGAGAACAGCAGCCAATGAAGAACAGCAGCCAGCAGAGTAGGTCAGGGCAGCAAATGAGCAGCTGGCAGAGTCAACCAATGATGTCCAGCACAAGCTGGCATCGGACAGGGGCTGGCAGCAGCAGTAACCTGCAGCTGGCTGTGTCAACTGTTGGCATCCAGCATTACCTGATGTCATTTAGTGCTGTCAGGACTGCTAGCAGAGCTGCACTTGGCCAGTTCATGATTTCCATCTGAATCAAACAAAAGAATGCTAGGCTATTGATTACTGTAGCTTTAGAAGAAGTCTTAAAATTGGGTGCTAAACGTCTTCCAACACTGTTTTTGTTTTTGTTTTTGGCTTTTCTGGGTCCTTTGTACTCCTACATAACTTTAAAATTTCAATATCCAGTTCTTCATTTATACCAAGTATACACAGACCTGAATTTTTATATATACCTTGTGTTTTCTAATCCTGCTAAATTCAAGTGCAAATTCTAGGGGCTCCTAGAGATTTCTTAGTATTTTCTCTGTAGGTGATCATTTCATCTACATATAAAGATTTTGCTTCTGCCATGCCAATCCTATCCTAGTTGTGTCATTTTATTGCCAGACTATTTTGGTGGGGACTAGGTTTCAAAGTTTAATGGACAGATAAAGAGTAAGCATATCTGCCCTTGTTCCCCACCTTAAGGAGAAAGCACTGTATCTTCTCCATTCATACAAGGCATTCTCGCTGGAAGTATGGAGTACATGTCTTTAATTTGTTGAGAAGTTTCTGTTCTACTTCTAGTCTCCTGATAGCTTTTACCATGAACAGCTGTAGAATTTGGTCCAATACTTTTTCTCCAACTAGTGACAGGATCATATGGCTTTCTCCTTTCCTCTATTAAAATGATGACTTTTGGGGGTGGATCTTCCAGTGCTGAACCAACACTACCATCCCTATAACAAAACCACTTTCTACATCCTGCCAGACCTGACTTCTAATAATTTGTTTTGTTAAACAAATTTCTATCTATATTCATACTTTTTTCTTCTATTGTCTTTATCCAATTTTAGGATTAGCACAATGTTGATTTCCTAAAATGAGGGGAGAAGTGTTCCTTCTTTTTTCTGCTTTGTTTGATATAATTTATGTTAAAATGTTTATGAGCCTGCTGTTGCCATATAGGTAGGTTTTCAACCTAGGAATATACTTTCTTTAATAGGTGCTATTCAAATTTTATATTTCCTCCAGAGTTAGTTTCATTAATTTGTGTTCTAAGTTACTTCTTAGAAGTTGTCAAATTTATTTCAAAAAAGATTTTTGTAATATGCTTTCTATATCCTTTTAAATTCTGTAAAATCTGTGGTAATGTCTCCTAGATCTTAATATTTTATTTAAAAAATGTATAACTGATATTGTGTAACAGGAAGAAAAGGTCTAAAAGAGCAGGGGAATTGGGAGGGGTAGGGGAAGGGAAAAAAGGGAAAGGAAAAAATATGAGAAGAGAAAAAAAATGGAAACAAGGTCTTTGCAAATAGGGAAGGGTAGAGGGGGTGAAGGGAGGGCAAGGGAAGGGGAAAAATATAAGAATCAAGATACTCATGTAAAGGTACAAGATCCCAGTGATGAATGTAACTGTATTTTATACCGAAAATGTACCAATAAACTTAATGGGGGGGGGGAGAATGCTAGGCTGATTGGCAACACCAGCAGCTCAGAGGAGAGGCTTTGAAGAGCTGCCTGATGTCCAAGATAAAGGAGCACTGCCTGCATCCTCATGCTGATGACTTGGAAGCTCAGGAAGTGTCCCACATTCTGGGCCTTAGCCTTCAAGAAGCGCAGGCTGCCCTCCAGGTCCTGGAATCCCCGAGGGGCAAGGGCCACAGTGAAACGGCTTCTGGAAATAGGAAACAAAGTTAGAAGCTGGACCTGAATGGAGGATGGTGGCTGGAGTGCGGTGCCCCTGACAGCAGCAGCAGTCACGTTAGAAGGACCAAATTCTTTTTCCCCTGCCTTCTGCTATCCTTGCAAGGTTCTTTATTGTCAAATCTTATAGAAATTCAACTGGCAATGGAACATGGTTTGTAGATTCTAGCCCCTGTACTATAACGAAAGGGCAGAAAAAATAGATTCAAATTTAGAGAACAATAGCTTTGTAACTGCCACAGTGGTTTCATAAGTTGAGAAAAATGTTTCTCATCAGTTCTCTTCAGCAAATTCACTCAGATATGCACATGTGTTGGTTTTGCAATAATCCATCAACAAAGAAGTGAGTATCTTGTGTTTATGGAAACTTAACTAATACCTTAATAAAAATTGTAGTTCAATGTTAAATGCCTCTATTTGAAAATAATCAAGTTGTTGTTAAAGTATTATTGTCTATTCAACTGATTACCTAAATAAGATGATCTAATTGTAAAATATACACTAATTCTGATAAATTATTAGTTGTTATCAACACCTGAAATATTTATTAATAAGATACATCTTCTATTTTGATGCTATAAAATTAATACGTGGTTAATTATTATTATTGCATTATCTATTGCACAGATACATTGCTGTGCAATTTATTCAGACAGCAGTATCCTGTGCCATGAATCAGTGCCATGAATCAGTGCCATGTTGAAGCCTGTCTTCTCTATTTTTTATGTCTGGTGGTAAAAACTATGACAGGGATTTGATTAGCTCATAAATATTTGTTTTTAGTATTTAAAGGGGACTAGCACTTCATGTTGTCAGAGTCCTTCCTGTTCAAAAATAATCTTTATTTTTAAAATTTCTTTTCAACACCTATAAAGCTGGATTTATTTTGAAGTTGCACTTGTATTACAGTTTTCTCCCCAGAGTATACATAGCAGGACACAAAACATACCCCACTACAATTGGAAGGACAAAAAACATGAAGAATATAAGGTAAAATTAATATGGTTTCCAGAGTTAACTAATTTTTCCTCAAGGGCCTATGAATCTGCATCCTCCTGAATAGCTGCTCTCAAGTTTTCATTTCCTTTGCAGAGTTTTCAATAGTTCTGTCATTGGAATGTATTTCTCCCAGGATTGATAATTTTGGAACTGAGTCTAGGAAATAAACAATCCAAATTCCACATAAAAAGAATGGAGAGATAAAAGTGAGTTCTTTGAAGATATTTTTCTTATTCTGATAGATTTCTTCACTTTTCAAAAAATAAATCTGCTATCTAGGTAAAATCTATTCATTAATGGGAGAAAACATATTGCTAAGGAGTAAGAAAAGGGAAAGAATAACATTGCCTCAACCAATCTTGTTCTCATGAAAATATCAAATAACAGACTACAATGATACAGTAACATTTTAACCAAAATCAATCTTCATGGACAAAAATGTTACATTTTGAAAGCCTTTGGAGCAAATTTACAAATTCTGAACACACTGTCCAAATCAAAGCAGGCCCTTAGATCTCAGAGGTCCCATGGGTAAGTTTCCTAGGAAAAGAGGAACAGTGGAACCAAAGTAGAGGCTGAGTTCTGTGCACTAAAGATCAGGAGGTGCAGAATCACTTGAGAACCTCCCGGGTGCTTCCTCTTGGCACAAGACAGGCCCGAAATGTAATGTGTTCGATAAGTAGCCTTTGATATGTGCTGAATATTTAATCCACAATCAAAATGTCAGAGCCTAGAAAAATGCATTTCAGAGGTCATCCCTTAGAATATCAGTTTTCTGTCTTGTCTCCACCCTACATAGCAGTCAACACGCACTCTTTCTATTCAATTGTCTTGTGCCTTCAGAATGGAACGTTCTGAAGAGCAGGAATTTTGAGAATTAATGGATACTTTTGTTCTTCCACTTGGTTCTAAAAAAAAGGTCGTAAAATGACCTTAATCTTTAATTCTTTAATTCATTCTTTAATCTGATTGTAATTCAGTTCCTTACCTTTTCCAACTTATACTGTGCTTACTATGATTGTTGAGGTTAACCCCCACACCCTATTTAACAAGAAGTATAAAATAATATCAGCTGTCAGATACTAACTGGATTGGTTTTAGAGCCTCAAATTTAAGCATCACAACATTATTTTAATTGTGTATAGTTATTTTAAACTATTCGTAGTACCGGTTCGAATACTCTACCCTCAGATTTTATTCTCTAATCTCTGAATCCTGCAGAGTCCTAACAAGCAGTTATAAAGCAGGGAATGAGATGGTGCTAATTCTATATATTTTATTCCCTGGTATGTTGTGTTATGACAGTGGGCCAAGGAGTTAGGTACAATACAAATATGCCCTCCCCATTATCTACAAATATGATACTTATTGGTTAATTTTTTTTGTTCTTTTATTGGTATATTTTAGGTATACAATTCATTTACATTTATCATTGGGTGTTTGAACCTGTACATGATATATCTTGGTTCTTATTTTTTTTCCCCATTACCTGTGCACCCTTCAGCCCCTCCGCCCTTCCCTATTTACATAGATTTCATTTCCATTTTTTTTTCTTTTCTCATAGTTTTTCCTTTCCCTCTTTTCCTTCACCGTTCCCTTCCCTTCACTCCTTTGTCTTTGGACATTTTTTCCTATTTCAAATTATCAATTATTCATTTTAATCATTTTAACCCTTGTTTACACTATCAGTTTCTCACACTAGAGAAACTATTTGGTATTTACACATGTGTCCTATTTAATTCACTTAAGAGTATGGCCTCAATATGCATCCATTTAGCTATAAATGACTCTAGTTTTTCATTCATTATGGCTGAATAGTACTCCATTTTATAAAAAAACCCCCACATTCTCTTTATCCAGTTTCCAGTTGATGGGCACTTGGGCTGCTTCTAAGCTTTAGCTATTACAAACTGTGTCTCTATGAACATGAGTGCACATATATCACTGTGGTATGATTCTTTTAATTCTTTTGGGAAGATACCCAGCAGGGGAATAGCTGGGTCAAATGGGACCTCTAGTCCTAGTTCTTTGAGGTATCTCCATACTGATTTCAACAGTGGTTGCACCAGTCTGCACTCCCACCAGAAATGGAGAAGGATTCCTTTCTCCCCACCATCCTGATAGTGAAGAAAAATGTCAATTCCAAGTATTTGTTGCTGCACCATGTGCTGCTTAAGAATATGGAGCCAATACACCTTATCACACACTAGTTGTGTGATATTCCACCACATAAAGAGAAAGTGGCTTTAGATAAATCCCTCAGTAGAAATTTAAGTTAGATCATTGCATTCATAGAAAACACAGCAACATTCTAAAAATTGAAAAAGCAGAAAGTATGTTTCTTCAATATAGAATGCTCCCTGAGAAGCCCATTACTGATGCTGGGGAGAGCAGCCTGGCATGCATGACCTGAGTCCAGACCTGAGGGGCTGCCATCACTGGGGTCCAGAGTTTATATGTCCGCAGAGACATACTTTGAAGGGGACTTTTTTCTTCTTTCTTATTTTTTCCTCCTCCTCCTCCTCCTCCTCCTCTTCTTCTTCTTCTTCCTCCTCACTTTCTTGTTTCTATTTCTGACCTGATATGTGTTTTCTCTATTGTTTGTATTTTTATAGGACCATGAATATGGTATCTAGCTTTCCCATTGTTGTTAGTTTGCTCTATTCTTGTTTTTGTTGCTTCCTTCTCATTTTACTCCTGTCTTCACCAGCTTCCCAAAGTTTGCCTGATCTACCTGTGACCTCTAGCCTTACTCCTAACTTTTCTCTCTCCTTTTATTTCTCTATCCACCCCCAACTCTTTCTAAGTCTTCTCCCCAGAGGGCAAATTTACTACATCAGAGGGCTTATTTACATTTTGATATATAACCATAAGTCTAGTTCACAGGATCAAAGGTGGCAGATCAATAGTTACCACAGTTTGTCATTTTCTAGGCTGTGTTTGATGCTATTGTTGATGCTGATTGTATTACTTTGGCCAAAGTGACATTCTAGTCAGTTGTCCTTCCTGGTGTATAGAGACTGAGATTGCCTAAGGGCCATTACAGACTTAAAGCCCAAAGGCCAGCTAAACCTGGAAGACAATCTGAGAAGTAGCCATTTCCTAAGGGCTCTAGATACTAGCAATAAAGATACTCATAATAACCAATATGCAAGCATTAATCCAGGAAATAAACCAAAAACATCATCAACAACAAAAAATAGAAATGAGAAGACACTTAAACAAAATGCAAACCCAGACTTCCAGATCACCAAAAGCAAATCCAGGAAGCAACAAGATGAAACAATCTGGAAGTCAACCACCTGGACTGCCTGAACTGGTAACAAGGGAGGTAACGAAACAAATGAAAGAGGCTCTGGAAAAAATGAAATTGGAAACAATTTCCCAGATAACAACAGAGATGGTGACCATAATGAAAGATATGATTAATAGCTCTAGAACAGATACAAGTTAAAAAAAAAAAAGAGGAGCTGAGGAAAATGATTGAATCCATGAATATACAGCATAGGAAAGAATTGGAAAATGTTAAACACATCCAATAAGATATCCAAGAAATTTAAAATTCCATTGAAAGTTTCCACAGCAGAATAAATGAATGTGAGGACAAAATTTTAGATGTAGAAGACAGGATGGTGATTAGTGAACATGAAAAATAATATATCTTAAAAACTAACAAGAGACCGTGAGAAATCAATCCAACAGCTCCAGATGATGCAAAAAAGAATAATATAAGATTTATTGAAGTCAATGAAGGAGCAGCAGATAGCACAAATGATATAAATAAACTTTTCACAGAAGTAATTGCAGAAAACTTCCCAAACAGGGGAAAAGAATTTGACATAAAGATAAGGGAGGCATATAGAATTCCAACTATCCATGACCAAAAAAAGTATTCTACATCTAGGCATATAATAGTCAAAATCCCAGAAATCCAACAGAAAAACAAAGTATTAATAGCAGTTAAAGAAAAGAAACAAATCACATACAAAGGAAAAACCATTAGAATCACACCAGACTTCTCAACACAAACTCTCAAGTGAAGGAGCACTTGGAGTAAAATATTTCAGCCCTAAAAGAAAACAACCTCTAACCCAGATTGATGCATCTTGCAAAACTATCTTTCAAAATCAATGTAGAAATAAGATACAAAGAATACCTGAGGAACATCATGAATACCAAACTGGCACTCCAAAAAATTCTAAACAATATCCTAGGAAAAGGCAATGAGGGTCATAACTCCATGAAGCCCAACAGAATGAACCCATGAGGCAAGGTGAGAAATTAAATGCAAAGGGAGAAAATAAATCCAACAACAGAAAAATATCATGACAAGGATAAGTCAATACATATCAGTTATAGCCATCAATGTTAATAGTCTCAATTCACCAATCAAAAGAAATAGGCTTCCAGAATGGATCAAGAAGCAAGACCCAAAAACTCTACTCTGAAAATGACAGCACTCTGAAAAAAATGATTGAAGAGGATATCAGAAAATGGAAAGACATCCCTTTCTCCTGGGTAGGAAGAACCAATATAGTGAAAATGGCCATACTTCCAAAACTGCTATATAAATTTAATGCAATCCCAATTGAAATTCCAACACCATATTTTACAGAACTAGAGGAAACAATCCAAAAATTAATTTGGAACCAGAAGTGAGCTAGAATAGCAAAGGCAATTCTAGGCAACAAAGGTAGGGCAGGGAGCATCACAATCTCCAACATGAAACTATACTACAAAGCTACTGTGATAAAAACAGCATGGTACTGGCAAAGAAACAGACCTGAGAATCAGTAGAACAGATTAGAAGGTGCAGAAATAACTCCAAACATACTGAGTCACCTCATCTTTAAGAGAGGAGCCAAAACCCCTCACTGGAGGGAAGATAGTCTCTTTAATAAATGGTGCTAGACAAATTGTGTTTCAACTTGCCAAAGATTAAAACTAGACCTATATGTCTCACCATGCATTAAACTAAAATTGAAATGGATCAAAGATCTAAATATTAAAACAAAAACACTAAACAGGTTGGAAGATATGTTAGGTAGAACTCTTAAAGACATTGGCGTAGGCAAAGATTTCATGAATAAAACCTCAGTCACATGTGGACTAGCATGAAGAATCAACAAGTGGGATCTCTTCTTATTAAAAGCCTTCTGCACAGCAAGTGAAACTGCCAACAGAGTGAAGAGACAGCCCAGAATGTGGTAAAAAATTTCTACCAGGTGTTCCTTGGACAAAGGTCTATTATCTAGAATATATAAAGAACTCCAAAAAATCAGATGGAAAGTAAATGGAGTTGTTCTCCTTCCTACTTACCAATATCTACAGTGAGGTTTTTTAAAAAAATATAAATCAGGTTGATTGCCTTAACTAAAAAAGAACCTATTTTTGTGCATCATTTATTAATCACGCCACATAAGCATTTATTTTTAGTACATTTTAGTTTTTCATAAAATTGCTAATGCCAAAGCTTTGTATTAAAAAAAAATAATAAAATAAAAAATATAAATCAGTTTTTCTGGTTTTCCTTTTTATGTTTATATTATGTGAATGTATTTGAATATATATTTTTTTCTTATATATGTCCTTAAAGATGTATCTGGGAGACACCTAGCTAGAGCTTTTATAGGAATTAGAGATTTAGATATGTAAACAAATATATTTCTATAGTGTAAATCCTAATAAGTAAAATAAGAATTTAAAACTTTATTTTTCAATCTTTCTCAGGTGTTTAATAGCCATAACTACAAGTCTCTTTATGGTAAATCCAGTCATTTGTGAAGGACCCTAGTTAGCAAGACAAACTCCATACTGCTGCTTGACCCACCTGCCTGTCCTTTAGATGAACTCAGAAGGAGGAAGCTTAGAAACCTCCTCCCCTTAAAAGGTCTCTTTAGAAATAACAATTAATTAACTATTGTTATACAAATGTTCTAACAGCAGGACGTTCCACTTCTGTACCTTTTGCTTGCTTTACTAGTTCTATCTCATAGTGGGGCCTAGAAACTGTTGGCCTCAAAGGTGTATAAAACATGTTTGTTTCCCACCAGTCAGGGCTTGAGTCTGATGCTTGGCTTGGGTCCCAGCCAGTAATAAGCTCCGGTGTAGATTTAATATCAGTCTCTGGTTGGTTCTGTCTCACTGGGTCTAACAATTTGGAATTTCTTCTTATCCTGATCTAAACATACACAACAAAAACAACTCTTTGTTTAGCATTTTCATGAGTAAATTTAATGGGAATTTGAACACAAATAGACTTAGCAAAGAACCTATGAGGCTCAGAGAAAGATAATTGTTTAATATGGAGAACCCATTTTGAGATACACTTATTAATGATATTTAGTTGCATAAAAAATTATTACATTGAGTATATACACAAGTTGTGAAGACAGAGACAGGTTCAATTCAACTAGTGTTATATAAGATAGAAATAAAAATAGACTAAAAATAGACTGTTGATTAATTATATGATACAATGTTACATTTTATAGTAAAAAATGATTTAACAAACATTTCTGTATTTATTGATTAGATGTTTTGAGACTAAAGTATTTATACATAATTACTAAAAAATAATTTGCTCTGAATAATTTTCTTTTCTATATCTCTTAATAACATGAATTTGAAGATTTTGGAAAATAAAAAGTTTTAAAACAGTAATGATGTGTTTTCATATAGTGTTGAAGAAAATTTCTTAACTGTTACCTCACTTAAATTAGTTAAACAGGAAAATTATTAGATCCTGGATATTTTTGATATTATAAGAAACATCTCTATTCATTAATTTGTTGTGTTACTCTATACAAACATTATAATTTCAGTTCAAAACAATAGACAAACCATTACACATTCCCCCAACATCTTTTTTATCCATTTACTTTCTGCTTTTCTGGACACAAACACTGTAGGTATGTCTTATCGATCTTCGCATTCTCCACTCACCTCGGATGTTAAAGGTTGAATCCACCTCTGAATTGGATTTCATTCTGAAGCCTTTCAGAACCACTGGCCCAAAGAATCTGGTAAAACTTGGAATAGAATTTGATGTGTGTTTTTATTTTTCTCCCTTGACAAATCAACGTAATTAATGCAGAATTCTGTCACAGCCCTTTTAAAAACCAGGCTTAAGGATGTAAAAATATTGATAGAAATAGAAAATGTTACATTCTGTCACTTACTGTAGTTCTGGAGGTGGCTGATAGGAACTGCTGTTAAGTGATGCATTTTTAACTCACACATGTGGAAAAGCAAAAGATGTGCAACAGATATTTAATTAGTGATCCTAATCAATGTTCCCTGAATTCTCTCACTCCATGTTTCTATAACTTCCATCCCTGGTTGGAAACACTTAACTTAGCAGAGTAAGAACAAGTTGTTGATGAACCATCAGACAGCTCAGGAGTGTGCTGACAGAAGGAGAGCTCATTGAAGGCTGGGAATAAGGTTGAGAAGTACTATAATGAAAAGCAGTGTTTCCTAGGGAACCTCAAAATATGGGGCTAAATATTAATAACAGCTACTCAAATGAGAGATTCCACTGTGCCTGGCTCTTTCCCAAGAACCACATCATTTATTCCTTACAACAATCACACAGGACAAGTAAAACATCATTTCCACTTGATGGCTGAGAAAGCTGGCGATTGGAGAGGTTAGATTGCTTGCTCTGAGTCACTGTAGATTCCTCATTTAACTTGTACTTATGCCTCTGTTCTCAGAAGCCTTCTTTGCTCACTAGAGTTAAGTGCATTGGAGGGGATTATCAATATTTTTGCTTGAAATTTTGGACCCTAAAATATTTACATTTCTTTTCTATCTGGCTTTCAGGTCTCTCTTTTTTTTTTTTCTTGATGGTTCTAGAGATTGAACCCAGAACCTTCACACTGAGCTATTACTGGTAACCTTTTTCTATTTTGAAACAGGGTCTTGCTAAGCCACTAAATTATTCACACTAGGCTCAAATTTGTGATCCTTGTGCCTTAGACTGCCAGAGTGCTGGGATTACAGGCATGTCCCACCACACCAGCCTTAGCTTTAAGGTCTTTGACCTTGGAGTCTTGCATGTTTTCATACTTTTAAGACCACACAGATTCACATGGAATTTTTCTGAAGTCATGTTTATAGTCCTTTTTCTTTGATTAGTATTATTGTTCATATAATAACACAGAAACAGTATGAAGTTGTTCATGGACTTTAATTACAGGGACTGCTTTGAACACTGAACCTCTTCCTCGTTGCTGTTCATATTTATTTAGAGTAACCCTATTGATCTGTCTCAAGCTTTGCAAAATCATACAAAATGCCATCCTAAAATTATGCTTTAGGCTTTCTTTCCTGTACCCACTGTGAGATTATAGATAAAGCCTATGTAGATCACATGAACTTCTGGCTTTCATATAATTTCAGATAATAAGGGAAAGTGCAGACAGAAGATAAGATGTAGGTGGTCCAAAATTCAACATTAAATTACCTGTCATACTCATAACAAATGTGCAATATTAACCAAAGATAAAGATTATATTTTCCCCACTTAAACACATTAGAGCAATTCTTTCTCTTTCTTTAATCACTTTGTCCTGAGCATCTTCCTTGTTTTCAAATCATCCCACTCTGCTGTCTCCTATAGCACAAGCTTGCCTCACAGCATAACTGAAAATTCAGTTGCTTTACAAAGAAAACAAAGGAAGTATGGGTTAAGCATTCACTTCATAGGATGTTAATCTACAGCTAAATTACTGGATTAATTACAGATAAAACAATCCTATTAAGGCATGGTACAATATTTAGATTTAATTTATCAAAGGAAAGAATCAAACATTTTCATGGTAGTTCTTTGCAAAATGTGCACATCAATAATGTTTTTCACTCTTCTACATTCTTTACTTCAATTTTAAAGTTACTTTCAATTACTTTCCATTTTAAAGTTAAATTGAGAGAGGCTCATGTTTTACTCAGGGCTGCATTGTCACCCATGATGCAAGAGAAAGAAAATGACTTTATTAATTTTTAGTTGCTTTTGTCCTTGAGTAGCTCTAGCTTCTTAGGAGACAGAGCTACAAGATTACAGGTAGAAGATAAGCATTACCATTGCTGATATTATCTATAATTAAAAGTTCATTGGATGCTTAACATATTCAAGGCACTTCGAGGAATAAGAAGGGTAAACCAGAATTATAACTATAATTCAAAATGGTAAAATTTTTACAAATTTCTCTTTTATTTCTTTCTTTCTTCTTTTTTCCCCCCCATTAAGTTTGTTACATTTTAGATATAAAATACAGTTACATTCATCACTGGGATCTTGTACCATTACATGAATATCTTGGTTCTTATTTTTTTTCCCCTTCCCTTGTCCTCCCTTCACCCCCTCCACCCTTCCCTACATGCAAAGACTTTGTTTCCATTTTTTTCCTATTCTCATATTTTTTCTTTTCCCTTCTTTCCTTTCTCCTACCTCTCCCACTTCCCCTGCTCCTTTAGACCTTTACTTCCTATTACATAATATCAATTATACATTTTTAAAGTTACAATATCAAGATCTAGGAGACATTACCACAGATCTTACAGCATTTAAAAGGATATAGAAAGCATATTACAAAAATCTGTTTTAAAATAAATTTGACAACTTCTAAGAAGTACCTTGGAAGACAAATTAATTAAACTAACTCTGGAGGAAATATAAAATTTGAATGGCATCAATTTTAAAAAGTACATTCCTAGCTTGAAAACCTACCTATGTGATAACAACAGGTTTGTATACATTTTAACTGATAAATTATATCAAACATTTAAAGCAGAAAAAAAAGGAACACTTCTCCCCTCATTTTAGGAAATCAACATTGTGCTAATCCTAAAACTGGGTAAAGATAATAGAAGGAAAAAGTATGAACATAGATAGAAATTTGTTTAACAAAACAAACTGTAAGAAGTCAGATCTGGCAGGATGTAGAAAGTGGTTTTATTATAGGGATGGCAGTGTTGGTTCAGCATTGGAAGATGCACCCCTAGAAGTCATCATTTTAACAGAGGAAAAGAAAAAGCCATATGATTCTGTCAGTAGTTGGAGAAAAAGTATTGAACTAAATTCTACAGCTGTTCATGGTAAAAGCTATCAGGAGACTAGAAGTAGAACAGAAACTTCTCACCAGATTAAAGACATATACTCCATACTTCCAGCAAAAATGCTTTATATGAATGGAGAAGATACAATGCTTTCTCCCTAAGGCAGGGAACAAGGAC
The DNA here is from genome assembly GCF_053883595.1 of Heterocephalus glaber. Taxonomy (NCBI): domain Eukaryota; kingdom Metazoa; phylum Chordata; class Mammalia; order Rodentia; family Bathyergidae; genus Heterocephalus; species Heterocephalus glaber. The sequence continues at coordinate 9,636,904 of NW_028258303.1, forward strand.
AAATATGCCTACTCTTTATCTGTCCATTAAACTTTGAAACCTAGTCCCCACCAAAATAGTCTGGCAATAAAATGACACAATTAGGATAGGATTAGCAAGGTAGAAGCAAAGTCTTTATATGTAGATGAAATGATCATCTACAGAGAAAATACTAAGAAATCTCTAGGAACCCCTAGAACTTGTATTTGAATTTAGCAGGATTAAAAAACACAAGGTATATATAAAAATTCAGGTGTATGTATACTTGCTGTAAATGAAGAATTGGATGTTGAACTTTAAAAGTTATGTAGAAGTACAAAGGACCTAGAAAAGTAAAAAGGAAAAGAATAAAAAACAGTGTTGGAAGACATTTACTACCTAATTTTAAGACTTCCTCTAAAGCTACAGTAATCAAGGCAGTGTTGGTGTAAGGAAAGACATATAGATCATTGGAATAAAAGAGAACCTAGAGATAGAATCACACATGTATGGCCCACTGAGTTTTGAAAGATTATTTAACATTAACATTTTATAGAATATAAACTCAATTCAAGAGCCAAGGAAAAGATAGTGTTTTCAGCAAATGGCACTAGAACACCTGGTATCTGTATATAAAAAATTAACCTCAACCCTTTATTTCCATGCATAAAAATAACTTGAAAGGATCTGTGAGCATAAATATGAAAGACTAAAACTATAAAACTTTAAGAAGAAATTGTAAGGGAAAATGTTTATGAATTTAGGGAAGGCAAGAACTTCCTAGGATACAAAAACCATGACATATAAAAGAAAAAAATTGATAAATGAGATTCCATCAAAATTTAGAACTTTAAATGACATTGTTAAAATGAAAAGTAGTCCTTAAACAGACCATATTTACAATGCATATAACCTATGACCAGAATATATAAACAACTCTTACAGCTCATTAATAGACAACCCAATTAAAAAATAGACACAAGAAGATGATAAATAGCCAGAACAGCACAAGGTGTGCAACTCTAGAATCAGAAAAATGCTAATCAGTACAATAACAAGATTGAATTATACACTCATTAGGGAGATGAAGTTAAAAGTTTTTAAAGCCTTGTCATGACTTTTTCTTTTTGTTGGATTTTCCTCTTTTGTGTTTAATTTGTCATGCCCAATGGATTCATTCTGCTGGGCTTCCTGGGGTTGTGATCCTTTGTTGTCTTTTCATAGAATATTATCTAAATAATTTTGGAGTGCTGTTTTGGTATTCATGAAGTTCCAGAGGTGCTCTTTATCATGAAAGTATCTTATTTCTCCATCAATTTTGAAAGATAGTTTTGCAGGTTACATCAATCTGGGTTGGAGGCTGTTTTCCTTTAGGGCTTGCACTCTAAGCTCTTCTCCCGTTGAGGGTTTACATTGAGAAGGCTTCTGTGATTCTGATGGGCTTTTCTTTGTATGTGATTTGTTTCTTTTCTCTCACTGCTTGTAGAATTTTGTTCATCTCCTGGTTTTCTGGAATCCTAACTATTATATGCCTATGTGTAGATTTTTTTGATTAAGGCTATTTGGAGTCCTATATGCCTCACTTATCTGTGTGCCAAGTTCTTTTCCCTTGTTTGGGAAGTGTTCTTCCATCACTTCTGTGAAAAGTTTTTTTTATGTCATCTGCACTCTCTCCTGTTCTTCATTGATTCCAATCAGTCTTATGTTATTCTTCTTTGCATCATCTGGCAGCTGCTGGATTGATTTCTTGTGGTCCCTTACAATTTTAAAGCAAATTTTCTTTTCCTGGTCACTAATCGCAATCTTATCTTCTATATCTGAAATTTTGTCCTCACATTGGTTCATTCTGCTGCGCAGACTTTCAGTGGAGTTTTTAATCTCCTGGAAATCTGTTTGCATCTGTTTTATGGATTCCATTTGTTTCCTATGTTAGGATTCCATCATGTTCCTCAGATCCTCTATTTTTTTAATCTGTGTCCACTCTAGATTTATTAATCATGTTTTGCATTATGAGCACAATCTTTGCTGTTATCTGAGAAATTATTTCTGATTTCATTTTTTCCAGATCCTCTTTTGTTGCCAGTTCAGGTAGTCCAGGCTGTTGAGTGTCAGGTTGTTCCATCTCCTTTCCCTTTGGGGTTGCTGTAGGGGATCTGGAAGTCTGTTTCTGAGTCTTGCTTATGTGTCTTCCCATTTCCACGGCGGGGGGGCAGGTTTTGCTGCTGGCTCCCGCACAGCTCACCTCCTCTGCCCTAGGAGTGGTGGAATCCTTCCTTTCTTCTTTTTGGGGAAGGGGAGAGGGAGAAAGTGAATGGAATAAATAATTTTCCCTTAGTGAGAAGTACTGATACAGAAAAAAATGAAGTTTCAATAATGAATGAATTGTTTTGTAAGAACATAAATTCTTGATTTCCATTGTCATCTTCAAATTCAAAGCCTATTTGTAAAACAGCTGGATCCCACCCTCTCCCTTTCCACTCTATACTACCCCCAATCTGTGAGGCTTTGAAGAGTAACCACCAATTCCAGAGAAGACTTTGCCTTTTGGAAGAGTTACTGTTAGATTACAGCTCTGTCTTTTAAGAGCAAAGTGATGGCAGCCTTCAAGATACTCTGTCTGTAGAAATTGCATAAAATTTAACTTACCCCCTGCTTCTGATTAAATGACACAGTACATTAATGTTTTGTGAAACATAAAGACCATATACAGTGGACCCTTGAGTTATAACTAACCTCACATATGAACAAATTGGGTTACCACTGGAATTTTAGTTTTAACTTACAACCAAAGTTTTGAGTTATGATTTCCTTTCCTGTGTGAGGTTGGGAAATCCTGGGCCAGTATCTCTCTAAGGAAACTGAGGTCTGTCTGGAAGAAAGTGTGGCCTGAAATTATACAGCAGAGAGACTTTGAAGGTTGTGTAGAGGAGCTAAGCTTTCACTGACCCTGTGGTTGATGACACTGACACTATAGCACAGTCTATAGGCTTGCAGGTAGATGGTGATGTGGTGATGTTGAGGAACTGGCAGAGGAACACTCAGGAATTGTCTACAGAGAAACTTCAGCAACTTCTGGCTGAGCAACAGAGAATGGAAGCTGAGGAGCTTTCTGAGTAGGAGAGAGTCAACAATCAGTGCAGCAAACTTCTTCTTCTGAAATAAAGGAAATCCTGAAAAAAAGGAAAGACATACAAACATCTGTAGAAAAGACCCACCCAGTTAGAGAAAAAGCCAATCACTGCATTCACTTGCTTAATGACAGTGTCATGTCATACTACAGAACAGTGTCAAAGAAAAGTCAGAAACAGACAACTTTAGACCAGTTTTTAGTTCTGAAAAGGTTGAGACCTAGTAAGCCAGAAGCAGGTCCCAGTGGGCTGCAAACTCTCTCAAGGAGGGAAAGGACACCAGAGAGCTGGATTCTCGGTGTTCTTACAGAAGGGGACTCTCCTTCCAAACAAGAACCATCTTCCATTTCATCCTCCCTTCTTGTAAGCCAAAGATGTCAACTTGAATGGTGAGTATATAATTAAATTATTGTTTCTGGTAAACTAGGCACATTTTATAACATTTGGTGAATGCACTAGGAAAATTATTGGTGTTTTTGGCAAATTATGCACATTATACAACCCTTTTTTATTATGAAAAGTTAGTTAAGGGGTGCTCTGGAAGGTTCAGAATGTATTATGAGTATTTCCATTATTTCTTACAGGAAAAATAGTCTTGAGATATACAACCAACTTGAGTTACAATCAGTCTGGTAAATGAATTGAGCTCATAAGTCAAGGGTCCACTGTAAAGGTGTGGAATTATACTGTTGTAAGAATCATAACCATTCTCATATAATTCTCTCTGGTCTGATAATTAGACCTGACATGCCTGTCATTTTATTTCATCCTTTGACTTGAAGTACCAGACCTTGAGGAAGTCAATGTTAAAATATAAATATGTCAGATGAAATGATATATTAAATAATGGTCATCATATTCTATCAAGGTGCATGGCTGTGAGGGGTCACAGTGGTTAAGAGTATTATTGGCACAATGAAAAGAAATGATAAAAACCAGTAAGAGAAACAAACTATTGATTTATGCAATAACATGGATGAACCTGACACATATGCTGGGTAAAAGAATTCAGAAAGATAGGAAACAGTTTATGTTATATGATCCCAATTTTAAGAAATTCTAAGTTGCAAGAATGTGCACAACTAAGAAGGGTACAAGGGAGTTTTCTGGGGTGATGGAAATGGTCTAAGTCTTCAAAATGGCAGGTGCTACCCCACTGTACAGATTTTGCAAAACTGACTTGAAAGGACATATAAGATCTGAGCATCTCACTGTAGAAACTATATCTAAGATATCATCCAATACTACTGTAGGTACTTTTAATAGTTCTTATATTGTACGAATATGTACTAAATGTTCACAGATGAAAAAATATAGGTAAAACTTAGAATTTAATAGTAATTTACTGGGAATGAGTGGGCATATAGTTGAGCCTCGATTAACCACGCACTGAAAAGTTGTGGAAGTTGGGTGCTACCCTGTGTGAGTCCTTTATTCTTTCTATTTTTGTACGTGTTGCCGTATTTTCTGTAATGCTGAACTGAAGTGACAGGGTCATCGAGGTTCACTTTCAGAGTTACAAAAGTGAAAACTGGGAACAGAAGAACATGTTCAGTTCAAAGCCAGACAGCAAAACGCCCCCAAGCCCAACCTCTTCTCCCTTATCCCAAGAAAACGAAATCTGAGGTGCTGCATTAGGCAAAAGCTGATTTTATAAAAGGAAACGCAAGACAGCAAGGATGTGTTTAAGTAGCGCGCGCGCGCGCGCACACACACACACACACACACACAAACACACACATCTTGTGTGTTTTGTATATAATCTGTTTCTTGTAGCCTTGTGGTTTCAGATGGTTGCATTATAGACTTTCACGCCTTTTTACTCAAATTTCAGAGCCTAAATACTCAGAATACAAGGATCAGAGAAAGTATATTTCTTACAAAATAAAAAAAATTACAATACTTCAAGAACTTATTTTCCCTTCCAGGGTTCAACTCATGTTTAGAATCCAGGCAAAGCACGCAAAGGCGTTTTGTGGAGGGAGGAGCTTGGATTTCCTTCCTGGTGGAGTCCAGGAGCAGCTGTTTTCCACTTAGCTCTGACAGAAATGAGCGTGTATTAAGGGATAAAAAGACGTCTCCCAGCTCGCGCGTGTCTTGTGTCTCTGTTCGTGCTGAGCAGGGCGCGGGAGGGCGGGGGCTGCCAGCTCCGAGCGCGCGTGAATGAATCAGAAGCCAGAAAGGCGAGGGGGTGCGAATCTGCTTTTCACGGGGGCTGAAGAAGAAATTGGATAGGAGGGTCCTGGAGGATAAATCGTGCCCCACTGAGCTCCTACACCAAGTCTTTGGGTCTAGAAAGTCAGTCTTATTTAGAGAGCGAAAAGCTTTATGCTTGTTTGTTTTCGACGGCTGGGGAATATTTATTCCTTGCTCTAGAGATGGGAAAAAAATCAGATTCTGGCAAACGCTGATTGGTGGAAAGGAAAAAGGTGATGCAGGGTGGGAAGAGGATTTGCACCCCCTCTCCCGACCTGTAGCTCTCGCTTGGTTGTCCTCTCGCCACCCGCCGGTCCCTTCCGAGCTCACAGGAGACGAAGAGCTTGCGAACATCCCCAGGGGGTTCGAACAAAAGCGACCCGTAACGCTGTGCCCGAGGCCCGGGGAACGTGCTCCAGTGCTCATACCGTCCCAGCTGCCCACCAAAGGCGCTCACTGCCTTAGGTCCCCGGCCCTCCTCCAGGTTCCCTTGGGTGGACTCTGACCGCGGCGGGGCGGGGGGTCCCCTAGGATCCGGGGAAAACGCGGAGACAGGGAGCGGGGGTGGGAAGAGGGAGCCACAGCAGCTCAGAGCCAACGACCCGGATCGCCCAGGACCCAGCTGGAGCCACATGCCCCTACCCGCCCCATGCCGAAAGGCGACTACAGTCAGAGGCGCAACCTGCTACCCCACCGCATCCCCACCCCGTCCCCACCCCTTCCCCGCGCCGCGGCAGGCGCGCAGGAGAGGCGGAGAGAGGCGCTGACAAATCCGCTGTGGGGGCGGGAGACGAGGGAAGGAGGAGGCCCGGGACTGCGAGGGCTGCGCGAGGCAGGGGCAGCGACAGCGGCGACGCGGAGGGAGAGGTGCGCGCGGGCTCGGGGCGCCCTCGCGATGCAGCCCCCGTCCCCACGCGGGGTCCTCCTGCGGTCTCGGGCGGGCGCGGGAGCGGCGACCCGACGACAGGTCCTGGTTTGTCGCCCACGCCCCAGCCTCAGCTCGGGCTGACGCTGACGGCAGCCGCCCCTGGGGACGGTCCCCCTCCCGGTGCCGCCTCCGCCCTTCCTGCGCGCTCCTTGCCCCCCTCCACCCATTGGAATATTTGGAAATTGTTTAATTTTTTTTTTTTTTTTTTTTTTTTTTTTTAAGGAGTTGGAGGAACCGGAGTTCTGGAGACACAGAGGCACACAGGTGAGTGCCTGGAGATCTGAGCGGGCCCTGCGAGAGGATCGCCGTGCCCCGGAGGGCTGGGTGCAGCGAGGACCCGGGGCTCGGGGTCCCTCACGGCAGGCGCGGGTCCCTTGCTTGGCTGGAGCAAAGTAAATTGGACTGGCTGTCCTCCAGTCTCTCCTCTTCTCTCTAAAAGCTGAGAGGTCAGACGGCATCTCCGGAGTAAGCCTTTTCTAGCGGAAACGCTAGAATGCTGGATGGAATGTGAACTTTAATTTCTCTGTTAATTACTCCTCTGCAGGCCGCTTTCTTGGTTCTGTGTAAAGTGAGGAACGAATAATTAAATGAAGCGCAGGGAAGGCACGCCAACAGGTGCTGAGGGGTTAACAAGCGTGGGGCGCAGGGCCAGCTACTGAGGTGCAGCTGAGGTTGACCCCTCACCCCCAGCCGTTGGTCTGGAGCCTGCCCGCGGGTGTAGACAGCGCCAGCTCGGTGTAGGTGTATATAGCTGTGTAGAGTGGATATTTGCCTAATTGAACAAGAGTCTTTGGGGTAGCTGTCGGCCTGAGCCACAGCCAGAACCACAGCCAGAGCGACCAGGACTCTTCTCTCCCCTCTCTGGGATCCACCAGGAAGCGCCTTTCTGGGGTTCATTTTAAGGAAGCCCCGCCCTGGCACCCAGGTCCCTGTCTTTTTTGTGTTTTTTCTTCCAAACGTGCTTCTAACTTTACTGTCACCTTTCAGACCCCCAGAAGTTGAAAGAGAGGCCCATCTTTTCATGCAACTGCACTTCTGAAATGCAGCAAGAACAGTTCGCTAATGAATCATCCTAATCCGTGTTTGGGTGGCTAGACTTTCACTGGCCAAGATGGATGGGAATTGTTACATTTTTAATGCAAAAGCTAAAAAGGGCTGCTGTGTCCAGTGGTTGAAATCAGGGTACACTTAATCTCATAGTCTTAGAGGTTCTCTGGATATTTTAGCTTGCTTTTTACCTGGGTGTTTTAATCTTGTTTTCTTTTACCCAAATGTTCTCATTTGAAGTGTTCTGTGTTCTCCAGTGTGGTGTAAAGGTGATCATTAGCCATGGATGTATTCATGAAAGGACTTTCAAAGGCCAAGGAGGGAGTTGTGGCTGCTGCTGAGAAAACCAAGCAGGGTGTGGCAGAAGCAGCGGGGAAGACGAAAGAGGGTGTTCTCTATGTAGGTAGGTAACCCGAGTGTCACTTGGTATTTACTCATGATTGGCAGGTTGGATGATTGATGTTCTAAATGCTGATATTTCTCCATCGATTCATGTCTCCATCATCACTTGCCAAGAGGATGGGATGAGTTATAGGTGTGTGTAGGTAGAAGAATATGAATGTGTACATTTTAGCTAATAGTAAAAAATGGGGACAATCTTATATTTTTCCAGATTATTTCATTTTGGTACAATGTTTAGGACTTTTCATTTCTTTTTTTTAATGAATATTGCTGTGCATCAGTGACTATATTTTGGAAGATAGTTTTTGAAACTCAAAATCTTTTAAAGAATAATCAAGAATATTCTTTAGCTCAAGATCATTCATGGGATTTTGATTTCTTTTATCAGGAATAATATTTGCTACTCTGAATGTATTCTGGTTTTAAAATTGAGAGTTTGGTATGGTCCCCTGGTGTGTAAAGAGAAACCTACCTTGGCCCTGAAATGGTAAGGATGGATTAGTCTTTGGTAGAGTTATTCTTTCCCATCACTTATTCATGGGGAACCCTGGGGACTAAGTGTTCAAGAAAGGGCTTGAGGTTGCTATTACTAATATGTCAGAAATGTTTCCATAGTTCATTTATCAAATTACACACGTAATAAATCATGAAATTGATACTTACTACCTTTTTTCCCCTAAGTGGCTACCTTGATGCATACACCAGTACATTCTGTATTGTGAACTGTGTTGTGTTATTTTACAAACCACTTCAAATTCTTTGGGGGAAGGAATAGAAACATATGCGTGCACACACAGGCAACCCACTGTTGGTCTCCTGTTTCTCCTCTGCTCCTCTGAGCTCTTCCTCATTCTCTGAGGCCGGTGTGGCAAGAGAAGTCACAGGATGAGCAGAAGGTGGAGGAGGAGCTTGTTGGGAGGCACGGATAACAGGCATGTGGTGGAGTGAAAGTAGCTCTGCTGCCTCTCCAACATAGATCAGCAGGAAAGAACTTTTATCTGGAATGATTTTACTGGTGTTTCTCATCAAAATTCATAGCAGATCACTTTTTTCTCATTCTTCATAGATTCTGCTTTATTTATGTTGACTGAATCATCCCACCAAGCTTCATTTACGCCTTCTTTCCTTTCCTTAAAAAATATTTTCAAAAAATCTAAAGTGAGTGTTAAAAGAGAAAAATTGGTGACTTAATTTTAAGGGTATTTTTTTCCAAATTGTGAATTATGTATTTGTAGATGAAATATGAGATGTAAAATCTGTGACATACAGGTTAATACTGTCTCTTTGTCAGTTTTTCAAGTTCTGAAATTATAGGCTTCCAACTATTCTTTGATTTCAGTTATTTTATAACTTTGTATTTTTAAGAATGTGTGTGTGTGTGTGTGTGTGTCTGTGTATATGGGGATTGAACCCTTGGCCTTCACACTGAGCTATTCCCTTAACCTTTATTTATTTATTTATTTTTGAGACAGGGTTTCACTAAGTCACTAAGTTGCGCTGGCTGGGCTCCAACTTGTGATTCTCCTGTTTCAGCCTCGGAGAGTGCTGAGAAGGATATCTTTAAATTGCTAATGTTTACTCCATTAGTTTGTAACAAACTCAGAATGTACTGAATATTAATTTAATACATTGCACTTTTCTAGGTAATGAACAGATTTCATCATCTGGAGTACTTATTTGTTTTCACTGTTAACTAGGAGTTTGGGGAAAGAATGATTTTATTTTTCAGAAATTAATTGTTTTTTGATATTAGGTGATTATATAATATTGTGATTTGTTTACACATCAATTTTTAGAAAATAGTTTTCAATATATATCATGATATTTGCCACAGTATTTTTTATAAATTATTTATTGGTTATGTGCTGAAGTTTAATTAAATGATGAACATATAGATAGCAAATATGGTAGATCATAATATACTGGTCTCAGCTACTCACACCTGTTGTTGAAGTGTGAAAGCAACCATAGACAGTAACAATGTAATAGTTTCAATAAAATTTTATTTACCAAAACAGATGGTGTGCTGGAATTAACTAGTAGGCTGTGTTTGACTGCTTATTGGTCAAGTGGAAAAAATATGGACTGGATGTCCCATAAACCTGAGTTTTAGTTCAGCGTGAGTCCAATCTTACCATTAATGTCTTGGAGAAGTTATTTAATATCTCTGAGTATTCCCTCATTGGTAAAACAAAATACGATTTAGAAAAATACTACTTTGCCAAGTTTTTGTGAGAAAGTCACAATAAAGCAGGATATAAGATTAAATAAGCAAACTTTTGTATATAGGAACCGTGGTAATTATTATCAGATAAACTCTCCAGCAGAACAATTATGTTGTCAACATGATTTCTCATCCTTTCATTCTTCTTTACAAAAATGATCATCAATAATTAGTTTGGAAGATTAGGAATGATTAAAGAAAGTTTTATAATTGTACTTATGCATGAAGATGTTTGAGAGAAGCCTCATAAGTAATCCCATTCATTTATAAGAATAGGTATTTGGCAACTACCTTTTAACAAATAGAAGAACTACCATAATAATCCGTGTGCCTTTTATATATTTTTCTCCCTTTGTGAAATCTGTATACACAAATTTTCAATCAATATACTTCAACTTATTTGAGCAAAATCTCAGTCATGTTGCTCAGAAATTATACATTAAGATTTAGATTCAAAAACAGAAAAATTACTTCAAGCATATTAATAAATGCAAGAAAATAATGATCTTCAAAACTCCTTCAGTATCATTCTGCTCAATAAGCAGCAATCATCACTGTGATTAATATTAAACTCTCAAGTCAAAAAATATATATTTCACCTTATCAAATTGAGAAAGTCAATGGAACACATGCAACAATTCTTGCAAGTCCCAATGTTACTTGTGACCCTCTCCACTCTGTACCCTTGTGAGGTTGTGAGAGACAAGACAGGATGGTGGAGGGCGACCTCAGCTCAAGGAAGTCATCAGCTCTGGAGTCTTTTCAGTTTCAATTATCTTGCTATTACCATGGCCAGTTGGCACTTATTTTGCAACTATAGCTCATTAATTGGAAATTTCTCATAAGTTAAATGTTTATCATCAATTATAGACTGCTGCTGAACAACTGTGATAGCAAATAACAAGTCATTGGTTCGATACATGGCACATCATTAGAATTCTTGCTTGCTTTTGATTTAAGATACGTTCCGTGGTTCCATGATTTAACCAGAGATCAAAATCTGAGGTACTACTGAGGCAGAGAGCAAAAATCAAACCAACAATTAAACATTTCTTTCCCCTACTTTTTTTGTTTTTAAAATATAGGTACAGGAGTGGGGGGAAGGGGTAGAGATGAGAAATATTCTCTTAAATATAAGCTATTCTCACTAGATATTGTTCTAGTATACACAAATTCTGGCTACCATAGTTAAGTAACACCATTCCCCTAATAACATAGCTTAAATTTCTGTTGTCACAGTACATAGCTGAGAGCAATTGCATAAGGTACAAACTTTACTGCTAGCTCTTCAACCTCCAAGTCATTACACGAATATCAGAAACACATTGTAATCAGTGAATATATTACTTCTTAAATGTTTGTCAGTGATTAATCATTTCACAACTGTCATTCAGTTCATACAGACAGCATCTTCTTAGTTGTGTTGCCTCTTTGTCTCCTGGTGGTAAAATCCATGAGATATTTCACAGAAGTCCATGAGAGAAAGAGGAAACTGGCTATCAAAGATCACAGTGCAGCAAAGAAAAGAAGTGAAAATACTGAAGTAAAATTGAAATCAAACATAATTTGACTTACAGGAGAAATAGTGGACCTTGGTGATGAGGTCACTACTGCAGTTCAGGAGGTCCTTGGTATGCTCTAAAGGGAAGTGTGCCAGCAAAAATGGGAAGAATGACAGATGCAGGCAGCAGTGGATCAGACAAAGTGGTCCCACCAAACACTGCAAACCGATGGGACCCTCAGGGGTAAATCATGACTCTCATAGTGCAAAGGGTAGCAGTGTGAAAGCTGATCCGCACTCAGCCAGGAGAACGCCAGCTTAATGAGACATACAAGAGCTGTCCAGTCCACACCGGAAGTTATGCAGTGAGAAGGACTACTCTTGATACATTTTATAATGAAGTAAAACACTTTAATTCTTAATATTTTAAGTTTCAGCATAAGAAATAATACTATTTTTACTATTAAATTGATACTTTTATTTCTCTTTACATTTATACATGGCTAAGAATTTTTAATAGTTTGACAAAATTTTTTAAAGGTCAAGAAACAATCAACATTTTATCACTGATTTACTGATAATATTTCTTATTGATTATTAAGATTATTTAGTTTTGTCTCAGTTTGCACATTTTACAATATCATAGTACCAAACAAGGTAAGTGTTGCCTGTAAAATACACACATATAACATATATGTTAATGTGTAAAATACTATGACATGTACTTTAACATATTTAAGCAACTGTACCTTTTTACTTACATACACATATGACTTGGTGATTTTTTTCTGTGGTTTAAACTGAACAACACTTTACAAACTTTATATGTGAAGAATGACAGTTATCACTTACCAAAATGTGCAAGGTACTAGACACCATCTTAAGAATTTTTATGTGAATTATTTGCTTTGATCATCACATTAAGCCAGTGATGTACGTTTGATTTTGGGGGGTTAACATGAAGATTGACGATCGGAATCCAAAGCTCACATTCTTAACTACAAAGCTTTACTTTGTTTCATTTGTACTGAAGGCCTTTATATTCAAATTGAAAGTTTTTAAATATATTTAATTGTTTTATTAAATGTAGAAACTTTACTTGACTATTTTATAAAATGTAAGTTAATATAATATAGTGCATACAGAGTTGACTTACTATCCTATTTATATATGTTGAAAAATATTCAATGAATATTTTCAATGTGATAATTTAGATTATCTTATTGATGATATCATTCAGATAATAAAATGTACTTCCACATTTTAAATAAATCTGAAACTACTAGGACTACTTCACGTCAATGTTTCTCAAAATTTGATCCATGAATTACCTGTGTGAGATCAGGAGGGCTATTAAAATGCAAATAATTTTACTTTGCATTTATTGAATACTTGGGCTCTGACTTAATAATCAGCATTTTTAACTAGCACTTTCATTTAGGTAATTATGCTCTAAGGTCCCCTCATATTTTTTCTCCTTTAGTTTGAAAAGTGCATATATTTGTTTCTTACGTGTTCCATAGGGATTGTTGAAACCTTAGTGCCTTTGAAAAGTGAAGATTTGTAATTATCTTGCTATCCCTTTATAAGTTTAACTCATTCTCAGATTTTATGTCATTTCCTTATATTCTTTTATGTTTCAAAAGAAATCCATTATTTGAATTGTAAGATAGCTTACAATCAAATGTCAAATCTGTTGTTAATTTTTTGAAAACATTTAAATTAAAAAGCTGGTGTGAATGTTAGTGAAAAATCCATTAGAGAGGCCATGACTAAAATATTAATAAACTTAGTTTTAATAACATATATAATAGCATATATAATAAGTATGGGAAATTGAGTAATGGTCAAGGATTGGAGGAAATTCTTACATGCAAAGTTTGATTGTTGCTGTAGCCTATTATTACATATGTAATATGCAACATTAGGCAAATCATTGAACTAGATTTTAAATTTTTTCATACATGAAATGAGAATAATACACATCTATTAGATGGATGTAAAGGGATTAAATGAGATGATGTATAATAGTGGCTTTTACATAATAGGGATTTGACAAATGTTAGCGCCTTTCTTCCTCTCCTTTCTGTTTTGTTTCATGTACTAACTAATCTCTCAACTGTGCTGAGCTTTTTCAGCTTCGAGTTTGGGTCTAAAATCTCCTCACTAAGCCACAGTGTTATATCATGCCCTGCCCCTGCCCACGTCATGTAAGTTGATATGTGATGTGGGAATCGATGGAATAAAAAGTCATCATTTTGTGTTAAAATCTCTTTTAAAAATCAAATTTGTTTTTAACTGATACATATAAAACGCAAACATTGTACACATTAATGGATACTTGTGATGTTTGATACATGTATACCCTGTGTGATCAGGTTACACATGTCTAGCTCCTCAAACTTTTCTGTTATTTATGGTGAAAACTCAAATTCCCCTTCCAATAACTTTTTGAAATATACAGTACATAGTGTCTGCTCCAATCGCCTTACTCAGCAACAGCAAGCTAGAACTTCTTTTTTTTTTTTTTTTTTTTTGTACCAGGAATCAAACTGTGGACCTTGTGCTTGCGAGGCAGGTGGCAGAACCACTGAGCTAAATAAATCCCCAACCCTAGAACTTCTTATTATTATCTGATTGCAGCTTGGTGCCCATTGCTGAACCTTTCCCACCCTTGCTTCCTCCTAAAACATTGATATGAATTGGGAGCTCTCCTGTTAGCTTTGTTCTCTTCTATTTGTTGTGGTGCTTACTGGATCTCCTTAGTTTATTTATTTTTAGGTTGTTTTTTTTTTCCCTCTGAGGATATCATTATATATGGGCTTCTGCAGATAGAGATTTTTAATTAGTTGTATTTCAAACTGGCTAACCAGCAACCTAAGGACAGCGTGAGACTTATGTTTTGCATTTGTTTGTTTTTACAGGCTCCAAAACCAAGGAGGGAGTGGTTCATGGTGTGACGACAGGTAAGTCCCAAGAGGATTATATGCAGGGAGGGTATAATGTCAAGTGACAACAAGTGTGGCCAGAGCATGGATCATCCAAAATGTAATTGTCAATAAGCACTGTGCATAAAGAGAAATGTTCTAAAGGAGCATTGATCTGGTTTAAACTTATTTTTCAAGCATTTTAAAATGAATACTTATGATAAATAATGCGTAGATTTACTTGCCAAGAATGATGATTTTGAGCTGACCCACTATGTTTAATTTTTAGTATTTGGTCATTTGAATATTCTGACCTAAAATTAACTAAATTATCATAAATAAAAATGTAAGAGTGATCATTTTCTGAAGGATTAAAGTAAAATTTTCTGTGGAATATTGTATTCTGATCATAATCTATACTGATTATAATACTTTATGATTCACAGTGCATTTTAGAAAATACCTTTGGAATGATTATAAATCATTTATTATATTTAGCTCCATGTGGGCTAATGTTACCAGGACTCTGAACAGGTGTGTATGGAGATTTGCAATAAACAAAGAGCAATAATGATGAAAGTAATGGTATAGGTGAGGATGAAGAAAATGATGATGACAGTGATATAAATAAAAAAAGAAAGAAGAACTGGACATTGTGGCACATGCCTGTAATACCTGTACTCTGGGGAGTCAGGCCCAGCCTGGGCAACTTAGGGACTTGGTGAGACCCTGTTTCAAAACAAAAAATAAAAAAAGCCAAGAGTGTAGCTCAGTGCAAACACTCTGGATTCAGTTCAATTCACAGTATTGAAAATTTTTTAAAACATTGAAGTAGAATAAAAATTTAACAAATTATCCCACAGAGTTGACAATTGAGTTCTATGTTGTGCCATACTCTATTTCTTAAGTATGTGAAACCAGAGATTTAATCAAATATCTGATTCATATAATCAGAAAGCATTAAACATAATAATCCTTCATAAAAATAACATGTCTACATCATAGAGTTATAAAAGTGAAATGGTGAAAGTGAAATGAGAGTATTAATACGGTATTGTGATTGGGAGCATAATCACTGGTGTTAGTCTCTTAGGCTCAAATTTCTGGTTATACTTTATCAACTGTGTGATTTTCTGTCAGGGTTGTAACTTCTGTGTGATTTAATTTCCTTGTCTCTGAAAGAATTAAGTAAACTAATATACAAAAAAATTAGAAAACTGAAAGAAAATAATATGATTATTCAAGTGTTACTTATTTCCTTAGAGTGGACCTTTCTTGAGCAACATTTTTACAATACCGAAGAAAAGCATTTCATGTCTTTTTTAATGCACATTTTTTTTTTTGTAAAAACTGTGTTAGAAGTAATTATGTAGCTTTCATTTGCTCGGTTGCAATGCAATATATAATGCAGAGAGCTTGGCAAATAAGTGTACTTTGATGCCTTCTAGGAGCCTTCTATGAATGATATTAAGCAAGATTTTAATAAGAACTGGATAGCAGAGGTGGAGAGTATACTATCTGAAGAGTTTTAACTTAGATAAATGGGGCTCCACTATGATAGCTGAAAGTGAAGCCATGTGATTTAGAAAGAGGACAGCATGTGGCAGGGTTTCAGAGCCAGTGGCTAAAATGAAGACTCTAACTAATACTTTTTTCTAATGGATATAATGGAGATGAGCTGCAAGAATAACTGTCAACAAGTTTGGTGACTTTTAGTCTTCTCCAGAACACCATATTGTAAATGAGGTTTTTTTTTTTTTTTTGTGTGTGTGTGTGTGTGTGTGTGTGTGTGTGTGTGTAGGGGGATTATAATAAAGTAACATTTTACAAATATTCTTGAGGACAATAGCCTACATTCATGTTTCATAATTTTACAACACTTTACATACTCCATTCTATGTTCAGCATGTTAGAGAATCTAAGCTGTTCTACAGTAAAAATATTTTGGTAACATATTTTAATCCAGAGTTCTTCAAACTTACTTGACTGTTGAAACTTTCTTTCGCTAAATACAGGGTAAAAATAAAACTAATGTTTCATAGAAAACTATGGGAGTTATTGTTAGGCAGCAAGGCCACTGTGTTTTGGGCGTAGAAAATATGTGCAGCTGTACCAGACCAGGACTCTGACAGTGGTACTGTATTGGTTAGCTTTCTTGTTGTTGGCCCAAAATACCCAATATTTTCAACTTTAGAGAGAACAGGTTTATTTTAGATCACAGTTTTAGAGAGTTCAGTCTATGGTCAGCTGGCTCCAAGGCAGAAATGTGAGGGTGGAAGGGTGTGGGGAGCAAAACTGTTCACTTCACAGCAACTGGGAAGTAGAACACAAAAGAAGAAATGGGAAGAACTGGGCTAGGAGCCAGATATTGTCCCTAAGATCAAGTATGCATGACCCACCCAAACACACTTGGAAGAGTGCTTGACTAATCTCATGCCAGTCAGCCTGACAATCAAGATTAAATGTCACAAGTACAATATCAGATATGCTATTATAATTAGTCTGATCATTTGATAACCTGCAATAAGGACCATTCCTGTTCCATATCAGATAAGTGAATGACTTAACTTGTTGAATAAAGCTATTTAATATAAAATCAAAATTCCAGTTATGGGGATAAGTAAGTTTATGATAATTAACTGATTTCTTGTTATGCTAGATTTAAAATATTTATTATAGGTACATCATAACTGCTAAATAAATATTTGTTATTGCTATTAGTCATTATTTAAGAAAGCAAGAAACTAATTATATGGTACATAAAATTCACTATTGTTAAAAGAACATTTAAATTCCCCATAATTTATCCCAGTAACGGTTTTGCAGAAATGTAGACTTCAGTAAATTTAGGCCAAGACTTTTTTATCTAAAAAATCAAAGAAAATAAATTCTCCTGGTTAGAAAATCCAAAATCTCCACCCTGACTCCTGGCTTTTTGACTTCTAGGAAATTATATCAGTTGTCAACTTAATGTATCATGTTAAAGCACGATATAAAAATATATTTACTTGAATTACTAAAAGATAAATCTTTGAAGAAACTTTAGAAATGATGATATATAAGCTTACTTGTTTTTTCATACAAGTATGATATAAAAGAAATTCCTAATATTGGAGACATTCTGAAAGTTTAAATTCTTACAGAAATTTATCATATCAAAGCAAATTTTCAACATGTAATGATCTAATATTCTCAGTATATTGTTTACCTATCATTTATATACTAAATCGAAGCTAGATCTTATTAATTTTATAATTTCATTTAATGTCAGAAGTTAGATTTTGTATATCTATTATGAAAATGCCACATTTGTTTTTTGAAATTTTACCTTTAATTGAGCTAAGAATCAAATGTAAGTCTAATTCTTGAAATTAATGTATACTTTATAGAGAGACACAAAATTTTTTAGGGAAATTCCAAAGTATTTTTTGAATATCTATTATAAGATAATATGAAGAATAATAAAGCAGGATTTAAAGGAGTCAAAATAGGGTGGGTGGAGGTAAGCAGATACTTTGTTGAATGAATAATTATGGTGCAATGTAAAAGCTTAACCTGAGAGAGATACATAAAATTTTATGAGATCATAGGAGGGCAAAGAAAGGCACTTGTTGATAGGAGAGGTTTTTAACAGGGAATGTGGCATTTGAGCTGGGCTTTAACAAAGGAATTGAGTTCCCTAAATAAACAGAGGAGAAATAAAGGCTTCTGCCCAGAGAAGCTCTGTATACCAAACTGGGAAAAACTGGTACAATGGGAAAAATATAAGCAAATTCAAAATATTATAGTCTCTTTTGAGTACAGGAGGGAAATATCTATTTTAATTCTAGTTATAAGGAATTCCTTTAAAAAAATAAATACAATTTATTAAATTCAAAATGAACTCATTAAACTTGTCTTTTTTCCCCTTGTTGTGAAACGTCAATGGACAGAGAGATGGTCTAAAAGGTCCTAAATGAAGGAAAAGGGTTTCAAGGTCAATGAGAAACCTATTAGAGAAATCAGTCTTTTAAAATATGTCTCTTATTGTTACCTATAAACTCTGTCATTTTGAAATGTAACTAATTTATTTATTGTTACAATAATAAAACTTAGTGAGATTATAGTATATAATACTGTGCAGTGTATGTGTGTTAAAACAAAATTAAAATTTATACATACATAAAGGATATCTACATACTGTAAAATTCATGGCTGGCAGAAAAATCTTTGAGTCTGTAAAAAAATCAAAGCCTATTTTTGTCTTGCTTTGAGAGTTTTGACAAGAAAATTTTCATCTCAAACAAAACTTTGTATTCATGTCTTTGGAAAAAAGTGACAAGTTGACACATATAATTTACTATTTTTAAAGGATCAACATTCTAGGAATGTTTAAAAACATAAAATTGCCAGCACAGCTTTTCAGTGGCATTTAAACTGAACTTGAACTGTGACTAGCCATTGCTGCTCGGGGCGTCAGACTTGCCCTTGAAGTGTCAGGGAGTCAGACACTGAACTGTACAGTTCCAGCCCAAAGGATGTGCACAGAGCAGCAGCTGCCATGGCCACTTTCTGGTTTTAGGTTGTCTGACCACTTCAGGCATCCCAACAGTGCCTGAACTAAAGAGTGAACCTCTCCTAAGTAAACCATTTCAAAACAAAATTCTTTGCCTACACTGTTTGATCATTGTCCTCTCCAACTGGTGATATGGAATCTGGGCAGTGTAATAACCACGCGAAAAGCCCATGATGGCTGGCACAGTGTAACTCTGGTTTCCTCAGACTGAGGCAGATCTGGAGAGTACAATGCACAACAAGAAATGTCTGTTTAGGAGAGTGTCTCTCAAAAGCAAAAATTTTCGAAGCCTAGAGGACAAAGCAAAGAATGAGTTGTGTGGCAAAATGAAAAGGCAAGCATGACATAAATGTAGATAAGAGATGGAGAAACTCAGGATCTGTGGGTACAGATGTTATAGAGGATTAAATGAAGACAGATTGGTCTACTTCTGTATTGACCTGAGAATTATTTAAAGAATTGAATCTCTTGTCTTTAGGTACATTTTTCATCAAACGCTTCAGTTGACTGAAAAGCAAACTTTCTATTTTTTTAGTTTTTTTCAAATTAATTTTATTGGTACATTTTAGGTATACAATATAATGACATTCATCATTGTAAATTTGCACCTTTATATAATCTTACTTGGTTCTTATTTTCCCCTTCCCCTGCTCTCCCTTCAACCCCTCCATTCCTCCCTATTTACAAAGACATTGTTTCCATAAATTTTCTCATATTAGTTCCATTCCCTTCTTTCCTTTTCCCTACCCCTCGCACTTCCCCTTCCCCTTTGCCCCTTTTCTTCCTATTTCACATTATCTATTATAACTTTTAGTCCTTCTTTACACGTTCAGTTTCTCACACTAGAGAAACTATTGGGTATTTACACATGCGTGTCCTATTTATTTCACTTAAGAGTATCACTTCAATGTGCATCCATTTAGCTATAAATGTCTCTAATTTCTCATTTTTTATGTCAGAGTAGTACTCTGTTTTATAAAAGTCTCCAGTTGATGGGTAATTGGGCTGCTTCCAAGTTTTAGCTATTACAAATTGTGCTACTATGAACATGGGTGCACATATATCACTGTGGTATGATTCTTTTAATTCTTAGGGGAAGATCCCCAGCAGGGGAATAGCTGGGTCAAATGGGACTTCCAGTCCTAGTTCTTTGAGGTATCTCCATACTGATTTCCAAAGTGCTTGCACCAGTCTACACTCCCACCAGCAGTGGAGCAGGGTTCCTCTTTCCCCACAGTCCCACCAACATTTGTTATTGGTTGATTTCATGATAGCAGCCATTCTTTCTGGAGTGAGGTAGAATCTCAGCATTGTTTTCATCTGCATCTCTCGAATGACCAGTGATGTTGAAAATTTTTTTCAAATGTTTATTTGCTGCTTTTACTTCTTTGTCTGAGAAATGTCTGTTCATTTTAGATGCCTATTTTTGGATTGGGTGTTTAAATTTGGGAGGTCTGATTTTTTAAAATTTCTTTATAGATTTGAGATAGTAGACTTTTGTCTGAGGAACAGAAAGTGAAAATTTTTTCCGACATTGTGGGCATTTCAAATTTCAGATTCTTGGATTGGAGCTGTTCAACTCATAAGTAGTATTTATTATCTTACTTACAAAAGTAGTGAAAGTGAACTTTCTGAATGAGATCAAGAAAATGGAATTCAAATTGAAAGAAATACATTTCATGCTGCGACTGATTTGACTGTAAGTGCACCTGTAAGCTTTCTCTACACAGTCCTTAACATACACCAAGACCAAACCATTCATAGCTATATGTTCATGGTGATTAGGTAAGAAAAACCTCCTACTATCTGGATAATTGCAATGGACTCTCTTAGCAAAGATTCAATGTTTGCCTACACTAAGCTCACTTAGAAGAAATGTAGATTTTGTTTCTTCTGATCCCTCTGTGTTGTTTATGATGTGTGTAAATATACATGTGTAGAAGTGGAAGGCAGATGGAAGTAGAATTATTAGTCATTGTCATTCTACCATAATTTAATTCATTATTTTTTTATTTACTCCAGTGGCCGAGAAGACCAAAGAACAGGTGACGAATGTTGGAGGCGCAGTGGTAACAGGGGTGACAGCAGTAGCCCAGAAGACAGTGGAGGGAGCAGGGAACATTGCAGCTGCCACTGGATTCGTCAAAAAGGACCAGCTGGGAAAGGTATGGTTGCCCATGTTTTATGTTATATGTAAATTCTTGATGTCATGGTTCATTTTTTCTCAAGGCAGGGACAGAAATGTCTATTGTGGGGAAGGCTTTCTGATCCTTCTTTCATAAAACAAGTACTACCTCTAGACAGCTCTTGGTTTTTTGGTGATATTAATCCAGAGAAATGCCATGTAAATTGTACAATCATCACAATTGCTTCAATTTCTGGAAAAAAGTTATTGAAATAAACAATGTAATAAATGCGAAGGGGACTGTGACATTTCAGAAAGAATGAATGCTTTCATGTGAACTATAAATCTTGCAATTTTTCCTTGTCGGAATAACAAATCTCTTTGTGCTTCATCTCTAAATTTCTAAAATGAACATATTAGTTGATTTCTATATAATGATATCATCTCTATTAAATGGCATATTTGCATATCATACAACAGCTTATTACCAATTATATGTTTGTAGGGGTTGGGAGACTAAAAATGCATAAGAATCAGAGATCATGGTTTTGGGATAAGTCTTAAATTTTCAGAAGAATTTTAACTTTTTATTTCTTGATAAATATATAACTCTAGTAAAGTTTGTAGAGTAGGCCTTATAATTTTCATTTTAAATGAAAATATTAAAATATGAAATTCAGCTTGAAGATGAAATTTTATAATTTTCATGAGAACAAGAGCACGATGACTTTGTCTCTTTCCTAGTCCTTTTATTCTTTGAATAAATCAAATATGCCCTTGCCCTGTCTCCTCCCTCTGCCTGTAAAATTCTTCTCCAAGACAGGCTACTTGACTCATCCCCCATCTTCCTCTCCCTCTCTCTCTCTCTCTTTGGCTAAAGTGCCTTTGAAAATAATGATTCACTTATTTTTATATATACTGTTTATTTTATCTCTCCCCATCTAGCATATAAGCACCATGAAAATGGAATATATTTCTTTTGTTGCTATGGTTTATGTCTAGATATTCCCCAATAGCCTCATGTGCTAATAGGCAGGGCTTCTGGAAAGTGATTGTATTATGGGGCTCATGGCTGAATTGATCTCAAGAGGTGGGGCCTGGTCTGGTCTGAAGTGCTGGGACATATGTGTCCTGGAAGGGTGTATCTCTCTCTCTGGCTCTTCCCTTCACTTTCTGTCATTCCTGTCTGCCATGTCTGAGCAACTCTCCCTGGTCATGTGCTTCTGCCATGCCATCCTTCCTGGGAGCCAGCCAACTAAAGACTGAAATATAAGCCAAAACAAACCACTCCTTTTAAGTTGTGGGTACCAGATATTTTGTCCCAGCAATGAGGAAAGTAACTAAGACATGTGAATAAGCAGAGTGACTTTTTGAGTCTTTTTATTTTTATTTTATTTGATGCTTGTGGTACATAACTGTTACCCTGTTTTGGGGAGTTGGTGACTCTCTGAGTCATTTATACTCATACCCATGATACAGGAACATTGGTTACTCAACTATCCAAAAGTTAGGATCAAAATGGTTTTGAAGTGAATACCCTGGAAACTCTGAGAAGAGAGTTTTGATTTGTGGGCTGATTGCTCTGGGTTGTTTTCACTCGTGCAGTGCTAAGCAGCAGGACTACCTTTATGGTTGATTAAAATATTGATAATAAAATAATAGCTCTAGAAACTTGTGATATATTTATATTTTCCACATGTAGTGTGTGAGGGCCAAGGCTGAGCCTCCAGGCCTCCCCAGAAGGCACCTGGAGAGGGGTCTGTTCAGTCCATATAGTCCTTCGTGAGTGATTTCATTAATTCCCCAATAAGAACAACACACACAGAGACAATTATCAGTATCAGGGCAGCATCAGAGCAGAGTAGAGCTGGAGCTGCAGCTCCAAGCTCAAGAGCTGAGTCTATTCTTTCATCAAAACAATAGTTATAGCTACATAGAAAGCACAGCAAACACAGCTTTCAAAAGGTTACATTGTTCTCTAGTTCATACCATTTATAGTGTCTTCTCTGCTTACCAGGACATGGAGAGACAAAACACCTGCTGTATGACCTTGGCCATGCCGAGCATGCGTGGTTGAGTAGTTAAGTCATTCTTAGATAACTGTGGCTCATTATGTGCATGTTCCTGAGAGCAGAGTAGTGTCCTTAAGTGTTCTCAGATACCCTCAGATTCCTGGGCTTTGAGTATAGGCAGGAGTAGTAACCCATATACTGACATTGTTTGGGGCAATGATGGTAATCATGGGAAATCCAACTGTTCTTCTAAATAAGTGCTTCAGTTAATACTTGAATATAGGGTTGATCATGGCAGTGATCCTTTGCACAGAATATGCATTTCAAATAATCTTAGTTGTGCTAATAATTATACCAATTCCTTTTTCCCACTTGAAATTATATGTTTAGCTTTATTATATTTCAAAAGTTAGAAGGGATCTCAGAAGTATGGAGGAAAGGGACCAGTTTTGTTTCCCAGGTTTGTTTGACCATCTAAAAATTGACTTAGTGCAATCTATTGATTGTACAGATGAAGAAACTGAAATGCACAGAGGAGACATCAATACTCAAGGTCACATAGCCAGTTGGAGCAGACTGGACATCTGGAGTGTTTGTCCTTACAATGTATCACTTCCTCAACTGATTGAACTGTGGATGAACAGATTTAAATTGAGAATTCCATTGCTTTAGATTATTAAAAAAAACAGGGAAACATGTACCATCTCCTTTTTTTGTCTCCATTTAAAATATACAATGTAAATTACAAATAGGAAGTGAAAATGCTTCGTCTTTTACAAAATTAAGCTTGCTTTCTATCTTCCTAAAATATTGTATTTATTTTAATATTTTAAAGCATTTCTTAAAAATGTGATAAAATTAACCATTTGGAGATATTTCTCAGGGATACTACAGGGTCTTATAACTTTATTACATGAAAATGAAGTCATATTAGAAATTGCAGCTTAGCTGTGGAAAAACCATTGGATGGGAGCTGAAATAACTGGTCTTCTTACCCTGCTTGGGCACTAATTGGCTGGCTGACCATTTGCAGATCTAAGGCCCTTTTGCAAATAATGAAGAAACTCTACTACAAAATTGTTAAAGTCCAATTTTGTAATAAATTTGATCTGCAATTTTGTAATAATTCAAGGAATACTCTAATAAATGCTTGTGATTGTCACCACAACTCTGGGGTGCCAAAAATTCTAGAGAGCTTCAATAAAAATCATCAAATTATTCATTATATAAAATTTTAAATAACTTAGTATCTGTCATAGTGTGGTCCAAATGATCCTGGTGAATAAAAATAAGGATTCCTATCTTTTTTCCTTTAACTGTCTATTAATGACCCCAAAGGGACAATAACTTATTTAAGAAATAATGATTGTTCATGGTATGTGGTACCAGACATCTGGTTTTTAGAAGCAGATCCATAGCTGTACCCTTCTCTTGAGATGTGGTATCTCTCAGTGTTCAGATCTCCACCCTCCACAGTACAGAATTTGGCTCATCATTCCCTGGTTGATAACAGAGCAACCTCTCTCCCTCCTTCCCTGTCTTCTTCCTTCTCTCTCTACCTCTCTTTTTTTCCTTTTGTGTTTTCTTGTTTTTGTTTCATATGAAATCAAGGGCTATAGTAGCTCATTTTGATTTTTCTCCTTTTATTTGTCAAATATCTTTTTGGGACACTCTTTGGTATAATCTACTTACTTTAGATGTTAACAGAAAGATATAATCACAGGTAAAGTCTTTTTTCCTAGCTTTATTAAGATACAATTGCTAAATAAAAATTGTATTATTTATGGAGTACAACATGAAAGGATTTTTGTTTATTTTTTGTGGTATGGGGGATTAAACTCAGGCTTCCTAAATATCAGGCAAGGACTCTATCAAGGAGCTATGCCTGCAGACCTTGGTGTTTTGATGTAAATATACATTGTGAAATGCTTATAATAATAAAGACAACTAACATATACATCACCTCACAAAATTATCTTTTTCTTTTTTGTGGTCACATTTAAAATCTACTCTCTTAGGAAATTTCATGTATGTAATATAGTATTAGTGATTATATCCCTTGTTTTAGATCTCCAGAACTTACTTGTCCTAATTGAAACTTTATACCTTTTGAAACCATTCCCTTCCATCTTTCAGTCCCTAGTAGCCACTATTTTATAATCTGTTTCTGTGGGTTGGACTTTCTCAGATTTCACATTGAAGAGAGATCATGCAAGATTGGTCTTCTTGTGCCTGGTTTATTTTTCTTTGCATAATATCTTCAAGGTTCATCTATGTTGTGGCAAATACAAGGATTTCCTACTTTTAAGACTTAGCAGTACTACACTGCATGCATGTGTAGCACATTTTTTTTGTTTATTCATCTGTTGATCAGTCCAGATTGTGTGTCTTGGCTATTGTGAATAATTCCACAATGAACATGGGAGTGCAGATCTCTTTTCAAGATAGTGATTCTATTCCCTTAGGATATTCATCTAGATGTGTGCTTGTCGAGTGATATAGTAACATTATTTTTAATTTTTAGGAACTCCTATACTATTCTCCATAATGGTTGTACCAATTTACATTCTCCTAACAGTGTCCAAAGATTTCCTTTTCTCCACATTCTTGTCACCACTTGTTAATTTTCTCTTTTTGATAGAAGCCATTCTAAGAGATCTGAAGTTGTACTTCACTGTGATTTTAAGTTGTGTTTCATTGATGATCAGTGATTGAGCATTTTTTACATGTTTGTTGGTGATTTGTATGTCTGTTTTGGAGAAATATGTATACAGCTTCTTTGCTCTTTTCCTCTTTAATTCATTTATCTTGAGTTGTTTGTTTGTTTATTTATTTATTTACTTTTGAGAGATTCTTGCTATGTAGCCCAGATTGGCCTTGAATTTACAGGAATCCTCCTACCTCACACTACTGAGTGTTGGGATTATGGGCACAAGTTATACTTGGTTCTAATTGCCTATTTTAAAGTCAGGTTTATTTTTCTAGTATTGATTTAATTGTGTTTCTTATATGTTTTAGATATTAGCCCCCTATCAGATATATAGTTTGCAAATATTTTCACAAAATAGACTGTGTCTGTAATCTGTTGATTATCTTTGTTGTCCTGCAAAAGCTTTTTGTTTTTATGCAATCCTATTTATCTGTTTTTGCTTTTATGGCCTGTTTTTATGGTCATATAAAAAAATCATTGCCCAGACTAATCTCAAGAAGCTGATTATTTTAAGTTTTCTTCTAGTAGATTTATTGTTCTGGATACTGTGTTTAAGTCTTTAGTGTATTTGAGTTAATTTTTGTATTTGGCATGAGATGAGTCCAGTTTTTTTCTTCAGCATGTTAATATAGACAATTTCCAACACAATTTGTTGAAGAGACTACCCATTTCCCAGTGTATGTTCTTTAGATTTTTGTTGAAGATCAGTTGATTGTGTGTGAATGCATTTCTGAGTTTTGTGTTCAGTTCCATTGCTCCCTATGACTATTTTTATGATGGTACAATGTCATTTTGACAATTATAGCTTTGTAGTATTTTTGAAATCAGGTGATGTAATGCCTGTAGTTAAAAAGCTGTCATAATGGCTTTTCAATTACTGGTTGCTTAAGATTGCTTTGACTGTGTGCAGTGTTTTTCTTTGGCTCTTCTGGGTTCTGTACAAATTTTAGGCTTTTCTATTTCTATGAAAACTGTCATTGGAATTTGATAGGGAGTGCATTGAATTTCTAGATTGTTTTGGGTAGTATGGACTTTTTTACAATACTGATTCTTCTGATCCATTTATTTGTGCTTTTAAAAATTTTTTTCATCAATGTCTTACAACTTTAGTGTATAGGTACTTCAAAAACTTGACTAAATTTATTCATAAGTATTTTATTTTTATTGATGCTATAGTATATGTGACTATTGATTTCTTCTCCAGACAGTTGGGTGTTCATGTGTATAAAAGTGCTATTGATTTGTGAATGTTGATTTTTTTAAAATTCTACAACTTGATCAAATTTGTTGATTAGTTCTAAAAGTTTTTTGGTGGAATCTTTAGGGTTTTCTATATGTATAAGGTCATATCATCTGCTAACAGTGAAAATTTAACATTTTTTAAAATTCTGGGTTTCAATTGTTTCTTTTTCTTGCCTAATTACTCTGGCTAGGACTTCTAGTACTAATATGGAATAGACGTGGTAAGAATTGGCATTCTTGTCTTTCTTTTATCTTTGAGGAAAATCTTTCAACTTGTCATCATTGAATATGCTTGCTGTGAGCTTGTCATATATATTGATATACAGTTCTTTGTGTGTGTGTGTGTGTGTGTGTGTGTGTGTGTGTGTGTGATAGATACTGGAAAATGGACCCAGGGCCTTTGCACTGAGCTACACTTTCAGTGTAATTTTTTAAACTTTGAAAGCTTTTTAAAATTTTAACTTCTGACATAGGATCTTACTAATTTGCTAAGTTGCTCAGGCTGGGCTTGAGGGGTTTAAATTTGATCATCTGGCCTCAGACACACAGAGTGCTGGGATTACAGGTGTATGCCACCATGCCAGGCTGAAATGTAACTTTTTAATACATAATTATTGAGAATTTCTATTATTAAAGGATGTTGGCTTTTTTCTACATCTATTGAGGTGACCATGCAATAGCTGTGATAATTCCTAAACTATTAATAACTGCTTTAATTGTAAATGAATTAAATTTCTTCCATCAAAAGAAACTGAGTGGTTGAATGAATTCAAAATCAAGACACAATTATATCTAGATAATAGAAACTACCTATACACGTAGTCTTAAAAGAAAAATGAATGGAAAAACTAGAGAAAGATTAACTATAAAAGTGTACTCAAAAGCGGGGAAGCTTGGCTACATTTACATGAGACAAAATAGGCATAAAGGCAAAAACTCATACAAGATGAAGAAAGTAAAGAAAATATATCATATTATGTTACAGATTGAGCATCTATAATCTGAAAATTCAAAAATCTGAAATACTCCAAAATTTAGAACATTTTTTTCTTTAATAGATTATATTTTTACTAGTACATGTGTGCTTTACATAATTATTACATTCCTTGTGGGTTGTTGGTTCATATACATAACACAGCTTAATTCTTTTCTCATCCGCTTCCTCTTTCTTTTCTCTCCCTCCTCCAACTCTTGATCTCCTTCCTATCTGGGAAGGATCTGTCTTCCTACTTCCTATTATCTATCTTTGATTTTGCCCCTAGTGCTGACAGGATGCCACACATGAAAATTCCACAAATGACCTCATTTAGTGGGTTCCAGTCAAAACAGGATGCACTGAAAATACTGTCTAAAATTACTCAGACTATGTATATAAACTATATATGAAACATAATGAGTTACATGTTTAGTATGGGGTCCATTCCTGAGATAGCTCATTTTCCTAATTTTGTATAGGCAAATATTCATAAATCCAGATATATTCAAAATCTGATTAATTCTGATCCTAAGCATTTAAGATAAAGTATACTTAACCTATATGTAATATGGTGAATTCACTGAGGATATAATAATTGTGAATATATATGCAGCCAACATTGAGGTACCTAAACATGTAAAGCAGATAGTAACAGAACTGAAGAGAGAGATAGATAGCAATACAATGGTAGCAGAAGATTTCAGTATCCCACTTTCAACAACAGATAGATTATTTAGACAAAATGTTGATAAACAAGCAGTAGACTGGAACAACTAGACTGAATGAACCTAACAAATGCAGAATATCTCACCCAAAAATAACAGAATATACCTTTTTGTCAAGTGCAAATGGAGCAGATCAATCATATGTTAGGTCACAAATAACTCTTAACAAATTCAAGAAGATTGAAATCATAGCAATCCTTTTTTTTTCTATTCCCAAAGGTGTGAAACTAGAAATTAATAACAGAAGGCAATAGGAAAATTTACAAGTGTGTACAAATTAAACAACCTATTCCTGAACAACTAGTGAATAAAGAGGAAATAAATAAAGATAATGATTTTTGTACAATTGTATATGAATAAAGCCACCATCGTAATACTTTCTAATGATATAAAATTAGAGAAAAAGAAAAATAGATTATTCTGAATTTTAATATCTTGTTTCATCAAACATCTGATATACATCTTTACCTGTGTTCACAGAAGTTTCAGTCATATGATTCATTTCGTGAAGCTCATCCATTTGAATGGCACAATGGAAGCAGGCTAAAAATGCATTAGCATAAATTTAAGTTCAAATTAACAATGATGTTATACAGATAAAATTGATGTTTTCCACTTCAGTCAAGAAAAGTAGACTTGCCTGTAGCAAGAGTGCTTCTGCTCATGCAAAATGTTACTGAAGTCTAAATTGCTTCTGATGTAGAGCTAATTACTAAAGCATCTGATCTATCCTAACCCCTCAAAGTGTTTTGCATATGGCTACTGCTCAAATAAACCATTGCTTAGTAAATGAGCATCTCTTTAATGCTACCTTGAAATGTTCTAGAAAAGTTAGATTATAAGGTTTTTAGATGTTTGTAAACTTAGATTAAAGCCTAATGTAGTAATTTAAAAAACCCTCATTGACCCAATTTATTTACTTCAGAAGATATATATTATTGAGTATGTATAATATTTGAGTATGTATATGTTTTGCAATGTATGTGTAAAAATCAACATTCTGTGCTCATATCAGAGTCTACAAATTGTTCCCACTTAGAAACGCATCTGGTAGCATGACTTTCTTTGTATCCAAAGATGTTTCAATGGGTTCGATATAGATGAATTGTGAATCTTAATCTAGTAAGATTTTAAATGGGAAAACACTATCATTAGCTATAAAATATTAAGGAAAGTATGCTTAATGTTATGTTTTGATTAAAATTCCACAGCATTCAGTCATTTACTGAGTACTTTGTAAGTGCTAGACACTCCAGTGGCCCTATGGGGAATACATAAGTGAATCACACATGGATGCTTCCTGACATCAAGAAATAGGCCTGTAGCCCTAGCATTCTGGGAGGCCGAAACAGGAGGACTGCATGTTCCAACCTAGCCTGGGCAATTTTGTGAGACCTTGACTCAAAATTTAAAAATGAAAAGGGCTGGTAATGTACCTCAGTGTGAAGGCACCGGCTTTAATTCTTGGTACCCTCTTTGGACCCCCTACCTCCACCAACAAGAGAGAAAGAAATGTACAGTCCAGGAACGGAGACTGACATGTTTATCCCTGGAAGAAAGTAGCATCTCTAATCTCTGATAACAATATATATTTGTAACAGGTAGGTAGCCATCACAGGAAAGGTTAAAGGAGTGTTGTTGGCAGTGAGAGAGACTTATCTTATCAATAAATATACATACTCAATAAATATACTTTAAATTGTGTTAAAGTGTGTCTTTGCCAGCAGATTGTGATATTACCTCACACATATAATGGCCACAATATTTTAGCTGTTTAATCATGAAGACATAAAAATGCCATCACCTCAGTCCTAGGGTCAGTGGTTGATCATCTGTAAGCATTGCAGCCTTGCAACATATGTATGGGTAAAATTACAATTTCTGTCTTCAGAGAACTGATTGTGAAGATAATTTTGATTGTTAGTGAAAAGTGTTTTAAGATGAATGTGATAGAATTGCTTTACAGGACTGCAGCTAAGAAGTTTAAGTTACATTTGAGCAATTGGTTTATTTCTTCACACTTAAGACAGGTTACAGTTGTGCTGACCACAGCCTGAGACCACATCCTGAGCATTCTCTATGAACCCGTCCTCATCACACATGTGCAAGCATCTGCTGCTAATGTTCTTCACAGGCAAAGACGGCATGACACATTTCGTAGGGTTTCATTAATCAGTACCTTTATATATGTAGTATGATTTCAAACTTAAGTGGTTTCTAAAAATTTATTTTATTGTATATATTTAAAGTAATGTTTTGATATGTTTCATGATTACACACATGTAGTGAAGTGATTCTTTTGTAGGGTAACAACCATCATCTCATATAGTTACCATTCTTTTTCTCTCTTCTTCATTCCTCATTCTCTCTCTATCTCTCTCTCTCTGTGCCTGTGTGTGTGTGTGTCTCGTGCACTCTCTCATTTTGTGATAAGAGTGCCTAAAATTTGCTCTCTTGGCAAATCGCCATTGGGAGATTACCAGTGCAATATAATATTATTAACTATAGTACTCATGTTGTATATTAGATCTCTAAACTCAGGTGTTTTTGGACTCTCATATAAGCTATATTTTCATATAAGCTGTATTTCTACTTCATAACAAGATTATAAATCTGGATAGCATTTATATGTAGGAAACAGGCATGAAGAGAGTAAGATATGTTTATATATTATGACATCTAATAGTATTATCCTAAACTTTGGTGATAATAAAATTATTTGTCTCCAAAAAATAAGAAATAATATGATTTTTGATCTTTTACATGTAGATTTTTAGTTTTCTAATCTTGGGAATACATTGATGGCATTATTTCCTTTATCACGGGAAAAATTTAAAAAGAAATTCTAAGGTTCTTCAAATATTCAAAACACAAAAAACATCTAAGACATAATACAATTACTTGAGATTTTCATAGGAATAGAAATAAGGTAAATGAGATATCAATTTTGTTTTGCATGTAAATACATAAATATAGGAACTAGAGTTGGATGAAACATTTCATCAATTTAATTGTTCTTCTACAGGGAGAAAATGAATAGTGTGTCAACTTGAATATGAGATAATTCTTTTATAAGGAATTTTATTAAAATTTTTACCAACATTTGGATTTTTGAGTTACACTTTAAATAATCCTTCCCTACTGTGTGATTCTAAATTCACTAAAGAGATATTTATGAAATTTCAAAAAATAGTATTTAATTCTTATTGTGCTTATAGTGTATATCAAAAGAAAGAAGAGAGCTAGATACAGATGACTAAATAAATGATTGAATAAATGAAAAAAAAAGAAGGAAGGTACATATACTGTTTTACCTTTTTTTCATAATCTTCATATAAACACATGATACTTCTATTTGGAACTCAATATATATGAATAAATTCAGTTACAACTTTATAGATTGTGGGGGATAATGTGAAGTTTTAATTTGAAGAGGTCAAATAGATTTTAATGATCTGTGCCTGTGAGGGAATTATATAAGCCTTATAATGCATAATACAAAATCACTTCCCAATTCACATGTACACACATTTTTTTCTATTTGATTATTGGGAGTTCACACAAACTGGACAATTTTCTATTTAATTTTCCATTTAATTAGCACTATGCAATTTTATACATACAGGTTTGGAGAAACTACATAGAGCTTTGCCTTGAGGTTCCAATTTTTGCCTGATAGATTGTGTATCACTTCCTATGTCTAGGGAGAAGGCAGGCACTCTGTCACCAAATTTGGGATTAATATAATGGTATATACCATGTGAAATTACTTTAAACATATTTCACTTTTAATCTTACTATTACAGCATATATAAAGTAGGCATCTTTAAAAAATAATCTTCACTAAATAATATTAACTGCTCTTAGTAGCAGTCTTTTCTTCAGAGTGTTTCTCCTGCAAAGGGAAACTAATGTTTGTGAGTTGGAAAATAAGATAGTTCACAAATGTCTTGACTACAGCTGCTTTCAGTCTGCTATCTGAGCTCTGTGAAGGGCTGTTGGCCCTGCTCTTCTTACCTGGACCCTGGCTTGCATTCTAGGCCCATTTATTCAATTATGTACTGCCAGACCCCTGGCAACTCATTTAACCTTACTAAACCAAAGCTGCTTATCTGTAACTGCCCAGCCAACTGCACATGATTAGAGTAAGAATGAAATGAGATAAGGCAGACAAAAGATAAATAACAAACTATAATGCAGTGTAGTTACAATATTTTGCTGAGAAGACCTTGCATTTTCTGCCATAGGTGTGCTAGATAGTTGATTACAAAAGGTCTTCTCCATATTTGTTTATAGTTAGATTATAATAAGTTGTAGAACACCAAGAGGCAACAACTTCATCAAACATGCCACATTATTTGGTTAAATAAACTGAAGTCACACCACTATTATTTTTCCTCAGATCTCCCCCAAAGCAATGCAATTCTATTGAATATTATGGAAATGGTGAAATTATTAAGTGTTCTGGGTTCTTATAGAACTGTTCACTGTCTTTGAGAGACAGTGGAGTAAATAAAGTTAAAAAGTTTCTCCCTTTAAATGAAAAAAAATCTCAGAGTCCTTGGTATTACATTTTAGGGGGATGGTTGTTGTCTTTCTTAATGCCTCTTTGATGCAGATCTTGTGGATAATATGTTCTGGGTGTTCAGTAGAACACAGGTTTGAGATCCTGCTCATTCATTGAACAGCCCCCCCCCCCCACATACACACACATACTCTCTTTTCCACCTTTTCTTAATAATGGCTGGTTTTAGATCTCAGATTAGAGATATTTACAGAGATGATGAGGACTTGGTATTCCATATCAGAATTCCTTCTTCATAGCTGTTTTCTATAAAATTCCTTGAGTCAAGACCAAAGGAATGACTCTCTTCATTTTTATGAAGTTTTTGTGCCAAATCCTGACAAAGATCTTGATGACCCCATGAGGCAAGTTCCAAGTAAATTGTAGTTGTTGAAAATCAGCTGTTACATCTTCATGGTCTGTTTTTCCTTTCATCCAAAGCAGGAAAGTTATTAAAGGGAAGAGTACGGAGAGTGTCTCCTCGTGCTAATTTTCCATGCCAGAACTTTCGAAAGTGAGAGATGTTTTAGAAGAGGACAGTCCCCTCTTCCTCAAAGTCCCCCTCAAGTCCACCTGAAAATGAGATGGTATTTCTGCAGAAAAGTGAGGGGCAGAGGGCAAGGAACAGGAATATCCTTGACCTTGATGAAATCTCATTTTCACTTCTTTTTCTCTCTGCACAGCCACTCGTGTCTTGAAGTGACTCTTTGCCATGGTACATTGTGGTGTACACATTCTTCGCCTAATCTTAAGTTTCCATAGGAAAAACCTGTTCTCCCGTCGCTCACTGCCTTGGTCCTCACTGCTTTGGTCAGCCAGCCCCTGCCTATACTTCTTTCCAAGGCCTGTTCTGAGCCCATGGCAAACCTAGGAACTCCCATCATACCAGCTTCAATTCTCAGGAACCAAAGTATCCAGGAGTGAGAGCCAGTGGCTGTACATCCTACAGCTTAGTCAGCCAGCCCCTGTGTGTGTAGAGCTGTTCACTCACACTGTGTCAACATTAGGAAAGAGCTGTAGGCTTTGCTGCTGCTGAGGCAGTATCCCGCCAGGAGATGAGCTGTGTATCCCTCATGGCAGAGGACAGGAGTCACCACTTGCCTCTTCAGAGCAGAGATTTAGGGATAAAGACAAAAGCTCCACTAATGCTTTCCTTCAACTCTGTTTCTCTGAGAATCTCATCTTTCTTTTTATATTTTTTCTTATGGGAAAATAATGAAAGGGCCTGACCCTTGCCTTTTAGAATTGAGTAATCTGTTTTTTAACTTCCGGGTTATTCTACTTAGATGTGGATAGGAAAGGGACCAGCAGTTCCCAGTGACACACTCCCTTAGTTGACGTTTCACATTTTCTGAAGTTCTACCTTAGAGATGTTTATCAGTCACCCACAATCCAACAATAGGATCACAGAATAAGTTGATACAAATTATTCATGAAAACATGTTGGGAGTCTATATTTAAATCATTGAAATTATATATACTCAGACTCAACAGTGTCAGGTATGTGAATTTTAATCATCATAAATTTAGATATGAGGATGCTTATCATTCCACTGGCTAGAATACAGAATTGAGGGGGGAAAAGCTGAAATTTTGATAGTAGTATCATTAAGTGTCCACCTGTAAAAGGTATACTGAACAGCCCCTAAAGTTGGCGTAGAAGAATAATTGATGACATAGGAGGATGCTCTTGCTCCACTAAATGGAAAGAGCAGATTACAGAACAGTGGGAACAATTTGTTTATGTAATATTTTCATTCTTTAAAAGATCATTATTGGATATTTTGTGTGTATAAAGACCTGAAGGAAATCCACTAAACACTCAGGTTTTCTCAATGAAGCACGCTTCACATTTTAGGCTGGGTGATTCTTTGGTATGGGGAGCGGGCTCATTCACTATAGATGTTTACCCACCTGGGGCCTTGCTGGTTAAATGCCAGTGTTCTCCCCAGGCATAGTGATAGCCACATAAAGGCCTCCCACAATGTCCTTTAGAAAATGCTGCAACTTAGTGACTATATCTGGATCATAGATTTCAGTCATTTTATTTTCTCTTTTTTCTTATTTATATTTTCTCCAATTTCCTTTTATAAGGGTATATTAGATTCATAATGAAAACATGATATGTGGTATTTGTAATTTTTCACACCATTTAAAATGTATGCGACTGAGCAATCTGCTCTTTTAGCCACAATTAGAAATTAAACATGCTAATTTTCCTTCTCAATACCCCAGTTTCCATTTACATTCATTCAGCTGATTCAAAAACTCATTTTAGCCAAGATGGAGTCCGACCATGATGTCCAGGAGGACTCTGACACCCTCCCTGGGCCAGAGCCCCGATCCCACCACCAACTGGACCCCCCCTCAGATCCTGTCCTGCGTGTCATCGATTTCAAGGTTGTCCTCCTCTGGCCTTGGACTTGGCCCATCACTCTGCTTGGCATGCAGAGGGCACTGATAATACAGGGTACAGACTTTTAAAATAGACTTCTTTATTTCTACTGTAGTTGGATAATCCTATCTATAGTGGATGGATTTTACATATAAACAAAGACTTTTATACAGACTGGGGTGACATTTTTATTCCTTAGTCTTTCCTTATAAGCTCTGAATATCATCTTGTTGGTCACCATTATTTGGGACATAGTAGCTAGCATGTCTGACTATCCTAAGTGTCTAGAGTCACAGTAAAATAAGTTATATTTTTAGACTTGTTTATTGAAATATAACAAAGACTGAGCCATTGATGTATGTATTTGGAAATAAAATTCAACTGTAAATAGAAATTAATTTTTCATATTAAAAATAATTTATGCATACAAATGAAGATTTTTAGAGGAGAAAACCTCCCAAAATGCCATTTTCAAGTGATAAATATTCTGAAAGTATCTGAGAAAAATATGTAATTCTCATACTACCAAAATTTTGTATTTTCATTCTTTATTGAAAGGATGAATTGTCTTCTCTCCTCACATTATTTCTTATTAGAAACTAATAACCACCTTTATAAAAAGCAACTTCAAAGCACTGACTTATTTTTTAGGTATTGCTTTATATTATGACTAGAGGTTTATAATTTCAGGTGTGTATTATGTGTATGTGGGATTTTAAGGCATTTGGGATAGGGTGTGGGGTGATATTGTAGCATTTATTTCAGAAATTCTGTTTATCTTCTCAGAGTGTTCAGTTAGTGTATCTAAATTAATCTTTATCTTTGTAATCTATGAAATGGTGTTTGGCAGTGCACTAATCCTGTTATTCAAATCCTTGTTTTATTTGTTTTCTCTTTTCAATTGCGTTATTTCCAAATTACTTAACAAAATTCTTCATTCTGGGTAGACAAATATATTCAAAATACTTCCTAATTACCTGATACAATATGTAACTTTTAGCTCTGCCTTGTCTCTGAGAAGGCTTTCACTTTTACTGTCTGAATTTTATTCATGCTAAAAACATCTAGCTCAAATCTTCAAAACTCCAAAGCACTTTCCCTAAGTTGTAAAACACATAGTAATTTCACTTTGTTTTGATCTCATAGAATTTGCAGATATGCCATATAATTCTTTTTGTACCTGTCATCCTGTAGGTAATCATTTTACCTCTATTTCAAAGATGCCCTCTTTTCATGCATAGAATAAAATCCAAATAGTCACTGTGGTTCAAAGGTTATTATTTGGCTGTCATCAGGTTCTCACCTTCTTTCTGTTTTCTCCTTATATGGTAGCCTCCAGCTACAGTGTCCTCTGTTCTTAGACCTGCCAAATACATTTCCAGTACTCACTAAATATATTTAAGACGACTTATTTAAAAAGATTCTCTTCTAAAAGCACACAAAAATGACATAGTCTTTTTCAGAAAACCTGACTCAATTTCCTGATCTTAATTTTAAAAAGACAGCTTGTAGGAATGTATAAAATAGCAAAGATATCTTTCTCTACCCCATATTTTCAAGCTATTTCACTGCATATTAGTAAATTAGTCTGTTATGGAGTACGTGCAAACTGTAATGAACTTAAGCCTATTTTTTGTACTTACCTCAAAAGCTATTGGTTTCCATAACTCTATAACAACTGTAGTTATTATACATGAATACTTGAAGTTAATTTTTTTTTTAAGAACAAAGGAGCCATTTCACAGATGAAGTAAGTCTTAGAGACTTATGACCTGCTTGTAACTATACATTATTCATATCCCATGAAATATTTTCTTAGTAAATCACATAACTTAGAATGACTGTTGGACAGATGGCCCAAACCACATGCAGCCAATGTCAAGCAGTTGGTGAGCATGAGGTGCCAGAAAGAAGATTATGACTATCAAGGCAGGAC
Source organism: Heterocephalus glaber (assembly GCF_053883595.1). Taxonomy (NCBI): domain Eukaryota; kingdom Metazoa; phylum Chordata; class Mammalia; order Rodentia; family Bathyergidae; genus Heterocephalus; species Heterocephalus glaber. Next base: position 9,674,455 of record NW_028258303.1, read on the forward strand.
GCTTCTGACTGCTCTTGAAAATGATGATCTGCTGCTCTCCAGGCTCCACGAGGTGTTTTCCTTTGAACAATAATGTCATCCTAAACAGCACTCCATGTCTTATATCCCAACATGTTCAGTCTTGTGCAAGGCAATTGGAATATAAATAATAAGATGAAATGTTTAGGCAGATTGAAAGAAGACTTTCCCTCCCTCTGCTTTTAATGCCACAATGGCGGTTAAGAATTGTAAATTTCTTTGCAGAGAATACAACAGTGCTCAGCTGCAAGCAAATGAGAGGGAGGGAAAGGTTGCACACTGAGGAAGATAATGTCATTTGTCACTGCCCAGATTTGTCAGCAGTGAGGAGCTCTCAGTGCACTGGCTGAGATACCAGGCTCCTCTATTTATTTCTCTGGAATATATCAGCAATGAACATTTCACTCGGAGCAGAGAAAAATGTTAAAGACCAGTTAGCTTTCGTGATGCCCAATAGTCAGCTCTGATATTGATCAAGGCTCAAAAAGATGGCTTTGCAACTGCTTTTATCTATAGCTTGTACTGATTCATCTAGAAGATTCTAAATTCAGGAGGTATCATTGAGTGTAGTAGATCTTCTTAGTACTAAAGAATTTATTCAAAGCTACAGGTAATCTACCTACTATAATGTTTTCTCTGATTGAAATCATTGTAGATTAACAGTTTCTTTTCTTCAGGAGGAAATCAATTGATAGCCTACAACAAAATTATGTGCTAGGGCTACTAGCTTTACATCCAATGCAAATTTTGCATATATCACCCAAATCTATAATATACATAGCAGTATATGTAGGCCAGCAAACATGTGCACAAGATGGCTAGAGGGACACAGCTCTTGTCACTTCACTTTTTTTTCATGGTTTTTGAACTTCTTCAACTGAGATAGTAAAGTTGGAAGAGCCCAAAGCAGTCCATTTTGATGCTCCACCTTTCAGGCTCACAAAGGTAGATGTAACAGCCATCACAGGATGATGATCATCCTCACCCTTTTCTTACCAAATTTGGCTATTTGCTAACACTTTACACTACATTAAAAATATTGGGAAATTGGTCATATGAATTTGGATCCTAAATCTTGCTTGATTTATCCATAGTATCTTATATGAGATTATTTCTACCTTTAATTTTCAGTTGTTCTCTACTCAATGATTTATTTGGTTGTAACAGGGCCTTGCTATGTCTTTCAGCCTGGCCTTGAACTCACCGCGATCCTCCTGCTTCAGCCTCCTTAGTGCTAGGATTACAGGCATGTGCTACCATAACAGGCTCTAAAGATTTAACTGAACCCAAATTATGGCTTTTGCCATTATCAAGGTTAATTCTTCCTTTAATGTTAATTTTAAACATACAGAAAACATGCTTTTGAAAAGTTGTACTCATCTATCTTACTTATCTAATGTTTCCCTTTTCCTTGATGATGTATCTATAGTTTTCTTGGACATATAGATTTCTAATCTGCTTTTTATATTACTTCTTGTAAATTGTATTCTTAATGTGGATTTTGCCTTTATTATTTCCATAAGCTATTAAAAGAAGTTTATTAGCCACAGTTACAGTTGTTACCTTGGGAATGCATTTTAAAGTACTTAAAACAGAATCACCAGTTATAGCATTTGGAGTTTTCCTGTTAGACTATACATTGCTTCCTAAGCATTTCACTGTTATACTGTATCTGGTTGATATTAGCTATTCTAGGGTGTGTTGTTATGCAGATGCCATTGTTTGATTTCATTTAGGCACATTTCACACAAGCTTATGGAGTCAATACTTTTTTCAGGAACTATTATTATATAGATATTAAAATTTGCCCTCTTATCTGCTCATCTCAGGTTATTTATGTGTTGTGAGATAGAAATGCATTTGCACTTTAGTTTTCACTCTTTTTAAACACTGTATTTTGAATAAAGGTTGAAGGTGATTCTTACATAGCAATCAATACTAATTTTTAACAACAAAACTATCCACAAAACAATAGTATAGGTAAACACAGAGCATAAATGAGACCATAAAATGATACAGGGTGCTGACACACAACATTTGACTATTGTATAATGAATTTCTGAGTAGTGCATACACTATAGTAAGTCCTAGGATGGAAGAATGAATGACATGTTTTTAGATCTTAGGAAATAGGAGCATAGCATCTCTGTGTAAGTTATTTAGATGCCTCTTTTCTACATCATTCCCATATTAAATCTTCCCCAAAGCTAATGTAATAGTTTTCCGAGATCTGTTTTAGACTCTAGACATTGAATTCAGTGCCTTTTTCTTCTTATCAGATTGGACTCATTCCAAGCCTCTTAACTTCTGGACAACCACAAAGATGAGATGGGATACTAAATCTTTCACAAATTTATCTTGATATCCTATCCAGTATTTCTTGGAACTGAAGGTCACAAATAGGAAGAAGTTGTATTTTTTTAGTAGAAGGAATAAATCATAAAACTATGAGTATAGAACCAATGTCTAAAACTGATTCTTGAGAAAATAAGAATCCTGCCCGAAGGATCTCCCTGCAAAGAGACCCCACATTTCAGCACCAACAATAAGGAATAATGTATTTAGTATGGCTTGATTTCTAGGAATTTGAATTCTAGAAATGACCCATACAGTTAGAAATAAGTAATCTAGCCTTCTCCATTTTCCTATGAAAAATAGAGCTACATTATCTTTATTATCTTTGAGACAATGAACAAATTGGTTCATTATTCAGTTATCTCATATCTTCATCTGTAGAGAATGAGAACAACAAAATTCATATCTCAGAGATATGGGGGTGATTACATGGAATAAATGTAGTCCCAGAGCCTGGCACAAAATAACTTAATACTCACAATTCTCTACTGCTCCTCCTGGGTGCTCTTCATTCCCCAACTTTAAAATTGTACTGCTGTGCTTAGCACATACTTCCCTGCCAAATTGTAAACTCTTTGGTGTAAGGATCCTCACTGGTATAATATTACACTTTACATGGTGCTTTATAATTTTCAAATTCTTGACATAATTTCAGATACACAGCATAGGTTTTAGGTGTTTATTGTTATTAACATTAGTAATGTTTTCAAGGTTATTATTATAACAGCAAGACAGTAGACAGGAAAAGTAATATCCTCTCCATTTCATAAATATGCCTTCAAAGATCACAGAAGTCAGGAAAACCTAAAGCTCATGACTGGTGAACAACCCAGAAAAAACAAACAAACCTTGAAATCTACTGAATCTAAGCTCAGCCCTTATATCTGTACATCATCAAGATTATTACATACCCCAGGAAAGTTTCAAATATTGCATCACATGATGCTCATCTACATATCCATACTTATCAGAACAAGTGGCTCCTTACTCAAATTGCTAACGATTAAGAGGTATTGATGTTTATTGTTGCTAAAACCTTTATCAAATGAAACATTTTATTTATGTGCTCTGTATATCATGGGTCACTTTTTTTCACTCATTCTTAGATTGTTAGAAAATTCTTTGTATTTACCCTATGCCACTTCTGTAGTCTCCATTCCTTTCTGTCTTGCCTCATAGACAAGCAGAACCTCTGATTCTCTGCACTTTCTTTGACCATTTGCCAGTTCATAACCCAGTTATCAAATTGCAACCACTATACACCTATTAGAATGACTAAAATCCAAAAGAGTGATAGTACCACATGCTGGTGAAGATGTGAAGCAACAGTAACTCATTCATTGCTAATGGGAATGCAGGTGGTGCTATCATTTTAGGGTTAGTTTGGCGGTTTCTTACAAAGCTAAACCTAGACTTCACAAATGATCCAGCACTCAGGCTCTTTGGTTTTTATCCAAATGCACTGAAAACTTATGCACAAAACTACACATGAATGTTTATAGTAGCTTTATTCATAATTGCCAAACTTTGAAGCAACCAAGATGTTCTACAATAGGTAAATGGATAAACAAACTGTGGCATATTTACTCAATGGAATATTATTCAGTGATAAAAAGAAATGAGCTATCAAACCACAAAACACATGGAGGAACTTTAAATATATATATTTTAAGTAAAATAAGCCAGTCTTAAAAGGCTACATACTATATGATTCCAACTATGTGACATTCTGGGAATGACAAAACTGTAGAGACAGTAAAAAGATCAGCCATTGCCAGGGGCTCTAGAAAAGTGCAGAGGGACTAGGTGGAGTGCAGGGTATACTCAAAGCTGACACTATTCTTTATAATACTATAATTGTCCATACATGGTATCACACATTTGTTGGAACTGTTTAAGATGAGGGTGAATCCTAATGCAAACTGTGGACTTGACTTCTACTAACACAGTGATGGTGAACCTTTTAGAGCTTTCAGTGATAACAAACAGCTCTCTGTGCTACTGGTTTGCCACCAGTGTACTAATGTACCTATATTGGCTTTAATAATTTTAATATTATATCACACTAACACAAGCTGATAATAATATGGGAATTTGGGAAGTGGAGGAAAAGAAGTACATAGAAACTCGATTTTCTTGTGTAATTATTCTATAAATGTAAAAATTCTTAAAAAAATAAAGTCTAAAAAAGAAATGTAAAGTCCAGATTAGATACAGCATCAAAATAGCAAGAACTTTCACATTCTTTCACCTGTCTTACATTTTCATAGTTGCACTTCACTTCCGTAAGACTAGGTATACAAATATCTGTATTTAAGATTTATGGAGGATGTATTTGTATTTCCTTAAATAATCCTTAATTAACGTGATCTTTTGAAATGAGCATGAATAGACTAGTTTATGTTTCATTTAATCACAAAGAATTGATGTATATAAGATATGCCAGGAATGAGGTTAGAAACTGTGAAAAGTGTGTTATACTGATGACTTCCACATAGCACTGTGAAGCACTGTACTGTACCTGGTTTTCTCTTTGTCCTTCAAATGTTATTTAATCATGCATTCAACTGCCATCTGTTGAGAGACCATTCTGTAGTTTCTTGATAGGCACTGTGGAGATCCAGTTGTGATACTGATAATTTAACATTCAGATTTCACTTCCACCTACAGTTTTGTTTTTTCATGGCTTGAGAGATTATAAATTCTTCCATTGATTAAGGCCACATCTTACTTTTGTAACTTCCATAGTGTCTAACACAATCAAGGCCTTCAAAAACAATGGACCCCAAGAATTTATTGACTCAAGGAATGACTGCATGACTATTAATTAACAATCATCTGTCTCTACTTCTCTGCTTATTTCTAAGATGCAAAAATAAAATAGTGAAATAGGTATATGTTATCTATGGAATCAGTCTCATTTCATTATAGTCTCAATGCTTCTTTCTTTGATATAGTTATTTACAGTTCTACTTATTTGCTGCTCATTATTATTAATTCATATCCTTATTTCACATAAGCACAATAAAAATAAGTAGCGTTTTTAATGATATAATTATGTACAGATAGCCTTCATTAAGTAAATTAAGGTCTAAAAAGCAATATAGATGTCAATCAGTGATTAAGGCTGTGTGCACAAGATATTACAGTGATTGAGGCTAATACCTAATACCAGGAAAGCCTCTCAGTGACTATTCGATAATATTTTGATAAGTACTTTACTGTATCAATTATAATTCCTGCAGGAAATAGATGGTACACACACATTAGGTAACTTGAAGAGAATTTATAAAATGACCTATTGTGAAGGTTTGGACAAACTTAGAAAAAATGCAAGTAATAATGCAGTTATTGAAATGGTAATGATGGACACCAAAGATGGACACCAGCAATAGGTCAAAATAGGCTAAATATAAAAGGGAGGTTACACTATATCATATGCCAGGTAAGAGGAGAGAGTGAGACCTGAGCATGCAAGTGCTGTGTGACGATAGCTCCCTGTGATATCTGTGGAGTAATATAAGCTGCCTGCACTGGCCTGAGCGAGGAAGTAGTGGATATCTGGAAACAGATTGCATTGCCTTACTTTCCTCCCTCTCTGTGCCTTCTTTCTGGTGCTTTTCTTGGCCGAACCCACACAGTAGCCAAAAGGCAGAGGAGTACACTGTGTGGCAGCAGTCCTCAATCTGGGGCAATTTTGCTTCTAGGGAACATTTTTGCTGTCATAGCTCTGGGTAATGGGGGAGATACTATGATAGAGACTGAGAATTCTTCTAGACACTCTACAGTGCTCAGAACTTCTTCCCATGTTGAAATAAACTGTCATTATTGCTAAGACTGAATAACCCTGATGCAATTCACAGAGTTCATTTTCTCAGGGCACTGATTGGGAGTGGGATGGAGAGAATTTTTGAAGGAATGAAAAGAAGACACTAGCATAGCCATAATTGAAAGTAGACATGAGAGAGCACTGAAAATACAAAGTCTGATAGGGTTTTATGGGATTTATTAAAATTCAGACTGGAACACTTAGTATTTAGCAAGCCAGGTTTATCTTTAGAGAAATCCTTGTGGGGTTTATGCAAGGATTTATTAATAAAGAGCACACAACTTACAGTCAATAATGTCATATAAAACATGGACAAGAATGTTATAGCAAAATGTGATGCATACACAGATGATTTCACTGCATAGACAAACTTTTATTGTTTTCACTTGTGTACCGCTAAAGGCTATGGTTTGCATAGTGGTACAGCTGTGCAAAAGAGTACACTTGACATTTCTGCAGTTATGTGTTTGTGCACACCAAGATGCATAGCCTTCCTGATTAGCTGATAATTGATTGTTTTAATAATTAATAATTGATTCAACTCTTCTATTCCCCAGAGCTTTCTCCACAAAAACAGTTTTTCACATTTTTCTCAATTTAAGCATTTAATCTATTCTGTAGATTCCTGGTTCATTCTCCCAGTTTTTCTCTTTTTCCTTCAGCAACGCTATACATTCTTAGCCATAAAATGATTCTAGGTTCCTTATCTTTCCCAGTCTCTCTTCCATTCTTTCTCCCATCTCTTCCATTGTGAATGTTTGGATTGGATGCTCATCAACTCATACCTGATTAGTGCAGTAGACTTAGCTTCTCTTTTTGTAGTTTATCTTTTCCTCAGTTATCTTTTAACTTCTATATATGAAACTTCATACACCATTTCCCACTTAAACATATTTAACTGGATCATCATTAATTATAAGCTAGAATTTGTCTTAAGACTGATATTTTAAAGTTTTAATATTTTTTCTATGTTGTTCGAGTGTTACATCTTTTATCATTTGTTCTTTTGTACATTTGAATTAGATAAATATTGAACATTGAAGAAATTCACTATCATATGAACTGTTGAATACTGGTTCATCTATAGTTACCAGAATATGTCAGGTCTTTCCTACCTTTGTATATGTGCTTATGGTCTATTTTATGCCTGAAACTCTTTCTTCAATCTCAAACATTTAATACATACTATTATTCAAGATCACAATCTCTGTCACAAATTCTTAGGGAAACTGTTGCCTGTGCTGCTTCTGCTGAACTTCTCAAAGATGGTTTTTACTTTTTGGTTTCCCTAGCACCTACTATGCTATGATAGGCGCTCAGTAAATGTTTCCTGTTGATCTCTACATTTACACTGTCCAATAGTCACTAGACACATGTTACCATTCAGCCCTTGAAATTGAGACATAGATGTAAAATTCACACTAGATTTTCAGGACAGAGTATGTATTAAAAATCAAAATTTCTCAATAATTTTATATGAATTCCATATGGAAACTAATCTCAAGTAAGTTGCATTCAGTAGAGCATATAATTCACCCATTTTTTTAACTTTTAAAATGTAGTGACATGAAGATATAAAATTACATATCTAGCTCACATATAATTACATTGGACAGGGCAGCCCTAGTTAGTAATGTACCACAAGAGAAGCGGTCAGATAAAGCATTTAGTATTGTTTAATGGTACATTATTCTTAACATAGATGATTATGTCCTGTATACAGTTTAACAATTGGCTACTTTCAGAAATTCAGTTTTTCCAGAGGGTTCATGTCATCTAGATGTTGGACTCAGGCTGCTATGTGCACATGCAGAAATCTAAGGATATTTATGCACTTTCATATTTCTTTTAATTTTCTTTGTGAGAATTTTTCTTAACACAAATCTGAAGCATGTGAATTTGTTCTTACTTTGTGGTTACATTCTCATAGTGCTGTGGTTTGCAGGAGCATATTGGCTGTGTTTTACCTGTGAGTGTTACACAATTGCAGGAAGGGCTCATTATTCTCTATTGCTTCCATCCCTTGACCTTGTGCCTCGGAATTGGCTGTTTTTAACTAACACACTGAATACTTTCATTAGGCATTATAGATTCTCTGAATGGCTCTACAAAAGTGCCTTTTCTGGCCTTAAAGAGCAATAGTGTAGAGGTTAGATTCAGAAATCCTTTGCTGTCTGCCTGTTACTTCCCAAGTTACTTATGCACTGTACCTCTGTTTATTCATCTGTAAAGTGGTGACAGCAAATTCCAGAGTGTTGCTAGGAGTATTGAATAAATTGAAAGTTTAGAATACAAATGCTACATAGTAAACTGTAAAAAATATGTTTGGCATCTCTATTCATATCCCAGCCCTTTAAAAATTATAGTTTCTTCTCTATCAACAAATCTAAAGATATTTCAGATTAAAACTTCCAGATAAACAGTGGGGAGATGTCAAGTGCATTTTATGTTCTGTATTTCTAAATATTCCCTTATAATTTAATAAGAAAACAGAATTTGACATTTAATCTTCTACTTGGGAAATATCAAATTATTTTTGAGAAACCTCATGTGAAGAAGATAAAATTAATAAAAACTTTATCATAATATCTTGTCTGTCTGTCAATATCCACAGGGACCCAATTTAATTCCCTTTATTATTGATCTTCTTGGTATTCATTAATTCATTGGTGTTTTATTAGCATTAACCTCTTCACTTCCTTCATTATTCAGAATAGTCAAGTAAGCATGTAGAATAATAACTTTCAAAGCCTAAAAGTCTAAAAAGAAAAATAGAAATTTAAATGCCCAGGAAAGTTTTATTTTGGAAATGCTGGGGACCTCCCTACCTACTGCAATTTAATGAATATTTATAGAATACTTTGTTCCAAATAACAGTAATACACATTATCCTCCAGTGTACATAGAACATTGAACAAGACAGACCATATTCTACAACATGAAACAAATTCTCTTTAATAAGAAATCATACAATATATGTTCTCTAATCATAATAAACTAGAAATCTTTATGATAGAGTTGTCTAAAAAATACCCAAATAGTTGGGAATTAACAGTAAGCTTCATAATAAACAAGGACACATTAGGAGTAGTTTTAAATTTTTTTTTTGCTTGTAACACATAATGATTACATTCTTTATGAGGAGTTGCTACATGTATATAACACATCTGAATTCTTTTTTATGCCCCTCCTACTTTCTGAGTGAAAAATTTAAAAAGCTGTAGGATGCAGCCAGAGCAGTACTTGCAGGAAGTTATAGCTATAAGTGCTTATGTTAAAAAAGAAAAATGTGGGCTGGGGATTTAGCTCAGTGGCACCGTGTCTGCCTCGCAAGTGCAAGGTCCTGAGTTCGATCCCCAGTACCAAAAAAGAAAGAAAGAAAGAAAGAAGCACCACAATTATTAGCTTAAGGTTCTAATTTAAGGTAGTAAAAGAAAAAAATAAAGCTAAAATAAGTAAATGAGGAAATATAATTAAGGATGAAAGAGTGATGTAATGAACAATAAAATTAGAGAAAAATTTTTAAAGCTTGAAATTGTATATTTTTGAAAAATGTCAAAATATTTGATAGACCCCAGATTACCAATCAAGAGTAAGGGAGAGCATACAAATTACCAATGTTGGAAATCTTAAAATGGGTATTCCTACAGAGTCTGTAGAGTTTAGGGGTATTATTAGGGAGAGTCTTGAGCAAAATCATGCAAATAAAGTCAACATTTTAGATGACATAGACAAATTATTTTAATACAGCATCACAACTGGCATAGGATGAAGTAGAAAATATGACTAACTTTTATCCTTTGAAGAAATTGTATTAAGTATTGACGTACTTCCTTGCTGAAGTGGTTTTACTGGTGAGTTTCACACTATAGAGAAGAAAATAACACTCACATTAAACAAGCTGAAAACAAAAAAGATGATTAAGAAACACTTCCCAACTCAATATGTAAAGTCAGCATAATTTTCTTTTTTTTTTTTTGGTACTGGGGATCAAACTCGGGTCCTTGTGCTTGCATAGCAAGGTGCGAAACCACTGAGCTAAATCCTTAGCCCCATGTCAGCATAATTTTCATACCAGAACCCAAGAAATGCACCACAAAAAATTAATATATAGATTAATATCCTTCATGAATATAGAAACAAAAATTCTTCATTTTTTAAGCAAATTGAATCTAGCAGTATCTTCAAAATAGTTTATGTCTTGACCATACAGGATTGCCCTAAATATGAAGTTAGATAAACATTTGAAAATCAATAGAGTAATTAATCAAATATTTGGTTGTTTTAATAAATGCACAAAGAACCATTTAACAGAAAAGTAACACCTGTTTCCAATCAATCAAAATATCAGCTACTTAGGGACAGAAGGAACTTTTCCCAAGCTGATAAAGGGCAATCATCAAAAACCCAACATTCAAACATGAAATACTAATATTTTTTCTTAAAGCAGAAAATAAGGCAAAAGTATCCACACACCCATCATTTCTATTTAAAGAGAATATTGTGAACAACTTTAGGCCAGTCAATTCAACAGTGTTGTTATGGGTTCCTCTGCTAGGTCCTAGATGGTTCATTTGACAAAAAGAAAAATTAAAAAAAAATTGAAACAGGAGAATTAAAAGAGACACTATTCACTAATGATGTGTTTGTGTATATAGACAATCCAAAGAAATCAAGAGAACTATTAATAAAAATTGTTCAAGGTTTTTAAGATATAAAATTCAAGACAAATATTCAAAAATCAATTGAAATCTTTCATATTAGAAGGAACAATTGGGAAATGAAATTTCTTTAAAATGTCATTTTCTATAGTGTTAAATAAGCACTTAAGGCATCAGTCACTTTTAACCAAAGACATACTGACAAGTCAGAAAATTCCCACTGTTTTTCTTTGTAGACATTGACAAACTAAATTTAAAATTTTTAAGGAGACTAAGTACCTAGAATAGTCACATAAATTTTGAAAGAATAGTGAACAATATTGTAAGAGTTTCATGAACTAATTTCAAGATTTACTTTAAGGGTACAGTAATCAAGAGAATGTAGTACTGACATAAAAACAGTCATAGAGATCTATGGAATATAACAGAATCCAGAAACAGGCTAACTCAAATATATGAGCAAATTAATTTTTAAGATAGATGCCAAGGAAATTCGGTGGGGAAAGAAAAGTCTTTTAAGCACAGCGTGCTGAGACGACTGGATATACATAGTGAAAAATCCATAAATCACTTCTTTTCCTCATACTATTTACAGAAATTAACTCCATGGATCAGTCAAATACTAACACTTGTAGACAAAAATCAGCATTTTCTTATGACTTTGAGTTAGGAAAATATGTCTTAAATAGGAAACACAGAATTTTTTAAAAAATCAAAATTAAATCTTCAAAATACTTGAATAAGGAATTTACAAGGCATTATACAGTGCAGGAGAAAATATTTACAATATATATCTGTGGCAAAGAACTTTCATGAAAAATGTATGAAGAACTCTTCCAAAATAATGAGAAAATATTGAAGCAGGCCAAAAGATTTCCAACGCTCAATATTCTTAGTCATTAGGGAAATCCAAGTTAAAACCACAATGAGACACCACTACACCCATTATCACAGCTAAAATTAGAAAGACCAATATTAGCAATGCTCATAAGAAACTAAAGCAACTGAAACTCTCATAGACCTTTGGTAAGATTATAAAGTGCTATAATAGCTTTGAAAAATAATTTGGCAGTTCACTGTAAAGTTAAACACATAATTAACTCATGAGCAACAATTCCACACCTAGGTATTTACCAGAAGCTACAGCACTCTGTGGCTAACTGGCTTTCAAATAGAGATCCAAAAAGTAAGTAATTAGGGGAGATAATGAAAATATATTATGCCATGGCTGTGGTGATGATTATATAGGTTTATTAATGCATTAAGACTGAGGGTGTTCATTTAAAATGAGTGCATAATATTACTGGCAAATGATACTGTAATAAAATCGAGCCTTCTAAAGTTATAGAATTTATATATGAGAACAAACCTGCCCCTCTGAATTAATTGATTTGGGATCAGCAGAATAGAAACTGCTTTGGGACATGTAAAGGAAGAAGATAAAGCATTGGAACATTTGGCAAAGGAAGGGAAAACGAACTTTGTTCAAACTTAGCAAACCTCAAAAATGTCACATAGAAGGCTAATCTGGGGCACTCTACCACTGACCTACCCAACCCTTTTATTTTATTTTTATTTTTATTTTGAGATAGAGTTGTTATATTGCCAGGCTGGCCTCAAACTTTCAATCCTCCTTCTTCAACCTCCCAAAAAGCTGGCGTGTCGCACCAAGATCAGCTATAGAAGCGTATATTTTGAAGAGATAATATTATTTGCATAGTATGAAATGTTGGATCTAAAGAGGATTAGACTCTTGGTCCAGTGGAATAAAACATTTAAGAACCGTTAAGGGGATCCAGGAAGTAAAACATAAAGGAATTCTTGTTTAGATAACATATTTAAATCCTAGAACATGTAGAGTAAATTTGTGTGAGTTATGAAGAATGATTTTCTGTCGCTTCTCATGCTACTTTGGTGATGAACTGACCTTCTCCACAATTTCCTTCTCCCGGAATCTCATGTTTCTATCATCTTAAACTTTTCCCCTTTCCTTCTAATTAATCACAAAATCATGCAATTTCCCTTTTTGGTTTTTAGTCTGAGCTAAGTTTTTTCTTTAGTTCTATTTTACTGGTACCTGTTTGCAATACATGAAGTCTACATTTATCTTAGGGAGTAGGCACATGTACATGACATATCTTGACTCTATTTTAATCCCTTTCCTATCCAGGCCCTCTGCATCTCAGCGCAGCTTTCTCCCTCCTCTTTTCTTGCTTCTAATGCCGTTTCTTTCCCTTCTGCTGGGTTGACAAATTTCTGCATATCTTTTCAGGAATATTGTGACTTGTGATACCTAGTAATTTTGTTTAATAATTAATTTCCCAAATTGAACAGGGAATTTCTTAAAGGCAAATATTGTGTCTTTCTTATTATAAAAAAACCTTAGCATTTAATAATTCTTTAAACATTAGACAAACCCCAAATGAAATAAACCAATTTATTTAGTGGGCTGCATCACTATTACTTTACTGTACTGTAACATAGAGTAGAAGTTATGATCTTCTTATTATGTGTAATAAATAATGCTATCTTAGACATAAATTTTAGGAAAGCAGGAGGCACAATTTTCTAAAAGTTTTCTCTCTATATGTTTCCTATAATTTTTTCATATGGTATAAAATAGGAAAAATTAAATGTATAAGTATCTATCAGTGACAAATAATGCTCAAGAATTATCTGAGTTTACACCCACATTTTTTATTTCCTGAAATATTTAGTAAGTTCAGAGCCAATGTAGTTGAGAAACCCACCACACACCAAGTCAACTGATTGATTAAATATCTCCAGTAATAAAACATCCCACCATTATAATATGCTATGTTATTATCCCATGCTATGATATAATGGGTAGGGCACAAGAACATTTTGGTGGTATTCTTGAGAAAATGCATCTCATCTATCCAGTCAGAGAAACATCAAATAAATGCTATACTAGTCACTTTCCCATCACTGGGGTAAAACACCCAAAGTTCAAAACTGAAAGGAGAAGAGCTTTCTTTTGGCTTACAGTTGAGTCCACAGTCGGGTGGCTCCAGGGCAGAAACAGCCTGCTGGGACAACCTGGTGGAGGACAGCTGCTCACCCCATGGTGGCCAGGAAGCAGAGACAAAGGAGGCGGCAGGGGCAATAAAAGTGATGAAATCTAACCTGTGTTTACAGTGCAGTTAAAATGAATATACTTGTGTTAATACTGTGTTCTTGATTATTATATTATTATCATTTAAGTCATTAATATCAGGGGAAGATGATAAGGAAGATATGGAATCTATGTAGCACTTATACAAATTTTATGTAAGTTTAAAATGATTTCAACATGAAATGCTTTGGAAAATAAGCTTATATTTTTATCTGCACATTAATATTACTAAATTAGGTTCTTACATCAGGAAATCATTTGATTTTACTTTTCTTTACATTTAATTCTGCATTTAATAGTGATTATAATTTCAGTCCTGTCTTACCCATTTTAACAATGAATCTGAATTTAAAATTTCCCATTTTAATGTAAATAGGTTTCATTAAAATGTCACACAAAATCTTCCAAGTGAGAGATTTTGGGGAGGGTGGTGGGGATGGAAAGTAGATTCACTTCTTTTGGAACATTAACTGAAGGAAGTCTTTGTTTTTTTCATTTATGCTTCTTTATTTGAAACAAGGTCACATCTTTCTTTTTTGGTAGCTTCCATCCTAAGTGAACAAGATTTGCCTTGACTTTAAAAGTGTAGTGGTTACTTTATGTGAGCAGTAGCTTTTTGTCCTCATCTGAAGATCAAACAGCTCAGAGTTCTAACATTCTAACAATAGAGGTAGGAATGGCTTATTTGCATGACTTAGTGACATTTCTAGATGTAATAATGTATTATTTTTAACAACACCTTTGTTCAGTGGTAATTGAAAGCAGTTCCTGGGTGCATGTATTATTATATATTCAGGACCTTTTAACAGTTGTTATTATGCCCACTCTTTAGAGGTTAAGGAAATTCCAGAATAATAATCATGCAGTGAATGATTTCTAGATTATAATGTGATGAGAACTAAAATAGCTTTAAGATTATTATGTGAGATACAAATGGATGAAAAGTACAATAAAGTCTAATAAAGTGCTCCTGAACTTTTATTTTTTTCTCCATTAGTTCTTTCCATAGCCAATATTATTACAATTCTTTATCATAGGTAAAATGTATACAAAGTATAGATCTATACAGAGTGGAACTGAAGTTGAGAATGGTTTATCCTCTTTACTCTCCAAAACACCAAGACAACTTATTTAGCCTCACAGGAGTCTTCTCTCTAACTCCACCATTGCAGTGACAATTCAGGTCTTCAAAATGGACTTCAACAGTAACTTTCTAACTGCTTTCCATAACATATTACTGTTATACAATGCATGATATTGCATTAGTCACATATTATAACCTCTAGGAGGTCCTGAGCTTCTTCATCTGAGGCTTGTGAATAACAGTTAGACCACTTGATGATCTTTGGTCCTTTAGGGGCTTGTGTGTGTTTTCTGTGCAAGGTAGTGAGTGCAGGAGAACTGTTCTTGGCTTTCATCATGTTCTGATAGGGCTAGTTAACATATGAAACATGGAGAACTTCTCCAATAGAGAGAGTTCAAAGCTTCTCCCATTTCTACCACCATTGCCACTGCCCCTCCACATTTCACCTTGAGTTCTGAATCTGAATCTGCAGGAACACAGGACACAGTCATCACGATAGTAGGCGCAGCACTAGATAATCCAGTAAAATGTGTCTAAGACTCATTTCCTACATATGACTAATACCATATTAACTCAACAAATGTTTCTTCAATTTCTGCTTTGTCCTAGGCCCTATTCTAGATGTTGAAGAAACTGAGGCACAGCATGCAAGTTAAATACCTGTAGATACTATAAAGAAAAAACAGGATGCTATAATAATACAATTTGCTCATACATTGTGCTAGATTATATGTACTTGATATTTGCAATCATGACCTCAATTAATTTTCAGAACTGCATCTTAGTTTATAACTTAGTTTATAACACCCCCACTTATATATGAGGCTTAAAATATCCAAGTATTTTCCTCAGATAATGTAGTTACCAAGTGGCAGGGCAAAACTCTTGTCTCACTCAGTTATTAACCAAGTTGAATTTGTATTGGTTGTCAGACCTCATTCTAAGATACCAGGGCATACTTAGGAGCGAAGCAAATAAAAGTCCATGCCCTCAGGGAATTAACATTCTCACATAGGGTAGACGAACAACAGAAAATAAGTCTGATATGTAATACTCCATGTCATGATGAGAGCGTTGAATGCCCTTGTGTTGCTGGGAAAGACAAAGAAACAGACTCTTCCCTAGAGCTTCTAGTAAGGAACACAGTCTGGTCAAGACTGATTTTAGTCCAGTGAAACTGGGTTGGATTTTGGGTCCTCTAATATAGTAAATTTTTCTCATTTGAAGCTACTAAATTTGTAGTAATTCATGACAGCAGCAATAGAAAACTAATACTATAACAAAATAGCATCACAGAACAATAAAAAGTACATGCGACAAATAATATCTACAAAACAGCTGAAATACTATATAAGATGATACAGTGAAAGCATATAGGCCAGTATTTGACATAAGGTAAATAAAGCATATCATCAGCATCATAAACCACAAAATTTAGGGATTCAAGCAAGAAGATATAAGAAAATCTCCTTGGTTTGTGGAAGTTATTATAGAATATATAGCAGTAGATAACAAGTATCAAATAAGGGAAAATATGTCTCTGTTTGGATTAAATTTAATTTAAAAGGCAATAAGTGATCTATAAGTCTTCTAAGAGGAAGATGCAAGTTAAAGGATATATTTTAGAGTTTGACTACAGTACATGTAAGAATAAAGAAAAGAAGGAAACATCAAGAGACAGTATTGATACTTTCTGTATACTATTGAGAGTCACGAGCAGGGAAACAGTCTTGAGGAAAAAGGATTTATACCAGAAGTAATCCAGTGAATATGTATTAATTTGGAAGAGTGTCCCCAGAATTATTCTCAGCCCATGCATCTGTCTGTTGTGCATGAATTTGTTAGATGTTGCCTCGCTAGGTTTATACCAGGGAAAAAAATGAACAGGATGGGCCTAGTTAGTCTATTCTCCTGTTAGCTAATGGCTTAGTCACTCAGACTTGTACACCCTGTTTTCCCATTTCTAAATATGAGGATATATGCTATAAGATCTCTAATAGGTCTCTGCAGATTTAAAATTGTATAATTCTCCTGTCTCCACAGTGAAAATTTGTTATAACAAATATTCTAAATGCACAGGTATAAGAAATACTCATTTTAAAAGTCAATTACAAAAAATCATTCTAGAAACAAACACAGATTATATTTACATTCTACATATCCTTACTGTTCTTCAGAAGCCTTTACAGTACAAACCACCCAGAGATGAAAAATTGTATGATTTTCTTAATAAAAGTTAGAAGGATTTGCTTTCTTGGAGTTGGAAAGCCCTTTATGAGCCCTTTTCATTTTCTCAAATGAAAGCAATTTAGAGGCATCACTATCTGTGTTTGAGGGCAATTGGGTCAAAATTACTTATTTGCAGGGCAGTTTTACCTATAGAAACCATTGCCATATGGCATGGAGGCAAGAAATTCAGTAGTAGGTAAATGTAGAAAAACCTGTGAAACTGTGCTGAGCACGAGTCTAAGCCAAAAGTGTGTTGTTGGCTCCTTTTAAAGTTGTGATGATGAAGAATATTTCATCAGCCTAGTGGTGCTGCACAGGGGAGGGAGGGAGTGGGAGGGGACCAGCAGCATGTTTGCCTTGTGGACAAAAAAACACATTCTTCATTTTTGTCACGTACTAAATCAGAGCTGTGAGGAATTTTTTAATTTATTCTTTGTGAGACAAGAAAAAAGCTACCAAAGGCAGTCAACAACTTGCTCTGTTCACACCTGGAGGAGAGTGGGAGAAATGTCTTAGTGACTTTAGTTTTGACCTCAAACTCCTCTTAAGAAAAAAACCAAATTAATTCAATGACCATTCTACTTCATCTCTGACCTTTTTTTTAATGAGATTTTTCCATAGGACATGAAGAGCTGCTCAGTTATGTACATTGTGTTTCCTGATATAGGTGAGAAGAAATCACAAATATGACAAAGCACACAAATCTTTAATAGCAGCTGGGTACAAAACCACCTAAATATGCATATCACAATTAGTCTTATTGATGTCAGAGAGTGTGCTATAAAATACTGAATCTGACAGTTAATGATATTGAATAACAAGCATCGTTTTGAACTAAGTTGCAATGTTCCAGTGAGTTTATTAGAGTCAAATCGCTTCTCAGCCTTTTGGCTAAGACCAAGTGTATACTAAAGTCAAGCCTGACACGTATTTCCTGAGACCAGGATTTTGTTATTCAGGCTGTAGCTGGAATTGCTTTACCACCCTTGTTTGATTATCCTTAGTCATTGCTCTCACCTCTTCACTCTATTCTTCCACTCTCATTCATTCTGGTTACTAAAGTTGTGATCTTTTCCCTATCAATTCCTGCTAGAGCCCAGGACATGAAGAGTATGGCAGCATATACTACTTGCAAATAACCGGACCACAGGTCACTCATGGACTCAGTCTCTCTCTGCAGAACTCCCACTTCCACTTAGGACCCCCCTCCTCTGCCTAAAGCCTCAGGAATTCTCACCTTGCTCTAACAACTAGGAAAACTTACCACTGAGACAAAGTATAACAAATACTACCAGAACTAGTAGAAAATCTTGAGCTTTGTGAATGGACTTTTGGTATTTCTTGGTTAGAATTAGAATTTCTTGGTAGTATTAGTAAGATGTTGCTATAGTTTTGTTACATGACACTTTTGGGTTTGCCTTGGGAAGTAAAACCAATGCTTAGTGTAATTTCTATGATGGAAACAGGTTCTTTATTTAGCCAAAAGACTTAACAAATACATGTGAAGAGGAAACACAATTATAACTGAGCAGACAGTGCCCTGGGTAACAACATTCTCTTAAAATATTTTAATCTTAAGTCATTTGATTTTCTTACATATCTTCATTTATATTGGTCCATTTTAGACAAATTTAATATTATTATTGCAGAAATTAAAGAAAACCTTCACTTTTCTGTTAATTTACCAAAGTACTTGATTTAATTTTATACATGGTACACTAATGAAGATTTTTATAAGATTAACATGATGATTAGATAATGACATGCTTTAAAACCTAAATTATTGTTGTATGAAATAAGGTACTGGTAAGCATTCCTGTTTTTTCTCAATTGTGAGAATTTTGATAAGATATTGTAAATAGTCAATGAAGGGATTGTATTTTTAGCAAGAATTGTGTACTTCCTACATAGAAATGAAGCATTTACTGAAATACCTACAAGACAGAATATTTCTGAATGTGTATTACACACTTATAAACCTCTTTTCTTCTGTATCAATATTTCAGAGAAAAAGATTTGCTTTGACAAAAAATACCACACACATCTAACCAGTGTTTGGATTGTGATAAAAGGTATAAAAAGATTAAAATGTTAAACTCACATAAATAAGGCCTTGTTGCTAACTTGAATTATGCTACTGGACCATTGAAAGGAACAGTCGGTGTTCTCAAGTGGCCTTTCACTGTGTCAAACCTAGGAAGATATTTTGCAACCAAGAGAACAAGAAAAGAAAGATTTATATTTCAATTTGAGTGAAGAATTTAGCTTCATGTGCTATTTAGGGAGGTACCAGAAAGATGCTGCTCAGCAAAGAGAATTATAAATTTAGGCAGTCTGCCTGGATTTCTCAGCCCTCTCCTCCTTATATTTTGAACTCAGAATTTTGAGTGATACGTGAATGTCCATATTACTTGGCCTCTAGGCCAAGCAAGTATTTTGATTTTCAAAAAATACTTGCTGGTATTTTCCTTCATGTAACATTATATTGAAAAGAAAGTTGTTTATCCATCTTCCCTTGTACTTTCATTTTTTTCTTCTTTCTTCTCCCCACCATTTTCTAGGAGGTTACAACCACCTCCAATTTAAAATAGCATAGATTTTTTCTCACTCCACTACTGGGTACAATTATTGCAATTGCTATTGAAATTATTACTGGAAATATAGAATATGGCCACATGCCCTGACAAGGGACAACAGATTTTGGTAGACCACTAGAAAACTCTAATGACATTGTTAAGCATTGCATGTGGACAGATGTCATCTAGAAGGAGATTCTTTTCCCTTCAGCAAACATATACTGAACACCTTTTCTTTAGTTCAAAATGAACTAGCTGAGGGGGATATAAACATTTTGTAAGAACATATGGTTGATCATACTTGCAAAGGATGAATACATGGCAAGTAATCAAATGTACATATCGTTTGGGTCACCTAAGTGAAATGAAATGTCCATAACTACAAATTAGCAGTACATTTCTGTGAGATGGCTAAAAGTCCTTTTGAATATAATTATATTAAGGAGAGGAAGATGGTGTTTTAATTGGGAAGTTACCAGTTGTAGCTGAAAATAGTTCTTAATTTTTAGTGTTGCTTTTCTATATTTAAACATATTTATGCTTCTAACATTCAGAGATGAAGAATATGGTTTTGGACCTGACAAGAATAGCATATGTTAGCAATGCCACTGTGACATTTTTCACAATGAACTGGTCATGTTGATGGCTTTGCACAGAATTGATTGTTGAGATTAATCTGGCCAACTATGGGATCATGGCCAAAATGTGAACAAGCTCATCTGTGTTGCAGATTTCTCCATGCATTGATATCCAAATGCTCTTTAGATTTTATTAGCTGATGTATTTTAGAGGTCAGATAGCTTTTTGGCTATGTTAATCACTTTTATAACAAATCTATACGTGATTTTCACTGAAGTATATTTAGACGTTGCCCTACTGGGCATTTTTTCAAGTCATGAATGTACACCTTGTGTACCAGCTTGAACTTTGCTTCCTGGAAATAATTCGCTCCTAGCAGTATCTAATGCCAAAAGAACTCTTGAACCCTCTGTGAATATTAGTTCCCACCTGTCTTTTAATTTTTATCTCCAAATTATCTTTTCTCTTTAATTCCTCTTTGGCTTCCCCAAAGGAACCTCCAAATATTATTTAGATAAGTTAAGTTCATTTATGAAGAAAAATTAGTTGAAATATTGACTTTAGTTTATCCCTACCCATTTAATAAACTTTATTTTGATCTCTGTTTAACTCTGTCCTTTAGTTGTTGAATAAATGAGGTGTTCTGTAATCACAGTTGTTAGTTTTGATCAGAATATTATACAACACTGTGACTTCTGATGGAGATAAAGACCTTGGAGAGATATTTAATGTAAAGTATGTTATCTAACATTTGGTACATGTATCAGCATAACATCCTTCTGTTCAGCTTTTTCATAATCTATTACTCACCTCTTCAGCTTTCTTTTCATTTAAAAGAATAACAACTCTAAACACAGTTATACACAGACCCAAATTCATGTGCACAACTGGGCAAACCAACACATATACTGTTAGAATATGGTACCAAGAGTGTTTTAGTATAAAGAATGTCCTAGTAGAATGAGATAGGTATCTCCAAGTAGCTACTATGGATTTGAGACCAAATCTACCTCTAACTACTGCTATACTTGTGATAAAATTAGGTGACCTCTCTGGTCTCAATTTACTTTTAAATACCATCCACCTGTAATTGAATACTGAGTTTTCCATAATTTTTACATACTATAAATAACATTTGATGAAAGCCTTACATTTAAATCTTTGCCTACATTTTCATTAATTTCCTAGGAAAGATTGGAGAAATAAATACTGGACATATGCATCCACCATTAAAAATATTGAAAACTCCTGATGTATAAAAAGTGTATCATATTTAGTAAATATTTCTCATTTTAAAATTTTCTACTTTTTCCTTTAGCAATAGATTCCTGATCAAGTGCATATAAGGTCACTCAGAAGTTAGCATAATTTTATAAAATTAAATAGCTGTATATAATCTTTTAATATCAATGGAGTAGTTGATCCTTTAGAAATAATTCAGAATTTTTAATCCATAGAACATAATTAAAGAGCTCTGTGACCTTATATATAATTTATCCTCTCTGAAGCACATTCATAACGGGAGGGTTATTGCACGTTGTATGCATACTTTCACACCTGGGACATATTTATGTATAATAACAGGTTATTGTAAAATATGTGTTAAAATGCCACTTGATAAGCAGGAAAACACCATGTATTTTTCTTAATAATACTAATTTTTGATAAAGTGGTAAGGCTTATTTAAAGTTCTTTGGTTTCAAGTTCAATTTATACTGTTTTTCCTCTAATAATTTTTAAGATTACTGAATAAGGT
This sequence comes from Heterocephalus glaber, assembly GCF_053883595.1. Lineage (NCBI taxonomy): Eukaryota > Metazoa > Chordata > Mammalia > Rodentia > Bathyergidae > Heterocephalus > Heterocephalus glaber. Next base: position 9,696,678 of record NW_028258303.1, read on the forward strand.
ACTTTTTCTTAATAAGCATATTGACTATTTTCTTTCAATCAAACATATTAGCTACATTTTAACAATAACATCAGACATGGTAAAATTTTAACATTCTTTACAGTGGACAGATTTATGAATGAGATTAAAAGGAATAAAATGTACAAATGGATCTTTATGAAACTTCTCCCAAAACAATTTATCCCTAAGAGGAGCCTGTTTCAAGAAAAATCTAACTTGTTTTTCATAGGCATTTAAAAAAAAAATCTAGCTCATATGGTACAGTTTCGAGGAGAGGGGGGAAAAAAAGCATCTGAGAATCTTTGGAATCCTGCCTAAAGCATCCCTTGGCATTTTATCCCACCTTCTGGGTGCAACTGATTGACAGGAGGGAGAAGCTGCCCAGGCATAGTGAGATGGGAAGGACACAGTCAGATAACTGAGTGTTCTTGAACCTGAAGAACAGCCTGTTTCTTCACAAACACTAACATTTTAGTGTCTCATCTCCCAAATTTGTATGATTCATGGGATCAGTCCTTCTGTGTCACTAGCCTGTTATATTCACTTCCCACATGATTTTAGAAGAATAAACATCTCTTCAAAAATATTGGTTGGCAGTTCTATTGCACATTTCTAAAATAGAGTTACTTTAAGGTTGAATTTTTATATGAAGATTAAATTGACTAACCATTCAGAAATTTTAATAAAATATATTTTTTAGAAAAGAAAAATGCTTAGATTCTTAAATTTTATAGTCAAAGTAGAATGATATCAATTTGAGACAGATCACTAAGATTTGCTCAGCTTCTGCTCTTCTGGGAAGGAACAACCTGAGAGACATTTTAATAAAAAGACCTCTTCAATACAGAGGTGTCATGTTTAGAAAATACATAGATTTTTAAATAAATGCTTATTGAATTCTTGACACTCTTGGGAAGCTTCCTAAATGCCAGTAAAGTCCCGGGATGTCTCGTGGTTGCACAATCATCAGTCTTGGTGTTGGAAAGGACCAGTGTTGTCCTTCATCTTCAGATTCAGCCCCAGACCCAGAGTAATTAACTGACTTGTCCAAGGTCTCAAATCTAGAAAGGGATAGAATGGGCACTGGTATAAGTATTGCTTTCCCTCACGCTATGAAGGCCTCTATGCTTTGAAAGCAATGAAGACACTATGCAGGTGATGCCCCTTTTCTTGATTTGTTTTATATTTTTAAACAGCAGAGTTATCACCTCCTCACTTCACATTCACAGCCCATTGCAGGAGGAAACATTGTTTTTAAATTTGTCATCTTCTCTCCTTTATTTGCAAGATGCTTGATACTAATCACATCCAGTGTAAATATTTCCTTTTACCTCAAGGCCAGGATTTTCTGTTGATTAACAGAAATATTACATCAAATATGCAAAAGTTTTCTACAACTAGGAAATGCTGACAGTTCTTTCTCCTTTCCTTATTATAATAAGGCCAAAGAAAAATCTGTCTTATTATATCTGTCCTGGAAAAAGGTCCATTGTTATAAATGCATTTTTCCATGTAGGTCATAAACCCACAGTTGAGAATGTAATTGCCTACTGGAAGATAGACTTTCAGAGATGTAGAGGGGAGAAAGAGGAAAGAGGAAGAAAGGGAGAGAGGAGGTGATAAAGTTGAAAATAATACAAAAAGTGATAGTACCTGCATGTAGCCTTTGGTTAGAAGACAATAATTTACTGATGAAACTCATGATTAGAATTAATTCACTCAGTTTTCTAAGTAATAAAATAACCCTAGAAAAATATGTTTAATATATTTATTAATATGAAAACATATATTTGCCAATGCTTGCAGAAACCACCAATTTCACACAGTTGCTTAGTTACAAAGCACTGACCACCCAGAGTCTTCCTGTTGCCGAAGAGAGAAGCAGCAGCAAGTGTACTTTTACAAAAGTATAAGGAATTTTTAAAATTCTTGTCCATGTTCAGTGAAAGCAGGGCATATTCTTTTTCTTCCTTCTGTATCTTTCCCCTACTGCCACATTATGAGCAATCTTACTGTTTAAGAGAAATTAAAGAATTTCCCCTCTCAAAGAGTAAGAGTGATCATGTCATCAAGTTTTTACTTTTCTTTAAATTAATTTTATTGATATAATTTAAATATAATGATCACATTAATCAAAGGGAATTTGTACCTGAATATATATATATATATATATATATATATATATATATATATATATATATTTCAACCTCTCCTCCCCTCCTTATTTACAGAAGCTTTGCTTCCATTTTTTTTCTTATTTTCTCATTTTTTTCTTTTTTCTTCCTTTTTCCCCCTCCCCCCTTCACAGTTGGTAATGCCTTTTAAAAATTAAAACAAGTTCATCATGTAGGTCATTAATCTTGGATATGATCTTTTCTGTCACAATAATTACCCATCTGTTCTCAAATCTGGAGACTTTCTTTGCTGGTTCAGACTCATGTTCACAACACAGCAAAGATCTTACCATATTTAAAGCCCAGAGGGCAGAGATACAGCTCAGTGGTGAAGTGCTTGCCTAGCATGTTCAAGACCCTAGGCTTAATTCCCAGTAGAGCATAAATGAATGAATTAATGAATGAAAATGAACAAATGAATAAAAAAAATGAAGACAAGGACACCATGTAACACACACTTTCCCTAGTATTATATTTAATGAATCCCAAATTAAAGACTGCCCTGAGAATCAGGCAGGATGGTGTGTGACTGCAGTCCCAGCACTCTGGACAGCTGAAGTAAGAAAGTCACATGGTGGAGTCCAGCCCAATCAATTTGGTGAGTTAATGAGACCCTTGGTGGGTATCTGAAGTAAAATGTCTGAGGATATAGTTCACTGAGGAGATGCAGAGTACAAGCCCCAGTAATGCAAAAGTGAAAAACTAACAGATAGATGAGAAATCAAAAAAAAATTCATAGATACTTAGATAAAAATAACAAAAGAAGTGGCCACTGATTTATTTAGTATGAAGACAAAATGGCTGTCATGGGCGGAGACGGGGGAGAGTCCCCACAGTCCCGGGCCTGACTCTTCGGAAGACACAGAAGGTTGTTGAAGAATCAGAGATTGAAAGTGTAGAAGCAAAGTTTTACTTTTATTCAGCAAGCATGCAAGAGTACAGCTACCTTCTTGCAGGGAGACACGCAGGGGTGCCTGAAACGGAGACACCATTACAGGGGGGCTCAAAATGCTGGTTTTCTAGTAGTTGGGGCCTATCCTGCCTCTGGGCTGAGGGCGCCCCTACTTGATTGGTTAATGATTAACTTAGCTCATTACTAGGGACAACAGGGAAGGGTCTTTTCAGGGGCCATTTACATCTTAGGGCCAAGGTTCTTTTTCTTTTTGATCTTAGCAAACCAAGCTTTTCAGGGTACAGCATGAAGAGGAGGTGCAGCCTCAGCAGACTGTCAGCTTTTTATGGGTGGTTAAGCCTGTTCTGCCAGCTATCTGAACTCCTTTGGGGAGGGGCTCATTTCTCCCTGCCTAGGGGTCTCTATCCCTACAGGACTATAGGCCTTTCTATTACATGGAGACTCAGGTTATGGAACCCCCAAGACATGAGCTCACTTCCTTGGCAACATCTCCAAACAAAACTTGGATCCCTTGTTAATGGGTGTCACAATCTAGTAACAGCCGTCTCCCAAGCTCACTTGGCCAGAGATGGTCAACAGCAAACATGCTGAGCTGCTTCTCCACTTCGAGAGGCTGCATCCTCAGGACCCCAGGCAGAGAAAGTACCTGTGAAAGATTAAGAAGAGGGCTGACTCCATCCAGATGCCACAGGCCACACTGTAGCAGCCACACGACTGTCACAGACACCCCAGGGATGGTCTCCCTGGGAGTGACCACCAGTGACCTACCAAAATCAAGGTACCCCAGTGAAGACTCCCTAAGCCCAAATATCAATGGCAGAGAAACTGGGAAGAGCACGGGGCAAGTATCACCAGGCCCAGAAACACCCAGTAGCTCTGGCCAGGCCTCCCCAGAGCTGGGCACAGAAAACCTAGAGAGTCAAAGTCCAGGGGGGGAGACCGAAGTCATAGCCACTGGCCCCCGAGACACACTGAGAAGCCTGGTGTACATCCATCCAGGCCTGACCGCCACTATTGGAAACAACTTCACAAAGAGCCTTGCAGAATTCCGGCTGGTGTGGTCCCTGCAGGCAGTTAGGCTGCTCTCATTGTCTGAGCCCTGCCTGCCTGCTTCCCTGGGCAGACAACCCATCTATGGTCCCTTCTTCCCAGGCACCTCCACCACCTACACCTCTACCCGATCGGCCCTGATTTTGGGAAGAGACATCATGGCAAGATCTCTTGAGAATTCTATCCCATTTGAGGGCCTGTGTGATGAAGATGGAGATGTGTTGTGTTTGGACAATAAACAGCTTTTCACCACACACTGGGTAGAGGAGGAAGGAGACCTGTATACTGTGTCACCTCAGTTGGAGTTAGAAGAGGCCATTAGGCTTTCTGAGCTAAAGAAAGATTCTGAGCTCTCAATTCATTCATCGCCCTGTATACCAGAACATCCTAAACTGCCTTATCCAGGGGGAGAGAAATCCATCCACCACAGAGCTGCAGGCTGCTGGAGAAAGGTGTATTATGTGAATGGCCACACTTTTCAGGCCAAACGCTTCAGCAGGCGAGCTCACTGTGCTATCTGCACAGACTGTGTAGGGGGACTTGGCCACCAGGTATATAAATGCACCAAGTGTAAACTCTCCATTCACAAGAAGTGCCACAAACTTGTCACAATTGAATGTAGGCAGCGTTCTTTACCACCAGATCCCATGGTGCCTGTTGATCCATCATCCATGGCCTCAGACCCTGCACACACAGCGATCCCACATAACCTTTCAACTCATGAGGCTTTAGAACAAGTTGATGAAGAGCATGAGGCAGGGAACACTGGGGAAGGTGGCAAAGCTTCATCTGGTCTAGGTCTTCAGGACTTTGATTTGATCCCAGTGATTGGCAGAGGAAGTTATGGGAAAGTACTGTTAATCCAACAGAAAGAATCAAATTGTATGTTTGCAATGAAAGCAGTGTAAAAAGGGCATGTCAACATTGATTGGATACAGAAAGAGAAGCGCATTCTAGAGCACGTATCCAATTGTCCTTTTCTAGTTGGACGGTATGCTTGCTTCCAGACAGAAACCAGACTGCTCCTTGTTCTAGACTATGTCAGTGGAGGAGATCTGCTGTTTCATGTGCAGCAACAAAGATGGCTTCCTGAAGAACATGCCAGGTTTTAATCTGCAGAAATCAGTTTAGCAGTCAACTACCTTCATCAGCAAGGAATACTTTACAGAATTTTAAAATTAGAAAATGTATTACTTGATTCAGAAGGGCACATTAAACTCATCGATTTTTGCTTGTGCAAGGAAGGCTTACAGCCAGGAGACATGACCCGCACTTTCTGTGGCACCCCTAATTTCATGGCTCCAGAACTTATAATAAGGGAAGATTACAGTTTCAGTGTGGACTGGTGGAATCTTGGAGTCGTAATATATATCATGATGATCGGAGAGTCTCCATTCGATCTTGAGAGCTCTGATAACCCTTATGAAAACTCAATCGAGCATGTCTTGCAAGTAATTTTGGAAAGAGACATTGTCATACCTCATTTTCTGTCTGTATAAGCTGCAGGTGTCCTAGAGGGTTTTCTGAACAAGGACCCAAAAGAACGACTGGGTTGTCATCCTCACAGGGTCTTTGCTGATATTCAGGAACATTCATTCTTTCTAAATGTGGACTGGGACATGATGGAGAAAAAGCAGGTGGTGCCTCCATTTAAACCAAATATCTCTGAGTGATTCGGTTTGGACAACTTTGATCCTGAATTTACTAATGAACCTGTCCGGCTCACCCCAGATAATAATGATGTCATGAGGGAGCTTGATGGATATGAATTTGCAAGCTTTGAGTATATCAGTCATCTTACAATGTATGAAGAAGAAGGGGTCTGATCCCCATTTTTCAACTATGCATTTTCCTTATGTTCCCATTTAATGCTTGGAAAAACTTGTTACCAGCCTAGATAGAATTAACAATTTCAGAGATGCCTAGAAGCTAATTTTACTTTATTGTTTTGAAGCTGTATTTAGATGTAATAGTTGATTCCCATAGTCTAGAGTAGAGAATATGGAATTTTTTGTTCATAGATTAGATTTTCATGAACTGATTTAAATAACAATGAGGCAATCACTTGTTAACCACACTTGTATATACATTCCATTTGTTGAGTGGGACATAATGCCTAATATTTTTTCTTTTTACTTATGATACAAGAAAACAATTTGTCTTTTCAGTAAAATATCTTACCTATGCTAGTTTCTCTCCAACCACACTTTTGAAACTGACCACCTTTTGGGGTCAGCTTATAAACTCTTCAGGAAAATCCAAAAAATACCAACAATTGTGAAGAAAAACACATATACTTGTATCTTTTTTATATGAAGAAAATACAATATATGACTACAAGCTTTGGAGGGATGATTGTTCTCATGAGGTGGGGCATCTGAAAAGGATTGAAGGATAATTTATTAAATGTTTATAAATTTTGGATTGTTCTAAATTTGAAACTGGAGCATTAACTAAAATTAAATTAAACTAAGATTGTACCATTATAACTTATTTACATTTAGATGATGATGGTTACCTTTCACACCCTTGGCATAAAAATGATACTAAAACAGAAGGTTGATATATAGCACCCTAATTTTAGTTAATGATCTAGTTTTGGGTTTGGAATGATTTGAAATTTGTAAACATTTGAGAAATTATCTTTTGACCATTTTTAGATGCCCCATTTCATGAGAAATACTACTTTTCCAAAGCTTGTACTCATGTATTGTCTTTTCTTCATATAATTTAGTTTGAAACTAATGAAAGCATCAAAGGAAAATGTTTATAGACATTCTCCTGTTCATTTCCAAGGCATGTATGTTTCTCTTAATGCCTGGAACTTGTTTTAAAACAAAAAGCATTATTCACAACATAAACTTATAGAGAATGCTAACATGTCAGAAATATGTTTAGGATCTCACTTTTAAGTGTTGCTCTTTTCCATAGGGCACTTCAGAATGTAGAATAATCACCCAGGGTGTTTGTTTACCATGTTTATTACTGAGCCCACGTTAGAACTCTTTTGGACTTTTGAACCTCATTTTGAGAAACACTTTCTTCAAGATATTCTTTTGTCCTCCAGTTTAATAGTAGAAAGTGTGTTCATGGTATAATATTTTAAGATGTTACAAGCAGAAATTTACAACTTTATGAACATTTTTGAATGAATTTTACATGAATGACTTCATTAGATACCTTCCTTGTTCCCCTCAACCAAATGTTATCAGTTTTCTGCCAATGATATCCAAATGATGAGCATTTTTCTTTGTTGAGATTTTCACCATTATTCAGGGTGGTCTTTAGCTTTTCAATTTTTTAAGTAATAAGATTAACTGTATATTTTATAGAGAACTGCATTACAAATATGTTTTCAACTATTTTTGTAGTATTTAAGAGTTATGTCAGTTCTTTTCATGTCATACAGAAATTGTCTCAAAATACTCTTTAGGGGAATAAGTCACTTTATAGTCAGAATAGTTGACATTCTGGTTTTCTAAAAAATTTATTTTGCATAATCCTGTAGTCAGATCATTTTATGCATATGCAGCTTGGGTTAAATTTCAAGTACCGTGTTTAGCACTGGTATATTTACTGTATACATTTGTTTTGATTTCTGTCATGTAGAACACTGCCTTGGTCATCATAATGTAATCTGTGTTGTGTTCTTCTTTTTTCATGTTACAGTCTTTAAAAAAACATTTAATATAAATTCAAAACAAAAAAAAAAAGAAAAAAACCAAATCCGTAACTTATATTTTGACCTTAACATGTAACAAGTACATACATTTGGAAATTTTTGATCATTATAAGGTCCATATTTTACCATGTATGAAATCTTGATGTAATGCAATTATCATTATATTAAAAAACAGTAATGTGTTGGTCAAAAAAAAATGACTGCCCTGAAACAGTGAAGGGCATGGAACACCATTTATACTGCTTAGCTTGTTTTTGCAGGTCTAAGTGGTTTCCAGCTACATTTGTAAAAGGTACATATCTGGAAGAAAAATGGCCAAAGTCAAGCATTTGGCTATATGTACTTTGAGAGCTATGTTTATAAAATAAATGTTAGGAAATGCATTTCTTTTTTGTCCTTGTTTAGAGGCAATGCAGAAAGGGTTTTAAAGATATTGAAGGCCAGTTTGTAGTCTTAAAGTAGGAAAAACTGCACTATTTCTTACCATAGGGTCATTTAGCTGAATATAAGAAGAAGGCCTCTTGTTGAAGATTAAAATATTGGCTACAATTAGGATTCTGTACTCACTTGGAGTTACAATTTTCCTTTTCTGTGAATGATGAAGCAGGGTACTGAGATGCCTGCCTCTCTTATAACCACAGCTTGTGGTGTAGTGAAGCCAGTCAGGGTTCTAGATCCTGTCATTGTATGTGAAGGAATGATGACCCTGTGTTCACTATGGGTCTATAAAGGCCTTGACATTGCGACAGAGTTGAAATTAGGAAACAAGACTTCAAGTGCATTTTTACTGATTAGTGAAGTATATATCATACTTTCCCCACAACATATTGCTTTTGCAAATCTTTATGTAGGTAGCCATGTGATGAATCAAAGAACTGATTTGTAGTTAATTCTTGTGCCTTATGTAAGGGCATGGATGAGGCCCTACCCATGGGGCTGTCTTTGTAAAGAAGAATAATTCACTTCAGCAGTCACTTATTAAACTTCCAGTGAATTGGCCTCACAGCCTTAAAATCTAATTGATGAAGACATATTAATCAATTAATTATAACAACATATCTCTTAACACAATACTTCAATGTATAGTTATCTAACATGATAAATCAAATTTAATACACTAATATGTAAAATATTATATGAGTGTTATAGACAATACTTTTGAAAAACCAAAAATAAATTATAGGAATATGCTGTGGACCCAAGCTAGGCTGGTACAGCATTGGGCATGGAGAAGAAGGATTTAAAGCAGGATTCTAAGTGCATACACTGAGGCCTCTGGGACAAAGGAAGCAGTCTTGGGAATATAAGCTGTAAAACACCTTCCTAGAAAAGGGACTTTTATGCCATGCAGGTACTTTTATGTGTGCTTCAGGACAAGGTGGCGAGGCACTGAATCTGAGTCAGGTTCCCTGTGTACTACCACTTCCCTGTAAACAGTCCAGCCTTATGGGAGACTTAGATCTAAAGCTTGGTCCCCAGGGATCAGTTTTAGGGCACTTGAAGTGTCACTTAGTGTCTGATGTCAGGTCTCACTGTCAAAGAGAAGGGAGTTAAAGGCTATTATGGACAGAGAAACAGGGACAGAGACTCATTATAGTGTTGTCTTAGATAAGTAGTTGAAGCTGCTTAAGTACCTAAAGCAGGCAAGTTGTGGAATATGAGGGGATTCAGCTTCCCCGGGGACCAGCAGGTCCAGCCATTACAGCAATTTCAGAGAAATGCTGTGGGGTGGGGTAAGGTTCTTTTTCCCTCGCTGGCCTTCTCCCTGAGATACATTCTCAACCCTTTTAAACAATGTTTATTTTATTATTATAATTAGTATTTTATTTTGAAGCAAGGTGTCTCTTAAATTGCTGTTTTGGCCAGGCTGGGCTTGAACTTGTGATCTTGCCTCAGCTTCCCAGAGAGCTAGGATTACACATGGAACCACCACACCTGGTCATTTGCTTTGTATTATACTTGATCTCAGAATAGTTTGGGTTCCCAAATATTAAATTTTTGGGAATATGGGTTTTTGCTATTAGTCTTTTTGCCTCTACTTCAAAAAACATTTTCAAAGAGAGTTTATGAGCACCCGCTCCTTAACGATTGGTACTTTTTGTGTACCAGTTTCTCTGTAATTCCACAATAGAAAGTCACAAAATTCCCACACCCACGTTACCACGCAGTCTTCTGTAACCAATACATTAATGGTAGATTTTTGTGGGTCCCACCGTGGGTATACCTTGTTAGTGGGAGACAAAATGGTTAATAGAAGCTGTGACATCTCTAGGATACTGGAAATACATTTAAAGTGACTGGAGCACACACAGAAGTAAGGACTAAACTGGAGAAGATGGTGGAAAACATCACAGAAGCGTCATGTGAGCCAAATGACCCAGAATGCTTCTCCATAGGGTTTGCTCACCTGGGTGCTGTGCCACTTCCCTCCTTGCTCATTGCCCTCCCTTGCTCTCATTCCCCTCCTCTCACCTGTACTTCAAGTCTTCCTGTCAGCCTTGCATCCAGCAAGTCTCCTTAATTGTCTCTTCCTCCCAGTGTGACTTATTTATCCTTCCCCCTTGCTCCTATGGCTCCTGTGCATACTTCTGTTCTTGCCATAGCTAAACTGTTCCATCACCTTCTTCTCTGTCTGTTCATGTGACTGTGCACTCATTGAGAGAAACGGTTGTCTCGTTCACCGTGGGTCCTCCACACTGTGAGAGCAAGAATACCAGAAGAGGAGCTGGGTAGCTGGCTGTGGTACATGGTGAATGACTGTGTGTCATGCTAGTTATGGACAGTGGGCAAATGGGAAACACAGTCACACCTTCCAGTGAGGACTAATGGAATCACTTATATGCTTTAGAAAGAAAGCTGATAACATGCAAACATTCAGAGAAGAGATGAGAGGGAGGAATTCTGATTAAGAAATTCAAGTATAGGTATAAGTGAGAGAGCAGTGAAGGTCAGAAACAGATGCTAATGTGAGAATGAAGAAAAAAGCTAGCACCTTAGGGGTGAGGAGGAGAGGGAGAAGTGTGAAGAATGATATAAGTGTGATCTGTTTTTCAGGAGCGAATGAAAGCTTGAGCACTTGAGCTAACCAGGTATAATATTTACTTTTGAACAAAGTAAAATGGTTGTGACTTATCATTTCACCCATGAACTGAAATAATGAAAAAATATAAATCCTCACTTCACAACCCTTCCATGCATCTGCTGGACAAAGGCATCTGGTGCCATTGCCACCAAATCCCACTGAAATGTAAGACTTGCAAAAATGAATGAATTCTGCTTAACCACAGAACCCTATATGAAAAGCTTGCTTCTTATTTTTCCAATCATATGTCAGATTACTGTTTTTGAAGAAATAACCTTTTAAACTGACATAATTGTACATGTTGATGGGGTTGATGTGTGATAATTTGATGTATTTATACAATGTGTAATGATCAAATCAGGGTGACTATTTCCATCTCCTTAAAAATTTATCATTTCTTTGTGTTGGGAAACTTCCAGCACTGCTCTTTATAAAATAAAAGCCTGGTCAGGCATGGTGGCACACACCTGTAATCCCAACCCTCAGGAGGCTGAGGCTGAGGATCACTTAGGGTTTGAGGCTAGCCTGCACTATAAAGTGAGACCCTGTCCCAAAAAAACAAAGATAAATAAATAAAGGCCCTCTAGTTCCCTGTATAATATATAATAAATTGTTATGAACTGCAGTCACCCTACTGTGCTGTAGAATACTAGTGTCTATCTAACTGTATCTGGGTACCTGTTATCTGACCTCCCTCTGTCCTCTTCTGCTACATTTACTTGCTGCTTCTAACCCTTATTTTGTTCTCTACTTTTATGAAATCAAGAACTTTTCTCCAAAAATTAAAAAAATTTTAGTACAACCATTTATCTTTATAAATATTTCAAGTAGAGAAATTCTTTCCCTAAATTGGAAAGTTTACGACTGGATACAAGTATTTTCTAATTTTTCCTCCAAACCTTGATAAAGCATACCATGTACCCTTAACCACCACCACACTGGGACAGCTATGCATTGTAGAAATAAAACTCAACTTGTTCTTATTTTTTATAAAGAATGAAAGACTTGGTCTAAGGAAAGTCTTAAAGATTTGATTCTAAGTGGCCCACTATTCTCAAAGTTTAATATTTTTGCTTAAAATGCTTCTGTCTCCCATGAAGTCTAGTTTAAAAAACAAACAAACAACAACAACAACAACAACAAATAAAGCTTTAGCCAGTTGGACTCCAAGGTTGAAGAAATCAATTGAGTGCTTTGGAAGCATCACATTTTCTTTCCTTACTGTCTTTTTTAATTCAGAAGCAGAAATTGCAGATTTAGCTTAAGGTTTGGTATCTCACAAGTGTCAATATTTCAGTCTCTAACATGTCTTGATAGTAACTTGAAATAGAATCTCTGTAGCATCAGCAAAATGGGCTCAGAGATTTGGTTAAGATTTATTTGGCTTGATGCCTGTTGCTGAGAAAAAAAGGAATTAATCCTGAGCACTTTTTTGGAGCCAAATGCCAAACTGTTTGTGCTTAGCATCATGGCATCAGGATTTCCCTTCAAAAAGTGTCTCCAGACTAAACACAGACATGCTCTGCTTCTGGCTGCAGAATTCTGTTTAAAAGTGACAAGTAGCAAGAGGTAGCAGCACAGTGGCATTTGACTCTTTTTTTAGAATAAAAGTTTTTGCTTTCTCTGTCAGTGGTTAGAAACCCATTCTGGTTTTCATTAAACTCCATAAGGTGATTATTTTAATAAGAAGCCCTCTACATAATTATATGGAGATAAGTATTTTTTAAACACTATAAAATTTCTGAAAGTAGTAAAAACCTTTTAATATAAAACATATGCGAGGAAAAGCACCTAAAATATTCTTTCCTTATACTGTCTTACTTTGGCATCTGCATTTTTAAAATGTTCTGTTGTGAACACTCAGTCTGGTGATAGTGGCAGTTACCAAGGCAACTCTAACTCCACCCAGGTAAAAATGACTCTTAAAGATGAGTCTGTGCTTCTGAGCAAATGTTATATGTATGACAAGTAGAAGTCATGAGGGATAAAGCTATCTAAACTTTTTATCTTTACGAGTGTTACAGATACATACATATGTATCTATATTTTAATTAAAAATATAAATAATTTTATGCAGCAATTGCTTCTCCATGTAAATATTAAATATATTTTCAATGGTTTGAGAGGTTTCTGTTTTAAGGTCACTTTTGCAGCTGTCTAACTGCTTTCTTAATCTTACTACACAATATTTTTCTGGCAGAAAACATAATATACTTGTGACATCAATTTTACCCATAGAAATACAGATAATGACAAAAATACATATTTCAACCTGAGATAAAATAGAAGCAATGCCAGTTGTCATGGAAGAAAATAATTCATCTTTGTATTTAAAGTATCTATCTGTGTATCTATGAGATATTTAAAATATCTCATTTTTGTTCTATACATTCGAATTGTTCCCTCTTCATTATACGCATCTTGAATATTAGTATTTACCTAAGGATAAACAATATAGCAGTGACAATAACTGAAAACAAATCTACAGTGAATTGAGTTATCATAAATTCTTACCCTTTTCAAAATAGCTCTACATTTACTTTCTTCAGACTTTGTTAGAGGATTTTTCACCAAGAGTTTTAGTTCACTGAACATATCACACATTCAGCTGGCACAATAATGTAAGTAAATCTAAGTTTTTAACTTGGCTGTGTGCTCACTAGAAGAGGTAGTATGGCTGTCAGGATAACCACTAGTTGGCCATCTACTTTCTCTACACAAGGTATTCTTAGATTAGTGAGTCTTTCCCTACACGTGCTTAGCTGTCGCTAGTGGAGATCCCAGGAGGCAGGAAATTTGTAGTTGTTTGAAGTACCCTTTTGCCTAAGGAATTTACAATGTCACTGCATTTAATTGAGAAAGACTCTCAATACCTTTAAAACCAAGTGAATCACACAAAGTAAAAAATCTATAAAATTGTCATCTACCACTGCCGAAAGACTCCCATGAGTGAAAAAGAATTCTTTCAGCTAATACCTCCCTCCTTTGTGTTATTTCCATCCCATCTATTTCTACAAACAAGAACTGTACTACAGTAATATTTTTGTTATTTTTCCCCTGATAGTTTAAGAGCTTGCAGGTAGGAGTTGGTATCTTAGTCTTCCCTGAATCTCTAACCCTCTGGGGCTCAACATATAGAAGATATTTGCTAATGAATTTAATAAGAATACATACAGAAGGCAGAACATTGTCAGGGGGAGATATAGCAAGATAGGGTAAAGAAAGGGTTTAAAGGATAAATCTTCGCAGCAATGAATAACATCCTTCTGTTGGTTAGTTGCCCTTAGATTTCAGCCATTGAAACAATGTCATAATGCTATTCCCATAGGTACTTTTTTCTTAATCTAATTATTTATTTTTCTGTACATTATTCAGAATTTCTACAAATATGGCATCTAAAAATTACAGTTATTTCTTTCTTTCCAATGTTTATACCTTTAATTTCTTTTTACTTTTTATTTTTTCTAGTTTATGAGTGCATGTATGTGGTAAATGATGTTTACATTCCTTTTGGGAAGTTGGTACATGGGCATAAAACATCTTCAATTGTTTTTTCAATCCCTTTCTACCCCCTCCATCTCCCCTCTGCATAATATTTATATCTTTGTATAGAGTTGGTACAGATACATAACGCATAACATATGTTCTTGAATATAACATTGAATAATAAGATTTACAATGAATTTAAGAACTTTTTTGGAAGAGATTCACCATACTACTCTGAAGAGACTATACACACTAATTTAGATATGTATCTTGATATCAAACCAAATATATGGGGAAATGTGTGTCATCTAATCAAAGAAACACCATATTTTAAACTTGAATTTATTATTTCTCAGTAGCACATCACCATAATCATTGATATCTATTGGAATGTTACATGTGCCAGGCATTGGCTTATGGCCTTCACAGGCATTGTCTCATTCATCTTCACAGTAACCACTGATGTAGGCATTTTGGGATGTTAAAAATGTTGCCCTTGATCAAAGGCCTAGTAATGAAGATTCATAGACACATCTAGCTCCAAAGTCTATATGTACTGTCCATATTAGCCCTCAAATTTATCTTCAATCCAAGCATTAAAAGCAAATCATAGGACCTGGGATTTAGCTCAGTGGCACTGCACCTGCCTTGCAAGCGCAAGGCCTTGAGTTCAATCCCAGGTACCAGAAGAAAAAAAAAAAAGAAAGTCATAGACTTAGTATCTGCCTTGTAGCCACGTACTAAACTTTATTTTCAAATAGTGGTTTTATTTCGGTCTAATGAGCTTGACATATTTTCACATTATATAATATCTTCTTTATAAATATGAAAGATCACAAGGACATATATTTCCTGTGCTCTTCACCATGAAGAAGCATAACAACAAACAAAGCTGTGAATTCACAGATACTGGGAGGCTGGTGGTGTCTGACCAGAAAGAAACCCACCTACGACAGAGAGAAAGCATGTGAAGTATTCCAGCGAACAGAGGCCATTTATGTAGCCACAGACTCAGGGCAGCAACAGCAAAAAAAAGGGAAGAAGAATGCTCATGCCAAGTTCATAGAAAGTTCATTTTGTTTAAGAAAAAAATATGTTGTAAAACTAAGTAAAGTCTTTATCAAATATTGGATTTCTTTTTCTTTGAGATTTCTTCTGTCTGTGCCAAACAGATAGGACATGGCATATTTTCAGTTTGCTCCAGTTGCTTAGGAAGCCATATATTAAACACATTGAAGCATTCATCTCTGAGTTGTGTTGCTGGGCGGGGGAGAGCTCTTATGCCCTGCTTACCAAGGATGCCATCTCTCATGAGACCTTTTGCCCTGCTCCCAAATCTCCTAAGTGGAGAACAGTAAGAATACCTACTCTAGGTAAGCAAGACATAAGATGTACTAGGAAGACCACTCCATAAGTACTAGATGTTATCACCTCTTTGGAAAGGGCTGCCCCTAAAATCCACTTATGTGACAGAAATTGAGAGATTACTATAACAGCATATTTTGTATCTTTTCTGGAGGCTTAGCAAATGTTTTTAGGCTAGGACTTTTACATTTTAGGCAAATTTTTAGGGCCGAAGTTCAATTTCAGCTTCCAATGAAAGAACATATCTAATTCCTTGGCCCAGGAGCCAAGCCTCTTGCACTCCTCTGGAGATGAAGTTCTGATGGAGGAAGGCAGTGACTTTGACTTGAGAGCTTCCGGAAGGAGGTGTACATGCTTCACCCCAGCACAGAGAGTCATCTTACTCATCTGGCACTGCCTGGCTAAATAGAAGCTATTGTCCTTTTTAAGTCCTAATTCTTACAGTTTTTAAAGGTATATTGAAGTCTAAACTGTTCTCTGTACTGTGGATTTTTATTACATATGTGTGTACTGCTTCACATACAATGATTTGAAGTCAGGAACCAGAGTCAAAGCTACAACTTAATTGGGGCACCTTGAGAAGCTGATTTGTATTTTGATTGCCTAAAACCCTGCAACACTCCTCCCTGATTTTCATTCACCATTCAGCTGCAACCCCAGAGCACCTACTCTATCCCTGGTCTGGGTCTCAGGCCCTGTCCTTATCTAGCTGCCTTTTCTTATGCTGCCTTCTGTTCCTCTCACTCCCCAAATCATAAACACAGGGGAAAAAATGAAAATCTCTTTGTAGCCTTTTCTTTGAAGTCATGTTTTTCAAAAATACTTTATTTTCATCCCAACTGCATATGTTACCTTAATAAAATGACTGTTAAGTGTTTTGGGTAGAATTTCCTGTGTGTATGTTTAGACACATATGCTCATATATACATGTTTTTGGCTTTCTAAATATATTGCTTTGTACCCAGATCGTTTTGCTTGCATTTATTTCATTTTGCTTCTTACAAAGAAGCAAAGGCTTTGCTTTTGATGGGAGCTGATGGGACTCAGAGTCTGATGGGACTCCAGAGTCCTCCTTGGTTAACCTTTCTGTTATAATGTATAGCTTGTCACAGGATTTTATAAGTAGCTCTAAGAAATATGCATTTTAAAACTAACCTTTCTGCTGAAGTGGTGGAGATAAAATTATAGCACTTGTTTTATTTTTGCAACTTGAGAATTATCTTGAAGTCACAGGATTTTAATTATGTAGTATCCATATATGTGTATGTTTAAGCTATGTACCTCTTTATGTTATAGAAGCATCAACTTGATAATTCTTCATTTGAATTTTATGAACATTTATAATAGGCTGCTCTGATGCAAGGGATTTTTTACTTAGAAATATAAAGAACCAATTAAATCTTGTTTTGACCATTTTTTTTTTTGTAAAAAACGTTATTTGAAATAAATCTGCCAAAGACTAAGATGTACACCTACATAGGCAAACACACTGCCCACCTGTTCAGTCACAGCCTGGTCAGCTCAGGCTTCATAATTTTCTCCCCTGATCTGTGACTCATCTATGTTGGGTTATTAGGAAATCAGAGTTTTATTGCATGGGGAAGTAGCCACAGGAAGATCTTCATAAAGTTCTGCAAATCCTTTGCTACTACCCTTTGATGATTTCTCAATCGGGGCCAAACAAAGTCTGAACTTCTTTATAACACATTTATATACTCTGTAGTCTACCTTTATTTTCTCTGGCAGATTTATTTTCCAGTACTTGACTTTCGAGGTAAGTGAAAACCTAGTGTCATTACTGCCTGATAGATAAATGTGAAGCTGAAGGGCCTGAATGTAAAGACCATGCAATGAAAAGTTTATGGTAATAACAAAAGAGGCCTTTTAATGTAATGGTTAAAATCTAAATCTTTACTGTCAGATCACTTTCTACCAGTGAGACATTGGACAAGATGCCTTAATTTTTGTATGCCTTACATAAAAATGAAAGAAAAAAAGTAAGAAAAAAATACTGCTGCTTCATAGGATTTAAATAAATCATTTAGCATAGTACCCAACCAATAATAAATGCATTTAATGGTGGTTATTTTATAAAGGGAAGGCAATTGACTTTATTTCCATTTTTAACACATTTTGATATAGATTATAGCTTTAAAATGGAAGTTAGAGAATGACCTGGAAAGAATTAATCACAAGATGATTTTTTTTTTTTTTTCGGTACCAGGGATAGAACTTGGGTCCTTGAGCTTGCGCAGCAGGAGGCAAAACCACTGAGCTAAATCCCCGGCCCAGGATGATTTTTTTAAAATTAATTTTATTGGTACATTTTAGATATACAATATAATGACATTCATCATTGGAAATTTGCACCTTTACATAATCTCTCTTGGTTCTTATTTGTTCCCAGTTCCCCTGGCCTCCCTTCAACCCCTCCATCCCTCACTATTTACAAAGACTTTGTTTCCATTTTTCATTTTCTCATATTAATTCCATTCCCTTCTTTCCTCTCCCCTATCCCTCCCACTTCCCCTTCCACTTTGCCCCTTTTCTTCCTATTACACATTATCTAGTATACCTTTTAGCTCTTTTTTACACTTGCAGTTTCTCACCCTAGAAAAACTATTCAGTAATCATGACTGAAGATGGTGAGAGTAAAAAAATAACTGCAAAATGTTAACCTGCAATAGCATGGGAAAGCTCAAAAAGGCTGCTCTGTTTCTGGCCCCTTTACCAAACTGGGAATGAGAAGTTTGAAATTAAAAATCAGGGAACTTGTTGCATTTATTTTCCACATGATTCTTTTTTTTTTGAGACAGTCTTACTATGTAATTCAGGCTGGCCTTGACCTCATTATGCAGCCCAGGCTGGACTTGAACTTGGGATCTTCCTTACTCAGCCTCCCAAGTGCTAGGATTACAGACATGTGCCACCAAGCCCAGCTAGTTTCCACATAGTTCTGATCCTTAGAATCTGTAAGAAACTCAAAAAGCAACGGGTAGCATCCCATTTCAAATCATCTTTTAGTGATTAAAATTATAGTGCAGGTTTCCAACATGAATTGTTTTTGCAACTTAAATGACTCAAATAGTACATAATTTATCAATGTCCAATCAAGCCTTTAGGTAGTGCAATGAAACTCATCATAATTTCAGAATATTACTTAATGATACCAATTAACTGTACAATATCTCTGGATGCCTTATAGCCCTGAAATGATTTGTAGTTTGGTTGTTAGTAAAACTGAATGTCAGGGAATGTGCATAATCTATATGAATTTCTACAGAAACAGAGTATCAATGAAGTAATTCCCTGGGGATTAGAAATAAGTGAAAAATTTCATACCTTTCTATTTCCTTTTTCCCCTCAATGGAATACTCCTGTTGCAGATAGCTTTGCATAGGAAGCTTTGTATAAATCTTCTTCAGCTATTAAAAGAAGTAACATGGGGTTTCAGAATTGGTATTACAATAAATTAGTTTATAGTTAGACAGCAATTATATTACTAACCTTAGCTTTGGTTTTCAAAATCATTTTCCATTTGATTTTACACAGTCGGGTTTTAAAGTTCAATGTCTAAATATCTATACACTTTATTGAAAGATATATTCATTTGTTTGGGTCTGCTAGTTTTTATAATTTCATGGTCATAGATTTCTTATACAAGCAGTACATGATTTTTATTGCAATACATTTTGTTATGTTGTATGTATTAATAGTCTTTTACTTATGGAAAGCAGGTATTGATCTGCAATTCCTTAAAAGATTGTCTTAATTACCCCTCTTTTCACCAAGGCACAATACCCAACACCCACAACCTAAGGAAGGAGTGATTTATTTTGGTTCATAGTTACAGTTCATAGTCAGCTGGCTCCAAGGCAGAAATAGCATGGAGGAAGGGCCTGCCATGCGGGAAAGCTGCTCCCCTCAGGGTGATCAGGAAGCAGAGAGACAAAGGAGGACAAGAAAGGGAGATAGACCCTTAGAGGTCCTGCCCTCTTGACCAGTCTCTTCCAACCAGAACCCTCCCCCCCCAGCACCCCTAGCACTGCGTACACCAGTAGATGAATCCGCCAAGGAGCCCAGGGCCCACCATCCAGTCACCTTCTAAAGGCCTCCTCACCTCTGTACACAGGAGACTTTTAGATTTCAGATCTAAAGCATAAGAAAGATAAGTGCAAAGTGTGGCATCTTTGAAGTTGTGGAATTTATGTTTAAAAAGTTACATGTTTGCAGAACTGATGCTGTCTGCATATAAAGAAGTTATAGATAATATAGCTCATCTATCAACCATCTCTCCAATGTCACCTTTTCTTAATGAACAATAAGACACTTGGCAGTGAAAATATATCAATGTGCTGCTGCTAAATAATTTAGCTAACACAGATTACCTCTAAACCCATTGGCAAATCAACAATATAATTTTTCCTTCAATCATTACTTGTTTTTTGGACAAATATTCATGGAGTCCCTATGATGTGTGAGACATTTCACTCAAGAAAAGTAGGTTATTGTATAGAATTATCCTTTAAACATTTTTGAAGATACTGAGAAAAGAAAAAAAAATGGCTGAGAAAAGACCAAAGGTCAATTCATTGAAAAATCATATTTAAGCACTCCCCCTTTTTTCACAAGGTATGAAGTTACCACCTTATCAAGAATAGATATTTCAGACCAGGATGTGAGACTCCAGTTTCAGTCAGGCTCATGGAGCAGCTTCTCCCTGATAAAACTGCCACAGGGGCTCTGCAGTGTAGCTGCTGTTACAGTGTAGTTGTGCATGCCAGCTTTCACTATGCCTAATTCCTATGTTCTCATTAGGGATTTTTGGAGCTTTGGGATTTCCTATAGTACCTTGGGTATAAAGTATATTTCTCTAAATGAAGAACAAAGAATTAGATGTGATGAATGTACACGAAATATGAATGACTTTCTCACTTTATTGTAGCAGAAAGTGCATGTAGGAGAAATTAAAATCGATTCTAGGACATGCAACTGCTTTTTAGCTGGAAAATATTTCAAGTTTTGTGCACTTTGGAGTAGAGATGGAAAAATTATTTTTTATTCACTGTTATCAATTTTTTGGTATAAGCTTTTATGAATGAGTGCCATATAAGTCTAGGGAACTGTATTTATAGTTGTTTCTGACTCAATTCCTAAATTATAGATATATTTTAGGACTGTTCCTAATAGGCAGCCTTTTGCTTCAAGCTCTATCTAGGCGCATATCCAGACTACTTTTCCACTCTCATTCTTAGCTACTATGACAATAATATTCAGATAACATACCTCCATCCACATGACTCCCATCGATGAATCCCCCGGAGCAGTGTTGGGAAGGCCCATTCAGATTCATGCTGTTGGTCTATTATTGTGACTTTGTGAGGAAAAGCAGAACTTCTCAGAAAAGTGCCGTGAAGGAGAATTAACCCACCAGGCAACCAACTGACCTATTGTTTTTCTATCTCTTCACTTTAAGCAGCCCTTCTGAACCTGCAGCCAGCACAGACACAGTCAAGTGCACAAAGTATGTGCTTGGCCATCCACTACCTTTCCTGGTCTAAGACAGTTAAGATAACTCTTAAACATTTCCTGCCTAATCACAGTAGATGGCATTTGCATATTTTCTTAATGATAGTATAATTATACCAAAACATTAACAAATAGGGTGAATTAAATGGAAATGTATGGAATAATAAATAGTGTAAATAATTATAGTATGCATGTATAGAAATAACCAGTGATAGAAAAGAGGAACTATATCATAAATGAAAGTATTTTTTAATCCAAGCACTTTTTAAAAAAAAAAATAAGTTCAGTCATCAGTCTGGGGACATACAAATAAATAACTCATATTGCTCCTTCTGTGTGGATATAAATTTTTTGCTTTCATAAAAAAGAATGCCAATGTAAACAATTTACTTTTTCTCTATGAATGTAAGGATTCTACATAAAGATTACTAATTAGATGAGAACAGGCATCCATTTAATTCAACATTAGTTATTTCCAGGGGCCATTCCTAATGTAAATCACTCTGAAATTTACAGAACCAAATCAATGTGGAAATGTAGACAGAAAAGCTAACAGTCCAGTAGAGTGTTTGCCTACTTGTTTCTGATTAGAGAAGCACAATTCAAGAAATGTGTACTGTATCATTAAAATTATATAGCAGGGATTTTTCATTTGATTACTATGAAAAGAGTCAATATCAAACAGATTGGACAATTTAAATGAGTGGGCTAAGACCCTAGGCCCTTAGATTCTGCACTAGAGTATTACCTGTTTTCCACCATAAATCTGTTTCACGTGTTGGACAATGATACAGATCCCATTTGGGATTCTAGGGTCAAGTAATAATTTTCTTGTGCGATGAATATTTGTTGTTTCACATAGTGCTAGTAATGGTGCACAGAATAGCAATGAACAGTGATTCTTTTCCATGGCCTCTAAAACCTCTTTCAAAAGTACCTTTAAGTATTGTTAGGGTTATTCTCAAAGCCCATTCAGTGTGGATATCAGCTAGACAAAATTTAAAAGGGATTTTAATAGAAGGTCATTTTATGGTCCTCAGATACTGTTAATCAGATTGAAAATAAACCTGTCACTGAGCAGAAATCAAAACAACAGAGTCATTTGCAAATGTGAGCTTTTTAAATTGGAATGCTGGCAGTTGGGGTAAGTGTTCTGTCACACTTGAGAGAAACCAAGTCCCTAAAGATTTATAGCAATGTTTAGCTATTATCGAAACATCTCCTCATAGATGACTTAGTAAATGTCTGTCTTTGCATCATGTAGTGGTGTACAAGTTAATCTCCCCTTGTCCCTATTATACACACCTACACTTTCTTCCCGAACAGCTTATGAAGTGAGAAAACGACTGATTTCTGATGATAATATCACACAGACCACTTGCTCATCATCTGCTAGTCACATTGGCAGTGTTTGCAGTTTTAAACAAACTAAAAACAGCGAATATATTAGGAAATTAACAGTTTTCTGATAATAAGCCTTATTTTATTGTGTAAGTTATCTGATATTTATTTTTGTCTCTTGTTTGAGGACATTTGATAATAGAACTTGCTGACACATTTTGAACTCAGTTGTTTAGAATAACTATCATAGCAACCCTTTAATGGCTAAATTCAAAATCTGCTGTTCTTGCTATAAACATTTTGACTATTTTTACCATGGCCAGTTCTAACACACTCCAGGTCTGTGTTCATTACATCGATACAAACCTTCTTTAAAAGGGTATTTCATGCCAAAGCTATCCGTTGTAAGTCAAGAACACCTCAAAGGTGACTCACAAAGTGAATTCTAACCTTGCAAAACATACCTGTGTTACTTTTATTTTGAGATGACTTTGTCCTTTCCTGATGAATTGCCTTTTGCACGTATTCCCCATTGTTGTAAATTTTTTATAAGCCATTTCAACATCTCTGAAATAAACATCTTTTTTTTCATTAAGTTTATTGGTACATTTTAGGTATACAATATGCTGACATTCATCATTGGGAATTTGTACCTTTACATGATATATCTTGGTTCTTATTTTTTTCCCCATTCCTCTGCCCTCCCGTCAACCCCTCCACCCCTCCCTAATTACAAAAACTTTCTGTTTTTTCCTTTTCTCATATTTATTCCTTTGAGAAACTGAAAGGGATCAAAATGTGTAATAGATAATGTGAAATGGAAAAGGAAAGAATGAAATAAATATCTTTTAATGTTTTAGACTTTTTCATTCCATCAAATTGTGTTATGTAGACCTATTACTGTGAGCATGTATACTCATGAAGAGAAGCTAAACCAAACCACCAGTGTAAATGTGTGTGGTGTTTTTTAAGGCCTAGAGATTGAGAGTTCTGTGAAAGAAATTACATATTTCTTCAGTTCAGATTGCTTTAGGCTAAGATAAAAATCTTTTTCTGGTATTATGCAACTTATTTTATACCCAACTATATGCTCTCTCTGTGGTATATGCAGATTTTGTATGCCTGGTTGTTTTTGTACATGGTTCCTGGAAGATATTTGAAGAATAAATGACACGCAATAAGAACAAATGTCTATACAAGCACCTTTTATTTGGGTGTAATTCACTACTCTGAGTTGTTAATAAGGATGTCAACAGTAATTACTTGAATAAAACATTGTTGATTATTAGAACATTAAATAATTTATGAGTTCAAATATGCACAAAATACCTGTCTCACATTACTATTGATTATTAGATACTGATTTTCTTAATTGTTCTTTCAAATTATTCCACTTAAATTTTTGTTTTCCTATTAGCTGAATATCTGGGTCAAACTGATCAGAAGGTAGGAGGATACTGAAAATCCTAGGAAACTTCACTTAAAATGAAACAAATTCATCACAATATATTTTTTGTTTTATTTAATGTCATGTGGGGTGTTTTAAAACATGTCATTTTTATAAGTTGAGGTTTTGATATTAATTTGTCAGTAATTAAAAATATATAATTGCCTTTAATTTTTCTTGAAAATATTAAATTTTTAAAAATAGCTGACTCTTCATCACTCATGTACACGTTTAATTATATCAATTTTGTAGGCTCCTTAGAAAGCTATGTGTCATTTGCTCTTTGGAAATCTAAGGGATAGATTGTTTCAGGCCTGTAATCCCAGCACTGTGGAAGGCTGAGGCAGGAGGATCACAAGTTTGAGTTCTGCCTGGGCAATTTAGTGACTTAGGGAAACATTGTCTCAAAGAAAAATATAATAATAATAATAAGGGCAGGGAATGTAGCTCAGTGAAAATGCCCTGGGTTCAATCCTCAGTACCAAAAAAACATAAAAACAAAAACATTTAGAAATATATAACAAATATTATCTTTCAACTTTCCTTGAATTGGAAGAAAACCTTTGGCTTCTTGACTGCTTTCTTTTGTTGCTAATTCTGAAGGACTATATTTTATATAAAGTCTCACAAGGCATTATGAGAATAATTATGCTTTAATTCCTTAAAGGTATTATTTTTAGGACAAATTGTAGCTTTGGTGTCATATGTATTTAAAGTTGCAAACTAGTAATATTAGAAAAATAAAATTTCATTATTAACCTGATACGTTTAATAATTTAAGTTCAAATAATTTATTTGATAATTAATTCATTTATTAAATAATATATTGCCCAATATCTTTAATACAACTAAGTGTTCACACTTTTCCTATGATAATAATTTTTAAAAGTTTTACCTAGTGGTCATATAAAGTATACTTTGTGGAGTTTCATTTATTTATGTATTTAGCATACAAAAATTCATATACAGTTGTCCCTCATATCTGTGGGGGATTGTTTTCAGGCCACCTTCAAACACCAAGATCTGCACATGCTCATGTTCTTCATATGAAATGGTGTAATATTTGCATGGAACCCACATCCTCCTGTGGACTTTAAATCATCTCTAGATGTGTAATACCTAATACAACTAAATGCTGTGTAGATAATTGTTAAACTATATTGTTTATGGGATAATGACAAGAAAGAAAGGTCTGTACCTGTTCAGTACAGAGCTAATATTTTGCAAATTCTTTGTCCTGTAGTTGACTAAATCCATGTGTTATGGATTGGATAAAAATGTCCCCCCAAACACTTTTGGAATGTAGTAGATCATGGGAGCAGTAACCTCATCAATGGTTAATCCAGTGGTGAGTTCAAAGCAGATTGTGCTGTTAGAAGGCAGGATGGGTTGGAGGAAACATGTCACCAGGATCATAGCCTGGGAGGGTACATCTGTCACTAGCCACTAGCTACTTCCTGTCTCTCTCTCCCTCCCCCTCTTCCTATCCCTCTCTCTCTTCTTCCTGGCTGCCACAAAGTGAACAGCTTTTCCCTCCCCTGCCCTTCATTGTATTTCTGCCTTGGAGCCGGCCAGTCATGACTGAAATCACTGAGACTGTGAGCTAAAATAAGTATCTCTTCCTTTAAGATGTTTATGTCAGCTATTTTGTCCCAGTGATGGAAAGTGTACTAATATACCGTGGATACAAAATCTGCAGATACAGAGAGGTGACTGTATTTGCCTTGGTAGCATTGATGAAAAGAAAATATAATATTAGCAAATACCTCCTATTATTTTATACTTGTATTTTATGATAATGATATTTGAAATAAATGTTCAAAATCTATTATTAATTTCTTTACATTTGTACATCTGTACCTTTTTATTTTCAAGATAGGTATCTTTTTAGTTCTTCTGCCTCATTTTTAATATGGGCCTTTAAATAGTGCACTTTTGTTTTTAATTTATCACAACCACAAATTGCAGCCGCCTGAGCTCCATTTGGAGCCTAACTGGCTGGCTGAGCCTTGTTATTCTCAGCCCCCCACTGCTACACAATATGGCCCCATCACACAGCACATGAGGCGTCTGCCTGTCTCAGTGCCATCTTAATGGTGTCATTTGAATCTGGAAATGAAGCTGTCCACAGATGATGCCTTTTCCTTTCAGTCTCATTACCTTCTCCTTTATGAGTTAATTAATACAAATTTAGATGTTAAATTACCACTTGGAGAAACCTTAAAAGCCTTGATATTTTGATTCTGTGTGTGAATAAAGATACTGGGAGAAATGAAAATCTCTAGTATGATCAGGAACACCCACAATATATCAAATATATTTTTGAGGCTTGAAAACGTTTACTATTCATTATTGAATATGTTAAATGTGAATTAAATATAAATTATTAATTGCTTAAACTTGTTTCCAGATTGAAAAGTAAATGTTTATCTACCTGTTTTAAATGATAATCATTGTGGCTGAAAGGGCAATTTTTCTCTTATCTCTCTGTTTAAAATAATCTTTACAAAACATCAGTTACAGAGCATATATAGTTTCTTCGTTGACTGAGGTGATATTTCAAGTAGACAAATATAGTAAAAATAATTATGCCCATGCTCTGTTTAGTTCCCATACAAATTATTTGGAAAAAATTTAGTCAGTGATCCCAAACTCTACCATAGCAATGTACTTCTCAAATACATCTATTAGACTTGCTGAAGGCTAGAGAAGATAAAGATAATCCCTGATAGTCCACCAACATCATACATGCAGAAATTCAGGCACTGAAGGCACATGTTGTACTGACATTATCATATAATCATATGCATAAGTGGGAGAGTATTCATACTGTCAAATTAGCTGCAGTTATTCATGATTGAGAATCAAATGAAACACTTAAGTGTATTGAGTAATTGGAGTTAAAGATAATTACAGCCAGACATGGCTGTGCTAAAATAAAGCTAGTTAGAAAACTAACTGAATGTCCTGATGATCCAAGTCTGACTAATGTTTCACTTTAAATTGGGGAGCAATATTTATCTTCAGCTCTTTATTTGTCTATTGGACAGCTTGCTCATATCCATTAAGTAGCAAGGAGGGAAGGGAGAAGCACTATATAGGTGTATGACAAAATACTGAGATTGATTTGTGGCCTGTGATAATCCTAGATGCTGTTACCTGTTTTGGTGTAGAGATGGATCTGTAACTGCTAATAACTACTGATTGGTACTACCCCAGGGTCATTTACTTCACCCAAGCATCTTCAGACCTGACAGTCTGAGGATAAACATGATTTCCTTTCATTGCACATTCCATCTGCTGGCCCTAAGCCTCCTCCCACAGCGTCCCAAATGACTTATTGAACTCTCCAAGGCTATCTCACATGTGCTCAAGAACAAATGTGCACACATTTTTCTGCTTGGATTTCTTTTTGAAGTCTGCTGCCCTAAAGTTTTTAAGGGACAAATCATGCCATGCCCTCATTTGCCAGTGACCTTGTCTCTTGAGTCTGGAGTATTCAGATTACCTTGATCAAAATGGCATCCTCAGCAATGCACCTTCTCTCTCTGAAATCAAATCTGATCCTGCAGGCAAGTTTCCTTACCTCTCGGCACCATAATTCTGCTATTCATAGATCTCCCCACCTCCATTGTTTTTTTAAGAAAACTGTCATAAAATAGAATCACAGAGAACATGAAGAAGGCACACCAATTAACAATTTCCATTCAGACAACCCAGCTTATGTAAAGTTTCTAAAGGAGAGTCACAATTAGATAAGGTCAGAAGAATAAGAAGGGTGCAGTTGATGAGAGAGAAATGGTGGGAGTGGGGTTGTTAGAGTGTGGAGTGGATGCACCCAAGGCAGAATGAACTCCAAAGTTGTGAGGGTCTGAGGACCTGGTATTTATCATGGTACAAAGAGGCCAGAGTACATAGAATATAGCAAGTATGAGAAGAAATGAAGGGTGGAGATGGAACAAAGTATTTCAGATCTCACAAGCTGTAGTAAAAAATTGGATTTTTATTTATAGACTTGGAAGTTTTATAAGAGAGGGATTAACATTGTGCTATTTAAGTCAGGTTTTATAACCAAAAAGGTGCCAGAAACAAACTAAAAAAAAAAAGGATTTAAGAACAGCAACAATAATGAGACTGTGGTGATGATTTTGTTCACAAATTGTAGGAGTATTTCCATTTCAGTAATGGGAAAAATCCTTCATTACTTTAAATTTTTATATAAATGTGTATATAAAAAATTTATGAATATAGACATTTATTGGAAAATATTGCTAAACATGATTATTTATTGCATGATTGCAGTTTACTAATCTCAATACCCATTGAATTAACACAGGAACATATTTATTTTCTTGGATGTTGTGAGAAGAAATTGTTCGGAAATGTACATGAAACACTTTCAAGTAGCAACATAAATAGAAAGATTGTAATTTGTCTTGATAGCTTCCAAGTCATCACTCAGAAGTGAAATGGGCTCAGATTCAGCCAACTTAAAAGCATTTGCTTTTTATTGATTTCTTCAAAGAACAAAGAGTCTTGGATTGTCAAGTATTTATCTTGGATTTTAAAATCTGAGTATACTTTATTTTGGAAAAAACCAAATCATAACAGTATTATATAAAGATATTTATACTATACTTTAAAATGAATCGCATTCTCTTTGTACCCTTCTGCTTGTAACATAACTATCTTATTTGTCAAGGTCCTTAGATCCTCAGAGCATGCAGCACTAGTAGATGCT
Organism: Heterocephalus glaber; assembly: GCF_053883595.1. Classification (NCBI taxonomy): domain Eukaryota; kingdom Metazoa; phylum Chordata; class Mammalia; order Rodentia; family Bathyergidae; genus Heterocephalus; species Heterocephalus glaber. Next base: position 9,725,488 of record NW_028258303.1, read on the forward strand.
TTAAATACAATGATTCATTTTGTTTAAGCCCCTTAAGACCAATGCCACAAATACAGCAAACAGTACGAATTTTCATTGTTCATCTTTACCACAAAAGATAATTTATTTTGGCTTTAAGTAATAAAGTCCAATGCTTTTTTGCTCTCTCCCTCTCAAAACTTCTTCTTTTTTCTCCATAGATTTTATACTCACTTACAAAGGAATAGTCTACTATCAGATGCTATTTATTGTCTTTCCTCCTGGAACAAGTGTTAATTAATCTCTTTGGGTTTGAGTGTAGAAAGGAGTGGGGATTGAGGAAGGGTGAATAATCATCTAGGGAGTTAACTTTGTCTCTGTAGGAGACCAGACCGGTGCTGTGTAGGAAAGCTTTGGAAAAGGAAATGGAGCAGCCATTTCCCCAGGGCTTCCTCAGTGGTCAACTCCATCACTACCTGAGGTCCTGGATTTTGTCCTTCTAAATACACGTGAGTGGATGGATAGCCATGAGCTTGTTCTTCTTTTGGCACACTTACCTGTATTCTTCAGAAAAGATGCTGAGGATATGTTGGATGGTTTCTTTGAAATCACCAGAGTATATAATATGCAGTAAATAAAAAGAAAACTGAACAGAGCAATATAATTTATAAAATTTCTTACAGTAATATTCCATAGGATAGGTATTTTTTGAAAAAAATCCATTGAACTCTTTAAGAGTAATTTTATTGAATATGGCTTGGAGATCTGCAAAATAACTCTACCTTTGTTACATATTTATCGCTGTTTATGTAACTTTTCAAGGTGCTTGCATAATTTAGGAAAGAGGTTATATTACTTGGAATATTGAAACTGATAAGCTAATAAGACTAGTTTAATGGAAATATCTGAGAAAAATTTGGAGAAATGGTCTAAGGAGTTTTGAAATAATTTGACTAATAGATCTAAAACTGATTAACATTTTTTCTAACAATGAACTAAAATTATGTTTTCTATTGGACAGAAATCTAAATCAATATATTACTTTAAGGTATTGAGGCTCTAATGAAATAATAACAAATTCAAAAAGGTGTTTTCTCTTAGATTATTTAATACTCATTGAGTGAGGCCATTAAAAAACAATATTTAAAGGACTTGTATGCTACCCTCTTTCAAGAGGCTTGAATTCTAAGAAAGTTTCAAAACATTAAAGAAATCATGTAGGCCCCCAGAACTACCACCAAAAACAAGTATAGGGATAGAGATACAGAGACAGAGACAGAGAGAGATGTATATAAGATAGCTATATACTGGACCTTCAAGTTACCACTGGCCTGATAAAGGAACAACTTGGGTTAAGACTCAATGGAGTTCATAAATCAAGGGTCCACTGTGTGATCAAAACACACCATGGCTAAATCTTTAAAAATTATTACAGTAATTTTCAAAATTTCCCCTCTTGCATAGAACGCCCTTATGCCATTGCTCTTGCCATTTCCTGAAGCAGTTCTAGAAGTCCTCTTTTCTGAGTGTCTTTACACGGTTTGATCAAAATTTCAGTGAATAATGCTGCTGAATGACATCCAATGGAAAAATGGGCTCATAAAAACTTTACAATATGTCCTCATTCATCTTTTCCACCAGGTGTGGCACTGTGCCACTTCTGACTCTTCCCCAAAGTCAAAATGACCATAAAAGTTAAACATTTTGAATCAATTCAGAATATCAAGGCAGCCACAACAGAGCAACAAAAGATACTGAAGTTAAAGGATTTCTAGAACTGTTTCAGAAAATGGCAAGAACAATGAGAAAAATGTGATTGAAGCCAGGGGGAGTATTTTGATGATGATTAATGGTACTGTGTTTTTTACTGTAATAAATTTTTTAAAACTTTAAACATTTGCTCTATTGTTATGTCACATCTCCTCTATGTACATATATGCAACATAAGTGTGATAATTGTGTTTGCATTTACACATGTATTACATGGGTTTTTTTTGTTTGTTCGTTTTTGTTTGTTGACACAGGGTATTGCTATGTAGTTCAGGCAGGCCTTGAACTCACTATATAGCCCGTGCTGCCTTCAAACTCCGGGTAATTCTCCTGCCTCAGCCTCCTGAATGCTGGGATTACAGGCATGGGCCACCATGCCAGGCTTTTTTGTTTGGTTTGGTTTTTGTCCTTACTCATAGCAGGTACTCCATATTCATTTATTGGATAAATCAATAAAATGTATTATTTGCCACTGTTGTAGTCAGGGTTTCAAGGGAATGGATTCAATACAGAACACATGATTTATAGGATTATTCTATAATATTCACCCAAAAAGTCAAATGTGCGTGTGCATATTTTTAACAAAACAAAACTTACTGGTAGGTGGATTGTTGTCAGGTACTAAGCTCTAGAAAGAGAATAGGAGAATGATAGTATTACAGTAATTGTTCACAATTATATTCAATCTTTTTCCTTTTGCTAAATTGTTCAGAGAAATCAGCTAGGTGATATTAGTTTCTGAAAAAGTGTGTCAAGATTTAAAGTCAAATCCAGAGGGAATTAAAGGTGTATGAGTAAATGTCAAATGAGAAAGTGTATATTATCCTTATGTATTCTTCAATATTTCTTGTACATATATTTATAATATCCAGTTATAAAGTTCTCACCTAGATACTGTACTTTAAATGTATTGCTAAAATACATAGAGATACAGACTGTTAATGAATTCCAATAAACACTTAATGGTTTAGAGGGTCAAATTTTTCTCATCTTCTTGGAATTCCAGCCTTTTAAGTAAACACTGGTAAAAGAGTCTCAACATAAAATGATGATATGCAACATGCCTAAGCACGGACCCACACATACACAGCTGTGCTTTGAGAGCTGGTGTGGCCTGGTAGCTCAGAAAAAAGCCCAGCCCTGAGTCCATTTCTTACACACCTGAAAGAATGGGCTAATTAGCTGTATCTGCAGAGTAGACCTAATCTTAGTACCTAGCTCCTAATGTTATGGTAAGGCTTGCAATGAGTATCTAACAAGTAGTAGAACTTCGGAATTTTCAAAGCTGTATTAGCTATTAATATCATGTACCCTACAGTTTCACCTTGTAGTCAAGACACTTTCAATTTAGGAACTGTCTGTATACATTCATTTCTTGCCGATTCAAAGAAACTATATTTTTATTATTAAAAGATTAAATTTTGGGCTGGGGATTTAGCTCAGTGGTTCCAGTGCCTGCCTTGAAAGCACAAGGTCCCGAGTTCACTCCCTGGTACCAAAAAAAAAAAAAAAAGAATTAAAAGATTAAATTTTATACAATCTTTTCATTATCCAGACTTCTAAGATACTGTGATAACACCAGGAATAGAACTGGAGGCCAATCTGTGATGAGATTTGGGAGCCCATTCTTCAAGGGGGATAGAGATCATGCTCAAACTCTTGACTGATGGCCATATGGATTGTGCCTTTAATAAGGAAAAGCTTTAGATAACTTAATAGAATGAATATTAAGGTAATTGTAGAAGCAAAATAAGTAATGTGTTCTTTTCAGATTTGCATTTCCTATTCTTTTTTTCATTTGATTAAACATTAAACTTGAGGAGTACGGTAGAGGTTTTAATAAGAATAGTGGCTTTTCGGATCAGCCCGCTGCAGACAGGCAGCCACCTGGTTCCACACTACAAAGACACAGAGGACACCAGACCATCAGACCACAGTACTGAGTCCTGCTGCTCCCAGCACAGAGGTAGGGGCTTCTGAGCCACCGTCCCACTGCTCCTGGTCCACAGTAAGGGGCTTCCTGGCTACCAACCCTCCCGCTGCTCCCAGCCCACAGGAAAGGGCTTTTGGGACACCTTCTGTCCCACCACTAATGGCCCAGAGGAAGGGGCTTCCGGGCCACCATTGCTCCTGCCATTCCTGGTCCAGAGGTAGGGGCTTCTGAGCCACTGGCCCACTGCTCCTGGTCCAGAGAAAGGGGCTTCCCAGTCACCATCCCTCCTGCTGCTCCCAGCCCACAGGAAAGAGCTTTTGGCCCACCATCCTTACCGCTGCTCATGGCCCCTGTCCCACCTCTCCCAGCTCAGAGGAGGTAATCCATGCAGGCACCAGCTGCACCCCCCCCCCCAGTTGAAATGAGAAAACACGTAAATAAGTTTCAAAACCAGACTTCCAGATCACCTACAGCAATCCCAAAGGGAAATGAGATGGCACACTCTGATACTCAACCACCTGGACCCACTGAACTGGCAACAAAAGGGCATCTGGAAAAAATGAAATCAGAAATAATTTCTCAGATAACAGGAGAAATTGTACCCCTAGTGCAAGACATGATTAATAAATCTAGAGAGGAGCTCAGGAACATGATGGAATCCCAACATAAGAAACAAATGGAATCCATAAAACAGATGCAAATAGATTTCCAGAACATGAAAAACTCCATTGAAAGTCTACACAGCAGAATGAGCCAATGTGAGGACAGAATTTCAGATATAGAAGATAAGATTGCAATTAGTGACCAGGAAAAGAAAAATTGCTTCAAAATTATAAGGGAACATGAAAAATCAATCCAGCAGCTCCTAGGTGATGCAAAGGAGAATAACATAAGACTGACTGGGCTCAATGAAGAAACAGGAGAGAGTGGAGATAACATAAAAAATCTCTTCACAGAACTAATGGCAGAAAACTTCCCAAGCAGGGGAAAAGAGCTTGACATACAGATAAGTGAGGCATATAGGACTCCAAATAGCCTTGATCAAAAAAAACTACACATAGGCATATAATTGTTAAGATTCCAGAAACACAACAGAAGAACAAAGTTCTCCAAGCAGTCAGAGAAGAGAAACAAGTCACATAAAAAGGAAAGCCCATCAAAATCACAGCAGACTTCTCAACACAAACCATCAAGGCAAGAAGAGCTTGGAGTGACATATTCCAAGCCCTAAAAGAAAACAGCCTCCAACCCAGATTGATGGACCCTGCAAAACTCTCTTTCAAAATGGATGGAGAAATAAGATACTTTCATGACAAAGAGCACTTTAGGAACTTCGTGAATACCAAACCAGCACTCCAAAGAATTTTACACAATATCCTAGGAACAGACATTGAGGATCACAACCCCAGGAAGCAAAGAAGAATGAACCCATCTGGCATAACAAGAAATTAAATGTAAAGGGGGAGAACCCAACCAAGAGAAAAAGTCATGGCAATGACAAGTCAATATGTTTCAGTTATAACCATCAATGTTAATGGTCTCAATTCACCAATCAAAAGAAACAGGCTGGCAGAGTGGGTCAAGAAGCAAAATCCAACAATATGCTGCATACAAGAAACACACTTCATTCAAAAGAAAACTCATAGACTGAAAGTAAAAGGGTGGAAAACAATACTCCATGTGACAGGAACCTGAAAAAAAGTAGGAGTAGCTATCCTCTTTGCAGGTAAAATAGATTTCAAACCAAGACTGATTAAGAGAGATGAAGAAGGATACTACATCCTTGTAAAGGGAACAATCCAAGTGGAAGAGATGACAATCATAAATATCTATGCACCAAACACTAGTGTGCCCAACTATATAAAACAAATACTAATGGACATGAAAAGTCATATATTCACTAATACAATTGTAGTGGGGGACCTTAACACCCCACTGTTACAAATAGATAGATCAACTAGACAAAAAATAAGTAATGAAATACTAGAACTCAATTGAACTCTTGAACAAATGAACTTAACAGATGTTTACAGAGTCTTCCACCCCACAAAATCAGAATACACATTCTTCTCAGCTGCACATGGGTCATTCTCAAAAACAGACCACATACTCACACATAGAACATGTTTAAGTAAGTGCAAAGGAACTGTAGTTATCCACTCTATATTGTCAGACCATAGTGTGATGAAATTGGAGATCCATAGCAAAAGAAACTCAAAAAATTTCATAAACACTTGGAAATTGAACAACACATTTCTGAATAACCAATGGGTCACAGAGGAAATTAAAGAAGAAATCAGACAGTTCCTTCAATTAAATGACAATGACAATACAACATATCGGAATCTATGGGACACAATGAAAGCAGTCTTATGAGGGAAATTCATAGCAGTGAATACGCATATTAGGAAAACAGAGCAAGCCCAATTAACCAACCTGATGGTGAACCTCAAGCTTCTAGAAAAAGAAGAGCAGGACAAACCCAAAGCTCATACAAGGGAGGAAATTATAAAGATCAGAGGAGAAATCAATGCAATGGAGACTAAGAGAATAATACAAAAAAATCAATGAAGCCCAGAGTTGGTTCTTTGAAAGAATCAACAAAATTGACAAACCCTTAGCCATCCTTATCAGAAAAGGAAAGAAAAGGCAAAAATCCATGCAATTAGGAATGAAAAGGGTGAAATGACAAGAGACCCAGCAGAAATCCAGAGGATCATCTATACCTACTTCCAGAAACTATATGCCAATAAGAAGGACAGCACAGGAAAAATGGACAGATTCCTAGATGCATATGAATTACCAAAGTTGAATGAAGAAGACCTAAAAATTCTGAACAACCCAATAGCAACCAATGAAATTGAAAATGTAATTAAAAACTTATCAACTTAGAAAAGCCCGGGCCCTGATGGCTTCACTGCTGAATTCTACAAGACATTTAGAGAGGAACTGCTGCCACTACTGTTTAAACTCTTCAGTGAAATTGAAAGGGAATCAATACTCCCAAATTCATTCCTGGAAGCAAGCATCACCTTGATCCCCAAAGCAGAGAAAGACCCAAACGAAAAGGAGAACTATAGGCCAATCTCACTAAAGAACAGAGATGCAAAAATCCTTAATAAGATACTGGCAAACAGAATGCAGAACATCATCAAGAAGATCATACACCCTGATCAAGTGGGATTCATCCCAGGCATGCAGGGATGGTTCAATATACGCAAATCAATCAATGTAACACACTATATCAATAGAGCCAAGGACAAAAACCATATGATTATCTCCATAGATGCAGAAAAAGCATTTGACAAAATCCAACATGCATTTATGATAAAAACCCTACATAAAATTGGAATAGATGGTCTCTACCTCAAACTGTTAGAAGCCATCTATGAAAAACCAACAGCCAATATCATACTAAATGGTCAAAAACTGAAATCCTTCACACTAATATCAGGAACAAGACAAGGATGTCCACTATCACCACTCTTGTTCAATATAGTTCTGGAAACATTAGCCACAGTAATTAGACAAGAGGAAGAAATAAAAGGAATAAAGATAGGTAATGAAGAAGTCAAATTGTCATTATTTGCAGATGACATGATACTCTATATAGAAGACCCCAAGAACTCCACCAAAAGTCTTCTAGACTTAATAACCAAATTCAGTCAAGTAGCTGGTTACAAGGTCAACACACAAAAATCAATAGCTTTCCTCTACACCAATGACAGACTCACGGAGAGAGAAATAGGGCAAATAATTCCTTTCACAATAGCATCCAAAAAAATGAAATACCTAGGAATCAACCTAACAAAAGAAATCAAAGACCTCTTCTCTGAAAACTATGGCACTCTGAAAAGAGAGATTGAAGATGATATCAGAAAATGGAGAGACATCCCCTGCTCCTGGGTAGGAAGGATGAATAGAGTGAAAATGGCCATACTTCCAAAACTGCTATATAGATTTAATGCAATTCCAATTGAGATCCTAGCAGCATACTTCATGGACCTTGAGAAAACAATCCAAAAATTCATTTGGAACAAGAAGATGCCCAGAATAGCAAAAGCAATTCTAGGTAACAGAGACATGGCAGGGGTATCACAATCCCTAACTTGCAACTATACTACAAAGCCAGTGTGATAAAAACAGCATGGTACTGGCAAAGAAACAGACTTGAGGACCACTGGAACAGATTAGAAGATGCAGAAACAATGCCAGACACCCTCAGCCATCTCATCTTCGACGAAGGAGCCAAACACCCTCACTGGAGGAAAGCTAGCTTCTTTAATAAATGGTGCTGGAAAAATTGGGCCTCAAGTTGCCAAAGATTAAAACTAGACCTATATCTCTCACCATGCACTTAACTAAAATCAAATTGGATTAAAGATCTAAATATTAAAATAGAAACTGTGAACCAGTTGGAAGAGAGGTTAGGTAGAACCCTTGAAGACATCGGTGTAGGAAAAGAGTTTATGAACAAAACCTCAGTTGCCCTTGAACTAGCACAATCAACAAGTGGGATCTCTTATTAAAAAGCTTCTGCACAGCAAGAGAAACCACCAGCAGTGTGAAGAGACAACCCACAATGTGGGAAAAAATCTTCACCTGCTCTTCCTCAGACAAAGGTCTACTATCTCAAATCTATAAAGAACTTAAAAAGATTAGCCCTCGCAAATTTAAAGACCCAATCCGAAAATGGGCATCTGAAATGAATAGACATTTCTCACACAAAGAAGTAGAAATAGCAAATAAATACATGAAAAAATGTTCAACATCGCTGGTCATTCGAGAGATGCAAATGAAAACAACTCTGAGATTTCATCTTACTCCAGAAAGAAGGGCTATTCTCATGAAATCAACCAATAACAAATGCTGGCGGGGCTGTGGGGAAAGAGGAACCCTGCTCCACTGCTGGTGGGAGTGTCGACTGGTGTAACCACTATGGAAATAAGTATGGAGATACCTCAAAGAACTAGGAGTGGAAGTTCCATTTGACCCCACTATTCCATTGCTGGGGATCTTCCCCCCAAATTAAAAGAATCATACCACAATGATATATGTATGGTCATGTTCATAGCAGCATAGTTTGTGATAGCTAAAACTTGGAAACAGCCCAAATGCCCATCAACTGGAGACTGGATAAAGAAAATGTGGTATTTTTATAAAATGGAGTACTACTCAGACATCAAAAATGAGAAATTAGAGACATTTATAGCTAAGTGGATGCACATTGAGGCAATACTCTAAAGTGAAATAAATATGACACATGTGTAAATACTGAATAGTTTCTCTGGTGTGAGAATTTGAAAGTGTAAATAAGGACTGAAAGGTATAATAGATCATGTGAAATAGGAAGAAAAGGGGCAAAGGGGAAGGAAGTGGGAGGGCTAGGGGAAAGGATAGAAGAGAATGGGATTAATATGAGAAAATGGAAAAATAGGAGCAAAATCTTTGTAAATAGGGAGGACTGGAGGGGTTGAAGGGAGGGCTGGGCAAGGGTGAAAAATAAGAACCAAGAGAGACTATGTAAAGGTGCAAATTTCCAATGATGAATGTCATTATATTGTATACCTAAAATGTACCAATGATTAGAATGAATAATCGACAATGCACAATAGGAAGAAAAGGTCCAAAGGGGTAGGGGTAGTGGGAGGGACAGGGGAAAGGAAAGAAGGGAAAGGAAAAATGATGAGAAATGGAAAAACTGGAAATAAAGTCTTTGTAAATAGAGAAGGGTGGAGAGGGTGAAGGGAGGGCTAAGAATGGGGAAAACAAATAAGAACCAAGATGCATTATGTAAATGTACAATTCCCAATGAGAAATGTAATTGAGTTGTATACCTAAAATGTACCAATAAAAGAATTAAAAATAAAAAAAAAGATTTGTTTTTCCTGTAACTCCTTGTTTAAGGTGAGGATTATCTGACTCTAACTGGTAACTTCATTAACCTAACGAAGTTACCAGACCAGGGTGAATTTACAATGTATATGGCCTATCTTGTGTCTATGACTTGTAAATAGGAACTGGAATTGTATTTACATATCAAAGACCACTAGGGATGAGATAATGACTAAAAAGGATATAAAAAGGGAAATGCTGATCAAAGGGGGTGGGGATACTTACCAGACTGGTTTCTGGCATTCCTGCCACCTGGCGAGAAGAAATTTAATTATTTTATCAAAATTCTGTGTCTCTGTGTATTTCTTTCTGAGATTTCTGCAACACCTTTGCTAGAAGCTTATAGTCTCAGAGAAAACAGGTGACCTTCTATTAATTTTCTCCACAGAAAAGAGTCTTTTTATTGGGAAAAGGAGATTCCCCATCCAATTCATACCTAAAATTCTGAACAGCAGATTTTAAAAAGTCAGTAACCTCTGCTAAAAGAGAAAAGTTGAAATAATCCTCAAGTGTCCCTTCTCGGTTTCACTGTTATGTATTAGAGCAATATTCTTAGACACATAACAATCACCCTCAACCCTTGTTTTTAAAACTCAAATTTCAGTTGGCTTGCTCCCAAAGATTCTGATTCAGTAGCTAAGGGATAAAGCCAAGGAATTCACATGTATTGTGTAGTGAGTACCTCAGGTGATACACAGACATGTTCTCCTTAATGGTCTGTAACTAGCTATATATTAAAGGCAGGTAAATTTTGAAAATGTGGTACAAATTTAATGTAAACAATTATATTTGTCTATGATTAAATTATGATATCTTCTTAGGGCAATCATGTCTTTTTATTTAGATCTGAATCTTAGTTTAAGCTATAAATGATGGAGGGATTCTTATTTAAAAACAATTTCCTAATTTAAGCTACAAAAAAGGGTAGGGATTCCTATTAAAAAATAATTAAATTGATTCATTTTTTTATTACTCTTGATTTTTCTTTACTGATGTCTCCCATACATGTATTCATTCTCTTTTCATTTTTTTCTTGGCATTATTTGCCAGGCACTTTATCAAAAAGATAAATGTGATGTTGCCCTTGATGTTAGACCCTTACCACTCAGTAGAAGACATTTCCCTCCCCCAGTAATCTCCAGCCATTGCAGCTTATGGTGACTCACAGGAAAGGAAGCTTGGCTGTGTTGGAGATATTCAAGGAAGAATCCATAGACAAGGTGCAGCTATTCATTTTCTGTTTGCTGAGCACTTCCTTGGTTGTACTTGTTGTAGAATCTGAGGACAGAGTGAATGAAGAACACTTTTAGCTTACTCTGTTCAGGTTCAGATGCCTTCTTTTCTAGTGGGCATGTGAGCTGGACTTAGGAAAAGGTAATTAAGAAAATTAGTGAAGAAATAGGGACAATTCTTTCTTTTGCCTGTATTATTATTATTGTGACACAGCACAATATAATAAGTCAACCTCCAAAAATCTATGGGTGGATATGCTTTAGTTGGCATTTTTGTGGCCAGGAACCAGATTCCCCCATCACTGTATTAACCCAGGAAGGCCCCCTCTAGGTAAATTATACCAGTCTCCAGATGATCAATTATTGGTTTACCTCTTGCCTTGCTAAGCTTTCACAGCTTATGGTGGTGATGTGTGAATATAACTTTAGCATCTTGATCACAGCAGGCACTTGATTCACATTTCTTTAGTAGCTTAACTGAAATTAGATAAGAGAAATACATTACAGGTCATTAAAAATGTGCAAATTGTGCTCGCTTTGGGAGCACATATACTAAAAAAAATGTGCAAATTGCATATGATCCTCTTTAAGAAAGGTGCATAAATAAGATCATGAAGGCGCATTCCAAAGTCCTCTCTCTCAGCCCTCCCTCCCTTCTTCTTAGAATATCTATGTATCAGAAAATTTGTCTGAGAAGCAATCTTTTTCTTAATGCTCTTTTTTTATCTTTTGAAAATTAAAGACTAAAACACTTAAAAGTACAGAACTGCAACCTGTCCCCAGTGATGCTCTCTGAATTAATGTGGTGACCTATGTACAGTTGCACAGTCCCTCAATAATTATCTAACCAAAGGCTTCAGATAATTACAGCAGGAAGATTTTCAAGACACAAAACATCCGCAAAAACTTGACCTCTCATGTTGATTCAGGCTTTTTATGGTTTAATTTTTTTCTTTCATTTTGATGTTTCATTTTGATGTTAATCTAATAACAGATGAATTTCTGGAATCCAATACACTACTGAATTCTCAATTGGAGGATTATAAAATAAATAAGCTTTTTATAATAGTGAGAGAGGTTTGAATACAAAGAAATACTGAAGTGGAAATAGAGAAATATGGAATAGTATACTAAAATACATTCAAAGTAAGACATTATTAACTATTAGAAAAGATTAAAATCAGAGAACAATATGTTTCATTTGTAGAGATGATTATTACTTAGCAGTCTTGTGGTAGAAAGAGTTGCAGGAAACTTGCTGAGCTATCACACTTATGAATATTAAAACCATCCATTACCTAAATTTCCTTTTGATTTAACTTCACAGCTGGAAGTCCAACAATATCCCCTTTTCCCCATTGCAATAAAAAAGGCCTTAGCCTTCAGGTGAGCCTCTGGACTTTATAAATTCAGCCAATCAGAAACTGCATAAAAACATTTTTTTTTTTAAAGCTAGCTTGCCTTTGTGGTCTTCCTAAGTCTTTAAAAAATAATCTTCCAATCATCCTCCCTCCGACTGAGTTATGGCAGTGCTTTCTAAAAATGGTAAACTCTGACTTCTGGATGGGCCTCAAGACAGAGTGAATAAACCCTCCTGAGAGACCCTGATCTCTGTTCTGATTGTCTTTCATCAGAAGGAGCACAGACACTTGGTATGAAGTGGTCACAATAGTACGAATTGTGCAGCCATAGGAAACACTGTTTTCTAAACACCTCATATGTTTTTCATGACTAGTGTTCATTAGCTTATAAGCAGACAGATGCATATCTGCTGTATTTTCAGCATCTTGTCTTTTCCCGTTAATACCCTGTTTTTTTGCCACCTTTCCTCTCAGTTGCTTTGTGCTCTACAGTGGGGTGTGATCACACTAACCAAGGTAGGCATTTTAACCTGCCAGAAATAGCTCAAGGTAGGCATCTTAACCTGCCAGAAATAGACATTTCAAGAGAAGGACAGAGGAAAGAATATTGTTTAACACTCAAGGCTGTTGCATAATAGTGAAATTGAGGCATCAGCTACAGAGATTTAGGAGTTGCACACTTGCCCGTTCCTCTTTAAATATTTTTTTGGAGATGATTTCTGTTGTGAATGTAATTAAATGAGTCCATTTTAATCAGTTTCATTGATTTAACTTAATGTGTTAACTTAATGAGTACAATTACTCCAGCATGAGGGAAATAATACTGAAGTTCTGAGCTTTCTCATTTGAATCACTGAATCCTGTGTTTACACACCTTTGTTTCACAACACCTTGTGAAAGTGGTGGAAATGTGTTTTGAAAGTCCCCTCTTCAGAGATATGCAGATGATGCCTTGGGACTCTGAATATAATAATATATCAGTGGCGCTTGAAAGTGTCCTCAGGCTTCATAAGGAGAGAAACCTGATTATACTACACTGCCTTTCCTGATGCAGTATGTGTATACCTTTCTTTTGATGGAAACAATTGTTTAGTTCATCACTCATTTTCATGATTGCTCCAGTGAATTTTGTAAAGCACCAGGGGAAAGAGAAGGAGGAGGAGGAGCCTCTATAACCTACAGAGAGTTTTAAGGTTTTTCTGCTGAAGAAATAGTTTTTATGCTTAATGGTGATAAGACTCTGGTAAGGCAGGCAGGCAGGCAGGCAGGCAGATAAGCAGCAGGGGCTCCTGTGGACACAGCTCTGGTAAGATCTTCTCCACCTTGGAGATGAGGTCGTCACAGATCCGGGTCAGCTCCTCATTCTCCTTGGTCTTCTGCTCCATGAGCTTCTCCAGCGACTGGACCTGCATCAGTGCCTTCCTTAGGTTTGCCTGGAAGGCCAGTGCCTCTGCCTAGGCCTTGCTCCAGACCTGGGTGATCTCCTCTGGTAATACCAAAACTTAAAATGGTCAGATTATCAGTCTTGGCAGGAACTGTCATCCTGCATAGCATTTGATCATAAAAGAACTCCACCCTACTTATTTCTCAGCATAAAGCACAGAAGAATACTAGTCTGGTTCTACAACCTGGCTTTGACTTGGTTTGCTTTGGAACATTCAAATATTTCACTTTTTGAGGGAAGTTCAACAGAGGCAGACATTGAATTTGCTGAGTCTGCAGGAACGTAAATGTTGTTCACTGACTCTTTCAGTTCAGTAGATTTTCTCTAATAAACCATCTTTGTGCTGCCTACATCTTGGTTTCCATAGAGATGGGGTCCATGAAGACTCCACACCATATTATGGTTTGAGATATGAAAAATAAGATAGGAAAGTTACAGCTCAAAAAAATAAATAAATGAACAAATTAAAAGCAGCACTGGAAAAAACAAGGCTAGAGATTATTGAATTGTATTACAGACTTAAAATTCAGATATAGTAGAATCAGAATCAAAAATAATAAAAAAGGAAGTAAGCACAAGAATAAGTTTCTGTAAAAATAGGGTACAAAACACCTAAACTATTTGTTCTGAAAAATTAAATATAGATTCATATTTAATTGTTTTGATCTCAAAGATCAATTTTCAATCTCTTGTCTTATTTTAAAATGCATTATGCTGCAGTCTCTTTAATATATGTCAACGTGATGTCAAAGTGACTTTATTCTTGTTTATGAATATTTTGAATTAGGAATTGAATTATGTGATTTAGGAATTTGACTGAAGGCTGTTTTGCCTACACACATTATTACGCATGTGCTTTTTACTTGACTTTTAGTAAATGTAACATAGCAGGACCACTGGATTGACTTGTGTACAAACTAGCAGGGAAATCACACTGAAGAGAAGCTGGCCAGGGCTGTGGTTTTGTCTCTGTCATCAACTGGAGTGGAAACTATGACAGCATTCCCATGAAACTATTCATAGTGAATTTAGTCCCTGTGAAAGATCAAACACTTAAACTAAACCTTTTGCCTGTTGAAGAAAAATCGGGATATTGGATTGATTGGTTTAACTAAAACGTGATGAAACATACATTCCACTTGGCACTCACTGCTTCTCAGCAGTTGAATTTCTTTCTAATTTACTTTTCAAAGCCTATTATAGAACTTTTCCACTTCATGTAAAGATCACCATCATGACAGTTAAAGTCTTACGCTTTGTCATAAGACTGCCATGGTTTCAAACCTCACATGATGGTCATCTTTATGAGTTCTGGTAAAAGTGCTGCTTTTCATATTTTACCCTCAATAATTGAGATGACTAAATGTTTTACAAGAATATTCAGTAAATAAACAAAACCTCCTTTGCCCCTGTGCCTTTTGTCTGTCTTCATCTTTATGATCTCATTACTTATTTTGTTGAGAAAATAATGTCTGTATGTCATGGACTCTTTTCAGTTCTCCAGACT
Organism: Heterocephalus glaber; assembly: GCF_053883595.1. Taxonomy (NCBI): domain Eukaryota; kingdom Metazoa; phylum Chordata; class Mammalia; order Rodentia; family Bathyergidae; genus Heterocephalus; species Heterocephalus glaber. Next base: position 9,740,588 of record NW_028258303.1, read on the forward strand.
CCCTCTAGAAACCTGGCTGCATGTTCACCTGCCCCGTCTTCCCCAAAGTAAACATCTCCTGTGTTCCAGAATCTGTCCCTTTCCCACTTTTTTGAGAGCTTTATCAAGCAGCCCATCTTTCATCATAAAGCCCTACTCTTGCTGAATCCTTAACAAGTCTCCTGGTTTATTTGAAAAGAAAAACACAGTAACAACAAAAACCCTACTCAAATTCCAAGTCTTGTTACCCTTAGAATTAATTTTCCCATGCCAATTTTCTTTGTTCACAGCTTCTTTGTGTGTATGTGTGTGGTACACTGGGGATTGAACCTGGGGCCTTCACACTGAGCTATAGCCTCAGCCTTTGCTTCATTTTTATTTTGAGACAGGCTGTCCAAAAGTGTCTACGTTTGCCCAAGCTGGGCTTGAAGTTGTTATCCTCAGTCCTCAGCCTCCCAGGAGTGCTGGAATCACAAGCATGCACCATGATGCCAAGCTTGGTCACAACTGCTTAAAATGATGCCTACCATCATGAACTCCAGCATTTTTGTTTATTCTTTTACCTCCTGCAATTAGACTTCTTCCCCTCTTCTTTTCTGGACCACTCTACAAACTTAAAGAAACACATTTATTATACATATATGTATCCCCAAATTATAAAATACATAGTACTGAGAGCACAGAGGTGTGGTTCTTTTCCTCATTTTGTTTTCTCCATGCTTGTCACTGACAAGGAGTAGTGACAATTCCTCAGTATAAGTCTTTTTTCATTTAGCTTTTGAAACATTGTTATTTCCTATTTTTGACCTATCTCTGAATATGCCTTTGAAGTTCTCTATTTGCTGCCTTGCTTTCTAAGAATGTTCTTCATGTGATACTGTATTGTTTTTTTTTACTTGCCTCTTTCTGATGACTATCTCAATTGCCTCTGTAAAGTAACTACTCAAAATATACCCATATTTCTAAAGTCTATCAACTGTAGTCTCACATTTACAATATACATCTATGTAGGCATCTCAGATGAAACATACCTAAAAATGATTAATCATTCTTTAAAATCTCCTTTATCTTTTTTTCTCTACTGGTAAGAAGAATAATAGTTCCTAGCTTCCTGGTTAGTCAAGTTCAAAACCCAGTCATTTTTATCTCATGTCTCTGTGTCATTCTTCCACCTTCAAGCAGGGTCAGGGAGCACAGGTTTGACATTTCTGTGTATTTTATGAGCAAGGCAATGGCTGCCTTTGGTTTGGGACTATCTTTTCTTCTTTGGAAAAAAGAAAGGTTTCTCCCTCTAAAACAAAGAGGGGGTGTGCTTGCAAACTAAGGGATAATATCTCTTTCTATGGGAAAGGGACATCTTTACTGTCCATTATAAAAGGTTCTAGTTCTCTGACCTCCGGGTACCTCTTCTTCAATACAACCCACTGGGCAGGTAAGTTTCACCTAATGTCTATGGGATTTGGAACTGAGAATCAGTGCAAGAAAATTATCTCTTGGTCACTACTATTACAGTTACCGTTAAGAAACTCTTTCTCTTTGACCCAGGATTACTATGTCTTTTTCCAGCATCCATAAATTGTAGATGGCAAACATAGGGCAAGATCTCAAACTCTTTCGAATTTCTAAACAATGACTGAGAACTTCTAGCCATTCAACTTCTGCAGTAACTCACAAACCCAGTCCTTTCACACCATCTCTACTTCCAAGGCTTCAATTACTTATCACCTCCTCCTGGATTATTGCTGTGGCCCTCCATGTATCAATCTATTTTCCACCCTTCCAAATGATTTGTACATCATTGCCAGAATATTATTCTTACTTTTTCTTTATTTTATAGCTCTTTTTAAAATTAATAAATGTTTGCAATACATTCTTGAAACAATATTTATATCATCTAACTTTACCACTTAAAACATGAAATGGTTCCCAAACTGCATTGACTAACTTTCAGAATTTTTTTTTAACCAATAGAGGAATTTATTTATTTATTTATTTTTATTACTTAAATTCTTTTATTGGTACATTTTAGGTATACAACACATTTACATTTCTCATCGGGAACTTGTACCTTTCCATGATGCATCTTGGTTCTTATTTTTTCCCCATTCCTAGCCTTCCCTTCATCTCCTCCACCCTTCCCTATTTACAAAGACTTTGTTTCCATTTTTTCCATTTCTCATCATTTTTCCTTTCCTTTCTTTCCTTTCCCCTGCCCCTCCCACTACCCCTACCCCTTTGATCCTTTTCTTCCTATTGTGCATTATCAATTATTCATTCTAATCATTGGTGCATTTTAGGTATACAATATAATGACATTCATCATTGGAAATTTGCACCTTTACATAATCTCTCCTGGTTCATATTTTTCACCCTTGCCCAGCCCTCCCTTCAACCCCTCCATCCCTCCCTATTTACAAAGATTTTGTTTCCATTTTTCCATTTTTTCATATTAATTCCATTCCCTTCTTTCCTTTCCCCTACCCCTCCCACTTCCCTTTCCCCTTTGCCCCTTTTCTTCCTATTTCACATTATCTATTATATGTTTTAGTCCTTATTTACACTTTCAGTTTCTCACACTAGAGAAACTGTTCGGTATTTATCTGAAAAGAGAGATTGAAGATGATATCAGAAAATGGACAGACATCCCCTGCTCCTGGGTAGGAAGGATCAATATAGTGAAAATGGCCATACTTCCAAAACTGCTATGTAGATTCAATGCAATTCCAATTGAGATTCCAGTAGTATACTTCACGGACCTTGAGAAAACAATCCAAAAATTCATTTGGAACAAGAAGAGACCCAGAATAGCAAAAGCAATTCTAGGTAACAGAGACATGGCAGGGGGTATCACAATCCCCAACTTGCAACTATACTACAAAATGATAAAAATCAGGATATATTTTATCTCCACACCCTCTTCTCCAATCACACAAAATTATTTTCCTACTGCAATGATTTTGCCCATGATATGCCTTATCTCTGAAGTTCCCAGTCTGACCCAAATAGTCAGACACAATTTTAATGAGGTGACTATTCTCTCATTCTGAATCTGTGCTCATTCTGAATACATTATTTCCCTTGCATCTTATATCACATTTATGACCTTCTGTTTCATTAGTTTTTACATAACTCTTATTTAATCTTTCTAACTTGAAGTTGCTTGAGATTAAGTAACCATATCCTCTACATAAATGTATATTCTATAATCTTTGAAACCATGCACTACATGTAATAAGATTTCTTGAACTTATTCCTCTAATTACTCTCTCTTTTTTTTTTTTGGTACCGGGGATCAAACTCAGGTCCTTGCACTTGAGCAGCAGGTGGCAAAACCACTGAGCTAAATCCCTGGCCCAATTACTCTCTCTTTTGATTAGCCCTTTAGGTTGATATTGGCAATAAGATTGCATATTTGGAAACAAAACATATAGATGCCATCGCTGAATTAAAATGTAGAGAAAACAATATTTTCAGTTTCTTTTTTTTTTTTGGTAATATGGAAGTGTTCATGAATAAATAATAGTGTTACCAAACCCTTATTATAAGGTCAATTCCTATTACCAAATGGTTTTAATTCTACATTTTCCTACCAAGATCTTATAGACCCTTGAGCACAAATGTTTCTGGAAGCAAGTCTCAGTGGTATCAGATACTGTGGTACTTTTTCATAAATAATACTACTACATATAAATATTTGCTATTTCTAAGATCTCAATAGTCTACACTTTTTTTTCTGTGTTGTGTTTCCTATCCCAAGTTTATAATTGACTGATAAAAGCGTTCTATAGTTTCATCAGTATCGTACTGACTCTTCTGCAAGATTGAGCCCAGAGACTACAAAGGAATGGCTGTGGCTTTTAATATAGGTCATGTTTGCCTCAATTGTGAGAAGCTAGTGGTTGAAAGGATAAGAGAGCTTTCTTACCAGCATTTAAAAAGTCAATAAAAGAGCGTTCATCTTCAAGAAATGATGCTGTGAATATTTCTCACCCCCAGTATGGTCTAAAGATAATGCTAGCTCACTGCTTCTGGCTGTAAGTTTTTCATTTAAAAACAATTCAAACATGATGTTTATAATGTTTACACTGTTATCTCTTTAGCATTTTCTATTCCGTGTCACTCAGATGTACTCTATCATCTACTTTTAAGGTCTTCAGCTGTTTCCTAGGCAGCTGAAAGGGAATACAGTAGGACCTGTGAGCTAGTTTGAGAAATGTAGAAGCCTGCATTTCCTTGTAAACTTCAATGTTGCTAGTTGATAAGTAAAAAAAAAAAATTCCATTTTAAAAATAGTAGGGTTTTTAATTTCAATTGTTTCCAATAAAATTTCTTTAAAAATAAAATTAGCTATAAGGTGAAAATAAAAGGTTAATAGATGATATTTATTGAAATAAATGTATTTCTTAGGTTATTTAAAATAAAAAAGCTGAAGTGCTTAAATAGTTTAGCACATAAGACATATTAAATAATTGGCATTATAATTCTATGCTAGTCATTATAGGCTACTTGGGGTATATCATTTCATTTAATAGAGCATTCTGAAATATTTTATTATCAACATTTTCCAGTTGAGACTGTTTAAATTTTTAAAGTGTATTACAGTAAAAAAAAAAAAATCCCCTTCTAGCTTCAAACACACTGATCCCATCATTCTTGTCACTTTCTAAAGCAACTCCATAAATCCTCTTTCATGAAGGTCTTTATGAGGTATGATAAAAATACAGTGAATGCAGCTACTAAGAGCCATCCAGCAGAAAGCCAAACTCATAAGGACTTCACAGTGTGTTCTCAAGCACTGTATTCACCTGACCTGGCACTGTGCACCTCCTGGCTCTTCCCCAACATCAAAGTGACTATGAAAGCTAAACATTTTGGATAGATTCAGGACATCAAGGCAGGCATAACTAAAGATACTTACAAATGAGAGATTCCAGAGCTGCATCAGAAAGTGGCAAGGATAAGGGGATGGCCAAGTTTAGAGGCACACACCTATAATGCCATTACTCAGGAGGCTGAGGCAGAATTTCCACAAGTTCCAGGCCAGTTTAGGCTACAATGAGTTAAAGGCCAGGCCAAACTACATAGTGAGACCTTGTCTCAAAAAAACAAAATATCTGAAGCAAGAGGGGTTATGTGTGTAGGGGTAATGGCAATATGTATTTTATTATAATAAAATTTTAAATTTAAGTATTCAGGGTATTTTTCTGTCATACTTCCTATGTGCACATTCACGCACAAAAACACATGGACCCACCCCAATGACTGTAGAGAAAGTCACAACATCTTTAATATGGCTGATTCTCTATGTTTGTTTTTTCTTCCTCTGATACAGGAATCAAGATTTCCTATTCGATAGGTACTAAGGGAGATACAAATACACCACATTAAGAAAGAGAGCACTGAAAAATCTTAATACAGAGCAGTGTACTGATTTATTGACAGTGTGATAATGCAATCCAGGAATAATAGATGTTTAAAGATAAGTAAAAAACACAAACATTTAGTGTCTAATTAAAGAAAAAGAAAAGACAATATTAAACAAAGGATATTCATTTATTGTGATTAGGAGATTTTTTTTATTTGTCTTTTATTTGTCAGGTTTCTGTGGAACAAGGCAAGGTTGTGAATAAATAAACATCCTGACTAAGTGTAACATCTGGCCTTTGGATTTAATGGATTGTTATGTTTTATTGTGAAAATCAAAATGAATGTGATGGAGGGTTTGGAAAGGATTACTCTCTGCAGCACAACACTGAGAAAGATGAGGCCTGTGACCCAGGAAAAGTGTTCTTGGTTGTCAAAAGGAATGAAGAAATGACATTCAAGAAATGATATTTCAAACATTTTAAAAATTGTATCTATGCCACCTAGTTAGGAAGAAAAAAGAAACAACTTACTTCTGATAATTTTATTGTCTTTAGTCTGTTGGGACACACTCTAAAGAAAAATCTAAGCTACCCAGGAAATGCTATTCACTGAATTCATAATAAGCTATTTTCCCTGTAACAAAAAAAAAAATTCGATCAACTTAGTGTTTGAAGATCTAATTACCATATATGTCTATATGTCTTAGATACTTTTTCACTGCTGGGACAAATCCCCTATACCCACAAGTTGAAGGAAGAAAGGAAGAAAGGTTTATTTTAGCTCAAAGTTTGTAGAGGTTTTAGTCCCTAGTCGCCTGGCTGCAAGGGAGGGTAGATGACAGGAAGAAACAGTTTATGGTAAGGCAGGCAGAAAGCAGCAAGTGCAAGCCTCCCTTTCTCTTTTTATTCCACCTAGGCAACAAGCTGATTGGTTGGTGCCATCCACACCTAGGGTGGGCCTTCTGTCTTCAATAAATCCATTTAGCCACATCCAGAACCATGCTAATCCAGTCAGTGGACTGATCCAGCATCGTACACCCATGATCCAGCCACCTACCAGAAGTCCCATCTATGAACACATGAGGCTCTAGGGGTGCATGTAAACACAAGCCATAGCATTTTGCCCTTGGCCTGCAAATGACTCATGCACATCCCTTTAAGCAAAACCCATCTAGTCTGTCCATCTCTAAGAGTTGCCAAAGACTAGTTTCAGCATTGCTGCAATGTCCAAATCCAAATTCTCTCTGAGGTTTACGGCAAACTCTTAGCTGCAACCCACTGTACAAATGAAGAGAGAGTCAAACACTTTCAACATACAATAGCGTAGGGTAAACATCCCTATCCCAAAGGTACAAATGGGGGATAGAAAGGAATGGAACCAAACAAGACCAAGATTCAACAGGGTAAATATCACATCCTGTAGTTCCATGTCCAGCATCAGGGCAATATGCAGCAAGATGTGAATTCTAAAGGCCTTTGGTGGCTCCAGCGTTATGGCACTGTTGGTGCTTATAGCTCTCATGGCTTCAATCTTGGGCCGGCTTTACTCACTGGTTGCAGCTTTCCTCAGATAATCCATGCTCCTGGCTTCTCCAACCTTCTGGGGTCTCCACTGCACCTTCAGCTTCACACTCACTGCTTCACATACAGGTCTCTCAGTAGCACACTGCCTGGCCTCCTGGTCTTTATCTGAAATCTAGGTGGAAGCCTTCCTAATCCCATAACTCTTGAATTCTGCATGTGCCTGAAACCAGCACCATGCTGATGATGCTAAAGTCTGCCTCCAGCTGGAGTAGTAACCAGGCTTCCTTCTCTCTTGGTTGTAGGGATCAAGTGCTTGAATCACTGAGCACTATGAACCCAAACCAGAGGAAAAAATTAGCTAGGCCTCCTCCATTTTGGAACATGGTGCTCTGAGGCTCTCTTCTCAATGTAAAGTCATTCATCTTTGCAATTTTGAGGCTGTAAAGGGTGGGGTCCTGCTGGTTCTTGTGATACCCTTGGGCTAACTTTTCTATTGTCCTCTTCCAGTTCTCTGTTCCATCTTTGCAGTCCACAACTATACTGAAATTTCCTTACTGGCCAAAAGGTTTTAAATCGTTCTGCTGGACTCTGCTCTGGATTCTCAACATAGATCAGGCTCAAAGCCCCCAAGAGTTACCATGCCACCGCCTCAATATTAGACTACTATAAAATTTCTTCTGCCAGATTAATTAGTCTACTGCCCATAAGCTCAGTCTCGTACAATGTTTCTGTACATAGGGAAAATGTAGACAGATTTTCAGCCAGTGTATAACACACATGACCTAGAGTCTAGCTGCCAATGCAGTCCTTCTTCCCAACTGAAACCTCCTGAGCCTAATCTTTTACAGCTGCATTGCAGTCAATATTCTGGTCTTTTGAGCTCTGACCAGAATCTCTCATCAAGCTGGGCTTACAGCAGATGAGGGTCGTTTCTTTAGCCAGTCTCTCCAAACCCTTCCGCAAGCCAGTTCTAATGGCTTCTGAACCACATGGCAGGTAGTATCACAGCAACAACCCCACTTCTCTAGTAACAAATTCTGTTTCAGTTGCTTTCTTATTGCTAGGACACAATACTGGACATCCACAAGTTAAAGGAGGAATGGTTTACTTTAGCTCACAATTTGTAGTTTCAGTGCATAGTCAGCTGTCTCTAAGGCAGGGTGGCATGGCAGAGGGATGAGGCAGAGGAGAAACAGTTCATAGAGCCCCACCTATGAGCGCATGAGGCTTTTTGGGGACATCTAGATACAAGCCATGACACTATCTTTTGCTCTTGCAAAACATTATGCACGCATGGATACACACAATTTCTTTTGCCTTCTGGTTTTTTGCTACTAAAAATAGTAACAAACTCTAACATTAGAGATAGGTGAGATATTTAATCATAAGATATTTTGCATTGCATTTTCAGAGAATTAATTTTTCTTTTGCTTAAATTCTTTTTTTGGTACATTTTAGGTATACAACATGTTTACATTCATCATTGGGTGCTTGTGCCTGTATATGATGTATCTTGGTTCTTATTTTTTCCACATTACCTGTGCGCCCTTCACCCCTCCACCCTTCCCTATTTACAAAGACTTTGTTTCCATTTTTTCCTTTTCTCGTAATTTTTCCTTTCCCTCATTTCCTTTCCCCTTCTCCTCCCACCACCACCCCTACCCCTTTAGACCTTTTCTTTTTATTTCAAATTATCAATTATTCATTTCAATCCTTTTAGGCCTTATGTACACTTTTAGTTTCTCAACTAGAGAAACTATTCGGTATTTACACATGTATGTCCTATTTATTTCACTTAAGAGTATGTCCTCAATATGCATCCATTTAGCTATAAATGTCTCTAGTTTCTCATTCTTTATGGCTGACTAGTACTCCATTTTATAAAAAAACCCATGTCTTCTTTATCCAGTTTCCAGTTGATGGGCACTTGGGCTGTTTGCAAGCTTTAGCTATTACAAACTGTGCTGCTATAAACATGGGTGCACATATATCGCTGTGGTCTGATTCTTTTAATTCTTTTGGGAAGATACCCAGCAGGGGAATAGCTGGGTCAAATGGGACATCTAGGCATAGTTCTTTGAGGTATCTCCATACTGACTTCCACAGTGGTTGCACCAGTCTGTACTCCCACCAATAACGGAGAAGGGTTCCTTTCTCCCGACAACCCCACCAGCATTTGTTATTGGTTGATTTCTTGGTACCAGGGATCGAAATCAGGTCCTCAAGCTTGTGAGGCAGGCAGCAGAACCACTCAGATAAATCCCCGGCCCAATTGGTTGATTTCTTGTAGCAGCCATTCTTTTGGGGGTGAAGTGGAGTATCAATGTTTTCATCTGCATCTCTTGAATGACCAGTGCTGTTGAACATTTTTTCATGTTTATTTACTATTTCTACTGCTTTGTCTGAGGAATGTCTGTTCATTTCAGATGCCCATTTTTGAATTGGGCCTTTGAATTTGGGGGGTCTGATTTTTTTCAGTTCTTTATATGTTCTAGACAGTAGTACTTTGTCTGAGGTACAGCTGCTAAAAAATTTTTTTCCCACATTGTAGGTTGTCTCTTAGCTCTGTTAGTTGTTTCTCTTGCAGTGCAGGAGCTTTTTAATAAGGTGAGATCCCAGTTGTTGATTCTTTGTGCTAGTTCCTGTGCTACTGAGGTTTTGTTCAAAAAGTCTTTTCCTATGCCACTGTCTTCAAGAGTTCTACCTAACTTCTCTTCCAGTAAGTTTAATGCTTCTGTTTTAATATTTAGATCTTTAATCCACGTCGATTTTAGTTTAGTGCATGGTGATAGATATGGGTCTAGTGTTAATCTTTGGCAGGTTGAATCCAGTTTGTCCAACACCATTTATTAAATAGGCTATCTTTCCTCCAGTGAGGGTGGTTGGCTCCTTTGTCAAAGATAAAGTGGCTGAGTATGTCTGGAGTTGTTTTTCCATCTTCTAATCTATTTCACTGATCCTCGGGTCTGTTTCTTTGCCAGTTCCATGCTGTTTTTATCACAGTAGCTTTGTAGTATAGTTTCAAGTTGGGGATTGTGTTACCTCCTGCCACTTCTCTGTTGCCTAGAATTGCTTTTGCTGTTCTAGGTCTCTTCTGGTTCCAAATGAATTTTTCAATTGTTTTCTCTAGTTATGTGAAATATATTGTTGGAATTTCAATGGGTATTGTATTAAATCTACATAGCAGTTTTGGAAGTACGGCCATTTTCACTATATTGGTTCTTCCTACCCAGGTACAAGGGATGTCTTTCCTTTTTTTAATGTCCTCTTCAATCTCTTTTTCAGAGTGCTGTAGTTTTCTGTGTAGAGGTCTTTTGCTTCCTTTGTTAGATTGATTCCTAGATATTTCATTTTTTTGGATGCTATTCTGAAAGGAATTGTTTCCCTAATTTCTTTCTCAGTGAGTCTGTTATTTGTGTACAAGAAGGCTACTATTTTTTTGAATGTTGACCTTGTATCCAGTTACTCTACTGAATCTATCAATTCAGTCTAGAAGTCTCTTCACAGAATTTTTTGGATCTTCTATGTAAAGTATCATATCATCAGCAAATAGTAACAGTTAAACTTCTTCCTTTCCTATCTTTATTCCTTTTATTTTGTTCTCTTTTCTAATTGCTGTGGCTAATGTTTCCAGAACTATATTGAACAGGAGTGGTGATAGCGGGCATCTTTGTCTTGTTCCTGATTTTAGCATGAAAGTTTTCAGTTTTTGACCATTTAGTTGGCTGTTGGTTTTTCATAGATAGCATTAACCAGGTTGAGATAAAGGCCTTCTATTCCAATTTTCTATAGGGTTTTTATCATGAATGGGTATTGGATTTTCTCGAATGCTCTTTCTGCATCTTTTGAGATGACCCTATGGTTTTTGTCCTTGGCTCTGTTAATATAGTGTATTACATTTATTGATTTATGGATGTTGAACCATCCTTGCTTCCCTGAGATAAATCCAACTTTGTCATGGTGTGTGATCTTCTTGATGACCCTCTGTATTCTGTTTGCCAGTACTTTGTTGAGGATTTTTGCATCTATATTCATTAGGGATATTGGCCTGTAGTTCTCTTTTTTGGGTTGGATCTTTCCCTGGTTTTGGAATCAAAGTAACACTTGCTTCCAGCCATGAATTTGGAAGTATTGCTTCCCTTTCAATTTCCTTGATGAGTTTAATGAGTAATGGCAATAGTTCATCTTTAAATGTCTTGTAGAATTCAGCAGTGAAGCCATCAGGACCTGGGCTTTTCTTTGTTGGTAAATTTTTAATTACATTTTCAATTTCACTCATTTTAATTGGGGTGCTTAGAATTTCTATATCTTCTTCATTAAATTTTGGCAATCCATATATATCTAGGAATCTGTCCATTTCTTCTGTGTTTTCTATTTTATTAGAGTATAGGTTCTTAAAGTAGGTGTTGATGATCCTCTGGATTTCTGCTGGATCTACTGTGACCTCACCTTTTTTGTTCTTAATTGAATGGATTTGAGACTTTTCTTTCCTTTTCTTGATAAGGTTAGCTAAAGGTTTATCAATTTTATTTATTCTTTCAAAAAACCAACTCTTTGATTCATTGATTTTTTTTGTATCATTCTCTTAGTCTCCATTGCATTGATTTCTGCTCTGATCCTTATAATTTCCTCTCTTGTGCAAGCTTTGGGTTTATCATGCTCTTCTTTTTCTAGGAGCTTGAGGTTCAGCATTAGATTGTTTATTTGAGCTCTCTCTGTTTTCCTAATATGGGCATTTACTGCTATGTATCGCCCTTGTCTGACTGCTTTCATTGTGTCCCATAAACCCCTGTATGTTACACTGGCATTATCCTTTACTTGTACAGTCTAATTTCTTCTTTAATTTATTCTGTGACCCATTGGTCACAAGAGAGTGTTATTCAATTTCCAGGTGTTTGTGGGAGTTTTGTGGTTTCTTATGCTATTGATCTCCAATTTTATTGCACTATGGTCGGATAATATACAGGGGATAACTTCAATTCTTTTACATTTACTTAGACATGTCCTATGAGCTAGCATATGGTCTATTTTGGAGAATGACCTGTGTGCAGCTGAAAAGAATGTGTATTCTGATTTTGTGGGGTGGAACACTCTGTAAACATCCATTAAGTCCATTTGTTCAATAGGTTGGTTCAGTTCTAGAATTTCATTTTTGACTTTTTGTCTAGATGACCTGTCTGTTTGAGATAGTGGGCTATTGAGGTCCCCCACTACAATTGTATCAGTGCTTATTTGGTTTTTCATGCCCATTAATATTTGTTTTGTATAGTTGCGGGCATTCATATTTGGTGCATATATATTTATGATTGTCATCTCTTCCTCTTGGATTGTTCCCTTCACAAGGCTGTAGTGACCATCTTTGTCTCTCTTAATTAGTTTTGGTTTGAATTCTACTTTGTCTGCAAATAAGATTGCTACCCCTGCTTTTTTCCTGGTTCCTATCACATGGAGAACTGTTTTCGGTCCTTTTACTTTCAGCCTATGAATTTCTTTTTCAGTTAGGTGTGTTTCTTGTATAGAGCTTATTGTTTTATTTTGCTTCTTAATCCATTCTTCCAATCTATTTCTTTTGATTGATGAATTGAAGCCATTGACATTGATGGTTATAATTGATAGATATTGACTCATCGTTGTCATGATGTTTTAATGTTGTTGGCTCCTTTATGTCTTATTTTTCCCCCTTTCCTTTTAGTTTCTAGCCTTGCTTGGTGGCTTCCCTCTGTTGGGCCTCATGGAGTTGTGACCTTTATTGTCTTTTTCTAGAATATTGTTTAGAATTGTCTGGAGTACTGGTTTAGTGTTCATGAAATTTCTCAGGTGTTCTTTGTCATGGAAGGATCTAATTAACCCATTGACTTTGAATGATAATTTTGCAGGATACAACAGTCAAGGTTGGAAGTTATTTTCTCTTAGGGCTTGAAATACTTCACCCCAGGCTCTCCTTGACTTGAGGGTTTGTGTTGAGAAGTCTACTGTGATTCTGATGGGCTTTCCTTTGTAAGTGATTTGTTTCTTTTCTCTAACTGCTTGTAGGATTTTGTTCTTCTGTTGAGTGTCTGGGATCTTGACTATTACATGTCTAGGTGTAGATTTTTTTATCTTGGCTAGTTGGAGTTTTATATGCCTCACTTATCTGTATGTCCAATTCTCTACCTCTGTCTGGGAAATTTTCTACTATTACTTCTGTGAACAGTTTTTTTTATGTCATTTGTACTTTCTCCTGGTTTTTTGTAAACTCCTATCAGTCTTACATTATTCTTCTTTGCATCATCTAGAAGCTGCTGGATTGATTTCTCATGGTCCCTTACTATTTTTAAGAAATCTCTGTTTTCATAGTCATTAACCACAATCCTGTCTTCTATAGCTGATACTCTATCTTCACAATCCCTTAATCTACTGTGAATGCTTTCAATGAGGTTTTTAATCTCCTGGATATCTGTTTGAATCTGTTTCATGGATTCCATTTCTTTCTTATGTTGGGTGATCATGGTTTCCCTTTCTTTCTTGTGCTGTGCATTCATGGCCTCCAGCATGTTTCTGAGCTTCTCTATTTTTTTTATCAGTTTTTCTTCTGGAGCCTCTAATCATGTATTTCACTCTGCTTACCATCTCTGTAGTATCTGGGAAATTATTTCTGTTTTGAATTTTTCTAGAGCCTCGTTCATCTGTGCTATCAGTTCAGGCTGTCCAGGTGGTTGATTATCATATTTTTCCACCTCATTTTCCCCAGAATTTGCCTTTGGTGGGGTGGAAGCCTGAGTTTGTGCCTTGCTTAAACATCTTCTCATATTTGTTTTTGGTACTGTCCTTGGTTTAATTCCTGGGTTGATATTTCAGAAGTGCTTATTGTATGTTTCTTTGTTGCTTGTGTTAGGAACCCTTTTGGAATGATTGATTTTCAGAGGTGTCTTCCAGATATAGCTGGTCTTTTGATTTTGGTTCTCTAATGACTCTGAGGTTCATTTTCATTATACCAGCAAGGCAATCACAACATATTAGCCCAAATGATACAATCAGCAACACAATAGCATCAAGCACAGCTTAGAAAATGACAATTTGTGGTAGTTATTGATCTATCACCTTTAACTGTGTGAATTATATCAAAATCGAGGACCAGCCCTACGTATGTTTACAGTGAATAAACTCTTCAATATAGCAACTTTACCCTTCAGGATGGGGAGTTAGAAGGAGTTGAGGAGGGAGGGATAGATAGAAGGATCAGGAAAGGTTAGCAGGAAGGCCAGAAGACACAGGAAGATCACACAAACTCTAAGAAACTGTTGAAGACAGGAGGAAAAGGTAGAATGAAAGAACAAAAATGTGAACAGAACCACCTAACAGCAATAGGGAGGCTGGATACTATATTTACTTTCCTTTAAAACTAATGATAATCGATAGAAGGAAAAAGAGAAGAAAAGAAAAATAAAGAAATCAAATTAGGTCCAGAATAGAAACAAAAAGGGAGATGAAGAACAATGTGGGATAGTGAGAGAGAGAGAGAGAGAGAGAGAGAGAAAGAAAGAAAAGAGAAAGGAAAGAAAAAAAGAAGAGAAAAATAAAAATTTAAAAAGAGTAGAAAAAATTAAAATTAAGAATTAAAAATAAGAGAAAAATTTTTTGTAAATAACAAAAAATAAAAATGAAGGGCCTCCTTCAAGGTGTGTCTCTGCTGTCACAATATACAATGTTGGGAGCAGTGTGCAAATATGTCAATGAGTCTCAGCAAGCCAGTAGCAGACCTATGAGATTCAGGCAGATTTCTGGCTGCTAGTCCTAAGTTGAGCTCCCTGACCTCCTGCAGGGTTGAACTCTGCAAGGTTCTACTGCAGGTTCCAGTTGCCCTTCCCCTGAAGATAGTCTAGGTTCCGATGGGAGATGATGATCCCTCCAAATTAACCAAGTATGGTGGTCTGGTGTGCCTTTGTCGCAGAGATTCTCTCCACTTTTCCACTGGGCTTCAGTTTTCATCAGGGAGCCTGAGAGAGGCCCTCTTTCTGTTGCTCACTTCTGCTCTATCTTGTGGAGCTCAGGACAATGGGTTTTATGACCCCCTGTGCTTCTGTAGTGTGGAACCAGTTAACAGCACAGCCAGAAGGCCGGAGACTGGCGGTGGGGGGCGGGAGCTGGGCCCTGCAGAGACTCACTTGGGGCTAAGCTGGTCGGGTTGTGCAGAGCGCGGGGACGGGGGGGGGTCCAAGCCATGCTGGGGTCCTCACCGTGCACTTTCTGGTCGCAGTGGACGGAGCATGGGACAGAGTGGGGGCCCAACGCCATCGAGGTCCTCACTGTGTGCCGGCTGGTCACGTTGTTGAGAATTAATTTTTTGAAACATAATTTCACCTTGTTCAGGCAGCCCTAATTAATGTTTTAGGAAATAAGAAGAATCTTTTTCCAAGAATCTTGATGAATATTATTACATAATAGTTAGGAGTGTAATGTTGGAGCCAGACTGCATACCTCTGTTCATTGATGGATCAAATGAAGATATAGTCGTGATTACCTTATATGGTTATCATTTTAGGATCATATAATATATGTAAAACTGTTGGAATTGTACCAAATACAGAGCAAGCACTAAACAAACATTAGCTATTATTATTCCACATCAAAGAAAAATGGAAAAATAAATATTTTTACTATATTTCAATTCAATTAACTTCTAAAAATATCCCTATCCTCATTCTTGCTAGTCTGGAAAGAGGAATCCCTTTTATATCCAATGTGTTGAGGCATGGGTAGGGGATCTCAAGAAAAACTTCCTAAGTAACCCGCCTCCAAATAAAAGTCCTAACCATAGTTTCTGTTACAAAACTTTAAAATGACAGACTGTACAGAGTAGAGTAATTGCTGTCCTTTTTGTAACTGGCTGTGTCCTGTGGGAGACTGTCTTCTTAGCATACTTGTCTGGAATAGGTTCTAAACAGGATATTCCACTTTGAAGTCTGAGACCCACTTGAACCGATTTTCTTTCAGATCTCAAGGACCTCTCAAACGTCACTTGTATTTATTCCAATAGAACGGTAGGCTCCTGGAGCCTGGAAGTCAGGCTATCACATGAACCTGACTACTGTGCATTATCCTTGCTCTGACTTTCTTAAAGCCTTTAATCTCTTTGGCAAGGAAGATACATCCTTTCCTTGTTCTTCTTTTTCTGGGTTTCCCATCCACTGATCTTGAAGCTATTACCTCCATGCTCTGCTCTGCTCTGTGCTCTCCTATCTATCCTTTTTGTAGATGAGCAATTTGTTTTATCTATTTTCTCCCAGTCAGATATCATAACCAATTGCCCGTTGTTTTTTAAAGCAGCTTCTGGGTTTTGGCTTGCTAAGGTCTTGCTCTTTCCTAAGCTTTCAACATTCCCTAGGTTTCCCTGAGATGTAAAGCAGACCTTCGCCTTACACTCTGTCAAAATCTACACTCCCCACTGCTTCCTCCCCAATTGCTGGTATTGAGGTTTACCTCCAAACATCAGTGCACCTGCAAAGATGAGATGAGTGGCTGATTTTGAACCCACAACAAGAGTAGACTTCTTCAGCTCAGCTCACTTTCACTTTGATGATATCCTATTCATTCCCTACACAAAGAGCAGATTTTCAAGAATCCAATCCATGCAAGTTTAAAATAATAAACAAATATAAATGCATATTTAAGCATATATAATATTTTTATCAATACAAAGGAAGATCAACCCTAAGGCATGAAAAATGAAAATAGTTTATTCTTAGATTTCCCATCATGCATTAGTATTTGCAACCAAGTCTACATCCAAGTAACAGGAAAAGAGCTGGCAGTGGTTGTTATGCTGTGAAGTCTTATTAGGTGACTCAGCTAATTACATGGCTCTGCAGGTTCCATGTGGCAGGCATTGAGCTGCTTACTAAGGAAAATAGGATCTAAGATGGACTACTAGCTCTTTGCTATGCAATGAAGAGCTCTTCTTAAAATTATTTTCAACAGATTCCTAATTTATATACCAATTATTTTTATAAATTATGAGTAAATGTATAATATTTAAAACTGGATCCAGGAATTATGCTGGAATATAGCATTCAAAAGTAATCCCCACATATACTTCCTGTATTGTCTTACTTTGCCTCCCTCCAAAACTTTTTAAAAACAATGAGATAAACTAGTTTTTATTTTATCATCCATTTCCTTTATCTTTCTCCTCCTCTGAGAAGATTGCCAAGACTAAATAAATAGCCAAATGGGCAAAAGACAAGAAAATTAATAATATGGTGACAGATTAAAGTACAGCATAAATGGCTTCTAAATACATACAGTTTCTATGTAGGACTGGCTTCTCTGAAAGCATTATTTAACTAAAATAGATTTTCATTCTTGTTCTGAAAAGATTTCCTGCAGGTATGTACAATGTGTTTGCCATGTGATTTACAAGGCTCTTTAGTTTGACTATTCCCAAGTGACACCATGATTTGTTATTGGCTGAGACACAATCTGGTGAGTCAATAGCATAGATGAGGGAGGGAGAGGTAGATTTGGGGGTGACCCAGGACCATCCTTCACCCCACCTGTGGCAAGGTTGTGCTCCTTGTGGTGTGTGCAGTTTATGATGAAATTAATGTGTTATAGTCACCCTCCTTAATTAGGACATTCAGGATGGTCTCAGGAGACAGCACCAGAGGTAATCAGTGGTCTCCTCTAATCTCTGTGCATGTGTGTGTTCCTACACCAGTGTTTGTGCGAGTAGAAAATATGGATAGGAAACTATTGACTTCAACATCAAAATACAACAGGTTGCTACATTTTCAAAATTTAAAGTATTTTTTTGTTTTGTACATCGAGGCCAGCAGAAGGTGCTACACTAACATAATAGTTAAAAAATTCAAAAGAATGTAATTGTGGACTTCCCTGGGTGCTCCAAGCCTGTCACTTTGTACAAGGCTGATGCCTTAACCTTCACTAACCCACCCTCTTTGATATATATCTCACTAATATTATAAATAATGTTGCTACTCTTTGCCTGTAGTATATGTAATTGCCACTATAAAAAAACCCATAAGGCTCTATTGACAGAGCCACTAATGCTGGGCCTACCATTTAAACTTCATTCTTACATGTATAAAGCAGTGAATGACCAAGTCCATTTGATGTAAATCATAACTGTACTTTTCCCAAAACTAAAATGTTAATTTTAACTTAACTATATATAGTTGGAAAAGGAGGCAGGGCTCATTAAATGTCTCTTTAGAATGCTTTATTACTTTGAGGGAATCGGTTATGCCAAAACATAGCAATTTTCATGGCTTATGTCATTTTATATATTTACTAGAATCCATTTAAACACTTTACAGTATACCAACAATAAATATTATCATATTTTTATATTATTTCCTATGCATAATACTAAGACAATATTGCTGAACTACATGTGTTGATTTGATTTTAATGATTAAATAGCATTGTCTAAATTTGTTTAATTCAATTTCTTTTCTTTGAAAAATTCTTGTTTTTAAAACAAGAATATTTACACATATATACTCCTCTCTACGAAGAGGAATGTGTGATGTACATTCTTGAAACCTCTGTGCTGTTTTCACTTAAATAGGAGTTTGGGGCTTGATTTCATATTAGACATATTGGATTCATAAAGATGAAAACGTAGGCAGAACCTTTTTTTTACCCTTGAAGTCAAAGTTCTTTCTTTTTAGTTTTCTCCTTCATCTTTATGGCTGCTGTCTTTCTCCTCCATTCCTGTGTTTTGTACTATTGAGCAAAGGTGTTAATTTCATATCTCTGAGGCTGGTTAACATTGTTCAGCACTGCAACAAAAGAATGTTTCTATCCAGACACTCATATCTTGTAGTGTAAAAGCAGTGGAGTAAAAAGTGCATCTGTTTCTTTGAAAATTTAAGGTGTAGATGTCAGGTAATTGGTGAAGCCCTGCCATCATATTACCATGCATTGTTTTATGGAGTGTTTGCCACCCTTCAAGAGGCTTTGAATGGAAGACATTTCCTATTTTAATGTACATTGCTATACTTTTATATTAAATGATGCCACAGAGTTTACAAACAGTTGACAATACTGAGCAGTGATTTGGAGCATACTTAAGATATTTACAAGTCCTAGAAACCCACATTTTAAACAAGGGCTCCAGAAGATTCTAGGTGTTTCTTGCAACTGTGATTTGGGGAATCCATTTGTATCTTCATTATGTGCCGGATTAAATGTGTAAAATAAAATTAAATTATCAGTCATAAAATTGAATAAAAATAACTTCTGTACAGGAAATATTAATAATACAATATGGTTTAAAACATGAAATAATGTGAAATATAATATTATTCATATAGATAAGTATGCTAATCAAAAGCTATATAAGAGTGTAAAACATTAAGGGCAGACAGAAGTATAAGCAAAGTTAATGAAATTTGATTTGTCTCTCGATTTATAGTTTGGTCAAGGAAACCGACTCCCTTCCATTTTCCAAATATGCCCACTTGTGGTACAGAGAATTATCCCCTGACACAGTCAGTGGAACAACTGTGGGTGGGGTATGGACCTGAGACAGGGGCAGCAGCTGGCTGGGGCTCTCACATCGAGTTGCCCTGAAACAAGCTGAGTGTTAGATTCCACTCTCAAGACTGAAATTTCTTCCCATTTCTCTTTTCTCATTTCCCTTTCTCTTACTTTCACTTCTCTAGAATTGCCTTCCAAATAAAGTATTAGTGGATCAGTCTGGTCCCAAGGTGTGTTTTACAGAGAATGTCAGCCAGGACAGGCGTTGGTTGCTCATTGGTTATGTTTGACCCACCGAGTTCATTTAGAAAGAACTTGAGTAGAGTTTTCAGTCTGGGAAGGGTCAGTCATTCCATTTCTGCTCCTTCCTAAAGGTACAGCTTTTAAGTCCTCTCTTGTTAGCAATGCAAGTTCATCCCATTGTAATTTTTTGACAGCCATCTTTCTTTCCACTAATCAAATGCAGATACAATACTGACGTTTATTTTATTATTCTTAAAACAATTCCATTTGAAAAAGGAGACCAAAGACTTTCCAGCGACAGGGCCTATGGGGGGGAGGGCATTATTCTCTTATGATATCTATATATTTTATCCTGTAACTTGTCTTCCTAAACATACAGAGATATACAAGAATTCAGACATTTTTCTGGTACATTTTGTCACTTTAACATACTCTGGCTTAATATAATATTTTAAAGAAAACTTGGGAAGAAAATGGTTTTTTTCAAAGTTGTTTAACATTACATTGGTACTTTCTTTTTTTGTGGTTAAAAAATGACTAGATGATGCATTTCAAATTTTCAAATATAGTTACACTTGAAAAATTTCTTAAATTCATAAAATGCAAAATTTAACATTCTTTATTATAATTGTCAAGGTTTAATTAAGTATAGTTCTAAATTACAGTTGAAATTAAAATATATTAAAAGAATTCTTTATAGATAATATTCAATATTTCAGAGCATATGTACAGGTATTGTGATAAAATTATACCTGGTGATCATATATAGTATTTGTTGGTATGTGTGCTCTTAGAATAGCTGCCACATATTTTCATCTGCTTAAAAAGTCTGTTAATTATTATAAACTCAATAAGTTTTGATCACATAATCACATTTAGAAAAACAGGTAAGATTGCTGTCTGTGGTGATAAATGCCTGCAGCCCTGGCACTCTGGGAAGGTTAGGCAGGAGGATCAAAAATTCAAGCCAAGCCTGGAAAAATTAGTGATCTAAGAAGACCATGTCTCAAAATTAAAAAATAAAAAGGGCTGTAGTTTAGTGCAGAGGCTCTGGGTTCAATCTTCAAAATAAATAAATAAACAAAAATAATCTAGAGTTAGAGAAATAACTTGTAATAAATACCTATACTTTCTTAAACTTCTGAAAAATTATAAACTCTTCTTCATGCTACACCCCACACATCTTTCCCCACCCAAACTTGTATAGTTTTCAAAAAAATACTTAAATATCTTATTTCATCTGTGAACTTTTGACTATTTAATTTCTGCTGAGTATCACCTCATAAAATGTCAGGTTTACAAAACATTATGGTGTAGCCACAACTACCTTGTTCTCTAGATAATATACAGTGGAGCTTCTGGCTCTTTACTAAAGTCAAAAAGTCCACAAAAGGCAAATGTTTTGAATCGGTTAAGAATAACAAGTCTGCCATAACAGAACAATTGAAGGTGCTCACAAAAGAGGACTTTCAGAATTGCTTCAGAAAGTGGTGAGAATAATGGGATGTGTGTTGGGGTGGGGTACGGTATTTTGAGGAGGATTAATGTTAACATCTTTTACTGTAATCTTTTTTAAATTTTAGATACCATATTTTCCAACCATGCCTCGTATGTACTTGATAATTTTCCAAAAGTTACATTTTTCTGGTCAATTCTTGTCCTAAGTTCTTGCTTCCATGAAATAGTCATCTCTTCCTGTGCTGTTTCCACAGGTTCCATCTGGCAGCTTCCAGTGCTGAATGCTGTGTGCAAACTTCAGCGAGGACTTAGATAACAGCAAGGCTATGAGGGGCCAGGTAGGGTGCTGGTGGGAGCCTGAATATTAGACATCTTGTTCCGATAGGATTGGAGCTACTTTCATGATATGACTTATAGCCGAGGGAGGTCTCTTCACTGCCATATCATCTCCACTAGCTGCTTGACCGTCACACGTTCCTTTGTCCTTGTCTTCAGACTGGTCTTTTTACACTAGTCTGGTGACTCATCAGAATGTGTTACCAAGACATTCTCATCTGTGCTTTAATAAATACTGGTTTCAGTAGATTTTACTCCTTTTAAAAAATATTTATCGTATAAAAATGTAGTGGCCTCATAGAGCATATGTTTGTGGATAATCTGATGGGCAGAGGACCATGACTATTTCCTCACTGATGGGCTTTTAGTAATCAAATTATAAGATGATTTCCTGTTATCTTATATGTTATTCCACTAGACCCTGACTAGATTGTAAGGAACAGGAGTAGTCAGAGTCAGAATAGAATATACTATTTCTCAGTTACTGAAATCTATACATGGTTCAATTAAAGGAAGCATTTTGAATGCCAAAACTTTTGGAAAAGAAGCTCAGGGTAGTGATGAAAAAAGAGTGTAGTCACTTGTGCTCGTGTGACTGGGAAAATTTCCTCAGGAAGATGCTTTATAGGATTTCGGTGAGCTATTTTCACTTCATGTAGGTAATATAACTATTTTAGACATTTATAGTTGTTTATTATAATTTATTAGTAAAATATTGATGTATTTTTATTTTACCATGATAATTCCATTCTCTAGAAATATGACATTAAAGAATTCACTGGCCAGACTTGTGAAAGCAGCATATACAGTTGGTCCTCCATATCCATGTGTTCTGCACCCATGGATTCAACCAACTATGAATGGAAAATATTGAGAACAGTTGCATTTTTATGAAATATGTACAGACTTTCTGTCATTTGTGTCAATCAGTTTCCTATCATTATGACACTATACCTGAGATAATCCATTTAGAAGGAAAAAAGTTCATTTGTGACTCATAATTTAGAGGTTTCAATCCATGGTTGATTGGGGTTATTGGAAAGACAGTATTTTATAGCAGAAGCTTGCAGCAAAGGAATCTGCTTGTCTCATGGTGGCAAGAAAGTAAAAGAGACAGAAAGGGACCAGGGACACGAGGCTTTACCTCTTAAAAGTTCTACCATCTCAACAACAGGCTAAGGATCAAACCTTTAACACAAGGGACCTTAGGGCACATTTCCTAACAAAACTATATTACATAAGTCCATAACAATGCCATTTATGTAGCATTATCACTAGATATTTTATGTAATCTAGAGAGGATTTAAAGCCTACGGGGGTGTGCATAGATGGCATGCAAATGCCACCCCATTTTATATAAGGGATTTGACTGTGCATCTACAGATTTTGGCATCCAAGGAGGGCCCTGGAACCAACCTATTCCCTACACATACTAATTTTAAAGTGACTAAAGGCTTCTGAAAGTGTAGGCTGGGTCTTGTGATCTTGATAGCTATTGAACATTATAGAATCATATTCAATTATTTACCCTTCTTATTTTATTTTTCTACTTATTTGTCTTTATGCTTTTAATGTAATTTTAATGTAATTTGTCTTATAAGACAAACATAACATTTTCTTATCACTTATTCTCTTACTATATTTATATTTCCTTTGACTTAAGCCCCTTACCTTTAAGTGAATTTTAGAAACTTTAAACTTTAAACTTTAAGATAATTTACCACAAAAATGGAGAATATAGTGGATACTTAACTGAAAACACATAAGAAAGCACAAATTTTATTCTTTATATTTAGTTCAAAATTAGTGATATATATTTAATGTTATAACCTATAGGTCTTTGGAATCCCATTTTAAAAGGATTACAGAAAAGAGTGCTCAGAAATTCATGTATTGTTGTTTTTAAAATAAGCAATCATTATGTACTTAAAACTTAAGTGAAGGATTAAGATAAACTAGAAGGATTTCAGTTGAGCCCAGTGTATGATCCTTGTAGCCAAACATCCCCAAGTCACATCCAGTGTTGCCTGGCTGAACTTAAAGAGCAAGTACTCACATTCCCAAGCATACATGAAGATTCACATCCTGAACATTCACCAGTCCCCTTAGACAGGCCCAACTCATCTGTGACAGTCAACAACAGACAGGCCAGACTTACCATACCGGCTAATCCATCCTGTTTTAGAGTCTTCTAACAGATGACATGACACAGTCAAATCCTGAATTGTCAGTTAAAAATGCATGGAACCAAGCATTTGCCTTCTCTCCTTTGTACTTAACCCTACTAATACTTATCTAAATAGCCACGAGAAGTTGATGATGGCTTTTCCTTCTTCCACTTATACAGATCTTGGTGGCCCATTTTATCACTAAGTCTAATTGTAATTAATGCTTATAAAATGCACAAGAGATTTGACCAACATTACAAAAGATCTGTCATCTAGAGAACTTATAATTTGAACTCAAATCTTGTTCCTAACCACCACACACCAGAACCTAGCATTTTTGTACTAAGACACAAATTAGTATGAAAACAAAACCTCTACTCCACATTTAGAAAGAAGAAAGATGCTTGGGAATGGTATTTCTTTTATTTAAAAATAACTTGGACTTTTCCAATATATAAAAAGGAGATAACACATGGTAGGATGATTTATTAGCTTCCTGACCCAGCTCCCATAAGCCTGATCTTTTATTTGGTCTTTTCTCACTGTCAGCCATTTTCTTTTCTCTTTGTCTACCTGTCAGTCACTTCCATCATGAAAGCAGGGGAGATTATTTACATCAAACAACACTATGTAAACAGAAGCCAAGGGACCATGTGATTTCTTTGAGTAAACTCTTTGGGCTCTTTCTGCATCTCTGCTCTTTGAATTTTCAGTGAACTTCATGTTTTAAATAACTACTTTTTTGGAATAAATGCAAAGCAACAAAAGCTATTTAATGAAGAATAATGGCCATTTCAGGTTGAATGTTGTAATATCCTGTTTCTAAAAGTGTTTGGCCATGTTATTTGATTTTATTCCTTCAAATACAAGGAGTTCTGGAAGTTCTTTTTCTTGAGTGTCTTTAGTTGTACTGTCATGCCTGCCTTGATGTGCTGAATCCATTGAAAATGTTTCCCTTTTGTAGTCTTTTTGACTTTGGTGAAGCCATATGGTATGAGATCAGTGAATAAGACAGATGAGGACATATCTTAATGTTTTTATGAGCTTGCCCCACCTTTAGATGGCACTCAGCAACAACATTCACTGCATTTTTTAAAATCACAACTGGTTAAGACACTACTGAAAGACAACTTTAGGAGCTGCTTCAGAAAGTGACAAGAAGGATGGAATAAGTGTGTTCAACACAAGGGGAAGTCTTTTGAAGGGAATTAATGGCAGTGTGTCTTTTAGTGTAATAAACTTTTTAAATTTAAGCATTCACTGTATATTTTTATCATATCTCATATAGTTTAAATCTTCAAATTTCAGAAAGGAATTTCATTTGGGCCAACATTTAAAAATAAATTATAAAACATATATTTTTACATTATGAATAATTATAAAGTTAAAACTTCAGGAATAAAAAGACTACATATAAATCACCAACAAAATATTTTCACTATTTTGTTATTTTCTTTCAATCTTTCTACTTTTGCATTTGAATTCTATATGAATTGTATCCACAACATATACAACACTTTATATCCTGCTAAAAATTGTGCCATAGTTTCTCCTTTTATTACATAATTCTTGGATCATAATAATACATGTCTTCATAATAATCTGTTGCATATTTGAATAATTTTTAAATTTTTTATCACCTATCTATTATTGAATTAACAAGCTTTTGGTATTAACATTGATCTTATAAAACATATCTTTGGGTATAGCCTCAGACTATACCCAGATAGTGAGTTACCTGGACAAAAACTTGGTGCATTTTTAGGGTAAGTAACCTATGTTGTCACAATGTTTCCTCAAAGCCATTGTCTAGCTGGAATGTCAACCATAATATTAAGGAGTGTCATTTTTGTAGCATTTCTGCCAACATCCCATACATAGATCAGAATTTTCTCAAAAAATGTTTGAAATGTGAAAAATGGTGCTTCATCACATTATTTTTGTGCTTCCCACTTTACATACTAGAGTGAAGAAGGATCCCCTCAGGAAGGAATTCTGGAAGATATGCCTGTGGATCCTGACAATGAGGCCTATGAAATGCCTTCAGAGGTAAATTCTTACACACAAAACTCCAAAAATAAAGTTTAGGAGTTGAAGTTGGATCTCTATAAAAGCAGTGTCAAAATCTTGTCATGGTCAGATTTCCCTTCGATTAGGATTTGTGTGAGTCAATCAGGAGAAATTTTCTCTAAGAGGCAATGTTGATTCGGGAGGGAGAGGTGAGACAATATGGTAAGTCAAAAGAGTGGTGAGCATCTGAATAGATGGAAAGACCAGAGGCAAAGGCACAGGTGTCTGTGCATATGGATTGGTCTGAGGAATAGTAAGTAATTATGGTTCAAGTTTATGAAACAGTAATGATAGATTAAGGCTACAGAGATGATTAAGGTCAATGACAGATTGTAGAGCAAAAGGACAACTTTGGTTTTAAGAAGCCAACTGGAGGTTTTGAAGAAGGTATGTTTGGTTTTATGCAGAATCTTGGTATTATTAGAGTTGTTCTTAAGGAGGTCTTACCTGACCCCTTTGCCTAAGGCCATTTGTATTCTTATTATGAATGTTACTAAATATTGTATTGAGGACTTGGGCTGTGAAAGAGAATAAAAGTAATTATTGAAGTCATAGGTGAAGATGAAATTTCCAATTGGGAAAGTGAAAGGACAGAATCTTGTCTTTAAATGTCTTAATTTGCTTCTAAGGATTAGAGTATCTTACCATGAAAGAAGCTTCATAAGCTACTTAACTTATGTCTCCAATTTAGGTTTGAGTGCACTGAAAGCCAGAGAGGCACAAGTATTTTGTTTTATAGGACTACATCATGTAATTGCTAAACAGTACATCTGGAAGTAGAAGCCAGATACCCTAACTTTGGCAACTAACATAAATTACTTTTGTATGTGATAGGTAAGACAAACTACAAAATTAAAATGATATTTGCTTATAGCAGAATCATTCCAAAACCGTTACGAAAATAAACTTAACTCACAATGTCGAGCCATGTCCCATATCATTTGCCCTGAATTCTTGATTAGTGAACACTGCTGCTAACAGTGAGTGCTGCCTGTTTGACTTCCCTAATGTTAGGAAGGCTATCAAGACTACGAACCTGAAGCCTAAGAAACACCTTTGCTCCCAGCATCTTGAGATCTGCTGACAGACGTTCCATCCTGTGCAAGTGCTCGGTTCCGATATGCGCAGTCATGATGTTTCCTCAGAGTTTTTATAGTGCATTTTGAAGTCTTCCGTCAGCAGTGATTGAAGTTATCTGTACCTGCCCCACTCAGCATTTCGGTGCTTCCCTCTCACTGAAGTGAATTTATGGTAGCAAGGTCTTCGTGTGCTGTGGATATTGTGGCTTCAACTCTAAATTGTTAAAACAAATTAAATACACCTAAGTGACTACCACTTGTTTTTAAATCTCCACTATTTTGTTGTTGTTGTTGTTGAGAAGTTGTGATTTACTCTCATATATTATACAATTTTAGGTGTCTTTAATGATTCTGTCTAAGAATAATGATATATTGTGAAATTTGTTAAAATACATAATATATAAAAATATGTGCGCATGAATCTATGCACCTATAAATATTAACTATGAAATTTTACTGTTTTGTGATGTGTTTTATTAACTTGTGTTTGTATATAAATTGTGAAAATTAAAATAAAATGTTATCTCATTACAAAAGTATGTTTGTCCCATCTCAGTTTAATAATAAAATTATACTTTTAAACAATACTAAATGAAAACTGACACAACAAACTTAATTTAAAGTTCTTAACAGCCATTTGAAGAAGAAGGAATTTGAGAGATGTTAGTGAATTTGGAACCTCAACATTATGCTTGGATTTTCCTGAAGCAGCATTACTCAAAGTATGTTCTAATCTACAATGTTTTTTTAAGAGGCTGTATTGAAATGATGGTCCCATGCAACAAAAGGTGAGAAATTATTTGGACCACATCTCCTTTAGAAATTCATAAGGTATTCATAAGATATTAGCACATTAAAGGCTCCAAGAGAACCTGGTGAACTCAGCATACCCCCTCCCTTTTCTTTAAATAATCCAAAATACTCTCTTCCCTCTTTAAACCTCTCTTGGGTGCATGTTTAACAAGAGTCATGCACTGGGTTCAATCCCTGGTACAAAAAGCAAAGCAAAACAAAACAACAGAAAAAAAAGAGAGAGAGAAAAACAACAAAACAAAACAAAACAAAACACTCTGGGAAATACCAGAGTTTAAGAAATGTTAATTCTCTAGATTTATGAAAAATCTCATGAGTTTCTTTAAATTTTGCTAATATATTAATCTTCATTAGAAAAGTTTTTCACTTGAGGAAAAACCTGTTAAGTTCCCAGGAATGCTGACAGTAAACTTGGCAGTGAAAAACTGTATATAAGTTAATTGAAAATGTATTCCATTTAAGGTTTTTGTTTTTGTTTTTGGTACTGGGGATCCAACTCAGAACCTTGCACTTACAAGGCAGGTGCGGTGTCACTGAGCTAAATCCCTGGCCCTAAGATTCTTAATTGTTCAGAAGACAAATGACTTTTACAAGTCATTCATAGAAAGTATAATTTTAAGAAATAATATTCTAGATGTGCTAGTAGTTTATATGTAATTGTGAGTGATTTGGTATATATTAGGCATTGACAAAGAAGGAATGAGAAACTATAAAGATGGCCACCATAGAAAGTTTCTCTTGTACCTAATTGAAAAGAGAATACTAGAGTGCTCAGCCACGTGTGTTGTCTTAAACTGGAAAGAAGAGGTAAGTCTTTTGTTTTATTTAAGTTGTGTTTAGGCAAGTGAAGTATTCATTATTGAATACTTCAGTATATATCAAGGCACCTGAGAAAATGGTGATTAGATTATATTTTAAATCTTCCTAAAGCACAGTATTTTTAAAAAATAATATGAATTGGTATTAAGTGATGAAGAACAAACAAAATTAGACTGACACCAGTGACTGAGAGCAGCTTAAGGTTAGGAAAGTTGTGAGCTTGAACTTTAGTGTTTATATTGGTTAAAATTCTACTCTCAGGTGCCTCTTTTCTAAACATGTTCTGGAAGTTACTTGTGAACAGTATGTTATTCTATCTTAATAGTTTAATTCATACCAAGCACTTATACAAAATATTCTATAAGCCACACAAGCCATTTCAGGTGGATTGTCTCACATTCTCTCCTAATGCTTTCACCTTATCAGTAGCCTGAGGATTGTATGATCCTAACTTTATTTTGCAGATGTACATTCCCCAATACCTGAGCTCTTCAGTCTTGTATGACTCCACAGGGGCTTTAGCCGAACCATTCAGGGAGGGCTTTGTTAGCACCTTAGTATTTTAACATAAGATCTGATTTTCTGGGTGTATTTTTAATATATAATACTAAGGTTTATCCTTTGAGTTAACTTGGGATAGAAGAATTCAAATAGCTGCTACAATAGCTATTACATTAAAACTATTTCTAAGTATGATTTTACTTCTAATATTTCTTATATGATTAATATTTCTTTTACTACTTATCTGCTACTAACACATGATTTTTAATTATTTTAAATCCTATGCTGAAGTGGTTAAACATATTCCTTCAAAAAGCTCTAGAGTCTCTGGTAAGTTTTGCTAATATAATTTAGTTCTAAACTCAGCTAAGACTACATAGTGGTTTTCCAAATGTTAAGCTTGCACCTACAAATTAATATACTGGGTTGAGCCTTAGGAAAATGTATCCTCAGATTCCCTCAAAGGTCAGTGACCAGAAGTTCCCATGGTCTCTATGGCAACACAGCAAGATAAGGTACCCTGGAAATGTGCTGCATTTTAATTAGGTTCCTCTAGGGCTTCCTAACTGCATTTTGCAGGTAAATCAAATACCAGGTTGCTTTATATCTTGCAGTGAGATAAAGGCTAACTCATGCCTGTAAATATCAAAGCTAAGCTGGTCTCCAGGAAAGTTAAATCTAAGCAAATATAATAGCAAGGCCATGTATTTATCTTAAGAAGGACACAAGACTCTAGTTAGAATGGTCAATGGTGTTTGCTTAATGAGACTGACAGAAGTAGTGGAGAACTTGGACTTTAAAACTAAGCTATGCAGGATTGAGTCCCAGTTTTGTCACTACCTGTTCTATTCTGGGCAAATTAGCTAATCTCTAGGTCTCTCAGTTTCCTTCTCTGTAAAAATGTATATTATAGTAATAGTGTTTCATAGCATTATTAGGTAAAATAAATTAATTAACATACTTAGAAAGCTTAGGACGGTGAATGACAGTAAATAAGGAATCGATGATATTAGTTGTGGTACTAATAGTAGTAGAGCATGCTATATTTTTAAAGGTAAAAAATAAAACTTTAAACTGGTCAGATACATTTATTTATATCTTCTCTTAATATAAAATAGTAGTCAAGATTGGAATGATGGTCAAAACACTTTGGAGACTTAAGGTGGAGGCTATTCCCTAATAGCTATAGAAGTATTTTAATAATTTAATAACCAATATTTCTATATTTGGGTAGTTAGCAGAATGTCAAAAACATTAATAACTTACAAAGAGAATAAATGCACTAGCTCCGTAAACACTATTTATAAAACACATCTCTCCTTAGACTTAGTTATACTGATTGAGTCACATATCTTCACATTCAAGTGAGATGTATTTTGTACACACACATGCACACAGATATTCTCTGTTTATGATTCACTATGGAAGAAAAGGAAAAGATATACAAGTAAAACTCACAGGTCTGAAACATTATGATCAACTACAAGGGGGAAACAAAAGCAGCCACTTAGATTTCCATCACTTTCCCAAGTCTAATTTATTTCTCATCGTCTTCCTCAGTATGCCTCACATTTGGTTAAAGTTCATTTTTAACCCAAAAGGAGGCGATGTTTACATGAAATCTTCTACATTACCCTAGAAACAACAGAGATACCAAGAATCATGTTCCCAGGCAAAGCAGTATTTGTTTTCTTTGTGCCTCTGGTGGTGCCTAGGAATCAGACCCAACAAGAGTGGGTGAGCTGGTGAGGTGCTGGCCATGGTGGCACTCTGTCAGACCATGCATTGCAGCAGTTATAAATCAACTGGCAGGACAAGGTGAACTTGTCCTTTACCCCCTGGATCTTTTGTTCACAGTCTTGGGAACTAAGCATAGCAGAAAATTATTATTCAGTGTTTCCTAACAAAGGTTAATCTTTTGTTTAAAAAATTACCAAAGTCTACACAGACAGATGAATCTCTAGCACATAGTACTTAATTGCAAAGTCCTTTACAAATCTCTATGGAAATAGTTAAGGCAAATCTTGATAGGCTGCTAAAAATTTGTAATTCAGCAGCACTGACTCCTGCTATTTAAGATGGGGGAGCATGTTGAATGATGAGAAAGCTGGCACATCTTGGCAAACTTCCCTGGCACCAGGCTTGGGCGAGCATAAGGGCACATACCACGCTTTTAGATAGGCCATTGCCTGAGAGTGATGATACAAAATGGAAACTGCACAGGTAAGTCTCTTTCCCATAATTTTTTAAATATGAAAGACACACAATCTATGAAATATAAATACTATATATTGTTAACGACTCATCCTGAGTTCTAATTATTGTAGAAATGTTTAGAGACAAGTATTGGTAGATACTTAGTCCCATTCTGCAAAACAGTCTAGCACAATTTAAAGTTACATCAAAGAACAGTTCTGTAAATCAATATTATGAGGGCTGTTTTGTCACTGCCCGTGGGGAAACTAGACATTCAAATGTTACACTCTGCCAGTCTCTTACTACCAGACACAGTTCCAGTCCATTAGACATAGCTTTTAGTCATCATTTTCATGCCAACAATTTCTGGATGTGCTAGAAACCGTTTGCTCAAATAATTACTTCTGAAATAGCAATGATTTCCACATAATCCATCCCTTTTTATAGATGATTCCTCCTATTGACAGTTTGTAGTTGACTCAGATTCCTCTAGCAGTCTCTCAGCTGGCAAACCTCTCCATCTTCCTCCCCGCCTCACACCCATCACCACCTTAACACAGACTGATCTGTCATCTTACATCTTTAATTATGGCATGTTTTAAATTCAAATATGTTTAAATCTGATCTGTAATCTATAGTATTCTGGCTTTTGAATACATTGTTTATACATAACCACCTCAATTCCAAATAACAACCTGGCTCACAATAAAATAAACAGGTCACCAAACAAAAACCATTACAGTGGGCTATGAAATAATGTTGATTTTTAAAGTGAGAAATCATTGATAGTAGAGAAATAAGACTACAGAATACATATAGAATAATTAGATTATACATTTGTATATAAATTTGCTAGTAGCTAAATATTTGTAAGAAAAACAGCGTACATAGTTTTCAGTGCCAGGAGGAAGAAGACATTTTGTTGTTGTTATTTATGGTCATTATTATTATCATTAATTTACAGAGGAACAGAATAGCCTTTTAATTTTTTTCTACTTTATTATCCAATAGAAACTTGCTACTAAACGTCTTTTAAAACATAGCACAGAGAAGCCCATCCAAATTGTTACTCCCTATAGTCAAAGAAGTACTTATAATCAAGATCTTTTCTGAGGAAGAAATAGTGGAAGTTCCAGCCATACTAACAACAGAGGGTCTGAACTAACTGCACTCTCCTGTTCTTAAGGCTCAAATTAAAGCCAAATAGGTAGAGACAAGGGATTTTCATTTGTCATTTCTTCCAAATCTCTAAAGACAGTCAGCCAAAGTCCTAAGTGGAACTGACAGAACTGAAAGCATGATAGTAGTTTTTGTTAAGGAAAGGACCCAGTGGAGTGATCTGTATAGATTGTGCAGATGTCTCACAACATTCAGGGGAAGAAGAATTAGGTAATTGTAGTCTAAGATGTGTTAGGAAGAAAACTTTTTGAAATTTACTTCTCTATGAAAAGAAGGAGATTCTAGGAAGCCATTGAGATATAGGTCACAGGGAGAAAGACATCCAATGACTGACAGTGCATTAAGATGCAGCCAGAAGTAGGCAGAATTACTCAGATCACATAATGTTACAGATGTGGGAGCAAGTGCCATTCACCAGACAGCACCAGGGAAGTGTGACAGCAGAGAGCAGCACCACCATTACCCCAAGCCAAGGTTCAGCCATGGGATTCTTGAGCCTTTGATGGATTCTCAAGACCACAGTCAGAAAAGATGAGGGCTCTGAAGTGATCAACTGCACTTCTTAAAACTGCCTTATTATCATATCAACTCAGGCAGCCAAAAATGTCAGTCTTGACTCAAAAGCATTTGGCAAGCTAATGAGCAAATCCTTTGTTATGGTCTTGATAGTTTGTGAAATTAAAATATTTTAAGAATGATTGGTGTTGCTGCTGAGAATTTTGTTCAGAACAAAATGTTTTCATATGTGTCTGATAGCTTGTGAAATTAAAATATTTAAGAATGATTGGTGTTGCTGCTGAGAATTTTGTTCAGAACAAAATGTTTTCATATGTGTCTGAGGCCAAGGTGAAGCAGAAATATGAAAAATTCTCTTTGTCCATGTACTTTGGCTCACATTCTCTAAGATACAATATATTCTTTAGTTCGCTCTCATTTTTTATTCTTTTGGGGAAAATCAAAGTTCCTAACATATAAATTCCGGAACCAAACTGTTTGCCTTCATGTATTCTGAACAGTCCCAAAGCACACTTTTGGAAAAGCTCACATTTCTATATAGAATCTTAACTACCAAGTTAGATTCTTTTTTGGTGGGTCTGTTTACCCTGTTAGGCTCAGTCAGGAGTTGTGAGTGAAATTGAGATGGCCTAAATGATAGAAAAGTTAGAAAAACTCAAAAGAGTCTAGATCCTTGAAAGTATCCCCCAAATTAGAAATATGACTAGTTCAAGATTTAGGATCTAATATATGTGTAGGAAGAAAAGTCAGTCTGAGAAGTTCACAGCATCAGAGTTTAGCAAACAATTGCAGCTGAGCCAACAGCTCTCCCAGAAAACTGATCCTATTCGTTGTCCAGATCTAGCCCTTCCCAGTGACAAGAAGTCCTAACGTAGTGTAACTATGAAGATGCAGCTTTGCTAAGACTAGAGGAACATGTAACTTTATAACTTCCAATGCCTTCATTTTGTAAATAAGCAAATGCCCAAGATTGCAGTCTTGCCATTTTGAATAGAATTAAAATGAACCTTTAACCATTAATACTTTGTTACCAAAAATTATTATCCTATCTCATGAAAACATCCCAGTAGGTCTCTTGAGGGAATGCAAAATCTTTACACTAAAACTCAACATACACTGGAAGGATAGGCTGTCCCAAATATTGGCAATTCTCCTAAGCAACAGATTCAGGATTCAATACTACTTATTCTTTTCAACCACTGTGCAATTTTGCTCTCATACTTTCCTTATTACTGTGGAAAAATATACAACTTCAGGTAATTAAAGAAAAGTACAATAGAAGTTACATATAAATGTGCAACAAAATAACACAATGTTCCATGCCCCAAAATGTTAAGACAAAAAAATTAACAAAACTTAATAGTAAGTTAAGAGCTATCCTTAAACAAAGATAGTTTCATCAAGTTTCTTTCTAAACATGTTTTTCTGGTCCTAGTTGTATAATTCCAAGTAGAATCTTGCTCAGAGTAAATATTCAAATGAGTAAATCAAGTCACTTGTACTGGATATATTAAGATTGAGGTAGGAATCCATTTGCACATGCACTAAATAAAATAATGAATAAAACTTGTTATATTGTTCATATGCATGATTAACATCTTCTGAGTATAGGAAGATGACCTTTCAAGTGCTTACCATCAAGTACAATGACATTTATTTTTGAAATGCTATCTATTTTTTAAACCATGACCAAGTTGTCTTGATCCTTTATAAAAGGCTCTAGGTCAGAAAAAAAAAAAAAAGTAGGTGCTGATCTATAGGAAAAGAAAATTCTCAGTCATCTCAGGACATCTCCAGCTTAAAAGAAGATAGCACTTTTTTTGGAGTATGTTTGACATTTTCTATATATTTCAAGATGGTCTTGCTGATCTAAAATTGTAGCAGATGGAGAAGCAGCAGGTGTGAAGCAGCAACTGTATGAGACAAGATTCCAAACTAGGCCAGCCACTTAAGGTCTTTCACATTTGAGATTAGGAAATGTATTTACTTTTGAAAGGTGTTAAAATTTTTGTGTGTGTGTGTGTGTGTGTGTGTGTGTGTGTAAAATACATTAAAAACTATGAGACCATTTTTCTGTAAGGCATATCATAGAACTAGAATCTAGATATTAGGACAGGAATGATAAGCAAGGGAACATGGAAGTAAGAGGGACTAAAGTAAAAAGAGACCTTACTCTGCCTACTGTGAACACTGAACATAGTAATGATGCTTTGATCATGAGCATATGACAGTGGTCTCATAAATTATAATGAAGGTGAAACATTCTTACCCTGCAGCCATCATAACACCATAAACATCATAATATGTTGCTAATATATTTGTAGTGATGATGATGTAAGCAAACCTATTGTGCTGCCGGGCATAAGCTGCCGGCCATAAAAAGTCTAGCAATATAATTATGTACAGTGCATAATTGATAATAATTGTAAACAACTAAGTTACCAAAGCACTGTTATTTTAAAGTGAGTGATCTATTCCTTTTAGATTTGTGTAAGTACACTCTATGATGCTTACACAGTGACCAAATCGCCTATGACACATTTCTCAGGATACATCACTGTCCTTAGCCATGCATGGCTGTAGAAACTGTACTTTTTATCTTGGGAATTTGTTTCTCTACATATAAATTCTTACTTATTTTTTCCCTTCACCATAAATACTTGCCCCATCAGATATTTTGAAATTATTGTTATTATTATTATTATTATTGTTGTTGTTGTTATAGATATAATCTCCCTAAGTTACCCAGGCTGGCCTCAAATTTCTGGGCTCAAAGAATCCTCCTGCCTCAGCTTCCCAAGTAGCTGGAACTATAGGCACATGCCACCATCCCTAGCCATTTTGAAATTATTAAGAAATAAAAAATACTATTTTTTCAGTAAGAATATCTTAGCTCAAGTTTTAGCTCTACTATGCCCTAGCTGTGAGACTCTATGAAATATCTTGGGCTGTACAGATAGATATAAATTGGAAATAATGGCATTTACTGTACCTTGTTAAAGATTAGATAAATAAATTACTCCTAACGTCACCTGGTATTTATTCATTTCCATTTTCTTATCTTCAATGATATAAGAAAAAGTCAAGCTTTTAAGAGGAAGATGCAATACAATTAAAACGATATTAATATTATTTAAAAAGATGTTGTCTGTGGGGTTTACAGTGTAACAAACTTCTTATCTTAGTTTGTCAAATACAGTATTATGAAAAAATAAAATAAACTGAAAATTAAAAGCCTTGAGAAATAAGTGCTTAGGGCAAAAGAAACCAAAGGGGAAATGCTTGAAATAAAGTTTCAAACTTTAGCCAAGTATTGTGGTGCACACCTTTAATCCCAGAACTCTGGGCGGCTGAGACAGGAGGATGAAAACTTCAATCCCAGCCTGGGCAACTCTGCAATTTAGGGAAAGCCTATCTCAAAATAAAAAATTAAAAAGGAGGGGGGATATAGCTCAGTGGGAAGGATCTGGGTTAAATACGAAGTGCTTCAAAAAAGCTTCAAATGGTATTACTAATGTATAAATAGTCTCCTATACAGTATCTTGGAGATAATTTGATAATTTCCAAAAAGCCTTTTGATTCAGGAAGAACTTCATAGACATTGATTTAAATAACAAAAGCAGCATTTATTTTCTTACATCATCCTAACTTACAAGGAGAAAGGAAAATAATAAAAAGCTAAAAGTATTCTATCCTTACACATATATTTAAAACAGACCACACCCTAACTAAACAACAGTCTGTATTTCTTACTTTTGGCTACAATGGATCACTGAGCAATGTTTTACAGATTTTTGAAATAACTCAATATTATACCATTGAACAACACTAATAAAACGTGATCAGGAAATCTTAATCTATCAGAAATTCATTCACTAAATAAATGCACTTAAAAATTTTATTCTATGTACTCTACTGCAGAAAACCTAAGGGAGTTGGAGGGAACCAACCTTGGATTCCTTAGGGTTAGTTCTCTGATAAGATCTATCCCTTTCCTCATTCAGGTTACTCAGAAGGGACATGACAAATGTAAAAGACATATACTATGCTGACTAAAGGGTAGTAGTAAAACTGCAAAGCTTGTTATCATCAAGAAATACACCTCATGGTGAAAGTGCCTAAGAGAAAACTTAATATGTAAGTCAGCCAAAATGTTCAGCTTTCCTCAACACAGCATCCACTGGTGGATTTCAAGTATCACAATTAAATAATATGCAAATTTTGAATTTTACGTAAAATTTAATGTCCATATGTCCATGCAACTTTTTTACATTCATTCTTCACTTCTAAAGTGGATGTGACCTAGAAGAGGTCGAGAATCTAAAGCATAATATTATATAAGTTTCATAATCACTGAAGCCTTATTTTCACAAAATATCTCATAAATCATTGGTTCCTAGGGAGTTAAATCGATATAATGTAACTTGATGGATAAATTAAACTTCTATAATGCATTGCTTTTCAGAGCTATTGACATTTTAGTGAGCACTGCATCTCCAAGAGTGACTTAAGGGGCAGTGTCACACAAGCTCACCTACTCAGGACACTTCCTTTCTAGGAAGCATTGCTGGCTCCTGTGCTCCTTGGGAAATACTTGGAGAAGTAATGATTTAAGACTGTACTTCCTAGTCTAACATTAAGTGACACACAATCAAGTGAAGATTTTATAATTCAATCCAAATCTATAACTCAATGCAAATATGGCAATTTTTAAGGAGTAAAATCATAACCCTGCCTTTGGCAATGTACTGTGCTCTAATGAGCAATAATCACAGTTTTGCACAACTGGGTAACTTGGCCATAATGTCCCCACTGGTTTAGCCCTTCTGTATGTATTCTCTAACCAACAGGACGAATAACTATACAGCCTGGCTTTACTCTTTCAAGGATCCTTACTATTTCCTCTCTAGCTACCCAGCTGGTATGCGGTGGCGGTAGGGGAGATGTGAATATTAAAAGACAAGGACAAAAAAAAAAAAGAGAATGTTTTAC
Organism: Heterocephalus glaber; assembly: GCF_053883595.1. Taxonomy (NCBI): domain Eukaryota; kingdom Metazoa; phylum Chordata; class Mammalia; order Rodentia; family Bathyergidae; genus Heterocephalus; species Heterocephalus glaber. The sequence goes on from NW_028258303.1 coordinate 9,778,310, forward strand.
CTCCAAGCTTCAAGAATTATTGTGTAAACCATAATAAATAGGGTCAAGAACTATATTTTGCTTTACAATTATCAGGATTTTAATCCAATGCCAGTTTATGTCAAAACGAAATAAAAAAAAAAAGAGATGATCATCAGACAATCCAACACTCTGCCTCTACTTAAACTTGAGTAATACTGGATTTTTGTTGTTGTATTTCCTCAGGCCTAAAACCCCATGTAACCTTTCCCAGTATTATGCAAACCTGTAGGATTGATATTCCTTATCAATGAGTAGGAAACACATTTTATTGCAAAGGAAATCACAGCCATACCCTAAAGAAAAGACATAAGATTGCAGGTCACCTTTTTGCTTCCTATTTACCTTATCAGCTGTTCAGTTATACCTGCTGACTCCATTCAAACTGACACCTAGCATTTTTCTTCTATTCCCTATGGTTTAATGATTTTAGTTCCCATGCTTTCCCTCAGTGTTGCCATATTGTTGCCTACATCTGTTGTCCATTAGCCTCCCAGAAAGGTAAATTTTCATTCAACAAATACTTGCTGGTCAAATTTATGATTATCATAAGACTGAATGTATACATTTGGGAAGACTTATTCCAAGATTCAAGGAAGATGACAATTTCACAAGGAACCAAAGGATATAAGTGCAATTTTATCGAAGATGGGTTTTGCGATGAGTCCCTACACTGCTCCCTTCCTCCTCTCCTCCCCTCTTCTCTGTAAATATAACATAATGTCACTAACTTGAATCTTCATTTGTAAAATGCTATTTTAACATTACCTAAGGGTTGTTACAAAAGCTATGACTTCTCATTTGTAAAATGGAAAGAGATTATATATTTTTAAAAGAATTATGAATTATCAGCATTTTTAGGGAATTGTTAAAAAGCTCTGTGTTAGATACACAACAATATTTAAAATGCTGGGCTGATTTCTAGAATATAGTATCTCTCAACAAGTATCTTTCCCACTATTGTCATTTGCTAGAACATTGAATTATCAAAAATTAATACTGAGCAGTAGAAATAAACCACTCAAGAATATAGTTATTTAAAGTATAATCATTAAATCTACTTAACATCACTAGATTTTGACAGAAGACCTTCCGTATTTAGATTGAGGGTATATTCTGTCACTAATATTATTTGAATGACCTATAACATTAAATATGAGCTTTTTAGTGTGGGTATTCTTGAAATGTTGTTATAGTTAATGCAAACATTTTAATCTAAGAAAAAATTCCCAGAAAAATATTTCTTCTTAATTTATTATTAGGTAAGAGAAGTCTAAAATTACATGTTTACAATGTGACAAGAAATGTATGTGCATGATGCAAATAGACTTCATGCACTGGTGAGATTTCATTTGGCTGCTTGAAACAGACACCAAATGGAGCTAGATTAAATAAATGAACACAGTTTGTAGGAAGATGCTGGCACGTCTCACAGAAGCTAAGCTAAGGCTAAAGGAGCCAGTCTCAGACAAAGCAGGTTGCAGAGCAAGTTCCAGTTGGCAAATCCACAGGTCTCAGGTGCGCTGTCACTAAACGCAGCTATAGGAAGCTCCCAGCCTCTATGTCTCTCAGTTCAATTCTGTTTTTTTCTTTTTTTTTTTTTTGCCGCTGTGATGGTCTGACTGCCATGGTGCCCGTGGCACGCACACATCTGTCCCATCACCTGCAGTACAGAGGGTCGTGTGAATGCAGAGCCCCACCCCTGTGCATCGGGGAGTTCCTACACTGGGAGAAGGGTGACTGCTAGGCACTAATCCAGGAACTATGTCCAAATTTATCCAAGTTAAATTCTAGTGATTATCAGAGTTCATGATATTATCTTATACTGAATACTTATTCACCAGTTAGGGACATGCTATTCTCCCGTTCAGCACCACAGCTAAATATCATGCTCCACCTTCCTCTGTAATACACAAAGAGAAGCATTACAAAGTGCATTCAATTTTATTTTTATCAGTAAAACTGATTTAAAAACTTGGCTCAATCAACTTTAATTTTTCCTTTTTCATAGTTATACCTTTCCAAATTTACAAGATGTAATCATTCGACTGTGTTGAATTTTACAGAAGGTTGAAAACTTAATTGAAAAGCAATTTTATAGAAGAATAAAGTAACTTTTCTATATACCAATCCATTGATCAAAAATATACAGCTTTATTACCTTTTTATTTTTATTTATTTATTTATTTTTTTCCCCATTAAGTTTATTGGTACATTTTAGGTATAAAATACAGTTACATTCATTATTTGGATCCTGTACCTTTATATGAGTATCTTGGTTCTTTTTTTTTCCCCTTCCCCTGCCCTCCCTTCACCCCCTCCACCCTTCCCTATTTGCAAAGACTTTGTTTCCATTTTTTTCCTTTTCTCATATTTTTTCTTTTCCCTTTTTTCCTTTTCCCTACCCCTTCCACTTTCCCTGCACCTTTAGACCTTTTCTTCCTGTTACACAATATCAATTATACATTTTAAAAATTACAATATTAAGATCTAGGAGACATTACCACAGATTTTACAGAATTTAAAAGGATATAGAAAGCATATTTCAAAAATCTGTTTTGAAATAAATATGACAACTTCTAAGAAGTACTTTGGAAGACACATTAATGAAACTAACTCTGGAGGAAATATAAAATTTGAATAGCACCTATTAAAGAAAGTATATTCCTAGCTTGAAAACCTACCTATATGACAACAGCAGGCTCACATACATTTTAACTGATAAATTATATCAAACAATTATATTACTTTTTTAAATAGAAGCTGAAGTTTTCTTCTGTGCCTTATGAGCTACTAGAATTTTGACTACTCTTGGAATACAACTGCACTTAATAAAAATTAGTAAAACAAATTTCTTTAGCTTGTTTTCCAGGAAAGTTGATAATCATATGTCAGCCTTATTTGCTTTATCAGGTAGGACTTACCAAGAAATTAAGTAACTATACAAGTGGTACATAAATAAGCAAAGAAAAAAATACTGAGATCTTTTAATAATTATACGTCTGCCTTTGACTTTTAAATAACAACCAAATCCATAATTACTCTTCTGCTCTTCTATAGAAGCATCAGGAAATGACCAGTAATGGCAACTGATTCTCAGTGACTACAGTTAACTGGGGGAAAAGCTGACTTCAGTAGCTGTTATGAAAGGCCACTGTGGTTAAAAGTAGCTGAATTTGTTTTCCCCCCTCTGATAATAACCAAGAACTTAACTCCTTTAATGAATTCCTTTGTTGGATCTTGGGAGTGGAGAATGGAGAGCAGGAAATTGCAGCATGGAGAGACAGGCTCTCATTGTCTAGGCAGCTGACTGCTGAGCTGGAGCAACATCAGGGAGCTCAAGCAAGCACAGAAATGACAGAAAATACAACAGAATTCTTTGTTCATTCAGCGGTGCTCTTAGATTCAGGGTCAGATACTAGTGGTGCAGGAAGGCAGGAAGCAAGCCTGGGTGTGCACGAAGAGATAAAAGCTTTGCTGTTTAGCACACTGGCAAATGGCATATGTGAAAACACCAGGGTTGCTCCACAAGGCTGTCTTTCTTGTCCTTTCTTCCTTTAGAAGGAAAACGTACTTCTTTGGGTCTTTGACCTTCACCCCAAGGATACAAACAAGCTACAGTGGTATTCCTTCTGTGGTAGTTTGAAAGGAATTGCAATGGGAATGCGAATCATAGTTTTCTGGGAGTATAGATAAGGGAGGCTGTGAAAATGGATTCCATTAAAATTCCATAGCTGGAATTTTGTTGGTATCCATTGTGAATCATAATCAATTCTATTTTAATAAGAACTATGTGTTTGGGGGATATGTGAAGTGATAACTGCTCCATGAAATTAATATTATTGTTGCAAATAATGTTCACACAGTCGATTCTGTAATTAAGCTAGAGCACTGGCTGGAGTTTGTATCATTATATGTGGAGAGATCTCTGTTAACGATCCTAGTTTCTACTTCCAAGAAGCTTGCACAAAAGAGATATGGTCTAGAGCCATCTAGATTAAATCCCAACACATCAGATTGGCCTGACTAAGCCAGTTTTAGGAAAATGTTTATTTATTTATTTAATTTATTTTTTATTTTTTGTATTAAATTCTTTTATTGGTACATTGTAGGTATAAAACACAATTACATTTCTCATTGGGAATTGTACCTTTACATAATGCATCTTGGTTCTTATCTTTTTCCCATTCCTAGCCCTCCCTTCACACCCTCCACCCTTCCCTATTTACAAAGACTTTATCTCCATTTTTTCCATTTCTCATCATTTTTGCTTTCCCTTCTTTCCTTTCCCCTGCCCCTCCCACTACCCCTACCCCTTTGGACCTTTTCTTCCTATTTTACATTATCAGTTATTCATTCTAATCAATGGTACATTTTAGGTATATAATATAATGACATTCATCATTAGAAATTTGCACCTTTACATAGTCTCTCTTGGTTCTTATTTTTCACCTTTGCCCAGCCCTCCCTTCAACCCCTCCAGTCCTCCCTATTTACAAAGATTTTGTTCCTATTTTTCCATTTTCTCATATTAATCCCATTCCCTTCTATCCTTTCCCCTAGCCCTCCCACTTCCTTCCCCTTTGCCCCTTTTCTTCCTATTTCACATGACCTATTATATATTTAGTCTTTATTTACACTTTCAGTTTCTCAAACCAGAGAAACTATTCCATATTTACATGTGTGTCCTATTTATTTCACTTAAGAGTATTGCCTCAATGTGCATCCACTTAGCTATAAATGTCTCTAATTTCTCATTTTTTATGGCTGAGTGGTACTCCATTTTATAAAAAAACCACATTTTCTTTATCCAGTCTCCAGTTGATGGGCATTTGGGCTGTTTCCAAGTTTTAGCTATTACAAACTGTGCTGCTATGAACATGGGTGCACATATATCACTGTGGTATGATTCTTTTAATTCTTTGGGGAAGAACCCCAGCAGTGGAATAGTGGGGTCAAATGGGACTTCCAGTCCTAGTTCTTTGAGGTATCTCCATACTGATTTCCAAAGTGCTTGCACCAGTCTACACTCCCACCAGCAGTGGAACAGGGTTCCTCTTTCCCCACAGCCCAGCCAGCATTTGTGATTGGTTGATTTCATGATAGCAGCCATTCTTTCTGGAGTGAAGTGGAATCTCAGCGTTGTTTTCATTTGCATCTCTTGAATGACCAGTGATGTTGAACATTTTTTCATGTACTTATTTGCTATTTCTACTTCTTTGTGTGAGAAATGTCTGTTCATTTCAGATGCCCATTTTTGGATTGGGTCTTTAAATTTGAGAGGTCTGATCTTTTTAAGTTCTTTATAGATTCGAGATAGTAGACCTTTGTCTGAGGAAGAGCAGTTGAAGATTTTTTCCCACATTGTGGGTTGTCTCTTCACACTGCTGGTGGTTTTTCTTGCTGTGCAGAAGCTTTTTAATAAGAAGAGATCCCATTTGTTGATTGTTTGTGCTAGTTCACAGGCAGCTGAGGTTTTGTTCATAAAATCTTTTCCTACACTAATGTTTTCAAGGGTTCTACCCATCCTCTGTTCCAACTGGTTCAGAATTTCTATTTTAATATTTAGATCTTTAATCCATTTTGATTTTAGTTTAGTGCATGGAGATACAGGTCTAGTTTTAATCTTTGGCAAGTTGAAGCCCAATTTTTCCAGCACCATTTATTAAAGAGGCTATCTTTCCTCCAGTGAGGGTGTTTGGCTCCTTTATTGAAGATGAGATGGCTGAGTGTGTCTGGTGTTGTTTCTGCATCTTCTAATCTGTTTCACTGGTCCTCAAGTCTATTTCTTTGCCAGTACCATGCTCTTTTTATCACAGTAGCTTTGTAGTATAGTTGCAGGTTGGAGATTGTGATACCCACTGCCATGTCTCTGTTACCTAGAATTGCTTTTGCTATTCTGGGTCTCTGCTTGTTCCAAATGAATTTTTGGATTGCTTTCTCGAGGTCTACGAAGTATGCTGCTGGGATCTCAATTGGAATTGCATCAAATCTATATAGCAGTTTTGGAAGTATGGCCATTTTCACTATATTAATCCTTCCTACCCAGGAGCAGGGGATGTCTCTCCATTTTCTGATATCATCTTCAATCTCTCTTTGCAGAGTGCCATAGTTTTCAGAGAAGAGGTCTTTGATTTCTTTCATTAGGTTGATTCCTAGGTATTTCAGTTTTTTGGATGCTATTGTGAAAGGAATTATTTGCCCTATTTCTCTCTCAGTGAGTCTGTCATTGGTGTAGAGGAAAGCTATTGACTTTTGTGTGTTGACCTTGTAACCAGCTACTTGACTGAATTTGGTTATTAAGTCTAGAAGACTTTTGGTGGAGTTCTTGGGGTCTTCTATATAGAGTATCATGTCATCTGCAAATAATGACAATTTGACTTCTTCATTACCTATCTTTATTCCTTTTATTTCTTCCTCTTGTCTAATTACTGTGGCTAATGTTTCCAGAACTATATTGAACAAGAGTGGTGATAGTGGACATCCTTGTCTTGTTCCTGATTTTAGTGTGAAGGATTCCAGTTTTTGACCATTTAGTAAGATATTGGCTGTTGGTTTTTCATAGATGGCTTCTATCAGTTTGAGGTAGAGACCATCTATTCCAATTTTTTGTAGGGTTTTTATCATAAATGCATGTTGGATTTTGTCAAATGCTTTTTCTGCATCTATGGAGATAATCATATGGTTTTCGTCCTTGGCTCTATTGATATAGTGTATTACATTGATTGATTTGAGTATATTGACCATCCCTGCATCCCTGAGATGAATCCCACTTGATCAGGGTGTATGATCTTCTTGATGATGTTCTGCATTCTATTTGCCAGTATCTTATTAAGGATTTTTGCATCTCTGTTCTTTAGTGAGATTGGCCTATAGTTCTCTTTTTCAGTTAGGTCTTTCTCTGCTTTGGGGATCAAGGTGATGCTTGCTTCCAGGAATGAATTAGGGAGTATTGCTTCCCTTTCAATTTCACTGAAGAGTTTAAACAGTAGTGGCAGCAGTTCCTCTCTAAATGTCTTGTAGAATTCAGCAGTGAAGCCATCAGGGCCTGGGCTTTTCTTAGTTGTTAAGTTTTTAATTACATTTTCAATTTCATTGGTTGCTATTGGGTTGTTCAGAATTTTTAGGTCTTCTTCATTCAACTTTGGAAATTCATATGTATCTAGGAATCTGTCCATTTCTTCTGTGTTGTCCATCCTATTGGCATATAGGTTCTGGAAATAGGTATTGATGATCCTCTGGATTTCTGCTGGGTCTGTTGTAATTTCACCCTTTTCATTCCTAAATGCATGGATTTGGGCCTTTTCTTTCCTTTTTCTGACAAGGTTGACTAAAGGTTTGTCAATTTTGTTGATTCTTTCAAAGAACCAACTCTTGGCTTCATTGATTTTTTTTGTATTATTCTCTTAGTCTCCATTGCATTGATTTCTCCTCTGATCTTTATAATTTCCTCCCTTGTATGAGCTCTGGGGTTGTCCTGCTCTTCTTTTTCTAGAAGCTTGAGGTTCACCATCAGGTTGTTTAATTGGGCTCATTCTGTTTTCCTAATATGAGTATTCGCTGTTATGAATTTCCCTCATAAGATTGCTTTCATTGTGTCCCATAGATTCCGATATGTTGTATTGTCATTGTCATTTAATTGAAGGAACTGTCTGATTTCTTTAATTTACTCTGTGACCTATTGGTTATTCAGAAGTGTGTTGTTCAATTTCCACGTGTTTATGAAATTTTTTGAGTTTCTTTTGCTATGGATCTCCAATTTCATGGCACTATGGTCTGATAATATACAGGGGATAACTTCAATTGCTTTGCACTTACTTAAACATGTTCTATGTGTGAGTATGTGGTCTATTTTGGAGAATGACCCATGTGCAGCTGAGAAGAATGTGTATTCTGATTTTGTGGGGTGGAAGACTCTGTAAACATCTGTTAAGTTCATTTGTTCAAGAGTTTGATTGAGTTCTTATATTTCATTACTTATTTTTAGTCTACTTGATCTATCTATTTGTGACAGTGGGGTGTTGAGGTCCCCCACTACAATTGTATTAGTGCATATATGACTTTTCATGTCTGTTAGTATTTGTTTTATACAGTTAGGTGCACTAGTGTTTGGTGCATAGATATTAATGACTGTCATCTCTTCCACTTGGATTGTTCCCTTTACAAGGATGTAGTGTCCTTCTTCATCTCTCTTAATCAGTGGTGGTTTGAAATCTACTTGATCTGCCAAGAGGATAGCTACTCCTACTTTTTTTCAGGTTCCTGTCCCATGGAGTATTGTTTTCCACCCTTTAACTTTCATTCTATGAGTTTCCTTTTGAGTTAAGTGTGTTTCTTATATGCAACATATTGTTGGATTTTGCTTCTTGACCCATTCTGCCAGTCTATTTCTTTTGATTGGTGAATTGAGCCCATTAACATTGCTGGTTATAACTGAAACGTATTGACTTGTCATTGCCATGACTTTTTCTTTTTGTTGGGTTCTCCCCCTTTACATTTAATTTCTTGTCAGGCCAGATGGGTTCATTCTTCTTTGCTTCCTGGGGTTGTGATCCTCAATGTCTGTTCCCAGGATATTGTGTAAAATTCTTTGGGGTGCTGGTTTGGTGTTCACGAAGTTCCTAAGGTGCTCTTTGTCATGAAAGTATCTTATTTCTCCATCAATTTTGAAAGATAGTTTTGCAGGGTACATCAATCTGGATTGGAGGCTGTTTTCTTTTAGGGCTTGGAATATGTCACTCCAAGCTCTTCTTGCCTTGATGGTTTGTATTGAGAAGTCTGCTGTGATTCTGATGGGCTTTCCTTTTTATGTGACTTGTTTCTTTTCTCTGACTGCTTGGAGAACTTTGTTCTTCTGTTGTGTTTCTGGAATCTTAACAATTATATGCCTATGTGTAGTTTTTTTTGATCAAGGCTATTTGGAGTCCTATATGCCTCACTTATCTGTATGTCAAGCTCTTTTCCCCTGCTTGGGAAGTTTTCTGCCATTAGTTCTGTGAAGAGATTTTTTATGTCATCTCCACTCTCTCCTGTTTCTTCATTGAGCCCAGTCAGTCTTATGTTATTCTTCTTTGCATCACCTAGGAGCTGCTGGATTGATTTCTCATGTTCCCTTATAATTTTGAAGCTATTTTTCTTTTCCTGGTCACTAATTGCAATCTTATCTTCTATATCTGAAATTCTGTCCTCACATTGGCTCATTCTGCTGTGTAGACTTTCAATGGAGTTTTTCATGTCCTGGAAATCTATTTGCATCTGTTTTATGGATTCCATTTGTTTCTTATGTTGGGATTCCATCATGTTCCTGAGCTCCTCTCTAGATTTATTAATCATGTCTTGCACTAGGGGCACAATTTCTCCTGTTATCTGAGAAACTATTTCTGATTTCATTTTTTCCAGATCCCCTTTTGTTGCCAGTTCAGTGGGTCCAGGTGGTTGAGTATCAGAGTGTTCCATCTCATTTCCCTTTGGGATTGCTGTAGGTGATCTGGAAGTCTGGTTTTGAGACTTATTTACATGTTTTCTCATTTTGACTGGGGCGGGGGGCTGTTAGCACCTGCATGGATTACCTCCTTTGAGTTGGGTGAGGTGGGACAGGCGCCGGGAGCAGTGGTAGGGATGGTGACCCAAAAGCCCTTTCCTGTGGGCTGGGACCAGCGGGAGGGATGGTGACCGGGAAGTCCCTTCCTCTGGACCAGGAGTAGTGGGCCAGTGGCTCAGAAGCCCCTACCTCTGGGCCGGGAACAGCGGGACTCAGTACCTTGGTCTGGTGGTCTGGTGTCCTCTGCATCTTTGTAGTGTGGAACCAGGTGGCTGCCTGCCTGCAGCGGGGTGATTCGGTGTCTTCCGCGTGACTCAGGACCTCGGTAGGGCGTGCACAGACCTTCCTGTGTGCAGCGGGCTGATTCAGTGTATTCGGCACGACTGGGGACCTCGGTAGGGCGTGGGCAGACCTGCCCGTCTGCAGCGGGCTCAGTTTTAGGTAAATGTTAATCATTACCTTAGCTGCGATCTATTTCTTATTGTAAATCTGATTTGTTACAGTAGACAGAATCCACTTTCAGTGTATTAGAATTAGCCTGGTTCTATTTGTATTACATTAACAAGCAAACGAATATTTGGAGTTATTGAAAAAATCATCACACAGGGCGTTAAAAAAATCTAGCATTTATATTCAATACAAAGAGTAATTACATTGTGAGGCACTGGACTAAGAACTTGTAATGTTTTTTGAATATTGCCTTGTGGAGAAGAAAGGTATCAAACAAGGAGATACAATGTTTGGTGTGAGTGATGGTTTTTAAGCTTTCTCAGTTGAAACAGAATGAAACACCAGAAAATGGAACTGTCCAGGCCAGTACAGCATATCAGACTTTTGGGAGGTTGAGTGACAGTGCTAATTTTAAAGACAATGGAATCATGTCTCTTGCTGAGCATAATTGATGCATTGGGCAAGACATTGAGAGGCCAAGGGTAATTAATCACAGATCAAAAACAAACTGTGAAAGTTAGAGATCCTCTTTGGCAGTCTATAAATTAACTTTTACATTTTTCAATGGAGCATTTCACCTTTTGGTTTCTGGAGCAAAGTATCTGATGTGCATAACTTAAAGAAGCACAGCCTTATTTTGGCTCATGGATTCAGAGGTTTTAGTCCATGGTCAGTTGGCTCCAAAACCAGGCTCTACTTCTTAACAGCACATTGAGCTATGAACTCATTTAGTGCCCGCATCATCCAATCACTTTCTAAAAGCCAGTAACAGAACTCTCAGTAAAGCCTCAATTGTGGTAGGTCAGGCTCTGGTTGGAAAAGTGTGAGCTGAAACATGGGATGGAGCTATAGGATAAAAAATATGGAAGCCCCAGATTCTCTTGAGCCCTCTGGATCTGCAAAAGTTTCTACTCCTCTCTTCTAGAGTTAATCATTTTCCTCTGCTTGAAAACATGATAGCAGGCTGTAGCCTGCAATCCCACCTAAGAAGCTAGCTCCACCTCCATTCCTAACCACCAGGGCAATAAGCAACAGTAAACCATGATATGGAGTGGAGTGCTGGGACTGAAAGAGGGGAAATGGACTAAACTCCATTATCTAGCCAACAGGCACCACAAGGAACCAGAAAACAGTGGGACTGGATCAATTCTGAAGGTGAGGGATTAAGAAATTGGGGGGCAGACATAACAGAAGTTTGAATAATGACAGTTTTTTTGATGGAATAGTGTTCTCCTGTACTTTGAAGTCTAATAATCTGGCAAACATTGAGGAAATAGTGCGAATATACTGCCTGTCTAGCACTTAGAAGTTTGGAGACCACAGTGGTCTACAGTAAGTGCAAATGAAGCAACTGCAATAGCAAATAGTGGAAGCAGGAATACTGGATGGATGCTGATGTAAGGCTAGAAAATCTACCAGCTGACCATATTCCATGAGTAGAGTAGAAGACACTTCTTTTACTGAAGTGATAGCTTACATATAACAGCACTGAGAAAATAAGTGGAGACTTTTCCTCTGGAGGTGAGGAAAAATAGCAGAATATTGTTTTTTTTGTTTTGGTACCGGGGATTGAACTCGGGTCCTTGTGCTTGTGGGGCAGGCGGTGGAACCACTGAGCTAAATCCCTGGGCCCAAATAGCAAAATATTGTTATAGAACTGAGTTCAATAATAAATTGATAGTGGCAGAATCCCCAAAATAGCAAATACCAGTTGTGGACACAACTATCCTGAGCAAAGGGGTTACAGTTAATTCAATGAACAGCAAAATTGGCAGAGCAATCAGAAATTCTGAATCACATGGCACCATGAAAGTGGTCAATAAAATATCTCCCCTGGGGACAAGAGCATTACTTAAATCCATATAATCAAAATGAATCAAATAAGAAGGCCACATGGCACTAAGACCAATAAAATATTCCAAATGCTTGCCAGTTTCCATATTGATGCCAGATTTCATGTCTGCACCATAAGAGATGAAGAACAAATTGGGACATGGTGGGTAGGGGAAAGAACTCTGTTTGACCATGCAACTGGGCAAGTATGTTGGAAAATTAATCTCACATTTGTTTCTCAAAGGTGCTTACAGACATTTATTCAGGTAAAGCATACACTAGGAGGGGAGGAATACTAGGATAGGGGAATAGATCCAATATTACTCAGGGTTGCTGCACAGTGAGCCCACTGGATCAGCAAAATCATCCAGCGGCCACTCTGCTGGACTTTATCCTGAATATATAATTGGTATAGATGTACTGAGATGTTGCTAGGATGCCCATATGTGTTTCTGTCCTAATTTGTAAAATAGATCATGGTGAAAAGGGCCACATAGAAGCCTACCCTCTCCTCATTGGTCAAGTTAATAAATCAAACACAGTGCCACCTTTAAAGTTTTAAAACACATAAGCACAATTATACCCATTCTACCCAATTAATTTTCTAGTCAACCAGATGAATTCTGTTTTTGTGCTTGACAGAAAATAATTAACATGGGCTCACATACTCAGCATGTGGCCATTGATCTGAAAAATATTTAATTTCTATTCTCATTGAGATAAATGATCAGAATGTATTTGAAGTCACTTGGGACGAACAGCAAAACACTTTTATGATCTTGCTGCAGGCTATGTTAACTCTCCTGTCATCATTCCTAGCATGCTCTAAAGAGATCCATACTGGCTCAACATTTACATAATACCACGTTAATCCACTATGTGGATGATATCATGTAATAGAACCAGATGTACCAGAAATTGCAAATATATTAATCAGATATAGTTTTGGTTACACCCACGAATTTCAGAACATGGGAGACAAATCCTAAGAAGAATCAGGACCAACTACATTGGTAAGTTCAGAAGAACCCAGTGGCCTAGAAAATGTTTGAACATCTCCTCAAAACTATATTAGAAATTATTGCATCCCACACATCTCATCACTAAAAATAAAGCTTCTTCTAGACCAAGAGGCAGGCAATCCCACTTTTGGGACTAGCACTCCACCTTTTATGTGTGACATGAAAGGCAGCCAAATCTGAAAGGCAGAGTAGAAAAGTGGCCTGCAGCAAATCCAACATGGAGTAGGGCAATATTTAAAGGGTTCATAACTGACAGAGGGGGCAAGGACAGCAGAGGGAGGGACTATTTGTCTCCCTTGCTCTGACCAAGAATTCAGCTGTATGACTTTTTTGTTAAAGTATGCCTAGTTTCAGAGGGAATTTATGAAACTCTAGGTACCTGCTAATCCCACAGACTTTGATAAGCACAAATTATTCTGCCTTTGGGCTGATGTGACAAAAGCAAACAAATCCCAAGTAGACGTGAGTTAAAGAAACTTTGGCTAGGTGGAAGTGCAGAGCCCATAGTGGATCATAATGAAGCTAACCCAGTCAAATTCTTTTGGATATACGAGAGGTCTATGCACAGAGAGGGCAGTACCACTTGTTCTGTATTCCCAATGTCGAAAGCTACTCTCCCAGCCAGGTCTACTTTAAGCCCGCTGTACTGAAAGACCATCTGCTTGAGAATACAGCACATGGTGATATTCATTTACCCCATTTCCCTCCATGCTTACCCTCAATGGAAATGTGAACAGGATGCCATTTTGTCTTTTAATAAAAGTAATTATGGCTTACTAACTAATATTTGTTTCCCAAGGACTTAAAATATATTCAACCCTGGCTCATTTTTACAAGTCTTATCTTGTTTTATACTTAAATAATCTAATTTGTTTGATCCTAGTATCACTCTTATGTTACAGAAAGGAAACCAAGGAATAAAGAGATCAAAGAGATTGAGTAAACAAAGTCTCACAAAGAGTAAAGGTTGGAGCTTGATTCCCATAAGAGAATTAGCAATGGCTGGAGAATGGAGGAAAGATAGGGGAGATTCACATCTATGGGCTCAAAATAACAGAAGACCACTTTGAGTATATGAATGTATGTTAAGATCTTAAGTCAAATCCATTCACCTATCCAATACATCCTGCTTACAACTCCAGTCAATCCAGAAGCAATAGTTACTTCTCTTTGTGGACTTGTCCTCCATCCCAAAACTTTTTCAGTGCCCGCTCCCCTCATTTGTATCTAATGATGTAATATTGATTCAATGTAAACAACATGTGCCTGCCTGCCCCTAATTTTTGTTATAAAACTATATATAGCTCTAGGTACAGTGCACTTTTTCCAGCTGCTATCAGGCCTTGGGGCTGGACATTTCAGAAACTTGTCCTAAGACCTGGTCCCTTTTCTGGCTAATATGTTTAACCAATCAATTAATCCTTTTATTCCAGAGATTTCTTGTTTTCAAGGCCTTTGTTTTAATATTTTAAAATTCTAGCAGTTGACTTGGGAGCCCATGTATTGAACAACTAGCTGTGTCATACTGTGTTCTCCTTTTACTTTGCTTACCCTCATATTCTCTTTGAGAATTTCTTTAATGTCAGGATACCTGGATATAAATTTTTGCATAATATCCCTATGATATGTTTTCTTTGAGGACAACAAGTAACATGGAAGATAGAGGGGATGAAAAGAGAAAGGGAAGGACATTGGTTAACGTTCATGGAATCATTTCAGTTTGAAGGCAAATACATTTGGGTCAGAGGGGCAGAAAGGAGAGGATAGTTAATACCAGATAAAATTAATTTGCAAATCTACCCCATTTCACTTCCCAGAGATCTAAATATAATTGATATTTGGTAGATTGTTAAATAAGTAAATGGAATTAATATCCAAAATATTTGTGATAAATATTATTTTATTGAATATAAAATTTAGAATTAAAATTTAATTGCTGCATTTGTGGTACTAACATGGGCTTGTAGCTTTTTATCACCTTGCAAAAAAGTGGCAGCTACTGTGTTATATTTTATGAGTTTGAACTATTATGGTTATTTGTGGTAGACTGCATTTCCAAACATTCCTCATCTCAATGCTCTTCCAGAATATCACCACTCTTCGGGAGAAGTACAGCCTAGACTATTCCTTTTTCCTTAAAAATTGGGCTGGGATTTGTGGCTACATTTGCAAATACCATGCAATGGAAAGGATACCAGTACTTCCCCAATTGGGGCACTAGGGCATAAAGGGTGACACCACTCCCACCTGGCTTGCATTATCTCTCCCCTCATCTCTGAGATCTACCACCTTGTTGTGAGGGAGCAGGAAGTGCAGGCCATATGGAGAGGCCACATGTCAGTGTTCCACTGACCACCATGTGTAAGGTCTCCATGGACAGCCAGACTAAGCACCAGGTGAGTGAATGAACAAGCACTCAGATGTTCAGAGGATACAGTCCCCATCCCTCAAGGCTTCTCTGAGCAGAGAAACTACCTCTTCATTCTTCAGGGTCTCTCTCAAGTTCGATCTTCTGTCCTTAAAGTGGTTTTCTCTCAATGCTCAGATTCTATTACACTGCCCTTTTATACATTATTAGGAGGCCTCATGAATTCTCTCCATACTGTATATGAAATGTAGGTATATATCTATATAATTATACAAATATAATTTATATAATAATTCACATCTGTATACTAATTTCTGTGGTTGTTTCTTATCCAAATACATATATACGGTTGTCCCTTTGTATCGCTGAGGAATTGGTTCCAGGACCTCTTATGGATACCAAAATCTGCAGGTGCTCAAGTTTCCTATGAAATGGTGTAATATTTGCATAACCTACATAACCCTCCACTATACTTTCAATGACCTCTAAATTACTTACAATACCTAGTATAATGTAAATCTATTTAAACAGTTGTTATAATACATTGTTTAGGGAATAATGACAGTAAAATTGTCTATATATGTTCAGTACAAACAATTCTTTTTTTATCCTGATACTTTTTATCTGAGATTGATTGATCCATGGATGTAGAACCCCTGGATATGGAGGTCAGACTATTTATATTCTATATATATTATGAAAGTGCTGTGTCTTTCTGGTTCACCATCTGTTTCACCATATGTCTCCAGTATTCTAATTCTGACAGTTGGTAAGCCCTCAATACATATTTATTCTGTAAATTACTCTATGTTACTCCATTGTTAGAGTAACATCACTGACTAGAGGTCAATCCTGTGTCCCCTGAGTCCTTACCTGGGGCTGGCACCTGGAACACTGACACACAGACTCGTCGTGTGGCCTGGGCTTCCTCTCAACACAGCACAAAGTCTAAGGGGCTGAGGCCCCAATAAACTCAGAATCTCTAGAGAGACTGGTGTTTGATACCCTTGAAGATTGGTAGGGGACAGTAGAAGACTGTTGTAGTAGCATGGTTTCCAGTTTTGCATTTATATTTTCAGTAAAGCATGTGTGGTTTTGTTTGTTTTATAGAAATAAGTAGTTTGCCTAGGCAGATTTGATTGTAGCATTACTTTTCTTCCCTTATAATTTATAAAGGACCTCTTTATAAGTGTCCTTTGCTTCTGCCCATGATGTACTCTGCCATGATTTATCATTTAGAGAATTGAGGCTTTGCTCTAAAAGGTGAAAAAGGTAAAGAACAAA
Source organism: Heterocephalus glaber (assembly GCF_053883595.1). NCBI lineage: Eukaryota > Metazoa > Chordata > Mammalia > Rodentia > Bathyergidae > Heterocephalus > Heterocephalus glaber. The sequence goes on from NW_028258303.1 coordinate 9,794,826, forward strand.
TTCAGAAGACAGACCCTACAAATTTAATCCCAGCATGGCTGATGAGCTGGTTGACCTGGACCTGGATATATTTTAAATCTTCCTATATCTGTGGCTCTATAAAGCTCCACCTCCAAAGTTTTCCTGATGGAAACAGATATTTCTGGTGATATGTGTGACACAGTTTAATGCTACATAAAGCAAGAACAAAGACCTTTGAGATATGTTTTGGGGCAATGTGTTGTGTAAAAAGAGTAAGGGCTGTGAAGTCAGATAGATCTTGAACCTGACTTTATACTTTTAACTATGTCGTATCTTTAAAATGACCTATAATTAGTGTTAAAATGAAACAAAGTACTTAAACACACTTCAGAGTAAGCTCTCAGAAATTTCCATAACTTATCTTAAGTAATATTAAGGAAACAAATATATGGTGAGACATTCCACATTATAATTGAGTCAATGCCAATATTCAGATTGTAATATCATACTGTAATTTTACAAGATGTTTTTATTGGAAGAAATTGGATAAAGGGTATATGGGATCTCTCTGTGTTACTACATAAAACTCTGTAAACTCACAGTTCTCTATAAGAAAGTTTAGTTTAAAAATCTGTAACTATAGGGAGGAGAGCCTCAATTCATACAGTACAGGTAAAAGAAACATTAGCAATACAAGTATTCAGGCTCCTTCATTTCATGAATTATGTAAGGAAGCTCACAAAAATGACCTGGGCAATACATAATTACTAGGAGAACCAGAAATCCAAAAATGCTCACTGTCCCAGTTCTAGGCTCGTTTTATAATACAAATCTAAGTATATTTTAGCAGGTTTTTTGATATCTAACTCATCTTTGCAGTTCCAACTCTGGGGTGCTTTATTTGTGTCCGTACCCTTTTATAGACTATTTTTTTGAGCAATTTTTGTGATTCCTTTTTATTTGAACAGTTTTTGTGATTCCTTGTACTGATACAGAATTTCCCCAAATCCCTCCATATTGTATAGTCAAGTACTGCATAACAACATTTTCATCAACAACAGACCACATACCTCAGGGGACCCACAAGAATATAGTGGAAGTGGAAATTTCCTATCACCTAGAGACACCGTAGCCATAATAACACCATAGAACAGTAAGCTACTTGCATCCTTGTGGTGAGGCTGAGGTAAGCAAATCTTCTGCACTGCCAATTGTGTAAAAGCACAGAAACTACAATTATGCATAATCCATAATAGTTGATAATAAAAGAAAACTTTTACTGCTTTAAGTATTTACTCAATCACACATTTCATCATTATTTTCAAGAGTGCTGAGGCAACTTAGAAGAAAAGATTTGCTGTAAAACAGTTTGCCATGCTATGCCAGCAGCAGTCATATACATCCTGGGTTTCCCATGTGTCTTGGTTGCACAAAGAATCTAGAGGCCACATCAAGTCACTGAGTAAACCACCGAGGTCTGTGTAAGTACACACTATGATATTCACACCACGGCAAAATTTCCTAAAAAGGCATTTCTCAGAACAATCTCCCACCACTAAGTAACATAGAACTGTGCCTTGTAAGAGCATCTGTTGATACATAATTTTGAAATGCTGGGAACAAGTTTGAATAAGTATCTGGAATTCGGAATTTCTTGGGTCAATTTTCTGCTGCTGCTCTTTGACAGAAATGCCTTTGAGAGGCTGTGTGAATGGGGTCTACCTGTCCATACGGAAAAACTATTGCTTCAGGTGATAACATATCAATTCCTTCATATTTTGGAATATAATGAATGGAAAGAATTTAATATTTTTAAATAAAACACATTGCTTATATACTATTCTTAGGATTCAATTTGAAACATCATTCAAAACCAGAGAGCATTTTGTGTAATACGTCTTAAAAGACTCCAGATATACTCCTCTTAAAATGTTTTACCTCTTTGGCTAGATTATTTTTCTACACTCTGCTAGTAAGTTTTTATTCTTTTTGGTTGCATATCTAGATATATCTAGGTATAAACATCTCATAGGAGGGTTTTTTGCTACCACCAATGTTTTATATTGCTTCCCTCAAGAAAATTAATTAAAATCAACATTTTGAGGAGATAGGGAGAAGGATAATTACATTTTGTAGAAAGTAATATTAAGCCATGATGATAAAGAACTGTTTTTCACTGGCTTTTGGGGTCAGAAACTTAACACAAAACACCTGAGTTAAAAATGGAGGACAACTGGCACTGTGCCTGCCTGGCAAATGCAAGGTCCTGAGTTTGATTCCTGGTACCGGAAAATAAAGTGAGGGATAGTAAATTCAAATAGGGAAAGAAGAATTTAAAAAATATAAGAGAAGAAAATCTTAGAAATACATCCTATCATCTTTTTTATCCAATATATTTATAATCTAAATAATAATGTTAAAAATCCAAAGAAAGCATTTTCCTAGAAAATGTACTAATGGAATTTGAGATATATACATATATATATATATATGCATATATACATATATATATATGCATATATACATATATACATATATATATACACCTATATATATGATAACCCGTATAGAAAGATAAAGTTCTTCACAAATCAGAAACATGATAAAATTATTAAAATCAAGATACAAAATAATAAGGATATACAGGATGCAAAATATTTATGCATACTAGAAATCATTGGTGTATGTCAAAGGAAATTCAGGTATTTTCTTAAAAAAATGCTTTGACCGTAAGTTATAATATTACAATGAAATCTCATTTTTTCCGCCAGTTGAACTAAGTTTCCATCTAGAATAATATATGTATGTTTCTCACTTTTACAGAAATAGTTGTTCAGATTTGTTTTCCATTGTCTTATCTGTGTAAGAGAGTGACTGCGCATAAGTGAGTGTGTCAACCTAAGCCCTCAAGAAATGAATCAAGTTGAGAGCTAATAACATGCACAGCAGGTGAAGATAAAAGCCTGCATAGCAGCTCATTGTACTGTTGTTTTGGTACAGGTATGCTCAACCACAGATGGAATCTTGCTTCAACTCACTGTATTCAATACTGCATGAGAAAATATGAAAGCACTCTTTAATGTTTTTTATCAAATATGTGTAATTCTTTATTATTCAGAATGACATATTTAAAAGTAAACATGTGTGAGGAAAAAGCATGCTTGACAGTCACAATTTTCTCAGCATGTAGGACAGTGTTAACTAAACACCACGTGGCTGATTTAGATGAAATCTAACACGGTGAGAAATCCTGAGGTCATTGCTTCCATTACTATAGTTTCTTTGAACTTTTTCTTTTTTAATTATAAAAAATAAACTCTTTAGAAAAACTAAAACATGGTATTCTCTTTTAAATTTTATTCCCCCTAAGGTCCATGATACCATTATAAAAATTTACTCATATCCTTAAAAGCATATTTTTCCAGTTACAAATACATATAAATTACACATACATACACATGATATGATACCATTCATATTATTTTGTGATTTAGATTTTTATTTTGGTCACTTAATAGATTACATAAATTAGTTAACTAATTTATCAATGATTGGAGTATTTCTAATTATTTACTATTATAAACAATGTTAAGTGTCCATTTACTATACTTTGGTACATATGAACAAATGTGGCTATAATTTACTAAAATAATACACTTGATCCATTTTAACTTGGGTAGATAGTTCCATATTCTTTCCAAAAAGGATGGGCACATTTATACTCCCATTAATAGTGAGCAAGTGTCCATTTTCCACACACTCAATTAAAATCTTATAGATTTTTCTGTCCAATAGAATTTTCTGAATTTAAATAAATTTTCTATATCCATGGTGTCTAATATCGTAGCCACTAGCTATATATGACTATTGAGCACTTCATATTTTGCTAGTGCAATTAAAGATCTGGATTTGTATTTTTCTTTTAATGAAATTATTTTAAATTTAAATACTTCACATGGTGAGCATTTACCATTGAATAGCACAGTTATACCCAGGGTGGGATCTGGGTGGTAGATGTTTCTTTCGTTTTTGAATATATGTATCATAACCATTTGGAATCTTTAACTGGTAAGTCCATGTCTTAAACTTCAAATGGCCTTTCTCAAAGACAATTTATCCACTCTGTATGTATATGAGGAGTACTTCTATTTCATGTCTTTGTGTATCTGATAAACTTTATTAAAAATGAAGCATTTAAGATATTGGGGCAACTCTGGAAATGAAATGAAAATCAGACTCCCTTAATCTCCCTCCCCCATTTCCTTGTTATTGTTGGCCTTTAGGGTTTTTTGTTTTTTGTTTTCTTTTTTTTTCTGTTTTTGGTTCTGGGGATCGGACTCAGGACATTGTGCTTGTAATGCAGATGGAGGCACCACTGAGCTAAATCCCCGGGCCCTGTCCTTTGTTTTTGTTTATGACTTTCTTTCCATTTGTGACTTTTCTGGACAAATTCTGTTGTTTGTATTTTCTGCTATGTTGGATGTCTTACGTCTCTTCTCAGTTAATTTAGTTATTAGATAGTGATTGGATGGGGATTTTCTTAAATGCCTTTACTCAAAATATTTCTCAGGGCTGGGTATTTAGCTCAGTGGCACCATGCCTGCCTGACAAGCCAAGGTCCTGAGTCCAATTCCTGGTACGGAAAAAAACCCAAAAAACTTCTTAGCCTTTGCTGCCAGACTTTGTGGTTATGTTCAGGTGTATTATCAGGATTCCAGCAGACACTTTCAACTGTCCCTCAGCTATCAGCTCCTGAACACACAGCAACTCACATTCAACCAGAGGTGAGAGGTTAGGGCCTTCTTGGGTGCTTCCCTATTTGTTCACAGACCTGTTTATGCTTGTAGATTCCCAGCAGTATTTAGAGCTTTTTCAACACCTTCTAAATTCCTCTCTCTCCTCAGTTTTGTATTTTAAGTTCCTTAGCCTCTTTTCAGGGTTAACTAGTATCTCCACCTCAGGAAGCTATGATGTTAAATTATTACTGATGATTCTTTTAGACACACACCTGAGGATACGGCAGTTCTCAAAGAGAAAACACTAAATCCTGTCTAATAATATGAATGGAGGTTGTCAGGTAGCTTCCATACAGGTCAAGCAGTAAATAGCAATGAGGGATGGGGGTGCAGGGGAATCCAATCTTTTGCTTTCCACTGCATTAACTGCCAGGCTGGTGATTTTCAGGGCTATTGTGTTTGCTTCTGTTGTTTTTAAGGCTACAATAGAGCTGCTAAGAGAGGCATGAGGATAAAGGGGACACCACAAAGCAAACATACCACGCTCACTGTTTTTTACCAAAATTTCATGATTTCTCTAAAATAAAATATCTTCAGACTGTAGAAAGCTTTGATTAGATTCTAGAGTTCAAAAAAGTTAATTTTAACAGGTTTTGCTAGTGTATTCAGTGCTTTTATGGAGGAATGGTTGTTGGAGTGTTTTACTCCTTCATTCTGTGTTTCTTCATTTTTCTTTTATTTTAAAATGATTATAGCAGATTAGAAAAATACTTTCAGCATTTGATAATAATGTAAGGATGAATAATTTGTGGCATTTATATTTAACAAAATCAAATTCAATCAAATTAAATATGCAATCATTAGGCCTTGGTGTTACAAACAATATGTATTTGAAATATATAGATATTAAGAGAGAAAGAGTCAATGTTTTGTGGATCAGGATTTAACATACCAATTTAACACACTCCTACAAGAAGTAATTGTACTTACACTAAAATAATAGTGTTACAGGATCCTACAGTACTCTTAATACAGCGATATTTCAGAATCCTCATACCAGACAAAAAAGGATAATTTACATTCTCTTTAGAATCCCATGGCACCATTATAAAAATCTCCTTAGCAACAAAGAAATTTTCTAAAAATTTGCAAAAGTAGACTTTTAATACTGACATTTTCTGAGTATAATAAAACTTTAAACATGGAAGAATCAGAGAAAAAACAATATGTTAGACCTACTCAATTTGAAGTAAACACTCTTCTAAATAACTCAGATTAAAGGGGAAATCAAAACTGAAAGAAATTTTAGCAGCTATGACTATTTTAAATTTTAAGAAAGCTACCTTTTCAAATAGCAGCTATTATTCTTTTGTAGACACATTAATTTCTTGACATTCCTTCAGGATGCAAATTTCAAAAAAAAGTTGTTCTCTTTGTATTTGCTCTTTCTTAAAAGCAGATTTTGACAGCACAAAATACTGTAATACCCATAATCACATTTCCCCAAGGCTACCACTTTTACCACTCCTATTTTGTGCTCTTTCAAGGATTAGGTTCTCAACTCTGAATAATTACATCTCTATCTTCTGGATTGACAATTTTAGACATTATGTACTATTTCCACCTTTTGAAAAATCAGGATTTATTCACATTACTCATTATTTCTTCTTGCTTTTGTCATTTTTATACTTCATACTGTATTTTTTACTCTGATGTGGTTACTTAATAACTCTAAGCAATATTTTAAGCCACTCTTTTTCCCACTGTAATAAGTTCAGACAAGTGTCTACACTATTGTGTAATAGGAGGATAGGACTGACTCTACCATGTTAGCTCCTTCTCATCTCAAAATCTTATATACTTTAATTTTTATAATGTCAAACAATAAGTTTACATTTAATTCATCTGTCCTTGGTCAAATATCTGATCAAATGTTCAAAGTGAATTGTAATTTTACCATTGTAATTTTTTCACTCCTTGGTCAAGGAATGTACTAACATTTACCTTTCTTCCTCAATAGGCTCAGTGCCAGGACACCTGTGACAGCTGGAAATATACTCTATGGAGCATTCAAAATCACAACACATTTTATTTTGCTTCCTATTGTCATTAACAAAATCATACAATGGTTTGTTTGTTTGTTTGTTTGGTGGCATTATATCCTTAAAATTATCGAGCCTTTGAGAGAATTTTGACCAAAATTATAACCTAGTAATCTGGTTGTGTTTTTCTCTCCCTCTGTCTCTCTCTCTCTCTCTCTCTCTCTCTCTCTCTCTCTCTCTCTCTCTCTCTCTCTGAGACAGGGTCTGGGTATGTAGTTCAGGCTAGCCTTGAACTCACTAGATATCCCAGGCTGGCCTTGAACTTGCAGCAATCCTCCTGCCTCAGCCTCCAAGGTGCTGGGATTATAGGCATGTGCTACCATGCCTGGCTGTGTTTCTCTTCATGCTATTGATTTTTTTTTTTTTTTTTTTTTGGCAAATGGTTAGTACTCACTTTCTTTCTTAATTAAGAATGTAGAATTAATTTTGTTAATATTGACAGCTGGTATAGGAGATTATTGTCTTTATGTACATCTGCCTCATTAAGTGTCTTTTTTTTCTTGAAAGGAAAAAATGCAATTTCTGGGCTGCATGAAGGAGGCATATGAGTTTGCAGGCTTTACTTCAGAAGACCGGTGACCAATTGCAGTCAGACACACTGCTCCTTACCCCAGGGACAAAACAAAACAAGCATTGATTTACATCTGCTTCTGTTTCGTAGGAGGAACTGCTAATCAGGGATTATCTTAAATGAAGTTTGGCTTGGGCTTTTTGGAGCCCCACATGCATTGTGAATTCAAAGCTCTACTGGGAAGAATGACTCTCACTTCTGAAATTTCTTTCTGTGTATTGTGTGACTTCTGATTTCCCCAGTTCAATTTTTGACCTTTCTAGCACTTTATAAGTTTGACTCTTAAAATATCTCTTGTTCTTTGTCTTTGACAAGGGAATATATCTAATTAATACTGGCTGAACATCTCTAATCTGAAACTATAAAATACTGCAAAAGTTTTTTGAGTATTCTGTCTGCACTCAGAAGGTTTTGTACTTTGGAGAATTTTGGATTTCAGATTTTTGAGTTGGGACATTTACCTGACAAAATCTATGCAAATATCCCCAAATCCAAAAAACTTCAAAATTTGAAATACTTCCAGTCCCAAGCATTTCAGAAGAAAAATATTCAACTTATAATTGCCAAAATATGTTTAAACATTTTGCTGCCATCTTGTCTTTTGATCATATTGTTCATATTTTAAAATATCTTTTAAAAACACGTTTTTGATTTCAATTTGGTTATTTCTAATGAATTATAAATTTTATATCTTATTCTGTTATTGTATTTAATTATTCTTAAAGTGAGAACAAGCTAGCATAGTCTATTTACCCATCAAGGTAAATAATGTATCACTTGAATTAATAATCATTGTTTGGTACACAGTAGGTCTTCTGTTTTGTGAATCTTCTTCTAAAAATTATATTAAGATTTATAGTTAAAAACCTCAATAATTTCTTAAAACTATTTGAGCATTTTTCTGGTCCTTTTGCTCATGATAGTTTCTTAAACCAAAAAAATTTCTCTTCCTGCTTTATAGTGGGATTTTTTAATTTACTTTTTTTTTTTGATAACACATGGTAGTCAATTCTGTGGGTTCCATCACTACCTAAACATATCTGTAGAAATACAATCATGCTGAAGTCTTACTCATAATTCATGAGTTCACAAATTACACATATTCCCTGAATGCTGGTCTATGCTCCTGCCACTTATCCTGAGTCTCTTGACTCTCCTGTTCTCCTAAGTCTTTGTTTTCCCACAAGGTGGCCACTATCCACATCTGTGTATTTCAATATCAATTCATTAAAATTAAATAAAATAAAAATGTTAGTTGCTCTAGCCATATTTGATGTGCCCCACCAGCACATGGTAAAATAGTACCATAATTCTCTGATGAGCAAAATAATGGTCTCCCAAAGACATTCAAGTTTGAATCCCTGGAAACTAAACAAATTATCTCCACAGCAAAAGAGATTTTATACAGGTTCCTAGGGTTAAGGACCTTGAGATGAAGAGATTATCCTAAGTGAGCCCAGTGAAATTTACAAAGTCCTTCTAAGGGAAAAGGATGGTAGAGTAAGGAGCTGTTTGAACTCATTAAGTCTGGCTGGCTTTGAAGATGCAGGAGCCAGGAAAGAAAGAATGTAAGTGGTAGTTAGAAGCTGGAATTGGCAGGAAGAAAAGAAAGAAAGAGAAAGAAAGAAAGAAAGAAAGAAAGAAAGAAAGAAAGAAAGAAAGAAAGAAAGAAAGAAAGAAAGAAAGAAAGAAAGAGGAAGGAAGGAAGGAAGGAAAAGAAAGAGAGAAAGAAAGGGAGAAAGAAAGGAAGAAAAAGAAAATCCAGATTCCCTCCAGAGCCTGCATGAAGGTGTGTACAGGTTAACATCTTCATTTTAGCCCAGCGAGAACATATTGGACTTTTTTCCTACATAAGCAACATCCCCATAGCCTTAGTGTATCAGTCTGTGCACAGTTCCTCCTTATGCTGCAGCATAAGTTTTAATACAACTTCTTTCAAATAGCATATTATTGCCTTTTCATGATCTCTACCTTGAGTAGAGAAAGTTGAGCTGGTATACTAATAGCTGCTAATACCAAATCCAATGGGCACATAAAGCAGCCAGAAACTGGGGCTGAGAACACCAGAGCCCTTGGCCATGCACTGAAGTTGGGTGCTGAAGGCCACCAGTAGCCAGGGAAAGATGCAAAGCCATGGAGCATTGCTGGGAGCCACCATCTCAGTGGAAAGTAGCTGCATGCTGCAAGCTGCAAGGGAGAGTGCTAACACTAAGTGCTTGGAGTTGCTGGTATTCAGAGCTCAGAGTTGTTAACACCAAAAGAGCTTCACTTTATCAACTTGTGCTTTCCATCTGAGATGAGCAAAAGAACCTTCAGCCAATTGTTAACAACAAAATTTTAAGTAATCAAGTGTGTGAAAGTGAGACCATCATTTACTTTGGAAATATTTCCTTTCTATGTGTGTTTAGTTTCTGAGATGATTGCATTTACTATCATAATTTTGAATAGATAACTATAAAAGTTGTTGATTCCTATATTTATATCTCCAATCTACAGTCTTCTTCTGAATTCCTTTAATTTGACAGCTCCAGTTACATGTGTAATAGATATCATAAACACAAATTTTCCGAAACTTAATTCTTGATCCCCTTACTGTATTCATGTTTCACATGTAACTTTCTCATCTTAGTTAATAACTAAGTTAACTAGGTAATTTACCATTTTAATTTCTTAGGCAAAACACTAAAGTCATCTCTGACTCTGTGTTTCTTTCCTAACACTCATGCAACCTATCAAAAAGCTTGTTGACTATAGAAAGGTACAATTTAGGAAGGGCAACATGAAAGAGATATGCAGGGTAAGGAAGGAAGAGAGGGAAGTGCATGATCTTCTATCCCTCTCCAGACTTGCCACACTCTCAGATCCTTCTTTGATGTGTTCACTAATCCAGAACTTCTAAAAATCCCACAGTTGAGAGATATTAATGGAGTTTTTATTAAGTAGCCACTTTTTATTAAACCATTGGCCACTGGTGATGGACCACCATCATTAGCCCCTCAACCCCCAGAAGCCAGAGAGTGAGAGTAAAAGTTCCAGCTTTCTAATCCTGCTATGGACTTTTAGTGACTAGCTCCTATCTTAACTTTCTGGTGACCACCAGATACCTGTCATCTCTTTAGAATACAAAAGATACTCTTATCACTACTGAAAAAAAAGCCAAAGCCATTAGCAGCTGTATGTTGAAAACCAGAGACCAAAACCAAATAGTTATTATTTCATATTCTACCTATAACATATCCTGAGTATAAATACTTTTCATCACACCCTCTTCCAAGCCACCATCATCTTTAGTCTAGAGACTATCATCATAGTTCACTCTATTAGTTAAAATCCAGTAGTAGAATAACAGCACCTAACTTCTTTGAAGGAATAATAGAAATCAGTTAGTTTTTTAGTCAATCAGTTGTTTAAAATAAAGAAAAACTAAAAGAAGAATGAGGACAATGTAAACATTAGCTATTACATGCAGCTTCTATGCCTAGAGGTAGTATTACTGTGACCCAAGAGACAAGATTATCCAACATAAGTGTCAGGAATAGTGGCCTGTCTAGCAGGGACTGGCTATAGAGCATATTCAGAATACTTGACACACAACTCAAAACAAACAGGAGGGAGCAAGAACCTGTCTTCTCACTTCTTCATGTCTTTAACTTTGTGCCAGTGTTTCTCCTGGATCAAGTGAGTCAGCAAAGGAGCACGGGAAGTAGATTCTCTGAGCATTCTCTTAGCATACACCTAATCAGAAGAAAGACAGGGAAAACAGCACATTTCCTTACTTGTCCCCACATACTATGAGAGCTGTCTATCTACCACCACTCCCCAATACATACGTATTCGGTTCCTGTAGAGTAAGCAAAATAATCCTTCAATAAATAAAAATTATTTCACTCTTTTACTCAAAATCCTATCATTGTCTTTTTCATCTGACAGAATAAGAACAAAGCTCTTCACAGAGAGCTGCAACATTCCTTCACACGGTCCATCCCACTCCCATTTTGCCTCTTTACCCTAATCTCCCGCTTCTTTTTCCCTCTTTTCTCCAACTAAGTGAGCAGCAGGCTGTTCTTTGAGGACATCAGGAACTCTGGAGATTTCCTGCTGCTTTTTTTCTTTTTCCCTGTGAACTGCTTTGATTACTCCTTCATATACTTCAAGATAAGTGCAAATGTCATGATTTAGGCTACAGAATGATCCGTGAACATTATAACATTGTGCCTAGAACAATTAACAAATACTGCATTGTAAAATAGCTGAACTGGAAGGTCTATTTAGTGTCCATTACTTTTACTGATGCTGGTGATGCCTTTATTGTACTAAATTATTCTAACTTTATATGTTTTTATTGTCTTTATCTATGATTTGGTATCTAATGAGAAACAATACCAAAATGCTAACTATAGGAAGAATTGAACAGGCAGAAATATGAAAATGCAAATGGCACCCCAGAACATTTCCTTTCTTAACATTGTTCAATGCAGTTCATTTCATGGTTCAATTCAGCACAGTGTCCTGGTGGAATAAAATAATAATAAGGAGAATGTAGAATAATTGAAAGAATGCAGTAGATGAAAACAACAGTTTAGTTATTACATCAAAACAAGTGCTATCTGAATGAATCATACATTTGACAGACTTCAATATGAAGAAGCTAATTTAGTAGAACAGTATTGATTGTATGTCTCCTGCCTTTCTTTTATTTCATGGAAATTTTTATTAAGTGCTGACTCAAGCATAGAGTCACATGCTGCTACATTTTGGAAATGTTTCTTATTTATCTTCAGTAAAACAGAACCAACACAAAAGCACATGATTTAAAAGTAATATTTGCTGCTGAAAAACACTTCTTATCCTCACACCTTTCCCACACACATGAGTTACTTTTCTTAAATGAGATACTACCTCTATTATTGCTCTCAGCCACCATCAGTTGTGCTTTGTTTGATTTTTCAGTGTTGACCTGCAATCACTTTATCTGGCCAGTGCCAAGCATGGCACCTCATAAAAGCAGCCACGATCCTCATCTTCGATCCTTTCCTTATCCTGCCCTTTTCAGTTGATTTTCAACTGGTCTGAAGAAGTGGAATCCACTTCTTCACCTCTGTGTCTGAGTTGGACTGGTGAACAGAATATGGTAGACGTGACCAAGACTTCTAGTATCTTCTGTGTAACACTATTGATCAGAACGCTGCCCCTACCATGTGCACAGATGGATGTAGCCTGCTGGAGATTAGAGAAGAGAGGCAACCCTGAGCCACACAGCCCCTGGTGACACAGTGGCTGACCCCACACATGTGATTAGTTCTGAAGACACACAGCCAAGCTTAGTCCAAACACACAATGTGGAGATATCTTAGCCAAATTAATAGTCATCTTAAGCCCCTCTGTTTTGAGATTCATTGTTACATACAAATTGTCAGGTAGCATCTTTGCTGGCAAATGAAAAAGAAGCAAAAGTTACTGGTTTTATTTTGAATTGAAGTTTGAGGATTTTTTGGTGTTTGTTTTTCATGTTTGTACAGCTAAGGATTGAACTCAGAGCCTTCACATTACACCACCAGCCCTTTTATTTTATTTTTAAATTTAAATTTAAATCTTGAGACAGGTTCTCATTAAGTTGCCCAAGCTATGCTCAAACTTTGATCCTCCTGCCTCAGCCTCCCAGAGTGCTGGGACTACAGTTGTGTGCCACCATGTCCAGCTTCACCTTAACTTTAAACTGGAATAATGAGGGGTCTCTTTGAAATGAACAGGTTATAGAACTGTCTTGTTTGTTCCCACTAACATCACCTCACTGGAACTCAGTTCTAGACACAAGTGTCTGGCACTGTGCTAACGAGTGGCAGGGCAGTGTGTGCCTCCCCTCAGGCAATGAGAGTAGAACAAGCACTAGTAGAAAACCCCACATGTAATTATTGTCATACAAACAAATTGCTTTGACTGCTAATGTTTGTTTAATTAAATCACTTTTTTTAAATAAAGGAAGCTAACATTCTTAGAGCAGATAATTGACTCACACAAATTGGAGGAGAGTGATATCAGGTATCAAACACCCGAGCTAAGATTTGATTATCCTGGCAGTACTGAGAAGGGAGACAACGCAGTTGTCAGGCTGGAATATAATTGTTGTGGTGACCCCAACTTTGGGAAGGGTAGGAGATACTCAGCAGATATGCTGAGAAAACCAGACTATGCTTCCTTGGTGACACTAGTCAGGCAGAAAGAAGTTGAAAAAATATTTTAAGATTCTGACAGACCAACTGATTTCTGAATTCTGCTATTACTCAGGTCTTATAAAGTCATTATACCAAAGAGTCATTACTACTATACAGAGACTGAAAGAGGAGATGCCATATTTTTTATAAAAAGAAACATGGGAAATTAATTTGGAAAGTACAGATTTACCTATATTTTTGAGAATTATGAAAGTATGGTTTCTGTAGGCTAAGATGCATTAATCTGACATTATATATGTGATTTGGGTAAAGGATTTCTGTTTACTAAATATTATTTAAAATGTATATAATTTATATCCAAAAAGTACATTTAAAATAATATATCATGTATGGCTTGTCCTACGAATCATTCAATACAAGAAAATCTATCACAGTAACATATGATATTAACGATCTACAAGATATATATGTTCAATCAATTGTAAAGACTTTGCTAAGGTTTAAAGTATTTGTAATAAAAGCTCAAGTAAATTTTTAATCTTGTAAATAATCACATACAAAAATCTGCAGCAAAAGCTGGGTTTGGTGCCACCTGTTTGTAATCCCAGCACTGGGGAGGTAGAGGTGGAAGGGTCACTTGAGCCCAGAAGTTTGACACTAGCCTAGGCAACAAAACAAGACCCTGATTGTGTGTGTGTGTGTGTGTGTGTGTGTGTCTGTGTGTGTGTGTGAGAGAGAGAGACAGAGAGAGAGATAGAGAGACAGAGAGACAGAAGAGAGAAGAAGGAAAGAAAAGAAAGAAAGAAAGAGAGAAAGAAAGAAAGGCTGCAATAAACACATATAAAGAGAAACTTTGGCCATAGTTTTATAGATCAGCAGTAATACAAGAGGGCCACCACTACAACCACTGAGTGACAAAGTACTTGAGGCCCTGTTAAACTATGTGGTAAGAAAAATAAATGAGTTACAAAATTTGAAAGGGAAAATGATCTAGGGGAAAATATAGCTCCCAACCTGCTAGATGTCAAATATGCCGAGTTCATGTCCCCTGAAATAAGAGTTCCAAAGGACAAAGAAGGTTAAGAGTAGGAGAGGTTTACTGACAATAAGAAAGCTCCTAAGAGAAAAGAGGGGTCCTAGAAATGACTGAGGCTGCTTCTCTAAGAATGTTTTATAGAGCAAAATCACAAAGTAGGTAAAAATCATGAGGTGAGTACAAGGTGGGTCCAACTATAATCAACCAATAAAATTACAAGTATAGCTGCTTAACTACTATCCATCCAGTAGGGAAACAAAGTCACATTGCAAGGGTACATGGAAAGATCAAAGACATTTTTGGGAAGGAGTGGGTCCGGAGGTTCTGGTCACTCCTAAGGGTGACTGACGTCTATCTGAACTTTACAAGACCAGATGAAACTGTAGTATAATTTCAAGTTACTGCGTATCCCTTAGGAAGGCATGTAGGCCTGGTGTTTGCATCTTTGTCTTGAGGTCTGGTCTTCTTCCAATCTCCTCCAACCACAATTCTGATGTCTTTATTTTTTCTGATGTCTCCCTTGATAGCCCAGTCCCTCTCTGACTGTATATTAATTTCTATCTAACTTATCTGTCTATAATGAAATGACAAATCTTTCATTATTTTAAAATGAGATATGCAGAAGAAATAGTAAGAACCAGGAATTATTAAAACTGAAAACTGAAGGAAGCAAATTTAGTATATTCCAGATTAACTTGCCTTAGGAAACTCTCACAGATGCAACAAACAATAGACTTCCAGTTCAGGAGAGAAATTATACAGCAATCTGTGATCGTCTTTGAACAAATCACTTAGACTCCTCAAAGAAATAAGGATAAAAAGGACCCATGCATGGAACACTAAAAGTTACTACACAAAACTAGTAAGAGATGAAATTGGAAAACTATAAAAATGAAAAAACACTCTTGCGAATGGAACTATAAGGTTGAAATAAACAACTGATGACACCACTAAAGAAAGAACTAAATATTCAAATATAGAACTGATGAGTTAGGTGGCAGTACCAGAAAAAGCACATAGAAACACAGGAAAGATGATCAGCAGGGTTCTCAGCAGGGCCACTTTGTTTTTTAATCTACACTTACATGTTATTGTGAAAAGCCAAAGTTAAAGAGAGTGTGTAAATGCAGCCAAAGAAAAGAAAAATTACTACAAATGAATGCTATCTAACAAGAATTATTGTCAGTAACACAATGTGCCAGAAGTTATATATTTTCAAATTTCAGTGAAAAATGATTCTTTCAAGACAAATTTCAATTGTGAGGGTAAAATACAAGTATTTTAGATACTCGAAGTTGTCTACCACACAGTTACTGAAAAATGACTACAGAATGAACCTCAGCAAGAAAGAAGATATTATCTGAAATTAAAGTAAAGTATCAGGAAAGAATTGTGCACAAAACAACCAGCAAAGCATGTTGGTGAATTTAAATGACTATTAACTGTTTTTAAAACTGTGTACTGTGTTTTAAAACAATTTGTAACAAATTGTAAAAATTTGTAAAAAATGATCAAGATGTAATATGTATAAGTACTAATTAATCAAGATGACTACAATTATTATGTATCACAAACATATACTAAAATTTGAAAAGCAAAAAGATCAATTTGTAACAAATATTTTACATGGGATTATTAAAATAGGAGTAGTATTTAGTTCAGAATGTAGTATCTGCCTGCTTTCAAGGAACTGAGATGAATTAGGATTTGAACATAGACATCCAAATTTTTATACTTGGTATTTTAACTGTGATTAAAAAACTAAAAGAAATTGAATTGAGACTTCAAACCACTCTCTTGTGAAAATCCTGAAAGTGTAGTGTGAATGTGTGTGGGGGGTGTAAGTGTTTATTCATATGGACAATAAACTATATTTAATGTATATAATTTTTTAAAAGTCTTAATTATTTCCACTTGCCACCACAAACCCAGTCCACTCATCTTTTGACTAGTTCAGGTCTGCCCACATCCCCTCTTCCCATCCAGTGTGCTGTTTGCTATAGCTTAAGAATTCTGTATCTCCTAAGTTTGCTGTAAGGTTTCTCAGTTCTGATCATTCATTACACTGGTCAACATTTACCCACTAAACATGGCTCAAGCTTAATGGGAAGATGCAGAATCTTTGTCTTTATGGGTCTTGGCTTTTAAAAGTATACTCAAAGTTTAATAAACCATTATAAACTTGGAAGTTAGTTCATTTACTCTATTTTAAAGTCTTTTTTATCAAAACATTTTTAAATTTTCAGAAATAGACATATTCTTGGCTTTGCAACTTACCATTCTGCACATCACATTTACTTTTTTAAAAGCATGGTTGAAAAAAATCTAAAATTCGAAGACAAATTATTGCAAGTCCAAGTGTCAAGGAACAGATGCCTTATTTGCTTTAAGGTTTTATTGATTTTGTACTTTATTTAATGGCCAAATAATATATTTGATGTAATATACAAAGTGATATTATGATGTAGATGTGATACTTCATCAGATGCTTTTTTCCCCAGGAACAATTGTAAGCAACAATTCTTGAAGCACCCTACCTTGGACACCACTGAATCCTTCTGAGAGGGAGTTAGGTCTTTTCCTGGATTTCACATCTTAGGCAGTTATAGGAAGCTATTAATTAAAGTGTGAAGTGAGAAAATGTTGCTTGAATGACTATAATATCATCTCACATATGTCTTTCTAATTTAGTGATATGCTATGTTGGACTCTTGCCTTTTAAATAATTTAGTTAAAAATAATAATTAGAAAAAATAAGATTTAGAATCCAGCAATGAAACTGAGAATCTTAGAAGTCATTTAACTAAACATTAAACTAACCCATAGTGTTTCTAAAAAGCACCTCCATTATTTGCTCACTACCTGTAGGGAGGTTTCGTTTAGTGACTATTCATTGTTAGGGCTTCCTCTCCTTGGGATCCAAAACTCTTTTGCTACTATTATAACTCATATATTTTGTCAGAATCTACAGAACAACAGCAAGATCATTTTCTAGGTTTCAAGGAGGATAAGGTTACTGACTCTTCATAGTTCTTGATGCAAAAATCAGAAAGTGCTTGCTTTCAGGAAGGAGACTGACTAGAAAGATGCTTAAGGGAAAATTCTCTGGCGAAGGAAATGTTCTTTCTTATTTTCTATGGTATACAACATTGTCACACCTAATATTTAAGAATTACATATTTATTGCATGCAAATCATCCATCAATTTTTTAAAAACTCCCAACAGTACTAAGTAATATACCAATTCTTCTAAAAAAAAATCTTAAATTATTTTTGTGGAGCATAGGTAATGGGGGAAAAATAAGAGCTAAGATACATCATGTTCAGGTACAAACACCCAATGAGAAATGTAAATGTATTAGATACCTAAAATGCACCAATTAATATATAAATTTAAAAAATTATTTTTGTGGAGTTAGTGTTATTGCATGCACACATTAAAGGGCAAACATTAATTATTTATTCATATATAAATAGCTAGAAAATAACAATTTTCCAACTGAATTATATGAATGACAATTGAGAAGAAGAAAAATGTCAGTTTTCTATGAGAACTTTAAATGATCAAATTTTTATAAGCATTAATGATTATCTTTTAAGTTCTACAAAATGTATAAAATTCTAAGCACAAAAATTTCAGCTAAGATTCTTAATCTGAGGCTACAGAGAAAAGCCTAGAAAATATATTTTTGTAAAGTTAACAAAAATTTACCAATGACAAACTAGCATTATAATTTTTAAAAAACCAACTAGTAATGACTTCACACTGGAAAGAGCAGAAAAATGTATAACTTTAAAAGTCAAAAGAAACTGTTGTTAAGAAGCTGACTTCTTTGAATGAAATAATGTCTAGATACATAAACAAAATGTGTCCATAAAATAAGACAGGGGTCCCCAACTATGGTGGGTTAGGAAACAGGCACAACAATAGAGTTGAGGGGTGAGTAAGATAGCAAAGCTTTGTCTGTATTTGTAGCCACTCCCTATCATGTTCATTACCATCTGAGCTCTGCCTCCTGTCCAATCAACAGCAGCATTAAATTCCTACAGAAACAGGAACCCTATGTCTCCAGGCTGCATAATCATTAGCTCAGTTTTTGAAAGAGTTTAAACATTACTTCCCAACCTCAAAAGACCTCCAAACTTGGAAGGAATAGATCTGCTACCCATTTTTTAATAACCCAGGTGAATCAACTTTGTGCTAGAAGAGGATCCAGTGTTTGAGATTGCACATGATGATACCCTTAAGAAATATGTCTGGGGACCAGGGTTTTAGTTCAGTGGTGCCACCACCTGCCTTGCAAGCATGAGGAACTGAGTTTGATCTCCGGTACAAAAAAAAAAAATGTTTGAAAAACATCCAATCTCCATCCATTCTACATTGAAGTCAAGGTTGAATATTTTAAGTTTGCCACAAGAGCACTAAAATGTCTGCTTCCATTTCCAACATCCTATCTTTGTAAAGCAGGGTTTTCTGCAGTGACAGCAACTAATATGAGGTTACTGAGTAGATTGCACACAAGCAACACGATTCAGGTGTCACTGTCTCCCAGATGGAACCATCTAGTTGCAGGAAAAAAACCTCATGGTTCCGACTTATTCTTCATTATGATGAGTTTTATAGTAATAATAGAAATAAAATGCATGATAAATGTAATGTTCTTGAATTATCCCAAAAGTATCCCTCATCCCCCTAATCTATGGAAAAACTGACTTCCATAAAACTGGCCCCTGGTGCCAAAAAGTTTGGAAACAGTTGAAATAGGGTACTGAAGAAGACTGAGACACTATCAAAGAACCAAAGGTAGTGAAATTGAAAGAGATAAATCAATATGAAATATGTAGAATGGTGAAGGCTAAAATTAGGTGTTTAAAGAAGTGAAATATTAATTTCATTATGAACTACTAAACTTACTATTGTCCCAAATGAATTTTAGAACATTATAAAGATGTTTTTGAACAGTTTGAAGGTATGATGATTCCATGAAACCAGTGTGTCTTCACTTGAAACCTGCCCAGTCAGTTTTAGATTCTTGTTAATGAACTAATCAAGCCAGAGAATTTTAAGCTGTATGTAGCTCTAACTTACCAATGTTTTTAAAAATAAGAATAGGAGAGGAAATATCAAGTGTGCACTGCATGTAATAAAAAAAGACATTGTTTTGGGAAGATTTTGTTTCTGTTTTGTATTTCTGTACGTGTGTACACCTTCACAGTGAAAGATATATTTCTTATTTTGGGTTCAATACCAGAAACATTTGGAAGCAACTGTTCTATTAGGCTAGTATATAATATTTGAATTAAAAAAAAAAAGAGTCTGATGCTATAGGAAGTTAACTACTTTATCTAATTTGTTCCACTTACGAGCTTGGGTAACACACTGCCATTTTAAATATTGTAATCAAATGACTCAGCATTCAACCAACAATACTGATGTCTTGTCAGTCTTATACTAGAAATTCCCCAGTAAATATTTTTGCTTTGTCCAAGATATTTTTCCTTGTTAGCATCATCCCACTAACAAGAAAATAGATCCTGTGATTAGCACTTTGCCTGGAAGTGTATCTTGCCTGTTCTGCTTTGTTCTGAAGGCTAAAGCAGACATCATCACCACTGCTGGTCTCATAGCAGCTTTTCAGCTTTTAAGGAGAGGGAGAGGAGTCTTTGGACTTACATCAAACTGTAGTCAGTCAGTGCCACCCAAGGCCAAGGTTCCTCTGTTATAGCATCTCACAGGTACAATATTTTCAGTTCTCTATTGCTACACATTTTCTCCATGCATATGAAAACTGTGGAGAGTCAGTTAATCTACCCCATACACATGCTGTGCTCAGAAGCATCCGTCTCTTGCTGTTCCAGGGAGAGGATGCCAATCATCAAGTGATCTGCTTGTTGATTAGTTGTCGGGATGGAAGTTAGACACCACTTTGTACTTGGGGTTGTCATCATGGGGGTGTGGCAGCAGGGAGCATCCTAATGACTCAGTGAAAGTATTCAACAATTTCCGTTGTCTCCGATGCCAAAGACATATCATGCCCTGACACTGAAACCATTCTTCCAGCTACAGACATTTTCATACTCCAGACCTCAAGATCTGGATCTAGACGCCCACCACCCACCCGCAGAGCCAAGTGAACAGAGCCATGCGGGCAGAGCACCCCAGGCTGACTGAGCCCAGCTCTGTCCGGCAGGCCATGCCCTCTTGCAACCAGGAGCCAGTGAGGACGCCCTGACATGCTCACCAGCCACCAGCGGAGCTGCCCAGGAGCCTGCAACAACAAAGCCCCCCACCCCACCCCTGGCCTCTGACTTCTTGGTTGTGCAGCTACCTGGTTCCACACTACAGAGGCACAGGAGGACATAAAGTCCATTGTCCTGAGCTACAGAAGTGAACAACAGAGAGAGGGCCTCTCTCAGGCTCCCTGATGAAAACTGAAGCCCACTGGAAAAGTGGAGAGAACCTCTGCAATAAAGGCACACCAGACCACTGTACTTGGTAAGTTGGAGGGATCACCACCTCCCATCAGAACTTGGACTATCTTCAGGGGAAAGGCAGCTCGAACCTGCAATAGAACCTTGCAGAGTTCAACCCTGCAGGAGGTCAGGGAGCTCAACTTGGAACTTGTAGCCAGAAATCTGCCTGAATCTCACAGGTCTGGGAATAGCTTACTGAGACTCATTGACTTAAATCTGCACACTGCTGCCCACATGGTCTACTGTGACAGCAGAGACATACACTGAAAGAGGCCCTTCACTTTTATCTTTTATTTGCTATTTTCAAATTACCACTATTTTTTGCTCTTATTTTTAATTTTTTTCTTCTTTTTCTACTCTTAAAATTTTTATTTTTCTCTTTTTTCTTTCTTTTCTCTTTTCTTTCTTTCTCTGTCTCTCTCTCTCTCTCTCTCTCTCTCTCTCTCTCTCTCTCTCTCTCTCCCCCCCCCTCACTCCCTTGCTATCCCACATTGTTCTTCATCTCCCTTTGTGTTCCTGTTCTGGGTCTAATTCATAGTTCTTCTTTATTTTTCTTTTGTTTTCTTTCTTTCTCCCACTGTGTCCTGAGGCCTCACTGCTAACCTTCCCCTATCCTTCTATCTACCTATCCCTCCCTCCCCAACTCCTACTAACTCCCCATTCTAAAGGGTAAAGTAGCTATATTGAAGAGTTTATTCACTATAAGCATATGTTGGGTTGGTCCTTGATTTTGATCTAATTCACACAGTTAAAGGTGATACATTAATAACTACCACAAATTGTCATTTTCTAAGAGGTACTTGATGTTATTGTGTTGCTGATTGTATCACTTGGGCTAAGGTGGTGTGAGTGATCTAATCAGTTGTCCTTCATGGTATAATGAAAATGAGATGCCCTCAGAGCCATCAAAACCTAAAGACCAGCTATATCTGGAAGGCACCTCTGAGAAGCAATTATTCCATAAGTGTTCTAAATACATCAACACAGATACTTACAATAAGCAACTTCAAAGTATCAACCCAGGAACTAAACCAAGCACAGTTCCAAAAATAAAAATGAGAAGACATTTAAGTAAGGCACAAACTCAGGCTTCCACCCCAAAAAAGGCAAATTCTGGGGGTAACGAGGTGGAAAAGTCCGACAATAAACCACCTGGACACCCTGAACTGATAGCACAGGAAGTAAAACAGATGAATGAGGCTCTAGAAAAATTCAAAACAGGAATAATCTCCCAGATTATCTCCCAGAGATGGTGAGCAGAGTGAAAGACATGATTAGAGGCTCTAGAACAGAAACAGATAAAGAAATAGAGGAGCTCAGAAATATGCTGGAAGTCATGAATGCCCAGCATAAGAAAGAAATGGAAACCATGATCGCCAACATAAGAAAGAAATGGAATCCATGAAACAGATTCAAACAGATATCCAGGAGATTAAAAACTCCATTGAAAGCATGCAGAACAGATTAAGGGAATCTGAAGACAATATCAGATATAGAAGATAGGACTGCAGTGAAGACCATGAAAACAGAGATTTCTTAAAAATAGTAAGAGACCACGAGAAATCAAACCAGTAGCTGCTAGATGATGCAAAGAAGAATAACATGGCTGATAGGAGTCCACGAAAAAACAGGAGAAAGTACAATTGACATAAAAAACTTTTCACAGAAGTAATAGTAGAAAACTTCTTAGACAGAGGTGGAGAATTGGACATAGAGGTAAGTGAGGCATATAGAACTCCAACTAGCCATGATCAAAAAAATCCACACCTAGACATATAATAGTCAAGATTCCAGAAACCCAACAGAAGAACAAAATCCTACAGGCAGTTAGAGAAAAGAAACAAACCACTTACAAAGGAAAGCCCACCAACACAAACCCTCAAGTCAAGGAGAGCCTGTAGTGAAGTATTTTAAGCCCTAAAAGAAAATAACTTCCAACCTAGACTGTTACATTCTGCAAAATTATCTTTAAAAATCAGTGGGGAAGTTAGATACTTCCATGACAAAGAACACCTGAGAAATTTCATGAACACCAAACCAGCACTCCAAACAATTCTAAGCAATATCCTAGAAAAAGACAATAAAGGTCACAACTCCATAAGGCCCAACAGAGGGAAGCCACCAGGCAAGGTAAGACACTAAAGGGAAAGAGGAAAAAAAATAAGAAATAAAAGAGCCAACAACAGTAAAACATCATGTAAAGGATGAGTCAATATTTATCAATTATAACTATCAATGTTAATGGCCTCAATTCACCAATCAAAAGAAATAGACTGACAGAATGGATTAAGAAGCAAAATCCAGCAATATGCTGTATACAAGAAACACACCTATCTCAAAAAGAAATTCATAGACTGAAAGTAAAAGGGTGGAAAACACTTGTCCATGCAACAGGAGCCCAGAAAAAAGGAGGCATATCAATCTTATTTGCAGACAAAGTAGATTTCAAACCAAAACTAATTAAGAGAAACAAAGATGGTCGCTACATCCTCATGAAGTGAACAATCCAAGAGGAAGAGATAACAATCCTAAATATGTATACACCAAATATGAATGCCCCCAATTAAACAAAACAAATATTAATGGACTTGAAAAATGAAATAAGCACTAATACAATTGTAGTGGGGGGACCTCAATACCTCACTATCACAAATAGAAAGATCACCTAGACAAAAAATTAGCAATGAAGTTCTAGAAATGAATCAAGCTATTGAACAAATGGACTTAATACATGTTTACAGAGCATTGCACCCCACAAAATCGGAATACACATTCTTTTCAGCTGCACAAGGGTCATTCTCCAAAATAGGCCACATACTAGCTCATAGGACATGTCTAAGTATATGTAAGAGAACTGAAATTACCCCTTGTATATTATCAGACCATAGTGCAATAAAATTGGAGATCAATTGCATAAGAAACCACAAAACTCCCACAAACACCTGGAAATTGAATAACACTCTCCTGAACAACCAATGGGTCACAGAGGAAATTAAAGAAGAAATTAGACAGTTTCTACAAGTAAATGATAATGCCAGTACAACATACAGGAATCTATGGGACACAATGAAAACAGTTCTATGTGGAAAATTCATAGCAGTGAATTCCCATATTTGGAAAACAGAGAGAATTCAGATAAATAACCTAACGCAGAACCTCAAGCTCCTAGAAAAAGAAGAGCACAACAAGCCCAAAACTTATACAAGAGAGGAAATTATAAGCCTCAGAGCAGAAATAAGTGCAATGGAGACTAAGAGAACAATACAGAAAATTAATGAATCAAAGAGTTGGCTTTTCGAAAGAAAATATAAAATTGATAAACATTTAGCCAACCGTATCAAAAAAAGGAAAGAAAAGGCTCAAATCCATGCAATTAAGAACAAAAAAGGTGAGGTCACAGCACACCCAGCAGAAATCCAGAGAATCATCAATACCTACAAGAACCTGTGCTCTAATAAAATGGAAAACACAGAAGAAATGGAAAGATTCCTAGATACATACGAATTGCCAAAGTTAAAGGAAGAAGATATAGAAATTCTAAGCATCCCAATTACAATGAGTGAAATTGAAAATGTAATTAAAAATATACCAACAAAGGAAAACCCAGGACCTGATGGCTTCACTGCTGAATTCTATAAGACATTTAAAGAAGAACTATCACCATCATTCTTTAAACTCATCAAGGAAATTGAAAGGGAAGCAATACTTCCAAATTCATTCCTGGAAGCAAGTGTTACTTTGATTCCAAAACTAGGGAGAGACCCAACCCAAAAAGAGAACTACAGGCCAATCTCCCTACTGAACATAGATGCAAAAATCCCCAACAAGATAATGGCAAACAGAATGCAGAGGGTCATCAAGAAGATCATATAATCTGACCAAGTTGGATTTATCCCAGGGATGCAAGGATGGTTCAACATTCATAAATCAATAAATGTAATACACTATATTAACAGAGTCAAGGACAAAAACCACATGATCCTCTCAATAGATGCAGAAAAGGCATTTGACAAAATCCAACACCCATTCATGATAAAAAAAAAAATCCCTAAGGATAATTGGAATAGACGGTCTTTATCTCAACCCGATTAAAGCTATTTATGAAAATCCAACAGCCATCATCATACTAAATGATCAAAAACTGAACACTTTCACACTCAAATCAGGAACAAGAAAAGGAAGCCCACTATCACCACTCCTGTTCAATATAGTTCTGGAAACATTAGCCACAGCAATTAGAAAAGAGAAAGAAAGAAAAGGAATAAAGATAGGAAAGGAAGAAGTTAAACTGTCATTATTTGCAGATGATATACTTTACATAGAAGACCCAAAAAACTCAGCCAAAAGACTTCTAGACTTAATTGATAGATTCAGTAGAGTAGCTGGATATAAGGTCAACACTCTAAAAACAATAGCCTTCTTATAAATAAATAGCAGAGTCACTGAGAGAGAAATTAGTGAGAGAATTCCTTTTGCAATAGCATCCAGAAAAATTAAATATCTAGGAATCAATCTAACAAAGAAAGGAAAAGACCTCTACACTGAAAACTACAGCACTGTAAAAAAGGAGATTGAGGAGGACATAAGAAAATGGAAAAACATCCTGTGTTCCTGGGTGGGAAGAACCAATATAGTGAAAATGGCCATACTTCCAAAATTACTATATAGATTAAATGCAATACTGATTGAAATTCCAGCAATATACTTCACAGAACTAGAGAAAACAATCCAAAAATTTATTTGGTACCAGAAGAGACCTAGAATAGCAAAAGCAATTCTCAGCAACAGAGACATGGCTGGGGGTATCACAATCCCCAACTTGCAACTACACTACAAAGCTACTGTGATAAAAACAGTATGGTACTGTGAAAGAAACAGACCCAAGGATCAGTGGAATAGAGTAGAATATGCAGAAACCACTTCAGACCTACTCAGCCACCTCATCTTTGAGAAAGGTTTCAACCACTCTCATGGGAGGAAAGATAGCCTATTTAATAAATGGTGTTAGAAAAACTGGATTCAATGCACCAAAGATTAAAACTAGATCCATACCTATCACCATGCACTAAAGTAAG
The DNA here is from genome assembly GCF_053883595.1 of Heterocephalus glaber. Taxonomy (NCBI): domain Eukaryota; kingdom Metazoa; phylum Chordata; class Mammalia; order Rodentia; family Bathyergidae; genus Heterocephalus; species Heterocephalus glaber. The sequence goes on from NW_028258303.1 coordinate 9,820,954, forward strand.
ATCAAAGTGGATTAAAGATCTAAATATTAATACAGAAACACTAAACTTGCTGGAAGATAAGTTAGGAAGAATTCTTGAAGACATTGGCATAGGAAAAGACTTTATGAACAAAACCTCAGTAGCACAGGAACTAGCACAAAGAATCAACAACTGGGATCTCATCTTATTAAAAAGCTTCTGTGTTGCAAGAGAAATCACCAACAGAGCTAAGAGACAATGTACAATGTGGGAAAAAATTTTTAGCAGCTGTACCTTAGACAAAGGATTACTATCTAGAATATATAAAGAACTGAAAAAAAATCAGACCTCCCAAATTCAAAGACCCGATTCAAAAATGGGCATCTGAAATGAACAGACATTTCTCAGACAAAGAAGTAAAAGCAGCAAAGAAACATATGAAAAAATGTTCAACATCACTCTTCATTTGAGAGATGCAGATGAAAACAACACTGAGATTCTAGCTCACCCCCGAAAGAATGGCTGCTATCAAGAAATCAACCAATAGGGCCAGGGATTTAGCTCAGTGGTTCCACGGCCTGCCTTGCAAGCGGAAGGACAGGAGTTCGATCCCTGGTACCAAAAAAAAAAAAAAAAAAAAAAAAAAAAGAGAAATCAACCAATAACAAATGCTAGTGGGGCTGTCAGGAGAAAGTAACCCTTCTCATTGTTGGTGGGAGTGTGGACTGGTGCAACCACTTTGGAAATCATTATGGAGATACCTCAAAGAACTAGGGCTAGAGGTCTCATTTAACCCAGCTATTCCCCTGCTGGGTATCTTCCCCAAAGAATTAAAAGTATCATACTACAGCAATATATGTGCACCCATGTTTATAGCGGCACAGTTTGTAATAGCTAAAGTTTGCAAACAGCCCAAGTGCCCATCAACTGGAAACTGGATAAAGAAGATGTGGTTTTTAATAAAATGGACTACTACTCAGCCATAAAGAATGAGAAAGTAGAGACAGTTATAGCTAAATGGATGCAGATTGAAAGCTTACTCATAAGTGAAATAAATAGAAAACGTGCAAATACTGAATAGTTTTTCTAGTGTGAGATACTGAAAGTGTAAATAAGAATAAAGTGATTACAATGAATAATTGATAATTTGAAATAGGAAGAAAAGATCCAAAGGGGTAGGGGTGGTGGGAGGGGAAGGGGAAAGGAAAGGAGTAAACGAAAATTTATGAGAAAAGAACAGAAATGGAAACAAAGTCTATGTAAATAGTGAAGGGTGGAGGGGGTGAAGGGCACACAGGTAATGGGGAAAAAAATAACCAAGATACATCATGCGCAGGTACAAGCACCCAATGATAAATGTAAATGTATTGTTTACCTAAAATGTACCAGTAAAATAATTTAAGGGGGAAAAAAAGATCTGGATCTATGAGAAGTGTTTCTGACACCCAGAAGACCGACATTCACCACATTTCTGTCAGAGTAACAGGCATCTCACACCAGCATAACATCTACCCCTTTTCCTATCAGAGCCCTTGGCAACTGGAATACTGTCTTTTCCCCATTCATCTGAAGTTCTTCGACTGCTGAGACATTCTTTTTGCTCTGCAATTTTATCCCTGGCCTTTTGCACCTTAAGAAAACTTGCCATACCTGAGAGAAGCATGCTTTACTAGGTCATTTCTCATTCTTCAAATTACAGAGCTGAATTTGAACTGAATTATGAATCTAAGACTTCAAAGCCCAGTATCTATAATTTTGCAAAATTGCTTAGCTTCTGTAACTTCAAGTAAGCTGATTTATGTTCAAATGCTAAGACCATTGCATACTCAAAGAAACTATTAGAATTTTTTTGTGTGTGTTTTGTGACCCAGATGTGAATACATAATAGAAACTCTGTAACTAGTTGATTTGGCTTAATTTTTGTCAGAAAAAATTTTACCAAATAATAATTGTTATTAGACTAGATACCATCGATTTGGGGGAAATTATCATTTTAGGATGAATATCAACTAGAGAATTATCTTTACATTGCTAGTAATGATGAGGTCAGCAGAGGTTAGTTTGGGAATATTAAAGGGAGGCAGTTAGATAGAAATATATGCCATGTTTTATAAAATGTTCATTAAGAATGTGTTTACTGAAGCAGCATGTGGTTGTGCATACCTGCAGCCCCAACTACTCAGAAGGCTGAGGTAGGAGGATCACTTGAGCCAAGGAGTTGGAGGCCAGCCTGAACAACAAAATAAGAACTTCCTCTTTAAAAAGATATATGTACTTCTGTGAAAAAAATAGAATGTACTGTTCTTTGAAGAGTGGCAGAAATAAATCGTTCCAATAAAAATGACAGTGACTATAAATACCAATCTTGGCTGTGATTGTTATATTTCTCCCTGATCCTCTGAAATTGCTTTTTAATCTTTTGAAACAGATGGATATTTTAATTCACCAGGTGAGTTATCACACCATCATCTCTCTTGAGTTCCTCCCAAAATGAAGGAAAATATTCCAATTTAATGAAGGAAAGTTATGCACCTGGTGTGTTGAATTGTGTTCTTCTATATCCCCTGAAAATTATAATGGAGAAATATATGTTTTCTCTAGGCCTTAAGGAAGAGTGTGGTAAAATCAGTTGGCTACATTGTTTTCACTAAGTAGCTGATGGCAATAGGAAGTGATAAATGAAATAGCAACACTGCAGTATGCTTTTCCACTAGGATCAAAGTAGCATCCTTAGAAATTCATGCAGATAAAAACATTGTTAGCTAAAACAGGTATTGTCAAATAATTTTGTCCCATTCATCTCCTTTGTTGATTTTTTTACAAACCACTAAAATCTTTTTCAAGTTTGTAAATCTCTGCCATCACCTATCTGGATAAGTAAATTCCACTTTTAAAGATTCATTTGTAAACCACCATGCTCATTAGTCCTTAGGTACCTTGGTTAAAATGTAAACAGCTCTTCTAGCCACAACATGTTGATATTTATCATTCTCCAGCACCCTGACATGATTAGCAAGGCAGTAGGCAAGGAATAGTAACTGTGTTCACAGAGGCTAAGAACATGTGGAGAGGCAGCACGAGTATTCCAGGAGAATACTCAGAGCAGAGAGGCTCTGAGAAAGGAAGTTACATGACTTGGAAAAGGAGACCTCAGAACAAGAGTTTTCTGTCTCCCCATTCTGAAAGTGGAGACAGCCTAAAGAAATTCGGTTGTATCACAGGGAAAATAATAATTACAGTGCAAGCTACTTCAAGGTCCTCAGGAGGAATGGGCTTATAAACACTTCAGATTTGACCTCAGAACAGATTCTTTGATAAAGGAAGTTCCCAGAGCACTACAGGCAGAAATCCTTCCTTTGCCTGTAGGATTTCTACCTAAATCAGATGATGTTCCCACTGACTTAAGCCTGTTTCAACTTTCTGATGGCCCAGGCCAATGGGGAGCCATGATACCCCACTGGCCTTCCCCATAGCCATTTGTGTGCTGTTCCCTGGCTCCTCCTCAGGGATCAACCCAACCTCTGCCCTCCAGAAACTCCAACATCATCTCATCCTGACCAATGCTCAAAACTTAAGAACCCCTGGCTTAATATAACTTTCTCAAGTAACCATATCCCTCTGAGAAAAAAGGCTGCCTTTATCACAAAGTCTCATACAAAGCAGAGATGCCTATAGGCAGAGCTGAACATGACAAGATTTCTTCAAATGCAAAGTTACACTGTGCTCACTCAGGAAAGGATACCCAACAAAACCCTAGCAAAACATGGATGTCTGCAGAGGCATATTCTGTACCTGTCCCTGGTTCCCCTCTGTCATTCATTTGCCCTTCTCCCCTTTAGCTTTTCTTTTTCTGAATCAAGGGCTCTTACTAAGGGCCAAGTCCTATCTCACAATATGCATTTCATCTGTAATCCCCATCTTTTCCACCTGTGATCTGCGTATCACATTCTATCCAGGCTGGTTGTCACTCCAACGGTCCTCTCTGCCTCTTCTTCCCACACCTTCAAACCTTCGGCCTTAGTAGCCTAAAATAGTAGTAGCTAGCTGTCCTGTCCCTGGCCCTAACATCTCAAAAACCCAGGAAGAATTGCCTGGAATTTGATTCTTGTTTTTCTGCTTGCTGTAGTTACATTCTTTAGAGAAATATAATTTAAATCCCTGTACTTTAGAAGCCTCATGTGCAAAATGAGTAAAATAAACACCTTCCTTATAACAGTATTGTAAAGATTCATGTGTTAACTAACATATGTAAAGAGACTTCAGATAAACAGTTGACAAGCCAGTCTTAATTGCAGATTAGTTCTAACAATAAATCAAATGAAAATGACAGTATCTAGTCAATAGATTTCACCACTGACAGTTTTTGTCATTGTGGCAGATGTATTGGGATGCTCAATAATTTTTAGATGTTTTCAGAGTCTTCTGATAAGTTTTTAACCATCATCATAATATTTTGTCTAGTATTCAGTAGATGATCAGCAAATTATGACTATTTCTAAATATCTACACATAAGCATTCTTTTTCTCTATTGAACTTTATTCTCATCATCATTGCCATTTTATCATGCTTTAGTATGATAAAATAATTTAGTGCAAACATACTAAATTAACTGTTTTAAACTGAGAGTTCCTCAGGACAAGAACTGAAATTTTTGTGTATCCATTTTGCTTGTTGAGTACATAGATATTTAATAAACACATAAAATCAATTAATCTTATCCTTAAGATTTTCTTGAATGAAGGTAAGTAGGTCATAAAATGGAAATTATATTGCATTTGCATAAATAAAAAGATTTTGACTTTTTCCTTATTGTAGATTACAAGGATGCTTTCTAAATTATATCTCAAACTCTATTTATGGCAGTAATGAAAACAAGCTTTTATTTGAGTGACATAATCTAGTATTCATGGATTTTGTAGGCAGATTTTTACCTATTTTTCCTACTTTTTCAGTATGTTACCTAAGCAAGTAACTTCACCTTCCTGTGCTTCAGGACATTAATTTTAGATGAGAAATATTTTAATGTTATTATAAGAATATTAATAACAATTTATGTAATGCTTATCTAAAGTTATTGAAACACTGATTTTTTTCCTAGATCATGAGTCATTGATAATTTATAATTTCATCCATTTCCTTTAGACTGTCAAATTAAGCACAAAAATGAGCAAATACTTTTGTATTTAAGTATATAGTTATATGTCAATAATAATGTCCCTTTCACATTCGTAACCTCTGACCCAATTTCCTTTTGTTCTTCATTGCATTACCCAATGGTGATCTTTTTAAATATTATCGGTTTTTACTGTTCAGCTCATTTTTAAAAGTTTTTCAAGTTTTCCTTTTATATCTATTGATTCTTCTTACATTATATATTCTTCTGAACTCCTTGGCTTATTTAATGTTAACCATTTTTTATTAATAAGTGTACTTATTGCTAGAAGTTACAGCTTAACAATATTGAGTCATCCAACCTACCAACATAATATAATAACATAGCATATTATTTCCCCATTTATTTAGGTCTTCTATTTCTTTCAGCAATATTTTGCAATTTTCTCTGTATGAGTATTGTACATATTTGGTTAAATTTTAATGTTAATGTAGAGAAGTTTAAAAATTTCAAACTTCCCAATGACTTTATTCAATCTTTCATTTTCTAATTTATTTTTATGTGGTCAATCTGCTGGTTTCTGAGAAAAAATATCTTTTATATTATGTTAAAACAAAAATTTGTTAAATTACCATTATTTTTCTATCAAGTTTTGCTTAATTTGTCTTAATATCATATTATGTGATGTTGATGGTCATTCTCAAAAGTTTTGGATGTTCTGTTTATTCTTGAGTGTTGAATTATGCCCATACCCTCCCCACCGCTACCACTGCCACCAGGTCAACCAAATAGATTCAAGTCCTGTTCCCTGGTACTTGTAAGTGTGACTTATTTAGAAATAGGGTTTGTGCAGATACAATCACATTAAAATGGGGTCACAGTGGATTAGGCTAGACCTTAATCCACAGACTGGCATCCTAAAAAGAGGGAAATTTGGAGACGACAACTCAGAGGGAATGCCATGTGGTGCCAGAGACAGAGATGGTAAAGGAACACCAAGAACTTCTAGCAACCGACAGAAACTCGGATGAGACAAGAAATATGTTTCCTGGAGCTTTCAGAGGGACTGTGACCACTCTAGCATTCTGATTTCAGACATACAGTCTTTAGAGCTATGAGAAAATAAACTTCTGCTGTGTTAAGCCACAAGGTTGATAGAGATTTGTTATGACAGTCCTAGGAAAATGATACTTTAGAGCTTTAGCATTTCTCTACCATATATCTAAATATAACTATATTGCAGTGATCCTACTTGACACTATGTAGGTATTATCTGGAGACCTTTTTTAATGAGTCTGATTAATTTCTTCCCTTTACCCTGTGCATTCTCTCCTGCACCACACTGATTCATGCAGGGACCTGTCCTCACTGCATGACTGTAGGTCACTCCACATTCATGAGCAGGAAGAGGCCTGAGTGCTGTTGCAGAGGTCCTTCCCACCTGTGTTTTCCTTTGTTCTGAACTTCGAATTTCTTGGGGGTTTGTAGGATAAACTGCTCTTTCCCAGCAAGTCCTTGTCTCTGTATATATTCTAGATCTAGTTTTCTGTACCCTTCTTTCTCTACCATAGGATCCTGTCTACTTTCCAGCTTCTAGAATTTTTTTTTTAATCATTCCTGGGCTGTTGTCAAAATCCATTCTGGATTTACAGGTTCATTCTTTATATTTTCTTTCTGTTGCATCAGGAGGGTATGAAATGAATATATGTATTCAACCTGTCTTCCTGAGTATGGCTGGCAATGGCTTTTAATCTATCTATTTACTTGGGTTTATTTTATGTTTTCCAATCAGGTCTTTCAAACTATATTGGTATTAGAAGCTTTTCTACACTTGACCTTAGCCAAAATGCAGAGAAGTGATTAGAAGCTTTTCTGTAGTTTTCTTTTTTTGCTTTCTTTCCTTTACCTTATCTAGGGCCCAAGAGTAAATTGTGTCTGCCTTAGCATATAAACAAGGTAGATTTTCCTTGCATGCGAGAAATATTGATTGGTTTCGTGCAACTGAAAGATTTTTAAAATCTTGTTTATCTGAGAAATAGAGGTTGTGTGGTAACAGGAGAAGATTCCCTACTTAAGAATAATCCCCTGATATCTTATAGTGTGCTAAAGTTTAAATTTACTTATATTTCAAACTAATTACCCATCTCATATAGCTTTTTAATTTGAGAAAAGGGTAACTTGTCTTCATTAGTAAGACTGCTAATTTAGATATTTTTTTCAAATGCTACCAATAGTCCAGGTAGAATTTTTGGTTCATAAAAGCACACAAAATGTACAATTGCAATACCTCCAGTATTATTCCCTGAGGAAAATCTAGTGCTAAACAAAGGTTTCCAACTTGCACTTATGCACAGGCAATCTTGTTTTTGTAACACAGTCTCCATGATAAAATGCTTAATTAGCAGGAATCAGTTGAAACAAATATAAAAGAAACATAGGATTAAGGATTTCAACATTAAAAACAAGCCAACAGTATACAAAAACAAAGTAAGTTGTTTCTGTATTTTTTTTAACGAAAACTTTTTCAGAAAACTCTAGGATATTAGCTCTAAGCTTTGTTTTATATCTTTATTAAAAGGGCCTGAGAATGAGAAGAGTTAATTAATAAATCCATTGAGATCCTATCTTCTTTTCTTTTGATTTTCCCGTGGCATTTATTTTATATTTTAGAATATTTCTGATTTCTGAAAAATACAAAGAATCATAAAAAGAATAATTATGCACCTGCCACTACATTAATGTTGTGGTGTATTTATTTCACATTTTTTGCCTTGTACGGTGCTAACATTAAGATATAACTTAAAGCTCCCTTTCACTGCTTGTATTATGAGTTCCCTTCCTTCTTAAGGTTAGTCACTCTTCTGAGTCCTTTCTTTTTATTTATTTTCCATTTTTCTTCCTATGCAGTTCTACAGTTGCCTTTATTTTCCTTCTTTATTTTGTATTTCATAACTCACTATTTTTCCTGTGGTATATAAAATTATTCCTATATCTTTCTTCCCCTTAAGTGAGGCAAGAACATTGGCTTTACCTGCTAACTCACTTCAACATCTATTATCACTTCGAGTAGTCTAGTCTCACCGTTTGTAGCTTCAAATCTTTATGTCCATACATAATTAAATTTGCCAACTTATTTTACCAAATTTTATGTTCAATTTTTTTATGCATCCTATTTTTTTCTTCCTGAGTTTAATCTTTTTGACATATTTCTGATAGTTCTTTCTGGAAATGTATGAATACCAAACTGTTTAGCTCCAATGTGTCTGAAAAAAATTTTCCCTCCCCCTTAGGAACATTTTCCCTCCCCCTTTAATTAGGTAGAGGATTCTTGGTGGAGAATTAGCTTCTTCCAGAACTTTAATGGGAAATTATTGTCTTCAGACAGGTTTTGCTGCTCTTTGGAATTTTACCTCCAGTCTGCTTCTCTTGTAGGAATCTTTCTTCACAATAGATTTCAGGGCTTTTCTTTTTGTTGTTGCTGTTGTTTATTTTTGCTATTCTGAAGTTTCACTAGGGAATATCTAGCTTTTGACCTTTAGAGTTTAAATTTGTCCTTTATACTATTACTGGACGGTGGGTCCAGGCTTCTATCCAGGTACTTGATTTCCTGAACAAAGAATTGGACAAGACATGGAGAAAAGGAAGCAAGGTTATAACATTTATTGAAGGTGGAAAAGGATGCTCTGTAGGGTGAGACTGAGCCAATGAAAAGGCTCACAGAAGCCCCATGGATAAGGAGATGGGGTCTTTAGTATTCAAATACTTGGATTGACCTCCACCTTGTGCAAACAAGGGGATTTTTGTCCTATCAGAAACTCACTTGGCCTCAGACCCAGATATAAACTGTCCTATGGGACAAATGTGTTTGGCCTCTCACCAGATGTAAATATAGGACCAGAAACAGTGACTTTCTATTCGTTGTGCCTACACCTAAATGAAAAATTGACAGTAGCATATTCTTTTCTTTTATGCTAAATATAATTAATTTTATTGGTACATTTAAGGTATATAATATAATGACATTCATCATTGGAAATTTGCACCTTTACATAATCCACCTTGGTTCTTATTTTTTCCCCATTCCCCTGCCCTCTGTTCAACCCCACCCTATCTACAAAGATTTTGTTTCCATTTTTTCTTTTTCTCATATTAATTGCATTCCCTTTTTTCTTTTCCCCTACCCCTCCCACTTCCCCTTCCCCTTGGCACATTTGCTTCCTCTTTCACATTACCTATTACAACTTTTAGTCTATATTTACACTTTCAGTTTCTCACATTAGAGAAACTTTTCGGTATTTACACATGTGTGGCCTATTTATTTCACTTAAGAGTATCGCGTCAATGTGCATCAATTTAGCTATTGATGTCTCTAGTTTTGGGTCCTTTATGGCTGAGTAATACTCCATTTCATTAAAAAAAAACTCCACATTTTCTTTATCCATGCTCCAGTTCATGGGTAATGGGGCTGTTTCCAAGTTTTAGCTATCACTAATTGTGCTGCTATGAACATGGGTGCACATATATCACTGTGGTATGATTCTTTTAATACTTTTGGGAAGATAACCATCAGGGGAATAGCTGGGTCAAATGGGACTTGCAATCCTAGTTCTTTGAGGTATCTCCATACTGATTTCCACAGTGGTTGCACCAGTCTACACTCTCACCAGCAGTGGAGTGGGGTTCCTCTCACCTCACAGCCCTGCCAGCATTTGTTATTTGTTGATTTCATGATAGCAGCCACTCTTTCCGGGGTGAGGTGGGATCTCAGCATTGTTTTCATTTGCATCTCTCAAATGACCAGTGATGTTGACATTTTTTCATATGTTTATTTGCTGCTTTTGCTTCTTTGTCTGAGATATATCTGTTCATTTCAGATGTCCATTTTTGTATTGGATCTTTAAATTTGGGAGGTCTGATTTTTTTAGGTTCTTTATAGATTTGAGATAATAGACCTTTGTCTGAGGAACAGAAGAGGAAAATATTTTCCAACATTGTGGGTTGTCTTTTCACACTGTTGGTGGTTCCTCTTGGTGTGCAGAAGCTTTTTAGTAAGAAGAGATCCCACTTGTTGATTGTACTTGTTCATGGGCAACTGAGGTTTTGTTCATAAAATATTTTCCTACACCAGTGTCTTCAAGAGTTCTACCTAACCCTGTTCCAGCTGGTTCAGCGTTTCTGTTTTAATATTTAGATATTTAATCCATATCAATTTTGGTTTAGTGCATGATGAAAGATATGGGTCTAGTTTTAATCTTTGGCAAGTTGAAACCCAATGTTTCCAGCACCATTTATTAAAGAGGCTATCTTTCCTCCAGTGAGGGTGTTTGCCTCCTTTGTCAAACATGAGGTGGCTGAGTGTGTCTGGAATTGTTTCTGCATCTTCTAATCTGTTCCACTGGTCCTCAGGTCTCTTTCTTTGCCAGTACCATGTTGTTTTTATCACAGGAGCTTTGTAATAGTTTCAAGTTGGGGATTGTGATACTCCCTGGCATATCTCTGTTGCCCAGAATTGCATTTGCTATTCTAGGTCTCTTCTTGTACTAAATGAATTTTTGGATTGTTTTCTCAATGTCCACGAAGAATGCTGCTGGTATTTCAATTGGGATTGCATTGAATCTATATAGCAGTTTTGGAAGTATGGCCATTTTCACTATGTTGAGTCTTCCTACCCAGGAGCAAGGAATTTCTTTCCATTTTCTGGTATCCTCTTCAATCTCTTTTTTCAGAGTGCTATAGTTTTCAGAGTAGAGGTCTTTGATTTCTTTTGTTAGGTTGATTCCTAGGTATTTCAATTTTTTTGGATGCTATTGTGAAAGGAATTGATTGCCCTATTTCTCTCTCAGTGAATCTGTTTTTTTGTGTACAGAAAAGCTATTGATTTTTGTGTGCTGAGCTTGTATCCAGCTACTTGACTGAATTTGGTTATTAAGTCTAGAAGACTTTTGGTGGAGTTCTTGGGGTCTTCTATATAGAGTATCATGTCATCTGCAAATAATGACAACTTGACTTCTTCATTTCCTAGCTTTATTCCTTTTATTTCTTTCTCTTGTTTAATTGCCGTGGCTAATATTCCCAGAACTATATTGAACAAGAGTGGTGACAGTGGACATCCTTGCCTTGTTCCTGATTTAATTGTGAAGGATTTCAGTTTTTGACCATTTAGTATGCTATTGGCTGTTGGTTTTTCATAGATGGCTTTTATCAGGTTGAGGTAGAGATCATCTATTCCAATTTTTTGTAGGGCTTTTATCATGAATGCATGTTGGATTTTGTCAAAAGCTTTTGCTGCATCTATTCTGATGATCATATGGTTTTTGTCTTTGTCTCTATTAATATAGTGTATTACATTTATTGATTTGCATATGTTGAACCATTCCTGCATCCTGGGGATGAATCCCATTGGATCAGGGTGTATGATCTTCTTAATGATCTTCTGCATTCTATTTGCCAGTATCTTATTAAGGATTTTTGCATCTATGTTCATTAGTGAGATTAGCCTACAGTTCTCTTTTTCAGTTGGGCTTTTCTCTGCTTTGGGGATCAAGGTGAGGCTTGCTTCCAGGAATGATTCAGGAGCATTGCTTCCCTTTCAATTTCATTGACGAGTTGAAACAGTAGTGGCAGCAGTTCCTCTCTAAATGTCTTGTAGAACTCACGAGTGAAGCCATCAGGACCTGAGATTTTCTTAGTTGGGAAATTTTTAATTATATTTTCAATTTCATTGATTGATATTGGGTTGTTTAGAATTTTTAGGTCTTCTTTGTTCAACTTTGGTAATTCACAAGTATCTAGGAATCTGTCCATTTCTTCTGTGTTTTCCATCTTATTGGTGTATAGGTTGTCAATGTAGGTATTGATGATCTTCTGGATTTCTGCTGGGTCCATTGTAATTTCAGCCTTTTCATTCCCAATTGCATGGGCTTGGGCCTTTTCTTTCCTTTTTCTGATAAGGTTGGCTAAGTGTTCATCAATTTTGTTTATTCTTTCAAAGAACCAACTCTGGGCTTCATTAATTTTTTGTATTGTTCTCTTAGTCTTCATTGCACTGATTTCTGCTCTGATCTTTATAATTTCCTCCCTTGTATGAACTTTGGGTTTCTCCTGCTCTTCTTTTCTAGAAGTTTGAGGTTCAGCATCAGGTTGTGTAATTGAACTCGCCTTGTTTTCCTAATATGAGTATTCACTGCTATGAATTTCCCTGGTAAGACTGCTTTCATTGTGTCCCAGAGATTCTGATATGTTGTATTGTCATTGTCATTTAATTGAAGGAACTATCTGATTTCTTCTTTAATTTCCTCTGTGACCCATTGGTTGTTCAGAAGTGTGTTGTTCAATTTCCATGTGTTTACGAAATTCTTGCAGTTTCTTTTGCTATTGATCTCCAATTTCATTGCACTATGGCCTGATAAATATACAGGAGATAACTTCAATTCCCTTGGACTTACTTAAACATGTTCTATGAACAAGTATGCAGTCTGTTTTGGAGAATGACCCATGTGCGGCTGAAAAGAATATGTATTCTGATTTTGTGGGGTGAAACACTCTGTAAACATCTGTTAAGTTCATTTGTTCAAGAGTTTGATTGAGTTCTAGCATTTCATTGCTTATTTTTTGTCTAGTTGATCTATCTATTTGTGATAATGAGGTATTGAGGTCCCCCACTACTATTGTATTAGTGCTTATTTGATTTTTCATGTCCATTAGTATTTGTTTTATATAGTTGGGTGCACTAGTGTTTGGTGCATAGATATTTATGATTGTCATCTATTCCTCTTGGATTGTTCCTTTTGCAAGTATATAATGTCCTTCTTTTTCTCTCTTAATCCGTGTTGGTTTGAAATCCACTTGATATGCAAAGAGGATAGCTACTCCTGCTTTTTTTTGGGTTCCTGTCACATGGAGTATTGTCTTTCACTCTTTAAGTTTCAGTCTATGAGTTTGTTTTTGAAGTAAGTGTGTTTCTTGTATGCAGCATATTGTTGGATCTTGCTTCTTGACCTATTTTGCCAGTCTATTTCTTTTGATTGGTGAATTGAGACCATTAACATTGATAATTATAACTGAAACGTATTGACTTGTCATTGCCATGACTTTTTCTTTTTGTTGGATTTTTCTTCTTTGCATTTAATTTCTTGTCATGTCTGATGGACTCATTCTGCTGGGCTTCCTTGGGTTATGATTCTTGTTGTCTTTTCCTAGGATATTGTTTAAAAATTTTTGGTGTGCTGGTTTGGTATTCATGAAGTTCTTATGTGCTCTTTGGCATCAAAGTATTTTATTTCTCCATCAATTTTGAAAGATAGTTTTACAGGGTACATCAATCTGTGTTGGAGGCTGTTTTCCTTTAGGGCTTGAAATACATCATTACAAGCTCTTCTTGCCTTGTGGGTTTGTGTTGAGAAGTCTGCTGTGATTCTGATGGGCTTACCTTTGTATGTGATTTGTTTCTTTTCTCTGTTTGTAGAACTATGTTCTTTTGTTGGGTTTCTGGGATCCTAACTCTTATATGCCTATGTGTAGATTTTTTTGATCAAGGCTAGTTGGAGTCCTATATGCCTCACTTATCTTTATGTCAAGTTCTTTTCTCCTGCTTGGGAATTTTTCTGCCATTACTTCTGTGAATAGTTTTTTTTAATGTCATCTGCACTCTCTCCTGTTTCTTCATTGACTCTAATCAATCTTATGTTATTCTTCTTTGTATCATCTAGCAGCTCCTGGATTGATTTCCCATGGTCCTTTACAATTTTTAGAAAATTTTTCTTTTCTGGGTCAGTAAATGCAATCTTATCTTCCACATCTGAAATTCTATCCTCACACTCGCTCATTCTGCTAAGTAAACTTTCAATGGAGTTTTTAATCTGGAAATCTGTTTGCATCTGTTTTGTGGATTCCATTTGTTTCCTATGTTGGGATTCCATCATGTTCCTCAGCTCCTCTATTTTTTTTATCTATGTCCTCTCTTAATTTATTATTCATGTCTTGTACTATGGGCACAATCTTTGCTGTTATCTGAGAAATTATTTCAGATTTCATTTTTTTCAGGTCCTCTTTCGTTGTCAGTTCAGGGAGTCCAGGTAGTTGAGTATCAGATTGTTCCATCTCCTTACCCTTTGGGGTTGCCTTAGGTGATCTGGAAGTATGGTTTTGGGACCTATTTATGTGTCTTCTCATTTCAATATATGCAGCATACTGTGCCTTTGTTGAAGTGACTCAGTGGTGTTGAATTCTCAGCAAGCCACTAGCAGACTTTACTCTGCTGCTCACCATTACATCAATTCCTGGGTTTAGAGTGGTGGCCTTCTTGATCCCTGAGCTGACCTGTGGTCTGGGCTGGCTTCTGGCTGGGGCCTGTGCACACTTGGGATGGTATCTAGGTGTGTATCTCACTGGGGCCCCTATGTAGCTGTTGTCTGGAAGGGCCTTTGGCTGGGGGCTGTGCACCCCAGTTCCTGTTGTCTGCACAGGCTTTGGCTAGGGTCCCCAAGCACTTATCAATGGTATCGGTCAAGCCTCTGCTGGTGTGCCTGTCTGTACAGTTTGTGTGCCTATAGAGCTCTTCTCCAGGGGGGACCCTGCCTCTGACCAATGGTGTGGCAGGGCTCTGACTGAAGCCCGTTAACCTGTGGATTCCCTTTTCTGGTGGGCCTTTGGCTTCGGCGGGTGTGCTCAAGCCTCTGGGATTGGGGCGGACCCCTGGCTGAGATCCACCTGCACCCTTGTGATCTGGGCCACACAGCTGCTCCCTGGGATCTGCAGGCACTCACCAATAGAATGGCAGGCCTCTGCAACAGTAGTATCTTCTGATTGGTCCTATGAACAGCACCAGATTCAAATGAAGGATTGAAAATAGCCCTTTTTCTGATTGGTCCACAGTGGTCAGCAGTCCCAAACCTGACATCACTTTGGATTCTATGCCTTGCACTGTGCTCTGTTTTTAGGAGCCATCTCACTCAACATTTTAGCCATGAGTTTTTATGACCTTAGACACATTTTGCCCAGTTTGTCTTCCAGTTTTCTCTAGCATTAATCTTCTACCTCAAACACCCTCGGCTGAAGTGCCAGGATTAAGTCTCTTATTTTTATTCAAGACAGGAATATATTTAATCATAATTTTGAATCTTGCTTTTTTTTTTTCTTGTGAAAGTAAAATAGAATACTTTATTACTTAAATTGTGTGATTTGTTGGCTATCTTTGTTAAATTTTCCTCAGGTAGTCAGGAATATTGGTTTGCAGGGTAATACTGACTGGAAAATTCCGCTTCAACCCCACCCCTCTGACCTAGAAGTTTTATCTTTGCTGCTGCTGCTGCTGCTTCCCAGCAAAAGCACAATGCCAGAAATTCTTAGCTCTGAGCCACTGTGAGAGGTGATAACAGTCCCTCAGACTAGTCCTGTCTCAGTCTACTAGGTGTCTGGGCTTGTGTGACCCTTAGAAGGCTTCTTCCTGTTTCCCCCACCTCAGGCCAGTGCTGCTGGGGGGGGGGTTAGATTTTTAAGCCCTCTTCCATTTTAAATGGGGCTATGATTTCAGGCAGTGCATGCAGAATTTTCTACCCTAACCCATCAGAAATAGATTTCATTTCTGTTATCCCAAAGGATCAAAATTTCCTGACAGCATTTGATCTGCTTCTGGCCCTAGAAACTGGCAAGTCCACAGGTTCTACTTCATCTATCACTGTTTTTCCATTCCATCTCTGGTCCACAAAGATTCTTGTCTTGCTTTTAAAATTGACCAGGTTTTTGTAATTTTCACTTCTAAGTTAACTGTATCATTATTCATGTTCTGAGAAAGGTAGAGGTCCTCAGTACCTACACTTTCTGTGTTTATCTTAGAGAAAGCAATTCCTGCATGATAATGACTGAAATATATTCTTTTTTTTTTTTTTTTTTTTTTGGTACTGGGGATCGAACTCAGGACCTTGCGCTTGCGAGGCAGGCGGCGGAACCACTGAGCTAAATCTCCTGAAATATACTCTTAAAATATGTGTTTGTATGTTGATTTACATTTATACACAAACTTTATATTTTCAAGGCTAACAACAAATTCCTGGAAATAACCTTTATAAATATATCATGTCTTCTCCACCAACATCTGAAAAACTCATACAAGGCTCCAGAAGTAAGTATGCTTGTCCTTTCTTAAATGAGGTCATCTCTGTTGATTTTACTTCTCTTTCTGTACTTGAATATAAATCATTTGTGGGAGACAAAATAATATGTCAGATTCCACTTATTTTTACATTCAAAAATTATTTGCTTATTTTTATGAATACACTGAAAGTGTACTATTCTTACTGAAATAAATAATGCCATCTACTGGTTGAATTTTTGTCAAAAAGATGGTTGTGCAGAATTTAAGTTGGTGGAAACTCATGTCATATCTCATTCCATGCACTGCTTTTCACCCTCATACAATGGCTGAATGACAGCTAGAATTAGAACCCTGATCCAAAACACACAGCTATGTCAATTCAGCAGTGCTACTGTAACCAGAACTGCAAAGTGGAACTTTAAAAGTTAGGTCTTTTTCTTTTAGAAATAAACAGCTTCTCCAAACTTCATCCTGATGACCATATAACCCAAAACCCTTCCAATCTTCAGCCCAAAAGGAGTGACAGACTATGCAGATACCAGTCCCAGAAGGTCAGACCCCAGTTTCCTTTCCCCAAGAAAGGGTACATGAGCTGAAGATAGCTGGAAGCTCTCTTTTTGTTTTTCCTTCCCCTCTGTTCCCTATTATAAAATACTCTTATATACCTGTACACATAGAGGGCCAGGGATTTAACTCAGTGGTTCCGGCGCCTGCCTCGAAAGCACAAGGTCCCGAGTTCGATCCCTGGTACCAAAGGAAAAAAAAAAAAGACAAAGAGATGGTGTTTTGAGAAAAATGGGCCTTTTCATCTAATCAGAGGTAACTTTGAATAAATCCCTTTTCTTTTTTACCAAAATAAATGGCCTCCTCTGACCATCTTTACAACTAAATTAAGACTTGAAAACTTAGCCATGTTTGAGTTGCCAGATGAGAATTTTTTCATAGTACATCCATAGCTTTCTCTAACTTTAAAAAAAAAAATTGTCTTCAGTGGAAAAAAATTATATTGAATTTAATAAAGATATGGAGTAATTTTTAAACATTATTGTTACATAAGAAACACTAGCTTCTGGAATAAGATAGCAGGACATGAAAAGATCTGCTGTTTAGCACAACCAGCACTGAGGATGCCTAGAAGGGTGGGTTGTGAACTGCTGGTTGAATTTGTCAATTTGAGGTGCAGCAATCAGTGAGAAGGAAGCATTGGACGGTACATCTTATGCTATGAATTCATTAACATGAATACAAAGAAAACAGCTAACTGAGATGGCAATTATATATCACAGACAAAAGATTAGTTTATGTATGAATGTACTAGAGATTTCAAATGCAATCAAAACTTGTCTATAAATATCTTGTCAGTAGTTATTTATAAGATAGGTTTACCATGTGTCCTTTGGATTTGATTTCAGCCAGCAGACTCAAGTTCCTTAATATTTAATTATCTTCCTCAGGTCTATAATCCTAAGGCACTTTCATTTTTCAATTAACCCTAGTATTATGGAGAACTTAATATATCAGTTCATAAATAATATGATTTTTAGGCAATATTCTCTTCATTGCAATCCTCAGATATAATCAGCTACCATTCTCAAGATCCTAACCATAAAACTGATTAACAACCAAATAAATCTCAAATTAGAGAATGCTGAAGACCCATACTGCTTTTCAGATAAAAGGTTTAAATCTCAGGGTTTTAATAAGGCAAGCCCTAATTTTCTTTTCAAAATTATTTAGGATATCAAAATTATGAATTTATTTTTAAAAATGTGAAACTATTTCCCCCCAGTTCATGATCATCAGAATCAAGAACTACAAGTTTATATTGCAAAAAAGATATTAGAAATATCAACTGTTTAAGGAATCAAGCTTTAATTATCCCATCATTTAATTACAATTAAAGACACAAATTAACATTTGGAGAAGAAAATAATTTTATACTTTTGAACTAATTAGATGAAGATAAAGCTTAGTTTTTTCTATACAGTTGAAGAAAATGAACATTTAGTATGTAAGAGGAAGATACTTAATAAACTAATGTAATAACTATATTTCCATCAAATGCTAAAGATAAGTCTTATTAAGTGCATGAAAAGGCTGAAAATGTGGGTAAGAACACTGAAGACTCAATTTTCTTGTCCAAATGTTATAGGCAGCTAATTTAGATGGAAATTAATATATAATCAGAGAGGGACTGGGAAATAAATAAATACAGATATCAGAAAAAATAAGAAAAAAGAAAGGAAGGAAGAAAAGAAAGAAAGAAAGAGAGAGAGGGCCAGGGATTTAGCTCAGTGGTTTTGCCATCTGCTGCACAAGCACAAGGACCCGAGTTCGATCCTCGGTACCAAAAAAAAAAAAAAAGAGTGACTCAAGAAAGAGAGATAGAGAAAGAAAGAAAAAGAAAGAAAGAAAGAAAGAAAGAAAGAAAGAAAGAAAGAAAGAAAGAAAGAAAAAGAAAATCAGAACTGGGGCTGGAGGTGCATCTGAAGAAGGGCTGGCCTCAAGACCGAGATGCAATGGCCAGGCCTACTTGCCTCCCTAAGGGATAAGTGGTAACTTAAATTATACTGTAATTAGCACCACCTGCCAGAGGAAGTCCAGATAGACATCAGTCACCCAGGTGGGTGACCAGAGCATCCGGACCCACTCCTTCTCCAAAATGCCTTTGTTCTTTCCATGAACACTTGACTCGTTTCTCCATTGCATCAATATTACCTAAGTGGGTATTCTTGTAATCCTATAGGTAGATTGTAGTTTGGCCCATGTTGTGCCCATATTGTGACTTTGCTGCACAAATTACCCTGAAAAGGGGCCTCGATGGCCACCCATTCAAGACCCCTCCTGGAAATCCACAAGCTATTCCTCTTTCCCTATTTCCGATAAAACTCTCCTAACTTCTTCCTTTGGTTCGCAGAGTTCATTCCTTGATGCTGTGGGACCAGGGACTCTGTACATTTGACATTTGACAGGTCAGGAGTTACATTGTTCCTATATCACAAGGGGGAAATTTCCCAAGTAATCGAGGCTGATGCTGGGCCGCCAACATCACCGAGTGTGGTGATGGGATCCATTTGGCCACCTCTCTCATAGCCAGGCTTCACGCAGAGATATTGCTATGCAGGATGAGAAGTCCCATAGACAATTGGAAATTGAGAGCTGGTCCCAAAAGCATTCACTCAAGTGGTATGAAGCTGTTGCTTTCACCAATCAAGCTCAGCAATCAGCATGAAGACTGTCCAACGTTTTCATTAAGATCAGACATTTTCCATATGACTATGAGAGTTTTTGGTTGGCAGTATGTGACATACCATAGCTTCTGGAGGACATGTATTGATCATAAACACTAATAGAAATTATCAGTTTAAAATAGGACAGCAAAAGACCTTTTTTTGCAATTAATGTAAATGCTTATGTCAGTTGAAAAAAGGTAATAAATCCTCTTGATAAAATTACAATTTTTCCTCATCACATGAAATTAAAAATAAAGCCAGTAAAGGTCTATTATTTGCAAATGATGAAATAAAACAATAATGTGGGACAAACATTTAAATAATATTCCTGTGGAGAATAGAAAGTTAGTAAATGATTGTGAATTAGAGAAACTGTACTTTTCTGTTTTGTAGTTTCCTTGATTTTACATCAAATAAATTCTCACCTATAAGCCCTCTCTCTGCTCTCCACCTCTCTGGACTAAATTGTGTGTCTCCAGCATTCTTTAAAAAAAATTTATCAGTACATGTTTGCTCTACATAATGATGACATTCATAGTGGTAAGTTGGTACATGCACATAACACATCTTAATTTTTTCTTTCTCTCCCCTCCCCACCTTACTTCCCCTTCCCTCCATGCCTAGATCTCCTTCCCATTTGCAAATGATCTCCCTGTTTCCTAATATTCATACTTTACTTTGCCCTTTAAATTGTTTATACTTTGGGTTGCTCATATAAGAGAAAACATGTGGTATTTAAGCCTGTGTGTTTGATTTATTTCACTTAATATTACAGTTTCAAGATGCATCCATTTTCCTACAAATGAATCAACTATATCCTTCTTTATGCAGAGTAGTACTATGTTATGTATAAATGTTACATTTTCTTATCCATTCACTTTTTGATGGATATATAGGCTGCTTCCCAGACTGAGCTATAATGAAGTACGCTGGTATAAATATGAGTATGCATGTATCACAGGAATATGATGTTTTTAACTTTTTTGAGATAATACCTACAAGGAAAATAGCTGTGTCAAATGACATTTCTAATTTTAATTTTTTGAGAAATCTCCATAATGATCCCTATAGTGGTTGTATGAGTTTTATATATCCACCAAAAATGTAGAATGGGTCTCTTTCTGCCCATTGCCTCAACAGCTTTTGTTATCTGATTTTTTGATGACAGCCATTCTTTATAGGGTAAAGTGGAATCTTGGTTTGCTTTCATTTGCATTTCTGTAATGGCAGGTTGAACATTTTAATGCATTTATTGGCCATTTGTAATTCTGAAAAGTTTCTATTCATTTCAATTGCCCATTTTTAATTGGATCTTTTATTTGGGGGAGTCTCATATTTTTTATTTCTTTATGTTCTAGGTATTGGTCCTCTGTCTGCGGAGTAGTTGGCAAAAGTTTTTTGCCCATTCTGTAGGTTGTCTCTTCATTCTATTACTTGTTTCCATTGATGTGCAGAAAAATTTCAATTTGATGTAATTCCATGTGTTGATAACTGATGCTATTTCTTGTGCAATTGGGGTTCTATTCAGAAAGTCTTTTCTTATGCTCTCATCTTCAGGAGTTTTACCTATTTTATCTTCCAGCAGATTAAATGTTTCTGTTTTAATATTTAAGTCTTTGATACATTTTGGCTTTATTTTTGTATGTGGTGAGAGATATGGACCTATGTTCTACTTTTGCATGTGTATAGCCAATTTTTTAGCACCATTTGTCAAAGAGGCTATCTTTCCTGCAATACATATTTTCCAAAATTCATATTCATAGACCTCAATTTGAGTGTATATGGAGATATGGTCTTCAAGGCAGTAATTAAGGATAAATGAAGTCATAAAGATGGGATCCTAACACAAAGGGACTAATGGGAAGGAATATCACAATCCTCTCTCCAAATGTGCACAGAAGAAAGGCCACATGAGAATACAATAAAAAGAGGAGCATCTGCTAGCCAATATTATTCACAACAGCCAGGATAGGGAAACAATTTAAGTATCCAATGGTAGACAAAGGGATAAAGAATATGATATGATTACTAATAATGTAATATTATTTGACCCTAAAAAAGAATAAGATTTTACTATTTGTAACAATGTGAATGAACCTTGAAGACATTATGCTAAGTGAAGTAAGTTCAACAGAAAAAGAAAATATTATACAGTTGTATTTATACGTGGAATCTAAAATAATCAAAGGTATAGAAATAGAAAACACAATTGTGTTTACAAGAGGGAGGATGAATGGGGAGGTATAGTGAGGATACAAAGTAGCAGGTAGGCAGGATGAACGAGACTAGAAATCTAAATTACAACAAAATTGTATTATATTTGGGACTTCTAAAAAATGAGTAGATTCATTTGCCGTTCATGGCACAAAACCAAAAATAATAGCAGAGATAATGGGTGTGACAATTTGCTTTACAATAATAATCTATTTATTCTCTGTGTATGAGATAACATTATATTGTATACCTTAAATATATGCAACAAAATTTATTTAGAAGAAACAGAGTTAAGTCCTTGCACTTTATTACAACAGCTAAGCAATGCATCAAAAGAAGTAGAAAGTTTTCTAGCTAATAGTGAAAAAACCTAGCCTCGGTCAAATAAATATAATTTGAGATATAAATTCAGACTAGATGGTATCCAGACTTTTCAACAATTTTGATGTCAGGATTCAGTGTTCATCAAAGATATTTATAGATTCTTTCAAAGTTGTCATCATAGTCCAGCAAAAGTTACATTCCCACATGAATCAAGTAAGTCAGAGGGCAAGACACAGAGCACAAAAGCAAGATGGGAGACAAATTCTCACCAAATGTTCCTCAGGCCATGAGTAATGGAATGAAATTTTCCATTCACCATGTATTCAGTCTTCTGAAAGCAGGCTAAGGCTCTCACACAGTTACTGCCTAATATAACTACAACACTGAGCTGTGTTGACCTGGCGTTTAAAACAGGCCAGGCCCACGATCAAGGTGAATACAGTTGTTTTTTAAAACTATCCCCTGATCAAACTGCTAAAAAAAAAAAAGTCAAACAATAATCACTCAGAACTCAGTTTATAGAGTGGTTGTCAGAGAATAGCATCAATTACCCAAATAATGGTCCATTATTCACTTTCAAACATATGTAATGTGGAGCAAAAATCTTCCTCTGATAAAATTTTATTAGTTAATGTAAAATATAAATTCTCATATATATGTATTAATGCAATGGTAAAAATGAGATAATAATACTTGGTTATAAAGCTTGTTAATTGTAGTTATAGAAACCACTTTTAAAGAACTTTTAAATAGTCCTTACATATTAAAATAAAATGGGAAGTAGATTGACCTTTATGATGTTAATGGAAAATATATCACATTGATAATTTTAGAAAGAATATTATAATCTTTTACAGCCAATAAATTGCTATAAATAATTCATTCTTCTTCTATATATCTCCCCAAAAGAGCTGAAGACATCATATTACAGTGATACATGCATACCAATGTTTATAGCAGCACAATTCATAATAGCTAAACCCTAGAAGCAGCCTGTATTACCACCAACAGACAAATGGATAAAGAAAGTGAGGTATTTATACATAATGGAATACTATTTGGCTATAAAGACATTTGTAGGAAAATAAATACCCCTGGAAATACACTGTTAAGTGAAATAAATCAGACACACAAGCTTAAATACCATATGCTATCTTTTATTTGAGTTAGGAAAAGTACAAATAAAAAACATATGAAATCATCTATATTTAAACTTAAATTATGTGTTTCAATAAACTTTTCATGTTTTATAATTGAGCGCCAATCAATGCTAATATTTTCCTTTAGTATTTGTTATTAAGAGAAACATAGTTTTTTTTTTTACATGACCAGTTTATTTGAATTATTTCTTCTGAATTTGAAGGGCAATTAGAAATAAAAGTAAATATAGAGGTTACCATGTGATCCATCAAACCCTGCCCAACTCTTCAAATTTTAGTGTTTATTCTAATTGCAGGTATTACTTACATATCAATATCTACTTTCTTCCTATTAATCGCAATAATTTTTTAGCAAGTTGTAGCCATGTTCTCTGCCTCAGTATCTAGTAATAATAGGCAGAAAATAGCATCGTTGTAAGTGTAGTTGCTCTGTGAATTTTTAAGTGGCAGATTCCCCTAAATTTTTGTCCAAGCTCACATTAAGTAGCTGAGTTCTGAGACTTCTCCATTTGGATTGAGCTCTATTCTAACTGAACTTCCTGTTGCCTCTGTGGCTCATTACCTGCTTGTGGGATTTGAGGCTTTTCAGCCAGAGAGTGATTATGGAGATTTGTAACACTGGGTATCAATTTATTTTTCATTTTGGTTAACATTTTAATTAACAAAACTATTTTTAGTGCCCTTGAAATAATATTTTTATTCTTCCAACTTTGAAATCTTAATTGTCTGCCTTCTCTTTATAAAGTTCCTTCAAGAAAGGTATTTATTAAAATGGCATTTTTAAATTACAGCGGAAAATGATTTAAATAAAAATCTAAAGAACAAAATAATAAAATAGTTGAGTTTTCTTTAGATTTAAATGCTATTTATCATTCAAATGAGACAGTTTTTTATCTGCTTTCTTATCTGATCAAGTAAGAGAAGAAAGGATGTGATTATAAATGAATGGTATAAATCAAGTTATTAAACTTATTGCTTCAAAATAATAGAGAATCTAAGCATAATAAATACAATGTTAAAATAAATAAATATTCAAGAGACCTCAAAAACTATACAATACAACCATAAAACAAAAGCTGCATTCCACTCTTCATATTTTGCATAAGACATTAGTATTGCTTGGGTTTGAAATGTCCTCCATAGGTCCACAAGGCAATGGTTTGTTCACTGTCCTATGGGGACTGGAAGGTGGTGGGACATTCAGGAGATGAATCATTGGAGTGTGTCCTCAAAGGCTATATGGGGACCTCCAGCCCTCTTTCTATTTCCTGGCTCTCTGGCTGCCACAGGGTGAACAGGCATCTATCCCACATGCACATGCTCCCACCATGTGCACTGTGCTGCCACAAGCCCAAAGCAGCAAGGTCATCATCCATGAATTAAAACCTCTGAACTATGAAGCAAAGTAAACATTTCTTCCTTTTAAGGTGATTATCTCAGATACTTTGTCAAAATAATCAAAGGTGACTAAAACACACCCAAAATACCATTTATGAAGCAGGCTGGATATATCTGTTTAAAGCTAACCACACTTCCTTTTGTATATGTACAGAACTGTGGAAAGATCTCTACCCAGTCTGCAGATACTGCTGCTATGCCTTAAGTGCACTGTGAGCTCCTCATTTGAGTACGCCTGTCTAGAAGGCATTTTATAATTTCAATAGTTATGTAAAAATCACAGGTGAATCAAAGAACTTCCTTCAATAATAAGAACCATATGTCATTGGAAGTCAGCCCGTTAGATTTTTGAAGGCTTAGGTTGGGAATGTAGCTCAGTGGTAGAGCACTTCCCTGACACTTGCAAGGCCCTGGATTTGATCCTCAGCACTACAAAATTTGTTTTAGTGTTACATGGAGCTGAGTTCTTTCTAGGAGAACTACATAGTGGCCACTGTATTTTTCTTGAGGTAATATACCAACTTCTAAATCTATTACACATGGGCTTATTTCACATGCAATTACTGAGGCAATAAATGATACTTTCCCTACCTCATACCTGTTTTCTAAGTATGCTTAAGCATGCTAAAAGTCTTGGCCTCAGTTTCTCCAAGTATACATTATTGGGCTTGTTTCTACTCCTTTATAAGAACCCCTTGGTTCTTCTCATTAAAAAATATTCATACATGTCCAGATCACTGGGCAAATTGTTCTCAAATTGAAAAACTATGCCATGGTGGTTAGGGTGGAGCATCAGCTTGCATTTCTTTGGGACACACCCAAGGAACTGGTGAAACACGGTTCTAGGTGTGTCTGTGTGGGGCATGGTGACGTGGCCTTTGGGTCCATTTCTGGTCCCTGGTGCCATTCCCTTACTCTGCATCCCAGCCACCATGAATGAAGCATCCTTCAACTGTCTCACCTTTCTCCATGACCTTTCTTCCATAAGACATAAGCCAGTTTGAATCTCTCCTCCTTTACTAATACTAAATGCTGGAACATATAGTTCAGGATTCATTTGGTTCTAGGAATTTCACTTCTGGGAGGCATTGTTATATATTGCTTTTAAAATCTGACTATGTACTTCTTTGGATAGGGTAGTGCACAAACTGTGCTCTGCGGCAAGTCATAGGTGCTATGTTCATAACACAACACATACACATAATTTATTCTCTGGCCAAATTAACTTGGAATATTTTCAATTTTAGCAAATTTAAATTTAAGAGGTTTTTAAATTGTAGGACTTCTCAGAATCTTTTATATGCTATTATGCCTGATGTTTCCTCAAAGGATGGATGTAGTACAATGTTTCTAAATATTTTACCCTCAAAAACATTTTATAATATGCCTTACCAAGCACACTTCATATTAGAATATTGTTACTCTTTGGAGAATGAAAAACTGTAGCTTTTCCAAGCATTGAAGGTACAAAAATCACTTCAAAGGTGAAACCAAAGCTATTTATGCAGCAGGAATCTGTTAGTTATTGGGGAAAATTCATGCTTCTCACAATGAACTGCTAAATTGAACAAAAGAAAAATAGGATATGGCAAGAGAACAAGGTATGCAGGCAGCTGGTTCCCAGAAAATGACCCAAAAGGTAAATTTTCCAAGTGAAGGTGAGCTAAGAGGTAGAGGTAACTTTGACTCTAAAAGAGAAAAATTTGGCTGTGTACCTGCTAAGCTCTGGGAGCTCATTGAAGATAGAAGGCTCTTCTTCTTGGGAGATGAGGGGACAACTTATCCCTGAGACTGAGTTTAAGCCTTGGACTCCAATCTTTGATTTGAACTATATCTCTATTTCTTAGAATCTCTTAAAAGGGTTAACAATTCCTTCACAAATTGTGTTTAGTTTGAATAGGAAAGTGTTTTTTTTTCTCTCACTTTTTTTTGTTTTGTTTCTTTGAGGGAGTTGCATTGCCCTATTCATTTACCTTGAGCTGATAATTGAAAGAAAAAAATACATTTCCTTTTTGCTATTTTCTCCTACTCTATTTGTTATCTTTTCCTAATGTTCTACTAGGAGTTTAGAACAAAGGACAAGAATTTATAGTAATACTTTTCAAATGCAATTGCTAAAGATTTAGTCCATTCTTATAACTTCTCTATATCATTTGACCCTGTTTTCCAGGGTGTATCTGTCACATCAACCATCTTATCGCTGCAAATGTAATAAGTATGGGCTCTATTTCTCCATTACAAGCAGTGGTACAGTGGTAACAGACTGGAATCAATCAATTAATAGCTTCTTGATAATGGAAGCATTTGCTTTTCTTTGTAATTCATTAACAACTACCTTGTATTTCTTGGCATTATTCTTAAAGCTTTTTGAGACACCTTGTAAAATATCTTACTAATTAAGAGAAACAAAGGAAACAAGATAATTAAGGATCACATCAGAATTTACTACTTACCTGCGTTATATTTCCTACAAATATTAAAATAATTGAAAATTTATAAAATTATTTTTATTTCATGCCCTTTAACAATTTTCTGGTCTATCTCAGGAAATACCCAGATACCCATGTAATACCCATAAACAAATTTATACTATTTATTACAATAACTTTTCAGTTGATTCATTTAAGGAAACTGGTTTTAGTCAAATACACTTGGATTCTGTTCCATGTCAATTTAAAATTTATTGTCTATGAGAGTTTATTAAACTGGTATGAACATTCTGGACTCAGTTTAAGCATCTGTTAAGTAAATAAATAAGAAAATTTTATGCCATATTTTGGCCCATTGCTTTTCCATAAGTCTTTTATATTCCTGTGATTACCATGAGAAATCCCTGCTAAGTACAGTAGACCTATGAATGCTTTCAGTTCAGCTAGGAATGTGTCATAATAAATACATTTTTGAATATGGGTATTGACACATTCAGAACATTTTAATTGTGTTTCAGCCTTTGTGTATGTCACAAAACATTTCATCTGTTATAGTTTCCAATATTGAATGGCAGTGCTGGCATTCTGTCCAATAGGTTTCACTCCTGCCAAGATCTTCACTATATTTTCAGACCTAATTCTAATATTCGATCATTCCATTTGGTTGTGTAACCATCTTGCACATTTCAACTAGTCAAATCTGTACTCATATCAGTGTTTTCTTCATCACCTGAATCAAGGAGGTCTGCATTCCCTGTGTCTGTATCAATCAATTCTTGCTCCATTTTACTGTCACGGGAACTTTGACTCACATGACCAACATCAAGGTCATTATCATAATCCATACATGAGTAATCTGATGATTCACTTCTGACCTCCTCTAAAACTTGCAAATTTGTTTCTTCCTGTGCCACTGTACTGGATTGGGGTATTCTCAGGGTGTTAAAGTGGCTCCCCTGTATTTGACAAGCTTTTTAGGAGTAATATATACATCTGCAGAGTTCCATGATGCCAATCTGCTTTGGTGCATCATGGGAGAGGTGGGCACAGACAGTATCTTCCAGCTTCACTTTCCACACACCAAACCCAGACTCTCTGAGAATGCACATGCCTTGTAATAGTCCCTGAGGCTGGAAAGGTAAGGCTGCTGGCCTTCCTCCCTCCCTCCCATCCTCTCTCCCTCCCACCCTCTTGTCCTTCCTTCCTCTTCCTTTTTTCCTCCCTCCCTTCCAGTGAGTAGAAATTTTGAGAGGAACAACATTCTTTGTGTAGGAAATAGTGAAGAATTTGACGTGGTTGGAGCATTTATCTGAACTGGACTTCCAGTAGAAGTCTACTAGAATGCCAGTGTATGTCAATTTTTCATAACACCTTTAAAATTTTGAGGCTGTTTGTTTAGGTGCCACTAGTTTAAGAAAAAGGAGACACACTTAAGAAACATTTGGGAATGATAATGTATTGGACTTTGAAACTAGTCATTTTGAATAATAGAAGGGAAACAAATAAAGATAAATTAAATATCTATCTTGGATAACTCCAAATGTTAGGTAAAGCAATAGAACTAGGAGATTTTGCAGGAGTTACTGATTTGGGGGATATACAGAGCTTGAGCTATTCATAAAAATAATGTGTAGTGCAACATCCAGCAATTAAGTCCCAGTGCTCTTAGAAGATCATATCTATAGGTACAAATTCTGTATGCCCACTGTATCATTTATTTTTCTAAGTATATAAATCATTTATGCTTATTGTGGAAAATGCAAGAGATAGAAAATAAAGGTTTCCTCTAATCTTATTATCTATTAATAATTTTGAAGTTAACATTTTACCTTCCTCCCAAAATTGAAGTAATAATATGCATTATCTTTTCTCACTTAACTTTATATCATCAATATATTTCCATGTTGTCTAATAAATAATTAAATGCTATATAGTATACAGATTTAACAATTCATTTAATTAATTTTACACTTTAAAATATTTTAGATATTTTCATTTGTCATTGTAAAATGTAATTGTTTACATTTTATAAATATCTGCATACTTCTCTGATTTTTCCTCATCGGATACATTTCTAGAAATGAAATCAATTTGACAAAATGAATAAAAATTTAAGATTGATGGTGAATTTCAAACTGTCCTCCAGAACAATGGTCTGATTTTGTATATACTTTCTCAAGTACTGTGTGAGATAATCCATTTCACTGGATTTTATTGTAATTGTGAAGTTGAACTTCATGCCTCCTGATTGACTTCATCTTTAAAAAATAACTTTTAAACCTCTCCGCTACTATCTTCAGCACATGCTCACTCTTCTATCTTTGTTCTCCCCATGTTCATAATTGCCCTGAGCCTAGTCCCATTTTCACTTCCTCTGATGCTCCTAGTAATTTTAAGTCTTACCCTGTAATTTTGCTTTTTAATTTTGATATCTCTTTATGACTTAATAAACAGGTTGTATGGTTTTAAAAAATAAATAAATAAATTTCTCTTCTTAAAAAAACCTGATACTAAAAATGAAATGTATGGTCATGTAGAAATAGCTTTTATATTTACATTTATGTTAACCAGAAAAATAGATTTCTCTTAGAAACTTGAGAAAACTCTTTTGTACAAAAGAAAATGTTGATATGATTTGGAGTTACAAACTAAAAAATATTTGGAAAGATAAAGTGATTTATTTATGTCTGTCTGAGACATGAGTCAGAGAAAGGGAGAGAAAGAGAAAAAAGAGAGAGGCAGAAATTCATGCATGTTAAATATAGCATTGATCACATATGTTAATGTGATGGCCATAAAAAGATAAAAAGGTAAATATATAAAGCAAAATAATCATATAGTAGTGATTTCATTATACTTTATTTTACTTTTCAATGAAATCTCACATTGTTAAGTAGGCAAAAATTAAAATGACCAATGAGCCTTTTAATGATGAAAGAATTTTCATAATAATACCAGAATAAAATAAAGATTAAGATTTTGGTCAACCTGATATCTGAATTCAAGAGAGATTTATAGATTTTATACAAAATAACTACCAATACAAATATTTCTTAAATGAATTTATTTTTTATCACAGTTATGTTATGTCTGTGAATATACTTATTTTTGAGTGTTTGTGTTTAAAATATCTAAATTGTAGTGTCTAATTCATTTGCAATGGAAATTTATTTTGGGACACAAGGATGCAAATCTTCTATTATTAGTGTTTGGACAACCCCAGGGAAATGCTGATCATTTGTACAAATTAAAGAAATTATATCCAGAAATAAAAGAGGGCTATGTAGATGACTGTAGGACCGTGATCTTATTTACTCATTTCTCTTGAGACTTCTGACTTGTTAGGAAACTGAGAAGTTGTTTTCTATGTGCATGTTTTCAAATTCTAGCTTCATTTTCTAAATAGAATTAATGTCTTATCACATTGTTTCCATTCAATACATGAAAGTAAACACTGGGCAAGAAGCTTTAAGCCAAAACAGAATTAGTTTTATCTTCTTATTATCTTTATACTGTTTTTATTTTGTTTTAATTACTTCAAAGCAAAAGGAAACCTAATTGGATGAAATATTTTAAATATTTATAACAGTCTAAAAGTTTAATAAAGTTCCATTAAAACTCTCTACATATTGTTTCTTGGGTACTTTCTGTGTGCCATTTAGGAAATTAAGACATATATATAAACACATATGAATGTAAAGTATGAATATATGCATTTTTTTTCAACACTCTTTGCCTGTAAGCCACTGGCAGATGCCTGGGTCCCTTCTAGCTGTCTGGCTCAGGGGCAGGGGTATGGAGGGGAGATTCATCACTACACTTAACATGTGTGGGCCCACAGGGCTCACTCCCTATGCCACTGACACCGTGGGACTCCAGCCAGGGTCTGGTGCTAGATGTGAGGCATGCTAATATGGGAGCTTCCAAACCTGCACCCAGCACACCAGGGAGGAGGCAAAGGTCAGGGAAAATCTGTCCCTCACAGGCCACCCGGCTGCTTGCTTTCCAGCTGGCAAAAGTTAGCACCATTTTAGAAATTCACCACCAGGCCCAGCTCTGTAGTGCAAACCTGCTACTGGCTTTTCATAGAGGATGCCAAGTGCAGGAGTCTGAAACATTAAGCCAGGGCCCCAGGACAGTTATTGCTGTGACCATCCACATCTGCACTGCCAGGATGGGCAGAGTTCAGCATTTTCTAGTCTGGATCCCTTTACAAGCAACTAGGATTTTTTTTTCTTTTCTAATTCAATTTCCACCCTCACCTCCTAAGCTACCTTCCAGTTCTTCACAACGAAGAGAAAAATTCAGAGTGGTTGCCCTAGGGAGGAAACAATGTTTTCAGGTT
Organism: Heterocephalus glaber; assembly: GCF_053883595.1. Taxonomy (NCBI): domain Eukaryota; kingdom Metazoa; phylum Chordata; class Mammalia; order Rodentia; family Bathyergidae; genus Heterocephalus; species Heterocephalus glaber. The sequence goes on from NW_028258303.1 coordinate 9,852,221, forward strand.
GGTGCTCAGTACTCTATCCTGCTTGAGAATCCCTTTACCTGTTGAGGGAGTAAAAACGTTTTCCTTTTTTTGTTGTTGTTCTTTTCCTCTGTAGGATCTGTAGTAGAGTTGTAATGGCCATCTTACAAACATAGTAATATTTGAGGATAAGCCCCTCCCCCCAAAAAACCAGTGAATTTGCTTCATCTTGTACTAAAGAACAAAGAAGAACCTCTAAGCATGGAAAGCAAAGAACATTTCAGTGGCTTCACAAGAGGCCCAATCAGGTAGTTTCCTTGAGGTGGACCTGGAGGTTGGGGAATTGGAGTCTCTTGCTGATCCCAGGGGAGGTCCTGGGTGTCACCACTGTTTAATTTTAAATGGAGAACACAAAGACCCAAAGGGAGAGTGTAAGTGGGAGGCACAAATCTGGGGGATACTGTAACACACAACTCCTGAGGAAAAATGTCCAGCCTTACTCAAAATGGGAAAAATGCAAATTGAAACAAGGCATCTATCAAATCAATGAGGATGTTCTGAAATGATAAATCCAACATTGATGAGGGTGTTGTAAAAAAGGCAGCGGTTTCCATGACAGGTGGAAGAATGAACTGTTATGAAATCTGGATAGGCAGTTTGTGTCAAAATCCTTTAAAATGGGCCCACCCCTTTAGCCAACAATTCTTAAACTGTTTCCTAAAAAGAAATACTGGTGGATCTGCACATGGATTTGGCTTGCAGTAGTTGGCTTATTTGAGAAAAAAGTTGGAAATGATATAAAATTTATTGACTCATCAAAACTGGATGGACATTTAAACTGTTACTGGAGAATATATTATGATACAGGAACACAGGCATCTTACATTGGTAAATAAAAAAGCAAGGTATGATAAAGGGAGATAAGTGAGAAAAACACATATAAAACCAGTAACTGCATGACCATAGGACTAAGCTCAAACTCAACAGTCAGAAAACCTGGCAACCTCCCAAAGCCTCAGGTCTTCCTCCCTGTGAAGTGGGGATAAAAAGCCCTTCTTCATGGCATTGCTAAGAGTTAAATGTGAAGCCCGCAGCACAGAACTGCTGCCTGGAGAGTACTCTCTACCGAAGCAGGGGTTAAGTCTCTTCCAAAATGGAAGGAGCGCAATCCCTCGGGGATGGGCTGATACATTACTTTTTTCTCAGTTGTCGTCTTCGCAATTTTTCTGTTTTTTGTATGGTGTACAGGAAATGTGTTATTTCTGGGTGGTTCGGCTGGGCTATCATTTAGCAACTGGATTCATCCGGGAACTTGGTCAAGGCTGGATAATATCTGAAATGGCCTCTCATCCTCAGAATCTTTCTTCCATGGCTCCACATTATTGAGTGGCCTAAGCCTGGACTTCCTTATAAGGATGGTGGTTGGGTTCTGAGAAGGACCACTCACTGAAAGCAGTGTCTGCATGCTGCTGTTATGAAACATTCCTGGATGGAAGCCATCCTTTGTTAACGAGGTAGGAGAGGAACCTGTGAATTCTGCCTTACAATCTCCTCAGCCATGGAAACACTTCTCCTTCTCAGAGAAGCAAACGTGTCCTGTCGGAGCATCACAACCTCATGCCAAGGTGGAGCCTCAAGGACAGCATCCTACTTCAGCTGGAACCTGTGGCTGCCACCTACTGAGAGACGCCACGCAGGCCTTTAGGAGAAGGCACAAGCACCTGAGAGCCTGCATTTGTTTAATATAAGCAAAATAAAGTGAAATTATCTTTATCTCTAGCTTACAAATACATGGAGATTCAAAGAGTATAGCCAAGTTGACCCAAATTGTATAGTTCATAATGATGAACCTGAGACTTGAACTACAGTTTTAACACCAAAGCTTATGTAATAGCTATGAAATAAAGGTGGGATTAGCTTGTTGCTTCCCAAGTGGATTTAGAATAATGCTGATTCCAAATGAAAGGCCTGGGACTACTGGAATCAAGCATCTTCCTATGGTATTCAGCCCTGACCATGTTAAGAAATAGATGGTTAGAGCCAGAAGTGCAGCCCAAGTGATCACAATACTTTCTTATAGACTTTTTTTTTTGCCTAGTTTTACTTTCTAGATAACTCTGACTCTTCTACTGCCAACTTCTATCTAGTTTGATTTGCTCCAAGCCCCTACTGAGCTCTAGGGTCTTACTTTCTTTCATCTTCATCACCTATGTTTGGTTTTCTTTTCTCTAGTGTGTTTTGAATCTCCTGGATCATGATACTGTCACAGGGTTTGGAAATATGGATTATTTTATACTTGCTCATATGAGGAATTTCCTAGAAAATGTGAATTCAGTTCCACTTTCTTTCCCAAGAAGGACCCTCTTCTTCTAGGCACTCTAAATTAAAATTTGAATTCCTGGGCTTGGAATGCAGATAAAGCTTCTGAGAAGTGTGAGTCTGGACTCTGGTTAGCAAAGGAAAATGTTCTTTCTAGAATTAGTTCTCCATGACTCAATCACCCATAGAATTTTACATTTTATTAAAAAATAATTTGAGGATGAAATTAAAGTCAGTAAATATCTCTGATGTTGATCTATGGAAAAGAAACATAATATAGTATAAAAACCAAAACATTTAGTTTTTAGTCTTGCTACAGAATAATCTTTATCAAAATATCCAACTTATGTAAATTGTTAATGTCATTGGCGAGATAGAGATAAGTGATCCCTAAAGATTTTAAAAGTCATAATATTATGTAATAATATGATCCTAACTAGCAAATGGAGGATTTAAAGTTTGGAGTCATAAGGGAGTGGGCTAATTAAACAGGCCTCAGGGGAAGAAAGTGCACCAAGTTAATATAACCAGATGCTAAAATTAGATCAATTTATTTCATTGACCCCTGAAGTTTCAACTTCATATGCTAAAAATGTTTTTGTAGTCTGAATGACAGAGCATGGAAAATACTGAGAAATGCTAGCAAGGCTTTCTTAATGCTCCAGGTGTCTATGCCAGAACAAAATTGTCTAACAGAGTAAACACCTCAAGAAGTTTTGAACTTAAATGCCCAAACACATTTGATTATATATGATTTCATTTATGCTTAAGAAATTTGAGATAAAATTGTATTGATAAGAAACATAAATTTCATTGAAAATTAAAACATTTATTGAAATAAAAACTTCCATAAAAAAATAAATGACAAAATACATTTTGCAATATATGTAGTAAATACTTTATTTTGCAAAAGACAATGAGCTAATTCATACATAATGCTAATTCATATATAATTCAATATAAGGCTAATTCATGAACCAATATGTTGAAATTTATTATAAATTAAATAAATGGAAATTTAAACATACAACACATTATATTTTACTTCTCAGCTTGGAAAAAATTTAAAATGATGACAATGCTACATCTTAGCCAGATGTAGGAAAATGAATGCTTTTATATTTTGTTGGAAGGAAATAATACCATCTTTCTGGTAGACATTTGGATAGTATACATTACTTTGATTTAATATGTACTCTGAACCAGCAACTTCATTCTAATAATTATGCTGTATTTGTATATGTGCATATATGTTTGTCTATAAATGTATATAGATCTTTTGTATACGATTTTTGCCACAACATTACCTGTAATTTTAAAATTTAGGGAAAAATCTCAAGGATCCAAAAATAGAGATAAATATCCTATGATTCAAAAGAATACTATGCACATAGCAAAAACAAATCCGATTGTATATTCACATTGAACAAATTTTACAAAGTACTTTTGAATAAAAATTAACTATGATTATTCATATATATATTCCATGTATTTAAGTGTTTCTATACCTAGAATAAATTATATAGAGCTATAAGATGTTTTGTGCATATTCAATGGCAGATTTTTGTGTCATTTTCTATTTCTTTCTTCAAAGCATATACAATATTTGTGAAACAAGCAGCAAATTATACTTGGTCGAATTTGTTGGTTGTGTATCCACATCCTTTTGGCGCTTGAATATTTTGTCGAAAGAATTTCAAGCTCCACAAACAATCAACATTTGGACAATCTTATTGATAACTCAGAGATAAAAATAACAACAAAAGCAGAAAAGTTAAGTATGATCTTTACTTGTACTAATTTATCAAAGAGTTAAAAAATATTTTAGAAGAGTATTTTTAGAAAGAAAAGGCTTTCTGTGGCATGATCTTCAAACAGTCTTTACTTCTCCCACGCTTGCTCAAATGTGTGGACAGAGAACCTGAACTATAACCCTGCTGTGAAACAACCTGCTCTCAATGTAACTAACCCTGTCCCAGGAGAGCAAGAACTCACTCACAGGTGCAAAGTCACATTAATCTATTTATGAGGGTGCCAATTCTGTGACACAAACACTACCCTTAGGCCCCATCTGCCAAAACTGCCAGACTAAGGAATTAAATTGTGTGATTTTTTTTTTTGTCTAAACAAGATATATTCAAATCATAACAATACCTAACCCTATAATAGGAGGCCCTACCTTCTAAAACAAGATGGTTAATATTGCATAATTCTGTGTGTGTGTGTGTGTGTGTGTGTGTGTGTGTTACAGTCATCTTTCAGTGTGGAGCTTGATCATGTTGTTGGCTCCAAAGTGATTATTTTCTGAAGGCTTTCAAATCTTATTTAAATTCCCCCAAAATAACTTTACTTTTTTTCTGATGTCTTTCCTCATTCATGTAATTCTTCACCTCAAGATATTTAACTACAGCACAAGTAGATTGAGGCGTCAGACGCGGGGTGAATAGGGTGCTGGGCTCGAGGGCTGCAGCCAGCTGGGACATGTGGCCGCGGGTGACAGCAGGCATCCTGTGGGCAGCGGCGGTGAGGGGACCATGGAGCTCTTGCGGACTATCACCTACCAACCGGCCGCAGGCACCAAGATGTGCAAGCAGGCGCTGCACAAGGCTTGCGGCGGGGACTCGAAGAAGAAGCGGTCCCAGGTCCCAGTAGCCCCCCGAGGAGCCGCAGCCGCAAGCCTAGGTGCCCTGGTGGCCCGCACCACCATCATCACCACTCGCACTGGGGACCCGAGATCTCATGGATTAATACAGACCCCACGATGGGGAAACACTACCGCCGGGGCAAAGTGCTGAGAAAGGGTGGTTTTGCAAAACGTTGTGAAATGACAGATTTGACAAACAACAGAGTCTACGGTGCAAAAATTATTCCCCACAGCAGAGTAGCAAAACCTCATCAAAGGGAAAAGAAAGAAATAGAGCTTCACAGAACTCTTCATCATAAGTATGTAGTGCAGTTTTACCACTACTTTGAGGACAAAGAAAACATTTACATTCTATTGGAATACTGCAGTAGAAGGTGAATGGCTCATATCTTAAAAGCAAGAAAGGTGTTGACAGAGCTAGAAGTCTGATACTACCTCAGGCAGACTGTGTCTGGACTGAAGTAGCTTCACGAACAAGAAATCTTGCACAGAGATCTCAAACTAGGGAACTTTTTTTATCAATGAAGCCATGGAACTAAAAGTTCGAGACTTTGGTTTGGCCGCCAGGCTGGAACCTTTGGAACACAGAAGGAGAACAATGTGTGGCACCAGAAATTATCTCTCTCCCGAAGTCCTCAACAAACAGGGACATGGCTGTGAATCAGACATTTGGACCTTAGGCTATGTAATGTATACAATGCTGCTAGGAAGGCCTCAATTTGAAACTACAAATCTGAAAGAAACTCACAGGCGTATAAGAGAAGCAAGGTATGCAAGGCCATCTTCATTGCTGGCTCCTGCTAAGCACTTAATAGCTAGCATGTTGTCCAAAAACCCAGAGGATCGCCCTAGTTTGGATGCCATCATTTGACTTGACTTTTTTTTTGCAGGGCTTCACCCCAGACAAACTTTCTTCTAGCTGTTGTCATACCGTTTTGGATTTTCACTTATCAAGCCCAGCTAAGAATTTTTTTAAGAAAGCTGCCACTGCTCTTTTTGGTGGCAAGAAAGACAAAGCAAGATACATTGATACACACAATAGAGTGTCTAAAGAAGATGAAGAAATTTACAAGCTTAGGCATGATTTGAAAAAGACTTCAGTAACTCAGCAACCAAGCAAACATAGGACAGATGAGGAGCTCCAGCCACCTACCACCTAGTTGCCAGATCTGGAATACTTGCAGTAGAAAACAAGCAACAGATTGGTGATGCTATTCGGATGATAGTTAGAGGGACACTTGGCAGCTGCAGAGTAGCAGCGAATGCCTTGAAGATAGTACTATGGGAAGTGTTGCAGACACAGTGGCAAGAGTTCTTCGAGGATGTCTAGAAAATATGCCAGAAGCTGACTGCATTCCCAAAGAGCAGCTGAGCATGTCATTTCAGTGGGTCGCCAAATGGGTCGATTACTCTAACAAATATGGCTTTGGATACCAGCTCTCAGACCACACTGTTGGAGTCCTTTTCAATAGTGGTGCTCATATGAGCCTCCTTCCGGAAAAAAAAACAGTTCACTATTACGCAGAATTTGGCCAGTGCTCTGTGTTTCCAGCAACAGTCGCCCCCGAACAATTCATTAGTCAAGTGATGGTGCTAAAATACTTTTCTCATTACATGGAGGAGAATCTCATGGATGGTGGTGATCTCCCTAGTGTTACTGATATTCGAAGACTTCGGCTCTCCATCCTTCAGTGGCTAAAATCTGATAAGGCCTTAATGATGCTCTTCAACGATGGCACCTTTCAGGTGAATCTCTACCATGGTCATATAAAAATAATCATCTGCAGCCAGAATGAAGAATACCTTCTCACTTACATCAACGAAGACAGGATATCTACAACTCTCCGACTGACAACTCTGCTGATGTTTGGCTGTTCATTAGGATTAAAGAATCGAATGGAATATGCCCTGAACATGCTCTTACAGAGATGTAACTGAAAGATTCAAATGAACCCTATGAGACTCCTCTTTTCCACTGTAAGATCAACAGGGAAGCCAGTTGAGTGACCTAGAGCATGTTGAAGAAGACAGATGGCTGGTGTACAAAAACAATTCCTCTGTGGCCTGCTGGACTGGGTGGAGCCAGACCAAGCTGAGGTGTACATACAGGTCTTGACTTTGGACAATCCAAGAGTGAAAACAATGTAGTTTTCCTCGAGATACCAGATATAAAAGGTTTTTTCAGACAATTTTGCAGAAAGATTCATTGACTCTTAACTGCTCTCTGTTGAGAACATTTTAGCCAGAGGATTTGGAACTGTGAATATACTTCCTGAAGAGGAGGGAGAAGGGAGGAAGCTCCCATCTTGTTTAAAGGCTGTAATTGGTGCAGCTTTTGGCTGATTAACTGTGATCTATGGCCATATATAATTTTTTGTTTATTTTTAATACACTTGTGGCTGGAAAAGTGCATTCCTTGTTAATAAACTTTTTATTTATTACAAAAAAGATATTTAACTACATTAAAAACCTTCCAGAATATGAGTTTTATGACCACATAACAGGTATTGAAAAATATTTCTTGTGTTGGTAGATGTTTAGACCTTTCTTTCTTTCCTCTTTCTTTCTTTCCTTCTTTCCTTCTTTCCTTCTTTCCTTCTTTCCTTCCTTCCTTCCTTCCCTTCCCCTTCCCTTCCTTCCTTCCTTCCTTCCTTCCTTCCTTCCTTCCTTCCTTCTTTCTTTCTCTCTCTCTCTTTCTTTCTTTCTTTCTTTCTTTCTTTCTTTCTTTCTTTCTTTCCTTCTTTCTGGCTCTTCTAGGGATTGAACCCTGGTTCCAGTGAGCTACATCTCCAGCTGTTTGTGTTTCTTAATCTGAGACAGGTTTCTCAATAATTTCTAAATTGCCAGAGTTGGGCTTGAACTTGCGATCCTCCTGTCTCAGCCAGCCGTGCCTAGTTTAAGATGCTTCTTGATGATTTTTCTGTTAGAATTCAATTAAATAGTTGAAACTTTATTGCATAATAAATGCTCAGTAAACATTAGTTTTTATTATAATTAGCATAATCATCAGCAAACTGTTGTCTTTGTATACTCAATTCTTTGTTTAAAAAGTACAAAAATTTACTTCGCTCATTTAAATGATCTTATAATAAGTTGCCTCCTTTATTTAAGCTCAATTTTATTCATTCTTTAGAGGACTAGTGACATTTTTTTATAAAGGAGTGTGAAGTCACTGAACTGCATTTTAGAAATAAAATTTACTAATATGATTAATAACTTTATGTCTTTATTAATATGATTAAACATCTAACACAAGAAGGAACAAGGATAATTATAGCTGTATGAACATAGAAGAGGATCTTATCATCCTTGACATGTGCCTCTTGTGTTCTATAGCAAGAACAATTTTCTCCTTACTACATCTTTAAAGATTAAGAATATGGATTGTATAAATATTTCCAGGGGACAATGTCCTTTTTCTGATCACAGTTTATATTCCAATAACATAGTTATTAGTTACTGTTGAACCACAAATGAGCTGCTTGTATACTGCTTTCTTGGGAAATGGGCCATACTGTTCCTGCTGACCTAGGCCAGCTGCAATGGGTCTGGTTAGCTTCCTCCCAAAGCACACATGTTGCAGGCCCTCATCAGTGACATCCAAGTCTCAGCAGCACTATTAGGAAGAGGAAGGGAAAAGAGGACACTGGATGCTTGATAAGAAAGCAATAAATTATCACTAAAAAATGCATATACTTCCATATATTTTCCTCATAAAGTTATGGATTGCTATAAAAACTTTAAATGGGAGTGAATTTTCTAAAAGTAATACTTTAAATAAGACCATAATGTTTAATACCTCACCCAACACCTCTGTTCAAATTACTTAAGCACCTGACACAGAAAGATGTGTATACGTTAACTACTAAGATGTAAGTGCTTTCATCTTAATTCTAATCATTAATTTATTAACATGGCTGATAATAAAAAGCTATTCCACAGCTCCTTTGTGATACATTGGATGTCTTTTTAAAATATGTCATTCTATTGTTTGACCAATTGTATTCTGAACATGGTTTAATAGTTGTCCTAATATGGTTTTGTTATAAATTCTATATTATATTTTGGGGACATAATTATACATTTTCCTTCATAATAAAATAAGTTACAAAGTAAGAGTTAGACTCAAGATGCACTATCACCTTATATAAAAGGTTTACCACCATTTCCTTACACAAAACAAAGCCTGGAGTTTTGAATATTAAGTATACTGCTAATAAGATAATGTCTTCTCACAACACAATCATTGAACACAATTTTTCTGTTTGATTACTACCTGAAATGTCTAGAGCTGTGGTCTCTGGGAAACGGAGAGGAAATCAGAGATAGAATATATTTTTCTGTTAATTAACTCTTCTTATTTAAGTAGCAAGTAGAAGTCTTGGTAAAGAGTTTTGACTGGATTCAAATCCTCGTTATGTGTGTATGAATAGCATAAATATAAGCAAACTACTTCATCTTACCAAGCCTCAGTAAACAAGAGTAATTATATTCTGCAGACTTGTTTTTGGCAGGATTAAAAGAAATAGAGTACAGCCCTTGGTCCAGTGCCTAAATGAGAGTTAGCACTCAATAAGCAAGCCTTCCTACTACCTTGGTAAGGAAGGTCTTCCATAATTTTAGAAGCCAAAACATTCAAGAAATATGATAAAGGACTAGAACTATACTACTCTGTTCCATTTTCCTCTGCACTCAGAGCAGAACCAGCACTCCTGCTCTTTCTCTTCCACTTTCTCTTATTTATTTTTTTTGGCACCTCACTATCATCCTTCTCCTATATAAATGGGCTCTTTGGGTCAGTCTGTCACCATCCAATATGGTGTCAGTCCATCTCATATGCAGGTGTCTTTTCTTACTGTCAACCTAATTGATTTATTTAAGTGAACAGGAAATTACAGTAAGTCCCAGGTTACGGACCATATTGTAATTATATGGTTTACCATTCTGTGACAATAAAAACACTATTGGATTTTGGCCGGGGATTTAGCTCAGTTGTTCCACTGCCTGCCTCACAAGCACAAGGTCCTGAGTTTGATCCCCGGTACCAAAAAAAAACCCCCAAAACAACAGTATTGGATTTTGGCTAAAGATCTATCAAACTGGTGTTATATCTATTTCAAAGACTATGGAAAGTATTAAGCAACATGAACTCCTACCCAACAGGTAATGATTGTTTAATGAATGACACTGGTTACTTATTGCTAACCTAATACTATTATGATCATGATCATCATTATCATTTTGTTAGTCTCAGTATTTAGTAGGGCCTAGAACAAAGCTTGCATTATGAATGAAAGAATGAAGTTATGATCTTACTGCTGCACAGTGATGTCATATTTTGATATGGAGGATACATGTCTATATTTTCTACTAAAAACATAAATATACATATTGATAGCATCCATGGAACCCACTGGCACCTTTTTGTAGCTTCTGCTGACTATGTGACTCAGCTGTATGGCTCAAGTTACTGGTGAGCTGTTGAAAATACAACTGACTCAGTCTTTCTAAATAAAAAATGAGCAGAAAATGTGGAGAACAGATTTAATTATAAACCATCCTACATAGATACAAGGTGCAGTTTTGTTTTTGTGACATGCCAGTAACTCTTTAAATATTTATTGTCAACCTGGGGAATTCATATGTAGACTGAAAGCATATTTAGGTCTTTAATATGCCATCTCAGCAGGGCCTGCTTAAGGCTGCCCATCTGGAAGATGAAACTTTAGAGCCAATTTTAAAACATTTCTCAAGGACAGATAAAACTGTTTCTAGCTGATTTCCACCAAGACATATGAAAGCAAACCTGGGGCTTTTGTATTTAGGAGTTAACATTTAAACTAGCATCAATACTCCTTTCCGGAACACCTGTAGCAAACTCCTGCATAGCCGAGCATAATTTAAATTCAGTTCTATAAAAGTAGCCTGAGAACAGTGTATGAATCATACCAGAGAGAGATGATTTCCTTTCATAGCACCAAAGGCAGTAAAGCATCTACTTAAAATTTTATTCTCATGTCTTCTCTTCAGACTTAATGGATAGGTATAATGTCTTAAGTATCCATCATTTAAATAAAATTCCTCAGACTTTTACCAAGTAAATTCCTATACAAAATGAAGCCATGTTACCTTTATTTTTAAAATGATTGCTTTACCAAAGGTCTGGCATGAGCTGTATATTTAAATTTTTTAAACTACTACAAACATTGTACATCCAAATTAAAGAAAAAAATAAGAATTAAAAGATTACTGGTTTACTACTTTGTAAAAATAAAAGTTATGGCCAGGGATTTAGCTCAGTGGTTCTAGTGCCTGCCTCACAAGTGCAAGGTCCCGAGTTCAATCCCCGGTACCAAAAAGATAAATCAATAATAGTTATACTTGTGTTATAGAATCTCAACTGCCATAGAGTCAGAATCAGTTTTCAGCTAAGCTTTCACCAACACTCACTATTTGAAATATTTTTTCTTCTTCTATCTCTCCTTCTTCCCCTATTCCTTTCCTTCTTTCCATCTTTCTTTCTCCCTTTTCTTTCTTTCTTTCTTTCTTTCTTTCTTTCTTTCTTTCTTTCTTTCTTTCTTTCTTTCTTTCTTTCTTTTTCTTTCTCTCTCTCTTTCTCTCTCTTTCTTTCTGCCTACCTTCTTCATAGGTTAGTAAAGTTGCTATTGAAGTGTGAACATACTATTCAGTCCCTCTTCCTTCTTCTGATATTTCCAATTATATTCTTCTAGAAATTATATTTAGATTGTTTATCTATGATATAAAATAATTTTTAAAAGTGTGTACTACCTAATATGAGGCATAAGAGACATGTGTGGGAATGAGGGCAGGGAGAATGGGGAGAGTGATAGCAGTAATAGCACTCTGGAAAGCCACAGTGGAAACAATTAGGTCACTGACAAAATTCCAGCCACATCACAGGGCAGAATCATAATATTTATGCTAAGTGCTACCCTACCATTCTAATGGTCACTGCAAAAATGGAAATGAACAAAATTAGTTCATCTAAAGTGGCCTTCTATACTATGAGTTTCAAAAAAAGAAGTTCACCTTGTACTGAAATGATCTTTTCAAGAATTAAGAAAGATGTGACATAGCCTTCTCTTTTCTCTCCATCCTTTGAATTGCACTTTCTTAAAATTAGTACTGAAACACAGTAGCCAATATAATAATATAAAATAAGAGGGCAATAATGGTAGGAAGGCAGTAATAGTAGACAGAAGGAATGTCCTTTTTAACATTACTTCTTTTCAAATGGGGTTCTTTGTTACTGAAACAAAGGACAGGGAAAGGTTTTCCTGTTGGTGATGACTAGTTACAATTTCTTCAGGCCTCCATTTACCTGGCAGTTAGGAAAATTACCCAGGAGAATTGCATGAACAAGTCTCTATTCACCCATAACCCTAGGTTTTATGTACTTTGCAAACACTGACCATGCTTAGCAGAATTCTTAATATCCCTCAGTGCCAGTTCCTCCAATGTTCTTGCAATTAGAAAATAGTTATCCTTACTGAAGAGCAAATTATTTGAAGAGTCATTTCAAAAAGTTGGCATGACTGGGTATCTCTCAGGCCATGTGTTGGAAGAAACTGTGTTTGCAGTTGTTTCAAGTCTTTTACTTCCATTGTTATTTTTTTTCTGCTTTTGTTGTTTGTAAGTATAAAATGATGCCTTATAGTAAAATACAGTATCATCTAAAGATTTTTATTTGGACATTACCACAGAGCTGTAGAAACTAGTGTTACTGCATTTTAAATCTGTGACTGACAGTTGTAAGCTTCATAAAAGATGTCTTTCTGACCCCAGGCTCCAATATGGGGGTGATACATTTTCCACAGAAAGCTGCATTTTCTTGAAGTTTGCAGACTTTCACAAGCAGATCCAGTTTACATAAATAAGAAGAAACTTCTCTCAGGCTGAAGCAATTCTTTCATTGAGTTTTCTCTTTTGTGCTGCTGATCCTAATTCTACCTGGGTTCAAATTGTTACTGGGAATAGGCACAAAAGGTCCCTACCTTCCCAGGATAGCAAACACTTGATTCCAATCCAGAAGTACATCTTTAGACAGATAGAGCTTGGGTTAGTGAAAAAGAGGTTGTTGTGACTTACAAAATTGGAGAATGAAAAGTCCCTTGGTGGGCATAAGCTGTATATGCAAATGAACTACAGTACAAGCACCTTTAGATTTAAATCATTAAGGCTTATGACTTATGACTTATGACTGTCTTATGACTTCTCTTGTTGATATTTTTATAAATGTTCCCTTTACTAAACACTCCTCAAACTCGATTTTAATATGCTTTTTGTTTCCTGATGGGACTCTGATCTATCAGAGGTCTGGTTACTTTGGTTTACTAAATTTTGTTACTTATTAAAAACAGTAGGTATAAACTATCTAGTAAAAGTTCTTATACCTCAAAATACCTGGAGGGCTTTTTGTAAACACAGCATGAAATTTTAAAGAATGATTGAACCCACTTTCTGATTAAGAAAATTGTGAGAATCTTTACCCTTTGGGCTTCTCTCTTCCAACACATGTCAAAGTCCAAATGCTTGCTGTCTCTGATGCAGTGCTACCTTACCATGTTAGGAGACTTATTGCTAAGTCCTCAAACTGTCTTAATCAAATGATTTCTGCAAAGATTTAGTTTCTCTCTCTCTTACCCACCTCCAACCATCTGCTCTGCAAACTGCTTGCTGAATATTTTACTTGTTAACCCCTGAGAGGGCTTTTTTTCTCTTTGCTCAGAAGTGTAGCTATGTTTCTGTTTGCCTTTTCTACCATGTTGCTGGAGAGAAGGAAAGGTTTCTTGTTTTATTTTAGGAAGAATCCTTATATCCTTGCAATCAGTTGAAAACAGATATGTTCAAATGTGCATGTACCGACTCCCCATGATGAATCCAATCATTATGTACTATGAATGTGTACTAATAAAAATTAAAAATTTAAAGAATCCATAAAACTACTTTAAAAATAATTTTCTGTTTATCAATAGATGTTAGTTGTATTTTTAATATTCTTATTTGAAATCATTTTGATGACATGATTATTCTAAAATCTGAATCCTTATCTAAAGGCTTATTTTCACCCTGCTATTCTCATTCTGTCAGATTACTCTAAGGATAGTAAAAGCACTACCAAAGAGTGCATGCATAGACAGCAGTGCCCAGAGGTGAAACAAGCAAAGGAAAATGAATCTTTGTATATCTTTTTGAAATCTAAAAAATCTTAGTTCTTGGCCTCCTTCTTGTGTCATATTGGCCTGACACATTTGGTCCCATGGTATTCCTTCACCAGTCATAGTTGATAAGCAATGGACTCACCAATTTGGCTTAGTTAAGTCATAATTAGCCCATAAACATAATTGGTTACCAAGGTTTCCGCCCTGGGGCAGGGGCCAGCTTTCCCTGAAGCATAGTTTCATGTAAGGTAAAACAGCTAAACAAAAGAGTTTGGTAGTTAGAAGAGAAAGCAGTGGCTGTTAAAGAGCAAAGTAAAAGTGACCAAAAAATCTAAAAGACCAAGCAAATGCAAGGTAATATAACTGATGAAGGAAACAGCGCATGGGTCAGAATTTTGAGTAATTAAATGAAGGGAAAATTTTTTTTCCTGGAGGCTATCTTTGCTCATTTTCTGGAACTATTATTTACAAAGTATTTTATTTATTTATTTATTTTTTGTTAGGAAAAATGAAGATGATGGAGATGATGGCTGGAGAATATTTATGTTCTACATCAAAGAAGAATTGAATTTATTTATATTTAATTTCTTGTTCTGAAAGATATTCTGCAACTCATCCAACCATGGGTCAAAGTGTAATCCAATTTCCCTACTGAGCTGATTGACAAATTCTTATCTTAACAAGGTTAAGGCTTGAAAGCAGGAACTTCTCTGATGTTTCAAAAGGCAGTAGCTTTTCACTGATTTTCTTGCTCATTTGATCACTGCTTGTCTTGGTAAGTTGCCCTTTCTCCTTTAAAATCTTTATCTTTGTTACATTCTCAGCATTTTCTTTTTCAGTGGTAATAGTGTTCTCTACTTGCCCTTTAGCAGAGTGAAAGACCCAGAAGGCTGTCTGAAACATCAGAAAATCTCAGATTCCTTTAAAAACAAATAATGTGAACAGTAAGGCTGCTCTAACAGCAGAACCATAAATTCTCAGCCTAAATTCATGAGTACATACAGTGTTCTATAGGTGTGGAATGATCCTGTATGGGGCTGTAGTATACTGTAAGTACAAGAAGATTTTGTATGTGAATATGAACTTATACTTCCATCCAAAAAAAGTATCTTAAAAGTGGTCTCCTTTCATTTATCTTTCAGCGAGTGGCATGTAGCCAGGTTGACCTTCTCAAAGGCTTTCCCCAAAGCCTTTTTGGTGTGTGTGAGTGTCAATTTATAGATTCATTTCCAAATGAGGGAGCCTGGGTTCTCTGGAGAGATGGCCCAGATCTGGAAGGGAAGCTTAGTGTAGCCTGGATGCTCAGGAACAGAGGTGATCTAATATTAGCCTGTGCGATGGAAAACAAATTGCCCTAGCCATTATTCACTGCCTAACAGACTGATACAGAAAGGGCTTCAAATTAGTGATAGTTTTATTTGGGGAAATAGACAACTGTGTTTCATCCAGATTAATCAGGTTTTCAATTCTTTTAATTCATTTATTCAATTCTTCCAGAAAAAAAATCTGATTTAATTATTAGTTTCAGAGAATGTGAATGATTAGGAGCATTCTAATTATTTAAATATTAATAGGTGGTGAAAATATGAATGCTGTACGAAATATGAAGAAAATGTCTCTAACCAGATATGAGTATAGCATAGCATAAGTAGAGGCTAATACTATATATAGTATTTTATACTACAAGTATGAGAAGAACTTATGTGCATGATACAATCCTCCTAACCAAATATGATCCTCCTGCCTTAAAGAAAGTAAGTTTAAAAACAAACAAACAAAAAACATGGCCTCAAAATATGTTTTGGACCCAGGAGAGGTGGCACATGCCTGTAATCCCAGCATTGTGGTAGGGTAAGGCAAGAAAATTGCAAGTTCAAGCCTAGTCTGGAAAGTATAGCAATTTAACACAATTTAGAAAGGCTTTGACTCAAAATTTAAAAAAAAAACTTTGTAAAATGGGTTGGGAATGTGGCTCAGTGCAAAGGCCTTGAGTGCAATCCCTGGTCCCAAAAAAGAAAAAAAAAAATTGATCTATGATCTGGAGCCTGAAGGAGATCAGTGGGGATTTGTAGTAATTTGGATAAGTTGAACAGCCTGAGTTGAAATTCCAGCTTCATGATCTTTTGGCTACATGATTTTGAAGTATTCTTTAAAGTACCTGTGCTTTTGTATCCTTATCTGTAAGATGGTAATGCAAATAAGAACATAGTTGGGTCCGTTAAATTAGTAATAATGAAGTACTTTAGAAAGCACATGGCTCATTGTTAGGTATTATTAGTATTATCTCATTTTCTACTTTAAGTTGAAGAACTTCCTTCAAAATTAATTTTTATAGTTTTGGATAGGGTTAGAGGCCATCTGATTCAGAAAATGCTTTCCATGCCTCAGTTGGTATGGCCATGCATCTTTTTTGATTTAAAGGAAATAAAAATGGTAGATTAGTGACATTCTATCTGTAAGTTTTACTAAAATTATAATATTATAAAATTATAATATTTTCTATTATAGAAATTATAGAAGACATGAAGGAAATAAAAGCAAGTACTTAGTGTTCAAAGAGCTCAAACCTAAGTTTGATCAATACAATCAATATATATGGAACAATTGACAATCAGCTAGAACCAGAAATTATAAACAAATATGTATCTCTAAGGTTGTACCTCCTCTATGATTTAATAAGTATCCATTGTTCTTTGTCTCCTCTTGAGATTAAATTTTTTATTGAGAGCAGCTGTGAAGTCTTGGTTTTCATCCATCTAGGCCTGTGTGCTGTGAGCACGCGCATGCTCTCGCACGCGTGTGTGTGTGTGTGTGTGTCTATACAAAGGACCTGCAGCCACCAGGGGAGTGTAGAGCAGCACAAGGACTGCAGTGAAAGGAAGGGAATTGAGGCTGCTTCTCCCACTACTTTTCAATAGCCCTGAGCCCCCACTAAAATGAAAGGATTAACCCAGAATCTAGAATAATAGTATTCATTTACTATTCATTTATAAACAGGGCAAAAACATTCTTGGAAGGAAATCTGATGAGTAAGCACAGACAAGAGTGGAGGAGGAAGGACAACCGTGGGGTGGCAGCAAAGCCATCACTGTTTCACTGAGTCCTGAAGGGAGAATGAGGATTCCCCAGAACAAGAGCTTGGAAATAGATGGTGCCAGAAGCCACAAAGAGCATAAAACTGAAATCCATTCATTTTAGTTAAAGTCAAGGGTGCAGAGGAGGAATGGAATGAAATGGAGCTCATAAGGAGACTGTAGCTGGATCATGGTTCCATGCAGACCATGTTAAAAAATTCTGGACTTCATTATGAAAGGGGTGGGTAACTATTAAAGAGTTTTAAATCAGAAAATGATGCCAAATGAGTTCTTCAGAAAAATTATTCTGGCTGCAGTGCTGAGGGAATTTGAGAGGAGCAGGATTAAGGCAAAGATATCATTTAGGAGATTGCTGTGCTATTTTAGCTAGAGAAGATGGTGGTTTAAGCCAAGCATTTAACATCAGATCCCTCACTCTCTTGATCCTCTTGCCTCTTTCCCACTTAGTGTATTGTGGGAATACTATGACCCTGGTTAAATCTAATTCTTTGCCAACTCCATACCCATACTCAAAAAGTTAAATGTAGCTGGAGAAAAAAGAAATTAAGCTAACTGTTCTCATTTGAAATTTGTGAAAATAAACTGCCAGCAGGCCCTTAAAGTGCTGCTCAACAATAGCTACCTACCTTACACCCAATAACTTCCCATTGTCACGTATGTATTTTTTCATGGTTTCTCCTCTTCTTGAAAACCTTCAATACCTCTTTCCTCCTAATTACTCTGAGTTAATCATTTTTCTTCCTAATTCACCAATAAAGTGTCATAATCCTAGGAAGGTTTCCAGTCTCACCTCTACCTCTAACCAGCTGCCTGTTAGCATCACTTCCTACCACCCTCTCTTCTGCAGGCGAAGTTTCCATGCTCCTCACCCAAGTCCATCCTCCCTGCAGAACCATCTCTTCTTACTTTCTTGTGGACATCACCCCAGCAGTTCTTCCCCGTCTCTTTCATCAGTAACTTTCATTCTTTTTCTTTTTTGGTACCAGGGATCAAACTCGGGTCCTTGCACTTGCAACCTTCATTCTTAATGAATCAATTTTATCACCACTGAAATATAGAATTATTTCTCTCATCTTAGAAAAATCTTTTCACAACTCTGCTTTCTTTTTCAGGTACTCTCTCCCATTTCTTTGCCCCCTTTCTTTGCCATGAACTCTTAGAAATAATTGCCCTAAAAAAATTTGCCCTGATCTTTCTTGTAATGTCTTTCCTCTTCCTCCTCCTCCTCCTCTTCCTCCTCTTCTTCCTTTTTTCTTCAATAATCTACTGAAATCAGTTTCTGGATCCCACTACTCCACCAAAATTAATAATGTCAAAGTCAGCACCAATTTCCTCCTTGCTTCTTAGTTATCCTCCCTGATCTTCCTTTACCCATCATTAATATTTTATTCAGTTAGCCATTCTTTCATCCTAGAAAATAAATCATTCACTTGAATTTCAGAATTACACACTCTTACTTCATTGGCTACTCCCCCTTAGTTGCCTTTGTTAGTTCTTTTTTCTTGTTTAACTTCTTAATTTTCAGACATTATGATGTTCATATCCTGGGCCTCCTATCTCTTGGTAATCATATGCAATTCTATGAATTTACATATTCTGTATATGCTAACACTCCAAAATGTTTATCTTCAGCCCAGTGATCTCTCAAGAATCCAATAGCTCAAACCGATTAGAGCACATTATCAACTGGCCACAGTAATTATTTTGGGATAAGCATCTAGAAAAATAAGACACTGAGATTCCATCTCACCTCAAGGACTGGCCATCAAAAAATCAAACAGTAACAAATGCTGAAGAGACTGCAAGTAAAAAGGAACACTTCTACACTGTTGGTGGAAATGTAAACTAGTACAACCACTATGGAAATTAAAGTGAAGATTCCTCAAAAAAGCGAAACTAGAAGTTCCATTTGACCATGCTATTCTAGGTATCTTCTTGAACAGTTAGACATCATAGTACAATGATACATGCATACCCTTGTTTACAGTAGCGCAATTTATAAAAATCTTGGAAGTGGTTGCTATGTCTATCAATAGATGAATGGATTAAGAAGTTGTATTTATGCACAATGAGTTACTACTCTGCTATAAAGAAATATAAATTTGAGTCATTTGTAGGAAAATGGATGCATCTTGAGACCATAATGTTAAGTGAAATAAATCAGACACACAAGCTTAAATATCACATGGTTACTCTTATATGAGAATTCCAAAGTAAAAATAAGGAAAAAAAAAAAAAGATAGATACCAGGAAATAGGGAGATAGATTGTTGTCAAAGGGGATGGGGATCAAGAGCTGGAGGGAGGGGAGGGATAGGAGATGAAAAAAGGAATTGGGATGTGTGATGGACATAGACCAACTCCACATAGGAATTACTCATCATGTACTACTGATGTGTACTAATCAAGTAAAGAAAAATAATACAAAGAGAATGAGCCTCAGTAACTGTTTCTGAACTCCAGGGCAAAAATTCACATGTTCTCCACTGGGGATGAGAACTCAGGTTTGAAATTGCTGTAGTGAATATTTGTCAGAGCCCCACTCCATGCTTGATTTTGAAGCCAAAATATAAAAGAATGAGACCCTAGTAATGGGTTCTGATGACCTTGGAGTCCTTCATGAAGTCACTGTTCAACTCAATTCTTCTCTTGGAATGTTTGATTAAATAGGGATAAAAGTGCCTTTTTAAAAAAATCTGGGATTTCCATTGCTTAAAAACACATGAATCCTAGCTGATATAATAAACTTTGGATGAGTTAAACATTAGTATCTCTTCTTTACACGGAGGACAAGCATGCTACAATATCTGTGTAATGTTCTCAAAGTCATTCATTTATTAAATGATGGTACCATGTAACAAGTGATTATCCAGATAGGCTTTAGACTTTACACTTATAATTACAACTTCTTGTGGTGGAACTTTGGACATTTTGGAATTTAACACTGATGTAATGTGTCCCTTTGGGTGTGTGTGTGTGTGTGTGTGTGTATACAATCTCTACTAAATTAGAACATTAAAACGATGGTGGTATTTTCTTAAAAATTTTCACAGAGCTATTTCTCATTCATTATTCAGCCCAATTTTTTTGAAATATTCTGAAAACAAAATCAACTCTACTCTTTGTGTTCTTGACTATAATTTTATTTTTCAGTACCAGTGGATTTTGTACTCATGTTTTTAAATATGAAAACAATAACGGAGAATTTGGTTTTGGAACATCTGAATTTGATAAGATAGATTAACCTTTCTCCCACTGAAATGTTGCTAGTAGAAGTGAAATGCAAACAAAACCTGGGAAACCTGCTTCCAAGCACCAGATCTTTTTTTTTTTTTTCATTGTCTGACATCAAGCAAGTTCTTTAGTGCATGTGAGCCATTTTTTCCTCTATGAAGTATGAAACACATCTACTTCACAGGACTGACACCACAATTAAATGAGACATAAAATAGTATCTGCTTTTCAAAATCCTTAGGATAAAAAAATCCCTGTGTTAGCAAAATAAGGTTCCCAAGTATAATTTCAAAGCTTATTTGTTTCAACAGATGTCCATCTTATAAAAGTAGTGTGAGCGATCACAAAAGGTACACCGTCCTTTTACTCATTTTGAAACACTGAAGTGGACCAAAGTTAGGCAGCAAGAATGGCTCAGGGCTGTTCTGGGTGGTGACTGAATGATGTGTGCAATTTAAAACTGTTTGGAATTAAAACAAAATAGCAATTGCTTCCTTTGCATTATGTTGATGTGTCTTGCCTATTCTGTTGCTGAAAAGAAATCCACTCCAAACCTTGCACTACGGAGAATTCAATCTAACAATATTTAGTTTCCTATGGAGTGAACGGGGAACTTATTGTATCTCCTATCTCATCTCAGAATGGAAGTGTTTTGTTTAAGAAGTCTCAGAAGGGAGTGCTTCTTTGATGATTGAACTCCCTGTGGTTTTGGTCAAGTGGAAACAGTGCAGAGGCATGGAAGAAAGGAAAGCTGTAAGCACAGAAGAGAAGCTTTTCTGGCAGTGATAAGAAGAGGCATTTCTTTGACCTTTTAAGTAGTCAAAGCTTAGAGAGTGCCTCGGCAGAAGTCCCAGAAGAGAGCAAAGTAGAGCAGAAGTGAGCCAAGCCTGTGTGGGGAGAACGTTCACTGCAGCTCAAGGGGCCTCCTAAACGGGTCTACCCTTTTCAGTGAGATGCTTCAGTTCGTGAGAAACGTCAAGTAAATCAAAAGTGAAAAACAGATGGAGTTGTCATATAAAAAGCATCCAGTCTGAAAAGAATACTTCAATTCAGAAAAAAGGAGAGAAATATTAGAAGCTAAAGTGGATGATTAGGGAGCCAATATAAGTTACCTATAGGAGGACTAATCTTTATGAAGACAGAGTAGTTTCACTGAAGAAATTTTAACCAAAAATTTAAAAAATAGACGAAGTAAAATAGAAGAAATAAAGATAGAAAGGAGACACAGAAACTATAGCTTTAAGACATAATCAAAATTATCCAAATTTACCCATACTTTTATTCCTTGGGCGTGTTTTTCCCCCGTCTGGGGCCAAATTCATAAGAATTTTACAGATACTACAAGTTCATAAATTCCAAAAGTCACATCAAAGACTTCCATTTTCAAAAGAAATGGTACATAAACAAAACTACTAAATGGGTACCACATTCTAAACTTCAAACACACATAAAAAATTTATATTTCACCCAGTTGATAAATTCAGGTTTTGTTTTAATCTACTAAGGGACAAGAACCTGATTTCAACATAAAAAGCAGACACCAGGCAAATTATAAATGATTAGGTAAAGTATCTTAGTCCATCCATCTTCCGGACACCTCCACAACCACATGTGTCTATTTCCTCAACCCCAGAGCACAGGGAGTCTCATCTTCCAGTGTCCTACCCATCTGCTATAGAGTGTGCACTGCCTTAACTTGGCCTAGTAAATCAGCTGGTGCCTCTCACTGATGCATTTCGAATTCTTTTTTGCAGCTAACATCAAAACCTGACTGGGCTGGGCCAGGGATTTAGCTCAGTACCCAAGTTCGATTCCCGGTACCAAAAAAAAAAAACCTGACTGGGCTGAGCTGAATTCTCCATTTCTGCTCTAGAGGGAACTCCTCAGACCCTGCTTGGTGACAACAGGAAAAGTTTGTGGGGATAGTTTTATTTTATCTGTTCCTATTTCTGCTTATAACCAAATTAGCCTTCCCAGTTCTGAAACAAAAATGAATGGTACCTACCAAGTGCTGGAATAAAACCAGAGTTAAAAATTTTTCCTCTGTTAAGTAAGAGTGAGAAAATCTGATATAAATTTCAAGTTGTTTGGCTAGAGTTCTAAATATATTTCATTTGCTTGTCATAATTAGAATTTTCAGAGTAATCATACATACATAGTGCCAAAATGTTTATCTTGTATTTAAGATATGTAGGGCATTCTGAATGTTATTAGAAATAAATTTATTAAAAAGATAAAGATTTATGGATTTACTTACATTTTCTTCTCTCTGTACATTCTTATTTAAGAAAGAAATAAGAAAAATGTCTCTTTCCCTGCCATATAGCACAATGTGTTGCATCTTAACACTCCTTTGAAACACACTGATCCCACCTGCAATGATAGTTTGACATCCCTGAATGGTTGGTAAGAGCCTGCACTACTTGAAGAGCAGTGAGCTGTGTTTTTCTCCAATTTTCTGAAAGTAGATGAAATATTTAGCAACTGAAATATTTAGCTCTCAAAAGAGCTGCCACTAATAACCACAGTTCCCAAGAGAGTCAAACTGTCCTCTGGGCTCTATTGCTCAGGAATTTCATCAGTGTCAAGGCAGTATCAATCAACCAAACTGAAAATAGCTGGGGCCGGGGATTTAGCTCAGTGGTTTCACTGCCTGCTGAACAAGTGCAAGGACCCAAGATCGATCCCCGGTACCAAAATAAATCCCCCAAAAACAAAAAACTGAAAATAGCTATTGAATGGTAAAACCTCAACAGATTTACAAGGACCGGGATATCCCAACCAGCAACTGGGCCACAAAATTACTCAATAACTTAATATCCAGTAACAAAATTCTTTGTTTCACTCATTTTGATAGTAAAGTCCCTACAGAAAGAGTATGAAAGTTTTTGAATAATTTTCTCTTTTCTCATACATTCTAAGCCATTTTTTTCCAGGCAGCTATCATCAAATTTATAGGAAAATTGTCTTTCCACAACATTATATATTGATTCTGTAAAGGAAAGCCAACAAGGCTAGGAACTTTAATTAGCTAGTTTACCACCATTAGATTAGGAATAAAGCAGGTACCCAACACTAAAATAGTTAAAATCATTTGCATTTATTATATTTCTCTCACCACAGTACATTTACCTGGAATAATTATTGTTTACATATTAAGATAAATGTATGATTTACCACAATATGAACTGTTTAAAGAAAAGATGTTAAAAATTGCACTGAAATTATAAGCAGCGATATTTAATCACCCATTTAACATATACTGAGAATAAGAGGCAAAGTGAGCAGTTGTACTGCTCTTCATAAGGCAAACTTCAACACAAAAGCTAATTTTGCCTTTCATAGTGTCGAAAACAGTATTATTCCCTTCACGTTTACAAGCACACTCTAAGCATCCAAATAAGCAGTGAGCCCCATTATATTATGCAGGACACAATATGCAGCAGCTAATAAGAAAACTGCAGCCAAACTCCTGGCTACCAAGCTGGAAAACATGAGTCACTTGCTGCTTTAGGCTGCTCCAATCTAGTAATTATTTAACCTTTGCTAACTGAACCAGATCCACAAATGTATTTCTTGAACTTTAAAGGTAAGAATGAATTCTGTTCTCTTCATTAGTATTCTCAAGTGCTTCAAGATGATGCATAAATAGGAATAATAATAGCTAACCTTCACTGAGCATTTACTGTGTGGGAAGACACCAATAGGAGCGTTTTACATATATTATCTCCCTTAATGCTCACTACAGCCCTGTAAGGTAGATTATATTATTAATCAGAATAAGCTTAACAAATGTTCATGAGGTCACATAGTTAGCGAGTGATGGAGTATAAACTCAGGCAGTGACCAAGATTTTAATCTCTGACTCCTCTGTGTCACACAGTTACTCATATGGGTGGGGCACAAGTAAGTGTCCTTGGGAAAAGTGTCTGCTTTGTCTCAGAATTCTGCTGTGGTTCTTGAAGCTTGCAGCATTTATATTAGTTCCATTACTGTCCTTGCTAAAATTCAAACAAGTGCAGGTCTGGAATGGAATGGATAAGCATTTTGATCTATTTGTACCAGTGAGGTTACACTCTGAGAACAGATAATATTGGATAAGAGGGAGGTTCATCAACAGGAAGTGTCTTAATAGTGTCGGCTCCTCATAGGGATATTTAGAAAAATATAGACCCAGATAGGGATTCTAAGGCTACGGACAGCCTGAAGTCACTGAGCTGGGAGCAAAATCAGGGGAAACTGTAGAGGAGGTCAAAAATGGAAAAGAAAGCTACAGGCTGAATCTGGCTGTAAGATGCAAGGTTAAAATCTACAAACCTAAGAATTTTGCTTGGAATAAAGACTTCATAGATTATGAAGTTAAAGGCATAGCATCATACTACTGGGTATCCCGTTCTCAGAAAAATCAACAAAAGATTTTATAGAGAATTCTAATCCATTTCCTTTTATAATACAAACGCATATTTGTAACAACATCCACTTTGAAATAGCAAAATCTTATCCAAGGGAGAAATCATGACATTTGAAAATTACTTATCAAATTGAATTTTAAAATAATTTATGAATTATTATAACCTAAATGGAAATTGATATCTCATTTGTTTTCCTGAAACAAAATATGAAAATGTCAAATGGAAGCGATTTTTTTCTGCTTTCAACTCCTTGGACTCACATGCAGTCAATGTGTAAGTAGTCTATGGTAGTCTATGATCATTTTTTATGTAATGAAATGAGTTTACTAATTTAGAGCTCATTAGTACTACTTTTGCAAATTGGCTTTCTGACTTGTCAACTTGATATTTGGGTCATGAAAAGTGACATAACTGGGTCTCTTGCAGCATTAATAGTGTTCCCATTTTAAAATTTATTTTCATAAAAAGCTTTTAAAGTTGTTTATTTTGAAGCATACTACTAATTCAACTTTTCTCCCTACTTCAATTTTTAACATGAGAAACTCTGGATTAGTTGCCTTCCCACCACTGAGACAAAATACCCACCACCTACAACTTGAGGAGTAAGTGTTTGTTTTGGCTCATAGTTTCAATAGGTTTAGTCCATGGATGGATAGCTCCAAAACAGAAACAGAATGGTGAAAGGACTTGAATGAAAGCTACTCAACCCATGGCAGCCAAGAAGCAGAGAAAAGCAGGAGGAACTGAGAAAAACAATATACCTTTCAGGTCATGCTTCAAGTGATCTATGTCTTCTGACAGAGCCCCACCTCTTAATAGTACATTTAGCTATGAACTCAACAATAGATTAATCCACTAATTCGTATGATCACCTTCCTAAAGTGCCACCTCTGAACACCTGAGTCTTTGGGTGAATATTTTATGAATTTTTGGGGGGGGGTACTGGGGATCGAAATCGGGTCCTTGCGCTTGCGAGGCAGGCAGCAGAACCACTGAGCTAAATCCCCGGCCCCTTTGGGTGAATATTTTAAATCTAAATCATAACAAACTCCTCTCAATTATGTGTAAAGTTTCCACAATGTCATTATCCTGCAATAGGTTAAAGATTACATACAGTTGTGAATGTACTGGAAAGAGTTTTTTATTCTAGACAAAAAAAATAAAGCTTACAAAATTTTATCCATTCTCTAGCTTAAGCTATAATTGGATTCTTATTGAAAAATGTAAACTATTCCCATATGACATATTGGAAAGAACTTGAACTTTGATATTATTCAAACTCAGAATCAAAATATGCTTCTTTCTCAGGTAATAGGTGTCATAGGGGAGTGAACTCCAAAATATGTAATCATAAGTAAATAACTATTTTCCTATCCTCTCACTGGGCTAGTTCTTTCCCTGTCCTTGAATTTTAAGCACTAGTAGTTACATTTTAAAGAATAATGCCATTTCCATAAGAACAGAGAACCCCTTAAAACAAAGGAAACAATCGTCACTCCCATGTGTTCTCTGCCATTCTCCAGCCAAGGCATCTGCTTTAACCCGGACAGGCTGACAGTGGTTGCAGTCCCCCCAGCCTCATAAGGACCAAAGCCAGTGACTGAGCAGAAATCAGGCCTCACTGGAACCCTGAGCAGAGGTTGGACAACTGCTTCTCAGGAACTCAGGAAATTCATGTGTCAGAAAAGGTGACTCATAAATAAACCAAAAGAATATGGCTGCACAGATGTCAGAATCTGATCAGATAAAACAGTTTAGGGAATTCCTGGGAACCTACAATAAACTTACAGAAACCTGCTTTTTGGACTGTGTTAAAGACTTCACAACAAGAGAAGTAAATCCTGAAGAGATCACCTGTTCAGAACATTGCTTACAGAAATAATTAAAAATGACACAAAGAATATCCATGAGATTTCAGGAATACTATATTCAGAAGAATGAGGCCCTGGCAGCCAAAGCGGGACTTCTTGGCCAGCCTCTATAGAGAAGTCCCAATGGCTGAGCTCTGGGTGGAGGCTGCCATGGCTGTTGCACTGGGAAAGAGGACTCATCAGGTGGAATCCCTGGAAGTGGTGGGCACCATGTTGAGCCATCTGTCATGACTATTTGCAAATGGAAACCACTGGAAAAACAAAACTGCTGCTCACCAGGAATAATCAGAATAGAGGATCTTATTGTTCAGTGAAAATAATAAGGTGCAACATTAAGGTTGAGGCCTTAAGATTCAGTAGCTTGGTAACATAATTAGAAAAATAAGCCACTGTTCCCTCAACTGTGACTGTTAATTTTAAAGCAAAATATGTGTTCAATCATGTAAGAGAAAAACATTACTGAAAGTGAAATAAATGGGAATATCACTGAAAAAAAACCACCTGCATAATAAAGAATTAATCATACCAGAAAAGTAAGACTCTGTAAGGCTTCTCAAAACTAGGCTCTAATCTCTTGAAAGTTTCAACCTAATAGAAGTGTCTTCGTTATTCTTATAGGGATTCTAGGACCCAGCTGATAATTTATACTAAAAAGATAAGACAGAGTGAGATCATCCATATTTATAGTCTTAACCATAAATCCCAGTCACACCTGAAAGATGAACTTAGATAATTGAATTATTGAGTTCAGTAGTATTAGCCTGACTTCCTCAGGAATGGGGTTGGAGATTTTGTTCAACTATGTAAATAATGATTCAGTCAATTCTGATTACATAGCAAAATCTCAGTAAAATCTTTAGACATTAATGTAAGGTTACCTTTCCTGATTGCTAGGGAAATATCAGTGATGGCAGGAGCGTAACCTATGCTTGAGGATATCGGAGCTTTGAGTTTGGAAACTTCAATTCCCAACATCTGCCTTTGCAATTCTTCCTTTGGCTGGTTCTAATTTGTATATTTTTTTCTTATAATAAAATTTCATCATTTCTCTGATTTCTGTGAGTCAGTCTAGTGGATTACCAAAGCAGAAGGAATCTGTGAGGACCTTCGGTTCATAGAAGATGGTTAGAATTGATGGTGGCCCTGAGGATCCTGGAACCTGCCAAGATGTCTGAAACGCAAGTAGTTTTATGGAAATTGTTTTCTCTGACTTTGCAGTTTGGTAAACACTTTAAAATTGCTGACAGAAATCTTGGCTGGGTGGAGGACTATGTCCTTAGCCTGTTTTTAGCCTCAGGTGTAGTGTAACTGCCAAACCCTTAATCAAGTTAGAGGTACCTGTTGCTGGAGTTTTGTGTTCTGTCAGACTGTTAAGCCACAGTGGGAAGTGGTCCTAGAGGAGGAGCAGTTCTATTCTGTCAGCTCTGGCTTATTCACATTCATTTCCAATCTCTCAGGTTTTGTCCAAGAGGAAGAGAAAATTAGGGTCTGTTTCACGTATTGTCACTGGGCATCAGGACTTGGCAAGTCTACAGCTCATTGACAGTGATTACTCAGCCCCTCAGATGCTGTGCTACTTTGCCCCTCCAGATGGCTTTCTTAGGTAGAGTCCTCATTCAGTAAGGTGAGGGGACACACAGTCCCAAGCCCACCATTTACTCTTCTCAAGAGAAACTTCTCCCTCAACTGGCCACTTCCCAACCTTGTGTAAGAAAATGTCAGGAAAAGCCATTGTGCAGGCTCTTAGCAAGGGTGGCATATGTTGTTGTCTTTGACTTATCTGGGATGGAATGAGTCCTATTTTAATCTTTACTTATGCTTGGAAAACATGAGCTTAATCACATTATCTAAGTTTTCTTTCTCTCAGCACCAATTTCTTCACCAGAAAAATTAGAATTAAAAATAAAATGAAGTTAGAAATTAGTACAGTAGACTTTGTGGCAGACATTTGTGTTCTCCATACCTTTAATTTTATTTTTTCCCTTTCTGTCTGTATAATGCATACACACATACTGTTTTCAGTAACCTACTGACCTATAATAAAAATGCAACTTTAATGAATTACAGTCTTTTCCCTACACATAATACATGCATTCATTA
Source organism: Heterocephalus glaber (assembly GCF_053883595.1). NCBI lineage: Eukaryota > Metazoa > Chordata > Mammalia > Rodentia > Bathyergidae > Heterocephalus > Heterocephalus glaber. The sequence goes on from NW_028258303.1 coordinate 9,881,035, forward strand.
AAAAGAGACAAAGCAGTTTTGTATAACCCAAACATGTACAAAATGTGAAATAAAGTATTCAAAATTCCAATTATTTTTTTAGCCTAATCTTTCTCTCATCTCCATAACTAACACTGTGTTTTCAAAATTAGGTATTTTAAATTAAGTGATTAAAACAGGTGTACAAAAATTTCCCATGTGGATATGAAAACAAAGAAATATAGATATGAGTGTAATCTGGCATTTTTTTTCTCAAAATTGGTAATTTATATCAAACACATAAAGATGTAAATGGAAAATACCACACTGTATTTCCTCAAATCCCATCCCTCTAGAGGATTTCCTGCTTCTCATTCCCAACAAAAAACTGTAGGATTATTGTTCCTGGTCCTGAAAGGGGAATACACTTTCTCTCCTGGGCACAGGAAGAGTCTTGTTAAACATCAGAAATAGCTGCCACCTAGCCACTTGGCGTTCCCTGAGTCCAGGGATAAGGCTGAGAGGGAAGGATCTGCCATCCCAGCACTGGAATTGGTTAAGAGGAGTTAAGACAGCCATTATGCCATTATGCCACAACGACACGGAGAATTTTACATAGCATCCCAGTGACTCTCCTGGGTGCCTATTGGTACTAGTCCCTTGTCCAATTGTAGTAAGTAGATATGTGTATCAGTCCTGACTCCAGAAGGTTATGAAAATCAGTGACTCAGAAGCCTAAGGCATGATAAGCCATGCTATCAAAATAAGGCACTGCCACCAAGATGAACAGAGGTGAAAGCTGGGAATGAGAAAAATTTCAAATGAAAAGCAGTAGAAAAAAAGAATATGCAAAACCACTTGTGCTTCTAAGACTAATTTCAGTGTTAAGGGCTGTAGCTTTTCCCCAAACCCTTCCTTTCCCTTTCTCAATTTTCCTCAAAAAGAGAAGCCAATCAGAACTCTGAAGGGGTTAGAAATGAAGAAGTGTATCTGAATGGTGGAAAGGACAGACTAAGGGCACTCAGCCAGGCCATGCATCATTCAGTTTCCTCTACAAGACAGGACTTGCTGCTCCAGGTCTCAGAAGATGCCTCCCAGCTGTCAGCTCCCTCAAGCTCTAGAGAGCCCCCTTCCCCTCCTCTTGGGCATGTGCGTTAGGAGCTGCTCACATCCCATATCCGGTGATCAATCAATGTGGGAAAATAATAATCTGGTTGTGTCAATCAACCAAGAGCAACCTGGCAGGCCCTGTACATTCCAGAGATTCCCATGGGGTATTGTCAGGTCTGCATCATGGTTTAGTTTCTCCCTCTGCCCAAGACCCCTTCTCTCCCAAACTTTCCTCAGGTATTTAACTAATAAATCCTTTGCCACTCAAACTCCATTTCAACATCTGTTTCTGTAAAACTCTACCCACTATGAATTTTTTTCCTTGCAAAGGACAGAAACCAAACCAGATTAACGGTAGTAAAAGAAAATTTACTGGGAAACTATTCAGAATCTTGAAGATGATGGAAAGGTTGGAGGACTGGAGCCAAAGCAGCCACAAAGAGAGGGCCAGAAAGCAGGAACTGCAGAAGTCACACTGCAGAAATCAGTGAGGGTGCTGCCCTGGGGATAAATGAGCTCTGAATGTTTTCAATGCCTTTACACTTTTCTTAAGATGCAAATTGCAAGGCAAGAGCATCCAATGGCCTAAAGGGCTGCTGACCACCTAATTACAGTTTCAGCAAACTATCTAGTTGGAAAATGTGACTCTATCAAAAGATGTCAGGGTGCTGTTAAAATGATGAAATGGCTGTAGAAAAGGCAGAAAATAATAGGTATCTGTTGTACTCTATCTACTTACATTATCTATCCACAGTTCTTTCCATATATACATATATATATATTTCCAAAATATATACCTATGTATATAATTACTTTTACTGGTCCTCCCCTCAAGTTGCTGTCTAACATCTTTTTATTTCACTCTGAAGGAGTCTGTTCAATGTTTCTCCAAGTATGGACAACTTATTTTTCTTACTGTAGGATTGTCTTCATTGCTTTTTCATTTTTGAGAATCTTTCTGGACATAGAATTCATGGTTGGAAGTTTCTTGTTTCAACACTTTGAAGATGCCATCCACTGTTTTTCTCTCCTCAGTGATTTCTAATGAAAAATCAGCTCTGAATCATATAAAGGTTCTTTGCATGTTTTAAATTCTTTTCCTCTTGCTGATCTCAAGATTCTCTTTTTGTCATTGACCTTCGTCAATTTGATATAATATTTCCTGGTATGATTCCTTTAACATTATCCTGCTTAGAATTCACTGAGCTGCTCAATGTTTTTCATCAAATTTGGGAATTTTTCAGTCTCTATTTCTTCACATATTTGTCTTTCCTTTTCTCTTTCTTCTCTTCTGGGACTCCTATTATATATACTTGTTGATCTGATTAATTATGGTGCACATGTTTCTGAAAAATCTTAATAACCTTAGTCTGTTTTGCTTCCTTCCTTCTTTGCTTGAGCTTCTCCTCCTCTTTCTTCTCTCTCTCTCTCTCTCATCTCTCTCTCTCCTCTCTTTCACTTTTTCCTTAGGTTGGATAATTTCCACTGACCTTTTTTAAATTCATAAATTCTTTTTTTCCAGGTCAAATCTGTTGTGAGTCCCTCTACTGAATTTTTCATATGTGGTATTGTAGTCTCTAACACTAGAATTTATATTTGATTCTTTTTAAAACAAATTTGTATGTTTTCTGGTATTTTGCAGTTTGTAGGACACAGTTGTGATGTTTTCCTTTAATTAAGTAATTATTCTTTAATAATTGACTTAAAGTCTTTATCTACTAAATCCAACATTTGAACTCCTTGAAGGATTTCTTCTATTGGAAGCTTTTTTTGTTTTGTGTTTTCCTGTACATATGGCATACTGTTCTATTTTACATCTTATTAATTTTATGGAAAACTAGGTATTTTAATACTATATTATAGCAATTCTAATATTCAATCCATCCTCAACAAAGGTTGATTTTTGTTGTTGATGATGGAAGTAATGGTGTTTTTCTTATGGCTATTTATTTTATTATGAACTTTTGAAATCTGTGTATTGTGTATTTCCTGCAACATATGATCATTGCCACTGCTAACATTCATTTCTCCTAAGTTTTGTTTTCATTTTTAAGCCTATAGTTCTATGAGGCATCCCTGTATCAGAATAACTTAGTGGAAAACCAATGATCATTGGAAAATTTTTCTAATGCCTCGCTTATTCCACCTTTTGCCAAGGGGAATGCTATATAAAGGCATGTTTTTAAATTTCCATCAAAACCTGTAATATGAGAATTATCTTACTTTAAAAAAAATTCAATCAATTTATTTTCATTCTTGCTTTATTTTTGTCTCCTCACTTAAAATTGCATCAAAATGAATGTAAAATCAATGCCTTTAGACATAATTGAATTTTCGGAGCTCAAGGAACCCCGAGGGCTCTCACCAGTGGTGTTGGACACATTTCTCACTGTACAGGAAGCCAGATGACCAAACTGATTATATTATGAAGGTAGATGAAGAATCAGATTACCTTATATTTCCTTTTAACCTTGGGCATTCTACCAGCTTTAATTGTTGTTCTTTACATATGGCTATTCATTTCAAAAGATGGTTGAGTAAAGTCATGCTATTTTCACAAGTATAGTAGTTTGAGTCACACAGTACATTTGGGGTACCTTTCATATGTTCTATTCTCTTTTCTGCTCTTCTTTTTTGTGTTACATCTTTCAGATGATGCTGAAAAGCACATTGCCAGGGAAACCGTTTGGTAGTCCCTTTTTATTCTTGGATTTCACACTGTTGAGGATCACTTTTTATTACCTGCCTGTAGCATACATATCAGCAGATACTGTCATGAGAGGAGATTTAAATCTTAATTATTCCCTCATTCTTATTCTCTGTGCTTAAAATCTAAGTTTAAACCTTAGAAGTAAAACCAATTATTTATCTTCCTGATTCTTCTCTTTTGGAAACTTTCCTTGCCCTATTTAGCTTTTCAGACTCAAAGGCAACTCCCCAAACAGAGGTAACACTGGGCAAAATATAGTCTTCAAATGTTTCCTTTGAAGATTGCCTTACTTGTTTCTCAAACATAGTCTGCTCTTTTCAGTACCAGCTCTCCTCATCTCCAAACTGTGATGTCTTCACCTTAGGAAACTATAGGCCAGAAAAGAGACAACCAATATCACCTTCCAAACTTTCCCTCTGAATGTTGTTTAAACTGTTCTGAGGTTTCATAATGATCATGATTCTCTGTCTCTTTTCATCTCTATCTCTGTTTTTCTTTTTCTACTTCTACCTCTTTCCTCTTTCCATTCTGTCTTTTCTCTAGCTGCTGTAGCTTCTTATAAGTTCCTGTATTCCCTAAGAAGGACTGGAGATGTCAGGCCTAGATATGGGCCAAATTGTATTACATTTGTTCTTGATTCATTACTCCACAGGAGTTTTTCTTTTTCACTTGTTTTTCAGGTTATCACTTAACTACATGCTAATTTTCCAGGATATGTTCAAATCTTTTGCAACTTATAATAGGAATCTAAGCATTCTAACAAAGAGCCCTTGAGCTTTCTTTATCTATTACCAAAATAATGACCATATTTAACCAGTTGTAAATATGAAACACATCTCTGGTACAATTTAATACCCAAGTCCTTTATCCAAGTAGTCATAGTTTTAATTCCCTGATTTTACATAATCAAAATATAGAAATGATTCATTAAATTTGTTGGCAAGTATAATAACAAATACATTTTTATGCTTTACTGTTTTCTGTATAACTTACTGCAAAATATTTTAGGTATAAAAATCTTACGAATCAGAAGGAGAACTTAGGGCAGAAGTTTTCATTCAAGCGGGAAAACCATATCCTAGTAATCATAGGCCAAATAAGTAAAATATGAGGATGAAACAGAAAAAAATTAAAGAAATTCTAGATTTAATAAAAATTAAATTTCATATTAAACCATATGGTTGAAATGTCAATAAAGAGAGGGAGCTATAAAATGGTTATGAGGGTGTGGCAAATGCATCTAAGTGAGACTCTTTTTAAGGATCCTATCCTAAAATCACAAATAAAAATGTCCTCCATCAGGGACTAGGGATTTAGTTCAGTGGTTCTGGTGCCTGCCTTGCAAGCACAAGGTCCAGAGTTAGATCCCCGGTACCAAAAGAAAAAAAAAAGTCCTCCATCAAATGTGAAGAACTTATAATGTTGTGATTTTTACTATTACCTACCCATGAGCAGACACTTCTTACTACAATTTATCATCTTTGCTCTTATGAAATACTTAGATGTACTTTTATCTAAACTTAGGACAGTATCCAATTATTTCTATTTCTGGAAAGCACATAGCATGAAAGACAATTTTCAAGGCTAAGAACATGAAAATAGACACAGTTCCATAAATGGCCATTTTCTCCCTTCATCTCTCTAGAGGAAGAAATACATAAATATGAGAAAGAAAGACACCAAGTACAGAGTGAAGGAAGCAAAAGTAATTACCTACTATTCTGGTAAAACTGTGTCATTTAAGAAAAAGTTTTAATAATTCCAAAAACTTATTTTCAGAGTTTAAACATCCCTCGTAACTTTCATGTACCTTTTTAGTTAATTCATAATAGGTCAAATTTTTAATGCTTTAAATAATAGTTTAAAATTTTAAAGGCCATTGCTAGCCTTTTGTGAGAATGCTTATAAATAGTATCAAAATATATCTGTTTATAAGTAGTTCCAGAAATAAAGAAGAGGATAGAACTATCCGAAATAGACTAGAAGAACCAACAGAGTACCTAGTGGTGATGAGAAGTCATGCCAGTTTCATAACAACTACACAAAAAAGATCTCTTTGGAAGAGATTGTCAGATTCCTGCTTTTCTTATTGCTTTCAATAGGCCATGAAGTGCTCCAGACTGATAAGTCAACTAACAAATAAAATATTTTTTGATTTTTATATGAGAACTTGTCCAAAACCTTTTTAAAAAGTTACAATCTGACTGGGGATTTGCAGAATCTGTGATTATACTATACACAGTCCTAAAACAAAGAAATAAAACTGACCTATTTAATTGCAAGATTAATCTCAGCTATTTTGTAAAAATCTCAGATATATTCAGAATTCCATAAAATAATGTTATCATTGTACATATCATAATAAGACAATGTGTTATGTACAGCAAATACAAGAATAAGTGAGACATAGCCTATGTTTTTGAAGAGGAACCAGTTATGTAAAAGTAGAAGAGCTCCAATGTATTACAGGTCCTGTACAGAAGTGAGGACAGTGAAACCACGAAGGAGCCCTCTGTTTTCTTTATTGGGGAAGCAAAGGAGGAAGTGCTTTGACTGGAGGCAAGTTTTCTTTGTGTGTGCCTGAGGACCATCTATTGTGTGGTCAGCCTGAGTGGATGTCTGTTCAGTTTATAGAACAAGATGAGACATGTCATTGCCCTTCTTTCTGGCTACATTAACCTGGTTGTCTTACCATAGAAACTTATCATTAAGCATTTCCAGGTCTTAAAACTATTTGCCAAATTTTCACTTTATTCCAGAGTTATAGGAAAAATAAGTTTTATATATATATATTTAAAACTCATATATTTAATAATGGAAACTCATATATTTGATAATGGAAAAAGCAGAAGTCTAGATCCAGAAAAATAGGGCTCTTGCTGTCAACAATAAGTCATGAGTTTTAGTAAAATTACTGAAACATCACTAGCCTTGATTTTATTTTATGTTCATTGAGGGTTTAGGACATGGTGCTGTTTCTAGTCTCTTCTAATTATAAGTATTAAGTGATACACATTCATTATACTTTATTCATTTGTGATGATTTTAAATGCATCCACAAATTCTTTTTCAGTCCCCCTTCAAAAGTAGAACATAATTTCACTCTCCTTGAGTACTGACCAGCACGTGGTGGGAGTGAGCCTGATTTCCCAGAGTAATCTATCAAAGGCACCATAGCTTCCTCCTGGCCATGACTCTTCGATGACCCATTCTGAGGCACTCAGGCATGTCATGAGGATTCTCAAGCAGCTGCATGGAGAGGTTCACATGTCAAGAAACAGAAGCCTCCAGGCAATATCCAGGTAAGTGTGCCCTCACAGAAGTCCTCCACTCCAGCTATGTCCTAAGAAGATGCCAGTGCTCTGACTGCAGCCTCATGACAGCCTCTGAATCAGAACCATCCAGGTAAAGTGCACCAGAGTTCTTGACCCACAGAAAGTATGACATAATTACATGTTTTTTAAGGCTCTAAACTTTGTGGTGATTTGTTATGCTGCAAGAGACCACAAAGTTACTCTCCCACAAATCATCTCGTCCTTGGCTCAGGATCCCATGCCAAATTCCTAGCCACCAAACTTCAATGAGCAATAATGTAAATACAGAATATTGCTTTCTCTTTAAACTTCTCTTTGCAGAAGGTAGAACATCTAGTTTTCTATATCTGTTCCTGCTGTGATATAGAAATCTTAGCCCTCACCTTCTCTCTAGGGTTTCCAATGCTTACTAGTATTATTGCTAAAAGTTGTTCACTATTCAAAACTTCACGGTTTAAGGATAATTTGGAGAATTACAGAGCATCACTTTCTCACAATTTCTTCAGGTTATCCTACAGTTTTGGTCCAGGTACTCCTCCCACCTTGGGCAAATTCTCATACTTCTGTGGTACTCTCACTCCCTAGAGCTCCTGATTGGCTGGTCTGACTCAAGAATCCAGAACAAAAGGCAAGAGGCTCAAATGATTTTTATAGTCTCCCAAGGTTCATATAAATACTAAATTTATTAGTGAATTTAAAGGAGAAAATGGTGAAGAGAAAAGAGTTTCATGTCTGTACCCAGTGGTCTTATGATTAAGTCACACCACTGCTATTTACTTGTTTTCTGAATACGAACAATTTATTAAATTGCTATAAGTTAAACTTTCCCAACCAGAAAATGAGAGTATTGATAGCTACTTTATGGAATGAGTGTATAAATTTAGGAATATATTGAACATGGAAAGTCTTTATAAAGTGGTTTTATACATTTTAGTTACTGTTACTAAGCTACTCATGAAAAACACAAACAACTTATAAATTGGTCAAATTCTCATATCTAAGAGATTTGTAACATTGCAAGTTTATTTCTTTTTTCAATAATATGAAAGTATAGCATGGAATATGAATGGAGCATAGCACATATGAATGGAGTCCAAAAAGCTGAATTTCAGGCTGCTGCCATTGAGCTAAATATTCTTATAAAAGTTGCTCATCTTATCAGGGCCAATGTTTTCTCACTGGGTAAGTGAGTAAAAGAACCTTAAAATGAATTTTTGGATGCTACTGATTGTTTAGTAACAGTAGTTAAATGCAAAAGGAAAATTTTTTAAATTATGGACAATAATTAGCATATAATACTTTTACCTCCTACATTAAGAGAAAGAATTTTTACTCTGTAATAATTTCATTTGGACCAGTAAGTGTGAAAATGTTCTTATTTATCTGCTTTGATAAGTAGGCAGATGATTTCTAAGGATTCATTTTCCTTGTAGTTTAATGCAATTGAAATGAGTTTTCTACTCACCTCTTGAAACCTATGGAGCTTTATAATCAATCATATAGAATATAAAAGATCTAGTGATGCTATTAAACTGCATGACTTTTAAATGTTAAAATCACCAAAGAACCTTTAATTTTACTAGCAATGACATAAACAACCTTTAATACTGTATATTAAGTATACATATTAAATCATGATAAATATTCATGGTGAACCATAAGCCACCTGATATTGCAAATGGCCATTAATTTTGTCATTTATGTAGCACTGTCAGATCTGATACAATAATATTTATAATTTATTAAGCAATATGTCACAAGAAAACGTCCAATCCTACACTACTATAATAGTAACAATGGATGTTACCAGGGAAGAGTGGAGTATAAATTATTTCTAAATTTGAACATGATGCTACTGTAGTAAAATGTCCCATGGCTAAGAAAGTCATTAGCATGCACTGTAGAACAAGCTTGTCACATGTAACACACACACTCACACACAATTAGAATATTTTCTATTACACACAAAGCAGAAAGAAACAGAAAGAAGAAAGCATTAAAGCAGATGATCCTCTAAATTACAGCAAGCACAGCAGGAATGGATGAGTCTTGAAATGAGATGTGTAGGGAAAGGTTATCTCTTTTATAGCAAGCTAAACACTTTCCCCTTATCTACAAGGAGCTCAGTTCAAAGCCAGGTCAGCAAGGCAAACTCGGAACTCTTGGGAATTAGAAAACACAGATCTTGTACACAAAGCTATTGTTTCCAGTGTATGATTATGTGACAAATAAAAGTGGAAGAGCTCATTAATTTTATTTAACTGTTTATCACCAGATGTTATGAGCCATATGGAAAGAAATATAATTTAATGTTCTTAGATCCATGAATGCTTGTGTGTATATGTATGTGTAATTGTGTGTATGTATCTAAATAGAGCTCAAAGAAATGCTGAAATCTTTATAAAAGAAGTTAGTTTTACCAGATCTTTTATTTAAACAGTAGAGAGAAAAGCATTATAATGTTTATGATAATGTCACCTTAGCAGTACATAGGTTTTTTTTTTAGTTTCTAGCATATCTTTACAGGCTTTATTTTCATTTTTATAATAATATTATTATCACTATTTTCCTACAGAAGAAATTGAAGTCCAAAAAGCTCATAATCACTAAGCTAGTAAGTGTCAAAACTAGGATTTGAACTTTAGAAATCTACTCTTCACTAAAGTTTCTGAGAAAAAGTGAAGAAAAAGCATATAGTTGAACTGGCTTTCCCTGTGCCTTTGGAAATATCTTAGGTTATTTCTTACCACCACCCATATATAAATTGTTAATCCCCTGACAACAATCAAGCTCATAATGTTGATCTTGTATCATGAATACCTGGAGACATGGTTCATTCATTTACCTAGCAAGGTTTAGTGCCTACTATATGCCTAGAAACCTGTTAGCCACTATAAATATATCTATAAATAAAACACCACGTATGACTTTGGGTTGCACCTGCTTGTCCACTAAAGCAGAGGATCAGATACTGTGGACATTGCAACCTGGGAGGGGGTTTAGAATTCTCCTATTCGCCTTTCCCAAAGATACAATAGGAACAAAGGCAAATGTACTAAGAGTACCTGGGTACCACAATGTTCAAAGGATATATATTGTGTGGGGTTTAAAACACAAAGTTACATGTAGATTCTTATTTATAGTCTTTCATTTTTCTCTTTTTCCCCTCTCTTTTTATTTCTTCCTCTTTTTGCCTTCTCAAGCATCAATCAAAAGCACATTTCTATCATATTTTCCCCCCAAATAAGACCTAATTGGAAAATAAGCCCGAGCAGGATTTTTCAGGATGCTCATAATATAAACCCTACAACAAAAATAAGCCCCAATTAAGATCCTCAGCCAGGCAGATGCATTTATCATGCCAATGGCAACACACAGCAGGCAAATGTATTGAATTACAAAATAATGATGTTAAATATAAATAAATAATATTATTAATACTTAAATGATAATATAAATTATAATTATTTGTAAATACCCAAGCAGGAGCCTTTGGGCAAGAGATAAATGCCTACATAAACAGATGCATTTGAGACTTATTGCCAAATTACCGCAGAGTACAGACACATGTACGCTCTTGATAACGAATGGACGTTGGTTGTGTCTACTATGAATCTTTATCATTCAATACATTGTGTGTTGTAATGGATGTAATCAATGCACTCATGTGAATTAAAGAAACGTTTTCTGAATTTTGGTGCCTGCAATTTTTTGTTGCATTTGTGTGGACCTGTTAACTGTCATCATTTTTGTTGCCACTCCTATCTGGCAAGTCTTCAATTAACACTCAATGTAATGAAAACTTTGTAAACCTGCAAGAGGTCCTGACTTGGTTGAAGAATTCATGGAATAAAATCACTGACAGCTGTGTTGCCAATGAACTACAAGCAGGGTACATGGACAAGAAGTGCTCATTTAAGGAGAGCTCTATTGCTGAACATGAGAGATTAGGGCCAATGGTTCTATTGGAAATGGAATTCCAAGAAATTCAGGCTGGATTTGGGGGCTTGGAGAGTTAGGATAATGTTCTAAAAGAAGATGTCGTGACTATATTTGAATAAATTCAGATTTTTGTACATGAATAAATGAATAAATGTAGATTATTGTACATGAAATTGAGCCTTATTGTTTCTTTTGGAGCAAGAATTAGTGTAAGATCCATTCTTATTTTCAGGGAATATGGTACCTCATCTGACCAAAGTGAGTATGTATTCATTCAGTGAGAAGAAGTTCAAGAGGCTATGTCCCTTCAAGAGTGAAGCCATTTCTTTGAGAGGTCTCTAGTACTGATGCCTGAAACTGCAAGGAATTTTGATTTGTGAAACAAGTCAAGTCTGGTATACGTAAAGCTTGAGATTTCTTCTGAGACCCAACCTGTACCATTTAGAAATGCCAAACTGTAGAGATAGCTGTAGGTATGAATAAAATTTGGAACTCACAGATACCTTTTTATAAAGATCTTTTATATAAAGTATTTTTCCAGTGGATGATTATATGACAAATAAAAGTATGAACTCACAGTGTGAGGAAATCTCAATTTATAATCTCAGTAAGAAAGTGTTTGATACATTTATTTTCAATTAATCAACATGACTTCAAAGCTGCATCTTCACCTATCCAGGTGGTTTGAAATTTCAGTGTAAAGACCTTCCTGTTTTCCATCATTTCAGTGTAAAGACCTTCCTGTTCTTACCTACTAGCAAGGCATTTTGGGAGGCCCTCCAGGAATAAAGCATCTGTGCTAGTTATCATGGAGGCTCCCATTGCACCACTATCTCCAGTTCCTGTGGGCCTGCTGCTTGCACCCTCATGTAAAACAAATTTATCTTGGGGAACCACACTGCTCTTCTTCTCCCGGGTTTCCCACTTTCTGAGGGTGCTGAAATGGAGCAATGCATGCATTTATATTACAAAATCTGAATTAGAACTGCTGATTGAGTAAATCATTGGGTTTCTGGAGTTCCTCCCTTATCTGCTTGTATTGATTTGTGAGAGCCATTTGTGTACAACACCACTCAACCTTACATTTGGTGACATCATGTAGCAAAATTAAATTGATTGTCAGGAATATTTACCCCACAGAAATTGGAAAATGTTATTTATCAAGAATGTTGTCTATTAAGAAGCTACTTTTAAATATTTACCAGCATGTACTAACCTAAGCTCATAGATCTGAACTCAGTTGTGCAGGCAAAGTCTATTTGGTTCAATATAAAAAATGTGATGCAGACATCATCTCTCAGAAAGGCCACGAAGGATTTCAAGTCACAAGGTTCCATTTACAGCTAATATAGTTTCCAATGCGTATTTAATTACCTTGGGGCAACTTCCAAACTGGGTGATTCTCATTCCCTAAGTTGCTAGACCTCTTTAAAAAAATCTTACAGCATTTGTTTTCTGAGCGTTGCCTTTCCCTATGTTTCTTGAAGGCAGAATAAAAGGCCTTCGGAAAAATCAGAGCATTGATTTTTTTTCCCATCTCTTTTATGTTGGCAGTTTAGTGGATCTTCCCCTCAAGGGAGAATTAATTGTTCAGGTCTCTGTGTTCTCTCCCATTTTGCTCAAACCACTAATATTGCACTTATCACATTGTGTTACTGTCAGATTCTTCCTGCCTCTTTTCTTGGCAAGATCATGAGCTGCTTGAAGGCCTCCCTTTCACCTGTTTACTATTTGCACTGAAGATGCCACTGGCTCCTGTTAGCCAACCACAGCTGTTGAGGTGACCTGAAATGACTTGAAAATAGACGGAGCCTGTTTATTTGAAGAAATATTCCTCAACTAAACAGGATTGCATTTTTAAAAATGATAGATCACTCTTCTAGGTCATAAAAATATTTATATAGCTCATTCCACAATGAAATTCAGATCACATACTAAATGCAATGGGAAAGGAAAAGACAGAGCAGTAGATTTTGGTCAAGGAGGCTACAGAGACAGTGCACCTAAGTCTATATTACCAGAACCTCCAGTGGTTCTGCTATCACAATGAAGTCACAGGGAGGTAGAATGTAGAATCATTTAATGGTGTTACCTATTACATCTAACACAGCAGTTCTCAAGTCCATTAAATTCTAAATCTCCTTTTAGAACAAATATTTTCTAAGGTCCATTTGCTATCTTGGAATTAAATTTGCGGATAGTATAAACTGCTAAAAGACATTATTTTAGTAAATCAAAGCCATGTCATAATTGTAATCTAAATAATTTTTTAAAAATTAGCTAATTAGTAAAACAGTATCTACTTTGGTGTGGACATTAGAAGACATATTAAGAGGTGGATGCCAGCCTCTACAGAGCATCATCGCAAATTGGTCACAAACATTGTAACTGATACAGATGGTTTGCATTGTCCACTCAGATAACATGATATTGTGTCTGGCAACATTACTGGAAAAATAAACCAAAAATGTTAAGAGCTTTAAAAAAAACAAGGAGCAAAGTAAAATGGATTACTATGAAGTTCTTAAAAATTCAGAGTGTGTTAAAATTGCACAAATATTTTATATATAAAACAGGCTCTAATTTGGATAATTATAAAAGGTTTGTAGTTTATAAACATGAATGTCTGAGAAGAAGTGAAAAATCACTCTCAATGTGGGCCTCATTCATCACATGAGATCTTTCTGCACACTGTAGGATGTCTGTCATACTGGCATCTACCCCTAACTGCTGGAAATCTGCCTCCTCTACCTCATCCCTGTAACAAGCAAAATCCCACCTACTTCCCAAACAGCCTCCAGTGTTTTAGAACTTGTGATCTAAAGAGACTCTCTAAACTTTTGCTAAAATGAAGATAATCAATGTTTTCTAAATCTCAAATCTGGTATGAAAATTAAGTGAGAAAAATGTTCTTGAAATTTTCTGACAAACTGCAACAAATCAAATGAACAAAAACTTATTCTTGCTGCAAAGATTTACTTTTTGGCAAATTTGGAAATTTCTGGTAGTTCCATAATATTGAGGCCTGTCCCCACCTCACTATTTTTAGAAGACTGTTTCCTCATGCCAAGGGCAACAGTCACCCAAGGACACCATTGAATGAACATCGTTCCCTGCCATTCTTCCTGCAGTGATATTTTAAAAGCACCTAAGTAGGAATTGAGGTATCTTACTAGCTAGTGGGTACTGCCATCTAGTGACTTACCTAAACCAGTCAGCTAACTTCACAGAACTTAGCTATCCAGATATTTAAACAAATCAAGTGTATATATACCCAATTTTCTGAAGCAGACATTTATTTTTCATTTTTGTGACACGTTTCTGTGAGAAAGCTGCTACTGAAAATTCATTTGCAAAAAGCAGTTTGTTGCCTAGCTGCTTTGAGGCACGATGATATTCATTATTGAATTCACAAAGTTTTTAACTATTTCCATTTATGCCTAAATTGTGACACCTCCACTAATAACATTTCTCTTTCTGCATGAGGAGAGGAAGGGATGCTTTGTTGCTATGATATTCAGATTTTCTCTGGATTTACTCACACTTGTCCAGCACGTCTGTGTTCGAGTGCCCACACACCTGACCCTAGTGAGTGGTCAAGGACTGCCATCCATTTATCTGATTTCTCAGGTGAGTCCAGCTCTTGCCCGAGGAGCATCAACAGTTGAAATGAAATAGGGATTTATGCTGTATGCTATGGAGTGTCACCTGAGCCCAATGTGTGGCCACTGGTAGTTTATGCCATGATGTCAAGATCCAAGTGTGTGATGTGAGTCTCACAGCCTTCCTGCTACTTAATGCATGTGGCTCAGGAGACAATTCCTGAAAAGGCTGGTAATGAAAACAATCAAACTTCTATTTGTCAAAAAACATACATAAGTTTACAGTCTATTGATAACACTTTATTTTGTTCTTTTAAAACCCTATTGCTTTTTCTGGATGTATCTGTCATAGTGTTAATTAATTTTAGTTAAAATCTGAAACCCCAATGAAATGAAAACAGATCACAAGCATGAAAGAGTGGCCTGTATAGGCCCTCAGACTCCCCAGAGTCTAGCAGCATCTTCTTGCTCATGTAGGCCTTCAAAGGAATATTTATTAATTTGCATTAAATTATTTCTGCAGACAATCATCTCTATTTGTTTTAAACTACACAAAAAAGTCTATCACTACCATTTTCTCATGGACCTTAACTCTATTAACAGTGATTTTTCACTAATGGGTCATTAAATCTTGTCCTTTTCAATTATTCTCGTTATTCAAAATCCTCATTTGTGAAGTCAGAATATTACAGCAAAAGAGTGAAAATTTTTATCCCTTTTTTAAAAATTCTGATTTATTTCTGTTTAATAGCTTATTATTGTAGCCAGAACATAACAATGTTAAATAACAGTGATGACAGACGAATACAATCCTAGGTTTTTAATGACCTATATGAAAAGCCTTTGGAATATAGCAATGCCATTATCTACTATGTCCAAAGATGTATTGTCAGAGTTAGTTTAGAAAAGTAACTTCTAAGGGTCCAAATATTTTTCACAGTCTTAGAGTCTAAAATCAAAATGAATAAACTAAAAATGTAAAAGAACTGAAGTTACCCCCTTATACTATCAGATCACAGTGGAATAAAATTGCAGATCAATAACATAAGAAACCACAAAACTCCCACAAACAAATGGAAATTGAATAACACCCTCCTGAAGAACCAATGGGTCACAGAGGAAATTAAAGAAGAAATTAGACAGTTTCTACAAGTAAATGATGATGCCAGTACAACATACAGGAATCTATGGGACAAAATGAAAGCAGTTCTACGTGGGAAATTAATAGCAGTGAATACCCAGATTAGGAAAACAGAGAGAACTGAGATAAATATCCTAATGCAGAACCTCAACCTTCTAGAAAAAGAAGAGCACAACAAACCCAAAGCTTGTACAAGAAAGGAAATTATAAAGATCAGAGCAAAAATCAGTGCAATGGAGACTAAGAAAATAATACAAAAAATTAATGAATCAAAGAGTTGGTTTTTCAAAAGAATAAATAAAATCAATAAACCTTTAGCCAAACTTATCACAAAAAGGAAGGAAAAGGCTCAAATCCATGCAATTAAGAATGAAAAAGGTGAAGTCAACAGACTCAGCAGAAATCCAGAGGATCATCAATACCTATTTTGAGAAGCTGTACTCTAATAAAATGTAAAACACAGAAGAAATGGACAGATTCCTAGATACATATGAATTGCCAAAGTTAAATGAAAAAGATATAGAAATTCTAAACACCACAATTACAAAGACTGAAATTGAACATGTAAAAAAATTTACCAACAAAGAAAAGCCCAGGTCCTGATGGCTTCAATGCTGAATTCTTTAAGACATTTAAAGAAGAACTATCACCATTACTCTTCAAACTCATCAAGGAGATTGAAAGGGAAGCAATACTTCCAAATTCATTCCTGGGAGCAAATGCTACTTTGATTCCAAAACTAGGGAAAGACCCAACCCAAAAAGAGAACTACAGACCAATCTCCCTACTGAACATAGATGCAAAAATCCCCAACAAGATACTGGCAAACAGAATACAGAGGGTCATCAAGAAGATCATATAACCTGACCAAGTTGGATTTATCCCAGGGATGCAAGGATGGTTCAACATTCATAAATTAATAAATGTAATACATTATATTAACAGAGTCAAGGACAAAAACCACATGATCCTCTCAATAGATGCAGAAAAAGCATTTGACAAAATCCAACACCCATTCATGATAAAAAAAATCCAAAGGATAATTGGAATAGAAGGTCTTTATCTCAACCTGATTAAGGCTATTTATGAAAATCCAACAGTCATCATCATACTAAATGGTCAAAAACTGAAAACTTTCATGCTAAAATCAGGAACAAGACAAGGATGCCCACTATCACCACTCCTGTTCAATATAGTTCTGGAAACATTAGCCACAGCAATTAGAAAAGAGAAAGAAATAAAAGGAATAAAGATAGAGAAGGAAGAAGTTAAACTGTCATTATTTGCTGATGATGTGATACTTTACATAGAAGACCCAAAAAACTCAGCCAAAAGACTTCTAGACCTAATTGACAGACTCAGTAGAGTAGCTGAATATAAGGTCAATACTCAAAAAACAATAGCCTTCTTATACACAAATAGAAGACTCACTGAGAGAGAAATTTGGGAAATAATTCTCTTTACAATAGCATCCAAAAAATGAAATGTCTAGGAATCAACCTAACAAAGGAAGCAAAAGACCTCTACACTGAAAATTACAGCACTCTGAAAAAGAAGATCGAGGAAGATATAAGAAAATGGAAAGACATCTTTGTTCTTGGGTAGGAAGAACAAATGTAGTGAAAATGGCCATACTTCCAAAACTGCTATATAGATTTAATGCAATGCTGATTGAAATTCCAACAATATATTTCACAGAACTAGAAAAAACAATCCAAAAATTCATTTGGAACCAGAAGAGACCTAGAATAGCAAAAGCAATTCTAGGCAACAGAGACATGGCAGGAGATATCACAATCCCCAACTTGAAACTATACTACAAAGCTACTGTGATAAAAACAGCAGGGTACTGGCAAAAGAACAGACCTGAGGATCAGTGGAATAGATTAGAAGATGCAGAAGCAACTCCAGACATACTCAGTAACCTAATCTTTGACAAAGGAGCCAACCACCATCATTGGAGGAAAGATAGCCTATTTAATAAATGGTGTTGGAAAAACTGGATTTCAACCTGCCAAAGATTAAAACTAGACCCATATCTATCACCTTGTACTAAACTAAGATCAAAGTAGATTAAAGATCTAAATATTAAGACAGAAACACTTAACTTGCTGGAAGATAAGTTAGGAAGAACTCTTGAAGACATTGGCATAGGAAAAGACTTCATGAACAAAACCTCAGTAGCATGGGAACTAGCACAAAGAATCACAATTGGGATCTCATCTTATTAAAAAGCTCCTGCACTGCAAGAGAAACCACCAACAGAGCTAACAGACAACCTACAATTTGTAAAATAAATTTTTTAACAGCTGTACCTCAGAGAAAGGAATACTATCTAGAATATATAAAAACTGAAAAAAATCAGACCCTCAAATTCAAAGACCCAATTCAAAAATGGGCATCTGAAATGAACAGACATTTCTCAGACAAAGAAGTAAAAATAGTAAATAAACATATGAAACAATGTTCAACATCACTGGTCATTCGAGAGATGCAGATGAAAACATCACATATTCCACCTCACCCCATAAAGAATTGCTACTATCAATAAATCAGCCAATAACAAATGCTGGCAGGGTTGTGGGAGAAAAGAACCATTCTCCATTGTTGACGCGAATGTAGACTGGTGCAACCACTGTTTAAATCAGTGTGGAGATACCTGAAAGAACTAGACCTAGAGGCCCCATTTGATCCAGCTATTCTCTTCCTGGGTATCTTTCCAAAAGAATTAAAAGAATCATACCACAGCGGTATATGTCCACCCATGTTTATAGCAGCACAGTTTGTAATAGCTAAAGCTTGGAAACAGCCCAAGTGCCCCTCAACTGGAAACTGGATAAAGAAGATGTGGATTTTTTTTTATAAAATGGAGTACTACTCAGCCATAAAGAATGAGAAACTAGAGACATTGATAGCTAAATGGAAGCCTATTGAGGCCATACTCTTAAGTGAAATAAATAGGATACACATGTAAATACTGAATAGTTTCTCTAGTGTAAGAAACTGAAAGTGTAAATAAGAATGAAAAGGATTACAATGAATAAGTGATAATTTGAAATAGGAAGAAAAGTTCTAAAGGGGTAGGGGAAGAGGGATGGGAAGGGGAATGTTAAGCACTGAAAGGAAAAATTATGAGAAAAGGAAAAAGTGGAAACAAAGTCTATGTAAACAGGGAAAGGTGGAGGGGGTGAAGGGCGCACAGGTAATGGGAAAAAATTAAGAACCAAGATACATCATGTACAGGTACAAGCACTCAATGATAAATGTAAACATGGTATATACCTAAAATGTGGCAATAAAAGTATTTATGCAAAAAAAGAAAGAAAAACGCTACACACATAGAGAACATTCTGTATAGACCTATATATGTGAGGTTCAAGAATATATCAAATTCATATCAAAAAGTAGTTGCCTCTTGAGGATGGGAGAATTGTCTGGAAAATAGCATAAAGGAAACTTTAGATGTGATGAAAATATCTTATGTCTTCATTTGAGTGATAAATACATGGGTATATACATTTTTCAAATCTTAGATAACTCTCTACAGTCAAATCTATGAGTTTTATGAGTGTAAAATATGCATTAAAAAGACATGATAATGTGCAGTGGACAATCAATCAAATATTTATTTTCCTCATTCATCTCCAATATTTTCATCAAGCTAAAAAGCAAAAATAAAGTATGTTTATATTTATTTTTATGGGAATATTTTCTCTTATTATACATAAATGCCTACAGTAATATGTTCTCAGAATTTAGAAAAATAAGACTGTCCTATAAGTTAAACTTATTCATACTTACTGAATAGAATGAGTTATTTGCAAAAATTATTTGAAGAGAAAGCGATTCACATAATACTGTGAGAAATTGTGAAACTCTTGTAATAGTGGCCACAATATACTATTGTATGCCAGATGCTTAATATGTCTTATCTCTAATTCTTATAAAATCCTAAAAGTTATATTTTATTTTAAGAAATAATTGATTCCTGAAAGAGTTAGGTAACTTGCTAAAAGCCAACTGTTAGGAAAATGACCATTCTATGGGCTTCAACCTAGATTTGCCTCAATTTCTATGTCCTCTCCCTAAAAGTTCTGTGTTCTTTCCACTAAAATTTCTATGCTATTTCTGCTAACATAAATAGTGCTTCCTAAAACAATTTTGATTGCAGAAGACTGATCTTGTCAACATTAAGATCTTCCTGAAGAAAGAATAT
Organism: Heterocephalus glaber; assembly: GCF_053883595.1. Classification (NCBI taxonomy): domain Eukaryota; kingdom Metazoa; phylum Chordata; class Mammalia; order Rodentia; family Bathyergidae; genus Heterocephalus; species Heterocephalus glaber. Next base: position 9,901,028 of record NW_028258303.1, read on the forward strand.
GTTAACAGAGGAGCTTGGATAGGACACATGAATCTTGAAAAACATTTAATGAGACAAAATATATTTGGTAATGTATTTATTCAAATATCTTGAAGATATGGAAATATATTAGTGTAGAAGAATTTTCTGTTTCCTAGGGGAAGGTTTATGTTCTCATTTTGTGCATTTGATTTTGGCTTATGGAAGTATTTAGTCAGGTCTTAATAGTTCCTTTAAACTACTTCATAACATTTCATAAACCTTTGTCACATGTAATGGTTTGTAATTTTGTTTCCTAGATAACTTGAATGCAAGGAAAGAGTGCCCTGAATAAAGGGAAGATGTTCTCTAGTCGATGAACATTACACATTATATTATAAGTGAAGAATTAGGATTCTGTTTTAGTCATCAGCATATCATGAGGTTATTTAAGGAGTGAGAGTTAGAGATCAAAATTGCTGTAATTTGGATCTTAAATGTCATCCAAAGTCTCATGTATTAAAGTCATGGTCTCCAGCCTGTGGCACTATTGGGAGGAGTGTGAAACTTTAAGATCTTGGCAAGTCTTAAAACAGGTTAAATGTATTTTGCATAAGATGGACACAAGCCTTTTGGGGACCAGGAGCAGAATGCTATGACTTAGATCTAAAATGCCCCCCCCCAAGTCTCATGTATTTATCATCTCATGTATTCACAGATGGAGCTTTTGCAAGGTGATTGGATCATGGGAGCACCATATTCATCAGTGGATTTTCCCATTGATGAGTTTATAGTTAAATGTACTATTAGGAGGTAGAAAGTGGTTAGAAGAGGTTACTGGGGCCATAATGTGGAAAAGCTCTTTGCTTCCTGGCTGCCATGGAGTGAGCAGATTTTCTCCACCATGTCCTTCCACCATGCCATTTTTGCCTTGGAGGCAGCCAAGTATGGACTGAAATTTCTGAACCATGAGCCAACCTCTCCTCCTTTAAGTTGCAGGTATTGGACATTTTCTCCCAGCATGGGAAAGTGAATAATATTGAAAGTCCATTTTGAAGTAATCAAGAGAAGAATCAAGGGTTTGGGATGTGTTGATTAAGATTCTTCAAGTTATACCAGTAAAATGCCCATTCTTTATTCTTATCTCCAACTATCTTAATTTAGAAAAATACAGTTTGGAAAAGTAGGTTGCTCCATACTAAAAACCTTTTCCAGTTGCCCTACAGGCATTCAGAAAATATCCACCTTTATTACCAAAGTGGCTTTGAGGGAGATTGGAACATGAATGCCTGCATTAATTACTGCCTGGGCTTTACCGCACTTCCTCTTAGTGCAACATTTGTTATAGCCTTTTCTTCAGCATCCACTGTGGGCTAAGCGTGCCTTGTCAGTACTTCTCTTCACCTGGCCCCTCATACTGCCTTGGGCTTCCCTTAAATAATGGTGTCATACAGCCATGGGAACCCATACAGTACTTACATGTATGGTCCTGAATATGAGAAGGGTTGGAAACAATATCTTCCTAATCTAGTAACAAATGGCAATTAATATGTTCTTCAACCCTTTAGTACCAGAGGCAGTGTCTTAATTTTTTATTTTTATTTTTATTTTTTGGTACCAGGGATCAAACTCGGGATCTTGTGCTTGTGAGGCAGGCGGTGGAACCACTGAGCTAAATCCCCAGCCCTAATTTTCTACCTTCTAATTATAGCAGAAGTAATGGTTCCCTTCATACATCAGTTCTTTGGTACTGAGGAAGTTATTGTGGCAGGTTTAGACCCAAACTTCTAATCTCTCCAACCATGTTGTAAGCACCTATTTCTCTGTATTAAATTCATTTTTCTTAATATATTTAAAATATTATTTTGAATATTATTTGAATTTTGCTTGATTATTCCAGTTTGAGGTAAATATTGCACTCTAGGAGTCATTAATTTCTACATATCACATTGAGATCTTGAACAATGTCTGGCTTTCATATGACAGATCCTTCCCCCAAATCCCCAACCCACTTGGAAATCTGGGGACTGGTAACTATAATTTCTAATGGAGCCAAGGAAAATACTGCCCCACAATATTGACACTACTCAAACTCTTGGAACAAACCTAGATTACCTTCATTGCTGGAGGTAGGGAGATAGTTCCCCATTAAATAGGCAAATACTGGAACTCCACTGAGCCAGAGGCTACATTGTCTCTCCACAATTTAAATTATCTTACCTAAAGTTCACTGGGAGGCCAAGTGTCATCTATAATAATTAGGTATCTAACAAGGAAAATATTCATGGAGAGTGAGGCTTAATGGGAATACTTCTTTAACAAATACCTCCTTTAAAAAAATCTATTAATTTGAAAATGAAATCTTTTTATATGTTACTCACATTATTATATTGTTAGGCAAAAGATCCTGGATATTAGCCTGTTTGAAAAGCCAGAGTTATTACTATAAATGTCAAATAAAATGTTAATCTCTAATGAAACAGTTTTATCTTCTATACTGTTTTGTCACCATTATTGGCTAATACAAACCCTCCCTACCATAGTCTCGAATGCCAGATAATCAGATATGTCAGATTCTGTGTAAAATGGAATGAAGGTGAGCTCAGTAATGCATTGAGACTCATTCCTTGTTAATCAATCAGGTGCAATAAGGCAGGTGTTTTTTAAAACTGTGTTTGGCTCACTAGAAGATATTTTAGTTAACATTAGACTTTTCCAGATCTTATGCCATGGTGGGGGAGATATTGAAGGAATGTAACGTGATTATAGACTATCATTTGGGTATCACTAGTTTTATATATTTATGGTAATATAAAAATAATTTGTTGTAGAATATCTAAATTCCTATTAGTGCTTGATCAGTATGTATTTGCTCAAGAAATGGACATAAATATACCACTACTATCATGAAAAAGTGGTTTGTGGGTTACTTTTTGTTTTATATTAAGAACGTTATAACACTCAAAATATTAAGAAACATGGTGCCAGAGGATGAAGTTTCCCAGAAATGTTACTTGTGAGTAATGCACAGGCAAATAAATATTAAAAAAGAAGAGACTTGATTAAGCCTCACTGTTGAAAATGAGAGTCACCTTCTCTCCCTTCAGGGCATTTGCTTTTGAAAGTTTGCAGCTCTAAAGTCCCCAATTATAGCCTTGCGAGGGAAATTCCCATCGTCATTCTTCAGAACAAATTTCAGGTAGCTCTTCCCTCCTTCTTGAGATTAAGAACAGCTTGCACATTGAACAGGATTCTATATGTGTGTTTTCTTTTCTAAGGACAGTAGAAGGTCTGAGGGAATTCCACCATGACTCAGGCATTATTTCATCTACAAATAAGGACTATATTTCAACCAGCAATTATTAGTATGTCAGCTGATTTAGACTCTTGAGTTTTAGCATCCTGTTTCCAAACTGTCACCAGAACTGTGATGTCTCATGTTTGAAATGTCAGTAACACAGATAAGAAAAGCTAATGAGGCACATAGTATGGTAAATGATGTTTGTTAAGGATGACCCTTTACTTCTTTGCCAAACCTGACTCTCAGACATAAGTAACATCCAGAATATCAGCTCATTTAATTGGACTGCTCTGTTGAGATGTGACTGAATCACTAAGGGAAGAAATAACATGTGCTCCTTCACTGGCTTTTGAGTTGAGCCTCTCCAGAATGATTTAAATGATGCCCGGGGCTGATTTTGTGTTCAGGAAATACATGATAATTTGATGGAGGCCCCAGTAGACAATCTCATCAGTTAGTTTTATATGTCCATTCTCTGCTGTTAGCAGCAATATTAACAAAGTTACATGACAAATAAATCTTTTTAAAACATCAGATGTAAGTTAAGTTTCCTCCACGGTTTTCTGTGAGAGCAAAATTTTCACTGGAAGATCAAAGCATTTTTGAACTTTATGTAAGTGGTTCTTGGGCTAGCAATTATTGCTCCACAATATCTGAAAATATCCTGTGATGGAGAGCAAAGGAAAGTTATCATCTCTTTTACCTAAAGACTTTTAGTAAAGCCATATCATTAAAATGTATGACCTATCCCCCAGCAATAATGCTAGTGAATTTGATAAAGACTTGTATCTTTGTTCGGATTCCAGGCTGCTCTATTTTGAAAAGTTATATTTTTATGTTCAAAAATTATATAACATTCCTAGAGAATCCTTTCTTACTATGAACCTTCAGGTACTTCTAAAAAAAGCTATTAAGATTTAGTCTCAAAATTAACCCTTTTGGAGTTAGTATAAGCCTCCATAAATTTTTTATACAAAGATTTTTTTAATCTTTTAGAATAGGCTCAGTGATTTCAGAGCTTTAAAGAAGAAATTTTGGTATTGAACTTTTTGCCAAAATAACATTTTCCTATCTTATGTAGACTGTATAATTTATATATGGATTTATTCTTACTAAGACTGACAATAAGCCATTCATTCAGTTAAAAAAAAAATGGTTCGACTATGTAAATATTCAGGCACCCATCAAATATGACCAAAAGTGAAATAATGTACCAAGAAGCACTCATGGACAAATAGAAAATTTGTGCCATAGGCCAAATGCTGCCATGGGAAGTGTTTGCACCATAAGTCCTGACTCTGCCACTAAGTAGAAGCAGATAAACAGTCAGTGGCTTACATCAATTTTTAATTAGAGATAGCTGGACAAAAATTTCATGAGCCACAGGAAAGAAAATGGGAAGAGAAGGCCAGAAGGAAATAAATAATATGGAGCACAAAGGATATTAGACAACAATATGACATAAAAAATTTGCCAGTTAAAACAGGAAACAGAAAGAGAGTGCAAAGAGAAAACTTCCTGAAACAAAGTAAGGCTATTGTCCAAAATGAGATTCTTCCAAGTATGACTAGCAGGTAGACAGCAGAAAACCCTAAATACAATAGTTTTATTTATCTATATTTTTGATTATTTATATTTTAATCAGCAAATACAATTGTGTATATTAATCATATATGATATGATTGTTTCAAATATATTTCAATGTATGTGCTAATTCCATTTATACTACTAGTTTATCTTAGTTCATTGAAAAGAAAGTTTTGTGCTATTATCTGTTTCTTTTTGTAAGAGAGAGTCTATTTTGTCTATGACTTGTACTCTGAGTAACATTTAGGCCATTCTTTTAAGATTATGGTACACAGTGTTTTATTATTTATTATTATTCTCTAATTATTTTGTCATGAAATTTTGTTTTATTTTTTCACAGAATTAAGAATTCTTTTTATATTTTATTTATTAATATCTACTTGTGTTACATAAAATAAAAAGTAAAAAATAAAAATAAAATATATATATATTGTGTAATGGCTAATTCAAGCTATTTAACATTTGAATTACCTCACATATTTATTGTTTTTGTCAGAACACTTAAAATTTACTGTCTCGGTGATTTTCAAGAACACAATACATTCGTATTAACTACAGTCACCATATTCTTCAACAGGCCTCTTGAGCTTATTTCTTTTCTCACTGAAATTTTGCATCCTTTGACCAATATCTTCTAAACACCTAGCCGTCATATCTCCTGTTCTACTTTCTGCTTCTGAGAGTTCAAGACTTTTAGATTCCACATATAAGTAGAATCATGTATTTGTCTTTATGTACTTGGCTTACTTCACAATCTTTATGTCCAGGTTTATCCAGGTAGTCAAGATAACAAGATTTCAGGATTTCCTACTTTTTAAAAGATGAATGGTATTCTACTGTGTACATGTATCATATTTTCTTTATCCATTGATAGGCACTGAGGTTGTAGCTATTATTGTGAATAATCATGCTCTGAACGTGGGAGTGCATTTTTTGGCATTTCCTTTTGGATATATACCCAGTGTTGTGGGATTGTTGGATTATATAATAGTCTTATTTTTACTTTTTGAGGAACCTTCATACTGCTTTCCATAGTGGCTGCCCCAAGTTATATTTTCACCAAGCATGAAAAGATTCCCTTTTCCCCATATTCTCACCAATACTTTTCTTTCATTTTCATACAATTACCCTTCTAACAGATGGGAGAAGATAGCTCATTGTGGATTTGGTTTGCATTTCCTGATGATTAGTAATGCTGAACAGTTTTTCATGTTCCTCTTGGCCATTTGTCTCTCGTAATGTCTATTAAGGATTTTGTCCACTTTGAAATTGAATTATTTTTTTCTTGCTTTGAATTGTTTAAGTTCTTTATATAATTTTCATATTAACTCCTTTTCATATGTGTGGTTTGCAAATATTTTCTCCCATTCTGTAGATTTTATTTTCACTCTGTTGTTTGCTTTGTTTTTCAGAAACATCTTATTTAGATGTAATTCTATGTGTTGATTTTTGCTTTGTTGCCTGTGCTTTTGGAAATATTCATCCACTGTTTCATTTCACAGATAAAGTTCATGAAGTTTTCCCCATGCTTTCTTCTTGCAATTCTCAGTTTTATGTATTTTGATTAAAAGGCTAATATTTTAAGTTAATCTTTATATAGTGTAAGATAAGAATATAATTCCATTCTGCATGTGGTAATCCAGTTGTCCCTTTATCAGTTATTTAAGAGATGATTTTTCTCCACTGTGTGTTTTTGGCAGCTTTGTTAAAACTTAGTTGACCATAAATGTATGGGTTCCGTATTTTATTCCCTTTGTCTATGTGTCTGTTTTTATGTGAGCACCATCCTGTTTAATTACTACACTATATTTTAAGTCAGGTAGTGTGGCACCTACAGCTTTGTTCCTTTTGTTGCTTTGGATATTCAGAGCCTTTTGTGATTTCATGTAAATTTTGGGAATTTTTTTCTGTGAAAAATATTATTAGAATGTTAATAGAGATTGTACTGAATCTGTAACTTGCTCTCTGTAAAATAAGCATTTTCACAATATTAGTTTTTATAATTCATGAGCATGAGATATATTTTCTTTTATTTGGGGCTGTTTAATTTCTTTCATCAATGTTTTCAGTTTCAGTGTACAGATCTTTCATCTCCTAAGTACTATATTTTATATTATTTTATTTTATTTTTGATAGCAATTCTAAATGGGATGGTTTTCAAATCTCTTTCTTTGGACAGTATTTATTTATTTAGTTAGTTAGTTAGTGTGGTACTGGAAATTTAACCCAGGGTCTTCATACTGAGCCACATTTCAAGTCCTTTTTATTATTTTTTCAGTTTTTAAATTTTTTGAGACAGAGTTTCACTAAATTCCCCAGGCTGGACTTGAACTTGGAATCCTCCTGATTCAGACTGAATATAGAAACACTATTGATTTTATATGTTAATTTTTATATTCTACAACTTTATTGAATTTATTTATTAGTTGTCTGGTGGAGTCTTTAAGATTTTCTGTACATAAGGTCATGTCGTCTGCAAATAGAGATGATTTAATTTCCACTTTTCCTGTTTGGATGAGTTTTATTTCTTTCCCCTAAATACTTGTTCTGGCTAGGAGGTGTACATCTTTACCTTTCTGATTTTAGAGGATAATTTTTCAAATTTTACCACTTCTTATGATGTTGAGTTGTGAGTTTGTCATATATGACTTGTTATGTTGAGGCATATTCCTTCCATACTTAATTTGTCTGGAGTTTTTAACATGAAGTGATGCTGAGCTTTGTCAAATGCCTTTTCTGTATCTATTGAGATAATAAACTGTCTTTGAAACCCTAGGATAAGTCCCACTTCATTACAATGAAAGATCATTTTTAATGTACTACTGAATTCATGTTGCTTGTATTTTGTTGAGGATTTTTGCATCTCTGTTCATCAAGGATATTGATGGCTAGTTTTCTTGTTATGTCTTTTTCTGGCTTTGTTTGTGGGTAGTTGTAGACTCATAAGATGAGTTTGAAAGTATTTTTTTCTTCAATTCTTTTGGAAGCATTTGAGAAGAATTGGTATTTGTTCTTTAAATGAATGTTAAAATTCAGCAACAAAGACATTAGGTTCTAGATCCCCCCCCCTCCCCACCCCTGGGAAAGTTTTATCACTGATTCAAATCCCTTAATCATTATGGGCCTGTTCTATAGCTATATTTTTTCATTATTTATTCTCAGTAGGCTGTGCATGTTTAGGAATTTATCCATTTCTTCTAGGCTATCCAATTTAGTGACAATTTAGTGACATGAATAGTTATTCATGATATCAATGGCAATGTCTCCTTCTTCATTTTTAATTATACTTATTTGAGTGCTCTCTTTTTTGACAGCTAATCTAGCTAAAACTCTCTCAATTTTTTATCTTTTCAGAAAATCAAGTGTTAGTTTCATTGATCTTTGTCTATGCTAATCTCTATTTCATTTATTTTCTTCTATAATATTCACTATATACTTTCTTCTATTAATTGTTTTTAGTTCACTCTTTTTTTCTAGTTCCCTGAAGAATACTATTATTTACTTGATATATTTTTTATTTTCTTTTTTGTATGCAAATATTTATTGATATAAATTTAAACTCTTAGGGCTGCTTTTACTATATCCGTAAGTTATGTTGTGTATCCATTTTCACTTCTCTCCAGGCATTTTTAAATTTTCTCTTTAAGTTTTTCCTTGACTCATTGATTGTTCAGAAACATTTTGTTTAACTTCCGTATGTATGTGAATTTTCCAAAATTTCTCCCATTAATTTCTCATTTCATAATGTTATGGTCAGATGGCAAATGTGACTGTTATCTTCTCTGTAATACAAGTCTGACTACATCCACAGAACCCAAAGAGGCAAATTCTCCTTCTCCATAGAATATGTTCCCATTTTCAGAGTAGATTCAGTGAGAAATACTGAAAGTATTTAGTCCCCTAAGCTTTAGTTTGCTTGGGTAAAAATATTTCGGCTTTTGTTGATTCCAAATTTTTCAGTTTTTTCCATGTTTGAAAGTCATTTTGATTCTTTCATTTTTCAAGTGTTTCCACCACATTCTTTGACATAAGTGAAGACAAATAAAGATGGCACAAATACACTCCCTTTAAGTAGTGATGGATCCAGGTATGAATGCATATGTTAGACACTGCCTACCCAAGTGATATAATTTGGGAAACAGTGGCAAAACTTGTTCCAAACCTTCATTTAAATCACCCTAGATAGCTGTATTACTCTTGAAATTTTACTCCTAAAGATTTATTGGATGGAAGAGTTCAAAGCACAGACAGACCTTCTGTTGCCAAAAACTGCATAGTTGGGAGGCTCCTGCAGGGGCTGCTGAAGAATTCACACAGGTACGTCATGAAAGAATCAGCATTTGGTCACCTTTTGCTCAGAACTTGGAAAATTGTCAAATTTGAGGGAAGAAAAAAGCAACGACATAAATGAGTCATTTGCCTAACCTTTCTTCCTTTCTCACTTCTCTGTCCCCAGTACATGAAGCAAAGCAGCAGCAAACTGGGAATGAGAAACAGTCTCTACTTTAGACTCACTTCCCAGTTCCAGATTTTTTGTGCCAAAAGCCTTGCTGATGAGAGAAAGGTTTAAATTGGATGTAAGCTTGCCAAGCTCATGTTAAATGACTAAGACTGATGAGGAAGCTGTGAGATTTCCTCCAAGACATCAGTAAGAAATGGAAATGAGAGCTCCACTAAAAAGCTGAAAGAAATGATTTCAAAAAGAAAAGATTAACAATTTTTTATCTGTCATCAATCTAGCTGATCATTCATCTACCTGCACATTGTTATAAGTAACTCAAATTTAAATTCATTTGTCTAATCCTTTTCTTATTTAGCACAAATCTAACACAAAGCCACAGGGACAATAGGAGTGCCAAGGGGAAGTGATAGAAATAATTTTGAAATAGTGTAGTTTTGGGGAAACATCATGGATCCTAATAATCTTAAGGGTCAGAGGTACAGTTTGTCAAATATTTTTTAAGCATTTGGGGGAATCCTTATAACTTTGTGAAGGAAACATTATTCATTCCAGCTTGAAGATTAGGAAAAGGGCACTAGAGAAATTGTGCAAATCATCAAAAGTAATTGGCTAAGAACCAAGACTTAAAGATGGAGAGTATACAGACAGGGTCCCTGCTGTAGTCATTGCACATGCTATGTGGACTCAAGAGGGAAGGAAGACAGTATATTTTGGTAGTGATAATAGCAGCAGAAAAAAAGAGGAGGTGAAAACACGGAGGAGAAGAAGAAAATATAAAGGAAAAGTATGGTAGAAAAAACATTTTCCAACTTTACAGTTATGGTTATCCAAAATGTTCAACTTTGTTATAGTTTACACATTGGAAAATCAAAGAACTGACTATAAAACACATGACATCATATATTTTACCTTTATCAACCTACTCTTGGTTGTATATCAATGTCTATGTGTTTCAGAAAGGAAACTGTGCAAAATTAATAACTAACCACAAAACATGCTCCAAGAAAAGTAATTGTTTTTGTTCTAAAGAGCTGTTTATTTCCATGTTTGAGATGATGTGAGCCAAGACATAGCATGGAAAATGGAATGAATTTCTAACCCTTCCCGTGATCTGAGTTCATGGAAAGGGCTTCCTGATGTTGGAAAACATCAGACATAACAATAATAAAGTAGCTCACATAAATACATCATTCAGCAAAAATACTGAAAAAATTGTGCACAATTACAAAGAAACCTGTCAGCTACTTTTTTTCATTAATGGAGACTTGTGAAACTTTTAAAATCATTTTATGTGAATACAATATAAAAAGTATATTATTCTTTCTCCATTGCATTAAAGCCCCCAAATATCTGCTTGCACACATGAATATAAAATTAGACTTCTGAAACCATTGAATTTATTTCATATTCACTAAACCATAAATATAGTCATAAATATATGACTTAGGTGTGTGGTTATGTGTATATGCACCTGTTCATGTGTGTCTTTGCATGAAGGGAAAGTTTTGAACTGAGGGAGAAATATATCTATATATCAGAATTCACTGTTATGCCAATAAAATCTAGATGCCAGTCCAGATTGTGATTGGTTACTTCACAATCACACTTCAGATCTTCTCCATACACTGATAATGAAAATTATGCACTGCTTCTAAATCTGAGATTCAAAATGACTCAAAGTAAACTGTAAGAAAATCAAGCAATCTTCTCATAATTAAAGCAAGGCTCTAAAATATAGATAGTATGCTCTATTCAAAATTTTTCCTATTCAATTTGCAAGTCATTTTTTAGTTACTTTCAAGAGTGTACCAAGTATACTCTTCATATATGCTGTTTACCCTAAAATAATGTGCTTTCTTACTCTTGGTACACAAGGACGTGGACCTAAACAGTATTAGGAGCCTAGAGAAAGATGTTGTATCATGAAGAAATTTGAGCAAAGCAATGTGTATTTGCAAGCCAATTCAAAATCCAGTGGTTACTTTTCCATGTTTTAAAGCATTGATATATATGTAATTTTTTCTAAAGTCTGCTTCATTACACTCATCTTCTAGATCATTATTTGTCTTCCAAGTGGAAATCTGCAAAAAAAAAGAACTTGTTTGCAGCACTAATATGTCTGGGAGTCCAACACAATATCTCAGCCTACTGCTGTAATACTCATGTAGAACCAACAGAGCACCCAACTAGGAAACAGTCCACATATTGATTAGAAATATGTTTGGCAAATGTGAGAGAACAACTTATTAAAGTGGCTTAATCAAATAGGAATTAATTTTATCATTAACAAGCTAACTAGAGATAAGCCAAGGGCTAGCACAGCTGCTAAGGGAAACCAGCAAAGAGAAAAGCCCCCTCTCTTCATTGCTGCTCAAATATTCTTCATAGGTTAATTTCTGCTAATAGTAATAAGATGGCAGTTTTGCCTTCAGGGAATGTATATCATTGTTCCAGACAGGAAAGAACAAAAGAATCATTTCATGTGATTTTTTATTTTTAAAAAATCAGGGAAACAAGGGGTTTCTTGGTACTTGTCACCAGTAGATTTCTAGTTATAAACAATTGACTAGAACAGGACAATATGGTAAACATTAACAGTAAAGTAATATGAAATGCTGAACATTTTTAACTGGGAACAGAGATCTCAATTTTACTGTTGGTGGTGGGGAAGTATTGGTTTATGAAGTTGGCAGTTACATTTGTTGTTGTTAATATTAAGTGGCTCATAAAATCAGAAAGGTAAATATCTACCAAAAATAATGGAAAATACACAGATCGATTTAAAGAGGAATCATACATTGGCCTTGCTTTTATTTTGGAGGCTCATAAAACAAACAAATTATAACTTGTCTATCTGTTACTTCTGAAATGGTCTATCTTAATTCTATAAGAAAAATCTTACCTCCTTAAGAGCAGTTTAAATTTAAAAGAAACTGAAGGATTTTCATCCAGTTGTATGTAGGTTTGTCTTTTAGATTTGTCTTTCTAGATTCATTTACTGTCTTGTGAATTTGTATCTTTATTGAGGAGTGCACCATGCCTAATGAAAACCTCTTCACATACTCCCGTTACACACACACACACACACACACACACACACACACACAGAGACACCCCTCTCTCTCTCTTTCTCTCTCTCTCTCTCATAAATCTCTGCTGTTATTGGTTTCATAAGAGCTCATGTGGTCTTTCCTAGTCTTTCCTATGTGCACACACCTATCTGTGTTCAAATTTCCTTTTCTTTTCTTTCCTTTTTTTTTTTTTTTTTTTTTTTGGTACGGGGGATCGAACTCGGGCCCTTGCGCTTGCACAGCAGTCAGCAAAACCACTGAGCTAAATCCCCGGCCCTAAGATTTCCTTTTCATGTAAGAACACTGGTCAGATACAATAAGAACCTATCTGAACACTCTCATTTAAACTTAATTTCCTTTTTAAAGACATTACTTTTAAATATGGTTATATTGTGAGGTACTAGGCATTAGGGATTCAACATTTAAATTTTTGGGAAACTTAACTCACATATATTGGGTATGTGTATGGAGGAAGGGTCTTTTGTTCCCAAAACCCATTCCTTGTCACATTTTTTTTTTAACACTCTGAGGGTTAGAAACAAAAAGAGAGTAATTCAAAATACAGTGAAGGAGAACACATATGGTACCAAAGAACACAAAGAGAACTCTAGTTGGGAAAAGAATAAGGATAGTTTTCACCACCACATGTTACTTAATGCTTCCCAGGACAGAATCGGGAGACAGACAAAGCTTGGTTTGAAGACAAGCTCTGACCATATTTACGATGAGATCTTGGCCAAAATAACCAACTTCTCTGAACTAACTTCCCAGTTTCCCCATTCTTAAAATGTGGAAGATAACACCTACCTTACGGTGTAACATAAAGATTAAAAATAATATACTTAGTACAGTATCTCAACACATTGGGAGGTTAGGAGTGCTCCTTTGGGAGCCAGCTGTAAAATTTACTAGCTTAATATCTATGGATACTAAATGCCTTGTGGTACTTAATGCCTCATACCATACTTTCCCCATTTCAGAAATGAGGCAAGAACAGCATCTTCTATGTTGATGAGACTAAATAAGATGCAACGCTTAAAGTACTTATAGTAGTATTGCATTTAACAAAAGTGAGCTGTTAATATTCAACATCAAATCATTGCTAGTATTGATATCTGTCCCAAAGAGTAGAGATATAGTTTTATTTTTATAAAGACAAATAGATTTTTAGTAAAAGCAAAGCAAAAAACAAAATAAAATATTCATGGAGATGATGTTACATTCTTTGACTTCTACTTCACAAATTCCCACCCTAACTTTCCTGCTAGAAGTGGCTGAGGACTGGGGATTTGCTAAAGCTCAACACACAGAAGGCAAGAATTATAGCTGTGATGTTGTCCTACCTTTTCTTCCGGTCAGCTGCCACCTAGAGACACCTCGCATGCAGCTTTCAAAGACACAATATTCCAGACCAAGGGGACAGAGTGGTTGTGCCCTGTAGGAAGGAAGTGCATCCATGTGTTCTGGCTTTCATCTTAGCTGTGGACCCATTTCAGCTTTGTCTCATCACTTTTTATCCAATTCTGGCTTTGCTTTTCTCTCAGCCTCTACCCCCAGTTTCCCCAAATCTAGAGCACCTTTACTCTACAGTTGTTCCCAGCCAAACAAACTTCTGCCAAAATGAAAAAAACAGCTGGATGGCAAAGGTACTTTGTATGTTCCTGTTTACATAAAACACTGAAGTCAGAAAAATGTATCAGTCCTTCTAGGGAAGCAGGGCTGTACAAGTTTGGGAATTATAGTTGCAAAACATGCCTAGGTACAAGTGAGTATTTATACACAAAGAAAGGAAGCTGTTTCATTATTAGACCCAAAATAAAAATTCTATAATGAAATAATTGTCTGCAATAGAGGGAATTAGTTAACTTGAGATCTTAGTTCAGAAAAACCCAGTGTTGTATATACTATGTGACCAACACATAGCCCAGATCAAATAGGTGCTAGTGATTGTTTCTGGACAGTGAAACTATAAACTTTTCCTCTGGTCTCCTTATATTTTTCAAAATAGGTGACTCTGTTATAAAAAAAAAAATTCATATAAATTAATGGTAATACTAGCCTTCCTCCAAAGTGCTTCCCAAGTCCCTCCCTGGTACTGACACTGGCGATGTTCCCCTGCCACAGTGCACCAGGGTTGGCCTGTGTGACCAGTGGAATACAGTGGAGGTGAAAGTGTGCCACTTTCAAAATAAGGTTATATTAGGCTGCAGCGTCCATCATGGGCCCTCACTCTTTCTCTGTCTCGTCACTCCTGAGGGAAGTCATTGCTGTGTTACAAAGACTGTCCTGTAGCCTGCAAAGAAAACTGGCAAGGAACCAGCATAGACCTGATGTCTGCCAGCAGCAAAGCAAGAAAACCTTCAACAACAGTAGAGCCTGAGGTGGCAAGGGTGTCTCCAGAAAGTTCTCCTGCAGACTCACTAGAGTCCCTTCACCAGAATTAGCTGCATTCCCAAGTCTCCCAGATTCCTGACCCTCAAGGATTGTGAAGAGTAATGAATACTTGTTACTAGTTCAATTAATTTGTTATTTGGAAGTAGATAACATTTTTCCTACAAGATTGATGAGAAAGACAATCAGATAGATAAAACTGTCTCCTTTTTCCAGATGCTTATCCACTTTTCCATAAAATAGAGAATAATAGGCACTATTAATATTTATCAGAAGGACTCCAGATTTGGAGTAATTCTTTCAATGTGGAAAAGCTGACCAACATGAATATTACCAACCTTCTCTTCATATTTTCCTATCTCTGAAGAGGGAACTTCTTTTCCATCACAGATTATATCTGGACTGATAGAAAAACCTGAGGTAAAATGACTATAAGAGTGGGAAAGTACCCTTCAGGTTAAAGTAATTTTGTACTAACTATGGAATTTTATAAAAATAGCCTACAGCTAGCATTTTATTGAATGCTAGACCAAAGGAGCAAACCCAAATTGAAAGCACTGAGTTATTACATTCCTGCTTTGACAGGGCAAGGAAATAGTTCCATTATTAGAAGAGCCCTTGGGCTCACTGCTGACTAAATTGTACATATGACGAGGCTGACTGAGTACAGCATTTTATATACTGACATTTTACCAAAACTTGTCTAGAAAGTAGGGTTTTCTCTACGTCACCTATTTCCTTGCAGAAACAACAGGATCTTCTAAATATTTTTCTTTCAATCTTTGGTACATTTCCAAGTGGGTTCCAGCATCACTTTAGCAACAGTCAATAAATGATATGATTTGAGTTTTTAATTTGTTGTCACTTGTTTAACCATTCCTGGCTCCTTCTCTCTCAGGAAATGTAAGAAACAAATAAGCAAATAAACAAACAAAAATAAGAAAGAAAAAAGCCCACAGCAATTTAGAAACCAAAATTTTCAACTTGGTATAATGAAACATAAATGCATATAACTCGGATATCCAGAAGCACTCCTGTTAAAGGCTTATCCCAACACATGAACACCCTCATGACCACATCAACAACATTAGAACCACTGTTAGTGACCCAGGAGTTCATCGCAATGTCGTCTGCCAAGGCCTACAACAAGAGTACTACTATACAATTTATCCCTGATTACTTTTCTTTCTGTTTCTCTGTCTTTTCTGTCTCCTTTTCTTTCCTTCCTTCCTTCCCTCTTTCTCTTTCTTTCTTTCTTTCTTTTCACTCCCCCCCCCCCACCCCGTTTCTCTCTGTCTCTCTGATTGAGCTCAGGGCCTTCACACAGAGCTACACTCCCAGCATGCTTCCACTGGCATCTGCAAAAATGTTTATATTCTCACATTGTCTGAAATTTCTTGTAACATTCTTGCTTACCTGAACCAGTTGGAGGCTTTCTGTGCCTTAAGGACATTACTTTTCCTACCGGTATCACAAGAGGAGAATGCTTCTCTTTCTCCCAACAGAATGTTAGGAGGAGGGAAGGTTAACATGCTTTTTGTTTCCCATCACAGTTTCCACATGAGATTAATGTTCTTCCCTTGAAAAACCAAATAAACAAAAAGTCTTTCAGCAACCCATGTCATCTTCATATCACCTTTCTGATTTACAGGTATCTACCATGCATTTGGTTGTTCTCTATATTCATTGTCAATTTTAGCACTTGACTTCAAATCCTTATTCTTATAGAATTCCTGTCATTGATCATGAAGATTTTAACATCTTTGTAGATAATTTGTTGTAACTTTTAGCTATGTAAGCTTTCAACTGTTTACATCCAAAGTCTTGCATTTCACCTTTCTTCATTGACATTCATGGCCACACCCTAAATGGGAGAGTCCACAAACTATGGCCAATGGTCAAATTCACCCCATGGCCTGTTTCAGTACAGCCTGAAAACTAAGATTGGATTTTATATTTTTAAGAAAAATAAAGCCAAATGTATTCATTTATATATATTGCTTATGACTGCTTCTGTGTTCCAGTGGTAAAATGAGTATTTGAGACAGAGTCTCAATGGCCTTAAAGATGAAAATATTTACTACCTGGCCCTTTACCTGAAGATGTGCTGGCCCTTGCCCTAGAATTTCTTATAATACTAATAATTGCAACACTCCAAATCTTATACTAGCTTAAATGACAGATAGTTAATAGATAGATAATGGATAGACTGATAGAAATTTGTTTTACAGTTGCAAGGCTACTGGGGTAGCTGGAAGACTCAAGAGAATAACGAAAAAATCTAAAAGAACTGTTACTGAGAATTGCTGCCACACATTTCTGTCTCTACTCTTCTCTTCAGATTGAGTTCATTGGCCCACAATTTTTAGCCAACTTTGTCTAGGAGTAGGTTGGGATGGGGAAAGGCAATCATGGCTCATGTCTGTTCCTAGTTTATGTTGTTCCAGTTTAGTGACCCAGAGAAAAGAAGATTTCTCCTTCATTCCTCATCATATAAAACCCTAGAGAAGAAATTAAACTATCCTAGTTTAGGTCCCAGGGCACATGATTAACAAATCTCATTATAAGGATGGAGTGCTAAAATTAATCAGATTGAGTCATTTGACACCCCTGGTGGCTGGAAGGAAGGCTGGGTGGGCAGGATCCTTTAGATATTCCAGTGATATTTACAGAAGGTAGTTAAGGAGCATATCCAAGAAGATAGGCAAGAAGCTAATGACCAATCCTCCTCCCTTCCAAAAACGAAACTCTTAAACGATATCCACTTGATTTCCTTGATGAAGAATAAGAGCTCTAGGAGCTTCTCCCTTTGACATAAATTACATAGAATTTTAAATTATAATAGACATGTAATAGACATTGCAGGGATAGAAACCTGTTTAAACTTCTTAATGCTCATTTGTCCCTATGTAAAGACCTTCTAAGCAGTGTCTAGCTATGACTTAACTTCTGCAGAGGTGTAATTTACTTGAATATTCTTAAATCCTAGAACTCATAGCTAGTAGGGCTTTCTTGCCCTTAGGAGCACATTTGAGGTTAGTCACTGTGGGCAGGATAGAGCACTCTAATCTTTTTACATAATGACTTCTAAGTAGAAATCAAGAGTACTTGGGGGCATCCCATTAGATACATAAAAGGGACAATTAGAAAGGTCATTCTAATTTCTAATAGAAATCCTGAAAAGAAATCACATATGATTTTCAGAGTTTTCCTGGGAAATTTACAAATGTTACATGTCTTCTTCTTTTCTTGAAAAATGTATAAACTATGTACAAACTATCAGCTAGGTAGACCCACTCACAGACTTGGCGGAACCTCATTGAGGAACACTAACCACTGTCTTTAATGTCATGTGTCCCTCAAAGAAAGAATTGCCATATGCCAAAGTGGAGTCTCCTTCCCATGCTGGATTTGTTGCAACTTCCTTCTTAAATGCAAGGAAATTCACTCATAACTGAAATGCACCAGGAAGTTGATAGCTAACCCAAGTAGAGGAGAATTGGTTCCTTTCCTTTATGTTTATAACGGCAGGTCTCAGCTGAAATACTGGGAGTAGTGGGCAGCTTCTGCAAACTGCAGCATGGTAGAAGACCCAACTGTTCTAGAACAGTGTTCTACAATGGATCCACATTAGATATCCATGTCACACACCATTATTAAGTTAAGTAAAATAGACATTCTAAAGGGGCACTGAGGGCCTAGTAATAGTCAAATAAATGAGTTATAATAAGCTTCACTTTATTGAAATAGATTTAAGTTTTTGCCTGAAATCTTGAAAGCTTTCAATGATTTTCATGTTTAGGGAGGTTTTCTTTGAATAGAATGTTATAATCATATCTTTATGGTGAACTGAAATAATTCTTTTCATGAGGAAGTCATCGTCTAATATTTGGTTTTATAAAATTAACAGTATATTGAGGTTTCTTTAAACAAAAAGCAACTCTAAATATTTTGAGGAACATAATAAGAAAATCAACTCAATTCAAATATGAATAGAGAAAGACAGGACTGGTAAAAGTCAGCTAGCAACTGAAATAAAATTATATATTTTTATAGAACCATATGCAATGATTATCAGTTTCATTCATTATTTATATTCTTGGATAGAATATAATGATGAGAATAATTAATACCTAAACATAAAGTAACTAGAGGGAAAATATCACCCAAAGCAAAACTTCACTTTTGAAGAATGTTCACACCATGAGAAAGTGCAAACCGAAAGAGTAGAATTTCAAGCTATGCATACAAAGTACAATGTCAAATGTTTGATGTAGGTCATAATATGCTGTATATATGAAAGTGTGAATAACTCCCTCACTGGCAAATAATTAAATAATACACTTAATTGTCTTACTCATGTGGTTGAGTTAGTCAGCTCTCTTAACTAATTTGTCATTTATTTATTTATGCTTTGGGGGAAGTTTTGGCATAGATTTTTAACTGTTAAATCAGCTGCATTTTATTCACCTAGTATTGAGAAACAAACCCCAAATCAGTAGAGCATTGTCACAGGGATCTATAAAAAATGTCTGAGGTTGTCATATTAGAAATTTGTTCAGTTCTATCACTCACAATTGTGTTACAAAAACCAAGAAGAATGTTTCACTCATCACAAGAAAAGAAACTTTGAGCTGCTGTTTCTGCCATCGCCCTCTCACCCCCATGTCTTTCTCCAGAGCCAGAGCAGGACCAGCAGTGGGGCTATGGCAAATAGGTACCCCATGTCCCCAGCAGCCAGCTACCCCACCTTCCTACAGAAAAGGATCCGTGAAGAATGTCTTGCTGCTTCCATCCAGGAGCTATGAAGGATTACTCAGTTCTCATACAGTAATGGATTGCACATCATTATTTTTTTAGTCTCACTTGCCTCTCAACTCTATTATGTCCTTGATTTATTTTGTTCTTATCTTCTGCATTCTCAAAGACTTTCTGGTTCTACTTCACTTACAACTGTGTTTCTTTTTCTTTCTTTCTTTCTTTTTTTGTACAGGGGATTGAACTTGGGACCTTGGGCCTGTGAGGCAGGTGCTGGAACCACTGAGCTAAATCCCCAGCCTTTCTGTATTTTTTCTGTGTATATTTTCTCCAGAACTCACATTCTTGGGCTGGAGATTCAGCTCAGTGGTTTCACCACCTGCTGCACAAGCACAAGGACCCGAGTTCCATCTCAGGTACCAAAAAAATAAAATAAAATAAAATAAAATAAATTAAAATATTAAATGCAACATATTTCTTTTATTTTTACCAATTTTCTGCCTACAAAGCCTCAGTGTGGCAAATGTTGAAGCAATGAGGTTGACATAGGCAATATCAGAGGGACCAGATATTTCATGTACATTTGATTATTGTGGTTTCATGGAGCCATAACAAGTAACCAAGGAAAGGGGACAGAGAAGATTCTGACAATTTAGATGCCAGCCAGTATTTTGGATTTAAATCATACCAGAGAAACAGATGAAATGAGTCCAAATGAAGAATACATTTGCATTTTGAGACTAAAAGCAAGTAACTGTGCTCCCCAAAAGGACCAAGTGTAAGTAATTTTGCTAACTGTAAGACCCAGTTGTATACCCACACCTCTGGTTTTAGGTACAGATGAGTCTGCCAGACAGGGAAGAGATACTGGTGACTGCTTTTTTTTTTCCCATTAAGTTTATTGGTACATTTTAGGTATACAATACAGTTACATCATCATTGGGATCTTGTACCTGTACATGATGTACCTTGGTTATTTTTTTCCCATTCTCCTGCCCCTCCCTTCACCCTTCCCTACTTACAATGACTTTGTTTCCATTTTTTCCTTTTCTCATATTTTTTCATTTCCCTTCTTTCCGTTCCCCTACCCTTCACACTTCAGATCAAAATGTATAATTGATAATGGTGACTGCTCTTATGTGGGTCCTTCCAGAACACTAATAATTCTAACAACCAATAGCAGGCTAATTAAATAGAGAAAATTAAAAATCCTCTGAGAACCCCATGTAGATTTAAAGCATAATCTTTGATAAACATCTCAAACATGTTAACATGATGCACAACAGCCTTCTCCATGGGACTCCAGAGGACCCAAGTGATACATTACCAGGCATACATAATCCAAGTGATGACATTCTTTCAAAGCATTCTTCATTACAGTCCAGTGTTTATGACACAGGAATAGAAAAAGACCATTTTCTTTTTTTTTTCTTAAATTCTTTTATTGGTACATTTTAGGTATACAATACATTTACATTTATCATTGGGTGCTTGTACCTGTACATGATATATCTTGGTTTTCATTTTTTTATCCCCATTACCTGTGCACCCTTCACCCCCTCCACCCTTTCCTATTTACATAGACTTCATTTCCATTTTTTTCTTTTCTCATAATTTTTCCTTTCTCTTCTTTCATTTCCCCATCCCCTCCCATTACCCCTACCTCTTTAGACATTTTTCTATTTCAAAGTATCATTTATTCATTATTAATCATTTTAATCCTTATTTACACTTTCAGTTTCTCATACTAGAGAAACTATTCAGTATATATACATGTGTGTCCTATTTATTTCACTTAAAAGTATGGCCTAAATATGCATCCTGGGGGGGCTCCTCCTCACCCTGTCTTGGTCTCAAGCCTGTCTTGGTTGCAAGCTCGTGGAGCAAGCCGTAGGAAGCAGGTCAGCCTGCAATCGCTTGGCCTGCTCGGCCCCGCTTGGCTCAGCTTGGCCAAGCTGGCGGCTGGTGTGCGTGCCCGGGGGTGGGGGGTGTCCTCCTCACCCTGTCTTGGTCCGGAAGAGACCATTTTCAACTATAATCCCTGTTATTCAATAGATCACTCACCCTCCATGGAGAGCTACCTCCTAAAAAAAAGGCAACTTGTAAAATTGAAATGATGGGATTAAAATGGTTATATGTAGAAATATTTATTAATTTATGAATATGAAGTCTTTCCTCTAGCATAAAAATATTTTAATGAACACAATCACACTTGGCAATTCCTACCAGACATTCTCACTGAAGAACAATAAATGCTCATGAGAAACTGTTCTTAGTTTTTTGTCAGCTGTTTTTTTAAGAGCTTAGAAATTAACTGCTGTCTCTATTCAGTCCTGGTGATTTTTTATTTATCCGACAAATGCTGGGGTTTTTTTGTTTTGTTTTGTTTTTTTTGGTGCCAGGAATCAAACTTGGGACCTTGCACTTTCTAAGCAGGCGCCAGAACCACTGAACTAAATCCCCAGCCCTGTGCTGGCTTATCCACTGCTATATTAGGGTACTACTAAGAGGAAGGTTTTGTTGCAATATTTGAAATGTTAGCTTCAGTTTTAAGCTGCTGTTTGGGGATTCTTTTTAACATCTGACTGCAGCTAACCACTATGAAAGCTGACAATTTGCCACTGAATGTTTGAAGACATTGGTATATTTTGTGACATCTAATCTGTGCATCATCCTTCTGAAGTAATATTATTTTCCCTCATTTCACAGATATGGAAAGTTAAAAAAAACTTGTTCCAAGTCACACAATTACATGAGAACATAAGAAAGTACATCTCAGCTCAACACAGAAATTTAAAAAAAAAAAAAAAAGCAAGAAAGTGCATCTCCCAGGGAGGCAGTGGGGAAGTAGAGGGCAGGGGGAGAATGGTAGAATTAGAGGTAAAGGAAAAAGTTGCCCTGTCTGGATTAGGCTAACAAAATTTATACACAATATTTGTGCCTAATCCTTTTATAGGAATCATCCCCAATGTGGGTTCTTCATTTTGTTTTTGAGCTGTTTTTCGTTGTATTGCTAAAGACATTTTAAGATTTTGTAAACACCAAATCTTGAGTCATGATTATCAGGCAGTTACCTTCAGCAAAAGTACAACCAGAACGAGATTGGGATATCTGTATTTAAAAACGTGTGTGCTTTACACCACGTGTGTCCTGCCATATGTAGAGTTACTATTTGCAAAAAGAGGAGGGAATTGTCAGCCTAGAGGACCAAGGAGACTCCAGCAGCCAGAAGCAAGTGAAGCTCATCAGAATCTTCTGCTCCTAGAGGTACAGGTGGCCTCATCTGGGGGACAATGCCTTGACAATGTGCCATTCAACGTGAGAATTGTGCGATCTCTCTTGTTTGGATCCATGCTCACCAGACGGGCTTGTACTATAATTTTCCTTGCTGAATATCATAATTTAATACAAAAGACTCAACTTACATAAGCCTTCTAGTTTGCTTGCAATTGCATTTTTCACATTAGATGAATAAATTATAAGTGTGGAGCTGGGTCCATTTCTACAAGCTTGAATGTTACAGTCTTACTCCTGAAAGGTAGATCAGCTCTCGGTGTGCTGATTAAACAGCATAAAAATAAAGAGCTCAAACTCCAGATTAATGAACTCCCGAGATACCTGGGTCTACATGCAGACCTTTTCAACCCAGTGACGTCTGCACAACATAAATCACAACTCTGTCAGGAGAAAATAGGTCCAAGGATAAGTTCATTTTTAAAACTCACTGTTTCTTGCTGCCAAAACTATTTCAACCATAATATATTCTTCCAAACATCTTATAAAAATTTAAAAGGACATAAAGCAGTGATCAGAACTTGAAGAAAATAACATGCAACCAAAAACCTTAATAAATATACCTAATGTATGAAGCAAAATTCTTCCGTAAGCTAAATCCCAGGCATACAGCCATACAATGGTACCTTGGTCAATTCTGCAAGTTCAACAATTATGCTTTTAAAAAGACAAATATTACTGCATGCTGCCATGATGGGTGCTAACTCCTTACACAATAAAAAGAACCAGGGATTCTTGGAGAAATGGCTAATTCTGGAGCTGGAGTTGGGAATACAAGAGATGAATAAGGAGCAATTTTTAGGCTGTAAAGTGAAGAAGTGGTCAGAGGACGGAGGATATGTCACACTAAAGGGAACCAATCTGAAATGGCTCACACTAGCAATTTGAGCAGCAAAATAAATAATGATAGCACTGGATAATAATGCAAAGTATAAAACAAGCATATTAAGTTCATAGCCTATATGAATAAAAGGCCTATAAGAATAAAAGCCAAGGGGGAGATTATAATCATCTTTATTAGAAAAGAATTTCAAAACATTTATGTAGTTACCTCCGCCAAGAGGTAGATCTTAACCTGCTGCCAATTTTGAGTATAAGTTGTACCTAGTACCTTTTTTCCAAACGCAAGGGTGAGGAAAACAAGGAAGGTACATAAATTTACTGTGAAGAAACCTGGAAAACACTTAGTCCAGGTAATTAAAAATATCATCCACCATTAGTAAATAATGCTAATAACATGTAGCCTTGATAGTGTGTAATAAGAATGGACATAGTTTTACTCCCAAAGTCGAACACTCCTATTAAATCATGAGAACAATATTAGACTAAGCCACATTGAGGGACATTCTAAATTAAACTCCTCCAAACTGACCAGGTTATTGAAAAAAAGGAAAGTTGGAGTAACTGTCACACTAAAGAAACAAAATTATTAAATGTAATGTGGTATCTTGGAGGGGCTTCCTGAACAGAAATAAAAGATTTAGGGGAAAATTAATTAAATAGAAATAAGTTATGGAGTTCAGTAACAATTGGTGCACCAATTTTGTTTTCATATTATAAAAAATAAAATGAAATTTTATAACCAAATTATAAGAGAATAATAATACTTATTACAACATGTATCACCTTCAAAGTAGTTAATCAGAGTACAAGTCATAAACTAAAAGATTCTTACCGAAAAGAAACAAATGATAACACAAACTTCCTTTTCAACAAAAACTAAGATAAACTTTTAGTATAAATGAAACAAGTTAGTATATATTTTGAAATATTTTTAAATCAAGGGTATATGTCATTTGGAGAAGAAATTAAGCTTCCCCCTACTTCCTATTTATCTCTTTTCTATTTGCTCTTTATTTGTGTATATATCTGTGTGTGTATTTGATATATATTTGATCTGTATATATGTTTATATATACAGAGTCTGCCAAAAAAGGTATACACACTTCAGGAAAAGAAAAATAGAATAATGTTTTTTCAACAGACAGTGTTACCCTCAAATGGAGGATCCTAGAGGATGTCATATATTGCAGAAAACTCACTACACTGCCAGCCCTCAGAGAAACTGAAAATGTATATGCAGCAATATCAATAACCAATGTTACCCAAGAAGTAGTCTGCCATACTAGTAAATGTCTGGAAGCTCCTGGCCGCCACTTTGAGCACATCTTATAATTGTAGAGAGCAAAAGTGACTTGTACTAATCTCATGATATCTCAATAAATTTAGTATTAAAATATTTATATGAGTTTTTCTTTTCCTGAATTGTGTATGCATTTTTGGTGGACTCTATATATAATACGTATGGTGTTTCTCATATAAGAGAAATCATGAAATAGTTGAGCTTGTGCGTCTGATTTATTTCATTTAACATTATGTTCTCAAATTGCATCCATTTACTTATGAATGCCTCAAGTTTATTTTTCTTTATTGAAGTGTAATATTCCATTGTATATAAATACCACATTTTCCATATCCATTCATCTGTTGATGGACATGTATGCTGTTTCCAAGATCTAACTATTATAAATTGTGCTGCTATAAATATGGATATCCATGTATTCCTGTAACTTGATGATTTTTTACTCTTTTGGAAACATACCTAGTAGAGGGATAACTGAGACAAATAGAATTTCTATTTTTAGTTCTTTGAGGAATTTCCAAACTGATTTCCATAATGGTTATAAATAGTTTACATTCCCACCAAGAATGACAATCTAGTAGAGTTCCTTTTTCCTCACATCCTCACCAGCATTTGTTAGTGTTAGATTTTTGGATGATAGACATCCTTTCCAGAGTAAGATGGTGTCTCAGCATAGTTTTAACTTACATTTCTCTGATGGCCAATGATGATGAGCATTTTTCCATGTATTTATTGGCAATTTGTACATCTTCTCATAAATGTCTGTTCATTTTGATTGCCAGTTTTTGATTGAGTCTTTTATTTGGGGGGTTGTAATTTTCTTGAGTTCTTTATATATTCTTATGTTAGGCCTTGGAATAGCTAGCAAATTTTTTTCCCATTCTATAGATTATCTCTCCACTCTGTTGGTTGTTTCCTTTGCTATGCAGAAGCTTTTAAATTTGATATGATCCTGTTTGTTTATTCTCTGTATTATTTCTTGTGCCACTGGGGTTCTGTTTAGAAAGTCCTTGTTTACACTTTTATCTTCAGGAGTTGTAACTATTTTATTTCCCAGCATATTGTTTCTGTTTTAACATTTAGATCTTTGATCCATTTTGATTTTAGTTTAGTACATGGTGAGATATATGGATCTAGACTCAATATTCTGTATGTGGATATCCACTTTTCCCAGTGCCATTTATTAAAGAGGCTGAATTTTTTTCAGGTTATGGTTTTGTCTCCTTTGTCAAAGATCAAATAGCTGTATGTGCCTGGGGTTGTTTCTGCTTCCTCTCTTCTGTTCCATTGATCCACATGCCTGTTTTTGTGCCAGTACCATGCTGTTTTAATCACCATAACTTTATAGTATAACTTCAAGTCTGGATTGTGATGCCAATTGATTTGCTTTTGTTACCCAGGATTGCTTTTGATAGTCTGGGCCCCTTCTGATTTCATATAAATTTTAGGACTGCTTTCCCTGTGTCTGTGAGAAATGACATTAGTATTTTGATTGGGATTGTATTAAATCTGTATATCAGTTTTGGGAATGTAGCCACTTTGATTATGTCCATTCTGCCTATCCAGCCACAAGGGATATTTTTCCATTTTCTGATTTCCTTTTTCAGATTAATGTAATTTTCATTGTAGAAGTCTTTAATTTATTTAGTTTAATTCCTAAGTTATTTAATTATTTTGATGCTATTGTGAATGGTATTGTTTTCATAATTTCTTTTTCAATGACTTCATTATTAGTGTATATGAATGTTACTGATTTTTGCATGCTTATTTTGTATTCTTCTACACTGCTAAATTTGTTTGTCAATTCTAGGAATCTTGTGGTGGAGCTCTTTGGGTCTTGAAAGTAAAGGATCATATCATCTGCAAATAATGATATTTTGACTTTGTCCTCATATATATATATATATATATATATATATATTATTTCTTTCTCTTGCCTGATTGTACTGGCTAATGTTTCAAGGACTCTGGGGAATAGGAATGATGATAATGGTCATCCTTGACTTGTTCCTGATTTTAGAGAGAGAGCTTTCAACTTTTTCCCATTTGTTATGATGTTAGCAATAGGTTAGTGATTATGCCTTTTATCATGTTGAAATAAAGATCTTCTATACCTATTTTCTTGAGGATTTTTATCATGAATGGATGTTGGATTTTGCCAAAGGCTTTTTCTTCATCTGTTGAGATGTTGTCCTTGCTTCTGTTTATGTGATAAACTGTATTTCTTGATTTGCATGTGTTGGGCCATCCTTGCTTCCCTGGGATGAAGCTTACTTGGTTATGGTGTATAATCTTTGTGATGATTTGTCACAAACTTTTTGCCAGTATCTTTTTAAGAATTTTTGCATCTGTATTCCTTAGAGAAATTGGCCTATAATTCTCCTTTTTTCTTGGATCCTTGTCTGGTTTTGAGATTCTGTTAATGTTAACTTCTAAAAATGATTTTAAAAGTATTCCCCCTCTCAATTTCATTAAAAAGTTTGAGAAATATTGGTGTAATATTTTCCCTGAAGTTCTTGTAGATTTCAGTTGTGAATTCATCAGGTCCTGGGATTTTCTTAGTTGGTAGTTTTTTTAAATCACTACTTAATTTCATTGCTTGTTATTGGATTGTTCAAGATTTTTAAGTCTTCTTGGTTCAGTTTTGGTAATTCATATGTATCTAGGAACCTCTATTTCTTTTGAGTTCTACAATTTTTGGCATATAAGTTTGTGAAGTAGTTGCTAATATTGTTCTGGATTTGGACTGTTCATTGTGATTTCATTTTTTTCATTTTTAATTGCAGTAATCTGTGTCTTTTCTTTCTTTTTTGTATAAGGTTAGCTAAAGCTTTGTCTATTTTATTTACTTTTTCAAAGAAACGGTTCTTTGATTTTTGGGGGGTATTTTTTGTCTCCATTTCATTAATTTCTCCTCTGATCTTTATAATTTTCTTCCTCGCACAAGCTCTGGGTATGGATTGCTCATGTTTTTCTATGACTTTGTGATCTATCATTAATTTTTTTAGTTGAGCTTGTTCTATTTTTCTGATGTAGGCATTCAATACTAAAAACTTCCATCAGAGGACTAATGTAATTGTGCCCCATAAATTCTGATATGTTATACTGGCATTATTATTTAATTATTGAAACTATCTTATTTTGCCCTGTAACCCATTGATTATTCAAGAGTTGTTTAATTTCAACATGCTTGCATAGTTTCTGTGGTTTGTTTTTTGTTATTGATTTCTAGTTTCATTGCACTGTAACCTAATAATATACATGGTAAATTTTTTATTATTTTTCATTTGCTTAGGCATGCTTTATTCAATAATATGTAGTTTATTTTGGAGAAAGTATCATGTGCCGCCAAAAAGAATGTGTATTGTTTTGGGGTGGAACACTCTCTATGTATTTAAGTATATTTGTTCAAAGGTTTGGTTCAACTCTGATATTTCTTCATTAATTTTTTTAGTTGATCTGTCTATTTGGGGTAGTGGGGTATTGAGATCTCTCACTATAATTGCTTTGATGTTTACATGATTTTTTTATGTCCATTAGAGTTTGTTTTATGAAGCTGGGTGCACTGTGGTTTGATGCATATATGTTTGTAATTGTTATCTTTTCCTCTCAAATCATTCCCTTATCTAATATGTAATGTTTTTCTTTGACTCTTTTAATCTGCTTTGGCTTGAAATCCACTTTACCTGAAGATAGGATAGCTATTCCTGCTTGTTTCCAGAATCTCATTGCATGGAATATCGTTTTCCATCCTTTGATATTTTTGGTCTGTGAATTTCTCTTTTTGTTAAATGTGTTTCTTGTATATAGCATACTGTTGGACATTGTTTCTTGATCCATTCTGCTAATCTATGTCTTTTGACAAGTTGAGTCCTGTCCCGGCCCGTGGGTAAGTCAACGGAGACCCTAGAGGGGGAGCAAGAATGACAAAGGACAGGGGACACGAGAGATGGAGACAAGACAGGTTTCTGATCAAGTCTCGTTTATTGCGGAAGCTGCTACAGCATATATACCGTAGGGCTAGAGGGAGGGAGCAAGGGGAGGGTACTGGGGCTACTTCCTTGTTGCCGGGTAGACTTGCAGCAGGCTTAGACATGCCCGTAAAAGGCACTCAAGAGTTCTAGCGGGGGGGGGGGGAAGGCCCCCCACAGAGTCCATTTACATTGATAGTTATAATTGATAAGTACTGACTTATTCCTGTCATTG
The DNA here is from genome assembly GCF_053883595.1 of Heterocephalus glaber. Classification (NCBI taxonomy): domain Eukaryota; kingdom Metazoa; phylum Chordata; class Mammalia; order Rodentia; family Bathyergidae; genus Heterocephalus; species Heterocephalus glaber. The sequence continues at coordinate 9,930,199 of NW_028258303.1, forward strand.
TATTAATTTCCTGTTGATGTTTTGCTTTCTTTCCCTTCTACTTAATTGCTACCCCTGCCTGATGTACTCCTTTTATTAGACCTTTTGACATTGTTAGCTTCATTGTCTCCTAGGATATCTTTGAGAATTTTTTGGAGCATTAGTTTGGTGGTCATGAATTTCTTTAGGTGTTCTTTATCATGGCAATATCTTAATTCCTCATAAATTCTTAAAGGTTATTTTGCAGTATATAACCATCTGGGTTGGAAGTTGTTTACTGTAAGAACTTGAAACACTTCATTCCATACTGTCCTTGCCATTAAGACTTGTGTTGAGAAATCTGTTGTAATTCTGATATGTTTTCCTTTATAGGTGATTTGTTGCTTTTCTCCAGCAGCCTTTAAGATTCTGTTCTTATGTTATATATCTGGTATTTTAGTTATTATGTAGTGTGGAATATGTGTGTGTGTGTGTGTGTGTGTGTGTGTGTGTGTGTATGCTTACTTATTTTTATGTTAAATTCTTTTTCCATGCCTGGAAAGTTTTCTGCTATGACTTATGTAAATGAAGTTTTTATGTCCTTTGTCCTGTCTTCTGATTTTTCTCTCATTCCAATTACTCTTATAAGTAATCCTCTTTGAGCTATCTAGGAGCAGTTGAGTCCATTTTTCATGTTCCATTGTTGTTTTAAGGTATCTCTCATTAACAGATCATTGACCACAGTCCTGTCCTCTAGGTCTGACACTGTCTTCACATTGGTCACTTCTGCTACCCATGCTTTCAATCACTTTTTTTAATCTCCTGGATTTATGTTTGGAACTCCCATTCTTTTCTATGCTGAGCATTCATGTTTATGATCTCTTTCTTTAGCTCCACTAACTGCTCTATTTGCATTTTGCATCTCTTTCGTTAGCTCCAGTAGCTGTTTTATAGTGTCTTCTCTAGACTCACTGATCATTTGTTTCATTACAGTCATTATGTGATTAGCTATAATTTCTTTAAATTCACCAAGTACCTTACTGAACTGCTTTATATTCATTGGTACCTTCTCAGATCCATTTGTGTGTGGCTTATGATTTGCTCTTCCTTCATGATCCTTTTCTGATTTGGGGAGAGTTGGAAGGTTTTTGGAGGAATTTTGTTGCCTTCTCTTTTTATGTTTCTGTGTGTGTGTGTGTGTGTGTGTGTGTGTGTGTGTGTTGTAATGGGGTTGGTAGATTCTTTGGCTCAGTCCCCCATTCTTTGGGAGTAAGCCACAGTATTGTTTATGACCATCTCTCCCAGGCAGTTCAGATATTGGCTTAGAGAGTGAACAATTCACTATTATGTTACCTTGTCTATAGTAGTAAATTCAGCGACAACAATGGCATCAAATACCAACTGGATATTGACAAACCCTAGGAACCACAAATGAACAACACTTTACCAAAACAAAGAAGATGAAGATTTTAATGAAGATGATTATGCCCCCCTTTACATTGACCTATAGTAATTCAGAGCAGTGATTTTTGCTGGATGCTGACTGCAGGGTCAGAGTTCAAATATATCACTAGACCAGTGGTGGCAAACCTATGGCACACATGCCACAGAAGGCTGTCTGTATCATTGAAAGCTCTAAAATGTTTGCCATCATTACACTATATTAAATGCCTTCTTCCTCAGGACCCCACCTCGCTGAAGATTACTCCCGCTGAACCTGACCTCCCACAATATAATGCAGTCCCTAGGATCTTCATGGCCTGAGCCTGGGGATACTAGGAGATCCCTGTTTAGCTCTCGCTCTCTCCAAGCATATCTTCTAGTGCTGTCTCTCACCCAGGCTCTATGGAAGGGTACCATTTCAATCCTGAGGCAAAAGTGTCCTCCTGAATGTTGGTCTATTCTTCAATCAGGTCAGCCTGTTGGTTGTCAACTCTCTTGCCCTGGGCTGTGGAGAACCCCTGGACTGGAGTTGGAGATCCTGGTTCCTAGGTCCTTTTTCCTCTGGCACAGGGCCTGGTAGCCTGCAGTGGTAGCTGGGATGGGGCATGTGCCTCTCAAATTCTGACTTCAGTGTGGGGCACTGGAAGGCAGTAACGGCAGCTGGCATCCCCAGTTTTTACTTATTCTGAACATATGTACCATCATAATATAATATAATCCTAGAGAAAACTGGGTAAAAGGTATACTTGAATTCTCTGTACTTTTTGCAGTTTTTCTATAAATCAAAAAGTATTCTAAAATTAAAAGTTTATAAAAGAATTGATATTTTCTTCATATATGGGTTTCTAGAGCTCTTAAAATATGTTTCATGAAAATTCTGCACCAGATGGATTTTAACATTTCTGTATTTGCTGGAGTGGTTAAGTCCTTTTGAAGAGATTTCATTCACAATTCACTTAGATGCTCCATCAAATCCTCTGGACACTGGATCTTGAAAAGTACAGGATCTGTGACCTTATAAAAGCAGGAGCTCCTTTTGATCTGGCTCATTAGTTCCTAGTAAAGGCTCAATTTAGTAGTAAAAATACATGAATAGTAAGTAAAAAAAAGTCCAACATAAATGAAAAGTTCTTCCTTTCAAAAATGTTCAGCTTAGTCTGGAAGTAAAGGAACAAGTAAATTTTAAAAGCTTACCCATGAGAAGCAGGGCTATGATGGAAAGTTGTTTATTCACTCAATAATCTTTTCAATATAAATATGTTGCTTTTCCATAATGGAGTGGGTTGCTCACCCTACTCCAGAAACAGAGAAAAAGAATAAACCTCTGTTATCATTCAAAAGGAAGTCAGAACTGAGGGAGGAAGACAAGGAGAGGGAAAATTAAAATACACTGGTAATTTCTAGAACTACTGATTATAGTACTTCAGCTTAGTAAAATATGCTGTGTGCCCTCTCAGCTCATCACCTCTCCTTGCAATAACAGTAGTTAAGAATACAGGCACCAGAGTCACATGGAACACGCCAAATCAGCCTGCTGCAGACAGGCAGGTCTGTGCACGCCCTACCGAGGTCCTGAGTCGCGAGGAAGACGCCGAATCACCCCTCTGCAGACAGGCAGCCACCTAGTTCCACACTACAAAGACACAGAGGACACCAGACCACCAGACCAAAGTACTGAGTTCCGCTGCTCCCGGCCCACAGGTAGGGGCTTCTGAGCCGCCATCCCACTGCTCCTGGTCCAGAGGAAGTGGCTTCGTGGTCACCATCCCTCCTGCTGCACCCAGCCCAGAGGAAAGGGCTTTTGGACCACGTTCTGTCCCACTGTTCCTGTCCCAGAGGAAGGGGCTTCTGGGCCACCATCCCTCCCACTGCTCCTAGCCCACAGGAAAGGGCTTTTGGGTCACCATCCCTACCACTGCTAGCAGCCACTGTCCCACCTCTCCCAGCTCAGAGGAGGTAATCTGTGCAGGCGCTAACAGCCCCTCACCCCAGTCGAAATGAGAAAACACATAAATAAGTCTCAAAACCAGACTTCCAGATCACCTACAGCAATCCCAAAGGGAAATGAGATGGAACACTCTGATACTCAACCACCTGGACCCACTGAACTGGCAACAAAAGAGGATCTGGAAAAAATGAAATCAGAAATAATTTCTAAGATAACAGGAGAAATTGTGCCCCTAGTGCAAGACATGATTAATAAATCTAGAGAGGAGCTAAGGAACATGATGGAATCCCAACATAAGAAATGAAAAGAAATCATAAAACAGATGCAAATAGATTTCCAGGACATGAAAAACTCCATGGAAAGTCTACACAGCAGAATGAGCCAATGTGAGGACAGAATTTCAGATATAGAAGATAAGATTGCAATTAGTGACCAGGAAAAGAAAAATTGCTTCAAAATTATAAGGGAACATGAGAAATTAATCCAGCAGCTGCTAGATGATGCAAAGAAAAATAGCATAAGACTGACTGGGCTCCATGAAGAAACAGGAGAGAGTGGAGATGACATAAAAAATCTCTTCACAGAAATAATGGCAGAAAACTTCCCAAGCAGGGGAAAAGAGCGTAACATACAGATAAGTGAGGCATATAGGACTCCAAATAGCCTTGATCAAAAAAAAATCTACACATAGGCATATAATTGTTAAAATTCCAGAAACACAGCAGAAGAACAAAGTTCTCCAAGCAGTCAGAGAAAAGAAACAAGTCACATACAAAGAAAAGCCCATCAGAATCACAGCAGACTTCTCAACACAAACCATCAAGGCAAGAACAGCTTGGAGTGACATATTCCAAGCCCTAAAAGAAAACAGCCTCCAACCCAGATTGATGTACCCTGCAAAACTATCTTTCAAAATTGATGGAGAAATAAGATACTTTCATGACAAAGAGCACCTTAGGAACTTCGTGAATACCAAACCAGCACTCCAAAGAATTTTACACAATAGCCTAGGAACAGACATTCAGGATCACAGCCCCAGGAAGCAAAGCAGAATGAACCCATCTGGCATGGCAAGAAATTAAATGTAAAGGGGGAGAACCCAACAAAAAGAAAAAGTCATGGCAATGACAAGTCAATACATTTCAGTTATAACCATCAATGTTAATGTTCTCAATTCACCAATCAAAAGAAATAGACTGGCAGAATGAGTCAAGAAGCAAAATCCAACAATATGCTGCATACAAGAAACACACTTAATTCAAAAGGAAACTCATAGACTGAAAGTTAAAGGGTGGAAAACAATACTCCATGAGACAGGAACCCCCCCAAAAAGCAGGAGTAGCTATCCTCTTTGCAGATCAAGTAGATTTCAAACCACCACTGACTAAGAGAGATGAAGAAGGACACTACATCCTTGTAAAGGGAAGAATCCAAGAGGAAGAGATGACAATCATAAATATCTATGCACCAAACACTAGTGCACCCAACTATATAAAACAAATACTAATGGACATGAAAAGTCATATATGCACTAATATAATTGTAGTGGGGGACCTCAACACCCCACTGTCACAAATAGATAGATCAACTAGACAAAAAATAAGTAATGAAATACTAGAACTCAATTGAACTCTTGAAAAAATGAATTTAAGAGATGTTTACAGAGTCCTCCACCCCACATAATCAGAATACACATTCTTCTCAACTGCACATGGGTCATTCTCCAAAATAGACCACATGCTCACACATAGAACATGTTTAAGTAAGTGCAAAGGAATTGAAGTTATCCCCTCTATATTATCAGACCATAGTGCGATGAAATTGGAGATCCATAGCAAAAGAAACTGGAAAAATTCCATAAACACGTGGAAATTGAACAACACACTTCTGAATAACCAATGGGTCAGAGAGGAAATTAGAGAAGAAATCAGACAGTTCCTTCAATTAAATGACAATGACAATACAACATATCGGAATCTATGGGACACAATGAAAGCAATCTTATGAGGGAAATTCACAGCAGTGAATATGCATATTAGGAAAACAGAATGAGCCCAATTAAACAACCTGATGCTGAACCTCAAGCTTCTAGAAAAAGAAGAGCAGGACAACCCCAAACTTCATACAAGGGAGGAAATTATAAAGATCAGAGGAGAAATCAATGCAATGGAGACTAAGAGAATGATACAAAAAATCAATGAAGCCAAGAGTTGGTTCTTCGAAAGGATCAACAAAATTGGTAAACCTTTAGCCAACCTTGTCAGAAAAAGGAAAGAAAAGGCCCAAATCCATGTAATTAGGAATGAAAAAGGTGAAATGACAACAGACCCAGCAGAAATCCAGAGGATCATCAATACCTACTTCCAGAACCTATACACCAATAAGATAGAAAACACAGAGGAAATGGACAGATTCCTAGATATATATGAATTACCAAAGTTGAACGAAGAAGACCTAAAAATTCTGAACAACCCAATAGCAACCAATGAAATTGAAAATGTAATTAAAATCTTATCAACTAAGAAAAGCCTGGGCCCTGATGGCTTCACTGCTGAATTCTACAAGACATTTAGAGAGGAACTGCTGCCACTACTGTTTAAACTCTTCAATGAAATTGAAAGGGAAGCAATACTCCCTAATTCATTCCTGGAAGCAAGCATCACCTTGATCCCCAAAACAGAGAAAGACCCAACTGAAAAAGAGAACTGTAGGCCAATCTCACTAATGAACATAGATGCAAAAATCCTTAATAAGATACTGGCAAACAGAATGCAGAAGATCATCAAGAAGATCATACACCCTGATCAAGTGGGATTCATCCCAGGGATGCAGGGATGGTTCAATATACTCAAATCAATCAATGTAATACACTATATCAATAGAGCCAAGGACAAAAACCATATGATTATCTCCATAGATGCAGAAAAAGCATTTGACAAAATCCAACATGCATTTATGATAAAAACCCTACAAAATATTGGAATGGATGGTCTCTACCTCAAACTGATAGAAGCCATCTATGAAAAACCAACAGCCAATATCTTACTAAATGGTCAAAAACTGAAATCCTTCACACTAAAATCAGGAACTAGACAAGGAGGTCCACTATCACCACTCTTGTTCAATATAGTTCTGGAAACATTAGCCATGGCAATTAGACAAGAGAAAGAAATAAAAGGAATAAAGATAGGAAATGAAGAAGTCAAATTGTCATTATTTGCACATGACATGATACTCTATATAGAAGACCCCAAGAACTGCACCAAAAGTCTTCTAGACTTAATAACCAAATTCAGTCAAGTAGCTGGTTACTAGGTCAACACACAAAAATCAATAGCTTTCCTCTACACCAATGACAGACTCACTGAGAGAGAAATAGGGCAAATAATTCCTTTCACAATAGCATCCAGAAAACCTGAAATACCTAGGAATCAACCTAACAAAAGAAATCAAAGACCTCTTCTCTGAAAACTATAGCACTCTGAAAAGAGAGATTGAAGATGATATCAGAAAATGGAGAGACATCCCCTGCTCCTGGTTAGGAAGGATTAATAGAGTGAAAATGGCCATACTTCCAAAAGTTCTATATAGATTTAATGCAATTCCAATTGAGATCCCAGCAGCATACTTCATGGACCTTGAGAAAACAATCCAAAAATTCATTTGGAACAAGAAGAGACCCAGAATAGCAAAAGCAATTCTAGGTAAGAGAGACATGGCAGGGGGTATCACAGTCCCCAACCTGCAGCTCTACTACAAAGCTACTGTGATAAAAACAGCATGGTACTGGCAAAGAAACAGGCTTGAGGACCAGTGGAACAGATCAGAAGATGCAGAAACAATGCCAGATACACTCAGCCATCTCATCTTCAATAAAGGAGCCAAACACCCTCACTGGAGGAAAGATAGCCTCTTTAATAAATGGTGCTGGAAAAATTGGGTTTCAACTTGCTAAAGATTTAAACTAGACCTGTATCTCTCACCATGCGCTAAACTAAAATCAAAATGGATTAAAGATCTGAATATTAAAATAGAAACTCTGAACTAGTTGGGACAGAGGTTAGGTAGAACCCTTGAAGACAACGTTGTAGGAAAAGATTTTATGAACAAAACCTCAGTTGCCCATGAACTAGCACAAACAATCAACAAGTGGGATCTCTTCTCATTAAAAGGCTCCTGCACGGCAAGAGAAACCACCAGCAGTGTGAAGAGACAACACACAATGTGGGAAAAAATCTTCACCTGCTCTTCCTCAGACAAAGGTCTACTATCTTGAATCTATAAGGATCTGAAAAAGATCAGGCCTCCCAAATTGAAAGACCCAATCCAAAAATGGGCATCTGAAATGAACAGACATTTCTCACACAAAGAAGTAGAAATAGCAAATAAATTCATGAAAAAATGTTCCACATCACTGGTCATTCGAGAGATGCAAAGGAAAACAACACTGAGATTCTACTTCACTCCAGAAAGAATGGCTGCTATCATGAAATCAACCAATAACAAATGCTGGTGGGGCTGTGGGGAAATAGGAACCCTGCTCCACTGCTGGTGGGAGTGTAGACTGGTGCAACCACTGTGGAAATCAGTATGGAGATACCTCAAAGAACTAGGACTCAAAGTCCCATTTGACCCTGCTATTCCACTGCTGGGGATCTTCCCCAAAGAATTAAAAGAATCATACCACAGTGATATATGTGCACCCATGTTCATAGCAGCACAGTTTGTAATAGCTAAATCTTGGAAACAGCCCAAATGCCCATCAACTGGAGACTGGATAAAGAAAATGTGGTATTTTTATAAAATGGAGTACTACTCAGCCATAAAAAATGAGAAATTAGAGACATTTATAGCTAAGTGAATGCACATTGAAGCAATATTCTTAAGTGAAATAAATAGGACACACATGAATAAATACCGAATAGTTTCTCTGGTGTGAGAAACTGAAAGTGTAAATAAGGACTAAATGTATAATAGGTAATGTGAAATAGGAAGAAAAGGGGCAAAGGAGAAGGAAGTGGGAAGGCTAGGGGAAAGGATAGAAGGGAATGGGATTAATATGAGAAAATGGAAAAATAGGAGCAAAATCTTTGTAAATAGGGAGGAATGGAGGGGTTGAAAGGAGGGCTGGGCAAGGGTGAAAAATAAGAACAAAGAGAGACTATGTAAAGGTGCAAATTTCCAATGATGAGTGTCATTATATTGTATACCTAAAATGTACCATTGATTAGAATGAATAATCGATAATGCACAATAGGAAGAAAAGGTCCAAAGGGGTAGGGGTAGTGGGAGGGACAGGGGAAAGGAAAGAAGGGAAAGGAAAAATGATGAGAAATGGAAAAACTGGAAATAAAGTCTTTGTAAATAGGGAAGGGTGGAGGGCATGAAGGGAGGGCTAGGAATGGGGAAAAAATAAGAACCAAGATGCATTATGTAAATGTACAATTCCCAATGAGAAATGTAATTGTGTTGTATACCTACAATGTACCAATAAAAGAATTTAATAAAAAAAAAAGAATTCAGGCACCATTCCAGATGTATGGTATAAAACTCAATTTTCAGACTAAAAAATTACCTCAAAAAAATCTTACCCTTTTTAAAGAAAGCCATTGCTTCGTGGAAGTTTCTTTGCCTTCTTCAAATATTATCTCTGGTGCAGCCTTCTAGACCTTTATTTTCTAATTAGTTTATGCCCAATCATAGTAAGTCACCAGAGTGATTTAATAGTATAAGTTTATCTGAAGAGGAGATTTGTAATTTCCTAAATATTTCTAATTCCAAGTACTAAATAAATGTTTCTTGCCAATATCGTATAAATTTTATATCTCCTTAGACTTTGCAATCTGTACACAATACATTGCCTCAATGGTATCCACCCTGACCAGTAAGCCATGGCACCATTTGGGAATTTTATTGAAAATATACCCATGTGAGGGCCGGGGATTTAGGTCAGTGGTTCCACTGCGTGCCTCACAAGTGCAAGGCCCCGAGTTCGATCCTCGGTACAAAAAAAGAAAAAGAAAAAAGAAAATATACCCATGTCACTACCACAATTATAAAGATATAAAACATGTTTTCATTACCCTAAAATTTTCCTTCATGTTCTCACCGTCAGTACCAGGAAAACATTTTGCGAACTTGCATATTCTGAGATGGAAGCAGTTGCCAAATAGCATTAAACATGAAAGCTAATTAGGAGAAATGCTGAAAAAAAAGCTGAAGTGGGGGACTCTTAGAAGATTTGAAGATTGCAGAGGAATGTGGATTTGACACCTGGAACACAAAGAGAAGGTAGGAAGTGATGAAAAGATTATCAGAGTGGGGTGCAAATTTCAGGAAGATTTGGCCAAACTTAGGCTGTGTCCTACTGGTAACCTCCCACTGGCAGAGTCCTGTGTCTCCCAAGAATGGTCCTGAATCAGCACATCCTCAGCACCCAACCATTGTTGGGAGTAGTGTTGCACTGCAGGATTGCCACAGCTGGTCTATCCAGTACTTGTTGCTGGACACTTGCATTGTTTCCAATCTGTGGCATTATAAATACAGCTGTTGTGAACATCTATATACCATTCTTGTATAAACATGAGCTTTCATTTCTTTTAAATAAATAAAAAAGAGCAGGATTGTTAGAGTACATAGTAAGTAGTTTAACTTTATAATAATTTCTTCTTAAAGGCTGACTCTGGTTTTTTGGTTTTTTTACAACATTTTCAGTCTTTTTAGTTTTTGCCCATCTACTGAGTATGTAATAGTAACCCATTGTGGTTTTAATTTGCTTTATCTTGATAACTAGAGTCAAGGAGCATAAGTTTATATGCTTATTAGTTACCCTTTGCTTAGGTTCCCAAAGTTCAATTATGGTATTGCTAAGGTTCCACTATTGTATCTGCCCAAAAATCATTTAAATTAGGCTCGGCCATAAACAAAGCTCCTGAATATAATCTGCTCAGTATAGTGGGGCACAGCAGATATACATTGAAAATACTTGCTCTCAGTCTTCAGCATGCCTTTTCATTTGCTACACAGTGTAGTTTGGAAGTTTTCCCCCAAAACACTTGAGTTGAAGGCTCCAGCATCAGTCTTGATTCTTTTGGGAGGTGGTAGAGCTGTTAAGAGGTAGGGCCTGTAGAAGGAAGGTAGGAAGGTAACAGTATTCCCTTGAAGGAAATATTGTCCTTTTCCTCTCTTTTTGTTTCCCAGGCACCATGAGGTAAACAACTACTTCCATCACAAGTTCCACCCTGCAGCTTACTTCCTCACTACAGTCTCCAAAACAACAGAGCCAAGCAACCCTGGAGTGGAACCTCTGCAACAGAGCCAAAAAAAAATCTTTCCTTCTTCTAAGATGGTTTTCTCAGGTATTTTGTTATAGCAATGGAAAGCTTCCCAACACACTGGGACTTTGTAATAAACATAATCATAAGAAACAGACCACTAGCAAAATAAAAATAGTCTATATTTAATATACCCTGAGTGTGTCAATTATCATATGACACACTTAAATCAAATTTATATCTTGGTAAGACATCATTCTTTTTTTTTTTTTGATACTGGGGATCGAACTTGGGACCTTGCACTTGTGAGGCAGGCGGTGGAACCACTGAGCTAAATCCCTGGCCTAAGGCTCCATTTTTTAATAGTTTTTTTGTTACCTGCTCATTCTCAGCTGGGTGATCATAACAGGAAGAACAGGTAGGCTGATTCAGTCTATAGAGCTCAGTATCTCAAGACTTAGGGGAAACTTTGATTGCCAAAGAATTCACTGGAATGATTGAATTCACACCATTGAATAAAAACTTGATTATTTTCCTAAGTAGTTAAAATAACTACACCTCTAAGTAATCCCAAATAGCACAGGGCAGTTTCTTCTTACTAAAAAGCTATGAAAACTATTAGCCAGATTGTTTATCTTCCAACATAGATGGTTCTTTTTCTTTCACTGTGCAATTTCTGCTGACCCAATGCTGAAAATCCCAAACTGCCCACCACAGGATATCATTGAAATGTAACATGCTTGTTCTTATTTCCAGAAAATGTTCAGTCAGTGATTTTGAAGTTGCTGAGGTTTCATTTTAGTGATTTGCAGTTTACCACAGTAGTATTAATTGGCTTTTTTGTCTAACAGACTTTATAAAATGCTGATATTATGTGCTTATTACAGGGTATGGATTCTAAGTCCCTGTGTGTAATGTATCATGTTTGTGTGTTTGTGCATGAAGGGCATCCTTGTTCTTTTGGTACATAAATATCCTTTTCCTCTTCCCTTTGTTGATGTCTTAGTGCTTTCTCATCACTGGGACACAATACCCAATACCCACAACTTAAAGGAGGAAAGGTTTATTTTAGCTCACAGTTTGTAGAGGTTTCAGTTTATAGCTGGCTGATTCCAAGGCAGGGCAGCATGATAGAGGGGCATGGCAGAGGGGAAATAGCCCATGGCATGACGATGGGAAGCAGAGAGTGAAAGGAGAAGTAGAGAAGAGACAGGCCTTTCCAAGTCACACCTCCAGTGAGCCACCTCTTCCAAACAGATCCCACCTCCTAACAGGAAGTCAGCTATAAACTCATCAGTGGACTAATCCACTGATGATCATCACACCCCCATGATCTAATCACCTCTATGACTGAGACTTGGGAGGGACATCTGATATATAACATTCTGCCCCTGGCCCCCAGAAGACTCATGTTTGTACCTTTATGCAAAGTTTATAATGTCCACCTCTAAGAGTTGCCAAAGTCCTGTTTCAGCATTGCCAAAAGGGCCACATCCAAAGTCTCCTCTGAGATTTAAGGCACACTCTTAGCTGAGAGCTCCTGTAAAAATCAAAAGAAAATTAAACACTGCTGACATACAAAGGCACAGGGTAAACATTCCCATTCTATAAGGCAGAAAATAGTGGGACCAAAGCAAGTAATGGGACCAAAGCAAGTAATGGGACCAAAGCAAGGAAAGGAATGGGACCAAAGGAATGAGACCAAAGCAAGTCTGAAACCCAGCAAGGTAAATATTAAATCCTGTAGTTCTGTGTTCAGCTCCCTGGGAAAATTTTGGTGAGATGGGAATTCCAAAGAGTTTGGACAGCCCTGCTCCTGTGGCACTGCCAGTAGTTGTGGCCCTCATGACTTTTTTCATGGGCCAGATTTGCTCACTGTTTATAGCTCTCCTTAGACATTCTGTGCTCCTGGCTTCCCCAATTTCTTGGGCCTTCACTGGACTTTGAACTTCACAGTCACAGCTTCATACACTGCACTCTCTAGGTCACACTGCCTAGTTTCTCAAGCCTTCTGAAATCTAGATTGAAGCCTCCCTAACCCCACAACTCTTGCATTCTGCATACCTATAAAACCAGTACCATGTGAAAGATGCCAAGGTCTGCTACCAGCTTGTGCAGTAACCAGTGTTCCTTGCATGGTATCTGTAACAGCTTGATGGCCCAGTGCTTGTGAACCAAATCCCAGATAATCAATGCCTTAGGCTGCCATTCACCTGCTCTTGAAGGGTGTTTTGTGGTGCTCTTCTCAAAGGAAAGTCTTTTACTTTTGCAAATTTGAGCCTATGAAGTGTGTGGTCCTCCTTCTGGTTCCAATGATTCCTTCAAGCCATCTTTGCTATTGTCCTGTTGTAAAGTACTGGGCTTCTTTTTAATGATAATCTTTTTAGCAACAAAGACCCCTCTGCTCTATCTATGAAGGCTCCAACTTTACAGGAGCTTTCTTTCTGACCAAACTCAAAACTTTTTAAATGATTCAGCAAGATTGATTGTTCTTGATTCTCAGTGTAGAGCTGGCAGAATCTCCCAACAGTACCCAAGCCACAATCTGAATTTTTGGCTTCCTTGAAATTTCCTCTGCCAGATTAACTAGTTCACCTCCCTTAATCTCAGTCTATAACAAATTCTCAGAACAGGAGAAAAATGTAGAAAAAATTTTCTGCCTGAGCAAAACGCACATGACCGGGAGTCCAACTGCCAATAGAATCCTTATTCCCAACTGAAACCTCATGAGTCTTGTCTTTTCCACCTCCATTTCTATTAGCATTCTGGCCTTCTGAGCTCTGACCAAAATCTCCCATCAAGGTGGGAGCTTATACCATTCTAGGGTTACTTCTTCAACTGGCATCTTCAAACCTCTCCAAATTCCTCCTGCAAACTATTTCTAAAGGTTTATGAACTACATGTTTAGGTAGCATCACAGCTATGACCCCACTTCCAGTACCAAATTCTTTCTTAATTACTTTCTCATCTGGGAGACTCAATACAGAACATCCACAATTTAAATGAGGGGAGGTTTGTTTTGGTTCACAGTAGAGGTTTTAGTCCATAGTCACCTGTCTCCAAGGCAGGTCATCATGACAGAGGGCCATAGCAGAGGAGAAATAATAGCTCCTGGCAAGGTGCAGGAAAGAGAGTGGGGAGGAATAGTGGAGTAGCACAGATAAAACCTTCCAGACCATATCCCAGTGACCCACCTCTTCCTACCAGATCCTACCTCATAACAGAAAGTCAGCCATAAACTCATCAGTGGACAAATCCACAGTGAGCTTTCCAATTGCTTACAAAACCAAAGTAGCTTGCCTTTCATCATATTCCCAATATGTTTAAAGCTAACTTTTTATTTTTTGTTTGGATTTTTTTTTGATACTGGGGATCTAACTCAGGACCTTGTGCTTGCAAGGCAGGCATGGGCACCACTGAGCTAAATTCCCAGCCCTAAAGCTAATTTTTTAAATATCTTCTTATCTGCTGGAATTTTATTCTTCAATCATTTTACATACAGTAAATCAATGTTTGATAATTCAGAAAGTATTTTATTGTACTAAGGGAGAAAGATCAAGTAATGGAAGAAGAAAGAAAGAAAGAAAGAAAGAAAGAGAGAGAGAGAGAAAGAAAGACTTGAAAAAATAGGAAGAAAGAGTAAAAAGAGATTTTGGGGGGGCTTCAACTAAGTATCTGACAATAAATGGATTTGTCTGTGTCCCCTATTGAGGCAAGAATAGTAAATCAGTGTAAAGAAAATAACTCAAAGGAGGTTGTAAGCTATACCTTTGATTAGGAACGTGTGTGTGTGTGTGTGTGTGTGTGTGTGTGTGTCTGTGTATGTATGTATGTATGTATATAAAATATACTCTTAACCATGGATCATAGATAACTTACTTATGATACTTTGTCAGTTTACAATTACATTCCGCTGCTATAAACAGAGTTCCAACAATAAAGACAAAAGTTTTTCACATAAAAGAAAATTTTTTTCACATAATAAAAGTAAATAGTTGATGCCACTGATTTGGGAGGTTAACAATATTAGTACTTGTTTTTCTATATAATGAAGTACCACTCAGCCATTAAGAATGATAAACTAGAGACATTTATAGCTAAATGGATGCACATTGAGTCCATACTCTTAAGTGAAATAAATAGGACACACGTGTGTAAATAGTGAAGAGTTTCTCTGAGAAACTGAAAGTGTAAATGAGGATCAAAATGTATAATAGATAATGTGAAATAGGAAGAAAAGGTGCAAAGGGGAAGGGGATGGGGAAGGGAAAGAAGAGGATTGTTAGGGGAAAGGAAAGAAGGGAAAGGAAAAGATATGAGAAAAGGAAAAAACAGAAACAAAGTCTTTGTAAATAGGGAAGGGTGGAGGGGTTGAAGAGAGGGCAAGGGAAGGGGAAAAAATAAGATATATCATGATTTATCATGTAAAGGTACAAATTCCCAATGATGAATGTCATCATATTATATACCTAAAATGTACCAATAAACTTAAGAAATTTTTTAAAAATAATATTAGTACTGAAGTATCTGAGATTCTCTTGACTTTTTTTTAAGTCCCCAGTTGGTTGCTGTGACTTCTGCCTTCATTCTCATTTCAGGAAGAGAAAGGTGATGGAGAAGGGGAAAAGGACATGCCTCCCAGCTGAGGCAGCCCTTTACAGAGCTCATAGCCACCCAGTTTGGGGAGGCTTGGAAATGTCATTTTAAACTTATTGTAATACTGTGATCAAAAATATAAGATTTCGTTTACTCAATATGGACACAGTTGATGTTGAGTAGGCTACAGTGGCACGTTAGTACTCATCATTAATTGGTTCCACGAGGCACAACTAATACCAAAAATGACAAGTCCTAAACAAATTGCTTTGGCTGGCAAGTGTAGTGAGTCACTAGGCAGTCAACACTGACAAGTTATAGCTTGCACATCAAATACCACACAAATAATGAATGCAGGGTCAAAATTTTCATGTCCAAAATCATTCAGTGCAAAATTTGATGAGTTTCAAATCAGTGGAGTACCAAAGTGTTACCATATTAGCAGTCTTTGCAGTCTCCTTCCCCTCACCATTCAGTGTCTTATTTGATTCCTTCTCATTCAGTCTGTAATACTCTCTCCTGTCTCCACCACTTCTTCACAGCTATCTAAATGTAATGCTCTCAGCATACTGCATGCCTCTATCTAGAATGTAAAACTATCTTCCTTGAGATGACAGCAAACCAGTACATAGACTTTTGGAGATAGGGAAGGGGACCAGAAGGAGTAGGGCAGAAAGGGAGAGATGGGGAATGAGGCAAAAAAACCCAATATACTTTAAATGCATGCACCAATTTATCAAAATGAAACTCATGATTCCATATTACTAAAATTCACTAGTAAAATAAAAAAATGGCTTTCTTGCTTTATAGAAGTTATGTTGATTCCCACCCACTGTCAGGCCATTCCTTCCATCCACCTTCTTGCTCCCAGCCCTCCCCCTCCCCCTTTGATTCCCATGCATTATCTCTGGCAATATCATGCACACACGTGACATCAATTTTAGTATGATCTACATGTCCTCTATATCTTCTCTTACATCCCAGATCTAGAATTGCTAATCACCTACTAGATATCTCTTTGAATTGCTATTTATTATACAATTCCATTTGAGTATCCTACAGGAAAATTAGATTGTATATGTGCAAACAGAAAGTGTTTTACTTCTTTCACTCTGGCTCTCCCATACATCATATCCAGTGGTGTTACAAAATTAATAGTAATGTGGAAAGCAGATATGCCCAGAAAACTCTTAATTGCTTATTAGAGGCCAGAATCAATATTAAAATATTTCCACTCCCTATTTTATTCTATTGTCACTATAACCCTAGAAGTAAGGTACTTTATTGTGTCCATCTTTTGTTTTTTATTGTATCCTTCTTACAGAGCAAGAAACTGAGATTTGGAAAAGATTATTAATTATGTAGGGTGTGGTGGCACACACCTGTCATCCCAGTACTCAGGAGGCTGAGGCAGGAGAATTACTATCATTTCGAGGCCAGTCTGTGCTACATAGTGAGTTTCAAGGCCAGGCTACACTACATGATGAGATTCTGTCTCAAAAAAACAAACAAACAACAACAAAGGTTAATAAGTAAGACCAGACAAGTGGTAAATGATACTCAGTCCCAGCCTAGAGTCCAAAATCCTCATATAGTATTCTTTTCCGTTAACACATCTGACAGAACTTTCCAATATACCCACCTAGCTAGAGAAAGTGATTTCCTCTACCTCAACCCTCACAAAAGTCAGCAGAGTGTACCTCATAAACAAGGCTCAATGCCTATCTGTTCTTCAACCATTGCTTTAATGCAAGATCTTGGCATTTTTTATTTATGCTAATACAAGTGGCTTTAAAGGTCTCCATACCAATTTTAATAGTATTGATTTGGTTTATTCTCTTCCTCCATGCAAATGAGATTTTAGTAAAACTCAATTTTAACCAGATTGAAATTTTGGATTGTTTTTTTTTTTCATGCAGGAACTTTTTATTGCACACAGAAAAAATGCCAGAATCTCAGTGTGATTAAATAGCGTCTGTTATGGTTCCACGTCTGCTCTTCCTCACACTCGTCCCACAAAAGCTACTTGATGACTTCTTGTCTTTGCAGATGCTGGTTTCCCTGAAAAATGGATCTCCTCAGCTTGACAACTCCTCTTCATTGTTGGACATGTGGATGACACATCACTCCCTCTTGGAAATGTTTCAGCTCTTCCAGGCAGGCACAGTGGCCTCACTTGATGCTGACAATCAAGTGTGATGCACATTTAAAATGCATAATGCCAAATCACAGAATAGATTTAGGTACCATACTAATATAGATAATGTTATTTATCTGTAAATGTAATTTGTTTATGCTGTTTATTCTCCTTTCTCACAATTAGCACAAGATAATGTAGGTTAATCTATATTCTGTAAGATGTTACTAGCATAAGAAGTAAACCAATATTATGTTCTTTGCCCATATTCTGGGAGGCAGAAACATTATATACTATACCAACCACATCCATAGACAAACAATCTAGTAACACAACAGATATATTCTAAATACATAGACCTTTACGCTTTTCTTACTCTACACCACATGTAATACTCCTGATTTTCTGAGTATTAGCCAACTTTGCAGTAGTAACAAGCAACTACAAGTTTCAGTGACTTCCTCCAACAAGTGGCTTTGTCCATTCATGGTAAAGAAACTGCACCTCTGCTCCAAGATGAGGCACTGATCTGCAGATTTTTCATTCAAGGACCATGGTGAGATAACAGGCCCCATCTGGGATCTGGTGAAATGGCCAGAGAGCCAGCTGCTCCACACAGCTGTGCTCCATGATCCTTTCATACCTACCCACATGTACCTCAGCAAGTCACAAAATCAAGTCTGACAAGAGAGAAATATGAGAAGCACAGGCAGACACAGAGTCATGTGGCAGGGACAGTGATGTCCCATCCTCTGCTAGAGAAAGGAACAAGGAGTGATGAGCTGTATTCAATCTGTCTTACTCAGCCACTTGTTTTTAAATCATTTTCTTTGTAGACAGAATACCACCATGGAGAGAGGGCTATAAGAATCAGGAGGTAAGAACAGTCAACACTTGAACCCCCTGTGGTTTGGTTTCTGCAATTATAAATAAAAGAATAGGACTAGGTCATCTAAAAAATAACTTCCCAGGAGACCACATAAACTTTAAGAGGCATTTTCTCATTTTATCATGATCAGGAAGGGAATAAAAAGTGCAACAAGAAAAACTAGACCCCATGTGTAAGGCCTTGATCTAATACATCATGCCACAAATGTAAACCCTTTCCTGACGTACTGTGAGGTTGTGGCTGTGGCTGTTGCTGTTCTGTCACATAGAAGAATATCCAAATTGCTGCTTCCATGTCTTACCAATAAACATGGCAAACATAGGTCCTCATATCTGTTAAGAGTCTTTCAGTTGCAAACTATAGAAAAGTTCAAATTGTTATATACAATAAAAATGCTAGTTGAGATAGCTAAGAAGCCCAGAGAAGGATAGGTTTTAGGTATGGCTTGATCTGATGCCTAAATTGTAACTCCAAAAACTTTCTACTTTATCCCAAGACTAGCACTTCTCTGGTCACAAGATAGCTGCTAGCTCATGCTCAAGTCATGAATGCTTTTACTTTCAATCCGAATGGGGAGTGTTTGCCACCCCAGCTACTGATCACAAGTTCTTGGCTTTACTCTGAGTGGAGCGACTTGTATCAAGTTTCTATCTCCGGACTCATCACAGTCAGAAAGAGAAGATGAATTTGCTATTTGGATTCTGCCCACTCCAAGACCCATGACTTTGCCCAATGGGGAAGGAACTGAGTGACCAATGAAGTCCACACTGAAAGTCAGAGTCTTAACATGAACATTGTAATTATTACTGTGTAAACTTTGCCATTCTTAAGGAATAGATCACTCTCATATAAAAAGGCAAAAGACTATAGTAAAGAACCTGCCACATTTACCTATCCCTGAGAATATTTTTGTAGTTTTTTAAATAGAAAACATGATAACTAATTTTTATCTGGGTTTTATAAGCTTCCAGAGTGCTTTCCTACAAAGAGTACTTTTGTTAAGGAGACTTAAATTTCTGATTTTTAAGAGCTCTTAATCTTTCCCTTAAAAAAGCTTTACTATAAATGAATAAATGGTTACGATGAAGAAAATATAAATCTGCTCAGTTATCCCTAGAAGTCACCCCAATTGTTTTATAGTGATTCAAGATCTTAAGGTTCCTACATCCTACTTTGTTTAATTCTTTTATTACCATAACCAGAATATTTTTTTACACAGGAAAGATATAGATACAAGAGTACTATATTTGAGGGGAAAGTGTCCTAGATTAAAATACAGCACAAAACAAATGCCAATCCCTTTTTTATTCATTTTACTCTTTGTTCATTTTATTTGTTCAATAAATAACTTTCTCTTGTTCCCAGAGGAATCCTTAGAAAAGCAGCCCATATGAGGAGAGTGTGAAAAAGCTAATCAGGAGGGCAGCCTTTGGTATTCTGAAGAATAAGGTCAAATGGATGTCTCTCCCATCTTTTGTACGAAATATTGGGAGTTCTTGGAGCATTAGCCAAAGGAAATACTAAAATGTATTCCAAACACAAATGTAAGTGATTTTTGGATTATCTGTTTTTGTTCCTCTCCAATAGCTTGGAAAATTGAGTCAACTGCATATGAACTTCTTATTCACAGCTAGACAGGATATTGCCTCTTCTAAATTATTCATGCTAATTATGGGGAAAAAGAAGAAATGTCATGAATAAATTAAATCTAGAAATGAACAAAAATATCTGCAATTCCATGACATATTATGTTTCACCATAGAATGTTTTGCAATAATATACTATAATTATTTATTATGTTTTTCCAGTTAGGCTTCAAGATAAGGATAAAATATAAAGATTTGAAGCAGGAACAGGAATATAGAAATTATCAAGTCACAGTCATCTCAAGGAATTTAATGTCTTACAGAACATATAGATAAGAATGCCAAGGTTTACAGAACAGTACGGTAATTGCTGTGACAATTGTTGCAGAACAGGAGGGAGAAGGAACTTGAAGGAATGAAGAAATTTTGAGAGTAGCTAATATAGAAACTGATTGTTAAAGGATGAAGTATCTAGACAGATGATAAAAAGAGGACATAAGTGACCAACATAAATGGAACAAGGAGATCCCAGGCAAGGCAAGAAAATCAAGGTATTTCATAGAGCTTTGGGCAACTCAAAGTACAAGCCTGGATCTCCCTGCTGCCCCAGCATCTATTGCCATCACAAGCAGTTATGGGCCCTAAGAGTAAAGTGTCCTGCAAAGAATCCAAGAGAACTTTAAATAAAAGGTATAAGTATCTGGAGGCCACACCAGCCCAATAAATATGAACACTGAATTTGCCCTGAGACTAAATTGTTAAGTGATTTTTCAGATATTTTAAAGTTCAACAAATTTGAAAATTATTTTTCTTCAACATTGAGTGCACATTCTCATCACTAGTGAAGAGTTACAAGATAGAAATGCCTGGGTGTCACAATAGACATTGTTATCAACCCGAGCAGCAGTACCTTTTCTAGTTCCCAAGTGATTCTACCATGTAGTAAGATTAAAAATCACTTCTCTGGGGGAAAAGTCAGGGCTTGTTTTTCTTTTCATTATGTTGACACAGGACCCTGATGACATTTTAGACTAAAGTTTAGTCTCTGTCACTAAATATTGAACCAGATTACTAGCATCAAAGTAATAACAATCTGCATTTTGTGTTTGTTGTTGCCAACAATTTGAAACAAAACTTGCAGTCTAGTATAACCACCTAATTATGGTTATAATTATAATTTAGATTTTAAAAAATGTTAGAGAACACAAAATATAATCTAGATAATTGAAAGAAATGTGAGTGAACACAAAATCATTAAAGAGAGAGTATTTGGTAGTTTTTAGTACATACTATGTGTGAATACTAAATATTCCAAGAGTTGCATTTCAGGAGACTGTGGAATCTTTCTTTCATGAATGTAATTTGATGATGAGATATCGTCTTCCCATGGGAATAATCAACTACTCATTGTGAATTTTTCATTGTGAACTGCTCATTGTGAAAGTATAAATTCTTCCCTTCATGAGCATGTGTTTTTTGCAAGATCATTTAAAAGTGTCTCATTTGTTCATTTGCATTTTTCCTAAGACCTTCTGTATTTAGAGTAAAAACACTAGCTACCTTTTAATGGACCATTGCCTCCAAACCTATCCCATAGAGTCTCTGCCTGTTCAGCAGCATCCCCCTCTTTGTTAAGAAAGACAAAGGAAGCAAACATCAGCCAATGATTTAATATCCAGCTGTGCCAGAAGATAGAATCTTTGGACTAGTCTCTAATTGTTCGGTATACAAAAATAAGCAAAGTCTAATAAGGAATATAAAAACATGAACATAAGAAGACAGTGACATTAATTTTATTGGACAAAATGTGAAACCACTAAAATGCTTTGCACATGTTGTATCAAGCAATAGTAAGAGAAGGGGGAAGAGTAAGAATAAAGTAATAAATGGTTCTTTTTTGTCTTTTGCTGGAGATAGTTCTTAGCTGTTTTGGGTCTAGTGCCAGTGTTATTTACTCTGGAAACTAAGGTCATGCCTGATTTTGTATTAGGTAAATGATGAAATAGCCATATATCTCCAGGCTGTTTCTACATAGTGACAAGAAGTGAAAAGGAAAAATTAAAATCAATTCTAAAGTGCAGCTTTAGCCAGTCCTGGTGGTACATGCCTATAAACCCCAGCCATCTAGGAGGACAAGGCAGGAGGATCACAAGTTTAAGGCCAGCCCGGACAACTTAGTGAAACCCTTGTCTTAATGATAGTACTACTACTACTACTACTAATTATTATTATTATTAATATTAATTATTATAATAATTATTATTTTAAGAGCTTGGGATTCAGCTCAGTGTGAAGTCCCTGGGGTCAATATCCACTACTAGCAAAAGTAAATACATAAGCAAATTCATAAAGAAAGAAAACATCATCTTTATCACTTTCCTAATAATGTCATCAGGCTATATATGAGCATTCATCACATATTTTTATAATGTGAAATGGACCTTATTAGATCATTGGTGCTCTTGGGTTGTAACCATCAGTATCATCATAAACATTCATGATACTGCACAAGATATTGTATATAGGAAACCAAATACATTTACTCTCTGTCTTTTGTAAATTTAAAAATCAAAAGCAATTGGTTCTCCAGAAGGGGCAGGCCAACATAAGATGAGCCAGGAACATTCTGTGGCCACAGAAAGTAAGGAAATACTTAAAACAAAGCCATAGGTCATATCAAAAGGACAAAGGAGCCATCTGAAAGAAGTCTCGGTGATCTCAACTAGAAGCACTTGAGCAACACAAGTTGCTAACACAGTATTGGGTTATAGTTCAAAATACAAAATAAATACCCTTGAGCTCATATTCTGATAAATAAATGTGAACAAATAATGAGAACAAGAGATAAATTTTTCTTACAGAAGAATTCCAAATAATTTATGTAGTTACATAAATTAAAAATAGTTATTAGAAGGTAGAGTTTAATCTCCTATATTTTTAATATGGACTGAATTTAGTTACTTGATTTTGAAGAATAAAGAAAGGGAAAGACAATAATTTTATGGTGGAAAAACCTGGCAAGCACAATCTTGACCAGATAAAATTAATTTTAACAGTTGTAAGTTAAATTGATAGCAATCATGCAAAGTAAGGAAAGACTGAGGAGTGATCGCATCCCAGAAGAAAATTAAGGGGACATGGCAGCAAAATACTATGTGGACTCCTAGATGGATCCCAGACTAGGAAAAAAATTGTGGAAAAAATAATGAAATCTTGGAGTTCTAGTTAATGGCAGGTACAAATGTTGATCTCTTAGTTTCAACAAATCCACCCTGGTTAAAAAAAAAAATGAAAGAAACTAGATGAAAGGCATGTGGAATTCTTCATACTGTCTCTGCAACTTTTCTGTAAATCTGCACTATCCTAAACTAAAAAGTATATTGAAAAAAAAATAAAAAGCAAATTGTCTTAGTTTCTTTTCTCTCATTGCTGAGACAAAATACCCAACACCCAAAGTTAAAAGGGGAAAGGTTTATTTAGCTTACAGTTTGTAAAGGTTTCAGTCCATAATGAGCTGGCTCTAAAGCAGGGTGGCACATGGCAGAGGGACAATGGTTGATGGTGAACGAAAGGTAACAAAGCAACAAGGGACCTTAACAGCATCTTTTTGCCCCTTTTGTCACATCCAGAGTACCAGGATTAGGGTGTTGCCAAACCAATCATTCACATGTTTGGGTTTAGTGATGGCATGCCCTTAATCCCAGCATCACACATTCCAGATTCAGTCGCCTCTGAAAAAGATTGCATGAGGCTTTGAGGGAACATCTAGACACAAGCCACACATAAGTGGTTTAAAGGGTAATATTCTCCAGGCTATATAACCCTGAGACCACTAGGCAATGAGATAAAAACTTTAAAGATTTTGCTACAAGACCACCTACTGTTCATTATTAAATCTAATCCATCCAAAGTTCCTCCACTTTTCCTGTTAATTCATAGTTTCTCATTCTTTTTCTGCAACTGTTATGCTTTGGCTCCAGGTGAGGTCTTGTAGTCTCAGTTTTTCTGCCACCAGTGCCTTGTCATTATTCTGTTGTTTGTAAGAGACCCAAAGAATTCAGAAGAGAGGATTATTGCCATCATAAAGTGCTATAGTTTGCAGTTGGAATGTTCCTTGGAGGTCCATGTGTTACAGGTTTGGTCCCCAACTCTTGCGCTATCAAGAGGTGGTAGGGGCTCGGGATTTAGCTCAGTGGTGCCATAGCCTGCCTCTCAAGTGAAAGGTCCTGAGTTCAACGCCGCTGCCCCATACCAAAAAAAAAAAAAAAAAAAAAAAAGGTAGTAGAATCTTAAGAACTAGGGCATAACAGGAAGTCTTACATCATGGGGAGTCATGCCCTCGAAGGGCATTGTGGCACGCCAAACTGTCCCATTTCTCTTCTTTCGTATCCCAGTTATGAGGCAAACAGGCTTTCTTCTGCCTCTCCCTGCCAATATTATGTGCTGCCTGGCCACAGTCCCAAAGCTATGGGCCCAATTCATCACGGGGTGAAACCTTCAAAACTATGACCCAAAACAGATCTCTCTCTTTAGTAGTTATTTATCACAGATATTTGTTTATAGTAAAGAAAAGCTAACTAACCTAAAGCTTATAAATTTGTATCAAGATTGGATATTTTTCAAGTTTATTTTGACCACCTTTGCCTTGTTTCTAGGTCAGTTTCTCCAAGAGTAGAACAAGGATTCCCTGCATCAGATCTACTCGGGGCCTAGACCTACTGACTTGGAATGTCTGGGATGGGGCCTCAAAATCTGATGTGAACACTGGGTTCTGGTTCGTGTCCATCAGTACAACTCTCTGACCTTTCCAAAGGGTCTTAATCCTGAGTTTTAACTTCTTTTAGAGCAGTGACCTCACTCCAGGTGAATATGAAGTTGCTTCAAAGCTCAAAGGCTGAGAGCTAAGTCTTGACTATATTAGGAAGAATCTATAAGTCTCAAAATAAAGGACTTATACAAATAAAACTTCAAAGATGTGTCAATATCAGCATTTCCAGGGGAGTGACCCAACTAAGGTCCCAACAAAGACTCAGCTATGAAAGTCTTCATCAAGACACATTCTTACCAATTTAAATGTTATTTTTATTACTTGGTTCACTTTCTTCAATGGAATTTTTACCAAACTTGCTAGGAAAATAATGTAATAATTGTCACATAATGATGAAATAGAGAATTAGGTGGAATTTGTATGAAGAATAGATCATTTTAGGTAACACCACTTGATGTAATTTTTTTCTGAAAATATGCTCCTCTTCTCAAAACTAGAATAATTTGAAAAGTGTACGTGGCTTACACTTGCCCTATTTTCTTTTCTTTTTTTTTTTGGTACCGGGGATCGAACTCAGGACCTAGCTCTTGCAAGGCAGGCAGCGGAACCACTGAGCTACATCCCCGGCCCCTATTTTCTTTTGATAGCCAAAATTTCCAATGCCTGCCTCATTGAGGAAACACCATTCCCATCTTCTCATTTCATTTTAAATGGTCAAATTGTTTTTCATATTAATTAGCTTTAAACAAGAAAAAATATCTCAATGCATATAATTGAAGGACCCTTGTTAGCAGGACAGACTCCATATTGCTGCTTGACCCACCCACCTGCCCTTTTGACACAATTTTTATTTGGTAGCATAATATAAACAATTTTCAGGAAAGTTTAATGAAAATGAAATCTCAGCATAGCATTTTGTACTTTTCCTGAATGATTTTGGAAATATCCAGAACTATCATTTTATTAAAATTCTAAGAATTACCTTAATTGTATGAAAGATTTCAATTTCTCTTTTTAAATTTTTTTTTAATTTATTAATTTTTTTTTTACTTTTTTGAGATAGGGTTTCACTGTGTAGTCCAAACCGGTCTTGAACTCACTATGTGGTGCAGATTGGCCTTGAACTCAAGGTGATCCTCCTGCCTCAGCCTCCTACTGCTAGAATTACAGGCATGCACCACCACACCTGGCCCAAGATTTCAATTTCCTTCTTTCCAATTTTAAGAGTATAACACTTATTAAAAATCCTGACAAAAGGAGAAGGAAGAGGAAAAGGAAGAAAGGAGAAGGAGAGTGAAGTATTACCAATTCTATTGATATTTTATTAAGAAATACCAATTGTATTGTTATTTTACTCAAGTAAAAGTCAGGAGCAGGAATGAAACAGGAAAAAGTAAACATGCAAAGCACTGATAGTAAAGAAGGTCACAAATCAAGTTTCAGTCATTTTATACTTAGATTAAAATAAACCCTGCAGAGGTAACTGTTCTAACACTAACCACATATAAAGTATAAATGAAGATACCCCTTCTTGGCTTATTTTCATCATGTACTTCTGAACCCTCTACTCAACTAAGGCCTTGACCTGTAGATTTTCATGTTTATTTTTTTCCATGGTTCAATTTCAGCAAAAATCTTGCCAAATCAGTTTATCAAGAACCCCCCCATCTTCAATATGTGATCCCACTCAACATCTGATGTAATTCCTTATCCCCTCACTGTGTCCAGTCAATTTAACCAGAGTCATTTTTTGTCCTTCATATTTCTCTTAGTAATTTTCTATCCACTGACCCTCATCCAGCTCCTTGGCTACAAATCCCACTTGTTCATGCTAAATTCAGAATTACCCCAGCTCTATATTGAGGTCTCCTTCTCCCTATTGCAATACTTCCTGAATAAAATTTGTTTTTACTGCTTTAATTACTGTCTAACTACTGTTTTCTTTAACAATAATTAAATATTTCATTACAGATAACTTTTTATGGTCCTCTATTTAAAATTGCCAATTATCAACTCTAAAAATACTAAAATTAAATCTAATTGCCTCAAAACCCAGAGTATGGTATAGATATCTTATACTTCCCTGTCTTTTCTTCCATGTGTACCCAGTGGAAAAATAATAAGTGCTCTAAAATTATAAGCAAATTACATAGGAGAGGATTGAATTTATTAAAGATGAATAAGTAGGTACTTTTACAATTCTGAATGATTTGCTTCTATCAATGGAAATACATGTGCAGATATTCCAAAGTTGATTTTTAGGTATTCTCATTAAATAGCTTTGAGACCAAAAAAGTCTCAAAACTTTCTAAGTTGGTTGTTAACAGAGCTATCAAAATTTAAAAGGAAAGTTCAAAATCTATTTAGCTTGCTTAGAATTCATTTGACAGATTTTTCTCTGAAATGGAGAAAGTAAAGGAAAATGGAATAGCATAAGGTACATAGGCTTTCTCTGGAATAATAATAGCTCTTCCAAAATAAAATTTGATGCCCCATATTTTCCTAAGACCTAGTTTGAATTTTTATGTGAATGATACACCTAATGCTATTACCTGCTAAGAAATGTTACCTGAAAAACAAGGTACTCCTCAGCTGCCCTTTTCCAGTGCTAAGATGCCCTTATTTTAACACTTACTGCATCTCATTCTAAGTAGTAGTCATCGCTGCTGGAGAATATGAAAGGGATGAAAGTGTAGGGGAGTGTATGGGATGATATAATGTACAGATCTAAATCATTTTGTATAGATTCCATTTTGTATAAAAAGAAGGATTTCAAGAAATTATAAATATGAACACTAGTAATAAAAATTATACTAATTTATATATTGCTTCACCATTTAAAATTAATTTTGCTTACATTTTCTCAACTGAACAACAATGCAGACCTCTGGAGCAGAAATAACAGCTACTATATTCACTTCCCAGCAAATGTGAATCTGATGTAGAGAAGGTTTAATTTTCTCTGCCTAAATATTAGACTGAGAGCATTCAATAATACTTGGAAGAAATATGCCTTCATCTCTTAGAGATAGAATTTGTAAACTACATTATGTTCCTTTGCTGGGTAGAATTTATATAAAACATAAGATATAAGCTATGTAAGATGAGATTTAAGGTATCTCTTTCTTTTCCAATATTTCATAATGTGGAGAAAAGAATTCATTGGCTTAACTGGAATTCAAATAAGAGCAATGTCTGCTGTAATAGGTTTTACTATATTTAAGGTGCAATTTATCTTTTTGGTATAACTAAAAATGGAAGTAAAAGAATTTAGTACTTAAATGTATTATGCCCTTTAAGATCAAATTGTTATTAAATATCCAGGGAAATGCCTTGCTAGTACTCTTACCAGAAACTGCCTATTACTGTGTTTCATCGAGAACTAGGACAATAAATGACAAATTTCCTTTAAACCAAGTAAAACAACAAGCATTGTGTTCCATTGCTATGCTATGACCCAATATTCTACTAGTACATGTCAAAGGTTGGGAACAGGGTTCACTTGTTTAGAATGATAGAAGGACATTGTCCATACAGAACTGATCTGAAAATCACACAGGAAATTCTGCTCCTTAGACATCCATTTACAAATCCCAATTAAGCAACAATTTCACTTACAACTTAGACAAAATGGGAATATTCTCATTATTCTTTTCTGCATTAGACTATATGTTTCCATAAATACCTGCAGAAGGTGATGTTTCACATATATTTGTATTTCAAAAGAATAATACGCTTCAAACAGTAAATCCAGTGTTATTTAAGCATATGTGTGCATATCTTGGAGCTGAATCATGAAAGTCCCATTAGGGACATTTTTTGCTTCCTAATGTTACAGGGCTTTGCGTCATAGATAATTTTCCGTTGTTTTCCCTCTTGTCTTTGTTAAGGTCCAACCATACCAGCAGGGGATGAAATCAGCAGGATGCTTTGTAGCCAACTTCAAAACAGTCACCTTCTTATAATGAGGCATTGAGAGGAGGCAGCCACACAGTCTGATAAAATTACACTATAATATGAAACTTTTGATGCTTCTGGGTACCTTTTCCACCAGAATGAGATGAAAGTAAGGAAATGTATAAGACCATGAAAAATACTATAATAATAACATAACCAGCTATAACCACACATGGAGACACACATGACTTTGAAATTTATTTAACTCAATACAATGAGAAAAAAATGTTTTAAAAGAGTTACAATTTTCAATTATGCTGGGAACTATTTTAATTTTCTATCATGTTGTCTGGAAAATCAATTTCTGTCCTAAAGATTCATTATTTTCCATCTTATTAGATGAAAACATTTCCCCAATTGAAACAAAAACTTTGAATAGTCTGAAATCCCACCACACTTCACAGAACGACTCTGGTCCTGACAAAAGCCCTTGGGAGACCATACTGTGAATGTATGGTGGGAATGGAGTCATCACTGTTTTGTGCCACCAGGTGAGCCTCTATCTGAGGTTGGAGCATGGATCAGTCATGATCAAAGCTAACAGTGAGTCATGTGTATGCCTGAGTCAACCCTGGATCACAGAGAGTGAAGGTAACAAAGAGCATTCCATCCTTATCTCCAGCATAATTCTATGGCTCTGTTTCCATTCCATGCTTCTGTTCAAATAGAAGTTACAACCCAGGTGGCTTAAAATTTCACATCTTTGGTTCAGACAACTCAAACAGGCTTTAAGGGAAGCAAGCTGGGGGAAGGAAATCCTGCTTTGTTCACTATGAGACTTCAGGCACATTCATCTGGAGGACTCTTGGAAATGTCCAAGAGTCCACCTTCACAGCCTCCTGACAAAGGTTTCATCACCTGCTTTTGGAAGAGAGAGCCAGCTATCATTCAGATTTGTCCTCATTTTGATGTCTAGTCAAAACTTTGTGGTTTCCTATAAAAGTCATCAGGAGAAAATTCTTACATGAAAAATGAAACTGATTTTACAGAGAAGCTTTGTAATATTCTAGGAAGACAATGCTAAAATGACTTGGGACCAAAGTAAGCCTCTCAGGGCTGAGCCTAATACTTCCTCCATAGAGCACTGCACACAACCTATTCTGAAGACCACTGTCCATGTGTGTGTGTGTGAGCACTACTTCTTGTAGATGAAACAGACAAAACTTCTTCATAATTTGAAAGATCTAGAACATCTATCTGAAGTT
The DNA here is from genome assembly GCF_053883595.1 of Heterocephalus glaber. Lineage (NCBI taxonomy): Eukaryota > Metazoa > Chordata > Mammalia > Rodentia > Bathyergidae > Heterocephalus > Heterocephalus glaber. The sequence continues at coordinate 9,959,960 of NW_028258303.1, forward strand.
TCCAGAAGTACCCCTAGCAGAGACCCCTGCAGTGGGTTCTGATCTCCTGCTCAGGGCTATGAGTCAAGGTGAGAAGACACAGAGTCAGAGTTAAAGAGGGAGAGAGAGATGGGGAAACTAGGATGACTGGTGCTTGAGCAGTCTGGCTTGAACAAGCAAAAGCCCTGAACTCTCAGAGCCATAGGTATTTATTGGTGACATCATAGTTAGGTTGAGGTAAAGGGACTACATGAAGGGACTATGTGGCATTACTATGGATACGTTGCTGATGTAGGTAAGGCTTGCAAAGGAAGAGACAAAGCATTCTTGAATTAGCAACAGAACAGAAAAAATATAGGTTGTGGTTAATAATTAAACTTGTCTTTTTAGTAAAGAAGATTTTAACTTTGGGCATGGAATTTGGGTCACTCTAACCTCAGCATGTAGGCTTTAGCCAAACTCACTTCTATAAAAAAGCCAATTGTGGCATTAACTCTTTACAGCCTGCACTGCTTACAGCCTGCTTTGGGCATAATCAATATGGCAGTCCTCCACATACCCCAAAGCAAGTGATTCTAAAAGCAGCATCCTTCCACTATATAGCATAATATTGCAATAACTGGCAATAGCTGAATGAGGTGTAAGAATTAGTTAATAGCATTCACTTCCATATTTGTATAGTTGTTTCATATTTGTATAGTTGTTTCTGTTGAATGGCTGCCTAGAAGTATACCCTTTCTTAAGAGAAACATATGCTAAAGTACTTGGGGTGAAGAAATATCAAGCCAGCAAGTAAGTTACTCTCAAATGATTGAAGAAAATAGAAGGTCTTTCTATTAAGCCTGCAAGGTTTTGAAAGCTTTTAAATTTGAGATTTCTTTAACAATTACGTATAAACACACACACACACACACACACACACACACATATGACAACCTACCCTAAATTAACATTCAGTACTTTTACTCATTATTCTTCAGAAGTTGTGTACTTCAGTTCATCTAGTTCTTTTGGCTATTCCCTAACATACTACCCTGCAGCCCTTCCCACTGGCATGACTTTACTCTGTTTCTTCACCCAAGGAACTTTCTCACCAAAATCTTCCTATCAAATTCTACTCATTTTCAAAGGCTCAGTATAAATGATATCTCCATAAAATCTTCTGAGTCCAGTCTAACGTTTCATGCAAAGTATGTGCTCAAAATATTGAGAATAAATTCTCAAAATGGGATTCAACTTGCTGAAAAGAATTCAGTTACTCAAAGTGGGATGGTTGAAGGTCAATCAATAGAGCTTGTAAGGAACCTAGGCCCTTCAAAATCAACAGAAATAGGTCACATGGTAGGAATAGATGAAGAAACTATTTCCTGTGACCAGGAAATAAATAATATTAATCAAGGTCCTCTGGAGAAACAGAACCAAATCCAAGATATAAAACCACGTATTGGCTCACACAGTCATGGAGGCTGAGACATCCCATAATCTAGAGTCTGAGGAGAGGCTATCAGTGGTGCTTCAAGGAAAGCCCATGAGCAGAGAGCCAATGGAGCACTGGAAGTGGTAGATCAATTCCAAGTTCAAGCAGCCCGGCAGAGAATTAATTCACTCTCCTTCACCTTTCTGTTCTATCCAGGCTTCATATAGATTGGATGATGTCCACACTGGCTGGACAATTAGATTTACTCAATCCACCAATTCAGATGCTAGTCTCTACCAGAAACACCACACAGACACATATAGAAATAATGTTTAATTAGTTATCAGGGCACCCTATGGCCCAGTGAAGTTGACATTTAAAATTAACCATCACAAAGAAGGAAATCAACAAAGGAGATATAAAGTGGTTATGTGAAGGTGAATTGGGGGCTGCAGTGTAATCATCCACGAAAAGGAGCACAGAAGGGATTCAGATTGTACTTGGCCATATAGAATCTTTGTCCACCTCTATGAAGGGATTGGATAATAGCATAGAAGGCTAATGAAAATAGGGAAAAATGAAGAAATTTTCATGCACAAGCAATTAACAAAAGCAAGACAAGATTCTTTTTTAAATATGGAAAATGTGCTTGTATTTTATCTTGTCCAGTTGCTTGAAGGAACATGGAGTTGGGTCACAAGCAAAGATTAGTGATAAATCTAAAACACTATAATAGAAATAACAGCCAAAAAAAGAATTGTTTATCCTGGCCATCTATGTCCTAAACAACATCCCTGGGAAATGATACTCTAAATTAAAAATATATTTATTAGTTAGAGTTATGAGAGACTAAATGTGTAACTATTAAAGTGGCAAAGCACTCAACTTCTCTTTCAATTTGTTGTCTAATAAAACCTAGAAGAAAATAATCATAATTCCTCTATATTTAGAATTTTTAAAGTTTTTATTTTATGAAAAAATGAAACAATATTTCATAACCAAATAATAAGAGAATAGCAATAGTTAATTCATTGTGTATCATTATCTTCAAATTAGCTACTTAGTACAAGACATAAACCAAAAACATTCTTACAAAAAAAGAAATAGATAATAACACAAACTTTATTTTCAGTGAAGATAAACTATTAGTATAAATGAAACGCTATGCAGAATTTTTCACCAAGAATTTTGCAGAGATTGCCAACTGCTGTCTTAATGTGAGTTTTGTATTTTAGAAGGATTTCCTTAAGGATGGGAATAAGAATAAAAGTGATTTCAGTTTCTGGAGGAAAGTATTGGAATTATGCCATTTTTAAGAATCAGAAGTTTGGCAAAACCAAGTTTCACCACAAAACAAGATGAAAAAAAAAGTAATTTTATAATCAAACAACATTGCCAGCATGAAACATCTGTTGCTTCACCCTTACCCCTGAATGTTTTTCTGTATGACATTTCAGAAGGTTCAATAGTTCCAGTAAGCTGAGTCACCTGTTTCACAGTTCTTTCACATCACTAACAATTTCACTTATAAAACCAGGGAATAAACGTTACAGAGTTTTTATAAAACAATGTCTTTTTACTAAGATTTCCTGAGTAAACTACATTGAAATTGATCTCCACATGCCTGAAGCTTTTCCACGTGTTACCAAACAGCCAAATGTTCTTTTTGCACAATTCAGATGGAAAACACAAATTGGCATGTGACCAGATGGGGTCCAAGGAGGTTACCCAAAAAGAAAATGGAGATCCCCATCCTACATTGATCAACTTTCATCAAAGAAAAAAAGATTGTAGCATACATCAGTGAAAGACACAGGCAGATTTATTAGGCAGAGTTCAAAAGAAATTAAGATGTGTTATGTAGTTACCAACTTTCCCACAAGGAATATCATCATTATATATTGCAAATATGTGCCAATAAAAATAAAAATTTAACTAACAATTTTTGAAAAGAGAAAATAGAGAAGGGGATTTTGCTCCAGGAACTAAAGGGGTCACAGCTCTGATGATCCAACTGGACTGTAAGCAAAACATGGGACTAGTTTTCCTGGCTTTTCTCAGGTTGGCAAGGGGTTGGTAATTTTCTATTGAGTCATGAACATGGCCTCATGTTTTGAGGAATTTTCTGACCATAGGATATGCATTATTGGCCATTCTCACTCTTAGAGGCAGCTTGCTATCACAGTGCAACTGGTCCTTGCAATAAAAGTAGAGAATAAAGTGAGCTTAAGGAGGGAGAATAGAGAAAAAAGAGCTATCTCTATGTTTAGTAGTTAATATGTCATAGATTATGGCCTGAGGACCCATGCCTTCTGTTTCCTGAGGCTTCCTGTCCTATTCCACACTCATTTATGTCATCATGTTTCCCTGTTTCTGAGCCCTCTCACACACCCTTACATAGTTTTCTTTGATAGATCTCATTTTTTTTTTCTTTGTCACAACAGTCTCCTGAGACTGGTGTACCTTGAATAGAGGGCCTTTATTATACCTTCTGACTCTGGGATTTGGTCATCGCTGAGTATAAAATGTTCATATATAATCGATTATCCCTGACAATACAAGTCTCAGTTTCTTTTGGCTTTTTCTTTTCAAAGCCAAAATTTAAACTGAGTAGGCAGAAATAAATCATGTGGATATTTTTTGAAAATTATCTTTCTCTTGTGGTGCTTTCTTAGAAATTAAAGGGGAAGGGGTTCATTTACGCTCTAGAAAATGACTTATAATGACAACGACAATAAGTACTCACTCGTGGAGTCTCAGGCTTAGAACAAATCACAGGCTAATATGAAATATCCAGTGGTCCTAATAGTGGGCAGAGGATCTAATGGGAAATGCAATGAATCCTACCATGCCTTTCCATTAATTTGTGGTTTGCTTCTTATGGGTGTTGATTTGTAAGTGACCTTTATGAAGTATCTATTCCATGCTTGTGTTCTTTTATCTCTTGATTTGGAGTCCACTAAATATTACAAGGAAGAGCAAGGAAGAAAAAATTGTATCTGAAATGTGTGAAGATGACTTGCACAAATATTCAGGCTATTTTACTATGATGAGTATGCTATACTTTAGTATATTAATAGTTGTTGGAGATGGTTTGAAAATATTCAGCAAATTATAACTCTTTCTTTGCATAAAGTGTTTCCTGAACTGAAGTCTGAGAGGAATAGTAGAAACAGTTCATATTTATGAAGTTGGTGGAATCTCCTTTTATCAAATTCTTACATGAAGAAAGAATACCATTCTTTCTTCCATCAAAAACAATATTCTAATACCAACTGTGTCTATACAAATTCACAATCATGTGGCTTCAGTCAGCTTGTTGAAAAAAAAAGCAAATTAATTTGAAAGCGAATGTTAGTATTTAACAGCAAATTAGTACTCCAGTATTGAAAGTCAGTTGTTTGGTTAAGACAAACTATGCCTTGTAAAACAATGTTTAGTTTTGTTACTTTAGGGGAAAAATTTAGAATTGATTTCTTGCTATGTAGAGTTAAATACTAAGTTAAGTTGCAGGCGGCGAGGAGTCTAGTCTAAAATTCACAAAGCCTAAGAAGCACTCTATTAAAATTTTTAAATTTTTATTAGTACATGTTCGCAGTACATAATAATTGCATTCACTGTAGGGAATTGGTACATGTACATAACACATTTCAATTATGTTTTTCCCTTCCCTTCACCCCTTTTATTTTTCTAGCATCAGATTTATCTTATAAGACCTTATAAAGTTAATTATCATATATACTGATTGAAAACCAGACTAAAAGGCCAAAGAACATATAAAGCATGCAAGACAATTATATCAGATACATTGTCCACGTTGAATTACAATCCCTCCCACTCCCTCTCTCTCTCTCTCTTAAATTTTACTGTATTTCCAATTATTAAGAAATGTTTCATTTTTAGTTACTCCTAATGATATCAGTTAAGAGAGTAAGAGTATAATTGTCGCAAGTGTTAAAATTAATGAGAACGATTAAACATAATTTTTATCACATGCCTTTCCTACAAAACCAATGTATTAATAGCTAAATAGGGAAGTTATTCACAGCTTGGCTGGCAGGAAGAATTATATAAACAAATTACCAGAAGACCTCGGAGGTACCTGGGCTCATTTATAATCTTGATAAAAAGGAGAAGTGATACCACAAAAGAAAAAATAGATTCCCCTATGCAATAACCTTTCTTTATAATAAAAATATCACACCTAAAATAAAATAGAAAAAGTTAACGAAATATTTTCAGGAAAAGACATAAAATTCAAAAGAAAAAATGCAAGCACATACAGTATAGGGAAAAATTGGTATGTAAACAGATTGAAAATTTAAAGAAACTGGAAAATAAATCTTGAAAACATGTTCTATTGAACCATTGTCAGACACCAAGGTGTCCAGTTATTCCAGGCTGTTGTCCCATTCAAAGGATGAGATGGGATAATTGATGAACTTCAAAGTTTACCATCTATTTAAAAGTAAAAAGAAAAGAGAAGAAAAAGAAGTGTTCAAGAAGAAGCGCTCTGAAGAGAAGTGAAGATTTGTCCAGCACCCAGGATGGCCACTGCAAGAACAAGAGGGCAGGGGCAGTGAAATCAGTGGTCTCATCTTTTATACACAGATTCAGGGCAAGATAAAAGACAATAAAACCAAAACTAGAACTGTCCTAATTAGAATCATCTTGTAGTTCTTAGTGAAAAGAAAGTAAAACCAATACCAGAAGACTCCTCTCTCTTTTGTAATGTTACCCATGTGATTGTGTGTTTTCTTCATGAATTGATGCATGAATTTCATTAGAAATAAAATCAGTCTGACTTTTGTTTTCTTAAAAGCCAAAATCATTTAAAGTAGGTTCAAAAACCAAGTAGTTGAGTCTAAATCTGCAGAGTGCTGTAAGCAGAGTGCTTATAAAAGTTTGTGTGGAATTACCTTACAGTGGGGTACAGATTCTGGACTGATTCATACATTTATATTGCTTGCCTGAATCCCAGGAGCATTACAGCTGATGGTGCCAGTAGCAGACATAAAGTTTTAAATCCCAAATCAGTGGGGGAATTCCTATGATATGAAGTTTTGTGAATAGGTCCATCATGAGACCCCATGAAGGCCCCCTAATCGATTGATAGCTCCATTTTTCCTACAAGGCTCAGGGTTATGGGAAGTGAGTTTGATCACTTCAAACACTGTTTTTCCAAGGTTGGGGAGATTGGATTCCCTTTCCTCTGTCCTTTCTTCCTTCACCCAAGGAATTGACATATTTTGCAGCTCTAGTCTTGGGTCAAATTATCAGTGCAAGGTTGGTCTCGGGGAGGTTTTTGTAAGATGAAAAAGCAAAGCACTGGGAGAACTTGTCCTCTTTCTCTGCTTCCCACAGCAAGCCTAACTGACCATTAGAGAGTACTATTCAAGCACAGTGGTGCTGCCATTACTGATAGTATAGGAAGAGTCTTCTGATCCTGCTCAAAATAAAAAAACCAATAATTTAGAACACATTGCAATTTAGGGTGCATTGTGAATAATACCTTCCACCTGAGAATCTCAGAAGTTTCTAGAAATTAGCTAACCTATAATGAATGATATAATTTTAATTTTTGAGCTTGTAGACTATATATAAAAACTACAGAGAAAATTTCACGGTATAAAAAAAGAATAATTAAAACAAATACTTTATATTTTCTTTTCAGAGTCTTGGAATATATTCAATAGGAGAAAACGTTGCATTTAATTGATAATGACATCTATGTGACCCAATCTATTAAAAAGCCTGTTTTTCTTCTTTGGTCTTTTTTTACAACTAGATTCAAATAATACACATGTAAACACTTCTGTGTATAAGTGTGCCTGTTATTCAGGCATCTTTAGCTTTTTAGTGACATCTACTGTACAAAGGGATAAATGCAAAGAAATCATTCTCAGGAACAATAGCTGAGTGCCCAAAGAGCATCTAGGTGTTATTTCATTTTATTTTTGTATTCACAATGCTATAATTTCTTTGATACTTCTTTTTAATATAAGAAATCTTTTTTTAAAAAGGCAGATATTTAAGTAATTATTATATGTATTACATCATAAAATAATAGCCCAGGATAGCATATTCTAACAATTTTCCACTAACTAGGTTAAAAATGGCATTTAAATTTAATAACTTATTAAAATTCTTGTCAAATATTACCAAAAAAACCAAAGTGGCTATTTAAGCACACTTTCTTATATTTAAAGAGAACCATTTCTGAGGGCTGATTAAAATGGTACTGGAATAGTAGTGTTTCCAATAGAATTTAAATTTCAATGGGCATCAAAGCTCCCAATAAGTTGGCTTTCTGTTCTGCTGTAAAACATAAGCACAGTTGTCTGGCATCACCAAGAAATAAACATTATTTATACATATTCCTAATTAAACACATTTATACACATCCCTAATATGCTCCACCTGAGTCTTTTGACTCTGTTCCACAGCTAGTGGCTGGTAAGATATTTAAACATTTCTTTTCATAGCTCATGATTATACTAGGAAATTCTTTCAGAGGCATTTGTAATTCAACAGCAAGGTAAACAAAAATTTTAAGTATTTATTATATGCTTTTACCAATGTCACATATGATGAAATGATCTTGCTGTCAAAGAAAAGCTCAAGAGATAATAATTCCATGATCCAGAGCCCGCCTCCTCTCACCCATCCCCGACTAAAAGTGGAAAGACACTTCTCCCATTGACTGCAGTTTTCCCACTTCTTATAAAAAATCTTTCATCTTTTGATCTATACATTATAAACATTTCAAGTTTACAGTAATAAAACTATCAGATACAGTTGAAATAAACAAAACCAGAGTCTCATGTGATATTAGGTGAACAAATTTAAAATATTAAGCAATTCCTCCCCCATTGTTATCTTCTTCGGTTGTCCTTTTTTTGGATTAATGACCTTGAGCTTTAATAACCTATTTAAATTATAACTCATATAAATAATCAGTTATTTTATAATGACCTGCATTAATAATTATGTATGTAATTTAATAATTTTACAATCATGATTATATAGTAATTACTCTGTGAACATTTATCAACAAGCTTGTCTTGCCCTCTGAACAACAAAATACATGCTATTTCTAAGGGTTTACCATTTAGAGATAGGATGTGTCAAGATTTTCGATCAAAACAGAATGTTTTACATGACCAAAGGAGGTATATAGCATGAGATTAGGTTTAAAAGGCAAGGGTACTTGCAGCTGAGACAACCAGGAAAACCTATAACTAAAATGACCTATTTTATCAAAGATGAAGTGTGTGTTCATTTTCACAGTGGAAATATAGGAGGTCTAGGTCAGAGGGCATTCAAGAGTCAGATTACCATGGAGAGAGGAAGGAATAGAAAGCTGTCAGAACACAGAGCAGCCAGGCAGGGCTGCTCACTGGATACACTCTGGCCATGAAAGCAGTGACTAGGAAACAGATAGAATCATCCTGTAAAGGGCTTCAAACTGAACACTTCAGAGTTTGGGTGTTTAGTTGTTTATTCCTAATTCCTACATCCTAAAAAGGAACTATTTTCATATCTGCATCTCAAGTCAACTTCCTATTAGCTTCAATTTAGAGCTATTGTTCTGGGTTGGGTCCTGCCTTTATCTTACTGTGCTTTTGGATTTCTCCGGACTCAGGCTTTGGGGACAGTTATTTATTGAATGTCTTTCATTCTACATCAGTTTATTCTTTAGATTCTGAAAAATCTTTCTTTCCTCCAACTTTTCTAAACATTACAAATGATAGACAAACACCGTTTTTGCCCTGGAAAACTTTTTTTATGCTTACAGGCAATTTTAAAATACTTTAGATTTCTCTCCCCAAATACATTTGTAGTACTCCGTCCTTGACTCTCCCTACCATTTCTCGAAGGTAAAGGAGCATGCCAGGGACACAGGCATCTTCCCCTGACTGCAGGTGAGACACTGATGGCACAGAAGAAACTGGACGCTGGAGGCATTGTCCCTGGTCACCCACTCACCTTCCCAATAAACCTCAGTTGACTTTTTCTTAAAGTTTGAAATAATTCTGTCTGTGACTTGTCAATAAAATTGGTAAGCAACATATTTGAAATGCTTAATATATGAGTACAAAAATATTCATAGCTAATTAAATTCACTTGGTAACTCAATTTCAAATCATAAATATCACACACTTAAGGCTCTGCCTAGAATGTAATTACATACAGTTCAATTTTCATGCTAAGACTAGTAATAACTAAATATTTTTCTACTACATCCATTTCAGGGTTTCAATACTATCCTACACAGCAAATTTTGAGTTTGAATCTATGAGTCTATGATTTTTATCATTTATAATTATTCTTCTGCAGTACTATCCTCAGTATATTACTAGAATTAAATCACTAATTGTTTTTAGTTTGTAGTTTCTCTCTAACTTCAATGAAAGGAATATAGGACAAGTTTAATTGATAGAGGAAATCATAAAGATATCTTACATCTCAAATTTTTTAAAGGTTTGCATAAGCCAGTTAGCCTAACTTTGGCTCTATGCAAGTCTGTGGTAAGCAGATGAAATGGTCTTGACAAAGTCACGATTCACTCTGTCAGCAGAACCCCTTTCCTGGAACTGGTTCATCCTGCTGCTTGAGTCTTCCTGGCATTGTCCATACTGCCAGCTACTGACAGAGATTGCTGATCTAAGTGAGACAATTTAGGAGTGACCATGTGATTTCTTGTCCAATCAAAACAATTTTGAAAGTGAGAAAAGTATTTTTTTTACATGGTACGCCTCAAACACTATTAACTTTTTTAAAAATTAAAAATTCTGTAAATGCAAAAACAATCTTGTAAAAATTTCTATTCATTTTCTAGGATGAAATTGTAATTTTAAAATGCAATTTTATTATTTTTGTATTTTTAACTATAAATGCTTTGCTCTTTTATTTTTCTTTTGAGGCAGTTCTCCTTATATTGACCAGACTCCTCTGGAACTCATGGGCTCACGCCATCCTTCTGCTGTAGTATCCCAAGTAGCTGGATCTACAGGCAGGGGCTCTGAAACCTTTTTTAAGCTACTTATGGTTAACAAATTAGAAATTGTTGGTATATTTCATTAACTCTTCTCTATAGTGCATTATTAAGAAAATACTCTTCTGCAGGTACCAAAGTTCCAAAGAAATTGAGTAAATTCCATTAAATCATACACACTGTTTGTGATAGATTTCTCTCCAAGATAATAAGTGCAACAGAGGCCAATAATGGCAAAACTATATGTATACGTGTATACATATATATATATATGTATAGGTAGGCATAGATATGTGTGTATATGTGCCATTAATTTATTACAATTGTAAGTCATATGGAACACTGGATCATAAACCAAACTTGAAATTTGTTAAGTAAATAATCATTAAATTTTCAATGCAATGTCTCACTAACATATGGTCAGTTGAAGATAGTGGTAAATCCAGGGCCATACACATAGAACTCTGCCAGCCTTTTGAACAAAACTATGAAGTGTTTCTAGTCAGAGATGGACCTAAAAGGTAGAAACAATAGCCTAAGGTGATGATACCAAGAAAATATTCCTCTAGATGGTTCTTAGAATTTTAGTTCCATATTCAGAAGTCCTGATGCATATTTCAAGTAACACCATACCTGTCCCCATTATTCTGCTCTATAAATCAACCTAGGTGTCCTATGATGGCAAGAAGATACAATGGTTTTATGGCTTTTCTAAAATATTTGAAAATGTTTCATTAAAATACTTATAAACAGAACTATTTAAATTGAAATATTTGGTAAATAAATAAATAAAATTCTGATATGACATCCGTGGCAACCAATATGCAATCTTTGATAGAGGCCGTACACTCAATTAAGCATTTGTATGTTTCCCAGTCTAATACTTAGCTGTTCTGCACCCATTGAAAACTTACACACACACACTCACACAAACAGACACACACAGTGTAGCATACAATACTACTTCACTTTCCTGAACTGAGAAACATTTTCTATAATCTAGGTTTTTTTTCACCTTCCATCTTTGCCAATTCCTTGATCTACATTCTTCTTCCATCTGCCATACTAAGGTTTCCTGTGCGTATTTCACTACATCACTAAATATTCATTATTAACAAAAAATTCATATTTGTTCTCTCCACTGTTTATAAACTCCTGAAGAGTGAGGGCTCTTTCTAAATTGTCTATGTATTCCAGCCTTCAGAGTACTTCCAATCATGTTGTTGATCTTGATATTGTTTGTTGAATGAGTAAAATCATGAATGCTTGGGTAAAAGAAGAATGAATAAATTATATTCATGGAGCCCTAATTGGAAGATACAATTTCATGTCCCAATTTTTTGGGGCCTGTGACTTCTGATATAAAACATATGCTCTATCAAATAAAATATTCAGAGATCTGCATAGTTGTACTACATTACTTTGGCCTCCTACAGAATTATTTGGTTTTCACTAGGGTATAACAATAAAAATCAATTTCATGAACCTCATGCTTACATAAATTGTAACATTAGGCAATGTTTTATTTACTGTATTTCTCAGAATCTTTTTCATTTTTGCAAATGCACTGGAAATTTTTTCCCTAGGCTTGAAAGACTGAAAAGTCCTTGTTTTTTATTGCAGGTAAAACATATTTAGATGTTGATTTTGTACCTTTATTTGCTTTAGCCACTAGCAACCTCAGATCTGAAATTCTAGTCCATCATTAATAATTGTGCAAGATCACAAGTGTTCATATTGTTACTATTATTCATTGACTTCTCTTCTAATTGTATTATTTATTTACATACAAAATGCAAATATAATACAATTTTGAATGTTTCACAATCTAAAACATATAAAATATGTACATGAAGATTGTCTTCTTTCCTTCATTTGTAAAATATACATTCCCACACATCCATTAGGAAAACAATATGAGTCTCTCTGTGTTCTTCCTGTGGTATTCGATGGCCACTGGGTATATGCTTTTTCTTTTCTTTTTTCTTTTTTGTAAAATGGAAGCAGGCCACACACATGATTCTATTTTTTTCTATTTTCATTTAGCAGCATATGTAGACAGTTTCATATTGGTGTATAAAGATTTACATTCTCACTGTTCAGTACAGTTTCCCTCTGTATCCATAGGAAATTGTTTCCAGGACCCCCTTGAAAACCTAAATCTGTGGATGCTCAAAGCCCTCTATAAAATAATACAGTGTTTTTACATAACTTAAGCAATCCTCCTGTACACTGTAAATCATCTCTAGATTACCTAAAATACCAAACACAATGTAAATCCTATGCAAATATTGTTATAATGTATTGTTTAGAGAATAATGCCAACAAAAAGTCTGTACATGTTCAATGCAGACACAAGTTTTAAAAATATATTTGAACCACAGTTGGTTCTATCTGGGAGTGCAGAATCATAGATATGGAAGACTGATTGTTTTCTATTCTTGGAATGAGCCATAATTTAGTGTTGTTTTCAACATTTTACTATTTCTGACAGTAGTACAAGGAAAAACCATATAAATACACTGTTATTTCACGTACATGAATATTTCTAATTTTGAAGAATTTTTTTCTAAAAGTATTTTATTTAAATATTGCTAATTTAGATTCTTACTGATGTGCTATCATTTATCTTTGCCCATTTGACTGGAGAAGAATAGTATCTTACTTAGTGACAGTGCTTTTTTTTATAAATGAAGTTAGACAACTTTTATGATAAAGAACAATTTGTTTTTTCTGCTAATTGTTTGTTTATTATCATTTGTCCTTTCCTACTGGATTGATGATCATTTCTTTAATGACCTGTTAAAAGTTATTTTTATATTAGGAAAACTACACATTTTAATGCAACCGTGGCAAGTACTTGCTCCAGTGCATCCCTTTTCTTCAAAGTGTTTATCTTACAAAAATTTTACTATTCTTATAATCATTGTTTTGTGTGGTTTCTAAATATGATATCATCCCCTTTCTTGGATTACTGAAATTTCATAATTTCTTTATTTGTTTAAATTCTTTAATTGGTACAGTTTAGGTATACAATACATCTACATTTATCATTGGGTGCTTGTACCTGTACATGATGTATCTTTGTTCTTATTTTTTCCCCATTACCTGTGAGCCCTGCACCCCTCCACCCTTCTCTATTTAAGCACTTCATTTCCATTTTTTTTCTTTTCTCATAATTTTTCCTTTCCCTTCCTTCCTTTCCCCTTCCCCTCCCACTTCCTCTACCCCTTTGGACCTTTTCTTCCTATTTCAAATGATCAATTATTCATTTTAATCCTGTTTACACTTTCAGTTTCTCACACCAGAGAAACTATTCGGTATTTACACGTGTGTCCTATTTATTTCACTTAAGAGTACGGCCTCAATATGCATTCATTTAGCTATAAATGTCTCTAGCTATAAATGTCTCTATTTTCTCATTCTTTATGGATGAAGAGTACTCCATTTTATTAAAAAAAAAACCACCCCGTATCTTCTTTATCTTGTTTCCAGTTGATGGGCACTTGGGCTGTTTTCAAGCTTTAGCTATTATGAACTGTGCTGCTATAAATATGGGTGTACATATATTGCTGTGGTATGATTCTTTTAATTCTTTTGGGAAGACACCCAGCAGGGGAATAGCTGAGTCAAATGGGGCCTCTAACCCTAGTTCTTAGAGGTATCTCCATAATAGGGAGAAAAGAACCCTTCTCCATTGTTGGTGGGAGTGCAGACTGGTGCAACCACTATGGAAATCATTATGGAGATACATAATTTCTTTCAGTACTCATTTATCCGGCCCTGCTGTTTGGGTTCCTCTGCTAATGGAATCCTTTCCAATGATTTTTGAGTCTAAAGTTTCACTGGTAAAACAAGATGGAACAATCTGATACTCAACAATCTGGACTCCTTGAACTGGCAATGAAAGAATATATGGAAAATATTTAAATCTGAAATAATTTCTCAAAAAATGGCAGAGATTGTGCCCATAGGGCAAGACATGATTAATAAATCTAGAGAGAACACAGATTAAAAAAAATATAGGAGCTGAGGAACATGTTGGAATCCCAACATAGGAAACAAATGGAAACCATAAAACAGATGCAAAGAGATTTCCAGGAGATTAAAACTCCATACATAGGAAAATGAGCCAATGTGAAGACAGAATTTCAGATATAGAAGATAAGATTGCAAATAGTGGGGCTGGGGATTTAGCTCAGTGGTTTTCCCACCTGCTGCCCATGCACAAGGACCCAAGTTCAATCCCTGGTACCAAAAAAAAAAAAAAAATTGCAAATAGTGACAAGGAAAAGAAAAAATTCTTTAAAATAGTAAGGGACCACGAAAAATTAATCCAGTAGCTGCTAGACGATGGAAAGCAGTATAATATAAGACTGATCAGAGTCAATGAAGAAGCAGGAGAGGGCTCAGACAACATTATAAAACTGTTCATTGGGCCAGGTGTTTAGCTCAATGGTTCCACCACCTGCTTCGCAAGCATAAGGTCTCAAGTTCAATCCCCAGTACCAAAAAAAAAAAAAAAAAACAGAAAAACAAACAAACATAAAACTGTTCACAGAAGTGATGGCAGAAAGCTTCCCAAGCAGGGAAAAAGAACTTGACATACAGATAAGTGAGGCATATAGGACACCAACTAGCTTGATCAAAAAAAATCTACACATAGGGATATAATAGAAAGAATCCAGAAACCCAACAGAAGAACAAAATTCTACAAGCAGTGAGAGAAAAGAAACAAATCACATACAAAGAAAAGCCTATCAGAATCACAGCAGACTTCTCAATGCAAACCCTCCAGGCAAGAAGAGCTTGGAGTGATGTACTTCAAGCCCTAAAGGAAAACAGCCTCCAACCAAGACTGATGTACTCTGCAAAACTATTTTTCAAAATTGATGGACAAATAAGATACTTTATGACAAAGAGTGCCTAGGAACTTTAAGATACCAAACCAGCATTCTAAAAAATTTTAGACAATATCCTAGGAAAAGATAACAAGAATCACAAGCCCAAGAAGCCCAGCACAATGAGTCTATCACACACAACAATAAATTAAACACAAAGGAGGAGAATCCAACAAAAAGAAAAAGTCATGATAAGGATAAGTCAATACATATCAGTTATAACCATCAATGTTAATGGTCTCAATTCACCAATCAAAAGAAATAGACTGGCAGAATGGGTCAAGAAGCAAGATTCAACAATATGTTGCATACAAGAAACACACTTAATTCAAAAACAAACTCATAGACTGAAAGTTAAAGGGTGGAGAACAATACTCCATGAGACAGGAACCTGAAAAAAAGCAGCAGTAGTTATCCTCTTTGCAGATCAAGTGGATTTCAAACCAACACTGATTAAGAGAGACAAAGAAGGACACTGCATCCTTGTAAAGGGAACAATCCAACAGGAATAGATGACAATCATAAATATCTATGCACCAAATACTAGTGCACCCAACTATACAAAACAAATACTAACGGACATGAAAAGTCATATATGCACTAATACAATTGTAGTGGGGGACCTCAACACCCCACTGTCACAAATAGATAGATCAACTAGACAAAAAATAAGTAATGAAATACTAGAACTCAATCGAGCTCTTGAACAAATGAACTTAACAGATGTTTACAGAGTCTTCCACACCATATAATCAGAATACACATTCTTCTCAGCTGCACATGGGTCATTCTCCAAAATAGACCACATACTCACACATAGAACATGTTTAAGTAAGTGCAAAGGAATTGAAGTTATCCCCTGTATATTATCAGACCATAGTGCCATGAAATTGGACATCTATAGCAAAAGAAACTCAAAAAATTTCATAGACACTTGGAAATTGAACAACACACTTCTGAATAACCAATGGGACACAGAGGAAATTAAAGAAGAAATCAGACAGTTCCTTCAATTAAATGACAATGAAAATACAACATATTGGAATCTATGGGACACAGTGAAAGCAATCTTACAAGGGAAATTCATAGCAGTGAATACACATATTAGGAAAACTGAATGAGCTCAATTAAACAACCTGATGCTGAACCTCAAGCTTCTAGAAAAAGAAGAGCAGGACAACCCCAAAGCTCATACAAGGGAGAAAATTATAAATGTCAGAGGAGAAATCAATGCAATGGAGACCAAGAGAATGATACAAAAAATCAATGAAGCCAAGAGTTGGTTCTTCGAAAGAATCAACAAAATTGACAAACCTTTAGCCAACCTTGTCAGAAAAAGGAAAGAAAAGGCCCAAATCCATGCAATTAGGAATGAAAAAGGTGAAATGACAACAGACCCAGCAGAAATCCAGAGGATCATCAATACCTACTTCCAGAACCTATACGCCAATAAGATAGAAAACATAGAAGAAATGGACAGATTCCTAGATACATATGAATTACCAAAGTTGAATCAAGCAGACCTAAAAATTCTGAACAACCCAATAGCAACCAATGAAATTGAAAATGTAATTAAAAACTTATCAACTGAGAAAAGCCCAGGCCCTGATGGCTTCACTGCTGAATTCTACAAGACATTTAGAGAGGAATTGCTGCCACTACTGTTTAAACTCTTCAATGAAATTGAAAGGGAAGCAATACTCCCTAATTCATTCCTGGAAGCAAGCATCACCTTGATCCCCAAAGCAGAGAAAGACCCAACTGAAAAAGAGACCTATAGGCCAATCTCATTAATGAACATAGATGCAAAAATCCTTAATAAGATACTGGCAAACAGAATGCAGAAGATCATCAAGAAGATCATACACCCTGATCAAGTGGGATTCATCCCAGGGATGCAGGGATGGTTCAATATACTCAAATCAATCAATGTAATACTCTATATCAATAGAGCCAAGGACAAAAACCATATGATTATCTCCATAGATGCAGAAAAAGCATTTGACAAAATCCAACATGCATTTATGATAAAAACTCTACAAAAAATTGGAAAAGATGGTCTCTACCTCAAACTGATAGAAGCCATCTATGAAAAACCAACAGCCAATATCATACTAAATGGTCAGAAACTGAAATCCTTCACACTAAAATCAGGAACAAGACAAGGGTGTCCACTATCACCACTCTTGTTCAACATAGTTCTGGAAACATTAGCCATGGCAATTAGACAAGAGAAAGAAATAAAAGGAATAAAGACAGGAAATGAAGAAGTCAAATTGTCATTATTTGCACATGACATGATACTCTATATAGAAGACCCCAAGAACTGCACCAAAAGTCTTCTAGACTTAATAAGCAAATTCAGTCAAGTAGCTGGTTACAAGGTCAATACACAAAAATCAATAGCTTTCCTCTACACCAATGACAGACTCACTGAGAGAGAAATAGGGCAAATAATTCCTTTCACAATAGCATCCAAAAAACTGAAATACCTAGGAATCATCCTAACAAAAGAAATCCAAGACCTCTTCTAAACACTGAATAGTTTCTCTAGTGTGAGAAACTGAAAGTGTAAAGAAGGACTAAAAGGTATAATAGATAATGTGAAATAAGAAGAAAAGGGGCAAAGGGAAAAGGGACGTGGGAGGGGTAGGGGAAAGGAAAGAAGGGAATGGAATTAATATGAGAAAATGAAAAAATAGAATCAAAGTCTTTGTAAATAGGGAGGGATGGAGGGGTTGAAGGGAGGGCAGGGGAATGGGGAAAAATAAGAACCAAGAGAGATTATGTAAAGGTGCAAATTTCCAACGATATTGTCATTATATTGTATACCTAAAATGTACCAATAAAATTCATTAAAAAACATAAATTAAAGTTTCACTGGTCAGGCGGTTTCATAGAAGAAGAAATCTCTGTTTAATATTTTTATTCTTATTGTCTTCTCATTGCACCTTCTTGAAGAAGAGGCAAATGGAATGTTTTCATTTTCAAACTCAAAGAACTTTTAAGAATTTATTTTATCCAATGTATTTCTTATTACTTTTTTTTAAATTCTTTTATTGGTGCATAGTAGGTATACAACACAATTACATTTCTTATTGGGAATTGTACCTTTACATAATGCATCTTGGTTCTTATTTTTTCCCCATTCCTAGCCCTCCCTTCATGCCCTCCACCCTTCCCTATTGACAAAGACTTTGTTTCCATTTTTTCCATTTCTCATCATTTTTCCTTTCCCTTCTTTCCTTTCCCCTGCCCCTCCCACTATCCCTAACCCTTGGGACCTTTTCTTCCTATTATGCATTATTGATTATTCATTCTAATCATTGGTACATTTTAGGTATACAATATAATGACATTCATCATTGGAAATTTGCACCTTTACATAGTCTCTCTTGGTTCTTATTTTTCACCCTTGCCCAGCCCTCCTTTCAACCCCTCCAGTCCTCCCTATTTACAAAGATTTTGCTCCTATTTTTCCATTTTCTCATATTAATCCCATTCCCTTCTATCCTTTCCCCTAGCCCTCCCACTTCCTTCCCCTTTGCCCCTTTTCTTCCTATTTCACATGACCTATTATACATTTATTCCTTATTTACACTTTCAGTTTTTCACACCAGAGAAACTATTTGGTATTTATACATGTGTGTCCTATTTATTTCACTTAAGAAATAAGTGAATGCCTCAATGTGCATCCACTTAGCTATAAATGTCTCTAATTTCTCATTTTTTATGGCTGAGTAGTACTCTATTTTATAACAAAGCACATTTTCTATATCCGGTCTCCAGTTGATGGGCATTTGGGCTGTTTCCACGTTTTAGCTATCACAAACTGTGCTGCTGTGAAGATGGGTGCACATATAACCCTGTGGTATGATTCTTTTAATTCTTTGGGGAAGATCGCCAGCAGTGGAATAGTGGGGTCAAATGGGACTTCCAGTCCTAGTTCTTTGAGGTATCTCCATACTGATTTCCAAAGTGCTTGCACCAGTCTACACTCCCACCAGCAGTGGAGCAGGGTTCCCCTTTCCCCACAGCCCCACCAGCATTTGTTATTGGTTGATTTCATGATAGCAGCCATTCTTTCTGGAATGAAGTGGAATCTCAGCATTGTTTTCATTTGCATCTCTCAAATGACCAGTGATGTGGAACATTTTCTCATGTATTTATTTGATATTTCTACTTCTTTGTGTGAGAAATGTCTGTTCATTTCAGATGCCCATTTTTGGATTGGGTCTTTAAATTTGGGAGGTTTGATCTTTTTAAGTTCTTTATAGATTCGAGATAGCAGACCTTTGTCTGAGGAAAAGCAGGTGAAGATTTTTTCCCACATTGTGTGTTGTCTCTTCACACTGCTGGTGGTTTCTCTTGCTGTGCAGGAGCCTTTTAATGAGAAGAGATCCCATTTGTTGATTGTTTGTGCTAGTTCATGGGCAACTGAGGTTTTGTTCATAACATCTTTTTCTACACTGAGGTCTTCAAGGGTTCTACCTAACTTCTGTTCCAACTGGTTCAGAGTTTCTATTTTAATATTCAGATCTTTAATCCATTTTGTTTTTAGTTTACTGCATGGCAAGAGATATAGGTCTAGTTTTAATCTTTGGCAACTTGAGGCCCAATTTTTCCAGCACCATTTATTAAAGAGGCTATCTTTCCTCCAGTGAGGGTGTTTGGCTCCTTTATCGAAGATGAGATGGCTGAGTGTATCTGGCGTTGTTTCTGCATCTTCTGATCTGTTCCACTGGTCCTCAGGTCTGTTTCTTTGCCAGTACCATGCTGTTTTTATCACAGTAGCTTTGTAGTATAGTTGCAGGTTGGGGATTGTGATACCACATGCCATGTCTCTGTTACCTAGAATTGCTTTTGCTATTCTGGGTCTCTTCTTATTCCAAATGAATTTTTGGATTGTTTTCTCAAGGTCCATGAAGTATGCTGCTAGGATCTCAATTGGAATTGCATTAAATCTATAGAGCAGTTTTGGAAGTATGGCCATTTTCACTATATTAATCCTTCCTACCCAGGAGCAGGGGATGTCGATCCATTTTCTAATATCCTCTTCAATCTCTCTTTTCAGAGTGCCATAGTTTTCAGAGAAGAGGTCTTTGATTTCTTTTGTTAGGATGATTCCTAGGTATTTCAGTTTTTTGGATGCTATTGTGAAAGGAATTATTTGCCCTATTTCTCTCTCAGTGAGTCTGTCATTGGTGTAGAGGAAAGCTATTGATTTTTGTGTATTGACCTTGTAACCAGCTACTTGACTGAATTTGGTTATTAAGTCTAGAAGACTTTTGGTGCAGTTCTTGGGGTCTTCTATATAGAGTATCATGTCATGTGCAAATAATGACAATTTGACTTCTTCATTTCCTGTCTTTATTCCTTTTCTTTCTCTTGTCTAATTGCCATGGCTAATGTTTCCAGAACTATGTTGAACAAGAATGATGATAGTGGACACCCTTGTCTTGTTCCTGATTTTAGTGTGAAGGATTTCAGTTTTTGACCATTTAGTATGATATTGGCTGTTGGTTTTTCATAGATGGCTTCTATCAGTTTGAGGTAGAGACCATCTATGCCAATATTTTGTAGGGTTTTTATCATAAATGCATGTTGGATTTTGTCAAATGCTTTTCCTGCATCTATGGAAATAATCATATGGTTTTTGTCCTTGGCTCTATTGATATAGTGTATTACATTGATTGATTTGAGTATATTGAACCATCCCTGCATCCCTGGGATGAATCCCACTTGATCAGGGTGTATGATCTTCTTGATGATCTTCTGCATTCTGTTTGCCAGTATCTTATTAAGGATTTTTGCATCTATGTTCATTAATGAGATTGGCCTATAGGTCTCTTTTTCAGTTGGGTCTTTCTCTGCTTTGGGGATCAAGGTGATGCTTGCTTCCAGGAATGAATTAGGGAGTATTGCTTCCCTTTCAATTTCATTGAAGAGTTTAAACAGTAGTGGCAGCAGTTCCTCTCTAAATGTCTTGTAGAATTCAGCAGTGAAGCCATCAGGGCCCGGGCTTTTCTCAGTTGATAAGTTTTTAATTACCTTTTCAATTTCATTGGTTGATATTGGGTTGTTCAGAATTTTTAGGTCTGCTTGATTCAACTTTGGTAATTCATATGTATCTAGGAATCTGTCCATTTCTTCTGTGTTGTCCATCTTATCGGCATATAGGTTCTGGAAGTAGGTATCGATGATCCTCTGGATTTCTGCTGGGTCTGTTGTCATTTCACCCTTTTCATTCCTAATTGCATGGATTTGGGCCTTTTCTTTCCTTTTTCTGACAAGGTTGGCTAAAGGTTTGTCAATTTTGTTGATTCTTTCGAAGAACCAACTCTTGGCTTCATTGATTTTTTGTATCATTCTCTTGGTCTCCGTTGCATTGATTTCTCCTCTGATCTTTATAATTTCCTCCCTTGTATGAGCTTTGCGTTGTCCTGCTCTTCTTTTTCTAGAACCTTGAGGTTCATCATCAATTTGTTTAATTGGGCTCATTCTGTTTTCCCAATATGTGTATTTACTGCTATGCATTTCCCTGGTAAGACTGCTTTCATTGTGTTCCATAGATTCCAATATGTTGTATTTTCATTGTCATTTAATTGAAGGAACTGTCTGATTTCTTCTTTAATTTCCTCTGTGTCCCATTGGTTATTCAGTAGTGTGTTGTTCAATTTCCAAGTGTCTATGAATTTTTTGAGTTTCTTTTGCTATGGATCTCCAATTTCATCTCACTGTGGTCTGATAATATACAGGAGATAACTTCAATTCTTTTGCACTCACTTAAACATGTTCTATGTGTGAGTATGTGGTCTATTTTGGAGAATGACCCATGTACAGCTGAGAAGAATGTGCATTCTGTTATGTGGTGTGGAAGACTCTGTAAACATCTGTTAAGTTCATTTGTTCAAGAGTTCAATTGAGTTCTAGTATTTCATTGCTTATTTTTTGTCTAGTTGATCTATCTATTTGTTACAGTGGGGTGTTGAGGTCCCCCACTACAATTATATTAGTGCATATATGACTTTTCATGTCCTTTAGTATTTGTTTTACATAGTTGGGTGCACTAGTGTTTGGTGCATAGATATTTATGATTGTCATCTCTTCCTCTTGGATTCTTCCCTTTACAAGGATGCAGTGTCCTTCTTTGTCTCTCTTAATCAGTGTTGGTTTGAAATCCACTTGATCTGCAAAGAGGATAGCTACTGCTGCTTTTTTTCAGGTTCCTGTCTCATGGAGTATTGTTTTCCACCCTTTAACTTTCAGTCTATGAGTTTCCTTTTGAATTAAGTGTGTTTCTTGTATGCAGCATATTGTTGGATTTTGCTTCTTGACTCATTCTGCCAGTCTATTTCTTTTGATTGGTGAATTGAGAACATTAACATTGATGGTTATAACTGAAATGTATTGACTTGTCATTGCCATGACTTTTTCTTTTTGTTGGGTTCTCCCCCTTTACATTTAATTTCTTGCCATGCCAGATGGGTTCATTCTGCTTTGCTTCCTGGGGCTGTGATCCTCAATGTCTGTTCCTAGGATATTGTGTAAAATTCTTTGGAGTGCTGGTTTGGTGTTCACGAAGTTCCTAAGGTGCTCTTTGTCATGAAAGTATCTTATTTCTCCATCAAACTTGAATGACAGTTTTGCAGTGTTCATCAATCTGGGTTGGAGGCTGTTTTCTTTTAGGCCTTGGAATATGTCACTCCAAGCTCTTCTTGCCTTGATGGTTTGTGTTGAGAAGTCTGCTGTGATTCTGATGGGCTTTCCTTTGTATGTGATTTGTTTCTTTTCTCTAACTGCTTGTAGAACTTTGTTCTTCTGTTGTGTTTCTGAAATCTTAACAATTATATGCCTATGTGTAGATTTTTTTTGATCAAGGCTATTTGGAGTCCGATATGCCTCACTTATCTGTATGTCAAATTCTTTTCCCCTGCTTGGGAAGTTTTCTGCCATTATTTCTGTGAAGAGATTTTTTTATGTCATCTCCACTCTCTCCTGTTTCTTCATTGAGCCCAGTCAGTCTTATGTTATTCTTCTTTGCATCACGTAGGAGCTGCTGGATTGATTTCTCATATTCCCTTATAATTTTGAAGCAATTTTTCTTTTCCTGGTCACTAATTGCAATCTTATCTTCTATATCTGAAATTCTATCCTCACATTGGCTCATTCTGCTGTGTAGACTTTCCATGGAGTTTTTCATGTCCTGGAAATCTATTTGCATCTGTTTTATGATTTCTTTTCATTTCTTATGTTGGGATTCTATCATGTTCCTGAACTCCTCTCTAGATTTATTAATCATGTCTTGCACTAGGGGCACAATTTCTCCTGTTATCTTAGAAATTATTTCTGATTTCATTTTTTCCAGATCCCCTTTTGTTGCCAGTTCAGTGGGTCCAGGTGGTTGAGTATCAGAGTGTTCCATCTCATTTCCCTTTGGGATTGCTGTAGGTGATCTGGAAGTCTGGTTTTGAGACTTATTTATGTGTTTTCTCATTTCGACTGGGGTGGGGGGCTGTTAGCACCTGCACAGATTACCTCCTCTGAGCTGGGAGAGGTGGGACAGTGGCTGCTAGCAGTGGTAGGGATGGTGACCCAAAAGCCCTTTCCTGTGGGCTGGGAGCAGTGGGAGGGATGGTGACCAGGAAGCCCCTTCCTCTGGACCAGGAGCAGTGGGATGGCGGCTCAGAAGCCCCTACCTCTGGGCCGGGAGCAGCAGGACTCAGTACCTTGGTCTGGTCTTCTGGTGTCCTCTGCGTCTGTGTAGTGTGGAACCAGGTGGCTGCCTGTCTGCAGCAGGCTGATTCGGGGTCTTCCACACGACCTGGGACCTCGGTAGGGTGTGCACAGACCTGCCTGTCTGCAGCGGGGTGATTTGGCATCTTCCACAAGACTCGGGACCTCCGTAGGGTGTGTGCAGACCTGCCTGTTTGCCTGTATTTCTTATTTCTATAAATCAATTCCTTTACAGAATGATACTATGAATGTATAAAATTATTGTTGTGCTATACAATTAGTTTTGACTTTTTGGTTTGTTTTGTTTTACAGCATCCCATTTTCTTTCGCCAAAAACCTTTATTTAGTAGGAGATAGTAAAAGCTTTATCCCTCTCCCTTTTTTTCTTTTCTTTTCTTTCTTAAATTCTTTTATTGGTACATTTTAGGTATACAGTACATTTACATTTATCTTTGGGAACTTGTACTTTATTGATTTTTTAATTATCTCCTTTTATGACCATCTTTCTAAGATGTCTCTAACTGTTAAGTTGCACTATCACAGTTTTTAAATTAATACACAAAGTTTTGCATTGCAACCTTTGAAGCTTCAGAGACTTTTCAGAACCCCTAGTACCTTTTGTGAGTTATTTTGAAAATCACAGAGAAGTCACACATGAAAGGCTCACATTCAAGAGACAGTATCCTTTTATGATAAAGAAGAAAAACTTGCCTTGGATTTTGTCACCAGAATGTAGAAATTAAAATGCTTAACAAGATTCAACCTAAATATTATTAAAATAGTAATTTATTTTGCCTCAGATATTTGTTTATAATGATGAAAACCTGACTATGACAGAAGTGTATCAAAGATGCCCTCAAAAATGTCCCAGGAAAAAATAATGAACACAGCATTTACCATATTCAGTGGCCCACAAACACCAAGTTACATCTGCTCCTGTCAGGTTAGATATTTTGCATGGCTTCTTTTCTACTTCCAGAATCAAATCACAAAGTTTACCCAGCAGGCTCAGGAGAGAGTGATGTTGAGATGGATCATTTGGAAAGAAGTGAGGAAATGGTCACATTCTCCTCCTCTGAGAAAGTCTTCCCAGTCAGAAGTAATATGACAGTCAGGGAATGAAGAAAGACTAAAATGTATTAAGGTGCACAGATTGGATTATTAAAAGAGGCAAAGCATTTTTTTCATAATACTGAGCCACATTGGTGAATTAGAATTTTTAGTGAGATAAATAAACTTCCTTCCAAAACAGAAATTATAGCAAATTCAGGTTGTATTCACTTATTTTTTATGCTGTTGATAAGGAAGGAATTCCTGCCTAGGGCTACTAGGGATGGCTGAAAACATGACACCCTATACTGGACAGATAAGATTTGTTAGTCCCACACACACATCCCATGGGAAGGGACATCATGCATTATCCAGGGCCATGTGGAAAGATAGCATTTGGAAATAAAGGGCAACCAGGAGCTGTGTGGGTCAGGCTGTATAAGGAGCAAGCAGATGGGATGACCACTGGTTCCTACTTGAGAATGTGACTATCTTATTAATTTTGCAGGCTTGCATGGAACTGGCACCAGGGAACTTGGGGATAAGCAGCCACGGTACCAGGTACTCAAGATAAGAGAGTTGCTTGACTCAGGGCCATAACATACTTGCTTCACATACTTGCTTCACATACTTGCTAGAGCAGAAGAGGAAGAGAATTTGGGTTTGGGCTAGTCAAGATCCTCCTAATTTTACTAGATGTTAAGAGACCATTAATAATAAGACATAATTTCAGATATTACACTGTATATAAAAAGAACAAAGAAATACAGTGTATAGAGACTTACTACTATTTTATTGTTTGTTTGTTTGTTTGTTTATTTGTTTTTTGGTACCAGGGATCGAACTTGGGTCCTTGCATTTGCACAGCAGGCAGCAAAACCACTGAGCTAAATCCCCAGCCCAACTTACTACTATTTTAGAATGTCTTGAATGTGGAGTACAGGAACAGAAAGGTGAGGATAAGGCTGAGAGAGAAATACCAACTAGAGTTCAGAGTTTCAAATGTCTTGCTACAGAGTTCTGCCCAGTAAGGCAAAAAGAAGACCTTAATGAGTCTTAAAATGATATCAGAAAATCTATTTTTATTTAGAAGATTTCCAGTTGGAATAAGGTGAATGTTTAGATTAACATACAACCAGAGTCAGGTAGAACACTTTGCTGTTGGAGTTGTTCATAAAAGTGAAATATACCAGAAGTAATACCGGAATATGAAGGTGTGGATGTATCTCAGAAACAGTAAACAAAAGGAAAAACTCATGTTTTTCTTGATTTAGCAACTAGACAAATAACTATGTATTTCATCAAAATATGAAAAACCAAATAGTCAGAGTTCAGAAATGGGGATACAGAAGGAAGAACATTTCAGCCCATGGGCCTGAGTAAACTGTCTGCCTGATTCCACTCAGCATGGAGAGAGTGGGGCCCCGGGGGAGAGAGAGAGAAGAAAAAGAAGGAGAAGGAGAAGAAGAAAGAGGAGGAGGAGGAGGAGAAGGAGGAGAAGAAGAAGAAAGGAAAAGAGAAGGAAAGGCAAGATAAAGTTTCAGACTTGTGATCAACCTATGTACTAATTTTCCCTTTTGTGAAAGATAGTAATGATGATGCTTCACAAGATTCATAATAATGTGATTATACAATGGAACATGTTATTCAAGATCCAAAAGACATTTTCACATGAATGACCATAATGGAAATATAATCACTACTCTCAGGACAGGTTTCCTAGTCTATGTGCATTAAGTGATACAGTTAAAGGTTGACCTTGAGGCCCCTGTCTGGCAGAATAGTGGCATTTTTTGTTTTTAGAAAATTGATAAAGATTCCTTTGGAGAATCAATGTTTCTAGGGATTATTATAGTAATTAGATAAAAACTGAGCCCAGAGCACAATACTACATTTTAAAAATAAATAAATAATACCAATGGCCTTGATGGCCCCCAAAGTCATTCCCAATTATTTTCAAAATAGGTTATTTCTGGGGCTTATTTCTCTACAAAGTATATTATTTCCCCTTTTGTTGTTGTTGTTTGTTTGTTTGATTTTTGGTACCGGGGATCAAACTCGGATCCTTGCGCTTGCAAGGCAGGTGGCAGAACCACTGAGCTAAATCCCTAGCCCTTATCTTCCTTCTTAAAATTGTATTTTTAATTCCTTCATATAATTTATAGAAATAAGCCAATTTTTATTTCTGAGATTTCTGATAAGCAAACATAAAAATTATGAAGAGAAAATGTTTGATTTTAAATGAGTGTACAATTTCTAGGCAACAATATGTCTTCATCTATTTTGTATTGCTATAACAAAATATCACAGGTTAGGAAAAATATAAAGAAAAGCAGTTTACTCAACACATGATTCTAGTGGCTGCAAAGTCTAAACAGCACATCTCTGCTCTGGCAAGAGCTCCCTAGCTGCATCATAACATGGTGGAGAAGCAGAATAAGAAACAGTCACAGGCACAAGGGGCCCAGGTAGGAGGTGGCCTCCCTATAACAATCTGTTCTCGTGAGAATGACCTAGTCACATCCCCAAGACAGTATGAATCCATTCACGAAGGTGGAGCCTCATGAGCTAACCACCCCTTGCCAGACACCAGCCTTCCAGCGCAAGCAATCTTAGGGGACCGGCTATATTGAGACCACAATACAAGTTTAGTTACTTGTTTTTTCTTCTGTTTCCGGGAAAACCAAAATAGAAATACTTCCCTAACACTATGAATTCAATTAAAAAATAAATGGCATAGGGCTGGGGATTTAGCTCAGTGGTTCCAGTGCCTGCCTCGTAAGCGCAAGGTC
This sequence comes from Heterocephalus glaber, assembly GCF_053883595.1. Taxonomy (NCBI): domain Eukaryota; kingdom Metazoa; phylum Chordata; class Mammalia; order Rodentia; family Bathyergidae; genus Heterocephalus; species Heterocephalus glaber. Next base: position 9,987,833 of record NW_028258303.1, read on the forward strand.
CCGAGTTTGATCCGAGGTACCAATAAATAAATAAATAAATAAATAGATAACATAAGTTCAGTTATGGTAATTCAAACATGCTAAGTCACAATTTACTCTTGTATGTAATAAAAGGTTTGTTAAATAAATTAACAGTGTGGTAAGTAGTGGTAACTCCAAATGTCTATAAACAATGTTACTTAGGCTCGCAATCTGGTTGGAACAAAAGTTGACTTATTTTGAAGTTGTGTGAGTACAGGAAGAATCCCAAATTTGCAATTAAAGTATATTATTAAAATTAATAAAATAGCATTTGTGGAATGCAGACCTTCAAAAAAAAGAAAGAAATGGGGATGCATTATTCATACTACTACTATAAATTAATCATAGGGAAGGAGGATCAGATTTGTGTAACACAAAGTGAGATTCTTCCACTTCTTGTGTTTATTGATGTTGTGTTCATAGCACAGTGGAATCAATATCTGAGTAATATGAATCAGTCAATAAACATATTCAACATACCCACTAAATATAAAAGGGAGCACTCTCAAAGAATTTCTACTAGTTGGAATTTTGAGACCAAACTCATACAAGAACTAGCAGAATTTTGGTATTTGATAAGACTGAAATAACCAACACAAAAAATAACTTTTATAAAAATATTCAAAAATGCCTGATAATTCTAGTAAAAACTACTTTCAAAATACAAAATTAGAAATGCTGTGTATCTATGAATCTGCCAATATGAAACCTGTTAATCTGTATAACCAGTGAAAAAGAGTGAAAAATATTGACATAGGCAATGCTGAAAGTTACACAAATCTTTTACTCCAGTAGCTCTGCTTCTAGAAACTTATACTAGGAAAATACCAAAGAAGCAATATTTGCACATAGAGTAGAGCTTCTTTTCTTTTAAGAGTGAACACTATGCCATCATCTATATTAATATCAAAAATGGATTAATTATATGCATAACAGTATAATTATATAAAAGAATGTTGTGCCATCATGAAAAATAGCAGAATCAAAAATAATACTAAAGCACCACACCTGAAATATTATAGTATTTTTAAAGTAGCCAACAGGAAAGTATTATGACATGACTATATCTCTATCTCTATGTATATCTTTGTCTATATTTGTTTAAGGAAGTATCCAACAGTTTACTAGTATTTTCTTCCTGAAGATGTGATATCATAGGGTTACTTCCGCTTCCCTTCTATCATTTGAGAAACAGAACCAATAGGAATACATATATGTAGATATATGAGGAGATTTATTTCATGGGAATTAGGTACTGTAATCATAGAGGCTGACAATATGCTGTCTGCACCCAGGAAAGCAGTGATTTAATTCTGAATCCAAAGGGCTGAAAACCAAGGGAGCAAGATGATGGAACTCCCCTCAGTCACAAGGCCAAAGGCCTGAGATGGCAAAGGGTGGTAGACAGGGCACAGGTAAAAGTCCCAGAGCTCTAGAGTTCCCAGTGTCTGAGAGCCAGAGCAGATGGATATCCTATCTAATGGAGTAAAAGAGACTTTTTCTTTCCTGTACCTTTTTTTTTTTCTGTTTGTGTCCTTAACAAATTGCATGATGGTCTTTATTGGTGATGGCAGATCTTCTTTGTTTCATCTGCTGATTCAGATACTAATCTTTTCCAAAAAGATCCACCGAGAAATAATGTCTTACTAACTTTCTGGGCATTCCTGGGCCCAGCAAAATTGACATAAAATTGGCAATCACTATATATTATCTGAAAAAAAGATACAATGGTATCTTCCACTGTTAACTTTTTAAACAATCCTTCTTTACACAAATAGAGAAAATAATCCAGGAAAAATGACATAGAAATCTTTCTTTCTATGTTTGCATCCTGACTCTTACCATTGAATGTCTTCCAGTTACAAGTAAAAACTAATGTACTTGCCACTTTGGCGGTTGTCACTTTTAGTCAACTCATAACTACTTAATGTTTATTATTCTAGCTTCACATAGTGATAAATTGTATAAATGTCTCTTGCCATTTGAAAAAAATTAAATATAGTGTTGCCTTATTTTTATTAAGGTAAAACATTCTGTCAATAATTTAAATTCAAAATTATGGAACTACTTTTTTAAAATAAATTTTATTTTGTCCCATTCTTTCCCTCAAGCTCCTTCCCCTCCCTATACTATATTAAACGGCTAACATATCATCCATACTCTTCTACTCTTTTCTCTTCTATTCTTTCTGATAACATTAGTAAACTTGCTCAGTAAAGGAATAAACAGCAAATATTTTAGCACATGTTAAATCTTAAATGCAGCTTGCCAAATGAAAGTCAGAGATAAAAAGCATATGTTGTATATTATTCTATTTATATGATACAGAAGCAGAACTTTTAAAGAGAAGTATAACGCTTGCCAGTAACAAAGGGATAAAGCATTTGGGGGCTTGGGGCATGAGAAAGATTTGGGTCTATAGACACAGGACTCATTGCATTTATGAAAACTCATAGAAATGTACATCACTGTGGCCTATAAGCTGTAGCTGGATAGCCCTGACTTGGTTGACAGATTTGTTTCTTACAGGGCTGTCTCAGCACTTTTCTTGTTTCTGAGACACAATACCCACCCACCCCCACCCCCAATTTAAGGGAAGAAAGGTTTATTTTTCTCTCATGCTTACAGTCCACTGTCAGCTGGCTCCAAGGCAGGATGGCATGGCAGAGGGGCATCTCACGTCATGGCAGCAGGGAGCCAGAGAGTCAAGGGAGGAGCTGGAAGGAAGATATAACCTTCAGATCACACACTCACAGACCCACATCTTCCCACCACGCCCCACCTCCTAACAGCAAGTCAATGAGATGGACTCCATAATCCATTCACCTTCCAAAAGCCCCACCTATGAGCACATGAGGCTTTGGGAAGACATCCAGATACAAACTATAACAATAGGTATGAGTTAGCAATTCTGAAACTTCTTTATTTTTATACTAAATTTGAGCTAATAAGTAAATATGTGGCTGATAATGACATCCGGGTTTCTCACTGTCAAAAGAATTTACAAATAAGGAAAGGATGGGTGCTAAAATGAACCATGTGGTACAAAATTAGAGGTACCGATATAATAAAACTCAGGATTTTTTAATATCCCAAAATACAGAAAAGAAATAAACAGTTTGTAGGCATGAGTTAGCATGCACAATACTTCTCAGTTCTATCCATTGAAAGCTACTAGAAGTATCACCCAGCAGCAATGAGCTTCATTTCTAAATATTATTTTTTAACAATAAGAGTTATGATTCTTAATAAAACTGGTTTCTTCCAGGCCTGGGTGAAGGAAAATATAAGGTGATCCAGGATAGTTTGTGATGTTAGAAAGTATGAAAGTGATTAAAAATAAATAAATCAAAGATCAGGACTTATTGAAAGGGCACAAGACACAATCTGAACAAAATCAAACAGCCAAATTGAGGATAATTTGAAAAACTAAATAATTAGTAATAATATTGGATTGTAACTAAAAAAACTAAATATTTATGCTGACATAAATAAACAAATCAATAAATGAAATTTTAATAAAAAGGGCAAGATTTCCTTGTAAAAAAATCTCCCAATTAAAAATGTAGAAGGAATGAGGAAAATAGAAAATCATTATTAAAGCACCACAGTAAAAATCACCTTTTGTAGGATCCAATGGTGGGTCTTAATATTGATAAATAAAAGTTTCAGCAGAAACAGAATTTTTGCATAGTAACTGTCTCAGTTCATTCATGCTGCTATAACAAATTATCATAGGCTGAGTAACTGAATAACTTATAAGCAACAGTAATTTGTTTCTCACAATTCTTGAAGCTACAAAGTCCAAGACATAGGTGTTAGCAAATTCAATGTCTGTTGGGGCCCTGCCTCCCATGGAGGGAGTAACCTATGACTTCATGTGAATGACGGGATGAGGGATCTCTCGGGGGTCTGTTGTGTAAGGGAACTGATCCCATGCATGAGGGCTCCATCCCCAAAACCCAGTCACCTCCTGAAGGCCCCTCCCCTAACACCAGTGCTTGTGGAGCAAGCATACAGTCCATGATAGTCACAAGTTACCTCTCCCAAAATATTTAGTAATCACAAACAGAAAAGTAGCAACTTTGCAATAGAAAAACTGTCAGACACCAAGTGACCAATGTTAACATCACCAGGAATAAGGCATAGCAGCATCATTTACTCTTGATACAGTGTATTCAAAAATGCACATCATCTTGGAGATATTCTTTTTAATAATGTATAACCTTAATATGATCAAGGAAAAAAAATGAACAAATTTGAATGGAGGAAAATTCTCCAAAACAGCTTACTCTTTAATAGTGTCAAGGTAGGCCAGGTATTTAGCTCAGTGGTTCTGGTGCCTGCCTCACAAGCACATGGTCCCAAGTTTGATCCCTAGTACCAAAAAAAAAAAAAAATAGTGTCAAGGTCATAAAATCAAAGAAGAACTGAGAATCAGCTCATATTGTAAGACACTGGAAGCATAGCAGTTCTGTGCAGTGTAGGGCCTCAGATTGAATCCTGGAAACAAAAATATAAATAAAATAATGAATAATGGAGCTGAGTGTGGTGGCACATGCCTATAATCCCAGCATTCTAGAAGGCTGAGGCAGTAGGGTAGCAAATTGGAATCTAGCCTGGGTAACTCAACAATTTAGCAGGACCCTGGAGAGAGAGAGAGAGAGAGAGAGAGAGATCTAGACATATTCTGTATTGTCATTAATACCATCAAACCATTAATTTCCTAGGTTTGATCACTTTTTTTCCCTTTGATTAAATGAAATGTTGGCTGAAAGGTAAGGTGTATGAAAAATATGTATAAGTATTTTTGTACTCTTTGTATAATCTTTTGTAATTCTTCCATACACCTAAAATCATGTCAGTTTGTTTAATGTTAAGGCTAAAAATGTAATAAATGCAGGGTCAAATGCTATGGTTATTAAAAACTTATCACACTAGTTTATAAATGCTTACTTAATTGAAATTATAGTCAGAAAACCTTAGGTAAGATGATTCTTTTGTTTGTAATCATAGTCTCCTTTTATAGGAGGTAATACAAAACTGCCAATAGGGTGTGGTCCTGAAGAAATTAATCAATATAAGAACATCAGAGATAATGGTTACCTTCCCCTGGCATAGCTCTGCAGACACTTCAAGGGCTCCAGGGAAGCCCAGTAATCAAATTGGCACCCAGCTTTGTTCAGACCAAAAACAATGATGAGGGAAGTTCTGTGCTAGGTAAATCTAAACACATACTAGTGTCTTTATGTCCAGAAGTGTTCACATGTTCTCAAATTCAGAATACTGAAAAGACTAGTTGGCAACAGAGGCTAGAGAACTAGGGTTCAGATGACAGGATTTCAACACTGGACAAACGACTTTGGAGTGGATGCCAGCACAATGTCTCAATCTACCAGACAGCAGTCATTCCAAGGGGACATCAGTCAGGGGTTGGTAAAACTCCATGTCTTACTGATACCGGCATGGTTTCGCATTGGTGCCTCAATATACATGCAAAATCCCCTTACCTATGTTCCCACAAGGATATTTAAACTCCCTTTAAACCCATAAATCATTTGGAATTACAACAAAGGAGACAAAGTATGTCTAAGAGACTGAAAACATGCCACAAAAGATGTAAAATAAGCTCAAGAGATTTACTAGAAATTGAGAGACTAATGCTTTATATTCTGTAGTGTAGTCTTTTGCAAAAAACAAGTCACATTTCATTTGTACATTGAGAAGTAATCAATAAGTTAGTGATTTTATGATACCTGCTTACTTCTCTGCACCATCAGACTAAAATTTCTATTGTAGAGAACAGCATCTTTCCTTTTTATCATTATGTATTTGACCTGTTAGTAGTATTTGGTGAATATCTGCCACATGAATGAAGATAGCAATAAATGAATAATAAGATTGCAAACCTGGAACTCAAAATCTAAAGTGGAAGATAGATATATAAGCAGATATTCAAAACAAAGTTTAATAAAAGATGTGATACCACCTAACCATCTCTGCTTTTGAGAAGCTAAAAGACTTCAAAGAAAAGTAGCACAGATTTTGGAGGATTGGGAGTTTGGCAAGGATCTTCTGAACTAAGAAACTTTCTTGAGGTTAAAAACCATTCATTTTACTTTATTTTATTTTATTTATTTATTTTTGGTACCAGGGATCAAACTCAGGACCTCGCACTTGTGAGGTAAGGCAACAGAACCAATGAGCTAAATCCCTGGCCAAAAACCATTTATTTTATATTTAATATATTCTCTGAATCAGAGCACAGAAATGGGAACTTAGTAAATATATTTATTTGAGTTGAGTTTTGGTTTACAATCCCATTAATCAAGAGAAATTGCTGTTGTCTAAAACATATTTCCAACTAATGATAAAATGCTATCTTTAGCTAAATTGATCTTTACAATGTCTTATGCAGTAAATGAAGTTTATAAAATGACTTACATGCCATCAAATCAAATAACCACCGTGGACAAGCATGTAAATAAATTGATCTTTTTGCTTTTCATTATAAATTTATAAAAATTTAATAATAGTGCCATTTATCAATGGTTTTATTTTAATTCTCTGAGAAAATTGGTGTTCTCCGTTTGATTTTCTCTACTGACTTTAGTATGTGTTTATGTAAAAAGTAGTGCATTTTAAATGTTATAAAAAAGATTAGTTTAATACCTTTCATCCCTGCTTTGAATCTTTTTACTCTCATTGAAAAAAGAATATATAGAGAGTGAGGAGAGAATAAGAAAGGAAGAGGGAGAGAGAGAGAGAGAGAGAAACAGAGAGAGAGAGAGAGAAACAGAGAGAGAGAGAAACAGAGAACTTCAGTTAGAGACACATGAGTCACAATTGCATCAGATTTAGATATGAATTATAAAATCATAAAATCCAAGTTACACATCTGTAAATAATCTTAGAAATCATTTACTCAGTTCTTTCATTTTACATGTAAATTTTATTAAACTGCCAATTGTGCTCTCTTCAAAAAAAGGAAGCATCTTAAATACCTTGGCTTCAATTATTATTTTTAGTTTAGTTTCTGTAAGAACAGCATTATTGTGATGTAATTGATATATCATAAAGCTAGCTATTTAAAAATGTACAATTTAATGGATTTCAGAAGATTAACCGAGTTGTGCAATCATCATTAATATCCAATTTTAAAACATTTCACCACTTCAAAAAGAAACCTCATAAGTTATTATAATCAATTTCCCATGCCGGCTTCTAGCAACATAAAGTACTTTACATCTCTTTAGAATTGCCTATTCTGGATTTTACATAACTATAATGCAATGTGTTGCCTTTTATGACTGGATTCTTTCACTTAACATAATGTTTTCAAAGTTCATCCAAGTTATAGCATGTAATAGTACTTCACTTCTTTTTATTTCTGAATAGTACATTTTATACCATGTTTTATTTATCCATTTGTCAGTTGCTAAACATTTGAGTTATTTTCATTCTTTGGCTATTAGAAATAATGTTTCCTTCAATATTCATCTATAACTTTGAACGTATACTTTCAATCTGGTTTTATATTTAATAGTGAGTCATATAGAAACTCTAAGTAAGAATTTCCAGGAAATGCCAAACTATTTTTTAAAGTGGCCAAGCCATTTTAAAAATCCCATCAACTATGCACAGTCATTCCAATTTCTTCACATCCTTTTCAACATTGTATATTGCCTGTCTTTCTTATTTTAGCCATCTGCTTTAGTCTATCTGTGCTGCTCTAACTACCTGAGACTGGTGCATTTGGAGTAATAGAAATGAGAAATGTAGTTCTCATAGTTCTTGAGGGTGAAAAGCCCAAGGTGAAAGCCCAGCTGGTTGTGTGAGGTGAGAACCTGTTACACTGACGGCATCTTTCCACAGTGGCATTTGCATGTGGAAGAAGGAAAAAGGACTCGGCTAGTTCCCTCTACCCGTTTAATAAAGAACTACTGTGCACCTGCAGACAGAGCATTGCTTAATTCATCACTTTCCAAAAGACCCCATCTTTTAATACAGCCACAGGGATACATAGTGCTTCCTTAGTGGTTATGCAACAGTATCTCATTCTTGTCTTGATTTGAATTTTTTAAGCTAATTATAGCGAGCATTTTTTTGTTTGTTAGACATTTATTTATTTCCTTTTCACAAATGTCTGTTTAAATCCTTTGTCCATTTTTAAGTTGGATTATTTGTCTCTATGATTGAGTTGTCAAAATTCTGTATATATTCTGGATACAAGTCCTTTGTAAGGTATATAATTTGCTAATATTTCTCCCATTTTGTGAATGGTTTTTTCATTTGAAGAGCAAAAAAATTTAATTTTTATAAAATTAAATTTATCTTTTGTTTTCTTGGTCACTTTTCCTTTTGGTGTATAGCCAAGAAACCAATACCTAACTCAAAGTCAGAGACGCTTATTCCCAAATCCTAACATCACTCTTTTCAACATTATTCATCTGGTGATTCAATTTACTGAAAAGACTATCCTTTCCCCCACTGAATTGTTTGGTTCAGTGCTGGAAGAACTGTGGGTGAAAAAAGTAAAGGTTTATTTCTGTACTCTCAATTTCATTGCATCAATCTAGGATTGAGTTTATAATAATGCCTACCTTCTTACCAAAATAATTTAACATTAAATTCAACCCCCAAAGCCAGCAGAGTTCTCTTCTCCATTTTTGGCACCAGAGACTAGAGACAGTCACGAAAAGTCAAGTCCAAAGGGTCTTTCCCTTTTGCTTTTTGTTTCTATCTTCATTTCTCTCTGGAAATGTAAGCCATCTGACGTCAGACTGCTTTATCCACTGGTGCTTTGCTTCTTGTCCCTCTGATCCTGCTCCTCTTTTACTCATCTGATTTTTTTCATCAAGTTGTCGAAAAAAGTCAATCGTTGGCTTAAATTGGTTATTTGACATTTTGGGCCAATTCACATAATTTCTAAAGAACTCAAATTGTTTATATACAAGTGACATCTTTTAAAGTTTATATTTCAACCAAAAATTAATGAATATGAGTTATGCATTTGCACACCTTTGATCAGAATAAATAAAGCTCGGTTCACAGTGAATGCATAACTGCTCTGAGTGCTGAAGTGCAAATGTTTTTGTTAGATTGTTTTCATTTTTGGTTATTGTTAACAATTGCCTTTCACCTGGCCTCCTTTACTCTGTGTGGATTCCAAATCTGTTTATGATAACATGTTTGATAATGTACATCCCCTGCTGGTATTTAATTAGTAAACAGCAGCTTTACAAATTTATCTATGTACATTTCTCTTAGTGTCAGCAATATACCAATGTTACAAAGGAAAAAAGCAAGGTTTGCTAAGAAAAAATTTAAATTTTCAATATAAAATAATTAAAGGAGATGAAAAAACCTGAATTCCTATCATTGTGATTATTATAATGGCAATCAATGATTAATACTTATTATCCCTTTATTGTTCTTTAAATTTTTCTAATTCTAATGAGTTCCAAAGCTTTTTTAAATATAACTTTACAAGCTAATTCATTAGTCCAATAAATATGTAATGTACTTCCTATGTAGGAATTATAAAGATAAATGAGGCACATCCTTCTTATGAAGTAGATAATAATCTGGTAGAAAAGAAAAATACACAGATAAACCTAATGAAAGGAATGTGGATTATTCAAAAGAGGCAGTAAGTACGAGGGAAGTGAGACAAAGTAGAATTGTGGCTGAAATGAGAGACTATTAAGAAACACTTCATTGAAGAAGTAAAATAATAGTAAATCTTTACCTAGAATTCATTTTACTTCCCTCTAATTATCATGCCTCTGCATGAAGGGAGCTCTCCCCCAACATTCCTCCTTCCCTCTCTCTTACTCTCACCTCTCACAACCTTTCTTCTCTCTCCCCTTTGCCACTTCTTATTTCTGAGGAAGCAATTTGGAGTGGAGAAGGTCACCAGGCACAGGGATTACAGTGAGCTGACTGTGGCTTGTGATGGTGATATTTCCATCTCGATATGACCTTTCTCATCTTTTCATCATTACTTTAGTATTAAAGTACTTTACTGAAGACACAGATGATTTTACAACCTCGCGACCTGTAAAGATCCCATGAGTTTTGACTATGCCTCTCACCTTCACTAACATTTTGAAAACAGTTATTCAGTCTTTGGTAAAAAGTTGACAAAAATATTTGAACTAAACTTCAAATTACAGAAGACACTTTATGTTATACAAAACATGACAATTATGACTTATAATTTTGACCAATACATTGAACAAACAATATGAAACTGGTAATCTTTAAACATAAAGAAAACAAATATATTGCTATAAAACTTTAGAAGTACTTATGTAATATTTGAGAACATATAAAATTTAAAAAGTATTACACAAAATGTGGGCAAGTGAAGAATAATTTAATTCCTTCAAATTTTTCAATCTAAAATAGTAAAAACTCTTCTCTTATCTATTATTTGTTATTAGATTACAGCATTTGGAATTGGCAATTCTGAACAAAATGAATAAGATATTATATCATACTTTACAGGATATCTCAAAAAGACTCATTTAAGCTGTGGAGACAATTTCTACACTCACTGATCTTAGCAACTTTCATCTTTGTAAAACTGTGTGAGTGTGTGTGTGTGTGTGTGTGTATGTGTAGACCAGACTGCAAGTTAAAAAAAATTCATATTTATTTGGAAAGCAATGTATTAGATAAGTTAATTATCCAATGGAATATTTATCTAAAGAATCATTTTATAATGGCTTTACACATATGTACACATATATAACCAAATATTGTAAAACTAATCAAGGAAATATTTTATATGCCGAGCTTTCTCATTCAACCTACTAAGTAGCATCGATTCACTCTTTTCTTGCAAAATAGCTTATTCTTTGCAATAAAAGGTGTGGCATCCTTAAGGGTTCTATTCATAAAGTGTTTTAAAGGAAAATTAATGCATTAACTACATCATTGCCCTCTAAAATTCAGTAACACAGATGGATTCAACATGTTGATGGTGTACTATAGTCTTCTCATTGATTTCCCTCAGTGGGAGCCTCAAGGAACAAAGAGGCATCCTTGAGCTCTTGATCTATCCCTCATCTTGCCCAGTATCCTGATCCATCAATATTTGCACTTTACTTTATGCACACTTCCTTTCAACTCACAAAACTCTCAACTCTCTCCCATTCTAAAATATCTCGTCCCTTAAATTCTATTCAACATACTTTCTTATATCTATATCAAATTTTTAAAATTTAATTCATTTTCCTTTTTCTTTATATTTCCTTGCAACAGACTGCCAACTGCCTATCTAGTGTCTACCGTCCTGCTTTTTTGTTAAATCTAAGTAGACCCCGATCAATGTACACAACTAAAATACTGTATTTCCCTCTTTCTAGCAGCTGAAGATATTCAATGATTTTTAAACAGAATTTAGGTGGTTCCAAAAAAGTGTCTCAAAAGGTATTAGAATATTGAGATGTACTGTCTTTCTATTAGTTGTCTGGAATACAGAAATATAAAACCGTCAGCAACCATTTTGGCCAATGAAAAAATTTTCAGGATAGAACCATGGCTAAATTCAGTGGAGAAAAAGGATAAAAGAAGCTGAAAGCCAGATAACAATTGTTAAAGGGAAAACACTATATACATTTAATTGATCAGAGTTTGATTAATCAAAGAAAAATTCATGAATCAGAAAATTTTGAGAACGAGAGCAAATTCAGGAAGGCTCCTACTTGCCATGTGATCTAAAAGGCATTTATGGACAGAAGGGCTTTGGTTTACAGAAAGCCATACTAAGGCACAAAGAAAGCTAAATTAGTACCAGTTTGGCATCTGCCTTATTGAAACATGATTTGAACAGTTGGCCATATGCTGTTGACTGAAGCTTTGGTGCTGTACTTGGCTGGGACCCATCTGTTAGTTCAAAGGGCAAATTTGTATATGTATAAGTATATGTATTTGTATATGTGTATATATATATATATATATAAGTTTTGAGTTTATTTACATCTAAAAGTTAGATGCAGTTCTCAACAGAAGAACTCAAGTGTGGGAACATGGAAGCCCTCTTTTGCTGATTTAGTTTAACATTAAGGAGTTCCAAACCGGTTCTGGGGTGTCTTCTTCCTGGTTTCTTTCATGGAAGAAAGAAATAGCTACTTTTGT